>NC_090923.1:945860140-947067640 GCF_040938575.1 Ambystoma mexicanum
ATTAGTGGTTACAAAGATACATTACACAGTTACATCTTCATATTACAGGCAGAAATAAACAGAAAAAAGGCGGAAAGCAGTTCACATGGTATTCATCTCCAGGAGGCGGTACATTTACATAGTTTCATCGTCATCGGAAATCATGTTAGACAGGTACATTCTGAATGGTCCCCAAATATCTTTGGGTCTACTCATCACTGGGCGGGTGAGGACAAACTGTTCTTCGGCCTCATTGACATACGTCAGTCGCTGCAGGAACTGTTTCACAGTGGGTGGCACAGTACTCTTCCATTGTTGTAAAAGAACAAGTTACTTCTTACCTGGTAACATTCTTTCGATGCGATGTTCCTCCGACGTATTCCTTATCTTTGATCATCTCCCAGCTTGCTGGCCTCGGAATTTTTATTTTGCAGTAGAGGGCGCTGCGCGTCGACGTCCCTCGAGGCGATGTCCCTCGACAGCCTCCATATCGGCGCCAACGTCATCACGCGTATAAATAGACTCGCGCAGCGTCCGTTGCTCAGTTCCGTTTTTACTTTAACAGTTTTACATTAATTGGTTATTGACCTTGAAGGAGCGTAAGCTGCAACCACAAGGGAAGTATTACTGCGGGGATGCATGGGACGGGCGATAAGGAATACGTCGGAGGAACATCCCATCGAAAGAACTTTACCAGGTAAGAAGTAACTTGTTCTTCGAAGGGATTGTGTCCTCCGACGTATTCCTTAACATTGATAGACTCCCATTGCAGTGGTGTGTAATTGGAGGTGGGAGTAAAACGCCATGTTTCCTTTTAGGAATGAACAGAATGTAATATGGCTTTGCCAAACCTAGTCTCTTGACTATAGGAGGAATCCAGGTTGTAAAATCTTGTGAAGGTATGTGTGGACGACCATGTGGCAGCCGCACATATGTCTCGAACCGGAACCCCTCTTTGGAGGGCCGGTGGTGGAGGCTGCGATACCCCTGGTTGAATGAGCCCTAAGATTTTGAGGAGGCTCTTTCCGTGCTAGTTTGTAACATTCCAGAATGGCCAAAATAATCCATCTGGAAATGGTTTGTTTTGTTATCGGTAGTCCCAATTTGTGTGCTGAGTAACCTACGGACAGGTGGTCTGCTTGCCTAATCCTAGCAAGTCTGCTGATGTAAAAGCTTAAAGCCCGCCTTGGGTCCAGCCTATGTAGCCTTTCTTCCTCTTTCCCCGGATGGGGAGGCGGATAGAATGAAGGTAAGGTAATTTTCTGAGTGATGTGAAATTCAGAAACCACCTTTGGGAGGAAATTAGGCTTCACCTGTAGGACAACTTTTTCTTTATGAAAAATTGTATGAGGGGGTTTACAAGATAGAGCTTGTAATTCGCTCACCCTTCTAGCAGATGTTAAAGCCACTAATAAGACAGTTTTAAGGGTGAGAAATCTTAGCGAACAAGAGTGGAGTGGTTCAAAAGGAGTGGCCATCAGGAAATTGAAGACTAAATTTAAGTCCCATAAAGGAACCTGGAATGGTCTTGGAGGGTAGACATTAGTTAATCCCTTTAGAAATTGTATTACTAAGGGTAATTTGAAATACAATGACTCTTCTGCAGTGCGCTTGAAGATCGATAGCGCTGCGAGATAGCCCTTGATAGTGCCAACTTGAAGGCCTGAATTTGCCAAGTAGAGTAGAAAGGATAACACCGTTGGTGTACCACATGAAAAGGGGTCGATATTGTCTTCTCTACACCAGCTGCAAAATTTATTCCAACGGCAGCGGTATAAAGACTTTGTTGCTGGCCTTCTGGCCGAAAGCAACACTTCCATGACGTCATCAGGGATGTCCCAATCCTTGTATCTCAACCTTTCAGAAGCCAGGCGTGAAGGTTGAGGGTTCTGATGTCTGGATGGAGAACCTGACCTCCCTTCTGTGAGAGAAGATTCTCCTTGAGTGGAAGACGACTTGGAGGGCAGATGGACATGTCCAGAAGGTCCGGGTACCACGTTCTCCTGGCCCAGTCTGGGGCAATTAGGATCATGGTCCTCTGGAATCTTCTCAACCTCCTGATCATTTGAGGAATGACAGGGACTGGTGGAAATGCGTACAGGAGTGGAAACTCCCAGTCCACTAAACGCGTCCCCTAGAGCTCCTCTCGGGGGAAATTCCCTTGAACAAAACGTATCGCACTTCCTATTGGTACTGGTGGCGAACAGATCCACTTGAGGGGTTCCCCAAAGGGCGAAGATCTCCTGAAGGACTTCCTGAGCTAGTTCCCACTCGTGGGAGACTGTGCCCTGCCTGCTCAGAGCGTCCGCCATCAAGTTCTTCTCTCCGGCTAGGTGAACTGCCAATAGAGAGATTCCTTCTTGAATTGCCCAAAATCAGAGCTGCATTGCCTCTCTGCACAGTGGCAGTGATCCCACGCCTCCTCTTTTGTTGAGGTAGTGCATGGCCACTGTGTTGTCCGTCATTATCAGGACATTTTTTCCCTGTACAGATGGCAGAAAAGCTTTCAGCGCTACTCTGATTGCTCTCAGCTCTAACAGGTTGATATGTAGTCTGGACTCCGATGGAGACCAACGACCGCTGATGGTCAAGTTGTTGGCATGGGCTCCCCACCCCGTGAGTGAGGCATCTGTGGCTACTGTTCTTTCCGGCCATGGTTGCTAAAACAGTTCCCCCATCAAGATGTTTTTCTGGCAGGCCCACCACTGAAGGTCTCGAGCCACCTTGTCCGGAACCTGAAGGAGGTCTGTCATTCTCCCTGAGAATTGCGATCCCTGAGTTCTCAGTGCCCACTGAAGAGATCTCATTCTCAGGCGAGCCTCTGGTACAAGGAAGATGCAGGATGCCATGAGGCCTAGCAACCTCAAAAAGTCGAAGGCTGGGAGACGTTGGGCATTTTGAAACTTGGTGACCATCTGCAGAATATCTTGAGCTCTCACCTCTGGTTGCGAGGCTTTTCCCAGGGAAGTGTCCAGGACCGCTCCAATGAACTGGAGTCTCTGTGATGGTATCATCTGTGACTTCTGAGGGAGAAGCCCAGTTTGTGAAGGAAGTGGCAGACATAAGCTAGCTGAATCTGAGCTTGTTCCAGAGATACAGCTCTGATCAGCCAATCGTCCAGGTAGGGGTAGACGTGAATCCCTTCCCTCCTTAGACTTGCAGCCACTACCGACATTGGCTTGAAGACCCTCGGGGCAGAGGTCAGCCCAAATGGCAGAACTCGAAATTGATAATGAGAGCCGCCAATTGCGAACCTCAGGTATTTCCTGTGTTTGAGATGGATTGGCACATGGAAATAAGCATCCTGGAGGTCCAGAGATACCAGCCAGTCCTGGAGCTGGAGGGCCTGAAGGATCTGAGAGAGAGTTAGCATCTTGAACTTGTCCTTCCTGAGGAACTTGTTCAATTCTCGTAAGTCCAAGATAGGTCTCAGTCCTCTGTCTTTCTTTGGTATGAGAAAGTAGGGGGTGTACCAGCCCTTGTTCCTCTCTGCTACAGGTACCGGTTCTATGGCACCTTTCTCTAGCAGGTCTACAATTTCCTGCAAGAGGAGCGGATCTGGAACTTTGAGAGAGCTGTTCCCCGGTGGATGACTCTTAGGGATGCGTGGAAAAGGCAGGCAGTTACCTTGGGCAACTGTCTCCAATGCCCAAGCATCTGACGTAATAGCCTGCCATTCCGTCAGATGTTGAGTTAACCTGCCCCCTACTGATGTCTTGTGAGGAGAGTCCTCAGAGCGGTTTGGAGGCGGCTGATGCAGATGCTGAGGGTAAAGAGGCACCTGCTGCTGCTGCGGCTTTTGTATTTTTACCCCATCCACCTCGGGTGAATTTTTTCTGACCCCTTTGAACCGGCTGTCCTCTGCCTCTTCCGAATGCGGAATAGAAGCGAAAAGGACTTACCTCTCCAAGAGGTTCCTGGGGGCGATATGGTGTCTGATGGATTGCAGCTCCCAGGGATTTTGCTGCTGCCTTTGATGTTTGTAGTTTTTCTAAACTGTCATCCGCCTTCTTACCAAACAAAGAAGAGCCGCCAAAGGGCATATTCAAAAGTCTGCTTTGCACATCTGGAACAAAACCGGACTTTCGCAACCAAGCAAATCTCTGGGTTGTTGTACTTGCCGCCATGGCCCTGCTGATGCTGTCAGCAGAATCAATGCCAGTTTGAAGGGATTCGCACATAGCGTCTTTACCATCCTTGATGATGATTAGGAACGCTTCCCTTTCTTCTCCCTCCGGGAGGCAGTCAGCCGCTGATAAAGCACACTCCCAAAGTGTGTGGCTGAACCTTGCAAGCGTACAAGTAGCATTGATGGATTTCAACGCCATGCTACATGCAGAAAATACTTTTTTGGCCATAGAGTCATAATCTCTTATCATCCCTGTCCTGTGGAAGAGTAGGGTAAGCCGATTTACTACCTGATGAAGTAGCTGCCTGAACAACCAGACTCTCCGGAGTTGCGTGTTTGGATAAATATTCAGGGTCCGCAGAAGACATAACCGCCGGGATTACCTCAGGTGTTTCCCAGTTTGCCAATATTCTCCTTTGTAATGCCGCATGAAATGGCACCACAGGATCCTCCTGTGGACCTTTGACCAAGATGTCTGTGAGGTCCTCTTGCTGAAAAGCAGGTGACGGTGTGGACCGCCCCATAAACTCTATTATCCTTGCCATCATGGTTCTATAAGAAGTTTCAGCATGTTCCCCTGGGTCTGGTCTGGCAAATTCCACTTCTGGGGAAGTGTCCAACCCACTTGCTTCCTGTAAGGATTCTTGGAGGTCTTTGAACCTACCTTCCTCAGAGGTAAATTCCTCTGGTACAGGAGTTGCAGATCCCTGCAACTCAAAAGGTCTTTCCTGATCTGAATCCTCCCCTTCTTCATAAATAGATAAGACTCTGGAGTGATCAGGTCTTTAAAATGGTATAAATCCCATTTCCAGAGCAGAAGGGGCAAATTCGTCATGATTGGCTGAGAAAACGTCGACACGGACGTTAAAGGTTTCGAAACCATTGAAAAAGGCGTCAAGAAAGGTGGTAGAGGCCTTGATGAATTAGAGAGTATCGGAATTATACTCGAGGTTGTCGACGACATTCTTGTGATCGAGGCTCTGGGTATGGCCACTGGCAGTGAGGTGGCCGTGGGTTTGTCCTTTCTCGGCGTCGGCGTCGAAGACGGCGTCGATTCGACGGACCTGTGCGTCGAAGAACCCTTCGATAACGGCGTCAAAGACGCCGATCTATGCGTCGAAGAGATCTTCAACGATGGCGTCGAAGACGCGACTTTGCCTTTACTCGAGGGTTTGTGACGCTCTCGAGTGGCTTCTTTCGCTGGGTGCTGCGACTCGCAGCGTTTTTATTTTTTGGGTCTTTCACCCAGGGTATCACCCTCAGCAGTCTTCGAGAGGGTCGAGGCCGCTTTCTCGAAGAAGCTCAGCATCTTTTTCTTGAATTCCTCCCACTCAGCCTGAGAGCTATGTTTTGTGGGGCAGGAGACCCTTTTTGGAGAAACAGAAGAAGAAGACAAGGAAGGGGATTATCGACGTCTCTTTTTTTGAATGCTTAGATCTCGAAGAGTGATGGGAACTGCTTCGAGACCTAGAACGAGAATGTCTTTTGTGATGGTGAGGAGACGAATGTCTCGACTCCGCCGAGGAAACTTTCGAAGAAGTTTTAACTGCCTTACCTCTCTCGAGCTTCCCCTTCTGCTCCTTTAAGGCTTTCGACGTCATGGACATGCAGTCCTTGCACCCCTAACAATGGTGCTGGACTCCCAGGCACCACAAACAGATCCTGTGAGGATCCGTCAACGACATTTTCTTTCCACAGTCTTGACATTTTTTGAAGCCGGGCCGTGTAGTCTTCGGTTCGGGTGAGGAAGCCATCGAGTACGAGTCGGTATTCACGAGGAATAATGAAGTATATTTGACTGAAGAACTGAGCAACGATATTCCGAGGCCCCACGAAGCGCGGAAAAACGAAACTGAGCAACGGACGCTGCGCATGTCTATTTATACGCGTGATGATGTTGGCGCCAATACGGAGGCTGTTGAGGGACATCAGCTCGAGGGACGTCGACGCGCAGCGCCCTCTACTGAAGAAAAAATTCAGAGGCCAGCAAGCTGGGAGATGATCTGTCAAAGATAAGGAATACGTCGGAGGACACAATCCCTTCGAATGCATTTTTTGGCCACTGCTCACGAGACATTAAATAGCCTCCTGACCTTTTCGGATGTCCCCGTAAAAATATTTCTGCAGGGTTAATGTCGGGGGGGGGGGGGGATTTGTGTAATTTCTTCAAGGATATCCGCCACCTCCCTCCAGAACCCAGCCACCACCGAGCATCCCCAGCACATGTGGAACAAACCGGCCTGATCCACCTTGCATTTGGGACATTCACCAGTATTATCTGGCACAAATTTGGCTATTTTGGCCGGGGTGTAGTGTAATCTGTTTATAATTTTGAACTGGATCAGGCGTAATGCAAAGTTCAGGGAAACCCTCTTGGTAAGGGAACAGTATCTGTCCCAAGTCTTGTCGTCTATGCGGATTTGAAGATCATTTTCCCACTTATTTTTGACTGTTAGTCGTGGGGGAGTGTGTTTGTATCGCAGCATACAGACTGGAAATCCTCAGACGGTCTCCAGACGTTATCATCTGCACACAAGCGTGTGTAGGGGGTTCATTGGGAAAAGACGCCCAGTGTTTCTGGAAGGTAGATCTCGTGCGATAGTATTGCAGTGTCCTAAGTGGGCCCCTACCAAACGCCCCCATGATCATCTGAAGGGTCGCAAATTTCCCATCGACAAACAAGTTGCCCATTCTCATCTCTCCATTGGGATCCCAGGCCTCACGCAAACTGCTGTCGTGTGTTGGTGGCATGCCAGGGTAATTCCAGAGGGAGATCTCGAGGTTATAGGGGGCCAACACTCCCAGTCTTTTGAATATAGCTCCCCATGCACCAATCGTGCAGCTCACCGGGTTAAAGTCACATGTGTCCCTGTAGTGTGCGTCAAAAATTACGGACTGTATTCGTGGGGGAAGTGGCGAGTTCTTCTATCGCCACATGGGGGGGGCCCTCGTCTTTGGAATACCAGTATTTCGAGAATTGGGCTTGGGCAGTATAATAGTATAGTTGGAAGTCAGGTGCTGCTATGCTGCCTGAGGAGTATGGTTCAGTCATTTTTTCCCACCCTATTCATGGAGTCTTCCCATTCCAGAGAAAGGTTGCGCCGTTGATCTAAGTTTCTTCAAGTGTTGTCCCGGCCATAACTGGATGTTCACGAATAGGTATAATAGTTTGGCAGGACTATCATTTAAGAACCACTATCCTACCATGTAATGATATCGGCAGGCGGTCCCATAGTAGTTTAGTATTCAAGGCTTGTAGTGTGTTATCGTGGTTGTTTGTGTACAGCGTGTGTTTTTCTCGTGAGACAAGTATCCCCAAATATCAAATGGACTTCTCCGACCACTTTAGACCACCATAGAGTACCGGGGCATCTGGTTGCCAATGTGAGAGGGAAAACCTCCGACTTGTCTATATTCATGGAGTATCCCAAGTGTGCAGTGAATTCCCGGATCTCCGCCATAATAGGTGCCAAGTTGTTTTCTGGTTCGCAGATATATAAAAGCGTGTCGTCCGCATATAGGGAGATTAGCTGTGTAGCGCCCTTCAGATTTATGCCCCTGTTTGAGTGTCTAAGCCCGATTGCAATCGCCATTGGTTCTATTGTCAAGGCAAACAGTATGGGCGAGAATGGGCAACCCTGCCTGGTGCCCCTCCCCAATAGGAACAGGTCCGATATGGATTGATTGATCAACACCCGAGCCCCAGGTTCTGTGTATAGTAGTTCCATGTATCTAATGAAATTAGGGCCAACACCAAATGCCTCCAGTACTGCTAGCAAGTAGGCCCATGACACAGAATCGAACGCCTTCTCGGCATCTAATGATATGGCAACTACGTTGCTACCCCGGTCTATTTGGGCCATGAAACCGAAAAGTCTGCGAAGATTAAGGGCCGTGGATCTAGCAGGGATAAACCCATTCTGGTCAGGGTGAACAAGTGTAGGGACTGCCGGTAGAACCCTATTGGCCAGCACTTTGGCAAATATCTTAGCATCCGTGTTAATAAGAGAGAGTGGCCTATAGGACGACATGTCCTGGGGCAGGCGGCGCGGTTTAGGGAGAACAGTTATCAAGGCCTCTCTCATAGACGTGGCCAGTATTTTACACTGGAGGGCTTCATCCCAAACCTGTAGCAACAGTGGAACGATTTCCTCACGGAACTCCTTATAGAATTCCGCACCCAAGCCATCTGACCCTGGAGTTTTATTGGATGCCAAGTCCTTAATCGCCTCAGCAATCTCCTCGGCAGTGACAGGTTGGTCCATTGCCAGGTGGGTCTCTTCAGAGAGTTTCGGCATCGTCAGCGTCTCTAGGTATGCCTTGATTTCCGTGGTTGACTGAGTGTCTCTGTTGCTGGATAGCTGCTGGTAGAATTTAGCAAACTCGCCATTGATCTCTCGCTCATTCAGCAAAATCTCACCACACAATGTTTGTATGCTAGTAATTCGGTTGGGGTGCCTGTCTTGTTTCAATAAATTGGGCAGTGTCCTGCCCGCCTTGTTGCCCTTGCCATAATCTATGGGCTCGGACCAGGGCCGTCATATACTGGATTTCCCTAGCAGCTAGTCTACCAAATTCCTGGAGGTGTACCTGTATCCCAGCTAGAGTGGCCTTACCATGTGTACGAATATAAGCTTCCTCCAGCTTCCCCAATTCATTTTCAGTTCGGGTTAGTTCAGCTCTGACCCCCTTCAGAAGACCCACAGATTTGGATAGCAGAGTCCCCCTTAGCCAGACCTTAAAGGATTCCCACACCGTGGAACATCTATCCACCGAGCCCATGTTATTGTCAAGGAACTCCGCAATTTCAATGTGTAGTCCTTCCACCACTCCAGAATCGCCTAGCAACCCCCCGGAAATTCTCCACCTTCTGAGCGGTCTAGGGCAGTTATGAAATGTAACCAAGTGTTATCGAGGAGTGGTCAGACAGTGTACGGGACAGTATTTCACATGACTTTGTTGCAGTGATCATAGCAGGGGATACAAACCAATAATCAATTCCGGATTCGGAATCGTGAACCGAAGAATAGTATGTGTAGCCCTTTTCATTCGGGTGTAGCACTCGCCAGGCATCCTCGAGGGAGAGCTGGGGTAGGATGTGTCTCAAGGTAAGAACAGCCCTACTCGGTTTCCTAACGATCGTGCTGAATCTGTCCAGTCTAGGATCCATAGCAAGTTGAAATCTCCACCCCACAGTATAGTAGGTGTATCAGTGGCAGCAATTAATTGGTATACATTTGTATAAAAGGCTGGGTCATCAATATTTGGGCCATGTTGACCACTAGTATCTGCTGTCCTGCAATCGAGCCCCACACCAGAACATACCTACCACGGGGGTCAGATTTTTGGCCTTTGAGCCGGAATCCCAGATTTGGGTGTATAAGCGTGGCGACCCCCCCTGGACTGAGACGAATAGTTTGTGTAGAACCTTGATTTGCCCCAACTAGGCAATATGCACTCATTACCAGCATCCACAGTATGTGTTTCCTGTAGCATAGCAATTTGAGCACCATGTCTGACAATGTAATTTCCCACCTTCTTAGTTTTCAACCGATTGTTCAACCCCCTTACATTCCACGATAATAGTTTAACCCTCAATGCGTGTTCCAAGTCTCATATAGAAATGTTCGAATAATATCACCAACCTCTTTGATGCATTTTTCATATACCATAGATCATGTCAGAATCTCAGAGACCACTTGTTAACCAGTAACCAATAACCAATACCCCCCGTAACTTCCTCAGGGCTGAGTGCCATAAGGTGGGGGCCCTTTCCCACTTCAAACCATGAGATGTCATAACAGCAACAATCCATTCCATATCCCTCAACCCACCCACCTCCCTCACCGTCACCTCCAACTTGACGATGACTGTCCCTCAACTTTTGGAGCATTCCAGGGGTAGTCATGTTGCCTCACATGACCGCCACCCCCAGTTCCTAGCGACCACCAAATCACAAATAGTGGCCGTCTGTAGCATCAGTTTTCCAAGGACCATGAGGTAAGGCCCTTAATTGCTTCAACCAATTTTGTAAAGAACGTACATCTTAGTCTGCCGGACGGGGTCTATTGTTTGGCGCCGGTCGGTCCCCTCTGGGAGTGAGGGGTATAGAGGACTCAATATAAGATAAGGCTTCAGACGGATTTTCAAAAAAGTGCACTCTCCCTGCATGTTGAATCCTCATTTTGGCCGGGAACATCAAGGCATACGTGACCTGTCGTGCTTTAATGAGTTTCTTAACCGGTTCATAAGAGCGTCCACTTGCCTGGACAGAGGCGGAGAAATACGGATATATGTGTATTCGGTTAACTTCATAGTGCAGTGTACCAGCCTCACTTGCCAAGCGAAGGATTGTGTCTCTGTCCCTATAGTTCAGGAGGTGAGCATTTATCGTACGTGGCGGGGCGCCAGGCTTGGGTACCGGTGCTAGGGTGCGGTGTGCTCTTTCCACCAGGAAATGCTTCGAGAGTGATTCCGCGCCAAGTAAGGATCTGAACAGTTCTTCCACATGTTTTTCCATTTGGCCCTTGCCAAAGGACTCCACGACTCTGACCACACGGACGTTATTTCTTCTTGACCTGGATTCGAGGTCCTCACATTTGCTCTGTAGTTTGCTCATCGTGTCTGTAATGTAGGAGATGTCTCGACTGTGGTGGGAAATAGTATCTTCGTTTACGCTTATCCTGTTCTCAGTTTCTGTGACACGTGCACTTTCCTTGTCTATTCTGGCTCTCATGGAGCCGATGGTGGCCACTATTTCGTCCAGCTTGGTGTTTACTGCCAGGAACCTGTTTTGAACTAGTGCGGCCAGTTTATCCTCTCGGTCCGTCCCATCCAGTTCGCCTGGCACATTTGCCTCCGGATGTGTGTCCACCGTCAAAGCGTGATTTGCTGTGTTGGTGTGTCCATAGGGCCCTTCTTACCACCAGGAGATTTGGACACCCTGTTTGCCTTGCCTGGCTCCTCCATGCTGTCACTGAGTCACGTGTGTGTATTGGGTTTGTTTCAGGAGCTCCGTATGGTCTTAACTGCAAAATGTGGGTAAGGGCCCATGAAATACGCAGCCCAAAGTAGCAGGTCACCAATGTGAGTCCATGATACACGAAGGGACTGTGTCCTTCCACGTGCACAGTGTCAAGCGAGCCCCACAGCACTCCCAGGTGCCCCGACTAGTATAGTAGCGCCACGAGGTTTATCCGAGCTTGCAGGGCGCATAGAGAGGCCGCGTGGCAGCCGTATGGTGGCAGCGTGGAACCCCTACAGTCAATCAGAGCTTCGTCCGACAAGCTGACGGATGTATCTCACTTGGTCTCACGAAATGTTTGTAGGCCTCAAGAGGTGGCCAGGGCTTAGGGAATCCGCAGCCCCAAATTAGCAGGTCTCCAGCACGAATACGTAATGTACGGATGGACTGTGTCCCCCCCATGTGCACAGTGTCAAACGAGTCCACAGCACCCCCAGGCGCCTCGCCTAGTTTGCAGCGTACCGGGTGTGTATGAGTCTGTGGGGTGCCTAGAGAGCAGCCGCGTGGCAGCCCTATGCTGACCGTGTAACACCCACACGGAGTGTAATCCGTCAGGTTAGTGAGTGTGTTCCACCCAATCACACGAAATGTCCTGCAAGCGTGGTTGAAACATCCGCAATACTTGGGGAGTCAAACCCACACATCCATCACAATGTAAAAGCATCCGCTGTTAGTTGTAAATCACCCGAACACCTCAAGGATGACCCCGTGTCCTGCAGACTAGATTGCGGTACGGGGTTTACGTGTATCTGGGTGAAATGTCCGCCGGGGACCTCCAGCGCATAGAAACGCTTCAGACAGTGGAACACTGCGAGGCGCCGTCAGGAGCCGACTCCGCGGCAGATCAGGTACACCGCACCCCCTGCCCCCGCGTTGATGGCCGCTTACCTGGGTCTCCAGCAGCATCGTCTTCAGGCCCATGAGCGGGCGGGAGCTCCGTAACTTTGCGATCGGGGGAAAGAAGCGGGCGAGTATTCAGCAGGTCGCCGCCGAGGGCTCGGGTAGAGCAAGGGCAGCCAACAAGGGAACCGGTCACCTCCAAACACCACTGCATGAAGAGCACAGGCCGCGTAGCAGGGCCGGGCGCGAGCCGCCAGCGTAGGCTCCGCCCAATCGCGGCCTGCAGATCTCAGCAACCACGGCTCCCGGGGTGAATTCTCCTGGTGCCGCGTGTCGGCATGACACAGCTGCGCGTGTCGGCAGATCTTTACACAGCCAGATCTCAGCAGTCCAATGCAGCCGCTGGTTCAGGTTTTCACAGGTTGTGGATGGGTCAATAGGCAACCGTTCCCCAGGGTTTTTAGTCCTCCAGATGGCCTAAGAACGGATCTTTAAGCACAGGATATTGTGGTGATGTAGGAGCACCGGGACTAGGCAGCCATTTTCCTCATGCGCAACAACACCCCCCCCCCGATTTCCCTTGTTTCTTGAACTTCCTGATGAGTTCGCGCTCTCAGTTCGCATCCGGACTTGATTGTCACACCGCTCAAAGGTGGGGATCGTTTTAATCATTTCCTGGAAGGAACCTGAATTTAGACTTCCTTTTTCCTATTTGTTTTTAGTAGTCGTAGCCAATTCTTCATTTTGGTGGCTTTTTTGGCAGCCTCTGTCCTTGTATCCTTGATTTCGATGATCTTCTATGTATGGCTGGAAGATGTCAAATATTACTGGAACTGCCTCCGTAAAGCCTAATTGCTGGGAGTTTTCTCCCGCGGCGATAGAGTCCTGTAGGGCTTTTTCCAACTGACCCAGCTCGATCGCGTCCCACAGGCCTGCATTATCCCAAAGGGCCTCTGATGCTGTGGGTCCACCTGGGGTTTGATTAGGGGGGATCTTCACATTATTAGGCTCATCGGTAGTTATCTTTGGAACCTCCCTTGATCTACTTTGAACCCCCTCATCTGCTGGACTATCAGGGCAGTCAGGCATTCCCTTAAATATGGCGGGTATTGCCAGGTTATGGCTTCCGGCTTGCTCACCTTCCATCTTATGATATGGCATTTGTAACGCGCCTATACACAAGTGTTTCAAGGCACGACGAGGCGGGAGGGGACAGAGGGGAGACAGACAATGATCCTACTAGGCCAGGTGTCATTCAGATCGCGCAAGTGCAAGGGTAGACGGGTAGGGAAAAGTGCAAGGGGGAAAGGGAGAGGGGAAAGTGCAGTACAGGGTTAGTACAATACAGGATAAATAATAAGGGCCAGCTGGTGGCAAGTGCAAGGTAAGTGCTGACAAGTGCTGGGAGGGAGGGGCTGCAGGGATACAGAGACAGTCCCGCAGTGCAGGGGTTGCCAGAGAGGCAGTGCAGGGGAGAGTGGCTGGGCCAAGGACCGAGATCGGTGAGTGGCCCAGTTGCAGATTCAGTGCAGTTTCAGTAATATTAGCAGGGGAGAGGGGGAGTGAAAGCGGAGGCAAAGAGGAAGGTTTTGAGGTGCTTCCGGAACCGGAGATGGTTATCCTCAAGTTTCAGGGAGGCAGGAAGGCTGTTCCAGAGGGAGGCCCCTGCCTCGTTGCTTGGAGAAGTGGCTGACCCTGAGGGAGTTGGAGGCGGATGAGCGAAGAGCTCGAGAAGGGAGATATTTAGGAAGAGAGAGTTGAAGGTATTTTGGCCCAAGGCCCCAGAAGGCCTTGTGGACAATGCAGAGGGTTTTGAACTTAATACTCACAGCCACTGGGAGCCAGTGTAGTGATTTCAGTCCTGGAGAGATACGGTCCCTGGGCTTGAGGCCAAGGACAAGTCTCGCAGTCCTGTTCTGGATGAGTTGCACAGGGTGGAGAATAGAGGCAGGCAGATTTAGATAGCGGCTGTTACAGTAGTCCAGCGTCGAGAGAACCAGGGCTCTAAAGACAGTGAGCTTCTGGGGGAAGGAGAGGAAAGGAAGGATACCTCTGAGGAGGTGTAGCTGGTAGTGTGACTTCTTAGAGACGTCCGATATGTGAGGAGAGAAAGAGAGTGTGGAGTCGAAGATGACCCCGAGGTTTTTTGCCTTGCAGGTAGGAGCAGGAAGAGGGCCAAGAGAGGCCGGACAGAGGGCTGCAGGGAAGGAGGGAGTGGGTGTGCCGTTGAGTAGAATCTCAGTCTTACTGGCATTAAGGCAGAGGTCGTTGGCGGCACACCATTCATGGCTAGCAGAAAGATGGTCAGAGATGAGGGAAGGGGAAGAGGAGGCCAGATACTGGTTGAACAGCCAGGGAGAGAGGTTAGATCCCTAGGGAACACCACAGGTAGAGAAAAAGATGTCAGAGAGGAAGGACCCCAGTTGGACCTGGGAGGGTCGATTGGAGAGGAAAGAGGTGAGCCACGCCAGAGCCTGACCAGTGATACCCAGGTTATCACGGAGACGGTTGAGCAGAATGGTATGGTTGACAGAATCAAAGGCAGAAGAGAGATCAAGCAAAATGAGAACACATGGGTTGTTAGAGTCAAGGTTCGAGAGCAGGTCCTCACGCATGTCCAGGAGAGCAGTTTCCGTGCTTCTGGCAGCTCTGAAGCCAGAATGATGGTCATGAAGACTACCAACAGATTCAGCATGGAGATTGAGCTGGGAGATAGCCAGTTTCTCCAGGAGCTTGCCCAGGAAGGGAGTGATAGATATTGGGTGATAGTTAGCCGGTCAGGAGGGGTCGGAGGAGGGTTTCTTAAGAAGGGGGTGCACAAGGGAGTGCTTGAGGGGGGATGGGAAGACTCCAGAGGCGAAGGAGTGATTGCAGAAGTCAGCCAGGGCAGGAGCCAAGGAGTCGATGTGGTCCTTGATAATTTTGGAGGAACGGGGGTGGACATGTTTTGACAAGACTTTCATAGATCGGACTTGTCTAGAAACCTCGGCAGAAAAAAGGGGAAAGGCAGAGAAGTTGGGAGGAGGGGTGGCTGCAGAAGGGCCAGAGGAAGAGCAGGGAATAAAGGGGGGGAGGTGATAGGAGGAGAGTGAGGACAGGATGTCCTGAGTTTTTTAAATGAAATGAGAGGCCAGTGCCATGCAGAGGTCCTGGAAGGGGGCAGGAGAGGTAGAGACTGCAGCAGGGTTGGACAGCTCCTTGCAGATTTTAAAGAGTTCGGCCGAATTGTTAGATGCCGCAGAGATGCGGGCTTGGATAAGGGCTCTCTTATTGGTGAGAACGGAGAGCCGGTATTGCCTTTGGAGCAGGCGGCAGATCAGTTTGTCAGATGATGAACATGAAGCACGCCATTTCCTCTCTGCCACCCTGCAATTGCGTTTAAGGGTGACGAGAGCTGAGTCATACCAGGAGTTGCATTTGGCTTTGGGCTTCAGGCGGATTCTCATGACCGGGGCAAGGATATCAAGAGTATCAGATATAGCAGAGTGGAGAGTGGAGAGGGCCGAGTCAGGGTGGGAGTCAGCCGACGGTGGAAGGGGGGGCGAGAAGGTGCCAGCAAAAGCCTCAAGTGACACGCGCTTCATGGGTCGGATGACCGAGAAGGAGGGTGGCAGTGATGTGGGTGGCTTTGCCTGTGGGGTAGGGAAGGTAAAGTGGGAGGATAGGAGAAAGTGATCACTCCAGGAGAGATGAGTGGAGAGAGGGACAGAGAGGGGAAGGTCAGAAGAGATCAGAGCATCAAGAGTGTGCCCTGCAGAATGAGTCGGCCCAGACGGGAGAATAGAGAGTGAAAGAGAATTGCAGAGGTCGCAAAAGAGTCCCGAGGGGGGTCAGGAGGCATCCAGGTGGATGTTGAAGCCTCCAAGAAAGAGGAGTTGAGTGGTTGAGGACAGGAGTGAGGAGGAGAGGTCCGCCCACTCGGAGAGGAAGGAGGAAATCTGACCAGGTGGCCGATAGATAGTAGCCACGGTAAGGGAATGGCTAGGAGAGAGAGAGTCGGCAGACAAGGCATTCAAAAGAGGAGTAGGTCTGCGTAGGAGGGACAGTGGCAGGAACACACTCAGGGAAGATAAGAGCCCCACCCCCCCCAACACGGTTGGGCCTGGGCACGGAGAGTATCTTGTAACCGTCAGGTAGGAGTGCGTCAAAGCTGGTGACGGAGCTGGCCGTGAACCATGTCTCAGTGAGACTGAGGACGTCAAGGTCCAGTTCCTCAAGAAGTCGACAGATATCAGAGGAATGTTTGACGGCAGAGCGAGAGTTAAGAGTGGCAATGTGGAGAAGGTTGCCATCCTTGAAGGACTTCCGGGGAGGGGTACAGATCAGAGGTACGCCCTGCACAGGTGAAGAAGGAGCCTGAGAGGGGGCAGGGTGGGAGGCTGGAATCAAGGTAGCCGAGGACAGAGGAGGGGGGACAGCAGGAGAGGAAAGGAAGTTGATGAGGCGCGGGAAGCATCTATCAAAGAGGTGAAGGTTGACTTGAGGGCCTTGGACCAACGGTCCCATTAGCGTAGACATTAATGATGGCCTTAGAGCAGTGGAAGGGGGCCAAGAGGACATCCCAGCGGGTGCCACCATTAATGGGAGAAGAGGAGAAAGGAGAGAGCACAGAGACCATATGCAGGGTCCAAAGGTCAGGTGAAGGCACGAAAAAGAGGATGTCGGTGAGAGTTTCCTTGGAGGAGGCACTAGTGTAGGTGTCAGCGATAGTGAGGCCTGGGTTGGAGACCAGGATGTCCTTTTTAAACTTTAGATTTAATGAGGACAGCAAGATAGTCAATGGAGAAGCAGTTAGAGAAGATAGGTGAGATAGAGAGCACCATTGAATAGGAGGGAGTGGGGGGGAAGACAGATGAGAGCAAGCGGACAGGAGGTGAGCGGCAAGCCCTAATTTACCACATTTAAGAACAACAGTAACCACAGTAAATGCGTATTAGGTACCCAGTGGAGAGGCCACCTAAGTTGGAGAATCCTGCGAGGGGAGAAAAAAGCCCTAGTATACCACAAATTGCAGAACACAGTGAAGTGTAGACACCATGCAAATGAAGTGAACAGGTGTAGGTGGGGTGGGCCGGGAGAGCAGGTGGAGCTAACAAGATGGAGCAGCAGAACGGCGCCTGGCGTCCCCTGCGGACACCTGCAGACACACAGGGAGCCGCAGCCGTAGGAGCTGTCCTTTGCCTAAGGGGCCTTTAGCCTTTAGCCGAGGGGGGATGCCCAGGGGGGTAAGATTTAAAGGCAGAAGGAGGAGAGGAAGGGAAGGGGGTGTGGGCGGGCAGGGAGGCGGGAAGGGAGAGGGGAGAGGAGGACCAGGAAGTGGCTGCAGGGGGCAGCTCAACGCACACGGAGCGCGAAACAGTGCCTGCAAATAAATTAAATTATACACTCACTGGAGGCCCACGGGACCTGGAAGGGCAAGCCTCAAGTCTGGCCACACAGGGCTGCGGGTGACCGCTCGATCCCGCTCAGCTCAACAAAGAACTGTCGAAAGGATGGTGCCCTCGCCCAGGAGATATAGGGGGTGAAGCAGAACAATCCATTTCCTCCCTCGCACCAGTTTTGCCACTTAGCTCTATCTTCTCTATCTCGATTTCTGATCTCAATCTGTCTAGAGCTTTCTCAGAAGATTCACCCGAGGTTGGTCCAAATTGACCCAAACCTCTTTCGGGCTCCTTCAGGGGGGCAGAGCAGTCTCTCAGGGCATTATCATCTTGGTCGGCCACGGTCCCCTGGGACGAGTAAGCTTCAGCCGACTTAGACATGGCAATGGCTATAGGTGGTTAGCTTGTATTCTCAGCTACAGTTGGTATAGTACAGTTATAGGGTAGATCAAGGGACTTTGGGGCAGGATCCAAATTGTCCTCAATTTCCAGTAGTGACAATGGATTCTTATCAATTGCCGTGTCGGCCCCCACCGAAAGGCTCTTACGCTTTTTGGAACAAAAAGGTAGGCGTGTCTGTTTTAACATCGTCATTTTCAGTGAGTGATCAGGGATCCCGTTAGCCTCAGGGAGTGAGGTAAATCTTTGCCTTACCTGAAGGCGGGTTCTCAGTCCAGTTGATGGCAATTCCGTGGGGGCGGGGGCTGACTTCATTCTGTCGTGCAGCTCCTCTTTGTGCTGTCTTGTTGATTTTTTTTTGCTCAATTAGGCTGCCCTCTGCCAGCAGAATAGGTTTCTGGCAAAGTCACAGCAAGCAGCTAAACAGCACAACAGCAGGGAAATCCTCCAAACAACGCCCTTGGTACGCTCGGGCTTAGCGCCGCAAGGGTGCCTGGGGGAGCGTTAAATGGCACTTCCTGTAGAGGCGGAGCCCGTGGCAGGGGGCGGGGCCACTCAGCGCAACAGCGCTCTTTTTCCTTCCGACTACTTCGATTCAGTGCCAATGACACCGCGTTCCCCCCAGCCTCCAACAGCTGACGGGTAGCTGGAGAGGGGTCTCAGCCACAGCACAACAGCTGGGAAATCCTCCAAACGACGCCCTTTGCACGCTCGGGCTTAGCTTGAATATGATTCCAGTGTTAAATTTTATCTGGCAGGATTATATTACTGGCCTATGCCTCTAAAACGTTGGTAGGGATTAGGTAGAGTCTGCTTAATGTTAGATGTGCCAAAACCAGCTTTTAAATGTTCATGCTCTTATAAAATGTATTTGGTTGGTGAATAGTGGCAATATTTCTTACAAAATGTCAACAGACCATTTGGTTATTGGTGTGCGCTTTATAAAAGAGTTCAAGAATTACTGTCACCTTTTCTCCCTTTGACTTTATTTTAGAGTGTTGTCTTGATGGGTTAATATACCTGCTGCAGTGATTTATGTGGAAACTGCAGGTGGATATCTGCTGCAGGTTCTTAACCCACTGAGCTATTCTAAGGATTCATTGACTTTCAAAGCTTACAATAAAGCTTCTAGAAATGTTTCTACAGCTGCTCTTAAAACTAATATATATATATATATATATATATATATATATATATATATATATATATATATATATATATATATATATATATTCTTTTTAATTAAATGGTCAGTGTCGTATATTGATCTGGCAAAATGGGCAAGTGGGTTAGCGCACATCATGTTAAAATCTGATCAGCTTGATACATACCCGCCTAACCTCCAGGATTGTCCCAGAGTGACTGCTTTTGAGATTTTTTCTGGGGGACAGAGGAATACCTCTGGGATTTCTGTTGTACTCAGCCGTCTCAGTGGGCACAGGAGAATAAAGCTATAAAGCTTGGATCTCACTAACTGGAATTGAACCAGTGCCCTGCAGAGCGTCACCAGGAGCATGCCTCCCAAGGAGCTATCTAGCAGGTGCAAACCTGAATAAGTTTCCCTTGACCTGATGCCCGGCCCCCTCACTGTGATGTTAATTCAGGAAAGTAGAGAAGTTCCAGACATAGTATGTAGTGGGAGGGGGTCTTAAATCTTAGGCTGTGTAATCACTCAGACTTGACAGCCTTTGTTACTGTAAAAAGATACATGACAAACTTCTGCATTGCGGTTGTTGAAGCCTTCCAATCAAGATGGAGGGAAAAGAAAGCTGCAGTTATACGTTTTGCTTAACCTAATTCTATAGGGAGTTTTCAAGTAATCTCTTAAAGAGTATTCTTGAAATCCACACATTGAACACATTTCTAGCAACCACACCTGAGAAAACATGAGGTCAAGTCCTTAAATGGTGGACTGGTCTCAAATCCTAGCTTCATAATTTAACTAATGTGTGATCCAGGGCAAATCCGCTTATCCTTCTGTGCCTTAGGTAAAAAATGTATGGTATTTAATTTAGTGACGTGCCCTTTTCAGCTTTACATAAATACCAATATAGATATGTTCAAACTGCAAGCAGGATTTTTATTCTCTCCCCCAGCTATTGTAATATGGATTTTCAATCTCTAGAAGGTGTTTCAAGGGGCGGGTCTTCTAAAATGTGGGCATGGCCTCTTGTCCAGTGTTTATGTTGTAACAAAAGTGGTAACTTATCCTCAGTGGTGAAAAGGTCTTTTGTTAGATTTCCTCATTGCGCAAAAATCTGCTCGGTAATACTTGTTTTTAATTTCCACATGTGCTCTTGTGTTTTCAACTCTGTTTAGACTGTCCCCTAGGCAGTTGTGTTCCCAGGGAACATGTATAGCCTGAAGCTGTATGTTCTTAGGAGACATTACGTCCAAATACTTTGTGAAAGTTTGTACAACTCTTGAGAGTGTGTTCTACCTTGTTTGTTGACGTAAAACATGGCGGCTGTTGTGTTTGTTGCAGTAAGAATGTTTGTATCCAGCACCTGTCTTAGAAAAGAGTGCAGTGCGATCTTGACTACTAGAAATTCTACACGTTTGTGACTTCTAATTTGCAGAGCTCACCATTTTCCCTTTGCGTTGAGGTGTAGCCAGTGTGCATCCCAATCTGTTAGAGATGCGTCTGTTGTAATGGTTGTGTATTGGCAGGTTGCCCTTTCAGCAAGTTTTATTTTATCCACCATCTGACTGCCAAGACCAGTGTGTGCAAGACCTCCGCTAGATCGTCCCAATCGTCTTCTGCTTGCGACCATTCCTCTGAAAGCCAATGCTGTACTGGACGCATGTCGAGTCTTGTATGAGGAACGATGAAAATGCAGGATACTATTATCCTGAGTAGACCCATTCTTTCTGACTTTGATCTGAGGACTGGAAGAACGTTTTTGGCCCCGTAGGGCTTGTGTACCCTGTCGTGAGGAGGAAACACTCGTGCTAACTGGAGGTTCAGGTTCGCCCCCAGAAATTGTTTTATTTGCGTTGGAAGCAGACAGATTTCTTTTCATTGACCGAAAACCCTAGACTGTGCAGTAGGTTTATTGTGGCATGTGTGTGCAGGTGACATTTTTGCAAGCTCTCCTCTGTTACCAACCTGCCTTCTAGATAAAGGTAAAATGAAATACCCTTTCTGCAAAGATGCATTGCCAGTACATTTGTGAATAATTGTGCTGCTGAGGGAACTCTCAAAAGTGAGTACTTAGATTGGTCATGTTTGATCTAGCTTGAAACCAAGATACTTTCAATGACTTGAGAACACTGCAGTATGAAAGTATGCAATTTTCTTATCCAATGTGGCCAGATACTCGCCCCTTTAGAGGAGAGGGATGGCTTTCTTAAAAGTGGTGATTCTGATCTTTTGTGGCTTTATTTATTTGTTTGCTGGTCTTAAGTCCTGTACTGGGCTTTTTGATTATTTTTTTTTTGTAAGAACAAGGAAGTACAGTGAATAAATACCACTGTTTGCCTGTGATTGAGCAACCTCCTATATGGCTTCCTTTACGATTAGTGCCTTTGGGCTAGATTGCGTGGTATTAAGAACTTAATCCAATGCCCTGTGTTACTGTGGACAGCACCCACTTGTCTTTTTTTTTTTTTTTTTTAAACTTTGGTTTTATTGGCATTTTTTGGAAATATAACAAACGGGCTACATGAGTGTTCCCAGGCTGTACATAAAACTGGCCCAACAAACCCTACCCCTCCCTCCCTTCCTCCCCCCACCCCCCTCCCCGCATTAGTCAAACTTGATCCGTGATATAGGGAGACTTGGACTTTTCTTTTGCGTCCAGTGCTTGGTAATGTGTGTGAACGTCGACCATCTTTAATGGCTATGAGTCGACCACCTACACCCGGGCCGTGGGCGCCCGTTAAGTCCTTGGAACCTTTCTGTATTGTCCCCCTGAGCCCCGCTTGGGCCTTCACCTGGCATCAGTGCACGTCCCATCCCCAGGTCTGCTGTACCCCATACCAGTTTTCAAGGAATGAACCAGAGTCATAGTTCACCATAGCCGTTAATTTGTCCATTAAGAACATGTTTTTTTAACTTTAGCCAGTCCTCCTTTGAGGGGGTCTCCGGGCTCTTCCATTTCTGTGCCAATGCCACCCTTCCTGCCCTCAGCATAGTTTCCCACATTCTGGGGTACCTGTAGACTTCCGAGGCCTCTGGCGGGAGGCCCAACAACACCGTCAAAGGGTCTTGGGGGAGCAGTTCCTCGGTGACCTCAACCATCCAACCCCCAACCTTCTCCCAGTACGCCTGCACCTTTGGGCAATGCCACCACATGTGACCTCTTGAACCCCTCTGGCCGCAACCCCTCGGACATTCAGGGGACACTCCCGCAAACATTTTAGACAGTTTCACAGGGTCTCTGTGCCATCCCTGCAAAATCTTAAAGTTGTGTTCCATATCTGCTGTAAATAAGTTCCCGTGAAAAGCTATTCTGAATATCCACGACCAGGCGTCCTCCGTCATCACCTCTCCTGCCAGGTAATTCCAAAATGTGCGGAAACCCCGCCGTTCCACTAAGTTTGCGGTGTTAAGGATTCTGTACATCCCAGAGACAGCTCCCTTCCTAGAGGTCGCCGTGTCGAGGAATTTCTCAAAGGGAGTCAGCTGCCTCTTCAGGTTCTCCCCCCATGACTGGTTACAGAGGATGCCCTTTAAGCAGAGATATTCGAATATGGAGAGAGACCCCTGCCCAATTTCATCCCTCAGATCCTCATATGGTAGGAATTCCCCCTCCCGGAACAGCTGCCCCGCCCATTCCAGACCCGAGTCGGACCAGGTCTGTGCCTTACTAAACCCTCTGTTGCCTAATCTAAGGGGGTGTCCCCAGAGAGAGGACATCGGAGATGGCCACGACGTTAGGTGCGCTGTTTGGGAGCCCTCCCTTCAGACTGCCCAGAGAACTCCCAGAGTGGGGTTCGATTTAAGTCTATTCGGGATAAACCTGCGCGGGGCCCAGAGGAGGTCCCGGACCTTGAGAGGGTGAGCGCCCATATCCTCCAGGTAAGACCAGTAAGTGCTCATCCCCTCCCTCATGTGTTCCAGGTGGACCCGCAATTGGGCAGCGCGGAAATAAAGTTGGAAGTCGGGCAGGCCGAACCCCCCCTCATCTCTCGGCAGGGTCAAGACCGCCTTTGCAGTCCTCGGGGTCCTGCCCTGCCAGATAAACTCACGAACCGCATTCTGTAGAGTCCTAAAAAAAGTGATCGGAAATGTTGGTTGGGAGAGAGGTGAAGAGATACAGCAGACGCGGCAGCACGTTCATCTTCACTGCAGCACCCACTTGTCTAATGTTACAGCCTCCCATGCCTGAGTGTATGATGTTATCTGTGCCCCTTTCAGGGTGTAGCATGAGAGGGAACCCGACCCCCTTCCATGGTGTAGCATGGGATGGAATGTGTACTGGGAATCATTGCTTAATAGAAGCGGCTCCCCCTCTTGGGGGCTGAACTCTACCACAGATTTTGCCATGTCTATACTGCCTTTGCACTCTTCACGCAGTCAGAATCTCTGCGCTCTGGTTTCCATTCCAAATGCCAGTTGCATATTTACTTTGTATTGCAGACCTGTGATATGTCTGTGTACGAAATGTACACCTATTTGATGGGATTCCCCTTTGTTGCAAAGGCTTGCCTGTGATCTGTCCGAGAGACTTCATTCTTCCATGTTCCTTTTCTGCTTTCTCTAAAGCTTGAGCTACTGCTTTCCCAAACAACTGGCTTTCCTCCTCTGAGATGTTTAATATTGTTGCCTTTGTCGCTGGCCTAAAACCTGAACTTTGTAGACAAGCATGCCTTTTAATGATTGTTAACTCTGCTATTAGTCTTCCAGCAGTTTCGGCTGCATTGAGGGAATTTTTAATTATTGCATTAACTCATTGTTTTCCCCTCCTGCTTAACCTTCAGCATTTGTGACTTCAAAGGCTCTGGGACCTCCTGCATTAGGTCATCTAGGTCATCTATTTGATCCCACAGTGCCCTAATGTAACGTGCCATTAATGTGGTGGAATTGGCAATACATACCTCCATAGAATATGGAAGTAGACATTTTTCTACCAGGAGCACAGGTTTTTTGACTCTCCTTATCAGGTGGGATTCGGTAGAAGATAAATGTTTTACAGCCCACTTGCGTGTGGTTGTGACCGCCAGAGAATCAGGTGCTAGATGGCCCCTTGTATATAATTGGTCATTTGGTGCTGGTTTCCATTTTCCTTCTACCCACGGGTTGACTGGCTCAGTAAGAACTGGACTTACTAAGGAAGGTATCACCAATTAATAATGATGTATTTGTACCTTTTCTGGAAATGTTTATACTTGCGAAATAAAGAATCTATTGATCTATCGTATTATCCTCATTTTCGTTTTTTGTTTTAAAAAAATTAAATACATGTTTATACAGATTTTAAGAGTGCCATACATTGGACAACCTGCTTTCTCTCCTGCAGGATGTCCTCTTTATAGTCTAACTTCCTCTTTGTTTCTACCAAACATGTTGGCGCCCTTTTTTATTAGATTATTATACAGGCCCTAATCATCAGAAGGTGAGCAGGTTATGGGTGGCTCTTCAATGTCAGGTGGTGGCATAGGGTAGTCTTCTGGCTCTGTCTTGGTCTTCACTGGTGACTACTTCCGGTTTGTCTTCTAATTCTATTAACTCCTCCTCTAATGGCATATTTTGTACTTTAGTGTATTTTTAATAAGTGTTCTATTTTCACTGTCTGCGCGTTTTCTTTTTAGGGGATGCATTTCTAAAAAATAATCCATAAGAGAAGACATTTAGTCCCTTGTGTCCTGGAACTTTTCCTTAGTCCATTAAGTTTCAGAGGGAGAAAGAGGAATTTGATCTCCATCTTTCTCTGGTTCTGAATCCTGAATGAACTCTTTTTTTCTCCATAGTTTTAAAAGTGTACTTTCACCCTCAGTCATGGCAGTTGGCTGTAGTGCTTTTTGCTGTCTGTGGTTTTTCAGAAATGTGTTTGCTTGACATCGAAGAAATATGCTTCAATCCTGCAGGCTTTGTCTCAGTCTTTTGTTTGAGCGTCGTCAATGCCGAAAGGGCCAGATTTGTCTTGGTGCATCTGTAGTTCATTTTGTTTTGCCTGAGTCAAGCTTTTGGCACAAGTCTTCCAGCGCACTGGCTGTGATCTGTGTTTTTGTTTTTATATAGGGAGACTTTCTGTCGCCAGGTATGGCCTCCACAGCTAGGATTGACACCTGCCCTATGGAGCTGGAGACAGGCATACGGGAAACGGATGTTTACTTGGTAGTGGGTTCCTTGATTTTGCTTTTGAACCCGATACTGCCTTTGTCGGCTTTGAGATGTTCCTCTGTTGCGGATAACTCTGCGGATGCTTCAGCCTGCATCAAATAGGCTGCTCAACCTTTTGTTCAGCATTAGTGTCTTGGAATTAAAAGGTTCAGAGACCAAAAGGACAAAACAAAGAGACTAGTACTAGACTTACGATGAGCAAGCAAGTTTGTAAAAACCTAAAAGTTCAGTAAGCCTACTCTTCAAGAAGTAATTCCCTTACTGAAAAAAATGGACATGAAAGATGCATACTTTCTTATTTCCATGTTCCCCAGTTACAGACGTTTCCTAAAGTTCAAGGTGGGAAACGCAACACTTCCAGTTCAAGGTACTACCTTTTGGAATAGCATCAGCACCACATTGGTTCACAAAGGTTCTTGCAGTAGTGGCAGTGCACCTGTGCAGAGAACATACGCTTCTTTCCGTATCCATACAATGGTCTCATAATAGGTGAGACACTACAGTCATGCGTTGAGAACACACAAAGAACTGTAGACCTATTGCACACACTAAGTTTCACCATCGAGTCAACGTCCAGCATAGTACCATCCCAGACAAAAACAGTTCGTAGGAGCCATAATAGACTCAACATAGTGTAGCTTACCCATTGGAGGAAAGGGTACAGGCGATTCTAGCCAGTAATGAAATTCTAGGCCTGATGGCATCCTGCATATACATTATCCTAGATGCACGCCTAAACATATGTACAATACAGAATTAGCTCTCAAGTCTGTGGTGTCAGTTAACTGGCGGCTGGGACAATCTAGTGGTTATAACAAAAATAGATCATGCGTGCTCTGCAGTGGTAGACAAAACAAAAGCCTCTTAAAAGGAAGGCCATTCAGACAACCACCAATACAAATAACACTGACTACAGATGCATCTCCTCTTGTGTGGGGAGCTCACTGCCAGAAACTTACAGCCCAGGGAGCATGATCACAAAAGTAAGTCACATTAAACATATTAAAACTTCTAGCTATCAAGGTGGCATTACTATCTCTTCCAACAAGAATGGCAAACAGTGTTAGTTAATACCGCCTGCACCACTGCAATGTCGTACATAAACCAGCAGGGGGGAAACGCACTCTGTTATATCCCTTCTGGCAGAGAACATATGGAGGTGGTGCATGGTGCATAAAGAGAGGGATTTATTCCAGGCACAGCATGTTCCCGGGGAGATCAACTGCCTAGCAGACAGCCTAAGCAGAATGTTGAAGCAAAATCACGAGTGGGAGATAAACACACATACATTTTCAAGAGATGGGGACACCCAACAGTGGACCTTTTTGTAACAGCGCAGAACGCGACATGTCCCACCTTTGCATCCAGATACCCATAGGAAGGGTCACTAGGGAACGCTCTATGGGTGAATTCGTCAGGGAAATTTGCTTATGGTTTTCTCCCAACTCCACTCCTGTGAAGGGTGATACACTAGCTATAACACTAACCGCTCACTTTAATACTCATAGCCCCAATGTGGGCACAACCGACGTGATACACATCCTGAAAAAGTCTACTCAACCACCAATCAAAATACAGAACAGACACAACTTGCTAACACAACAGCAAGGGCAATTAACACATCCATGTCTGACTATGAATTTAGCAGATTTGCTCCTGAAATCGTAGAGTTTGGTCACTTAAATAAAATCCACAGATTTCGCAAGTTACCTATATCATTTATTGTAGGTATATCTGGCAGCGTCTGCTGGCTATTCTGCCTCTCAGCAGAACATCTCCTGGTGGAAGGTAGCAGTCCTTCAAGCGTTTATAGAAGAGGTTAAACACATCCATCCCAAAATGGCTTACCCACCACCAGATATAGTGTACCATGTGCGGAGGGTCAGAAGGAGGACGCTGACTCGTTGAGGACATTTTACCTTATCTTTATTAAAGAAATGAGAATAAGGCCTATCTTTCCCTATCACTCTGTGGTGTTCCCTACCTACTTTGCTAAGGTGCTCGTCAATGGTCTCTGAATGTCCAAAAAGTCCACCATCCAAAAACTAATGCTATCTGACCCTATCACTTATAGAAGCAAAAATAAGGGAGGAGACACCCATCTCCTGCGGAGTGCTTTACATAATTGTCTTATTTGCAATGAACGTCTTCTTAACATACGATTTTACAGTAGTTTTTGGCCACTCTTCTGATCAGTTTGTGTAACACTTTCCTCAGGTTGATATTTTTACTTTCGACTTTAGGATTGCCTCTCCTTGACTTGTATTGATTCATCACAAAGGCTAACTTGGCCTTCATTTCCTCATATGCTCTTTTATCTCCCACTCTTCTGCTTTTGACAAAGTATTTGGATTCCCCTCTTCCCAGGGTGGAGATATACCCACTTTATTATTCACTCTTTTGGTTATCTCTAGTATTCAAAATCGTTAATGTTGGTTTTAATCTCGTTTCACTTTCATTGAGATCATTCTTGATTGATACTTCACTTTCATTCACCTCCCTTCTAGGCACCGATATAATTCTCTTGCTCATGTTATCACAGTTCAGATTTATCAAGTTTACGTTCACGTTTTTCTCATTCGTACTTAGACGAGTTTCTGGTTCATATAATTATCATCAGTTGGCTTCACGTGCCTCTCATGTCCCCGTTAACTTCCTTATTAGAACATCTGTGGGATTTTCATGTGCCTTGTCCCTGTTCCATTCATACACTGCATTATCGAGCCGTTCTCCTCTGCGTCCTTCGCTCTTCCTCTCGGCTTCTCCGTATTTCAAAGAGGAGCTGCGCCTCTTGTTGCTGCTTCCTTGTGGCGGTATCAGCACTGTTATGAGGGTAGGCTGTCCACCACGACTTTCTCGAAGTCGTGCCACCACCAACTCTTAACCCGCACTTGGCTCAGCTTCTCTCTGGCTCTTGGCTACGCTGGTCTCTCAGCGTTCCATGTGCTGCTTCCCAGCAACTTCGTATTTTGCGTGCTGCTGCGGCTCCGCCTCCTCCTAGGTGCACATTTTTAGGGGACCTCCCCTGCTTCGACAGACATTCCTTTCCTCTCGTCCCTCTTCTCTCTCTACCTAATGAGTGCTTGTTTTTTGATCCAATCGTCACGTTGAATTGGTTAATTTCCCCATTGGGTAGAAGAGATGAATTCCCTCGATTTGTCACACGCAGCATACATTAGAATTCCATAAAAAGCCAGTGTCTCATTCACTGCAAATTATTACTCTGTCAAAACCCCACTGTTGCACCCTGAGAAGAGAACTGATAGATATGTTACAAAAGGGCATGGTGGAATAAGACACTGAAGACCAACTGGGGTAGGACGTTTATTACCATTAGTTTATGGTGAAATAACATCCAAAGGTGCGAGGGTTATCATGGACTGTGAGGGCATCATGAAGCAAGACACAGACAACAGGTTCAAACAAAAGTAGTTTATTATCTTAAATGTCAGGATGATTAAAGGCCAAACTTGCCCTATGCTAAGGTGGGGTTTTCCCTACCTAAAGAAACTAAGGATAGTATGAGTCAGTAAGTTCAACCTAAAAGTCTGTCTTGTGTCCAAAACCTATACTTGCCCTCATAACTACAGCTAAACCATGTGTAGGGATGTCTGCAATAAAAGAAATAGTGTTTCAAATAACGTTCTGGCTTACTTTTCAGCTCCCCCTCCCCAAGTTCAAGACAGTTCGACACATTCTGTGATTTCCCTTTCCCAAGGCAACAGCAAAGTTCATACAGTCTCTTAAGGTGCACAACCAATTCCAGATCAACTTTGCACTCCTTCTGCTTCCTTGCCAGTTTATACAGATTGCTTTCTTCTGCTTCACTTTAGCAATCTCTTTCACCCATATGGCTTTGCTCTCTGTATGTTACCTTGATTTACACAGATGGGTCTCTAGGCGCAGTTGTCGAACCACATTACAGGTCATGCAGCTGGTAACCCTGTGCTTTCTTACCCACACAGGTTCTTCTGTCACTGCACCTGTGTTCACATTCACTTTGCTTTTTGCTTACCAGCCTTTTGGCGTTGCCATAATGTGTTCTTTCATATAGTTCACTGCGTGGTACTCTCTTCTTCACCACATTGTTTTCACACTTTTCCGTAATATTCATTACTTGCTTTTCATTGTATTTCACAAGATTCGTTCTTTGTTTTTCAAAATATATTACGCGTGCTTCACACAAACTCGCCTTCAATTCATAGGTTTATCAAAAGCTTTCTATTAGTTCGGTATTCAATAGTTAATAATTATTATTCTTTCACTCAAAGTTCACCTTGTTCATTTTGATCACTACAACCCGTCCTTCGCTTTATCTTGCACATCTCATTTTGTTAGTTCGGCAATTGCTCGGCAAGTGTTCCCTTCACTCATCGGTCCCTGGTGGCTCCTCCGGACGGCTCCTTTCCTCCTCTTCTGCTCTGCATAAACGCCTTTTGTAGTATTGCGAGCCCCACTCGCATTAGTCTTCTTTCTGTGAGTTGCCGGCAGCTCCACTCGCCTCTCGAGGATGCTGCCGGTAGCTTGCAGCAACTGCATTTCTTCCTTGCCCTGCAGCGGGCACCCGACGGGGGAGGCTCCCACCACTGTGACCCTCTCAAAGTCTTCCTGGTCGCCACAGTCTCTCTGGGGTACTAGCTGGCATCCTAGCCTTTAGGCAGGACGCTCCTTGGCAGCCTACCCCTCTGCAGGATTTCTCTCCTCATCTTGAAACGCTTGGCCTGCCTTCTCTCCTGCTGGTCTCTCATTTCGAGGGGATTGGGTCCTCCGACGTATTCCATATCTATGACATGTAATCACCACAGCTGTGCTGCTTCGGAAACTTTTTCGGCGTCTGCGTCCTGCGTCGATGACGTCGATGCGCCGTCGTCGAGGACCTCCTCCGACGTCCGACGTCATCCGATGTGATAAGTAGGACGCACGACGCCCATAGCCTCAGTTCCGTTTTTTCCGCGAACGTGTTGCTTCGTGTTTCTCGGTTCTAAGCCTCGACTCTTTGGAGTTCTGTTCTTTCTGGTTCTTCGAACCTGTTCGTTGTGAATATTCCTTCGGCGATGTCTTCCACTTCGTCTTCAACCCCGCGTCCGGGCTTTAAGAAGTGCGGGGAGTGTGGGTCCAAGATGTCGGTGACTGACTCGCACGACGCCTGCCTCTGGTGCCTCGGGGAGGCCCACGACACGGATGACTGTGTCGACTGCCAGTCGCTCACGTCCAAAGCCTTACGCGAACATAAGAAGAAGTTGTCGGTAGGTCGGGTGTCCAAGCCCCGGAAGTCGAAGTCGGCGGGGCTTTCGACGGATGATTCGAGGGGTGACTCTCCGCGTCATCGTCGGAAGTCTCGTCGGTCTTCTTCTAGGAGTGGGTCTCGCCACTCCTCGGCCTCTTCGAGGCTTTCTCGGAAGCGCCGTCACCGGTCGCCTTCCAGGTCCTCTTCCGAGGATTCTGCACGGCACGTCGGTTACCCCACCAGCCGTGCGACGCCGGAAGAATGGGCTTCCTTCGGGAAGAAAATGTTGCCGATTCTTGAGTCGCAGGGTACTCAGCCGTCCGCGCCCCCGAGTGGGGTCGGCCGTGTGAGGTCGAGAGACGCCGCTCACAAGAGTGGTCGGCACGAGTCACGGGAGCGGTCCCGTTCGGACAAGGAGGCTCGTTCTCGCCGTACCCGTTCCAGGTCCCGGTCCTCGACGCGTTCGAGACCGTGTGCTCCTGTGAAGTCTTCGAGGAAGACATCGACGTCTGTGGCGTCGAGGGCGTCGACAGGCTTTCTCGAGGCTCCGGCTTCGAGGGCCTCGTCGAAGCCGTCGACGATCAGGTCGTCGAGGGACACGCTCGGGGCTCCGGCTTCGAGGGCTGTGTCGACGCCGCCGATACTGGAGGCGCTGCATCTGACGTCGACGCCGATTTCCTCGACGTCGACGCCGATCCTCTCGGCGCCGTTGCCGGTTTTCTCGGCGTCGGCGTCGATTCGCTCGACGCCATCGACGCCTTTCGTGTCGGAGGTGCCCCATGTCACGGGTGTACCCCCTAGGAAGGCTCTGGTTAAGAGCAAGCACTCTCGGGTGCCTTTTCGCCACCTGGAATATATTTCGGAGGCGGATGAGGATTCTGATGGCCTGGTTCCTAGTCAGGTGCCAGATGAAATTGTCTCGGGCCATAGTCAGTTTGACGATTTGAGGCAGTCACTGCTGGATGCCAGTGGACTGGACACCTCTCCGGAGGTGGAATTTTGTAGGCCTGAGCCTGGCTCCCATGCCGATTCCTCGTACCGGCGCCTTATGGCTAGGGTGTCTGAGTATCTGGGATGGTCTGCTCCCCCAGGGGAGTTTGTGCAGGATGATCTGACGGACATCCTTGATGTTGGTCCCCCAACTGACCCGGTTCTGCCGTTCCATATGGCTTACAGAGAAGGGTGGCGGCGGCTTGGACTGCTCCGGAGAGTCTCCCGGCGGTGGGCAGATCCTTGTCGCGTAAATACCGTCCAGCCAGTAGCGACCCCTGCTACTTGACCAGGCACCCCACTCCGGAAAGTTTGGTGGTGCAGGCGGCCACGGCCCCGGCAAAGCAGGCGTCGTACCCTACCATCCCTCCTGATAGGGACGACAAACGTTTTGATGGCTGGGCGAAGAAAGTGTTTTCTTCTGGTGGTATGGCGCTTCAGGCGGCCAACTCCATTTGTGCCTTGTCACGTTTCACGCACACTCTGTGGAACTGTGTTGCGTTAGCGGCTGAACATATTCCCGAAGGGGTTGAACGGGATGGTTTCCTTGCTATGGTCCAGGATGGTAAGGATGCCATGTGTGAGTCCGTTCAGTCGGGTCTGGACTTGGCTGAATGCGTCAGTAGGTCCATGGCGGCGAGCACCGTGATACGCAGGTTTGCGTGGTTGCGGAAGTCGGGGTTTGCTCCTGATGTGCAGTCCCGGCTCCTCAACATGCCCTTTGATGGTGAATACCTTTTTGGCAGCAAGGCTGACGAGAGCCTTGAGAGGTTGCAGACCTCGAAAGCTGCAGCGAAGTCGTTGGGCGCTGCAGTTCGCCAACCTCCGCCTTTTCGTCCTAGGGGACAGCAGTGGAGGGGTGGTTCCTTTCGCTATTACTCATCCTTCAGTAAAGCGAGAGGAGCTGGCAGTCAAAGAGGCCAACGCAGGGGTACCAGAGGTGGACGACAGGGTACCCGTGGTGCCAGGACCGCTCGGGCAGTTGCCTCTTTGCCCTCAGGTAACGCCGCAGCCGCTCCCATTCAGTCGTGAGGCCATGTCCCATGGTTCGCCGGTTGGGGGAAGGCTGGCGCAGCATCTTGTAGAGTGGCAAGCCATTACTTCAGATGTGTGGGTTCTGGAGATCATAACCCACGGCTACTGTCTTCCTTTTCGGCACAGGCCTCGCGACAATCCACCGGGGAACCTCTCTTTGCAGAGTCCGGATCCGCTCCTTGCGCAGGAAATTCAAGCCCTGCTGGAGAAAGGCGCCATAGAACTGGTGCCTGTAGCGGAGAGGAACAAGGGATGGTATTCCCCTTATTTTTTGATTTCGAAGAAAGACGGGGGATTGAGACCCATCATGGACTTGCGCGGTTTGAACAAACTCCTCAGGAAGGACAAGTTCAAGATGGTTACTCTCTCTCAAGTCCTCCAGGCCCTTCAGCTTCAGGACTGGTTGGTGTCACTCGACCTCAAGGATGCTTACTTCCATGTGCCGATCCATCCCAAGCACAAGAAGTACCTGAGGTTCGCGGTTGGCGACTCGCACTTTCAGTTTCGGGTCCTGCCGTTCGGATTGACCTCCGCCCCGAGGGTTTTCACCAAGCTCATGGTGGTGGTGGCAGCGCATCTCAGGCAAGGGGGGATTCCCGTCTACCCCTACCTGGACGATTGGTTGATCAGGGGGAGCTCTCCCGAGCAAGTCCTGGATCATCTATCGATCGCCTGTCGCTCCCTTCACAGGCTGGGCTTCTCCCTCAATTTAAAGAAGTCCCATTTGACGCCAACGCAGTGGCTCCAGTACATCGGAGCAGTGCTCGACACTTCCCTGGGGCAGTGTTTTCCTCCCCAGGTGAGGGCTCTTCACATTCAGCAGATGGTGCACAAGTTTCAGCATGCCCAGACGCTCCCAGCGTTCGAGTTCTTGAGGTTGCTCGGCCTCATGGCATCCTGCATTCTTCTGGTGCCAGAGGCTCGCCTGCGGATGAGATCTTTGCAGTGGGCACTCAAGACGCAATGGTCGCAGTCCTCCGGCAGGATGTCGGACTCGATTCAGGTGCCGTCCTCGGTCGCCCGGGACCTTCTGTGGTGGGCCGTCGAAGGCAACTTGATGAAGGGGGCTCCATTTTGGCTTCCCTGGCCGGAGGTGACGATCGTGACGGATGCATCCCTCACGGGATGGGGAGCTCATGCCAACGGGCTGACAGTCAGCGGTCGTTGGTCTCCGTCGGAGTCCAGACTCCATATCAATCTGTTGGAGCTGAGGGCCGTCAGGCTAGCCCTGAAGGCTTTTCTGCCGTCTGTGCGAGGGAAGAATGTCCTGATCCTGACGGACAACACAGTGGCCATGCACTACCTCAACAAAAAGGGGGGGCAGGGTCACTTCCTCTGTGCAGAGAGGCGATGCAGCTCGAGTTCTGGGCCATCCAGCAGGAAGTTTCGATCTCGGCGGTTCATCTGGCCGGTGCCGAAAACGTGACGGCGGACGCTCTGAGCAGGCAGAGCGCGATCTCTCACGAGTGGGAGTTGGCTCAGGAGATTCTCCTGGAGATCTTCGCCCTTTGGGGGACCCCTCAAGTGGATCTCTTCGCCTCCAGTGTCAACCGGAAGTGCGGAAGGTTTTGCTCGCGGGAATTTCCTCCAGAAGGAGCCTTAGGAGACGCGTTCGTGGTGGAGTGGTCATTCCCGCTGCTGTACGCGTTTCCTCCAGTCCCCGTCATCCCGCAAGTGCTGCGGAGGTTACGGAAGTTCGGTTCCCGGATGATCCTCATTGCCCCGGCGTGGGCTCGGAGGACGTGGTACCCGGACCTTCTCGACTTATCCATCTGCCCTCCACGTCGTCTTCCCTACCGAGACGATCTGCTCTCACGGGAGGGGGGTCAGGTTCTCCATCCAGAGGTCAGATCCCTCAACCTTCACGCTTGGTTTCTGAAAGGTTGAGGTATAAGGATTGGGACCTCCCTGAGGACGTGATGGAGGTGTTGCTTTCGGCCCAAAGGCCGGCAACAAAGTCTCTGTACTGTTGCCGTTGGCGTAAGTTCTGCGACTGGTGCAGAGTTCAGAATGTGGATCCTTTTGCATGTGACATCCCCATGGTTCTGTCCTTTTTACTTTCTTTGGCCCACAGGGGCTTGCAAGTGGGTACCGTTAAGGGTTACCTGGCGGCGCTGTCCATCTTTAAGCGCTCGTCTGAAGAGTGTTCTTACTTTAAAATCCCTTTGATTTCACAGTTCCTGAAAGGGCTCACTAATGTGTTCCCTCCGTCACCTTTCCTGGTGCCCGGTTGGGATTTAAACCTGGTTCTTAAGTTTCTTATGGGTGCTCCGTTTGAGCCTTTGCATTCTTGCCCTTTGAGGCTGTTGACTCTGAAAACTGTGTTTTTAGTTGCGGTTACTTCCGCTCGCAGAGTGAGTGAGTTACAGGCACTTTCAGTTAAGCCTCCCTTCACTGTATTTCACAAGGACAGGGTTGTCCTTAGAGTTCGTCCTTCTTTTCTTCCGAAGGTAGTGACGGAATTTCATTTGGCCCAGAAGGTTGTTCTTCCGGCATTCTATCCTCCTCTGCATCCTGGTAAGGAAGAGGAGAGGCTCCATAGGCTTGATCCTAGGAGAGCTTTAAGCTTTTATGTTTCACGCATGTCCCGGGTCAGAGTGGATGATCAACTCTTTATTGGTTACGCTGGTAAGCGTTTGGGGCAAGCTGTGACGAAACAGACTTTGTCTCGCTGGATTATTTTGGCCATCTCGGAGTGCTACCGTTTGGCGGGTAAGGACCCACCGGCTGGCTTGCGGGCCCATTCTACCAGGGGTATGGCTGCGTCTACTGCCCTGCAGAGGGGTGTTCCTATTCGCAACATCTGTGATGCAGCCACCTGGGCTTCAGTACATACATTTGTACGTCACTATTCCCTTGATTCCATCCGAGCACAGGATCTGGCCTTTGGCAAGGCGGTCCTTTGCTCTGCTATTTGATTGGCTATTCTACATTTTGATTCTAAATTCTTTCCCTCCTCCTTGCTTTGGTACTGCTTTGGGAGTCTGTCATAGATATGGAATACGTCGGAGGACCCAATCCCCTCGAAGAACAAGTTACTTTCTTACCTGGTAACGTTCTTTCGATGGGATGGTCCGACGATGTATTCCATATCGCTCCCGCCCGGCCTTCCCCGCTGCAGAATTTCTTTTGCGATTGCAGCTTACGTTCCGCAAGGCTTTGTGTCTGACTGGCAGTTGACTTATGTCACACGTTCTGGGGGAAAAAACTACAACTGAGGCTATGGGCGTCGTGCGTCCTACTTATCACATCGGATGACGTCGGACGTCGGAGGAGGTCCTCGACGACGGCGCATCGACGTCATCGACGCAGGACGCAGACGCCGAAAAAGTTTCCGAAGCAGCACAGCTGTGGTGATTACATGTCATAGATATGGAATACGTCGTCGGACCATCCCATCGAAAGAACGTTACCAGGTAAGAAAGTAACTTGTTCTTCTGATTGTCGGCTCCACCTTTTATGCACCTGCAGCCATTTAACAGGTTGCAGGTGCGAGTCCTCAGTCTAAATTGCTTGACCATAGTTAGTGGAGTTCTCAGGACATGCCTGACCCTTACAACAGTCGGCAGGCCTTTCCTCATCTCAGTACTAGAGTGGTATGAATGAGGGGAAATGAAGGGAAATGATTTACAACAGCCTACAAAGGCAGGGGGAGGGTGAGGTTGGATCTAACAAAGGAAAAGGGGGATACCATGTCTCACCTGCGAACATCCTCCCCAGTACCTAATGACCCTCCTCCCAGGCGATCCTCCCTCGAATCTCCACCCTGAGGGTCACAATCCAAAATTGATGGCCTTTTCCTGGACACCTGAGAAGCGGATCCAAGGGGAGTAGGTGTGAGGATACCCTCCAGTTTCTCACGGGACCTATAGATACTCCACAAATCCATGAAAAACAAACTTTCTGGATGCTTGGGTTGCGTCACATGTGGCCTCAAGAACATACCAACTCCCAGAGACAGTCCAAGGGTTCTGTCATCCCCCTCTCCCTGTCTCTCTCCCTCCCCCCTTTCTCCCTCCCTCTTTCTCACACTCCCTCATTCTCCCCCCTTCTCCCTCCTTCCTCTCTCTATCCCCCCATCTCTCAATCTTTCTCCTCTACCCTAAAGTCATACACTGTATCTAACTCGATTACCTTAAGGGGCAATCTAGAGGCTCCTGCTCCAAGGCTTTGCCATGATGAAATTTAAGGATATCGTGCCTCTCAGACACTGAATTCCTACTCCTTCTGTACCCTGGCATTCCATTCCCTATATCTGTCACTCTCCATTCCTCTTTCTACTCTATTCCCTCCTGCTTTGCCCCTCTCCCTTCATCAACTTCTGTCCCTCCGATGTTCTTACTGCTATGGTCTACCTCTACCCTCAACGGGTACTCCCTACTACTCTACTGTGCCCTCTCCACACCACTACTACTCTCCCTCCTCCACACTATTGCTCCTCTCCCCACACTACTTCCCTCCCCTTCCATGCTACTAGTACTCTCCCCTCACCACACTACCATTTCTCTCCACACTACTGCTACTCCTCCACCTACATACTTAATCAGTCTTTCACCCTTCCAGACACCTTTTCGTTCACTACCTACTCTCCCCTGCCATTCAACTTTAACACAGGCTCATTCAACTTCCAGTACCACTATCTCTCACCAACCAATACCTCACCTTCCACACACTACTACTGTACTAATCAGCCTTCACGCTCCTCTGCATCGTCCTTCCTTTGCTTGATCCACTTCCACCTCATCTGAGCTCACCCAAACAATTGTGTTTCCTGTGCCCCCTTTTATCTTCTCCGTTCTTCCTCCATTTGGTTCTCACCTGTTGGTTTTTTGGGCCAATCATTCCATGTCTTCCCCTCCTGGGTCGTGTTAACATCTGCAAAACACACATTGGCAAATGTTCCAATTCGTGTGAGTTTTCTCAATATCTGTGGGATTAGTCTTTGGCCGGGGGCAGGGGAGCACTCTGCTACTCCTTGTTGCAGGTGAGCTTTGTTCAGATACAGAGTGGACTAGAGCTTTCCACGTACATGCTGGCAATTGTGGACAGCTGTTTAGCATTGCATAGCTGTTTCTTTTCATTATGCAGCTGGTTTGGGTGTCCTATTATGCAGCTCCTCTCTGGGACTCCTGTGGGCTGTTCTCCTCTTGATCCACCATGAGGGATGCTGGTTGTTGAGGTTTTCTAAAGAAACCAGAGTGAAACAGACCATCTTGCAATATAGTTATGGGGCGATCAACAGTGGTACTCTCGTCAGGCACACTGGCACATAAAGAGACAGGGAGTGGGGCCCTACTAACTGTCACCTTCACCCCCCACTCCCGGACTGTCCACCCTGTTAAGCCTCTCACCCCATGGTTGAGCGTGGTTGCCATCCCCTCATGGCAGGGTCAGGCTATTGACCTTGTCACAGTTGACAGACATACTCTTTCTCCAACATTTGATCTTTCATAGAATCACATGCTTGAATATTCCCCCGTCAGACTGGGAATCCTCTGTAAATTAAAATTAATAATATATATAAAATGTCCATAGGATAACAATACCACTTGTGTAGTTCCTCCACCTCACTTTGGTCCTTTTTGACCCCAACCAATGAGGTGGCAGGGCTTAAGCTCCACCCCAGGTTTTAGATTTTCCACCATAGTCAGTCTGACGGGGGAATCCTTACCAGCTCTCCAAGCTATTTTCGAACTTTGGTATACCTTCTGTTAATTCTAACTCCTTTAGTAAACAAGAGTTCTCCTGGACTCAGGAAACTTTTCCTTCATCTTCAAATCGTCAAATTGTGAGTGCCCTCAAGGCACTTTATGGCAGACCGAGCTATGCAGGCTTCAAAAGAGAAGACTTCCCTGTTCATGGATTGCAATAAATGTGGGAAGAAAGTGATCTTTGTCAGAGGTCCACATAAATACTGCATTTACTGCCTGTATCCCCTCTACAACCAGGCATGTAAAATCTGCCAAACATTTTCTCAGAAGACACAGGAGGACAGGCAAAGGAGGCTCATGCTGCACCTTGAGAGTAGGCAGATGTCTTCAGATGAGGAGTCTTCAAAGACAGCAACCTCAGAAACGTACTGAGAAAGCAGGCTTCGAATGGATTGTGTCCTCCCACGTATTTCTCATCTTTGTTGTCCAGTGTCAGCTGCTTCCGAAAAAAAATCAGCAGAGGGCGCTGTGCGTCTATGGCATTGAGTTAATGTTCCTCGAAGGCCTCCGTCGAGTATGATATCATCGAAGGCATATATAGCATGCGCAGTGACAGTTGACCTCAGTTCAATTTTTCTGCGATAGCTTTGAGCGAAATTCGGCATGCCTCATTTTGTGACGTCTCTGTTACAAACACCTCTAATGATAATGTCTTCATCATCGACACTGACGACTCTGAGGTCCGGTTTCAAGAAGTGTGTAGATTGCGGGTCAAAAAATGTAACTCACTGACCTGCACCGTATCTGTTTGTGGTGCCTCGTAGCGGACCATGACACCTCTGACTGTTCGAAATGCCAGTCCATGATGGGAAAAGCTATGAGGGAACGGAAAGGGAAGCTAAAGGTATGAAAATACCCTAAAAAATAACCTACACGATCCGCGAAACCTTCGACCGAGTCAAGAGGAAACTCTCCTCTGAGGAAGAAGGCCAAGCGATCCAGGTCGAGGAGTGGCTCACACCATTCTCTTCGTCCTCGAAGAAATCGAAGAGAAGGCCTCGTGGTTCGACTTCGTCATCAGACGTTTCCCCCGATAGGGTTGCTTGCCCTACTAAGAAGTCCACTCCGGCTGAATGGGAAGCCTTCTTAGGAGGGCTGAAATGCTAAAGATTTTTGAGAAACAAAAAAGCCATGATCCTACCGAGCCTTTGAAAGAAGTTGGAAAGGAAAGTTCTCGTCCGAAATCCTGCACACCATTGAGCCCGGGAAAAGGGCCTGATCCGCATTGTGAGCCTTCGAGGCCTCGATCCGATGTTACATCGAAGGATCATACGAGACACGAGGAAAAGTGGAGGTCGTCAACGCCGAAGCCTTCCATGCCAGCCGCGCCACACTTGTCAGCTGTGCCGTCAGTGCTGAGAGCCACTCCTAAATTGGCGCCATTAAAGAAAGCATCATCGACTTTGATGACGTTGAAGCCAATTATGACAAAACCAGACAGAGTATATTCTCCACTACAGAAAAAGGATTTCTTTAAATCTCTTACTTCGATTTTTGAAGAAGAGGAGCATGATGAAGCCCATTTAGTTTACAGTATGGTACTCCCATGTACCAGAGTTTTATTTCTGAAGTGTCCAGAATGAAGGACCTGTATGACAACTTGCAAACAGCAAGTGGTGTAGATACCTCGCCCGAACTTGAATTTAGAATGCCAGAGGTTGGGGAGCATGCAGAATGCCAGAGGCTGGGGAGCATGCGGATGCTTCCTACAGACAGCTCATGACAAAAGTTGTGGCTTACATGGGTTGGAGTAGGCCTCCATTGCCTTTTGAGCAGGACGATCTCACTTACATTCTGTACATGCGTCCACAATCTGATCCTATTTTGTTTTTCCATATGGCATTGCAGAAAATTGTGGCTAGGAATTGGGAGATTCCAGAGTCCAATCCGGCAGTTGATAAGAACCGCCCTTCCAGTAGTGACCCTGACTACCTGTCAAAACACCCCACTCCGGAGAGTCTGGTGGTGCAGGCAGCTACTGCACTTTCAAACAAGCGGCGTACCCTACTATCCCTCCTGATGGGGACGACAGCCCCGTAGATGGATGGGCGAGGAAGGTATTTTCTGCAGGGAGCATGGCACTAAAATCTGCCAACTCCACTTATGCTCTCACAAAGTTTTCGGATACTCTATGGGATTTTAGTTCCATGGCGGCAGAGCACATTCCGGAAGGGGATGAAAGGGACGGCTTCTTAGCTATTATTAGAGACGGCAAAGAGGCCATGCATAAGTCCCTTACATCAGGTTTGGATTCTGCGGATAGCATCGGCAGATCCATGGCTACTAGCACAGTTACGTGCTAATTTGCGTGGTTGAGAAAGTCAGGTTTTGCACCTGATGTGCAGTCTAGACTTCTCAACATGCCTTTTGATAGGTCTCACCTTTTTGGCCTCAAAGGTGACAGCCAAATCTTTATGCGCCGCTATTGGGCAACCACTGCTTTTTTCGTCCTAGTGGGCAACCTTGGAGGGATAGATCTTTTCGCTACTACTCCTCAGTTGGAAAGGTGAGAGGGATGGCCTGTCAAAAAGGACAGAGAAGATTTCCTTGTGGTGGACGAGGTAGAGATGCAAAGCAAGCTCAAGTAGCAGCCTCCTTACCATCGGCCACTGCATCAGCCGCTGCAAAGCTGCTCTAAGGTCTTGAGTCACAGTTCACCAGTGGGGGGCAGACTGTCTCTGCATCTAGAAGAATGGCGAGACATTACTTCGGATGCTTGGGCTCTGGAAACCATAGCCCACGTTACTGCCTTCTTTTTTATAAAAAGACCTCGGAACAATCCACCGGGGAACCGCTCTTTCAGGATTCCATATCCGTTCCTTGTGCAGGAAATTTTAACCCTGCTAGGAAAAGGTGCTATAGAACCAGTGTCGGTAGCTAAGAGGAACAAGGGTTGGTACTCCACGTATTTTGTGATGCCCAAGAAGGACGGAGGACTGAGACCCATCTTGGACTTGAGATACTTGAACAAGTTCCTCAGGAAGGACAAGTTCAAGATGGTCACACGTTCTCCAATCCTTCAGGCCCTCCAACTCCAGGATTGGTTGATGTCATTGGACCTTCAGGATGCTTATCTCAACGCTGCCTGCCACTCTTTTCACAGACTGGGCTTCTCCCTCAATTACAAGAAGTCCAATATGACACCTTCCCAAAAGCTCCAGTACATCGAAGCTGTGCTAGATATATTTTTGGGAAAGAGCTTGCCACCTGAGGTGGGGGCTCAAGACATTCTTCAAATGGTGACCACATTTCAGAATCCTGCTTTTTTCTGGTGCCAGAAGCCTGCCTGAGAATGAGATCCCTTCAATGGGCTCTAAGAATTCAATGGTCCCAGTTCTCAGGAAAGATGTCTCACAGGATCTTCTGTGGTGGGCCTGCGAGGACAATATTCTGAAAGGCGAACCGTTTTGGCAACCATGGCCTGAGATTACAGTAGTGACGGATGCCTCACTTAGTGGTAGTGATTTTTTAATTAAAAAAAAAAAACTTTACATACACAAAAATATTATCTCCAATAAAAATATCGCCTATGGCTGTTTAAAGAGGGATATTTTTGTTGGGGATAATATTACGTGATACCCCCACGAGTGGGAACCAGCTCAAAAAGTCCTTCAAGAGATCGTCACCCTTTGGGGAACCCCTCAAGTAGATCTGTTTGCGACCGTGGTCAACCGGAAGTGCGAATTATATTGCTCCAGGGAATTTCCTCCGAGAGGAGCTCTAGGAGACGAGTTCGTAGTGGACTGGGAGCTTCCACTCCTGTACTTGTTTCCTCCAGTCCCTGTCATTCCTCATGTGATCAGGAGGTTGAGAAGTTTCGGGAAACGCATGATCCTTATTGCCCTGGATCGGTCAAGGAGGACGTGGTACCCAGATCTTATATACATGTCCATCTGTCCTCCGCAGAGGAGTGTTGGGCTCTCCATACAGAGGTCAAGACACTCCACCTTCACGCTTGGTTTCTGAAGGGCTGAGATATAAGGACTGCGACCTCCCAGATGACGAAATGGAGGTGTTGCTTTCGGCCAGAAGGCCAGCAACAAAGTCTTTGTACCAGTGCCTTTGGAATAAATTCTGCAACTGGTGGAAGGAAAAGAATGCAGATCCTTTTCTATGTAAAACACCAGATATTTTATCCTTTCTTCTATCCTTAGGTAATCTGGGGCTCCAGATTGGTACCATTAAAGGTTACCTTGGGCGTTGTCCATTTTTAAGCGCTCGTCAGAAGCCTATTTCAAAATTCCACTGGTGCCTCAATTTCTAAAAGGACCCACTTATATGTTCCCTCCATCTTGTTTCCAGGTTCCGGTTTGGGTCCTTATAATGGTTTTAAAATTCCTAATGTGTGCACCCTTTGAACCCCTGCACACATGTCCCTTAAGGTTATTAACTTTCAAAACCATCCTATTAATTGCTCTGGCATCAGCCCATAGAGTGAGCGAGTTGTAGGCACTTTCATTCAAGCCATCCTTTATTATCTTCCGCAAGGGTATGGTCAAACCTTCTTTTTTGCCCAATGTCATTTCTGATTTTCGTTTAGGTCAGAAAATTGTTCCATCTTCTTTCTATCCCCCACCTCATCCTGGTAAGGAGGAAGAAAGACTACATAGGTTAGACCCTCGAAGAGCGTTAAGCTTTTACATTTCAAGAATGTCTAAGTTACGAATTGATGATCCTCTTCATCGGATACACCGCAAACAATCTGGGTCAGGCTGTTCCCAAACAGACCTTATCTAGTTGGATAATTCTGGCAATATCGGAATGTTACAGGCTGGCAGGAAAAGACCCTCCTGAAGGTTTAAGACCTCACTCCACCAGGGGCATGGTACTTTTGGCAAGGCAGTCCTTCACTATGTCCATGAAAATGTATGAATTAAAATTGTACTCCTTCCTCCAAACCAAATACTGCTTTGGGAGTCTGTCAAAGATGAGGAATATGTGGGAGGACCCAATCCATTCGAAGAACAAGTTACTTTACCCCTGGTAACGTTCTTTTGACTGGATGTTCCTCCCACGTATTTCTCATCAACCTCCCAGCCTATCCTCAGTAGAATTTACAGTGCTATTACAGCTTCCCGTGCTATTACAGCTTCCGTCCATCAAGGCTGAGTATGGCCACTCCCATGTTTTACAGGTATCACTGCTGCAAGAGGAGGAAAAACAGAACTGAGGCCAATGGGCCCTGCGCTTGCTATATATGCCTTCAATGACATCCTCTATTGAGGGACATCGACTCAATGCCATCGACGCACAGCACCCTCTGCCGAAAATGTTTTCCGAAGCCATCCAGGGTTAAGTAACTTGTTCTTCTAAAAGGAAAGCTTCCTCAGTGCACAGAGCAGACTCACCACCTCAAATATCTAAAAAGAGGAGTGAAAGGAGTGCCTCCACAGCTTGTAAAGGGCAAAAAGACCAACTTCCACATGTAAAGCATGCCCAGAAAGGTAGGAAAATTATTCCTAACCTTCGTCGACTGAACGACCTTATACAGGGATGCCATCTACGAGCACCCAACAGCTGCTATGACATCCGGGCTTTCGACGCCCATTGCGTCCATGGAGAGCCACTCGTCGACAACCAAATCGACGGCCTAAGGAGCAGCTATCGTCAATGAAACATCACTAGTCGATGGCGAAAGGACACCTAGTCTACCAAGAAGCATTCATCCACAAAATCTTTACCGTCCACGGCTCAAACGGCATCTAGGACAGGCCAGGACCCCACAGAGATCTTCAACGAGACACCCACTATGCCATATAAACCCACAACAGGTGGAAAAGAGCCATATTAGTGAGAAAATGGCACACTAAGAATGGGAAATATAGGAACATCTGTGTAACTGTCTCCAGTCACAGAGATGGTTGAGGTGCCAGATCTTATCCTTCAGGAGGACTTTTCAGATATCGATCAGGAGGAGTTACAGCCGCAACTGCCTAAGGAGCAGATCGCATGCTGGCAGCCTACTATGAAGGATACAACAGACCCATTTGATCCGGCCCTAATGCAATCGATGCAAAGAATTATCGATGAGTTTCAGAGGAGGCAAAGGGCTTGGTTTGCACTCCCACTACCTTCAAGGCAAGTTGAAGCACCCACTCCTCACAGGAGCCCTTCACCTACAAAGGAGCAAGAAGTCTCACCAGCACTGGGTAGGTCATCTCAGAGCACCTACTTGCTTTGTACCTCACATAGCAGTACATCGCCAAGGCACACGTCTCCAACCACTAGACCACAAAAGCGGGGGCCGTCTCCCTCACCACCAAGGTCCTCTCCCCGCCAAAGACCTGAATCTATAGAGCTCCTTCCACAATTCTTGTTTCTGAATGGCAGGAAGACCCATATGATCCTGATGCCAGGGACGACCCCTTTAGGGATTTCTCTGACCCAGACACACATGATGATGATCCAGGGGAGGGTGTGCTCCCCAGAGATTCACCTCATCGGGACACAGATCAGTGGGACACTCACATAATAGAAATTCAGAGCAAACATGACTCCCAAGGAGGTGCATCACTACCTGACCAGTGTCCTTTCATTCTGCAATAGCCACCACGGCAGAAATCTTTGGTGGCCACATAGGAGAAAGAATCTGTACTCTGTGAGCACAGGGATAAGCAAAGAGACACAGTCACTACCATACCGAGTCTTGATACGATATGGGAGGCGGGGGAGAAGATATTGGCAACACCACTATCCAGGCAGGTCTGGTGCCATGTCCAGAAAAGAAGTATAAGGCCCTGGTTCTGCACCTCTGTGCCTAAGTGGACATCCAAAACCCTACTCGGTCATAACCGTGGCAGCCAGAAAGAAGCTCCCAAATCCAGCTTCACCTCCTAATGGCTCAGCCGGAAAAGGAAGGAAGGACGGAAGCTCGGAGCGATGGGGAGGAAAGTTTCCTCTGCTGCATCGCTAATGGAGCGGGTAGTGCGATGGCTATGACAGCCAGGTATGACAGAGAGCTGTGACTCAGAATGTCCAAATCAGCCAAGCATCTACTTGCAGAATTTCAGGTGAAAGCTAAGGCCATTGTGTCAGATTGTGAGGCTGCATCTGACCATTTCATTGAGCCGCGTGAACTGCGGCTTCGAAGGGATTGTGTCCTGCGACGTATTCCTTATCTTTGATAATACGTTTCCAGCTTGCTGGCCTCGGAAATTTTTTCTGTAGAGGGCGCTGCGCGTCGACGTCCGCCGAGTCGATGTCCCTCGACGGCCACCGTATCGGCGCCAACGTCACCATCCCCATAAATAGCCACGTGCTGCGTCCGTTGCTCAGTTCCGTTTTTCCGCGCTTTGTGGGGCCTCGGAACGTCGTTGCTCAGTTCAGTCAGCATAACCCTCTATATCTACTCGAATAAATACCAACTCGTTCTCGATGGCATCTTCATCGGAACCGACGCCGCCGCGATCCGGCTTCAAGAAATGTCGAGACTGCAGTAAAAAAATGTCGATAACGGATCCACACAGGATCTGCTTGTGGTGCTTGGGAGCCGAGCACCATTGTTTGGAGTGTGAGGACTGCATATCCATGATGGCGAAAGCCTTGAAGGAGCGCAAGGGGAAACTCGAGAGAGGTAAGTCAGTCAAAACCTCCTCGAAGATTTCTTCGGCTGAGTCGAGGCATTCGTCTCCTCGCCGTCAAACATTCCCATTCTAGATCTCGAAGTAGCTCCCACCATTCGTCGAGATCAAGACATTCAAAGAAGAGACGTCTAAGATCCCCTTCCTCGTCATCTTCTGTTTCCCCAGAAAGGTTCTCCTGTCCCACAAAACACAGCTCTCAGGCTGAGTGGGAGGAATTCAGAAAGAGAATGTTAAGCGTCTTCGAGAAAGCGGCCTCGACCCCCTCGAAGACAGCTGAGGGTGATACCCCGGGTGAAAAACCCAAAAAATCAAAACGCCGCGAGTCGCTGCACCCGGCGAAACATTCCACCCGAGAGCGCCATGAGCCATCGGGTAAGAAGGCACCACCTTCGACGCATGGATCGGCGCATCGACGCCGTTGTCGAAGGGTTCTTCGACGCATCGGTCGATCGACTCGACGCCATCGTCGACGCAGACATTGACGCCAATGAAACAAAAGACCAAGGCTACTCCACAGCCAACGGTGATTCCAAGGGCCTCCGGCACAACGCCGAGACCGTCGTCGACACCCTTGAGTAGGATCCTGATCCTCTCGAGTTCTTCGAGACCTCTTCCAGTTTTCTTGACGCCGTTCTCGGCGCCTTCGAAGCCTGTCACATCGGCTTCAACAACATCGACGGTTTCTCGCCCAATAATGACGAGTTTGGCTCCTTCTACCTTAGAGATGGGTTTTACACCATTTCAGAGGTCAGAATACCCTGGCCTATCTTCAATTTATGAAGAGGGGGAAGATTCTGACCAGGAAACCTTTGGGTTGCAGAGGACCACACTGCCGGTTTCAGAGGATTTCACCTCTGAGGAAAGAAGTTTGATGGACCTACAGGAGTCACTACATGAGGCAAGTGGGCTGGACACTTCCCCAGAAGTGGAATTTGTTAAGCCAGACCCAGGGGAGCATGCCAAAACACTCTATAGAACCCTTATGGCAAGAATTATCGAATTTATGGGTTGGTCTGCGCCTTCGCCTGTTTTTCAACAGGATGACCTGACAGACATATTAGACAAAGGTCCACAGGAGGATCCTGTGGTCCCCTTCCATGCAGCTTTACAAAGGATAATTACATCTAATTGGGAATCTCCTGAAGTTATCCCTGCATTCAATAAAAGATTGTCAGCCAAGCATAGGGTAGCGGCTGCTGACCCTGAACACTTATCAAAACACCCGACTCCAAAGAGCCTGGTGGTCCAAGCGGCAACTTCATCTAGCAGTAGGACCGCTTACCCTACTGTCCCACAGGATAGAGATGACAAGAGGTACAATTCTATGGCGAAGAAAGTCTTCTCTGCTTGTAGTATGGCGTTGAAGTCCATCAACGCCACCTGTACGTTCGCCAGGTTCAGTCACACACTGTGGGAGTGTGCTTCATCAGCGGCTGACTGCATACCCGAAGGAGAGGAAAAGGAAGCCTTCCGTAACATTATTAAAGATGGCAAAGATGCCATGTGCGAGTCACTTCAAACTGGCATTGATTCCGCTGACAGTATCAGCAGGGCCATGGCGGCAAGTACAACAATCCGCAGGCATGCGTGGTTGCGAAAGTCTGGCTTTGCTCCAGATGTACAGGCCAGACTTTTGAATATGCACTTTGACGGCTCTTCATTTTTCGGAAAGAAGGCTGATGACAGTCTGGAAAAGTTGCAAACATCTAAAGCAGCGGCAAAATCGTTAGGAGCTGCAATCTGCCAAACTCCTTTTCGCCCCTCGGGAACCTCTGGAAGAGGAAAGTCATTTCGCTATTATCCCGCATTCGGGAAAGGCAGAGGACAGCCGACTCAGAGGCCAAAGGAGAGCCACCCGAGGTGGACGGGTCAAAAGTACTAAGGTCGCAGCAGCAGCAGGTGCCTCTTTACCCTCGGCATATGCATCAGCCGCTCCCAAACCACTCTGAGGCCTTTCCACACAAGACACCTGTAGGGGGCAGGTTAACTCACCATCTGACGGAATGGCAGGCTATAACGTCAGATGCTTGGGCATTGGAGACAGTTTCCCAGGGTTACTGCCTACCATTTCTACACGTCCCTCAGAGTCATCCACCGGGGCACAGCTCTCTAAAAGTTCCAGATCCGCTCCTCTTGCAGGAAATTATAGACCTGCTAGAGAAAGGTGCCATAGAACCGGTACCTGTAGCGGACAGGAACAAGGGTTGGTACTCCCCCCTACTTTCTCATACCAAAGAAGGACGGAGGACTGAGACCCATCCTGGACTTACGAGAATTGAACAAGTTCCTCAGGAAGGACAAGTTCAAGATGGTAACTCTGATCCTTCAGGCCCTCCAGCTCCAGGACTGGCTGGTATCCCTGGACCTTCAGGATGCTTATTTCCATGTGCCTATCCATCTCAAACACAGGAAATACCTGAGGTTCGCAATTGGCGACTCTCATTATCAATTTCGAGTTCTGCCATTTGGGCTGACCTCAGCCCCGAGGGTCTTCACCAAGCTAATGTTGGTAGTGGCTGCGAGTCTAAGGAGGGAAGGGATCCACATCTATCCCTACCTGGACGATTGGCTGATCAGGGCTGTATCTTTGGAACAAGCTCAGATCCAGCTAGATTATGTCTGCCACTTCCTTCACAAACTGGGCTTCTCCCTCAATTTAAAGAAGTCACAGATGATACCATCACAGAGACTCCAATTCATCGGAGCGGTCCTGGACACTTCCCTGGGAAAAGCCTCGACACCAGAGGTGAGGGCTCAAGATATTCTGCAGATGGTCAACAAGTTTCAAAATGCCCAACGTCTCCCAGCCTTCGACTTTTTGAGGTTGCTAGGCCTCATGGCATCCTGCATCTTCCTTGTGCCAGAGGCTCGCCTGAGAATGAGATCCCTTCAGTGGGCACTGAGAACTCAGTGGTCGCAATTCTCAGGGAGAATGACAGATTTCCTCCGGATTCCGGACAAAGTAGCCCGCGACCTTCAATGGTGGGCCTATCCAGAGAACATCTTGAAAGGAGAACTGTTTTGGCAACCATGGCTGGAGATAACAGTAGTCACAGACGCCTCACTCACGGGGTGGGGAGCCCATGCCAACGACTTGACCATCAGCGGTCGTTGGTCTCCATCGGAGTCCAGACTACACATCAACCTATTGGTGCTGAGAGCGATCAGACTAGCGCTGAAAGCTTTCCTGCCATCAGTACAGGGGAAAAATGTTCTGATAATGACGGACAACATGGTGGCCATGCACTACCTCGACAAAAGAGGAGGCGTAGGATCACTGCCACTGTGCAGAGAGGCAATGCAGCTCTGGTTTTGGGCAATTCGGGAAGGTATCTCTCTATCGGCAGTCCACCTAGCCGGAGAGAAGAACTTGACAGCGGACGCTCTGAGCAGGCAGAGCACAGTCTCCCACGAGTGGGAGCTAGCTCAGGCAGTCCTTCAAGAGATCTTTGCCCTTTGGGGAACCCCTCAGGTGGATCTATTCGCCACAAGCACCAACAGGAAGTGCGATCTGTTCTGTTCAAGGGAATTTCCCCCGAGAGGAGCTCTAGGAGACGCGTTCGTAGTGGATTGGGAGTTTCCACTCCTTTACGCGTTCCCACCAGTCCCTGTTATTCCTCAAATGATTAGGAGGTTAAGAAGATTCCGGAAAACCATGACCCTAATTGCCCCGGATTGGGCCAGGAGAGCGTGGTACCCGGACCTTCTAGATATGTCCATCTGCCCTCCAATCCGTCTTCCACTCAAAGAGAATCTTCTCTCGCAAAAGGGAGGTCAGGTTCTCCATCCAGACACCAGAACCCTCAACCTTCATGCTTGGCTTCTGAAAGGGTGAGGCACAAGGATTGGGATCTCCCCGATGACGTCATGGAGGTGTTGCTTTCGGCCAGAAGGCCAGCAACAAAGTCTTTATACCTCTGCCGTTGGAACAAATTTTGCAGCTGGTGTAGGGAAGAGAATATCGACCCTTTTTCATGTGGTACACCAACGGTGTTATCGTTTCTACTTGGCAAACTCAGGCCTTCAAGTTGGCACTGTAAAAGGCTATCTCGCAGCGCTATCTATCTTCAAGCGCACTGCGGAGGAACCATCGTATTTCAAACTACCTCTAGTGATACAATTTCTCAAGGGATTAACTAATGTTCATCCTCCAAAACCATTCCAGGTTCCCTTATGGGACTTAAATTTAGTCTTAAACTTCCTAATGGGCACTCCATTCGAAACACTTCACTCTTGTTCGCTGAGATTTCTCATGCTTAAAACTGTCCTATTGGTAGCACTAACATCTGCTAGGAGGGTGAGCGAGCTACAACCTCTCTCCTGTAAACCCCCACATACAATTTTCCACAAGGACAAAGTTGTCCTACAGGTGAAGCCTAATTTCCTCCCAAAGGTTGTTTCTGAATTTCATATTACTCAGAAAATTACCTTACCTTCGTTCTACCCTCCTCCCCATCCGGGGAAAGAGGAAGAAAGGCTACATAGGCTGGACCCAAGGCGAGCTCTCAGCTTTCACATCAGCAGAATGGCTAGGATCAGGCAAGCCGACCAACTGTTTGTAGGATACTCAGGTCACAAGTTAGGACTACCCATAACAAAACAAACCATTTCCAGGTGGATTATTTTGGCCATTCTGGAATGTTACAAACTGGCAGGGAAAGAGCCACCCCAAAATCTTAGGGCTCATTCAACCAGGGGTATCGCAGCCTCTTCGGATCTCCAAAGAGGGGTACCGGTCCGAGACATATGTGCGGCTGCCACATGGTCGTCCGCACATACATTCACAAAATTTTACAACCCTTATTCCTCCACTAGTCAAGAGACCAGATTTGGCAAGGCCGTATTACATTCGGTCCATCCCTAAAGGGATACATAACCTTCTTACTCCCACCTCCAATTACATGCCACTGCTATGGGAGTCTATCAAAGATAAGGAATACGTCGGAGGACACAATCCCTTCGAAGAACAAGTTACTTCTTACCTTGTAACGTTCTTTCGACAGGATGTTCCTCCGACGTATTCCTTATCGCCCCTCCCATCCATCCCCGCAGTAATACTTCCCTTGTGGTTGCAGCTTACGCTTCTTCAAGGTCAATAACCAATTCAGGCATGACTTTTCTAATGCTACAAAACGGAACTGAGCAACGGATGCAGCACGTGGCTATTTATGGGCATGGTGACGTCGGCGCCGATACGGTGGCCGTCGAGGGACATCGACTCGGCGGACGTCGACGCACAGCGCCCTCTACATAAAAAATTTCCGAGGCCAGCAAGCTGGAAACGTATTATCAAAGATAAGGAATACGTCGGAGGAACATAACGTCGAAAGAACGTTACAAGGTAAGAAGTAACTTGTTCATCTATGTGGTTTCCGGCAGATGGCTCATGGCACAGTACTACAAAGGCAAGTGTGGCTGAAAGCCACACATTTCAGACCTGAGGTTTAGGCACAAATACTGGACATGCCATTCGATGGCCAAGAGTTGTTCGATAAGAAGATTGATGACCACCTGAAGGTAATTAAATCAGATGCCGATAATGCGAGAGGCATCGGTTCCCTCAGGGATAAAGACAGGGACTGCCGCCCTTATCCTTCCTTTTGCGACTCAATCACGAGGTAAAAACGTACGGTAGACCATTTCACTCGCAAGGATCATCAACCAGCTCTTACCGAACCGGCAGTAAATATCAGCAAGCCTCCTCCAAATATCAATCACAAAGAGGCAAAAAGGGGTCGGGCGAAAACAGGGCAAAAGAATTGACACGAGAACACTGCACCTATCCGTTCCCCAGTCGGAGGACTTGTAAGTTAACATCTCCAACATTGGAGAATGATCACATCCAACAAGCGGGTGTTGCTGGTGGTGTAGAAGGGACATACCATTGTGTTCTTACATCATCTTCTGTCGACTTCTGTAGCCTTAATGGGTTCACCCTCTAGAACAATTAAGCTCAGAAGTTTGCACACTTCTACAAAAGGTGGCCATAGAGCAGGTACCGCATAGTCAAAAGGGAAAAGGGTTTTATTCTCACTTTTTCCTCATCAGAAAGAAAAATGGCCAATGGCATCCGATCTTGGATCTAAGAGCCCTGAACAACTTCATCAGGTGAATAAAGTTCAAAATGAAAACGCTGCAGATGGTCCTGCCGTGGTTAAATATGGGTGTGTTTCTAGCGACCCGCGGCCTGGATGACGCCTACTTTCATGTCCCATTTAATCCAGCAAACAGGCAATATCTCAGATTCTTGGTAGGAATTGAGCACTTCCAATTCAGAGTGCTGCCCTTCGGTCTCAAGTCAGCCCCAAGAGTGTTCACGAAATGTCTAGCACCAGTGGCAGCTCATCTCAGGAGATGGGGCATATATGTTTTCCCGTTTTTGGACGACTGTCTTATAAAGGAAAACTCCTCAAGAACGACAAGCACAGCAGTAGCGCAAATGACAGCCTTGCTGCAAGACCTAGTCTTAACCATCAACCGGCTCAAATCGTCACCCATACCCCACAGACCGCCGTCTTTCTGGGGGCAGATCTGGACATGCACATACCAAGGGCATGCTCTGAAGACTCTTCTATTTTAAATCTATGCTGCTTGTTCCAGACCTATATCGGTTGGGTGAGCGCCATGGTGCCTTCGGGTGAATGTGCGCTTTATAAATTCCGTTAACATAAGATAACATAACAAGGGCGTGACTGTCTTCAGAGAGGATAACAGCAATGTGGGGGTTGGTTGTCTGGTTTCTCGAAAGTACATTGTCCACAATTCAATTCTCTTCTGGGCATGATGTCCTACTGATGTATCTATCGAATTCCAAATTGCAGGTCGCAGATGAGACCCATTCAGGAAGAGCTAGACCATCAATGGGATCAAGTCAGTGGATCGTGGGAGGATATAGTTCGCCTTGTGCCATCCTTCCATAAAGCCCTGAGCAGGTGGGCCAAGAAAGGCAGTCTGAATCAGGGTATGCCGTTCCAGTCACCCATGTCGACACTGCTGCTCAGGACAAATGCCTCCTTATCAGGCTGGGGCGCGCATCGGGGGGGATCTGCAAGTGAAGGGAGTGTAGTCAGAATGGGACTCCCACCTCCACGTAAACGTATTATAACTAAGAGTGATACTTTGGACGTTAAAGTCTTACCAGCCAGTCATGACAGGCCAAGTCGTGACAGCGCACAGACAATATGACCTCCATGCACTACACCAACAAGCAGGGAGGCACAAGGTTGACTATCCTATTGCTAGAGTCACAGATGCTTTGGAAGTGGTCACTCAAGCACAGGATTCATGTGAGGGCGGAGCACTTACCGGGAAAAGACAGCATACTGGCAGACAAGCTCAGCAGGGAGTACTGATCCCACGAGTGGGAACTGGACAACCAGGAACTCAACCGGCTGTAAGTGAGGTAAACTCAAGATCTGTTTGCCACCTGCGACAACAAGAAAGGCTGCCAGTTCTCCAGGTACCCAGAAACCCTATCTCTATTGAACAGGAACATTCCTCTATGGGTTTTCCCCAACCCAGTGGATAGCAGGAGTGTTAAGGAGGATGAAGGACCAACTGTGCAAGATGTTCATGGTAGTCCCGGCATCACTCTACTAGAGATGACCCAGGAGAATCCAATACGTGTCCGGCCGCTCCTTTGTCTATTGACTCAGCACAATGGTAAAATGCTGATCACGACCCAGTCAGAGTGTCTGTCTCTCTGTCTCTCTGTCTCTCTGTCTCTCTGTCTCTCTGTCTCTCTGTCTCTCTGTCTCTCTGTCTCTCTGTCTCTCTGTCTCTCTGTCTCTCTGTCTCTCTGTCTCTCTGTCTCTCTGTCTCTCTCTCTCTCTCTCTCTCTGTCTCTCTCTCTCTCTGTCTCTCTCTCTCTCTGTCTCTCTCTCTCTCTCTCTCTCTCTCTCTCTCTTTCTTCCTCTCTCTTTCCCTCTCTCTTTCCCTCTCTCTCTCTTTCCCTCTCTCTCTTTCCCTCTCTCTCTCTTTCCCTCTCTCTCTCTTTCCCTCTCTTTCTTTCCCTCGAATAATGCTGTCCGAACATCTAATGTTGCCTTCATTCTTCAGCAATCATTCCTTAGATGTTTCAAGGACTTTGAAATTCTATATACAGACAACATAGGACTTTCGCTCTTCCACAAGACCCCTTGTGGCGTTTTCAGGTCACAACAAGGGTCACTGTATCTCAAAACAAAGGCTCTCGCACTGGGTAACAAACTGCATCTCCCACTGCCACCAGTCAAGAGGCAACCCACTCCTTACTCCTCCGACAGCGTACTCCACCAGTGGAAGAGCAGCGCCCGTGGCCTTAAAGGACATGTATGGAGCATGCTCTGCTCCATAGATTTGCCAAGCATTACTGTGATGCTGGAAATGCATTGGAGGGGCAGTGCCTCCGTATCCTTGTCCTTTACTGCTTTTTATCGTGTGTTCTGTCGTGTTTTCCGCGCAGGAGTTCATGTGGGACTCCTGGCGGTGCAGCTCTCTCTTGGTTTGGTGAACAGACCCATGGGATACCCTTGTGGCACCCATGGGTAGGGGTGCAACCCTATGCCCCTAGTGCATGTTTTTGGGCACCTGTGTGTGACCCACAGAGCAGGGTACGGGCTGGTGGCAGCTACGTGCTGAATTGACTGGTGCCCTGAGCGTCCTCCATTTTGGGATGCCCAGGCCCTGTCATTGGAATCGGTAGATTCCGGATGGAAACAAAATGGCCCCCATGGCCTCTTGCCTTCCATCACCTGTTACTTAATCTTCCCGAAGTCCTGGGAAGCCCTGACTCTGTCCCTTCCCCCTGACTGGCTGTTGGGTGGAAGTTCTATATATGGTAGCGTGGGGAAGGGCTCACCAGACTGGCTGGAGCCTTCCCAACGACCGTATGTTGTGGGTACGCCTGTGGGTGGGACCTGGGTGAATGGAGTGTGTGACAAATACGCATTCTGTTTTGTGGGTGTCTAGTATCTGGTGTTTGACACAATGACTGAGACAGCCCTGCCCGAAACCAGTATGAATGCAGTGTAGAGTGTTGAATGGCTTGGTACTTGTCCCAATACACATAACTTGTTCTGAGTGTCTGGAGAGAAGTGAATGGCCTTAATGCACCGTGTGCCTGATTGGCTTCCTGCCTGCCTGAATGCCCTTAGTCGTGATTGGATGCTTGAGTATGACCCAGCGGAATGAATGTGAGATCAACAGTATATCTGGGGACCTCTCGCTGCTAGGAATAGTGTTCAGGAGCTGAAGTCCACTACGACGAGTAACTGGAGTAACTGGAGCTTGACCTTGAAGCCCTGCTGGACGAGAAGAATTGCTGTTGCTCTCCTTCACAATCTGAAAGCTGCTGTGCATCCAAGGACTGACCCAGAGAGGACCTGGTTAGGAGCCCTTTTCCCGAGCCACAAGGGACCATCATGCACCAGCAGATCTTTGCCAGAGCTCCCTGGTAGACAGACCTTCGACAGGCTGCCGAACCGAGGCGGGGACCGCCGCGGAACCACAAAGAGAAGCACCTGGACTGTTGTCCGCCACTGTCGACGACTGCCGTCGCTGACTGGAGCCACCGTGCTCCCCCCTGCCTAAGAACTTCATTGATCCAAGGACGCCCTTGTCCGCATCGTCGCCGCTGTATCCTCCTGGAGAAGGCCTGACCGTCGATGCGCCGAGGAGCATCCGCCGGTGAGTTTCCCACCACCCAAAGACCACAGACGCCGACGACTCGATGCCCTTGCTGGGCCACAGTTCTTCAAACTCTTTGCGTTCCAGAACTATCGACACTGAGGTGCCCAGCACGCTCCTTCCTTGCAGGACGTTTACGCTTCCCTGTCAACGAGCACCGCTAGGAACGAAGCTGCCACTTCACCGAAGTAGCTCAACCTGTTCTCCGTCGGACGTTCGACCCGTGACTCCCACCTTAAAGGCAGGGCACTCAAGAAGGGCCGTCGATTCCCCGACGAGGAACGCTACAACGCCAGGTACTTTGGGGTTGCTGAACTATTGGGAAGTCTAGTGTGTACAATATATGGACTGGCCTTGTATCTTTATTCTACAGGTTACCCAGGTTGGGGGGGGGGGGGATCTCCACACAGAGCTGTGTTTAACGGTAGTGACCAGTACTCTGCCAATTGTTCAACCATCTTGCTTTCCTTCCTCTCTCCTGCTGGTTTCCCCTTTATTGATCTGTGTGACATTTTGACCGTATAGTTGATGCACTTTGAGATCTAATAATCGTTGTGGTACCACTTTAGTACTGTATATATTTACCATCGTTGATTTTCCGAGCGCGCACAGTGCGTTATCGTGATATTGTATATAACCCTGAATATTAATTATATAAAGACTGTGTTTTAACCGATACAGTGTGCGGACATTCTTTTGTGGGTGCTTGGGGACTACACTGTACTTAAGAACCAGTCTGCATCACCTCCTGAGAAGTTAGGCCTTGATTGCTCGTCCATTGCTACCACAATAGAGAATCTTGGCTGGGGTCCTCTGTGCCTCTCCTCTTCCAGATAGAGAGCGGAAGTACAGACACCCCCCTCCGGCGTCTTTACACATTACTGCTTGGTGGAAGACACCAGAAGGGAATCTGCAGTCAGACGGTCCTCCAGCACCTGTTTACTTACGGTAGGATCAGCCGTTTAGCCCTCCTTCCCTTCTATGCTTACCCTACATGCCTTCTGTCTAAATGCTCTTTGAATGTGGAAATATAACCTCAACTATGTTGTCAGGGTCATAGCATGCGTTTACTGCTTGGTATTATTTTCAAGCATGTGAATCTATGAAAGATCCAACGCTGAAGACGTCTTAGTTACTTACTTGTAACTGTATTTCTCCAGCATTGGATCTTTCATAGATTCAGATACTTGAATATTCCCCGTCGTCAGACTGGGAATCCTCGGTGATAAAATAATTATTACATTTTTTTTAATATTCACACATTGCTACCCTAGCCATGCATGTGCCTAGCACATTATGGCCTATGAGCCATTCTATTGTGTAGTCCCTCCACCTCATTTTGGTCCTTTATAGCCTCAACCAATGAGGTTGCAGGGTTTAAGCACCGCCCCCGGCAGCCATCTTCAGATTTTTCACTGTTGTCTAACAGACATAGGGAATCCTCAAGCTCTCTGAGCTCTTAAATTCTTTTTCTACTTTTGAATGGAATATATTTTTCAAATATATTCCACTTTGTTCCCCTGTTTAGGGCATTTGGTCTCAGGTGGTTTTTGAGACAAATATCTCTTGTTTTTGACCCAAAATCGTCGTGTAAACCTTCTCTTCAGAATGGCTGCATCTCAGGCTGTTAAGAACCTTCCCTGTTCAGGGACTGTACGAGGTGCAAGAAGAAGTTAGTCTACATGAAGGACCCCCATGAACATTGTATTTACTGCTTGTGTCAGCATGACATTCAAAAATACGATATTTGCAAGACTTTTTCCAACAAGACTCTTCAGGACAGGCACAGAAGACTTCTTTTACATCTGGAAGCCAGGGATCAATCTCCGGACGAAGAGTCTGTCAGAACAGCTCCTGTCCACTCCAGCATTCCATCTGAGAGGCAAACTTACGAAGAGAAGGTCCTCTTCAGTGGAAAAGAGTTCCTCTCCCATTGCCAAAAGTAAGAGGAAGCTGGAGTTAATACCTTTTCTACATCCACTGGACTCCTCGAGCCAGGAAAAGTCACATTCATCAGCCAAATCTACCTCCAAAGGTAAAGAGGAGTTTGCAAAAAGTCGGGGGAACCGTCCACGAGCGATGGGGAAAGATAAAGGCCCGTCGTGGGCCACACCGTCGACGAAACCCTCATCGACGATAAAACATCTACGGCAAGATCCAAGTCATTGGATTTATCGTCCATGAAACAGTCGTCAACGAAGGAAACAAACCTTTCGTCCACAAAGCACTCCACGAAATGCTTGTCCACTTAGCACTCGCCGACGGGAGAGAGACCAGTCAAAACACATTCGTCGACGGAACACTTGACAGGGGAGAAACCCTCCAAGCGGCATTCGTTGACGGAACTACTGTTGGCGGGATGCTTGTCGACGAAAGTACCATCGAGCACAGAGGAATTGGAGCCGGAGGTGCCTTCCACTCAAGCCAGGGTGACACCTGTCATTGAGGACAGTTTCCTTGAGGCTGCTGAAGCTGCTGAACCAATGGTAGCACAAGTTTCTCCTTTGGGGGACATGGCAGAGCTTCCTGATGTAATTCTCCAGGAGGAATTTTCAGATGCAGAAGTGGTGGAAGAACGACCTTGTCCTTCCCCTAAGCAACACAGTCCCCCTTGGCAGCCCTCTACGGAAGAGGCCGACTATCCTCCTGACCCGATACTGATGTCCGTACAGAGGATCATGGATGAGTTCTACAGGCGTCAAAGGGAGCAGAGCAAGCCGCCTGATCCCTTAGAACCGGAAACCCACACGTCTCCAACTCCAGGCACATCAAGAAGTTCACCTCATAGGAGTAGACCTCAGAAGAGGGCACGATCACCTGAGCCTCCTCGAAGGTCTAGGAGCAGGACTCGCAGTGCTTCACCGACAAGGGTCCCATCACCACCATCATCGCATAGACCTTGATCTCCGGATAGGGATCCCACAATGGTGCCGTCCTCCGTTTCAGTCTCAGATTGGCAGGAGGATCCTTTTAGAGAATTCTCGGATCCAGAAGAAGGTGAAATTACACTGGAACCTGACGCAGCCAGTGAGTGGGACAAGTACATTGTCGAGAAGCCCATGAGGAGAGATTCCCCAGGAGATGCTTTACCTCCGGATGATCTGGTTTCTTTCCACACTATAATAGGCAAGGCTGCAGAATTGTTAAAGATTCAGGTTACATCAGAGGAAAAGAAATCTGTGCTTTATGAGCACAGGGACAAACGCAGGAGGACGATTACCACTGTTCCTCTCCTCGACACCATCTGGGAATCCGGATCCAAGATCTTATCTACGACCTTGTCTACCCCGGCTCTGGTGTCCAGACCAGAGAAGAAATATAAAGCACCGCTTTGCTTGAGAGGTCATACAAAACCAGCCTCTGTTATCACAGTTGCGGCTAGGAAGAAGCTTGCCAATCCCGCTTCGCACTATCGGCACCACCGGACAAGGACGGGCGTAAACTCGAAGCCATGGGCAGGAAGGTATCCGCTTCGGCGTCACTTAAAATCAGAGCGGGTAATGCGATGGCCATGACTGCGAGCTTTGGCTACAGATGTCCAAATTGGCTAAGCAGTTACCACCAGAGCTTCAGGAAGAGGCTAGATCGATAATCACCGATGGTGAGGCAACCTCGGACCATATGATTGACGCAGCAGTTGATGTGGCCGAATCAGGCTTCAGACAGATGGCCCATGGCACAGTACTCAGAAGGCAGGCCTTGATGAAGCTACTAATTTCAGACCTGAAGTCCAAGCGCAGATATTGGACAGATATTGGACATGCCCTTTGATGGACAAGAGCTCTTCGGGAAGAAAATAGATGACCACCTGAAGGGAATCAGACACGGACATGGCCCGAACCATCAGTTCTTTAAAGGACAGGGATGAGGACCGTCTGTCTTTTCGCCCCTTTAGGGGCTCATCTTCTAAATACAGAGGGTATGGCCGCTCCTCTTATGGTCAGAAGGCGCAAGGTAGCACGTACCAAGAGAACAAGTATCAATCTTCCAACAGATACTCCCACAGAGGCAGGCGTGGCTCTACCCAGGGGAAGTCACAAGGCAAACAAAACTGACTATCTGATTCTGTCCCCTCAACGTCACACCCCAGTGGGGGGGGGAGGGTAAGCCAGTTCTTTCAACACTAGCAGTCAATTACATCGGACAAATGAGTGTTGCATGTGATGAGAGAGGGTCACACCTTAGAATTTCTAGACCAACCTCCTTCCCTGCCTCCATCTTCGCTCAGGGTGCACATGTTAAAACAGGTTTCAAGCCCCGACATCAACCCTTCTGCTGAGGACGGACGTGTCATTATCAGGCTGGGGCGCTCACCTTTCGTACCTCCAAACCAAGGGCACTTGGTCGGTGCAAGAGTCCCAACTCCACATCAATGTGTTAGAGCTCAGGGCCATAAGGTGGGCGCTGAAGGCTTTCCTGCCGGTGGTAGCGGGACAGGTACTCGCAGTCCAGACAGACAACACGACTTCCATGCACTACACAAACAAGCAGGGAGGCACGAGGTCAGAGATCCTGTCTCAAGAAGCCCAAAGGCTATGGGCATGGGCCTTGCACCACGGGGTGCAGATCAAAGCGGAACATCTTCCGAGAGTGGACAATGTCCTAGTGGACAAGTTAAGCAGGGAATACATGTCGTCGCACGAGTGGGAGCTGGACGAAAAGGAAAATCAGCTGATTTTTGCCTTATGGGGCCATCCGCAGATCGACCTCTTTGCCACCAAGGACAACAAGAAGTGCCAAAGGTTTGCCTCAAGGTACGTGGTGTGTCAATCACTGGGAGAAGCGTTCTCAGTGGCTTGGACAGGAAGGTTCCTCTGACTTTTCCCCCATTCCCCTCATTGCGAGGGTACTGCGTTCACTGATCCTAATTGCGCCGGATTTGCTGCGACAAGTCTGGTACTCGACTCTGAAGCATCTATCCCGGCGGCCCCCGATTCGCCTCAAGGCGCATCAATATCTGTTGACGCAACAGAACCGCAAGGTCCTCCACCATGACCCGAGGAGTCTATCTCTCAAGGCATGGTTCCTGAGCAGCATAAACTGATGAATCTTGAGCTACCATCAGAATGTTGGGATGTCATCAGAGCCGCGAGAGTCCCGTCGACACGAGTCACCTACACCAGGAAATGTACTCGATTTTCCAAGTGGTGCGAGAGAGCTGCCCTCAATCCTCTCACTGTTTCGGTTGACCAAGTTCTACCCTACTTATTGTGCCTAGCTAAAACAGGGCTTTCTTTGTCCTACTTCAAAGTCCATCTGTCAGCCATAGCAGCGTAGACAATAGCTCCGGAGATGCAATCCTTGCTCTCTTTGCCGGCGGTTAAAGTCTTTCTGAAAGGACTGATGCGTACTTATCCTCCTAGGCCTATGCCAGTTGCGGACTGGATCCTGAATACCGTTTTGACAGCCTTCATGGAACCTCCCTTCGAACCCATACACAGATGCGACGTAAAGTTCTTGTCTTGGAAAACCGCCTTTTTGATAGCCATCACTTCAGCCAGAAGGATCAGTGAGTTGCAAGCTTTGTCGTCTGAACCTCCGTTTACTTTGTTCCAGAGAGACCGTGTCATTTTAAGGCCACATCCTAAGTTCCTTCCCAAGGTATTGTCGGAAATGACACTCACTGAGCGCAATGTTTTGCCAACCTTTTTCCAGAATCACACTTCTGAAGCAGAAAGAGCATCACACCCTCTGGACGTTGCAAGAGTTCTGAAGTTTTACTTGCAGAGAACTAAGGAGTTCCGCTCCTCAAACCGACTGTTCTTTGCTTTCTCTGGCCGTACCAAGGGACAGCATAGCTCTAAACAAGGTCTGACACGCTGGGTTTCGTCCTGCATCACCCACTGCCATCAGATAAAAGGCAACCCTCTATAACTAGATTGCCGTCAGCGCACTCCACTAGAGGGAGGACGGCTTCAACAGCATTCCACGCAGGGGTGGCCTTGAAGGACATATGCATAGCCGCCACGTGGAGCACTCTGCACACGTTCGCTAAACACTACTGCCTGGCTGAAGATACCAACAAAGAAACTGCAGTTGGACAGGCAGTGCTCCGCCATCTCTTTGCATAAGGTAGGACCAGCCTCCTTTTTTTTCCCACCTTTCCTGGAGTATGTAACCGTTGTGTTGCTGCATGGTAAAGGTTTGATCAGAAATGGGTTTTTCTGTATTTATGTATATATGTAAATGATGGTGGCATGTTTTAACTGCCTGGTATGCTATTCAAGCATCTGAATCTATGCAAGATCCAATGCTGGAGAAGTTTTAGTTACTTACCTGAAACTGTATTTCCCCAGCATTGGTATCTTTCATAGATTCACATGCACCCGCCCGCTTCCCCTGAAAGGCTGCCTCTATGCTCAGCATCCATCGTACTGTAGTCTGTACAGTTCAAAATCTGAAGATGGCTGCTGGGGGCGGAGCTTAAGCCCTGCCACCTCATTGGTTAGGGCTATAAAGGACCAAAACGAGGTGGAGGGACTACACAATAGAATGGCTCATAGGCCATAATGGGCTAGGTACATGCATGGCTAGGTAGCAATGTGTGTATGTTAAAAAAAAAAAATGATGATTATTTTATCACTGAGGATTCCCAGTCTGACGGGGAATATTCAAGCATCTGAATCTATGAAAGATACCAATGCTGGAGAAATACAGTTTCAGGTAAGTAACTAAAACGTCTCCAGCATTGCTATCTTTCATAGTCACATCTGCCGCCCTCCTCCCCTGGGGGTGCTGCTCCGTACCAGTCAGCCATTGTCTCTAGTCACTACTGCTCAAAATTTGAAGATGGCTGCCTGAGATGGAGCTTAAGCCCTGCCACCTTATTGGTTGGGGTCAAAAAGGACCAAAGTGAGGCGGAGGGACTAAACAAGTGGATGCCTCTGCAGGCATTTGCACCATTTACTATTGTCTTCCTGTGGAAAAAAAATGATTAAAAATGTATATATTGGAATCTGCTTAGATCACATGCTGTGCATAGTCCGACATCTAGTGGTAGCTGCGGAGTATTATAGTTGTTGTTTTCGAAACTCGAAAATGGACGTCGAAATAGGGCGTGCCAGTAATAATATCCCTAGTGTGACGTCCCCTGTACCCATGATTCCTCACACGTGTAGGTCCCTCAGATTGTTTTTTTCCACCATACTAGTCGGACGCATGTTGCGTAGTTCCTTCAGCGCTAAGCCATTTTATAGTTCAATTACCGTTAATACTTCTCCTTTCCCCCTTCCACAGTACGCTGAAGACCGACGCCAGTGAAGATCGGAGAAATCAACCGTCGAGGACTGCCACGACGGACTCCGGGCCTTGGAAGGCCTCTGGCCTCGGCCCTTTACAGTAGGGGGTGGTCATATAGGCTCTCCCCCTTTCATATATATATATATATATATATATATACATATATATATATTCGCCCCACTGCCATATTGTACCATATGGAGAGTACTCTATTAAAATTCTGCCCTAAATGCAATAGGAAGTTTCCCTGGGTGGATAAGTACTTTGCGTGCAATCTGTGTCTCCCACGAGACCACCCGAGGCTACCCGTCGAGCCTGCAAGCTCTTCAAGCCGAAGACCCTTAAGGACCGCTCAACTAAGCGCTGGGTCCACTACGCCAGGCAACTAGAGGCCATGGACATAGAAGGGACATTCAGCAATGGCAGCAACGCCGCCGAATCGGACAGCGAGGGCAAAGGGGTGACTTCAGACACGTGTGCTCAGGCCCCTGCCCCAAAGGACTGGCCGGCGACCACGTTGTGGAGACAGCACCGGCCGGCAAAAGCGCTACGCATTCTAACACCAATAAATACATCAGCCCCGGCAGTGACCCGACACGCGTGTTGAGCGATCAGCACCGGATGACACCACGAGAGCGGTCCAATGAATCTTTGTCCTCTGGGCGTTCTCCTCATGGCAAGGCCCAACCGTCTTAGGTTGAGAAAGGTGTCGCCCGATCAACAGTCCCCGAGGCCCGGTCATCGGATGACGATACTGCCCAGCACCCTCAAGAGGCTAGACGCGATGCGTCTGACCGTACACCCGAGATGCAACGTCTTTCTTCGAATCCTGCCTCTGAAAACTCGACGCGATGCGTCAAACCCCTTGGAGGCCCCTAAAAAGTCTGGTAAACACTTCTCTAGCCATGTGGGAGGGGATAAACAGAAAAATACATCTTCGGATCCCCATGTTCATAGGGAGAAGCATAAGGCCCCAAAGGTAACAGGGAAGTCCAAAGTTTCGGAACCTACCCCTAAAACAAAACACATTCCTCCCACTGCTGAGGATATGGGCACTGATGAGGAACCAGAACCAGTAATTATTCCTAGCTCTAAAGAGTGGGGCTCAGCAGACATTGACAGGGTCATGACAAGGTTAACAATCATGGCTAACTTTTATGAAAAGGACCCCATCTACTTTTATATTGACTCTAACACCCCTCCTACCTCTGCCCCTCCTGGGTCCGAGGTAACACCTGGGTCCTCTCAACCCCCTACTAAAACTACACTCAAACGCCCCTTTCCAGAGCTTGGTCACAGACCCCTTTGTGGTGGAGCCTTACCACCCTGACTCCTATTGTGACGAGACAGAGCCTCTATATGTTGAGGACCAGGCGGGTGATCCTTATTATGGGGATGATGAAGACCAGGAGGAGGATGATGAAGCTGAAGCTTACAACATTGACTACGCAGTTCCTAAAGACCCCCGGTGCATGACTCGTCTGTAGACAACCAACCCCTCATTAATGAGGTGCTGGCTAAGGCGGCTGCCCACTTCAGTATTGACACACAGGGTGTTCAGGAAGACAGCGATTTCGCTGAGGAAATCCTAGGGGATAAAAAATATATTACTCGGGCTATCCCATTGCTAAAATCCATCCAGCGCAGGATTGACCCCTCGCTGCAAACCCCAAATCTCACTCGAGCGGTTAATCTGCCGGTCGAGAAATTGTTTCGTGCCTCGCCTTCCGATCCCCTGTCCATTAGGGGTCAATTAAAACCTGGTTCCCTGGTCGTGACAACCAACAGGAAGAGGGCAAGCACCCCACTTGCTTCCTCGGAAGCACCTCCTGGTAAGGAGAGCAAACGTCTCTATGGCCTCGGAAGGAAAGTTGCCTCCACTGCAGCCTATCGGGCAAGAATTGCCAACAGTGCCACCTTTTTGGCAAGCTACAATTGCCATCAGTGGGAGGAAGTGTCCGCCTTGGTTTCCTCCGCACCTGACCCCTTTAAGAGCCAATTGGCTTGGGTAGCAGCAGAAGAGAGATCTGTCTCAGACTGCATGTTAAAAATGAACTTTGATGCAGCGGATAATGCTGGGAGGTTAATTGCCGAGGGCACTTTTATCAAGCGTCACGCTCAGCTTAGACAGTCTGGTTTCAAACCTGAAACCCAAGCAACCCTAATAGATATGCCTGTGGAGCTGAATGTACTATTCGGCAAGGCAGTTGAGGAAGTTTTGAAAATGGCAAAGGATGAGTACGAGACCCTGAAATCTCTTGGCCAATTTACCAACAAACCCTCTGGACAGAGGGGTAACAACAATTTTTGCCGCTTTCAGCGCTAAAATTCCAAAAGGGGTTCAAATTATTACCAAAACCAGGTAACTTCATGGGGTAACAACCAATCCCAATCCTCACAGAGCTACCCCAGAGGGCAGCGCAGAGGTTGCACACGGTGTAGAGCTAACCTCCGTCAGAAGTGGTACGCCACCCAACAAGCAGTGACGTTCCGCTTCAGGTCCCCTCCCATGCATGCCCAGTAGGGGGGGCGCATTTCCTCCTTAACCCATGCATGGGATGGGATCAGTTCGGACAGATGGGTGCTGTCCACAGTGTCCAGAGGATACTGCATAGAGTTGCTAGGATGTTCCAAGACCATCATCCGCGACAAAGAATACACCAGAGCATCAAAAAATCCTACTCGAGGAGATTGCCGTTCTGCTAGCAAAGGAAGCCATAGAAGTCGTCCCGGTCAACCAGGTAAACAGGGGTATTTATTTAACCTACTTCCTTGTGCCAAAGAAAGATCTGACAATGCGCCCAGTATTAGATTTGCGCCCTGCAAACAAGTATATCAAGCCACAAAAATTCTGCATGACTACACTTCAAGAGGTAATCCCTCTACTAAAAAAGGGGGATTACATGGCAACATTGGATATGAAAGATGCCCATTTTCATATTTCAATGTTCCCAGCGCACAGAAGATTCTTGCATTTCAAGATAGACAACCAGCACTACCAATTCAAGGTGCTGCCGTTCGGAATAGCCTCGGCTCCAAGGGTATTCACCACGGTGCTGGCGATGGTGGCGGCGCACCTATGCAGGGAGGCAATCCCAGTGTATCCTTATCTGGACGACTGTTAGGGAGAATTCTCTCTTTAGGCTGAATTTCCTAACCTAGTGAGTCCCCCAGCAGCTTTGCTGGATTTCTGGAGTTTGTTTTTTTCTCCTGCCCAGAGTGAAACTCTTTTTCACCCACTCTTGGACATGATTTGTGGTGTTCCTTTGACTGCTAATGTGTTTTATGGGCTATGGGATCCTTTACTCCATAGGGTCTCATGTGTTTTTTTCCATGTGTGTTACACAGCACCCTCCGTGCAGTAACACCGGGGTGTCAGTGACACCCCACCATAGATTCCATACCCTGGGACTGACTACTGTCTCCCAGGGCATGTTAAGTCACCATTGGCTTTACTAGTCCCAAATTATTAACAGAAACCAGTACAAACCATCATATTGTGGACGTACTGGTTGGGGCAATTCGATTGCCCCGGGTCTGTTAGTCGAGGGGGCACGTCTCCGTCCCCCCTGATCAAGTTTTGGCTGGTGGCAGTGGATACTACTTTTTATATTCGACCGCGAATATATTCCTATGGGATTTTCCCATTGTTCGAGGTTACCAACTTTAATTATTTAATTCTCATAGCCTCAAACATACCGCCGGTTTATTTATTTAATATTAATTCGCCAGTTGGTATTTTTTGCCAGGTCTCGATTCTAAAATGGCGTTTGTGTTCTCTTCCCAAGTCGAGCCCTTTGTTCCACTTTTTGGCGGGCTTCTCCACAGAAGCCTCCAAAAGTGGTGCCACTCTGTCGGGTACCACAGGGGGTGTGTGAGGGGATTTAGGCACCCTGGACTGAGTTACCTTGTTAACTCAAGTCGCACTCTTGTGTTATTGGCCCAAGTCGGCTCACCACTTAGCATGTATGATTGACAGCTAGGCTGAGTGAATGGGGGGTGTGCTGCATAAAAGCAGGGCTTTGGGGACTGGAACTTCAGAAGTCGCCACAGGACCTGAGAATCCGACGAGGGAGAAGCTGAGCCGACCTACCACGATGACACCACTGGTGGAGCCCTGCGGAACCGACTCGCCACTTCCCGACGACAGAGAAGAGGCTTCTTCCCCTGACTGGTGGGCACAACCAGTTTACCACCTTCTCTTCGCACCCCAGACCGGCTTGTGGTCGAATTTCCCATGCCAAGCACCCTGGCAACCGGATAGCCACTTACCACTGGACCGCGAACGAAAGGACCGTTCCTTTTAACTGAGAACTCCGCAGCTGGTTTCTTCCCTGGCAGTGCAACGGACTCCTGTCTTCCTCCCCGACGAGATCCTCTCTTCCCCCGGATGAAGCACCGACTTGCATCCGCTGCCAGGAACAACTGCTCCCGCTGGAGTATTCTCACCAATTTAAGGTACTGTGTCCGCCAGGCCTCCCTTTCTAAAGATTGCTACAAGGTAATAATAACCCCTTAACCTTCTGGACTGGGCTGGCCGCCTTGACCTTCTAACTGGTCCCTTTCTTTGGTCCAACTCTTTTTGAACCGTTTCAAGACTTTTGTGCACTGCAACCGTGTGACCTTGGACACATTTCGTTTTGATCCCCTTTTAAAGTGGATCCGGCCTACTGAACTCTAAACTCACGGTTTTACTTTGCCTTCCTCTCTTGTTGTCTTCTTGTAAAAGTGTTGGGATCTGTTTCAATTTATTCTCCCCTTTTCTCTCCCTTTTAAAACGAATTATTAGAGTGCCATCTGCGTTAAGCGCTCACCGCTGTCTGAAAATAAGTGGGGCTTTACTTAAGACTTGTCTAATATTTTGCTAAGGGAGTGTATATCTTTTAGTGACCGTGTTTTTGAATTGCTTACTATTAGTGCCTGTGTGTTTTTCTAGATGTGGTTTTAAATAAATAATTATATCTCTTTTAAACCAAGCCCTGGTCAGTGTTTACTTTTTCTACTATGTTCTTTTGGCCTATTGTGAATACTCTGCATACTGCCTAACTCTTCTTGAGGGAAGTCTGACTGCTCAGCCACAGCTACCAAGTGAAGCTGTGTGGTACAGACTGCTACCAAGTGGGTTTACTGCCAAACACCTGTAGTCTTAAATCTTTTGCAGTGGTCCCAGAGGGAGCTGCACAGGTTTCTGCCTAACAACGACTGACTCATTACACGGGGGTCCCCCCTAATTTGCAGACTAAACATCCAAAGAAGACATCGACCTCCTCTTCCAATTGGGCTTGTCAGTCAACAAGAAAAAGTCAAGCCTGGTGCCAAGCAACTCAAAACAGTTCCTAGGAGCTGTCCTAAATACCCAAGAGGGGTTGGCCTTCCCATCAGAGGAAAGAATTCGAAATTTGTTGCTGCAAATTCCTCAATATCAGGCCGGTTGCCAAATAAGGGTGCGCAAACCTATGCGTTTGCTAGGCATGATGGCATCTTGCCCTTTCAGGAATGGTTGGTGAAACAGTGGTCTCAGGCAAGTGGTCAGTGGGACGATCTAGTGGTCATTTCACCAACACTAGTACATAGTCTTCGCTGGTGGACAAGAGAGAATCTTACGAAGGGGAAACCCTTCTACGATCCAGAGATACAGGCCGTTGTCACAACAGACGCCTCCCTGGCAGAGTGGAGAGATCACTACCTTCACCACACAGTTCAGGGTCTCTGGTGTCACACGGTGGCTCAGAACCACATCAATCTGCTAGAATTTGGCAGTCTTCAGAGCACTTCAGGCATTCGAAACCCTCCTATCCAACCAGACAGTGCAGATCCTAACAGACAGCACAACTGCAATGTTTTTCCTAAACAAACAGGGGGGCACTCGTTCTCAAAATCTGCCCAAGCTTGCCCAGCAAATTTGGAAATGGGCACTCAAACAGAAGATGTACCTGTCATTCCAACATGTTCCGGGGGAACTCAACTCGCTAGCAGACGCTCTGAGCAGAGATCCCCTCCCAGATGAACACGAGTGGCAACTACATGAAGAGGTCATAGGAGACCTCTTCTCTCAGTGGGATTCCCCACAAGAGAAAACAGGCAATGTCCAAACTTCGCATCCAGGTTCCCCCAACCAGGCTCCAAGGGGAACGCCCTATGGGTGTATTGGTCAGGGATATTTGCCTACGCTTTTCCAACAACCACTCTGATGAGGAAAGTGGTGAACAAGATTCACAGAGAACCAATGACGCTCATCCTAGTTGCTCCTATGTGGGCAAGACGACCATGGTATCCACACCTGCGCAAACTGGCGGTGTGTGACCCCCATCAAACTCCTGTGCCGGTACAACCTACTCTCCCAGCATGAGGGGCTAACAGTGCATCCTCAACCTAACTCAATGAACTTGGCAGCATGGCTCCTGAAGTCCTAGAGTTCAGACATCTCAATCTACCACAGAGATGTACGGATATCTTGAAAGAATCAAGAAAACCGAACGCTAGGCACTGTTACTGTGACAAAAATGGAAATGATTTGTAATTTGGTGCCAGAATAAGCAAATCAACCGCATTGATTGTTCTCCTTCAAACATTCTAACCTATTTGCTCAACTTACTGTATGCAGGGTTAGTGTTTAACTCGCTAAAGGTACACCTGACAGCTTTGTCAACCTACACCACTTCCCATAACAAAGTCTCATGGTGGAAGGTACCAGTAGTCAAAGCATTTATGGAAAGGGTAAAGAGACTCCACACTCCAATTTCTAACCCACCGCCAGGTTGGGACCTTAATGTGGTACTCGCTAAGCTCATGGGACCACCCTTTAAGCCTATGCACAAGTCTAGTCTCAAACACCTGACTTATAAAACTGCCTTCTTAGTAGCCATCACTTCCATAAGAAGGGTCAGTGAAATCCAAGCTCCGACACTGGAGGATCCTTTCTTTACTATACATAAGGATAACCTGGTTTTACGCACTCACCCTAGGTTCTCGCCTAAGTTCATTTCTAAATTCTATGTTAACCAGTCTATTGAGCTACCAGCTTTCTTCCAGGAACCCAAAAGCTCTGCTGAGGTAAAACTCCACACACTAGATATGAGGGCAGTCCTCTACTATGTAGACAAGACCAGACCGCTAAGAAAAACAGATCAACTGTTTCTCTCCATAGCACCAGGCAGAGAAGGAGGTCGCATCTCTAAAAATGCCATCTCTAGGTGGATAGTCAGATGTATCCAACTGTGCTTATCCCTTTCAGATAAAACACTGCCTTTTACACCAAGGGCCCACTCCACAAGAGGTACTGGAGCCACTCTGGCTTTTATTGCAAATGTCCCTCGCTAATCTATGCACAGCATGTGATCTAAGCAGATTCCACAAACCTCAGAAGGCATACATTACGCACCGTAATCGTATTTCTGATGCTTGTATCTGCTTAGATTCACATGCGACCCACCCTTCCTCCCCTTGGAGAGAAGGCGCATGGATGCTTATGAAGTTGTTTGATACGTATCTGCTTGGATACAACTGTACTTGCGCTACTCCTCATGCTACCTCATGTCAGAAAAAATACAATGAGGGACCTACACGTGCGAGGGATCATGGGTACAGGGGACGTCACACTAGGGATAGTATTACTGGCACACCCTATTTTGACGTCCATTTTCGAGTTTAGAAAACAACTGTGATACTCTGCAGCTACCACTAGATGTCTGCCTATCCACAGCATGCGAATCTAAGCAGATACAAACATCAGAAATACGATTACGGTGAGTAATGTATCATATATATACATAAATAAAATTACTGAGTATTCCCAGTCTGACGACGGGGAATATTCAAGCATGTGAATCTATGAAAGATACCAATGCTGGAGAAATACAGTTGCAGGTAAGTAACTAAGAGATCAGCTGCAAGCTGTAGACTTCATGCTTCCTACACATATAGGATGCTTAGTTGCATGCCCCCATGTTGAGACACAGTATCATAGCATAGCTTTATATCAAGAAGCAAGGCTGATTCCCAGAACATAACTCTTTGCAACAGTGTGGAATGGCAAATGCTGAGCTGAGGTTACCTTTTGAGGGATCAATATAGACATTTCTTTTTTAAAAGAGCAGAGCAGCACGTTTATTTACGCTTTCCCACGGGGCCTTCGCTTCCAGGTGTCATTCTGAAGATCTAATTCATCCTGCATAATGTTCTGATGGGTACCATGTTAACCCCTAATGATCTGTTACTCTGATCTCCTGAATTGCTCCATAATGGATCACAAACTGCTCTGGGCACATCCAGCACTTAAAACTGTGAGAAATGGGCCAATTCTGCACCAGAATCCAGCCTTCATGAAGGTGGCTTCTTGGCTTCTGAGATGCTATGTTTGTCAACTAAATGTTGCTTTGAAATGCATGGAGGTTGTGCAGACAAGTGCAGGTTTTTGCCAACTCTATGTATTTCAGCAAATGGAAATAAATGAAAGCAAACGTATACCCAGCTACATGCCTGCCACATGAAGTCTTGGCATACCTCTATCTGGCGGAGTCTGGGCTGCAATAGTCTTTCTCAAACAGTCACCTACTGCCCGTTTCCCTGAGCGCGACACTATGCTTTTAACCCACTTATGAAGGAGTTCCTGAAAAATAAATTCCTCCCAATTAATCCACCATTTATGTTGTGGGAATCGGAATTGTTCTCACCTCTGCGCTGGACACTTAAAACCTTTAACTGTAGGTGACTGTAACATTTGGCACGGCTGCCTTTCCCTGCCATATGCTAAAACATTGCCAGATAACATGTTTACGCATCAGCTCATTTCCTTCACTTACTCCTGTGGTAGATCAGAATCCAGAGATGGACAGGTTGGCCTTTTCGCAGAATGTTTTTTTTTTTTTTTTTTAATAAACTAGCCAAAAGTACCCGGATTCCGCACATGTTCTGTTCTTTCTGCAGCCCTTGATTTAGCCACCCTTATTCGTTGTTGTTCAAGCCTCTTGATTCTACTCGGTTGTTTCCGCAGCCCTTTACGCAGCCTGCCTTAGTTGTTGTTCGCCAGGCTTCACACTGTTGAGGTGTCTCAGCTGCCCTTCATAATCTCACTTTCGAAGGGATTGTGTCCTCCAACGTATTCCTTATCTTTGATGTTATCCATTCCAGCTTCCTGGCTTTGGAAAAAGATTTCAGTAGAGGGCGCTGCGCGTTGACGTCCCTCGAGTCGGTGTCCCTCGTCAGCCTCCGTATCGGCGCTGACGTCACCATGAGTATAAATAGACTTGCGCAGCGTCCGTTGTTCAGTTCCGTTTTTCCGAGCTTCGTGGGCCTCGGAAACTTAACGCTTGGTTCCTTTCTTCAGAAAAACCTTCTTATTCTTCGAAGATTATTACCTTTACACGATGGCTTCTTCATCCGAACCATCGACTCCACGGTCCGGTTTCAAGAAATGTCGTGACTGTGGGAAGAAAATGTCTTTAACGGATCCTCACAGGATCTGTTTGTGGTGCCTGGGATCGGGGCATCACTGTTTTGAATGTGAGGACTGTCTGTCCATGACGGTGAAAGCCTTGCAGGAGCGCAAGGGGAAGTTAGAAAGAGGTAAGAACTTTAAAACTTCTACTCCCTCGAAAGTTTCTTCTGCTGAGTCGACTCACAAATCTGCATCATCGACGCCTTTGTCGAAGGACCCTTCGACGCATAAATCGGTTTCTTGGACGCTGTCTTCGACGCCACTGTCGACCCTGATGAAAGACCAGCATACAACTGTCACTACGTCACAGGCAGTGGAGGTGTCGAAAGCCCCGACCATGACGTCGAGGGTGCCATCGACAATGCCGAATAGGATTCCGATCCTCTCAAGTGCATCAAGGTCTTTTCAAACTTTTTCGATGCCTTTTTCAGGATTGTCGAAGCCTACGACGTCCACAACCTCGACCTTTTCTCAGGCAGTGACAACGAATTTGGCTCCTTCTTCTCTAGAAATGGGTTTTAAACCATATCCTAGGTCTGACTACTTTAGAGCCTTGTCCTCTATATATGAGGAAGGGGAGGCCTCTGACAATTAGACCCTTTGGTCTGCAAAGGACTACAATACCCATGCCAGAGGAGTTAACTGAGGAAGGCCAAACCACGGGCACACCTTAACTCTTGGTTTACACCACAGTTAAGAGTACTCCGCAAAACCAAACGCTGTGCCGAAAATCGTTGGGAAAGTCACCCTTCTGACGCGCACAAAGACGGTTTCTTCTTGCCATCGCTCACCTACAAAGCAGCCATTATAGAGGCGAAAAAAGAGTCCCTCAATAATCGCATCCTGCAAGCTGACTCCAATTCTAAGGAACTCTTTAAGATCCTAAAAGAGCTTGAAACTCCCGTTACCCCCGCCCGACACCTGCATTAAAGTTAGCAAATGGTGTGCAAACATTCAGGCAGCGTTACTGAATAAAATCACCACGCTTCAATCCAAAATCATAGCTAAACAAGACAGTCTGAAATTGGACATTTGCCCTCCTACCCCAGCTGGGGTCCTCTCCCCTGACTTGCCCAATCTCAAACGGTTTGCCTTCTCACCGCTAACCACCGTGGAGGTGGAAAACATTATCCTGAGGATCAAACCGTCCAACTGCCAGGGTGATCCCTGCCCTGCCCCAATCATTAAGGAATCTGCCCACGATTTGGCCCCATTTATCACATCCTTCATCAATGCCTCCTTTAAAACAGGAACTGTCCATGACAACCTTAAGGACGCATGGGTGATCCCCCTGCTCTAAAAACCCTCCCTTGACCCTAGCATACCTACCAACTACTGTCCCGTTCCTGTTAAAAATCCTAGACCGCGCAGCATACCTGCAAATCCAGAGTACTTGGAAGCCAATAATCTTCTAGGTCTTAGACAATCTGTCTTCCGCCCCAGACACGGAACAGACAGCTCTACTAGACTTAAAAACTCAAATTGAAGTTTTAAAAGACAACGGCAAACTTGCCCCGTTACTTTTACTCGACCTCTCTGCGGCATTTGATTTGGTCAATCACCAAATCTTATGCAAGCACCTTCACTCTGCCGCCCATTTCTCTCCGTCCGCTACAGCCTGGATCAAATCATTCTTGAGCAATAGATCTATGTGGGTCTTTTCTCAATCTGCAGCTCCTTCACCCATTCACTGTGGCGTCCCCCAGGGCTCTTGGGTGTCGCCAACACTCTATAATGTTTTTACAAAACCGCTCTTTGATGTACTTGACTATCTGGGTGTCTATTATACAAATTACACTGACGACACCCATATACTCATTCCCATCACTGGAGACTACTTGGCTGACACTAAGGCCCTGAATGACATCTACCTGGTCATCCAAGCTTGGATGGCACAACACCAGTTATTTCTCAATGATGACAAGACTGAGCTCCTCATCTTGGGCATCACGCAACGCCTTAGTAAACTTGAGCCGTCCTACCAATCGTTTATCATCGATGGCAACACCATCCAAGTTTAGAAAGACACTAAAACCTTAGGCGTCTACCTTGGCGCCACCTTATCCCTATCCCGACAAACAAATGCAGTCATATCTGCTTCAGCATACACCTGCAAACTCATCGCAGCCTGTAGGCCATTTCTGACCACCCCAAACACGGTCACACTTGCCAGAACCCTCATCATGGCCAAAATTGACTATGGTAGCGCCCTCTACCTAGGAACCAGCCAAGAGAATCTGAACAAATTGCAAATCTCCCAGAACAACGCCATTAGAGCGGCTCTAAAAATCCCGCGAAACCACCACATCTTGGAATCCAGATCCAATCTACACTGGCTACCTGTCAAACAGAGAATTTCACTGAAAGCCTTAGGCCTTACCCACAAATGCCTAGCCAACCAAGCCCCCCCGTATCTCTGCAGCCGGCTATCCCGCCACGCGCCTACCCACCCTCAAAGAACCGCCCAGATCCACTGTTTAACTATCCCTAGGTTTTTTTTTAAATATTTTATTCAAACCAAACAACAATACAAACAAATCCAACACGCAGTGTAATTTACAACAATTCCATTAGACACCATTTGTATTTCCATTTTGCCACTGCTCCACAAGTCCCACCCTTCATCATGAGCCTATTTGTACTTCGGGTTCAGCATCTGCTACATGTGGCCGGGTCTCACTATCTTCGGATTCCGTCGGGTCCGATATAGATCCGAACAGTTCCGCTATTAATAATTTCCATGCCAGTACCCACTTCTTCCTCCCCACTCATGCTGCTCGCCTCCTGCCATACTACCGTTTCATACTACCGTTTCAGCGTCCGCCCATTTCTGTAACTCCTTCCACTATACCTCCAACCGTGGCTTGTGGCATTTCTTCCATCCCATGGCGATCCTCCGTTTTGCTAGCACATATGCCAAGTTTCTCAGTAACTATCCCTAGGTTCAAACTACTAAAAGCGGGTGGATCAAGCTTACCCATCCTAGCTTCCAAGCTTTGGAATGCCCTCCCCCTCCCCCTCAGATCAGAAGAATGCTTTAGTGCCTTGAAGTCCAAAACGAAAGCCTGGCTCTTCAATCAGCCTTGATTTCTTATGTACCTGGGAGCCCTTGTCCCAGTAAAACGCCTGCTCTAATCTCTACTCTGTAAATAATGTATATTGCTGTATGCTCTGAATACTTTGCACTGTATCTAAAGTTTGAAAATATGTATGCGTGTTATGTAACCATGTCTAAAGTTGCGCCCTGATGCCTCCGGGCCTGACGGTGCGCGTTACAAATGAAACAAATACAAAAATTAATCTCTGAGGAGAACAGGTTAAAAGACCTTCAAGAGTCTCTACATGAGGTAAGTGGTTTAGATACTTCTCCAGAAGTAGTTTGCTAAACCAGACCCTGGAGAGCATGCTGAGACTCCTTATAGGATTTCTGATGGTCAGAATAATTGAATTCATGGGGTGGACTACACCCACACCTTCTTTTCAGCAGGATGACCTTACTGATATTCTAGATAAAGGTCCACAGGAGGATCCTGTTGTTCCTTTTCATACTGCTCTGCAAAGACAAATATCTGCTAATTGGGAAACTCCTGAAGTTATCCCTGCAGTAAATAAAAAACTGTCTGGTAAATACAGAGCATCGGCTTCAGATCCTGAATATCTGAGCAGTCATCCAACTACAGAGAGTTTAGGTATATAGGCAGCGACTTCATCTAACAGTAAGTCGGCATACCCTACTATTCCACAGGACAGAGATGATAAAAGATTTGATGCCATGTCAAAAAAAGTCTTTTCGGCATGTAGCATGGCGCTTAAGTCTATCAACGCCACTTGCACGCTAGCAAGATTCAGCCACACATTTGGGAGTGTGCTTCGTCTGCGGCCGACTGTCTCCCAGAAGGAGAAGAACGGGATGGATTCTTAAACATCATCAGGGATGGAAAAGATCTAATGTGCGAGTCCCTCCAAACAGGCATTGATTCTGCTGACAGCATCAGCAGGGCCATGGCGGCAAGTACCACAATCCGAAGATTTGCGTGGTTGCGGAAGTCTGGTTTTGCTCCAGATGTACAAGCCAGACTTCTGAACATGCCCTTTGACGGCACTTCTCTATTTGGAAAGAAGGCTGATGACAGCCTGGAGAGATTACAAACATCCAAGACAGCAGCGAAATCCCTTGGGGCTGCAATCCCGCAGACTCCAAATCGCCCCTCAGGAGCCTCTTGGAGGGGTAGGTCCTTTCGCTTTTACTCCACATTCGGAAAAGGCAGAGGACAGCCAGCTCAAGCTCAAAGGAACCAGAAACGATTCACCCGTGGTGGACAGGTCAAAGGTACAAAAGCTGCAGCGGCAGGTGCTGCTTTACCCTTGGCATCTGCGTCAGCCGCTTCTAAACCCCTCTGAGGTCTCCCCTCACAAGACACCTGTAGGGGGCAGGTTAACTCAACATCTGGCAGAATGGCAGGCTATTACGTCAGATGCTTGGGCATTGGAGACAGTTGCCCAAGGTTACTGCCTGCCCTTCCTACACATTCCTCAGTCATCCACCGGGGAACAACTCTTTGAAGCTTCCAGACCCGCTCCTTATGCAGGAGATTTTAGACCTGCTAGAGATGACTGCCATAGAACCGGTACCCGTAGTGGAGAGGAACAAGGGTTGGTATTCCCCCTACTTCCTAGTACCAAAGAAGGACGGAGGACTGAGACCCATCTTGGACTCGGGAGAATTGAACAAGCTCCTCAGAAAAGACAAGCTCAAGATGGTAACCCTTTCTCAGATCCTTCAGGCCCTCCAACTTCAGGACTGGTTTGTATCTCTAGACCTTCAGGATGCTTATTTCCATGTGCCAATCCATCTCAAACACAGGAAATACCTGAGGGTCGCAATTGGCAACTCTCACTATCAATTTCGAGTACTGCCATTTGGGCTGACCTCCGCCCCAAGGGTCTTTACCAAGCTAATGTCGGTGGTGGCTGCAACTCTAAGGAGGGAAGGGATCAACGTCTACCCCTACCTGTACGACTGGTTGATCAGAGCAGTTTCTTTATCTCCGGAACAAGCTCAGATCCATCTAGATTATGTCTGCCACTTCCTTCACAGGCTGGGCTTCACCCTCAACTTAAAGAAGTCACAGATGATACCTTCACAGAGACTCCAGTTCATTGGAGCAGTCCTGGACACTTCCCTGGGAAAAGCCTCTCCACCAGCGGTGAGGGCTCAAGATATTCTACAGATGGGAACCAAGTTTCAAAATGCCCAACGTCTACCAGCCTTTGACTTTTTGTGGTTGCTAGGCATCATGGCATCCTGCATCTTCCCAGTGCCAGAGGCTCGCCTGAGAATGAGATCCCTCCATTGGGTACTAAGAACCCAGTGGTCACAATTCTCAAGAAGAATGTCAGATCTCCTACAAGCCCCAGACAGAGTAGCTCGAGACCTTCAGTGGTGGGCCTGTCGGGAGAACATCTTGAAAGGAGAACAGTTTTGGCAACCATGGCCAGAGATAACAGTAGTCATGGATGCCTCACTCACGGGGTTGGGAGCCCATGCCAACGACTTAACCAATGGTCGTTGGTCTCCATCGGAGTCCAGACTACACATCAACCTGTTGGAGCTGAGAGCGATCAGACTAGCTCTGAAAGCTTTTCTGCCATCAGTACAGCGAAAGAATGTCCTGATAATGACAGACAACACAGTGGCCATGCACTACCTCAACAAAAGAGGAGCCGTAGGGTCACTGCCACTGTGCAGAGAAGCAATGCAGCTCTGGTTTTGGGCAATTCAAGAAGGAATCACTCTATCGGCAGGTCACCTAGCTGGAGAGGAGAACTTGACGGCGGACGCTCTGAGCAGGAAGAGCAGAGTCTCCCACGAGTGGGAGCTAGCTCAGGAAGTCCTTCAAGAGACCTTCACCCTTTGGGGAACCCCTCAAGTGGATCTGTTCGCCACCAGCATCAACAGAAAGTGCGATCAGTTTTGTTCAAGGGAATTTCCCTCGAGAGCTCCTCTATGGGACGTGTTCGTAGTGGACTGGGAGTTTCCACTTCTGTATGTGTTTCCTCTAGTCTCCGTCATTCCTCAAATGATCAGGAGGTTGAGAAGATTACGGAAAGCCATGATCCTAATTGTCCTGGATTGGGCCAGGAGAACGTGGTACCCGGACCTTCTAGACATGTCCATCTGTCCTCCGATTCGTCTTCGTCAAAGAGAGGATCTTCTCTCGCAGAAGGGGGGTCAGGTTCTCCATCCAGGCATCAGAACCCTCAGCCTTCACGCTTGGTTTCTGGGAGGTTGAGATACAAGTATTGGGATCTCCCAGATGACGTCATGGAGGTGTTGCTTTCAGCTAGAAGACCAGCAACAAAGACTTTATACCGCTGTAGTTGGAACACATTTTGCAGCTGGTGTAGAGAAAAGAATATTGAACCCTTTTCATATAATACACCGATGGCGTTATCTTTCTTGCTTTACTTAGCAAATTCAGGTCTCCAAATTGGTACGATCAAGGGCTACCTCGCAGCGCTGTCTATCTTTAAGCGTACTGCTGAGGAGCCTTTATATTTCAAACTACCCGTAGTAATTCAATTTCTGAAAGGATTAACAAATGTCTATCCACCAAAACCTTTTCAGGTTCCTTTGTGGGACTTAAATATAGTCTTAAAGTTTCTGATGGGTACTCCCTTTGAACCACTTAATTCTTGTTCGCTAAGGTTTCTCACTCTTAAAACAGTCTTTCTAGTGGCCTTAACTTCTGCTAGAAGAGTGAGCGAATTACAAGCTCTATCTTGCAAACCTCCTCATACAATCTTTCATAAAGACAAGGTTGTCTTACAAGTGAAGCCCAATTTTCTCCCAAAGGTGGTCTCTGAATTCCACATTACTCAGAAAATGACCTTACCTTCGCTCTATCCTCCTTCCCATCCAGGGAAAGAGGAAGAGAGATTGCACAGGCTGGATCCAAGGCGTGCCTTGAGTTTTTACATTAGCAGACTTGCTAGGATAAGGCAAGCAGACCAATTGTTTGTAGGATATGCAGGGCACAAATTAGGATTGCCAATCACAAAACAGACCATTTCAAGATGGATCATTTTAACCATTTTAGATTGCTACAAATTGGCACGAAAAGAACACCCTCAACATTTTAGGGCTCATTCAACCAGGGGCATCGCAGCCTCTTCGGCTCTCCAAAGAGGGGTCCCAATTAAAGATATATGTGCGGCTGCCACATGGTCGTCCGCACATACGTTTACCAAATTTTACAGCCTAAATTCCTCCTCTAGCCAGGAGACAAGATTTGGGAAAGCTATGTTGCATTCTGTACATCTTTAAAGGGAAATATTTCATCTTTACTCCCACCTCCTCTTTATTCTACTGCTATGGGAGTCTATCAAAGATAAGGAATACGTCGGAGGACACAATCCCTTCGAAGAACAAGTTACTTCTTCTGGTAACGTTCTTTCGATGGGATGTTCCTCCGACATATTCCTTATCGCCCCTCGCATCCATCCCGTAGTAAAACTTCCCTTGTAGTTGCAGTTTACGCTCCTTCAAGGTCACTAAGCAATTAATGCAAAGCAAATCTGAACTTCAAAACGGAACTGAGCAACGGACGCTGCGTGATTCTATTTATACTCATGGTGACGTCGGCGCCGATACGGAGGCTGTCGAGGGACACCTCGAATACAGGGTGCGTATGGAAGGTACACCTTTCCAATTTTGCCCTCAGTGCAACCGCAAGTACCCTTGGGTTGACCGACACGCTACCTGTAACCTCTGCTTGCCAAGGGACCACCCCGAGGTGAATTGCAGAGCGTGTAGTCGGTTTAAACCGAAGACTCTAAAGGACCATTCGATCAAACGTTGGGCCCACCACGCCAGGCAACGAGAGGCCATGGAAGCGGAGGGCGCCTTCAGTGATGGCGAGGGCAACATGGCATCGAGAGACAGCCAAGCTTAAGTCCCTGATCTCGGAAGGTTGTCCGGCAGGGCAGCTATGGGGAACACCCCCGGCGACACAAGCGCTACCCACAACACATCCACTAAGCACTCGAAGTGCAACCGAGACTCGGCGCGCACGTCGAGTTCTCGGAGAGAGGCACGCAGAGAACGGTTCTACCGAATCAGTCTCCTCTGGGCGTTCTCGATCAAGATCGCCGCATGACACCAGGCAACCATCCACTGTTGCCAAGAGTGCCTCGCTCCCTAAAGTAACGGAGGTTCGATCGTCGGAAGACAAAGACGACCACCATCCCCAGGCCACACTCCAGGAGTCGGCATCAGCAGACCGCGTAACGGCTGCTCCCGTGCCCCGACCTCCACTCACTAAGGAAAGGGACACTACCCCCGAATCTCGACGCCAAACGTCGAAGAGCTCCGAAAAGGTGAAAACGGGGAAGCACTCTTCCAGTCACGGGGAGGGGGGAAAACAGCAGAAAAAGCATTCTCAGCCTTCATCTGCACCACAGACACATAAGGAAAAGTCACAATCTTCTGAAAAAATATCCACGACCCCTGCACAAGGCCATAGGTTCAGTCAGGATATAGCAAGGAAACACTCCCAGGAGAGGGTAATCCCCAGGTCTAAAGAATGGTCAAGTGAGGGTATAGACATGTCTAGAATGTCATCCCTAGCAGACTTCTATGCCAAAAATCCACAACACTTCCTCGCCTATACCCCTGACGGGGCCACCCCCTCAGGGTCTAAGGACCCACAACCCCCTGGTAAAAAACCTCGAGTTGAGACTCCAACGCAAAGTAGGTCTTCCGACCTTTACCACGTTCAGCCATACTCTCAATATGAGGATCCATCATTTAACGAGGATCCAGAATTGGCCACGTTGGACGTCCATACTGGAAGGGATGACGAGGGCCAAGTAGTAACCAATCACTGGTCTCTGGGTCATACTGCCCCCAGCCAATGACTGCCCTCTCCCTAAGCCCCGCCCCTGGCAGCCATCCTCAGATTTGTACCGCACGCTCAAGTGTTGGGAGTTCTCGTGCTATAGCTCTCGAGCTTTTACTGCGTTTTGCGCTTTTTCAAAGAGATTTATCTCATTTTTCGGTTTAATCGAGCCTCAAGCTCCACCGTTTCTACTTCTGATCAACGGGGACCCGTTTCGGATTTATCTACGCCCCTCAAGGGTGCAGTTTTCGTCGAGTTACGCTTCTTGGAGGATTCCAGAAGTATCTGAGGCCTACCTCGTGGACGAGAAGAACATGGCCCAGGAGAAGGGAAGCTCGACTACCAACAAGCTGTTCAGGATCTGCCTGGGATGCAACCTACAAAATGTGTTCGAGGACGAGCATTCGAAATGCCTTTACTGCCTCCACGAGGACAAAACGCACGTGGAGAAGGACTGTGCGTTTTGCTTTATCATGTCGGATCGGATGATGAGGGATTGCTGGACCCGTCTCTCCAACTGGCTGGAAAGCAAGAGCCCAGCAGGTGAGAAGAAGAAGTCGTCGTCGTCCGAGCGGTCTTCTAAGTCCTGTGAGGGCGCCCTGGCGACGGGGGGCCAACAGAAGACAAAGCACGGCGAGTCCACGGGCACCGGGAGCGCCGAACGGTCGGGCTCCTCACCTGCCAGGCAGGGCGCACCTTCACCGACGCCATCCACCGCGAGCCAACGCTCTGGCTCGTGGAAGAGAAAATCAGAGAACCCGGCTAAGCTTCTGGAGAGGCCCCGGTTGATTTCGGAGGAACCTGCTGAGGGGGAGGGAGGCGGTGACCCTCCCCCTAAGGTGAAGGCCTCCAGCACGCCCAAGGTGGTGAAGGCCTTGATTCACCCGGCTAAGGCCTCTATTGAGGGAGTCGCTGCGGCCCTGGCGAAGCCTGTGGAGGCTATCCCAGTGGAGGCGACCTCGGGGCCCAGGGTTTCCCTGCCTCCGCAGAGGGAATTCTCTTTTAAGCCCATCGAGAAGACTCCCGTGAAGACCCCGGTGGAAAAAGGGGGGAGCGGTGGCCGTCACGGACACAACCTCCGAGGAGGAACTGGCCGAGAATTTGGAAGAGGCCAAGCCCCGTGGGAGGATCCCCAAGGAGGGGGACGACGAGAGCGAGGGTGGCAACGACAACGAGGTTCCCGTGGAGGAACAGCCATCGCTCCCGTCACAACTAACAACTAGGCAGCCATTTTGACGGCAATCCAAGCCTTATGCATGGAGATAAGGACGAGACTGCCCCTACCCCCGACGGACGACCCAGCTGTACCGGGTCCGTCGGGAAGTCCTCAGAACAAGAAGAGAATTCATCCAGTCCCCCTTCAGCCCTCACAGCCTTCTCAGCCTTTGTCGCTTTCCCTGATCCCGAGGGACGACACAGGAACGGACACGGCCATGCGGGGTCGGATGATGATGATGATGATGATGGTGATGATGATGGTGACGGTGACGGTGACGGTGACGGTGACGACGGGACTGGCCTCCCGTCTCCGATTCCTCGGGCGTCCCCGCCAGACGAGATTAGCTCCCTCCACGCCATGATTGCCAGGGCATCCAAGCTTTTTTAGCTCTGCCCTGAGGAGAAGGAGGAAGGCTTCCTCTACCAACGGCGCGAGGCGAAGAGGAAGAAGGTCCTCGCGGTGCCGTTGCTGGATGACATCTGGGACGAGGGACTTGCCCTCCTCAAGAACCCGTCCATGACACCTGCCAAAAGGGACCGGTATGAGAAGAAGTACCGGGTCCCCGACACAGCCCCATTGTGCATTAGGGCGCAGCCGACCCCGGATTCGGTCGTCTCAGCAGCGGCCAAGAAGAAAATGGGGGGGGGCATTGGCTTCATCCTCAACTTTCTCACCGGACGGCGAGGGAAAGAAGGTGGACGCCGTGGAACGACGAGTCATCTCATCGGTGGCGACGATGATTAAGGCGGCCAACGCCCTAGCGATTGTAGCCCGCTATGACAGGGAAGTGTGGTACAAGATCGCCCCCTGTTGAACTTCCTCCCGGACGACAAGAGGGCAGAGGCCCTGGCGATCGTACAGGAGGGTGAGGTGGCGTCAGACCACGCCATAACTGTGGCCACAGACATTGCCGACATCGGTTTCCGCCAGTTAGGCAACAGCGGTTGCCTTTGATGGCGGGGGTGGCTCAAGGTGACGGATTTCTGCCAGGACGTGCAAGCCAAGGTTTTGGATATGCCCTTCGATGGGAACAATCTGTTTGGAAAGACTGTGGCTGAGTCGCTGCAGGCCATCAAGACCGACACGGAGACGGCTCGGGCCTTGGGAGTTCTGCAGTAATGGCGGCGGCCGCCCTTTCGGAACTCCGGGGGCAAGCAAGGTGCCTCCAAAGGATTCGGCGGTGGCTCCTCGACCTACCGTCAGGCGGCCCGCTCCTCGTCGCAAGAAGCCTACAGGGGACGAGGCAAGTCAGGTGGATCTCGCCGTCATCGCCAGGGAGGCCAAGGTGGCAAGGCTGCTTCCAAGCAAGACTGAACCGGCCGTCGCGTCGGGCCCCCACTGAGGCACCCCGGTGGGAGGCCGGCTGACAAGGTTCGTCAGCGTGTGAGTCCATCTCCACCGACCGTTGGGTGATGGATACCCTGGCCCACGGGCACACTCTGGAATTTCTAAAGAAGTGCCCCCAAATTCCGCCCATGGCCAGGAAGGAAAACCACATCCCTCAACTGCTGTTAGAGGTAAGGGTGATGCTCAAGAAAGGAGCCATCAAGCTCATCCCAAAGAGGCTCCGGGGCTCCGGAGTATACTCAAGTTCTCCAGCATGGGGTCTGGCATGGATTCACATGCTCATGAATTCCCCGTCGTCAGGCTGGGAATCCTCGGTAAAGAAAAAACCAGTATCAGTTTCGTTTCTGATCTGTCTTTCGTAGTAATAACCAATCACTGGTCTCTGCGTCATACTGACCACAGCCAATGACTGCCCTCTACCTAAGCACCGCCTCTGGCAGCCATCTTCAGATTTTTACCGCACGTTCATGTGTTGGGATCCTCGTGCTATTGCTCTCGAGCGTTAGTGCTATTTTTTCGCGCTTTTTCACAAAAACTTCGATTCTTTCGGTCAAAAGAGCCTCAAGCTCCACCGATCCTACATCCGATCAACGGGGACCCGTGTCGGATTCATCTGTGCCCCTCAAGGGTGAAGATTTCGTCGAGCTACACTTCGGAGGACTCCAGAAGCTTCTCAGGCCCGGTCTCGGAGATGGCCCAGGAGAAGGGAAGCTCGACGCCCGGAAAGCTGTTCAGGGCCTGCCCTGGATGCCAGCTGCAGAACGTCTTCAAGGAGGACGAACACTCTTTCTGCCTTTACTGCCTTCATGGGGACAAGACGCACGTGGAGAAGGACTGTGCGTTTTGCGGCAACATGTCGGAACGGACCATGAAGGACCGCCATCAACGTCTCGCCAGCTGGCTGGAGGGTAAGAGCCCGTCTGGCGAGAAGAAGAAGAAATCTGAGCGGTCTTCTAAGACCTTTGAGGGCGCCCCGGCGACGGGGGCCCAACATAAGGCCAAGCACCGCGAGTCCGCTGGCACCGGGAGCGCCGAACGGTCGGGCTCTACGGGCGCCAGGCAGGGCGCACCCTCCCCGGCACCATCAACCACGAGCCAACGCTCTGGGTCGGGTAAGAGGAAGGCCGAGCACCCAGCGAAGCTCCTGGAGAGACCCCGGTCGAGCTCTAAGGCAGAGGAGGAGCGTGGCAGTGCCCCCTCCCTCAAGGATAAGGCGGTGAGCGCACCTAAGGTGGTGAAGGCCTTGATCCATTCGACCAAGCCCTCTATCGAAACGGTCGCGGCGGCCCTGGCCCAGCCTGTGGAGGCTGCACCAGTGGTGGCGGCCTCGGGGCCCAGAATCTCCCTGCCTCCTCGGAGGGAGTCTTCTTTCGTGCCCATCGATAGGACCCCCGTGAAACCCTCCGTGGGGAAGAAGGGGGGGCAGGGCGTCGTCGTAGATTCGGCCTCAACCTCAGAAGAGGAACTGATCGAGGTCTTAAGCCACGGCCTAGGCGTGGAACAAGACCAGCCCGTCGGAATGGGCCCCGACGCAGGTGACGACGACGACATCGTCGAGGATACCGACGGGGCCCCTGCTCGCCCGTCGGATTCCCCTCTGCCAGCGCCGCAAGACAACTCAGCGGCCATTTTGTTGGCTATACAGTCCTTATGCTCCGAGATAAGGACGAGACTACCGTTACCGACGGAGGAACCTCTCCCGTCGGGGGATCCAGAACCGGGACCTTCTGGTGTTCCCCCTACCAAGAAAAGAAGGATCCATCCACCGCCTCCTTTTCAACCGTCGCGCCCCGTCCAGCCCTCCTCCCCGTCCACCCGAGGGGATGATACGGGGACTGACACGGCAGCGACGGGTACGGACGACGAGGCATACGACGAGGATTTTCCGTCGTCGCCTCCCACCAGGGCTTCTCCGCCCGACGAGATTGGATCGTTCCACTCAATGATCGCCAGGGCATCCGAGCTTTTCCAACTCTGCCCTGAGGAGAAGAAAAAGGAAGGCTTCCTTTACCAACGGCGCGAGACCAAGAGGAAGACGGTCCTCGCAGTGCCTCTGTTGGACGACATTTGGGATGAGGGCCTTTCCCTCCTCAAGAACCCTTCCACGACGCCAGCGAAAAGAGACCGGTACGAGAAAAAGTACCGGGTCCCGGACTCGGCCCCCCTATGCCTCCGGGCGCAGCCTACCCCGGACTCCGTCGTCTCCGCGGCAGCCAGGAAGAAAGCGGGGGGGGGTGCGGCCTCCACGTCGACTTCCCCGCCGGACGGCGAGGGAAAGAAATTGGATGCCATGGGGCGCAGAGTCATCTCGTCGGCGGCGACGACGATTAAAGCGGCCAACGCCTTGGCTATCGTGGCCCGCTACGACAGGGAACTCTGGTACAAGATAGCTCCCCTGCTGGATTTTCTGCCGGACGACAAGAGGGCGGAGGCCCTTGAGATCCTGCAGGAAGGTGAGGTGGCCTCGGACCACGCCATCACCGTGGCGACGGACATCGCCGACACTGGGTTCCGCCAGATGGGCAACGGCGTTTGCCTTCGACGTCGCGGATGGCTCAAGGCTACGGACTTTCGGCAGGACGTCCAGACCAGGGTCCTGGACATGCCCTTCGACGGGAACAACCTGTTTGGGAAGACAGTGGACGATTCCCTTCAGGCCATCAAGGCGGATACTGAGACGGCCCGGGCCCTTGGAGTACTGCAGCAACGGCGGACGCCCTTTCGGAGCGGCGGAGGCAAGGGCGCCTCCAAAGGTTCCGGCGGCGGTTTCGCTTCCTACCGTCAAGCGGCCCGCTCGTCGTCGCAAGAGGCCTACAGAGGGCGAGGCAAGTCTGGCGGCCCCCGCCGTCGTCGCCAAGGAGGCCAAGGCGGCAAGGCCGCGTCCAAGCAGGATTGAACCGGCCGTGGGGTCGGGCCCCCACCGAAGCACCCCGGTGGGAGGCCGGCTGGCGGGCTTCGTCAGCGTGTGGGAGTCCATCTCCACCGACCGTTGGGTGCTGGACGCCCTGGCCCGGGGCCACGCGCTCGAGTTTCAAAGAAGGTGCCCGCGCGTCCCCCCCGTGGCCAGGAAAGAACTTCACGTCCCTCAACTTCTCCTGGAGGTAAAGGCGATGCTCAGAAAGGGCGCCATCGAACTCGTCCCAAAGAGGCTTCGGGGCTCCGGAGTCTACTCGCGTTACTTCCTCGTGAAGAAGAAGACGGGAGGATGGCGCCCCATCCTGGACCTGCGACGCCTGAACAAGTTCATCAAGGCGCAGAAGTTCCGGATGGTCACCCTCCAGCACGTCCTGGGTCAGCTGGAGGAAGGAGATTTCCTATCGTCGTTGGATTTGGAGGATGCCTACAAGTGCCTCGCACCGGTGGCGGCGCAGCTGCGCCGCGAGGGGATTCACGTCTACCCCTACCTGGACGACTGGCTCATCCGCGCCAAGACGAGGGAGCTCGCCGTGGTCCACACGGCAAGGACCGTCCAACTCCTCACGGACCTGGGATTCTCCGTGAACTACGCCAAATCCCACCTGGTGCCCGCGCAAGTCGCACTGTTTCTGGGAGCGAGGCTCGACACAGTGTCCCTTCTGGCCTCCCCGTCGGAGGAGAGGACCAGGACCATCTTGGGCAAGGTGCAACGGATGTTGGTGGCCGACGCGGCCAAGGTGAGGTCCATCAAGTCCCTCCTCGGGATGATGTCTTCCTGCATCTACCTCATTCCCATGTGCAGGCTCCGGATGCGCCCGTTGCAAGAGTTCCTGGATGCGCGCTGGATCCAGACGACGGGCAGCTTCGAGGAAAGGATCAAGCTCGACGAGAGTTTCCGACGAGCGATACGGTGGTGGGGCACCCGCGCGCATCTGACGGCGGGCATGGACTTCCAGACCCCAGCCCACCAGGTGACTGTGACCACGGATGCCTCCCTAGAAGGGTGGGGAGCGCACACCGAAAATCTGCACGCAAGGGGACTCTGGCTCCCGACGGAGAAGTCCCTGCATATCAACGTCCTGGAGCTCCGTGCAGTGTTTTGGGCCCTCAGGTCCTTCCTTCCGTCCCTCAAGGGCAAGGTGGTGAGGATCTTCACCGACAACACCACCACCATGTTTTACATCAGGAAACAGGGCGGAACCAGGTCCCCAGCGCTGTCCAAGGAGGCGCAGGACCTGTGGCATTGGGCCGTCGCCCAAGGGATTCTTCTGGTGCCGTTTCATCTGGCAGGGATAAAAAACACCATCGCCGACTCACTCAGCAGGGAGCTGCGCTCGTGCCACGAGTGGGAACTACGGCAGGATCTGGTGGATCGCCTCTTCCGACGGTGGGGCACACCCCAGATCGACCTGTTCGCGACGGCGACGAACACCAAGTGCCGGAGGTTCGCCAGCAGGTTTCCCCAGACGAGGAGCATGGGCGATGCTTTCTCGTTCCCCTGGGAGGGCCTGTTCCTCTACGCGTTCCCTCCCTTGCCTCTGCTAATCCGGCTCGTCAACCAGCTCAAGAGGTCACGGTGCAGGATGATCCTCGTCGCACCTGCGTGGCCGAGGCAGATATGGTTCCCGGACCTTCTGGACTTGTCGGCGTCCCCGCCAATCAAGTTGCCGGCGGACGCGGATCTACTCTCCAGGGAAGGAGGCGCCATCCTCCACCACGACCCGAAGTCGCTGAACTTGCAGGCCTGGCTCCTGCAGCGCTAGAGTTTGGAGGATACGACATACCGGCCGATTGCAGAGAGGTTCTTGCAAAGGCCAGGGCGTCCTCGACTCTTAAATGCTACGGACACAAATGGAAGAGGTTCTCTGTCTGGTGCCACGCACAGAAGGTTAACCCTCTACGGATTACGGCTCCCCAAGTGCTGCCGTACCTGCTGACGCTGGCCAAAGCTGGTCTGGCACACGCGTCCATCAAGATTCATCTTGCTGCGATCTCCCGATACACCAGAACCACGGGCCGGACGTCCTTGTGGTCTCATCGTCTGGTGAAAGAGTTCATGAAGGGACTGTTCAGATCGTTCCCGCCGGTGAAGGCTCCGGCCCCGGCGTGGGAGCTCAACGTGGTGCTGACCAAACTCATGGGACCTCCGTTCGAGCCTCTGCACTCGGCCCCGTTGAAGTTTCTATCGTGGAAAACAGCTTTTCTCGTGGCCATCACCTCCGCACGACGAGTGGGAGAGATCCAGGCCCTTTCCTGCAAGGCCCCGTACTTGACTTTCCACGACACGAGGGTAGTGCTCAGGACGCACCCCTCCTTCATGCCCAAGGTACCGTCGGACTTTCATCTCAACGAACCCTTGGTGTTACCTGTGTTCTTCCCGTCGCCTTCGTCGCCGGCTGAGAGGACTTTGCACTCGCTGGATGTAGCTAGAGCGCTGAAGTTCTACGTGGACCGCACGAAAGGTTTTCGGAAGACGTCACAACTCTTTGTGAACTTTGGACCTGTCAATCAGGGGAAGGCTCTCTCGAAGGCTTCCATCTCCAGATGGCTCTCCGGCTGTATCATGTACTGTCACCGGTTGGCAAACCGACCGCTGCCTGGCCGTCCGAGAGCCCATTCCACCAGAGCGATCGCAGCTACCACGGCGTTCCTATCTGGTGTGCCCCTGCTGGACATATGCAGGGCTGCTACGTGGAGGTCGACGCACACCTTCACGAAATTCTACTGCGTCGACCGGGATTCCAGGGAGGAGTCCAGGGTCGGCCAAGCAGTGCTGCGCAACCTGTTCGCCTGAGGTGAGCCTGGTGAGGAGGTAAGATGCTTAATGTTGAGTTGATGTGATGCTTAATGTTGAGCCTTTGCCACCTCCCGTGGTTGTGCATGTGTGTACTGCTATGTATTCTTTATTCATGAGCATGTGAATCCATGCCAGACCCCATGCTGGAGAAGGAACAAGTTACTTACCTGTAACTGTTGTTCTCCAGCATGGGTCTGGCATGGATTCACATGCGAACCCTCCCGCCTACCCCTCTGCGGCTCTTCACTTGGTCATACTGCCACTTCACGTGCTTCCAAATCTGAAGATGGCTGCCAGAGGCGGTGCTTAGGTAGAGGGCAGTCATTGGCTGTGGTCAGTATGACGCAGAGACCAGTGATTGGTTATTACTACGAAAGACAGATCAGAAACGAAACTGATACTGGTTTTTTCTTTACCGAGGATTCCCAGCCTGACGACGGGGAATTCATGAGCATGTGAATCCATGCCAGACCCATGCTGGAGAACAACAGTTACAGGTAAGTAACTTGTTCCATACTTCCTCGTCAGAAAGAAGACAGGAGGTTGGCGTCCCATCCTGGACTTGCGTCGCCTAAACAAATACATAAAGGCACAGAAGTTCCGGATGGTCACCCTCCAGCATCTGGAGGATACGTACTTTCACATCCCCATCCTAAAAGGACACCGAAAGTTTCTCAGGTTCGTAGTCCAAGGGCGGCACTACCAGTTCAAAGCCCTCCCATTCGGATTGAAGTCGGCGCCCAGGGTGTTCACCAAGTGCCTAGCACCAGCAGCGGCGCGGCTTTGCCTGCAGGGGATCCACGTCTACCCCTACTTGGACGACTGGCTCATCCGAGCTGGGACAAGGGAACTCGCCGTCGAACACACAGCAAAGACCGTCCGGCTGCTCACGGACCTGGGATTCTCCATCAACCTCCCAAAATCCCACCTCGGTCCGTCGCAGGTCATGCTGTTTCTGGGAGCCACGCTCGATACAGTAGCGCAGTTGGCCTCGCCGTCGGAGGAAAGAATGCAGGCCATCCTGGGCAAGGTACAGCGTCTGCTGGCCGCGGATGTGGCCAGAGTGAGGTCCATCTAGTCCCTTCTCGGGATGATGACCTCTTGCATCTATCTAGTGCGCCTGTGCAGGCTTCGGATGCGCCCTCTGCAGGAGTTCCTCGACGCTCGTTGGACGCAAGCGACGTGCAGCTTCGAGGTCAAGATCTCGCTCAACGAAGTATTCCGCCAAGCAATTCGATGGTGGGGCACCCGGGGCGCATCTCGCCGAGGGCAGACTTTCAGACCCCAGCATACCAGGTGAGGGTGATGACGGATGCCTCCCTGGAGGGGTGGGGAGTGCACACCGGAGATCTTCACGCGAGAGGCCTGTGGCTCCCGGAGGAGAAGCCGCTCCACATCAACATACTGGAGCTCCGCGCAGTGTTCTGGGCCCTCAAATCATTCCTCACATCCCTCAAGGGCAAGGTGGTCAGGATCTTCACCGACAACACCACCACAATGTTCTACATCCGGAAGCAGGGAGGAACCAGATCCCCGCCCTGTCCAAGGAAGCCCAGGATCTGTGGCACTGGGCCGTTGCCCAGGGGATGTTTCTGGTGCTTTTTCATCTAGCCGGGATAAAAAACACCATCGCCGACTCACTCAGCAGGGAGCTGCGCTCGTGCCACGAGTGGGAACTACGTCAGGATCAAGTGGATCACCTCTTCCGGCGATGGTGCAAACCTCAAATCGACCTGTTCACGACGGCGACGAACTCCAAGTACCAGAGGTTCGCCAGCAGGTTCCCCCAGCCGAGGAGCATGGGCGATGCTTTCTCATTCCCTTTGGATGGCCTGTTCCTGTATGCATTCCCGCCGTTGCCGTTGCTACTCAGGCTCATCAACCAACTCAAGAGGTCCCGGTGCAGGATGATCCTCGTCGCACTGAGGTGGCCGATACAGATATGGTTCCTGGACCTTCTGGACTTGTCAGCATCCCCACCAGTCAAACTGTCGACGGACGCCATTCTTCATCACGACCCGGAGTCGCTGAACTTGCAGGTCTGGCTCCTGCAGCACTAGAGTTTGGAGGGTACAATATCCTGGCTGACTGCAGAGAGGTTCTTGCAAAGGCCAGGGCGTCCTCAACTCTCGTGCTACGGGCACAAGAGGAAGAGGTTCTCTGTCTGGTGCCGTGCACAGAAGATTAACCCTCTACGGATTACAGCCCCTCAAGTGCTACCGTACTTACTGTCGCTGGCCAAAACTGGACTAGCTTGTGCTGCCATCAAGATACATCTGGCAGCGATTTCCCGATACACCAGAGCTGCAGGACGGTCGTCCCTGTGGTCTCATCGCCTGGTGAAGGAGTTTATGAAAGGATTGTTCCGATCGTTCCCGCCGGTGAAGACTCCAGCCCCGGCGTGGGAGCTCAACGTGGTGCTGACCAGGCTCATGGGCCCACCATTCGAGCCCTTGCATTCGGCTCCGTTGAAGTTCCTGTCGTGGAAGACAGCGTTCCTTGTGGCCATCACCTGGACACGTGGGAGAGATTCAGGCACTTTCCTGCAAGCCTCCATACTTGACTTTCCACGAGACGAGGGTGGTGCTGAGGACGTACCCCTCCTTCATACCCAAGGTGCCGTCGGACTTCCATCTCAACGAGCCCTTGGTGTTACCAGTCTTTTTCCCGTCGCCTTCGTCGCCGGCCGAGAGGACTTTGCACTCGCTGGATGTAGCTAGAGCGCTGAAGTTCTACGTGGACCGACCGAAGAGTTTTCGGAAGACATCACAGCTGTTTGTGAACTTTGGACCTGTGAACCAAGGGAAGGCTCTCTCGAAGGCTTCCATTTCCAGATGGCTCTCCGGCTGCATCATGCACTGTCATCGGTTGGCAAACCGACCGTTGCCCGGCCGTCCGAGAGCCCATTCGACCAGAGCGATCTTGTCTGGTGTGCCCCTGCTGGACATCTGCAGGGCTGCTACGTGGAGGTTGACGCACACCTTCACGAGATTCTACTGCGTCAACCGGGATTCCAGGGAGTCCAGGGTCGGCCAGGCAGTGCTGCGCAACCTGTTCGCTTAAGGTGAGCCTGGTGAGGAGGTAAGAGATGCTTAATGTTGAGTTTTATGTAATGGTTAATGTTGAGCCTTGCCACCTCCCGTGGTTGTGCATGTGTGTACTGCTATGTATTGTTATATTCATGAGCATGTGAATCCATGCCAGACCCCATGCTGGAGAAGGAACAAGTTACTTACCCTGTAACTGTTGGTCTCCAGCATGGGTCTGGCATGGATTCACATGCGAACCCTCCCTCCTTCCCCTCTGCGGCTCTTCACTTGGTCATACTGCCACTTTTCGTGCTACCAAATCTGAGGATGGCTGCCAGGGGTGGGGCTTAGGGAGAGGGCAGTCATTGGCGGGGGGGGGCAGTATGACCCAGAGACCAGTGATTGGTTACTACTAAGAAAGACAGATCGGAAACGAAACTGATACTGATTTTTTTCTTTACCGAGGATTCCCAGCCTGACGACAGGGAATATTCATGAGCATGTGAATCCATGCCAGACCCATGCTGGAGAACAACAGTTACAGGTAAGTAACTTGTTCCTTCCGCATAGATATGCAGGGAGCACAGGAGGAGAGGGACTTTGCCGAGGAACTAGTGGGAGAGAAGAGGCCTGTTGCCCAGGCCATCCCTATTTTCAAGTCAATACAAAGGAGAATAGACCCTTCCCTTCTCAATCCCAATCTCACCAGGGCAGTAAACCCCAGGATTGAAAAACTGTTCAGGTCAGCCCAATCAGACCCACTCTATATAAGGGGGTAACTGAAGCCGGACTCCCTGGTAGTGACTAATACCTGAAAGATGGCGGGAACACCCTTATAGTCTGAAGCTCCCCCCGACAAGGAGAGCAAGAAGATCTATGCTTTGGGAAGGAAGGTAGCCTCCACTTCCGCCTACCAGGCAGGGATTGCCAACTCCACCACCCTACTGGCGAGTTACAACTGCCATCAGTGGGAAGAAGTTGCGGCGCTCATTGACTCTGCCCCGGAACCTTTAAAAAGCCAGTTGGCACAGGTTGCGTCGGAGGGAAGAGCTGTGTCCAGTTGCATCCTTAAGGCAACATTTGATGCCGCGGATAACACCGGCAGACTGATAGCAGAGAGCACTGTTATTAAAAGACATGCTTGGTTAAGACAATCTGGGTTTAAACCCGAGGCACAAGCATCTTTAATAGACAAGCCGGTGGAGCACGATCTACTGTTTGGTAAGGCGGTAGAGGACGCCTTAAAAAATGCGAAAGATGAATACGAGACTCTTAAATCCCTGGGCCAGTTAACTAACAAACCCCCCAATCAAAGAGGGAATGGCAATTTTCATCGCCCACACGGCCAAAACTCACAAATAGGCTCCACCTATTCCCAGGGTCAGGGTACACATTGGAATAACAACCACCAGCAGTCTACCCAAGGTTATGGCAGGGGTAACAAGAGGGGACGTGGTAAGGGTAGAGGCAGCCCCAATAGAGGCGGCGGCACACCTCCCGCAAAACATTGATTTTCCGTTCAGGGTCCCTTCTCACGCATCCCCAGTAGGGGGACGCATTACCAACTTCACCCAAGCTTGGTAAGTGATCACATCAGACAGATGGGTGCTGTCCACAGTGTCCGCAGGATACTGCATAGAACTGTTAAAGCGTCCCCGAAACCACCCTCCATGTCACAAAGTACATTCATTAGACCGCCAAAAGATCCTCCTCAAAGGGATCGCCAATCTTCCAGCAAAGGACGCGATAGAACTCATCCCGGGGCGCCAGGTAAAGAAGGGTATTTATTCAACTTAATTCCTTGTGCCAAAACAAGATTTGACAATGCGCCCAGTATTGGACTTACGGCCTGCAAACAAGTATGTCAAGCCCCAAAAGTTTCGCATGACTACTCTCCAAGAGGTAATCCCCCTCCTAAAAAAGGGGGATAACATGGCAACATTGGACATGAAAGATGCCTATTTTCATATTTCTATTTTCCCAGCTCACAGAAGATTCTTGCGCTTCAAGGTGGACAGTCAGTACTACCAGTTCAAGGTACTGCCCTTCGGTATAGCCTCGGCTCCAAGGGTATTCACCAAGGCACTGGCGGCAGCGGCACAACTACGCAGGGAGGCAATCCCAGTGTACCCTTACCTGGATGACTGGCTCATCACGGGGGAGACCCCAGTAATTTGCAGATCAAATATTCAAAGAACTATCGACCTCCTCTTCGAATTGGGTTTCTCCATAAACGAGAAAAAGTCAAGTCTGGTGCCAAGCACCTCCAAACAGTTCCTAGGAGCTGTCCTAAACACACAAGAAGGGTTGGCCTTTCCATCAGAGGAAAGAATTTGGAATCTAATGCTGCAAATTCTGCTATATCAGGCCGGTCGCCAGATAACGGTGCGCAAAGCGATGCGTTTGCTGGGCATGATGGCGTCACGTATTTACCTGGTCCCGCACGCGCGCCTGCGCATGCGTCCCATGCAAGAATGGTTGGCTAAACAGTGGTCTCAGGCAAGTGGTCAGTGGAACAATCTAGTGGTCGTTTCGCCAACACTTGTACGAAGTCTTCACTGGTGGACAAGAGATAACCTGTCAAAGGGGAAACCCTTTCACGATCCCGAGATACAGGCTGTAGTCACAACAAATCCCTGTCAGGGTGGGGAGCACACCTTCTCCACCACACAGCTCAGGGTCTCTGGTCTCACTCAGTGGCTAAGAATCATATCAATCTGCTAGAACTTCAGAGCTCTTCAAGCCCTACCTGTTAAACCTGTCAGTGCAGATCCTGACAGACAGCACAACAGCAATGTTTTACCTGAACAAGCAAGGAGGGACTCGTTCACCAAATCTGTCCAAGCTTGCCCAGAAAATTTGAATATGGGCACTCAGACGGAACATCTACCTGTCATCTCAACATGTTCCAGGGGATCTCAGTTCTCTGGCGGACGCTTTGAGCAGGGATCCCCTCCCACAAGAACATGAATGGTGTCTACACAGAGAAATCGTAGAAGATCTCTTCTCTCAGTGGGGGTTCCCCACTATATACCTATTTGCCACAAGCGAAAACAGACAGTGCCCAGGATTCGCATCCAGGTTCCCCCAACCAGACTCCCAGGCGAACGCCCTTTGGATGAACTGGTCAGGGATGTTTGCGCACGCTTTTCCACCAACCCCCCTCATCAGGAAGGTGGTCAACACGATGCACAGGGAATCGATGACGCTCGTCCTAGTTGCTCCGATGTGGGCGAGTCAACCGTGGTTCCCACACTTACGCAGACTAGCGGTGTGCGAACCCATCAAGCTCCCGTGCTGGTACAACCTACTGTCCCAGCACCAAGGTCAGACAGTACATCCTCAACCCAACTCAATGAACCTGGCAGCATGGCTCCTGAGGTCATGGAGTTTGGACATCTCAGTTTACCTCAGAGATGTATGGACATCCTAAAAGAATCTAGGAAGCCAAACACGAGGTATTGCTTCTCTAATGGAAGAGATTCGTTATCTGGTGCCAGAATAAGCAAATCAACCCAATTGATTGCACTCCTTTCACTATAGTCACCTGCATGCTCCACCTGCTGGACGCAGGGTTTGTATTTAATTCACTGAAGGTACACCTGGCAGCTCTGTCAGCGTGCACCACCTCGCATAACAAGGTATCGTGGTGGAAAGTACCAGTGGTTAAAGCCTTCATGGAAGGAGTAAAGAGACTTCACCCTCCAATTTCTAACCCACCACCAGGGTGGGACCTTAATGTGGTGCTTGCTAAACTCATGGGCCCTCCCTTCGAGTCCATGCATAAGAGCAGTCTCAAACACCTGACATATAAAACTGCCTTCTTGGTAGCCATTACGTCTATAAGAAGGCTCAGTGAAATTCAGGCTCTATCAGTGCAGGACCCTTTCTTTACTGTCCATAAAGATAAACTGGTTTTACGAACACACCCTAGGTTCTCAGTTTATTTCCAAATTCCATGTGAACCAGTCCATCGAGCTTCCGGCTTTCTTCCAAGACCCACAAAGCTTGGCTGAGGTGAAAGTACACACCCTAGATGTGCGTAGGGAGGTCCTATACTATGTAAACAAAACCAGACCGCTGAGGAAAACAGACCAACTGTTTGTCTCCGTAGCTACAGGCAAAGAGGGAGATCGCGTCTCTAAAGGTGCCATCTCTAAGTGGATTATAAACTGTATCCAGCTGTGTTACTCCCTTTCTGAAAAAACTCTGCTTTTCACGCCAAGAGCCCACTCTAAGAGGCATTGGGGCCACTCTAGCTTTTATTGCAAATGTACCCCTTGACACCATTTGCAAAGCAGCTACCTGGAGCTCTATTCACACTTTTACTCAGCACTACTGCATTGACACCCATTGCAAGACAGATACTCAAGTGGGACAAGCGATTCTAAGACATTTATTTGCTCATGACCCTTATCACATCCCACCTCCTTCTAACACTGCTCGCTAATCTATGCACAGGATGTGATCTATCTTGTAGTCTTATCTTTCTATCTATCTGCTTGGATAATCTGTACTCGCGCTACTCCTCATGCTACCTCTTGTCAGAAAAAAATACAATCTGAGGGTCCTAGACGCGCGAGGGATCATCGGTACAGTGGACGTCACACTAGGGATAGTATTACTGGCACGCCCTGTGTCGACGCCCATTTTCGAGTTTCGAAAAACAAACTGTAAAGCTTCCACTAGATGTCGGCCTATGCACAGCATGTGAATCTAAGCAGATACAAGCATCAGAAATAAGATTACGGTGAGTAATATGTCCCATATATAGAGATTACAAGGTCGTAGCTGTCTCTAAGCCTTCGATTCTCTGCCCTGCTCTAGAAAGGACCTCATAGAAAGGTGCATGTCAGGATGTGCTGCACAACAAGAAATGTCCTCTGCTAACCTGAGTTCTGTTCCTACCACTACAAAAGGAAAGCATACATTTAACAAAAGTACACTCAAAAGTAAAAGCAAAGGAATGGTGGCTGGTTTCTGACTCTTATCCTGGTGTATCTTTCTCAATAGGGCTCCTCACCCAGAGACACTGTCCAACAAAGTACAATGAGTGTCTCTTTAATTCTCTCCTCGGCACAGTTCAAGCAAGTACACTAAATGTCTCTTGTCCTCTTTCTCACTTGGGGAATCCTGGCTCCTGTCCCCACTCTGTTCTCCTTGTGTTCTCTAAACGTGGTCAGTTCCTGGCCTTTAACCCGCCTTGGAGCCTGGTTTCTCTTGCCCTGCCTTGCGGCCCTTGTTTCCCTCACCCCTCCATGGGGGCTCTGGTTTCCCTCACCCCTCCATGGGGGCCCTGGTTTCCCTCACCCCTCCATGGGTGCCCTAGTTTCCTTCACCTCTCCATGGGGGCTCTGGTTTCCCTCCACCCCTCCATGGGGGCCCTGGTTTCCCTCCACCCCTCCATGGGGGCCCTGGTTTCCCTCCACCCCTCCATGGGGGCCCTGGTTTCCCTCCACCCCTCCATGGGTGCCCTGGTTTTTCCTCACCCCTCCATGGGGGCCCTGGTTTTTCCTCACCCCTCCATGGGGGCCCTGGTTTTCCCTCACCCCGCCTTGGGGGGATCTCATGTGGCCTTGCTGCCCGGTTTCCCCGGAGCCACCACGTACCTCTTGTCTCCTGGTGGTGCGCCTTAGGAGAGTCAAGGTGTTCGGCCAACACAGCAACGTCCCTTCGGCTTCCCTCTCTTCCCGCAATCTTCCAGTGGAACTTTGGCATTTGCTCCTTGGTGCACCGGTAGTCTGCTTCTTGGGAGGCTTTCACTTTTTGACACTCTTGGGCTGGACATTTCTGCATCGTGCCTGTCGGAGCCGGTGAGGGTACCACAGGCTCAGACGCAGCTGGGTCCGCTCCCTCTTTCCTACGACACCTATATGCAGCTCTGCATGCTTATCTCTCCCATTGCAAGGGGATGGGACTATCCACTGTGTTCTCGTTGCCGGGGAGGACAGTGAATACAGAGGGTCCGAAACCATACCAACTGTTCGCAAAGTAAGTTTCAAGTTCTCACACAGTTTAACTCCCATATAGCCAACCAAGGTATTGGGATATTGAGCTATAGGAGGATAACTTATATCCCTCTCTGGGTATTTCCTGTAATTAAGGGGGGTTACCCCCAGTGGGATCCCATTTACCCTGTCCCCTAAGGGGTGTTAAGCTTAGCGCGCTCACCTCCCTAGTACCAAAGGGGGCGACTCCCCTCTGGGGAGAGGGGACAAATTCACACTCCCCTTCACGTTCAGGTGGCCATTGCCTTGATTGATTCTTGGACATATTGCCATAAAAGTGGTTTCCACAGTTCCGGTCTCGTGGAGTGACCATTTAATGTTTAACATCTGCTCCCTGGTCAACTCATTGCCTTTAGCTGTACCCCCTACAATCCCCCCAGGCCTCCTATAGGTCCATACATGCTCTTCTCAACATTTCCCCAGGCACATTGGCGGCTTAAGTTCCTTGCTGTGAGGCAGAAGTAGACTGTGACACATTTATCTAAGTATCCCCCCCTAGCTGGCAAGACTATTGATGATTGCTGCTTTGAAACTGGCAAAAACTAAGAAGACCTCAAAATCCTGGTTCTCCTCCTCTTTGTTGACTTCAAGAGTTGATTGAACATAATTCTACCTTGGATCCTCAACAATTTGGTTTGTGTCCAAAGCATGGCACTAAGTCTGCACTGGTCATAGTCTGGAACAAAATTGTATCTAATGCAGACAGAGGCCATTGCTGGTTGTTGATCGTGCTTGATTTGTTATCTGCATTTGACACAGTGAATTATGCAATCATTTCGGCTCGCTTAAAAAATCTGTTTGGGATGAATGATCATACCCTCGGATTGTCTGAGAGATTTCTTATGAACCGTGTCCAAATGATAAACTTGGGCCCCAATACCCAAGACTCCGTCAGCCTAACTTGTGGCGCTCCTCAAGGCTCACCTTTACCGCCCTCCCTTTTGTTTAGTATTTATATTCAACCCATGATGAGCATTAAAATTTCCAAACTCAAATGAATACCAAGACACAAAATGGCAACATATCAAAATATCACATAACAAATGTGTCCCAAAACCATGATTTTGTGTCTTGGTATTGATTTGAGTTTGGACATTTTATGAAAATATAGTGATGTATATGTATTGGACATGATCAACTTCTGTGTGAGTTTAGGGTCTGAAAAATTAAAAAATGTATTTATAATAAATCATATTTTTTGGATAAATTTTGTTATGTATTGTACCATATCTATTTTTTCAAGATAGAAGTACCGGATCATCAACTAGGGAGGTATTACTGTTCTTAGAGGATACCAGGATTTGTTAGTATATTTATGTTCCTATTTCCAAACCCTCACACTAACATACATAACCAAAGTGCATAAAGTAAACGTATTTAGTTTCAGTTCAACAAAACTGTGCAAAAGGTCAAACATTCTTACAAAGTACTCCTTGTGACCAGGGTTTGATTCCCTTCTCCTGGATCAATTCAGGAAGATCTTTGAGTTCAATTTCAATTAAAAATGTATTTTCCATCGTCTTCCAACTTGGCAAAGTAAATGTCTTTTTAAAAAAAAAACCAAAGCAACTGTTAATTCCTCAATCGCAATTATTCTTCTGGTACAATACTCCTGTTGGGACAGCACCACTGTTGTCTTTTGTTATGCAAAGTTTTGTCAGGATGATAGAGTTAATAGTTTCTTTCCACAAAACTTTTTTTTTTTTATCACAACCACATTTCTTCAAAGCCACTCTTTCATTCCTGGTCCACTCACCTGCCGGGACTAACTACAACTTGTCCCTTTCCTGGTATACTCGCCTGCCAGGAAGAAAAACTCCAATGTTTGTTCCAAGGCTCTCACACCAGTATCCCATGTGAGGAGGTTGCCTGTCTCTGTAGTCTCTTGACTGTTGGCATGTGGGTTACAGATTTCCCCAAACTGATGTCTCATAAAATGAGAATTGTGCCAGTTGTGCTCTTTTGGTCTACTTTTTCCACATTCAAAATTGTCTTTTATAGTTAATTGTTCTGCCCAGAGCACCCCGGGTTACCTCTCATTAGGCTAACTCACTGGCTTCCTTTGGTGTCTGTGTCATTCCTGGATGCTGCGTGAGCCCCTCTGCAGTCCGGCAAGGTTGCTGCCAGTCCTCCGGTGACTGCTGCTGTCTGCCCGGTTCTTCTCTGGAGCTCCACAGGCTCTGTTGGGGCTTTGTGTCCTCCAGCACACCTGAGCAACTCACGTCAGGTCGGGAGAATGTCTCCTGAACAGCTAGGCTTCTCTTCCCGCTGCCTTCTACGACTCTGCTTCCTGCTGCGCAAACTCTGCAAAATTTCACGCCTTCGCTTCCTGCGTCTGCTCCTGCTGGTGCTCTCAGTTCTGCTTCAGCGCCAACCACTTCGGCCTCGCTCCTGACTGCTTCTGCCTCTGCTACTCTATCCCTCACCTGTGGATGCTTTCCACATTTAAATGTCCTGCTTGGGGATCTGAAGCGAAACAACTAGACTTCAGTCTTCTTAATAGCATCATTGATCATCAACTCTTTGTTCCTCTTCTTTGTCCAAGTACCATATGCATTATGGCTCTTGAAATCCATAGTGGGTTTAAGTTTTCTATGGTTATTTAGTTTTAATGGATTTGTGAACTGGACATTATCAGAGCTTGGAGAGGTTATGTGAATGGCAAGTGCTTTGACATTGGGCTAAAGCCTTTTACCTAATACAGAATCCTGGTAATTGGAGGATGTCACATTTGATTGATGAATTCCCAGGGTACAAATTGTGACATTTCATAGAATGTTCTCTGGGTTTTCTCTTGGGAGGGATTTGTACAGTGACAACTTGGGAATTAGGATCCTCCTTCATAAGAAGAGGAATATTGTGTCTCTCCCAAGGGAGTCACCACTTTACCCGGACAGCCATCTCCTACTATGTGATCCTCTCACCTTATGCCACCCCCAGGGTTAGGATCAGGTAGCAGCTGCCTTTCCAATGCCACATGGGAGGAGATTGTAAGAAGAAGCGTATGAGGGCCAGCACAAGCCGCTCCGGGCCAACGTGCATGCCCACGCAGTCAGGGTGAAGGCAACGACCATCACATTCCAGCTCCATGTCCCTTAGCAATTCATAAGCAGGGTGGCTACTTGGGCCTCTCCTTCGGCTTTTTGCAAGCACTACTATTTGGATGCCGGCTCTAGATCTGATGCGGCTTTCGGACAGGTGGTTTTGCAGGAACCTATTTGCTTAAGGAGGGTCTCCTATCCAAACTGGGTCTACAATCAGTTGTAATCGCCCATACAGTATGGAGGAAAGGAGATGGAACGTAAGAGTAATTATAAGTTACTCACCGTAGTGACTAACGTACTCTTACTCCATAGTCCCCTTTCCGCCATACGTCCCACCATCCTTCCCCCTAATAATACTGGTGTTATTAGGCAATGTTAAATCTATTTTCGACGCGTCAATGGGGACTGAGGTGTGGCGCCGGAGGGCAGAGTCAGGGTAGCGCATGCTCCCTGGGCCGGAAGGGACGCCCATACAGTATGGAGGAAAGGGGACTGTGGACTAAGAGTACATTAGTCACTACGGTGAGTAACTTATAATTTTGTGATCCAAAGGTCAATTTTTACTAATGGCACTTAATAGATTTTTAATTCACCTTTTTGATATGATGCAAATACAATTTTTTTTTAATATCTTTATTTATTTTATTTAAATTTGGTTATTGATAAAAAACATCAGTTACCATTACATTCCTGTAAATGCATTCAGTATCACAGCATATCAAACGTTACTAGAGTACTAAACATTTCACATCATACTCTGTGAACATAAAATATTCAACATATATCTTAAATGCTCCAGTCCGAGTTGTGGGATTAGAAGTCTTTACACCTGTTACCCCACAGGCGCAAGCGGCCAAATCGATGACAGTAATACAGATCCACGCCTCTGTATCTAGTCCAATTCCTACTGGGGACTAGTATCTGGTTCTCATGGATTCATCCCCATGCATCTCCCATCATGGTGGGCGTAAGTCCGAAGTATTCATCAGTTCATTTAACATTTGTTCCCAGGTGTTTCATAATCAGGGGGCGCCTTCAGTATTATTGAAAGAGCGCATTCCCAATTAGCTTTGGTAGACTGCTGGAGGGAACTGATGGAGGGTGGGGAAAGTTTACACTTTCTACTCCCATGTCCACAGACCTTTCTCAAGGATAGATTATGCCTGGATTTTGAGTACGCTTCTGGGACAGTTAACTGGGGTGGAGTTTAGGGCGATTGCCCCTTTGGACCATGCGCCCATAACTATAGCCATACATATGGGGAGGAGCGGACCCGGTTTGTGGCGGGGATGTTTTCTAGCCACCTCTTCAAGGATAGGGTAATTTATGAGGACATAAAGGACAAGATAGAAGAATTCATTACACTTAATGCGACCGAGGGTGTACGAGACTGTTTTGTGGGATGCATTTAAGGCCACCATGAGGGGGGAGCTTATTGCAAAGAAATGTCAGAGGGACAGTCAACTAGGCCTATTGCAGGAGGAGGTGGAGAAGAAACTCAGCCAAATAATGGTCACAATGGCAGATAACGCGGCAATTGCATTGAGGAAGGAATACCGGCTAATAAGGGGCCAATTGGATGTTTTGCAGACCAGGTCTGCAGAGCGCTCGCTACTCTACCTCCAGCAGGGGTACTGCATCAAAGCTAACAAGGCGGATTGCCTCGTAGCGAGACAGGTTAGGAAAAAAGAGGCATCAAGGACTATCCTCTCTAGTCGTCATACTATCTACATTTATTGAATACTACAACTCTTTGTGGTCATCAGATTCGCCAGGTGAGGGTGCTCAAAGAGAGTACCTTTTCCAGTTCCCCTTCCCTAAAATCACTCCGCAGAAAAAGGAATAACTTGATGGGGACATTACTTCCAAAGAAGTAAGGGCGGTGATTGCAGCCCTGCAGCTGAGAAAGGGCCTGGGCCCCCGGGCGATATTCTATAAAAACCTTTTATGGAGACACTGATCCCGCGTCTAGACCCGTTGTTCATTTGCTTCAGCAGGGAGGGGTGCATCACCCCATCAATGGAAGAATCCCAAGTGGTATTACTCCCTAAATCGGTAAAGATGTCACACTATTGTACTGACCGATAGCCCTTATTAACCTTGATGTCAAGATTGACAACAAAGTGCTTGCTTCACATCTGGAGAACCTCCTCCCCAAATTGATTGATGCCGAACAGTCTGGATTTATTAGGCGTGGGCAGACATTCCACAACATACGACAGGTGTGTCATTTGATAGAAAAGGTCTACACATTTTTTTAAAAAAACACATTGATGCTAGCGTTGGATGCCGAGAAGGCATCCGGGTTGAATGGACGTTCATTTTTCATCACGATGGATGTCATGGGGTGTCGGTCTAAATTTCTTTCAATGATCGGAGCTAATTATCTACCGCCCTCCCTTGGGATTCAGGTTTCAACAGGTACCAAGCAGAGTTGCCCGCTTTCCCCACTTTTATACGCTATCCACTTGGAGCTGCTCTTGGCTAGAATTAGGGCATCTCTGGATATTAGGGGGATCCTCTTCGCGGGCGAAGAGCATAAAGTCACAGCATTCGCTGATGACATGCTTCTACTGATTACAGAACCTGTCACAACACTCCCAGGAACTTCATCTCTTTGGGGCTCACAGCGTTAAAAATTAATGCCCACAAATCAGAACTGCTAAACTTGTTCACTACACTGGACAAAGTCTAGGTGCTGCGCGGTACAGTTCCTTACAGATGGGCTGAAGATAGTATGAAGTACCTGGGAGTACAAATCACTTGCTCTCTCGATTCCCTATACTGGGTTAATTACTCACCCCTGGTGGATAAAGTGCATTGGCTATTGGCTGAATGGGGGACCCTTGTCTATATGGTGGTTGGGGAGGATAAACGTTCTTAAAATTGTGATTTTGTCTAAGATTGTATATTAGTTTGTCCCTGCCAGTGGCGATTCCCTGGGGTCTCTTCAGAACCCTTAAACAACAAGTGGGGTCATTTATCTGGACTCCTAAGAGACCTAGAGTAGCTATGCAACTACTAATGTCCTGCAAAAGAAAGGGAGGGATGGGGGTGACAAACCTCTGCCTTTACTAGCTCGTGGCTGAAATTAGAGTGCTTCAGGAATGGTTCACGGGCAACCGCATGATGGGTAAGGCAGTGGTGGGATCACCTCTGGAGGAAGTACTCTGGCAGCCTAGGGGAGGGGGTTGGGGGGGGAGGCCTTCAAATATGTGTTTAAGCTGGATAACTGCCCTGGTAGGAGACTCATGGGACACCTTGGTTCGGCGGGTGACCTTGACCACCTTCCCCTTTCCGCTGACATCCTTGTTTAGGAACCCCCCAGTTTATGCCGGGGAGGGAAAATGGGGGTTTCATTAAGTGGTAAGCGGTTCGGTGTCATAAACTGCAGCACATGTTCGAAGGCTAGGATATCCAATCCTTTGACAAATGCAAACAGGACTTTGGGCTACGAGAGGGGGAGAGGTACCGATACTTGCAGCTTTGACACTGGCTTTGGAATGCAATGCTCAAGTCTGCAGCAACCGGGGAACTCGCTCCCTTTGAGAATGACGTCACAACCGAGACGGGACATAGGCACATTGTATATGATTGTAACTGAGGGGCCGCAGAGTCCGGTATGGCCTTAAATGGCTCATTGGGAGTCCGCACTGGGGCACCCGCTAGAGGGGGAACACTGGTCTCAGTTATGGGCAGACATGCCCAAACGTACACGTGCCATCTATATTCAGGAGATGTGGGTTAAGATAATGCTCCAAAGGAATCTCGCACCTGAAAAACTGCACAGGTACTAGCCGGCCATATCGGAGCTTTGCTGGAGGGGATGTGGGGAATTGGGATCTTGGAGGCACATCTGGTGGGAATGCTCAGCCACACAATCTTTCTGGGATATGGTCCGTGCAGCAATGAACACAATCTTTGGGTATCAGATACCAGACAATATAGGGAACGCTATGCTGGGGTTGGGCGGGGCATTGGAGAATCTATCCTCAAAAGCACAAAAAGGCATTTGTCATTTTGATGGTGGCGGTGATGCTTGTGGTGGCACACAAATGGAAACGGAAAGACGCCCCCTAAGAACATGAATAGATAGGTAAGGTTTGGAATTCCGTCGCTCTGGAATGGGTGACATATTCGATTCAGGGGGGCCACCATACGATTTTGATGGACTGGGACATTGTTTTGAAGTACCTTCAAATGGACTTGCGAGCTGCCTGGCGCCTGAGGAGACTGCGGCTGTTGGGATTGGTGCGATTACTTCTCTTTGGAGGGGCGGACAGATTTGTCTGAGGCCACAGGAGTCACAGTTGAAACAACTAGGGGAGGTGAGTAGTGGCAGGGGGGGTCACTATTTGGGTGGGGGGCCTCGTTACATTGACTGCTGAGAGAACTAATCACTCACTGAGGCTCAGGACTTTGAGTCGACTTGAAGTGGCTATGGGCTTGGGTGGAAATAGTGTTGACGAACCTTTGCTTATTCCTGATGGGGATGGGGAGGAGCCTGGGGTGGGGGGGTTGGGTTGCTGGCTGGGATGGGCATGGGGGAGTATGCATTGTATTTGATGAAAATGGCAATAAAATACACAAGATTTTTTAATTTTTTTTAATTTTTAATATATATAGATGATTTCCAGCCTGGTAACGGTGAATATTCATGAGCAGGTGAATCCGTGCAAGACCCATGCTGGAGAACAGTCCCATGTTCCTTTATTTATTGATTGTTCCAAACGAACACATTTAAATTCTCATAAGTGTTTGTTTTGCATCGGTTGGTATTTGGAACCAAAAGTAGCTACTGGTAGCCGTTGCTGTCAAGTTTACCAGGCTCTTCTAAGCCTCAAGAAGGAGCTAAATAGCCTCCTGCTCTCCCTCAATTTCGAACCCTGTTAATGTCTTTGAACAGTCGGCCTACTTCACTCTCTTCTCCCCTCTCCAGGTATTTCACCTCTCCTTTTTGTTTTTCTCCTCCTACTTCCATCCTACCTCCAGGTATGTTTCCTTCCTCCTTATGTTTTCTGCGGTACGACGTCCTTCCATCACAGGATGTTTTTTTGCAGGTTTTTTGCCGCAATTTTTTTTCTCCAAAAATCCCATCGAATTTTTTAGGGGGGGTAGTAAAATGGGGGATGGGGGAACCCCCCTCCAAAATAATATTTACAAAATGTGATGAGTTCTTTTCATTAAAAAAATCACGGTAAAAAACCCAGCGAAAAAACATCCCGCGGTGAAATGACATGCAACAGTTTTCTGCTTCTGCAACTCATCCACTGCATCTCTTCTTCTCACTCTCCCCACCTTGTTTACCCTCCCTTTCTGCTCTCGATCGCCACCACTGTTCTGCTACCCACAAGCACACCCAGCACCTCCCTGTGTTGCATATTCTGAATGTTTGAAATTTGGAATGTTTTATTGTGATGATGATTTCAAAAAGGTTCACAGTTGCATGGGGAAGATCCATGTCTCCCGGTGCATCTCTTGATCAATCTGCCATTTTGAATTTCGTTTCAGTCCGTTGTTTGCTCCCACCAGTATACACCTCTATCGGATGAATGCTCTGTTGTTCGCTCTGCTGCGTGAGCGATCCTCCTTTCAAATGATAGTGCATGCCGACCTTTTGAACATCAAACCAACAGTGAATTCTTGTGGTTGTAATGTGTCGGTACCCCACGATAATAGACCTGTCTTAGGTGGCTTGATAATTTCTCCTCAGTATGACAGTCTTTGTGCAAGTTCACAGTGCTTTGCATAATTTTTCCTCCACAAGCAGCTGTTGCTTTGATTGGCTTTGATGCAAGACAATGCTTGGGCAGCTAGGGAGTTGTAATAAGGAGTCTGAAGGCATCATGAAGCAAGACACAGACAACAGATTTAAAGTTCAAACAAAATATATTTTTATTAACCTAAATGTCAGGATGGTGTAAGGCCTAACTTGCCCTATGCTAAGGTGGGATTTCCCTACCTAAAGAAACTAAGGAATGTCTTAGTCAGTAAGTTCAACTAAAGTCTGTCTCTGTTCATTACCTATACTTGCCCTCACAACTAAAGCTAAACAATGTGTAGGGATGTCAACAACAAAAGAAGTAGTGTTCCAAATAAAATTCCGAGCTTCTTCCAGCTCTTGGCTTACTTTCCAGCTCCCCTTCCCAAAGTTCAAACAACAGTTGCACAAAGGCTCAATGTTCCCTTTCCCAAGAAGATAACACAGTTCCAGCAGGGCTCTGGGGTTCCCTTCCCCAAGGCAACAACAAAGTACACAAAGTCTTCAGTTTCCCTTCCCCAAGACGTTCGCTTGTCCAGTTTGCCAACTCACAATCAGTTCCAGTCTCTCAATACTCAAAACCGGTTGCAGGTAAACTTTTAACTCCTTCAGACTCTTCGATAGTTAATTCAGATGGCTTTTTTCTGTATTCACTTCAGCAATCTCTTTCATATGTGAAGATTTTTATCTGTATTGTACCTTGTCTTTCACAGACAGGGTATCCTCGGTTTAGGCACAGTTGTCGGACCACACAGTCCAGCCATTACAGGTCACGCAACCGATCACTCTAAGCTTTCTTGTCCGCACAGGTTTTTTTGTCACTGCTCCTGTGTTCTGGTTCACCTTCACTTCGGTCTCTCCTTGCCAGTCTCTTGGCTTTGCCATAGTGTGTTCTTTCATACAATTCACTCCTTGGTTCTCCCTTTCCTTCACCCACCTAACTTTCACACTCTTCAGTAATGTTCATTACTTGCTTTCCACTTTATTCCATAAGATTAGTTCTTTGTTTTTTAGTATGAATTACGTGTGTTCCACACATGCTTGCATTCCATTCATAAGCTTATCAAAGCTTTCCTTTAGTTCAGTATTCATTAAAGCTTATTTCACGTTCTTTCACTTCTAATTCAACTTGCTTATATTGTTCAATACAACTTGTCACTTTGGGTTCAGTTTTAGTTGCACATTCATTTTCGCTCATCCGGTAATTACATTTGTCCTGTAGCCAACCACTGGAGCGACCCAGTACAAGTGTTCCCTTTGACTACCTCACCCGTCCTTGATGGCTCGCGCAGCGTCTTCTTTCCTCGCTCTCTGCTTCGCGCACACGTCTCTGTAGCGTTGAAAGCAGCGCTAGACTTTGGAAATCTGTGGGTTGCCGGCAGCTCCGCTAGTCACCCGCATATGCTGCCGGAAGCTTTCAGCACCGAAGTCTCTTCCATGCCCCACAGCTCCGGCTGTGGGCACCCGACCAAGGAGGCTTCAACAGCTGTGACCCTCTCACGGCCAGCTGGGGCCTCGCTGTCACAGAATTGCTGGCGTCCTGGCCTCCAGGCAGCACCCTCCTCTGCAGCCTCCCTTGTGACAGGATTTCTCTCCATGCAGGCCTGCACCGCCCGGCCCGGCTTCTCTCCTGCTGGTCTCCCCCTCCTGACTGTCAGCTTCACCTTTTATGATATTATATGATAGGTTATTTATAACGCGCTTAAGACCCAGAGGTTTGTAAGCCCGGACCCGGGGATCAAACCTGTGTTGCTTCGTGTGGTCTTGATTCCAAGGCGAGCATGTTGCCGCCTGAGCTTTCCTCCCGAGAGCACCTGTAACCACTTAACAGGTTGCAGGTGCAAGCCTTTAAGTCCACTTGTCTGACCATAGTTCTCTGGACATGCCTGACCCTCAAGTCTTCAGGCCTCTTCCTAGTCTCAGTACCTGAGTGGTGTAATGGCATGTTAGTGTGCATCACTCCTAGTCGCCTCTTCCTCGTCCCAGTACTAGAGTGGTATGAATGAGGGGAAATGAAAGGAAGTGATTGGCAATACCCTATAAAGGCAGGGGGAGGGTAAAGTTGGTTATCACAAGGAAAAGGGGGGGTACCATGTCGCGCCTGTGGACATCTTCTCCCCAAACCCCCTCCACCCAGGTAATCCTCCCTCGCATCTCCACCCCCAGGGGCAGGATCCAAAAGCGATGGCCTTTCCCTGGTCACCTGAGAAGAGGATCCAAGGGGAGTAGGTGTGAGGATGCCCTCAGGTTTCTCACATGAATCTAGTTTCAGAGTTTGGCAGTAAGAATATAGAGCTGTGTCCGGAAGCTAGGCTTTGGTACTACCGGTTAGAGAGGAGCTTAGGCCTGTGGCAAGTCCACCGCTTTTCACTTCATACAGCAGGTGCTAGAATTTTCCCAGTCTCACTCTTAAAGCATTAGCAGACATTCTGTGTGTCATGGGTCTCTCCTTCAGCCTGATTATCTTGCACATAAGCACCTCTGATATTACAGTTTTAAATTATGCTTGGCCTGGCATTGTCTGTCCTTGATTCCTGCATTTATGGGTGCAAGCTCAACTACCTGATACACTGGAAATGTTTAGGCCTGAAATACACTCCTGGGAACCTCCACCTCCTGTTCTTTTCTGTCCCGGCAGTCATTATGTTTGTTTGTCAAGCTCTGCAACATTGTCTTTTTTTGGGGAATTCATAGGTATGTTTTTGCTTTTCCTGTATTTTCTTGGATCATGGACTTCTTTTTGGTGGCCAGAGGGATTTCTTCTGAAGCCCCCTGCCGTTACAACCCTTGTTACCTTCAAACATGGGGCACTGTCAGTCTGTAATGAGACCTGAATGGGACTAAATGGTGAACTTAGAATTCTGAACTTTAGCTTGTGCCACATCTAGATAGAAATGTGATTAACATACACCAAACTTAGAATTCTGAACTTCAGCTTGCGCCGCATCTAGATACAAATGTGATGGTTAGCATGTGCCACACTCGTATGGAATTCTTAACTTTAGCTTGCATCGCATCTAGATAGAAATGTGAATGTCAGCATGTACCGAACCTAGATGGAATCCCATAATTGCAAGGACAACAATGCCAACTAACCAACCTAACAATTTCATCCCTCTGCATAACCTCTCAAACTCTAAGCAAACACAACCACAAGCCTAAAACGCAGCAATCCGCACAAACTTCACAACACTGCAACAACAAAACAAACCACGCATAGACTTGCACAACACACACGACAACTACCGACCGTAAAACACCCCAAGCCCAGCCAATGGAGATCACTGCTCTCTTGCACTTTTCCAGCTTATTCCCACTAACCCACCTCCCCTCCTCCCTTTTTCAGAGCCGCCAGGGGACCACTCCGGTGGTGATAGTGCGCGGTACAAATATCCTTTAACATTAACATTTATATAGCACTCCATATATCATTGATATGACCTCAAAGCGCTGGTATGTTGAACGCCCTCAGGGACCGCAGTCCAGGTCAGTCGAGAGAGTAGAGTGTAATAGCTTGCTTGGGTGCACCGATTATGTGCACAGCTGCATCCTAGCACTAGGTGTAGTGGTATTTGATATAAGTTGAGTGTGTGCAGTCTGGAGGGAGTTCACCAAGACTGGGTTTTGGCTGCGTTAGGCCTGTGTAGGATGCTTATGTGTGCAGCTAGGCCCAGATTTTGTGGGTATAGCTGTTTTTTATCAGAAAGTTGAGGTGTTCATGGGGTATTCGTATGTGAGCAACTATGCCGAATTGATCGAGGAGTGTAGCTGCTCTCTGATTGTGTGTTGGTGTAGAGTAGAGTAAAGGGTGAGTATAGTGATGGGATAGGAGAGGCGAGTGTCTGGGTCGAGTTCTGATCCAACGAGCTCGGTATTCCGAATTTCCAGTGCGCATTTGTGATTGCTGCGTTCAGAGTAAATTTATTACTGACTTAATAGGCACTTTCAGTGGCGTCATTGCTCCTGATCTCATTGAACATTTGTCATCGGGTTGTAGGTCTCAGTCGCCTTAGATGGTCATAGTTTGTTTTATGGAAAGAGACAGGTTTTTAGAGCTTTGCGGAAGGTTAAGGTTTTCTGGGGTGTGTCGAATATGAGGGGGGGGGAGTGAGTTCCACAGAGTTGGGGCTAAGGTTGAGAAGGCATATCCCCCGATCCTTACAGATTTAGAGGTTGGAATCACTAGAAAGAGTGCAGTGCTTGATCGTAGGGTGTGAGAAGGATGGTAGGGTTTTAGCTTCTCTTGTATGTACGTTGGGCCGGTCTTGTGCACTGCTCGTGGGTAATGCAAAGGGTCTTGAAGGTGGCCCTTCGTCCGACTGGTAGCCAGTGCAGGGTTCGGAGAGCGGGCGAGACGTGGTCCCTGTGTCCCTGGGCGTGGAGGCGTTTGGTGGCAGCGTTTTGGGCTCTTTGGAGTTTCAGTTGGTATGCCGTTGCTCCCAGGTAAAGGGAGTTGGCATAATCCAGTCTCGACATAACAATAGACAGGTTAGGGTAGGAGATGGAAGGAAAGATTCATCTAAGATGTTTGAGTTAGTTGTGACAGCATTTTGAAACATTATTGATCTGGCGGGAGAGGTGTAGGCCAGAGTCCATCATGCAACCTTGGATTTTTGACTACATCGGAGGGATGGTGGGGGGCTTGAGCCGAGGGGGTGGGGTGCCATGGGAGCGGATGCGGGAGAAGGGAAGTATTGCTGCATACCATGATTTCTTTTTTGTTGAGTTTCAGGAGGTGGTGATTACTTGTCATCTATCGATCAATATCACGGATACAAGCTTCAAGGTTGGGAGGTGGGTCTGTTTTTGTCATGAGAATTCTTAGGATAATTTGGGTATCATCGGCGTAGTTGTAACAGCAGAGGTTACGCGCGTGGATGATTCCTGGTAGAGCGGTCCGATAGAGGTTGAAGAGGAGAGCAGAGAGGCATGCACCTTGTTTTGAATAGAATTGTCTTGTGTATGTATATTTAAAAGTTGTTTAGTATAAGAGGTTGTTTGTGTCAGAAGGTTTATGCTGTTCATGCAGCTTCTGCTTCTAATGGGCACTGTGACAAATACAGGGAATTAATCCCCTCTTCCCATGGCAGTACCCACCCCTTTTGGGACTAGAGAGGTGAGTTTGCTAAACTTAACACCTCCAAGGGGACAGGGCAAGCGGGATCCCACTGGGGTTGACCCTCACCCTAGGGGACAGGAAATCCTCACAAAGGGATATGTTACCCTCCCTTATCTCAAAATCGTAATATCTTTGTTGGCTGCATGGAAGTTAAACTATGGAACTTGAAACTTCTTGTGCGAACAGCTGGTGTGGTTTCTGTCCCATTCACCATGCCCGCCAGGAACGAGAGACTGGTGGATAGTCCCACTCCCTTGTACTGGGAGAGATAAAGACCCAATCTGAAGAGGGGGTGAAGAGAAGCCAGCGGAGCTGCTGAAGACTGGAGACTTTCTCAGAGGTGTGGCAGCAAAGAGGGAACATACGCCAGGCGTGTCAGACTCAGTTGCAGCTGACTCAACAGAATGCTCACTTGCCCTGCCGGGACACGATCCAGAAACATCAGGCCCAGGAGAAGGCCGAGAAGTGGAAGTTCACCCGAGAAGCGGAAGTCCCCCGAGACGCGGACAGCTGGCGTGCCAAAGAGCTGATGCTGAAGTCCCACCAGAAGCCCGCAGGAAGAGAGGACACGCTCCGCCTGATGCGGAATACTGTGGTGAAGCCTAAGCGGCAGTGCTGCATCACCGAACTCGGCCTCTTCCGAGTAGCACTGCCAGGAGATCAGAAGTGTGCAGTGGCTCTGGGGAACCGGTAGGAGGGCAGTGGGGCTTTATGCAATCCCAAGGCGGTGTGAGAGAAGCGTGAGCCCAAGGCGGTGTGAGAGAAGCGTGAGCCCGATGCTTTGTGAGAGAAGCTTGAGCCCAAGGCGGGGTAATGAGCAGGAGTTTTCTTGGTAGGGAATGCCAGGAGAACATTCAAAGTGAGGGCAGGAGCCGGGATTTCCTAAGTGAAAAATAGGAAAAGAGACATTTTTTATCCTTGCTTGGACTGTGCCTTTGGGTGAGAATCCCATATTCAGAAAGATACCAGAGTGGGGCTCAGAAACCAGCCACCGTTCTTTTGCTTTGGCCAGGGCCCTAATTGTACTTTTGTTAAATGTAGGTTTTACTTTTGTGGCGGTAGGGACAGATGCCGGGTTGGCAAAGGATTCTGGACATAGGACTTTTCTTGTTTTGGAAGATATCTTCCGGGTTGGAAAATGAGGGGAGCTGGGAGCTATTTAGCTCTTGCTTGTAGCCTGTAAGAGACTGGTTAGCTTGGCACACACAGCTATCAGGAGCTACATTTGGCTCCCCAGCCCAACTGATGTCAAACAAATACACATATGTAAATAGAACTCTGCATTTGGGAGGTTTATAGTCATTGCATCGAAAACGATGCATCGAATTGCCAATGCATCACTAAAAGATGCATCGAAAATGAAAGCATCGATATTCTATATTTTACATTAAAAGTACATATCCATCGAGACTTTTCCATCGAATGGATATGTATTTTTAAATGTAAAATATAGCATTTCAAGGCTTTTATTTTCTACATTAAAACGTTACATGGAGCTGTCCAGTGCTGAAATTTCAGCACTGACTGGCACCTTGTAAGGTTTTTTTTTTCCCCAGCCCCCCGAACTCCCACGCCCTAACCCTAATCTAACCCTTAATCTAACCCTAGCCTCAACCCTAACCCCTAACACTAACCCTATCTATCGAAATTAACAATTGACAATTATTCAATGAATATGCTTTTCAGTGGTATGGTATTCAATGGTATCGCTTTCGATGGAAAGACCAGATACCCATTTGGGAAAATCTTTTTTTTATTGTGCCTTAGTTTATTTGAAGACAAACGTTAAGCACATTTCACGATTAAAAAGAAAATTACATTTATCCTTCATGTTTAAACTCGCCTAGAATCGCACAAGAGTTGTCTAAACAATTAAAAACAATCACTAAGATCTAAAATCATCCACAATTAAAAATGAAATGAGGTATCAGATGATCACACCTGATATACTTTAATTTCTCTTTCACTTCTCACTGATTCTTAGAAACAGGTTCCAAATGTCAAAAACAGCAACACTGACCACAATAGATTAAGCGCCCATAATTGTTGACCAGAATTGGTCCAATTATATTAGACATGGCACTTACAAATTGGCGGTACCCCTTCTTGTATAGATCCACTAAGGCAGGAAATTATGTTAACACGTGTCTAGCAGTCTCTATCTCTGACTTGCAAGTTCTGCACAAAACGTCACAAGGAACAGTGGCATACCAACAGCTAAAGAATTCTATGGTTGGGAAAATGTCAAAACGGAGGTGGAGAATGAAACGCTTTAACTCATAACTACTACTTTTGATTAAATAGCTTTGTGGGGAATTACCTTTGAAACTTTGATAAGAGTATTCTCTATGGGCGCAATTCATAGAATCTGGTGCAGAAAAGGCACAAACACTGCATGCTGAGAAGGAGCGTGTGCAAGCTGTGGCGCAGAGAAATGATTGCATGGCACGCATATTCATGGATGTCCAGAGGAATCAGTAGCCGTGGTGCACGTAACAGCAAGCTGCGCCAGTAATGCCCCCAACACGCCCCCACGCGCAGTAAAAAGCAAGTGAAATGCCTAACACAGCGCAAGCCTCCGCGCCATTGATGGGACAGCAAACAGCCTGCCTAGCGAAATAGCGTGAAAACACAGCACGATCCCTGGCCGCACCCCAGCCAAATCACGTGAAAACTCCACGTGATCCCCAGCCGCACCGCAGCCAAATTGTGCGCCTGCACCTCGCAATCCACGGCAAGCAGGCCCCTCTTGATGGGACACCCACACACCAGCCCCCATCACCCGTGACGCCACACTGCAGGCAGCCCCCTCCACATGGGATGTAGAGGAGGTCCCAAATATGGCCTGCACTCCTGTCGCCTATTTTGAAGTACCAGGAACGTTCACACCGAGATATGCGACGTATGATGAGCAAATAAACCAGCAGAGAGCCGCAGTGGGGCTCTGCCCAGTGTCTGTCAGAAGAACAATACCTATTGAAGTACCAATAACCAGACAACCATCAACGATAAGGTATCCATTGAGAAAACCTTGCCAGAAAATGACACGAAATGAAGATTGCTTAAACACTGCCCCGGAAGAAACTCAAAGGGCCTTAATTGAAGATGAACGGTGACGTCACGAAGACCCGGACAGACTTGCAGATAGAAGATAAAATGACCCAAAGATGACATATAGAGGCAAAATGCCACGAATAAGGATATTGTGAACGTAGAAGGAGAGACGAGGTTGAAAAGTAAAGAAACTTAAGCCGTAAGCAGGATGAAGATGGCGCCACTTATACATATCTACCTCAATGAAGCACATTATATAAATGCGAGTCCACTTTACACAATAGCAGAATTAACTCAGGTTTCTAGAGGTCAAACAGGACAAGGTTCGTATTCCAGGTAAAATAAGGAGAGATGGGGGAATCGAAACTCAGCAGTGACACGTCCACTGTAGTTATTTGTGAAGGAAGGGCTTAGACGCCCACCTAATAGTGTTTATCCAAACCCCACACTCCGTTACCATATACAGATATAGCACCAATATTTAAGTTACCTTTTTCCAACGAATAGACTTGCATGTTAACTTTTGAGTGTTACACGTCAATGATGACGAATTTTTGGTATAAATGTTACTGTTTGTATAAAGTTATTGGGAGTTGAAGCGAGATGGGCTATCGCATCACTGTTGATTTCCATGTTTCCCCGTTTTTTGTTCTTGTCATTAAACTGACTCCCCTTTGCCAAACCATCGAGTTGTCCTTATTGCTTGGTGTTGGAATAAGAAAACCTGCACCCCTATCCACCTCAAGGTGCAGCTTTCTCGTCTTAAAGTACTGCAGAGCAAACTCTGACTCAATGGGCCGGTCGGGGCTCTCTCCAGCACACTTGGTAGCAGAGGATGGTTGGTGGCCATTGATTATTGATTAAAATAAGCCACCTATTGACTGCTGACATAAAGTAACTCTAGGTCTTCGGCAATATCACGAGTCCTTTGCCGTTCGGGTGAGTAGACCGTGAAGCTGCCCGTAGACAATGGTAGTGTAAAAGACTGCAGTCAGGGCCTGAAGGGACCCATTTTCCCAACACATCCCTTCCCATTCCTACGGGCAGCCGATCTGAAGAATCTGAAGAAGGCGGTAACAAAGGCAGTGGTCGCGAGGATCCAGAGAGGAACCATGAGAACGGTGAGTGAAGAAAACATTGAGTGCTTTGGCAAACAGTGCATGCTTTAGAACAAGTAAAGGGAAAAGGTAACGGAGGGAGGAGGAAAAACAAAATACCGGGTGGACACCCGAGAAGAGAGGTTACCACGGCGGACACCTGTGAAGTGAGAGGATTTGCCTTATTCCTGCGCTTTAAATATAGCGGCCAGAAGAAACATATACCCAGAGTCCCGCACAACGGGGAACAAATAGACTACCACAACGTTTAAAGACATCGTGAAAGGTGTTTGTTTACACTCCATGAAGGGGTAATGATTAGAGGCAGAGATATCTGTGTCCAGCTGGTGTCCGTCTAGTCTGTCAAGTGTCTGTCTTACATGTTTTGTTGTGACGTCATATGTGAAATTTGTTGTTAAGAGAACTGATTAAAAATGTGCACGATTCGATAGCTGAGACAGAATCGCACATGAATTGATGTTTTTTGAGCAAATTGGTAATTTAAAATGTTTGTGGAATATTTGGATTGGAGCTTGCATTGTTTGGTGCTCACTCATATTGTCGCAAGGTGTGTAAACCACACAAAAGCATTAACAAGTGTTATATAAGCAGAAAGGGAACAGATTTAAGCATGGAAGACATAACTCCATTAGCACACTTATGCAAGCAATTGCCAAAACACGCAACCAAGCTAAAGAAATATAGCACCGAGTGGGTTAAAGGTACTGCCCACAAGATGTTTATGCCATGGCCACAAAATGGGTTTTTATCTAAAGCCATTTTACAACATATGACGACATATTTGCACGCCACATACACAGGCAAGAAGCTAGAAAAACGCCTCACTGTTGTAGAACTTTGGAAAATGTACGCACAGACAAAAGAGGAAGAGCCGCCTATAGATTGGATACTTAATGTATGCACAGAGGGGGGTGAGACGCCGACCGCGCCACCTGCCCTGCCCGAGACAACAATTGAAGGAAGTAAGGACGAGGGATTATACCCGTTGAGGGAACTTAAGGCATTCACGGAGTACAGCAACCCCGCATATGAGTCACTTACATATAGTAGTGACGAAAATCAAGGGAAGGATAAGGACAAGAATCTCACCTCCGCAGTGCCAAAGGACAAGGGGAGGCGTGATGACGAAAGGAAGGATCAGGCACAGACAATTGCATCTCTCGACAAGGAGAGAGAAGGGAAGAATTGGAAAGGGAGCGAAGACAAAACTGATGAGATAGCATTTGCAAAAGACGAATGGATGGGAGGACAAATCTTATTGAAACTCGATGGGATAGGCAGTGATGACGTGAGACCAAAGGAGAGATTAGATGAGGCACAGAGAAAGGAGAAAGAGAAGGAGTTAAGAGACGAAAGGATAAGAAGGAAAGACAGATTAAGGCGACAACTGCTATATTGCCAAGAGCAAGAAAAACAGCTCAATCGCAACCCAAGCGCACCCTATGATCAAGACAGACAGAAACAGCACAGGTTAGAAGAAGAGCAAAGGGTACATGATAAAAAGGATAAGGAGACGAAGAGATGAGGAAATTCGAAGGGCAGATGAACGTAGAAATTAAAAGAGAAAGGAAGAGGATAGGGTCAGAGAAGAGGTGAGAAAGCACAAAGAATTTGATGACGATATCGAACGCAAGCGAAGACAGAGAGCACGCGATCTCGATTATTTGGAGAGGGAAGTTAAAAAAACCTGATCCAGTTGTAGATTGGGAAGACATCAAAGAATTCTATCCTGCGTACGATTGAGTACCAGGCACATCTAGGGCAAATATTGAAGATGACTTAGACACCAGAAGCATTGGGGAAACGATCGATAGAATATATGATGAAATGGGGTTAGAACAAATACCCCAAGGAGAGGGGGAGGACGAGTGCTTAGAAAGCACCCAGCTGTATGACACTGAGGATGTCACCCGAAGTAGTGGGAATAGGAAACTGTCCCTGGATAGATTAGAAATCAGTAGAAAAAATGAAGACACAAGAAGTTGCGTGAATTGGGGACAAACAATGTCCGACTCCGAAAGGGAGGAGCGCGAGGAAAACGAGGAAGGGAGATGGAGCGAAAGACTCCCCCCCCAAGGGAAAGAGGGATACGATGGTCAGACACTAGCGAGTCCGCACCGAGGGCATCAGAGTCAACCACGCAGTCTGACCGACATGAAGGAGAACCCCATGGTCAGAGGGGGGTGTCTTCACCGCCCTATGTAGACAGACTAAGGGCATTGCCAGGTAGACGGCGATGCAAAAATATTACCCCGCAATAGACAGGAGAACTATGAGAGAAGAGAAAGAGGGCTGTGCATTCCAATTTCTGCTACTAGAGAAAGGGGGAGTAAGACCACAATATATTCCATGGCCACACATGGATCGAGAAAACTTGAAAAACAAGCCTCCAATGCTGACATCGGGAGCCGAAAAATGAATACATGAGTTAGAAAAAGTGACAGGAGGAAACACACTAGCTATAGGAGACATCAAAGGTCTCCTGATCGCCATACTTGGTGAGAGAGCAGAGGATCCGTTAATTTATATACAGAATTTCAAAGACGCGTGGGTGCTCGAGACGCATGAATCTTGGATGAAATCAATACCTGTGTTTTACCATATATTGTGCCAAGGGTTGCCCGAACCAGTGCAGAAACAACTCAAGAAATTGGTAGGACTTGAGGCTAAGCCTTGGGCTGAAATACAATTGACTATTGCTCATTATTGTAGACTATTGCAAGAAAAGAATCGCAAAAAGGAGGCACCTCGAAAGGGTGAGGAAGCGAAGTTGGTGCAAAAGAAATGATCAAAGTATGCTCTTCAAGGAGCCAAGCCAACTAACGCAGATGAACAAAGCATGCAGCAGGTGGATAGTCCACAACAGAATAACCAGGGTAATGCAGGGTTTTACCCACGTGGAAGAGGATTTAGGGGAAGAGGATGGCAGAGCAATCAGGGAGGTTTCCAAAATAATCAAGGAGGCTTTCAAAACATGCAAAATGGTAACCCGGATATGTCAAATAGGCAAATAGTCCGACCACCGGCAGTATGTTGGCCGTGTGGAATGACAGGGCATTTTGCGCGCACATGCAGAAGTCAAGGCATGATGCAGAACAGCCAAGGAATGGGAGCAGGTACGGCGAATCCACCTGCAATTTTACAACAGAACGTTGCACAGAATCAAACGGTGCAACAACAAGCTCCAGGAGTGCAACCTCAGAGCATGGGCAGTTTTCCACAAAGACAAACCCAACAGGTGCCGTTGTAAGTGTCATACATGATGAGCACAGGGCAGACCCAGAACCCTGGAAGGGGAAGTAACACCGGGAATGGGGAAAATCCACAAGTGCACAGTGGGCCAAACTTATATATGAACTAGGACAGCTCACTGGGAACCCTAATGTGCTCTAGCCTATCAGTGACACCAGACCCTCATAGGGAACCTAGGGTGGATGTCGTCGTAGGGGGTAAAGAATATTCCTTCCTAGTGGACACGGGTGCAACGCGCTCGTGTATACGTGAAGGAAAGTTTTACTTGTCCGGCGAGGCTATAGATACTCCGTTTTACAGGAGCTCACAGTCAAGTTCCTTTTACAGACACACTCCCAGTCTCCATAGGAGAGTGCGAAAATGTACCTTTATTGTATTCGCGCCAGACCCCAGTAAACATTTTTGGTCGAGACTTAATGACAAAGTTGAACATGACAATTTCGTTCACGGAGAATGGCATAGTATGCTCCACTCCAGGAATGCACTATTCAAATGTATGCAAAATGATTCAAGCTTACTCGGGACACATAGCCATGAGGGCCATACCATTGTAGCCGGAAAGTTTCGCATATGGCATGCGTGTGCTTATGGCGGGATTGCCAGGCCTTACAGACAGAACCATGAGAACCCCTGATGAGTTTTTATTCAGACCTAGAATGCCTATGCATGAGGAGGAGGGACAAGTATTTCCCTTGATGATACACACAGCTGCAGTGCGAGGGAAAGTAGTATTGGTTGATGGTTACGATGATGAAGGTAGACAATGGTGCGCGAATATCGCCATCGAAGAAGGATATCGAGTGACTGAAGTCCCCAATGGTGATCTGTTTGAAGAACAAGCAGACACGGAAGAAACAATGGTGGAAGTAAGTCTCACCTTTTGGGTAAGGATGATTAAAAGAGAAGTATCACAGAAAATGTTGTTGGCACTAAAGCATCCTGAATATTTTGATGATGACATAGCTAAAGTGCCTGTCTCAGTGTGGACTACAGGACCCTATGACGTAGGCCTCTTGAAGGGGGTGGGAGAAGTAAGGACTAAACTGAAACCAGGAGCAATTTTACCAAGAGCCCGACAATACCCCATGTCCAGAGAGGCAGATGAAGGGATTTCTAAGACAATTTCTGCCATGATGGACCAGGGCATCTTAGTGACGTCCGAGTCGTCCTGTAATACGTCAATGTGTATCCTGTCAAAAAATTAAAAGGGAGGGTCTTGGCATTTAATTCAGGATTTACGACCGATAACCGATATTGTTGAAGCAGAGTTCCCTTTAGTTCCTAACCCGGCTACAATTCTATGTAATACATCCGTTGAGGCCAAATATTTCACGGTGATTCACTTGAAAAATGCCTTTTTCTCAATCCCGTTGCACCGTGACGCACAAGATCTGACGTCATTTACGTTCAGACAAATGCGTCTCAAAAGCACGAGGCTACCACAGGGATACTGTGAGTCTGTCTATTTTTAACGGAGTCCTGCAGATGGATTTAAGCAGTATTGCATTAGAAAGTATCGTCTTGCAGTATGTGGATGACGACCTAATTTGCAGCACCACAGAAGAGCAATGCAGGCTCGATTCTGTTCAGCTGACTATACCGGCTGAGAAAGGTTAGAAGATTGACAAGGAAAAGTTACAATATTGGCAACAGGAAGTGCTGTTCATAGGCCAGTTAATCTCACATGAAGGCAAGAAAGTGACCCCAGAAAGGTCTGAAGCCATATTAAACATGGCTAAGCCACACACAATAAAGCAAATGCAGAGCTTTCTAGGCCTGTGCAACTATGTTAGGGCATGGGTTTTCGATTACAGCTCTTATACTAAGCCTTTACTTCAGGCCCTAAGGAAGGCCCAAGTGACAAAAGAAAAGATTGAATGGTCTGAGACAATGGAGAAAGGGTTTGCTGAACTCAAGATAGCGATTTGTACAGCTCCAGTTCTCGGAATTCCCAATCATGCAGAGGAATTTTACCTGTTTTCACACACAGATGGCAGCGTTATGACGGCAGTGCTCGCTCAAAAAACCTTGTTGGGGTACAAGCCCCTCGCATATTACAGTGGGAATCTGGACCCAGTAATGGGTCCAGATACGTTCGCCGTAGAGAAGGCTACAACCATTGTGATGGGATGCTCCATGACGTTATACGTCGAGCACACATTATTTGCCATGTTAGAGAAACCGAAGGGCACATTGACATCTCAGAGAGCTTCTGCTTATGAAGTGATCATATCAAACCCATCGATTAAAATAGTCCGATGTAAGAAAGTGAACCCAGCTATGTTTATAGCAGTGCCGGTCACTGAAGGAGAGCCAATACATGACTGCACGAATTATGAAGAATTCTATGATGAAATTCCCAGGGCGAAAGAAAATGCCTAGGCTAGAGGAGAGATTGTCTTTGACTGGTCTTTGAGAATAGAACAATGTGATGGGCAAAGATATACAGGCGTCGCTGTGATAAAGCACACAGCGAATGGAGAGTTTCAAGTGCTTGTTAGTGCTCGAATACCATCTCATTATTCAGCAGAATTATTGGCGTTGATGCTCGCCATTGAGAATCACGCAGACCAGGAAGTAACATTGTACTGTGACGCCGCCTATGCAACGTCAACGGTGCACGCAGGCCTAGCGTGCTGGAAAAGGCGGGGCTACCTCAGAGCGGACGGCACGCCAGTGCAGCACGCAGCCTTATTGGACAGGCTGATTAAGGCACTACAGCTCCCAGTGGGCATAGCGGTCGTGAAATGTGCCGCCCACACGAAAGGGTCAGATTTTGTATCACGCGGAAATCACGCAGTAGACACGAAAGCCAAGCGTATTGCATCCAAAAGTGAGACGATTATGGAAGTGGAAGTCGTATGCACCCATGAAAGAATAATGGTTGCACGAACCACACCTTAAAGTTACAATTTTGGGCAAACGCAGCTAATGGAACTCTAAGGGAAGGCGCCGCAGGATGAGAAAAACCTGTGAAAACATCAAGGGTGTTCTTTAAACCCCTCCGACAGCTGGTTGCGACAAGACAGCACTGGTAAACCAGTAATGCCTGTAGCCCTATTAAAAATAGCGCTGGAGCAACTACATTATCCAGCGTTTATGTCAAAGGAGAATCTAGCAGCAACGCTTGTGGAAGACTGGTTCATACCGAATTTAGCTGAGCATGTTGTATTCTTTATGGTGAACTGCATAATCTGCCAGCAATTCACCGCTGGGCACACATTAAAAATAATGAGGAGTCATCCCTCAGCACTTGAATGTCGATAACGTCGACATGATTCAAGACTGCAACGGGTACAGATACTTAATTGTTGTGGTGTCCATTCTCTAGATGGATTGATGCAGGTCCCTGTACACACCCAAACTCTACCTGTGCGGCCACATTTTTTGTGAGGGAAGTATTCCCCCAGGTGGGGGGTGTGTAAAGTAATGAGATCAGATAATGGGGCTCACTTTGTAAATGCAGTCTTTGAGCAGATTAGCTTGCTGCTTGGTATAAAGCACAAGTTCTCGTTGGTGTATCATCCAGAAGGTAATGGGATCAGTGAGAGGCTAAACGGCTTGTTAAAGGAAAGGATAGCCAAGTTGAAGCTTACTTTTAAAGAAGGGATGGTTGCACTGCCTTCCACTGGCACTGTATGCTCTTCGGAACCAACCTGGCTCCGACCATCATCTTACGCCACACGAGATAGCTACAGGAAGAAGAATGAGAACTCCCTTCACACCCCGAGATAGAGCTATATGTGATGCCCAGTCGACAGGAGAGGTTTTAGGGTCTGAAATGCAAAACTATCTGAACTGTATGACATTTTGCCTTACTATAATTTCAGACCAGCTGCAGTGACGACGAAAAGGGTGCAGTGTAGCACAGAACTCAGAAGGAGACACTACACCAGACTCAGTTCAGGGTCTACGTGTTCCACTCGTCTTCCCTGGAGACGCCGTCTTGGTGAGAAACCATACAAGGAAAAAGTGGGACGAGCCAAGATTGAACGGACCATTCACAGTTGAAGACGTTACTCCATCCGCAGTCAAGCTACAAGGAAGAGGAGCTTGGATCTTCCTGGGTGATATCAAGCCATACATCGGAGGAACCCCCCTGCCTGCACCCCACCGCAAAGAGACTACAGACAAGAACCACAGCACGTGCAGACGAGATCCATGACTAGGAAGAAGGACGCATGACCAGCAGAGTAAAGACAAATAACTTTTTGCAAGTTGTGGCTTAACTTGGACACTTCCTCTAAGCAAAAAAGGGGATAAGGACATAAAAACGGACACTCTGTGCATCCTAGTTGCAGGGTGAAGAAGAAAATTGCACGTATAAGCCACAACATGTTTTGTTGACTTGAACTTTTGAACTAAGGCACTCTTAAGCCGTGATGAGAAAAAGACTATGACAAATTTTGACCAAGGATATTATCATTGGAAACAGATACAGTATCCCGATTCATCCAAAACCGTGACTTTGTTTGGAAGCACTTATGGTGTCCCACAGTAGAGACATCACAAAGGACGTGGTCACATATTTCAACCTAGCGCTAAGATCATACCCGGTAGGGAGGCTCACCAGTGTCAGACTTTCTCCAAGATCCTGAAAATAAAAAATAAAACAACTGCTTACTGTCATTGCCAAACAATTCATCATACTCCCTGAGTACAGCGAGAAAGAAGCAAATGCTCCCAACACAGGTGGAAATAGATGAGCTCATCAATACACTTTTCTTTCGCATAATCTAAGACTGTCCAACTCTTATTGGAAGGACGACAGACAATCTCACATTCCTTCGAGACCCAGCGAGCACTGAACATTTAAGCCATCTTTTAAATAAAGTAATCATTTTTGGTCTGGACAGTGCAGACATTGTTTACATCAAGGAAAACATATAATCCTGAATCTCAACAAAGACTGGACAAATGTCCCTATCACCAGAAGACAGTAGATTTGCATACCAAGTCTTCTTTCACCTCATTGAGAACTTTCCAGAGCTAGTGGGAAGACCAACCAATGTTGACGTTATTACATTTCTCGGAGATCCAGTAAAGTGTACTCAGCTAAAGAAGCTCTTTCATGCCATTGTAGCCCAAATTAAATATTCCAATCTCCATCGAATCCTGAGGAGAACTGTAAGTGATTTCAATCCAGCACTCCAACTAAGTCAATGCCTAGTATGGGATGCCCGATGGAAACCCTTATTTATATATTTGTATGTCAAATGTTCTTTTAATTCTGGAGGATGTACCCTTATATATCGCCCCTCTCTTTGAATCCCCCCCCAGCCTCACTGAGCCAAGAAGTAGGTTTGTTTTGCAAATTAAAATATTTATTTGAAGAATTGAACAATATATAGATTACACTTTTATGAATAATATCTGAATATCACACTTATGAATATGAACAGTGATCAGCAAGGAGTAATATTACAATATCCACAATCTCTTTAATCAGTTAGGAGTAGGAATAGGAAAAATAATATATCAGAGAATACTTTGTATGGTTCAGGAAAATGCAATGATAGTAAAGAATGCAACACAGAAATAAGACTTGATATGATTTCAATCAAAAGACAATATGATCACTCTTCCCCCCCCCCCAATATGCAATATGAAGATATGGAATGAGGGCACACAGGTTTCAGGAATAACAATCAATAATGCAGTTCAATCCTGATTTCCCCCAGCAAGCTTATAGAGAACAGGTATGATTTTAAAACAGGTCAATCGCTTTTAAATGAGGTTTGAATTGAATGGGAAAAATGCTAAAAATGATTTTAATTCGCTAAAGGAGATTCAGCACTAGTGAGAGTGGCTTTGGATTGGTTCAGGTCAACACTAGCAATGATTGTAGAATGATTAGCATATTGAAAACGAAATTCAGAAGTTGAAAACAGGAAACGGCTATTTTACATGAAATGAAATTGAGCCAAATTTCAAATTCGCGACAACTTTTCCACGTGCGGGAAACGCGATTACGGAAAAACTATAAGGAATTATTTGGGTTCGTTTGAAAGCTGAGGATGTTGGCTTCAAAATGACCTTTAAATTTCGTCTCTAGGACGTACGGTTCAAAAAGTTAGCGGTTTTTGTGAAGGTAGATTTTTCTTAAACAGAATCAAGATTTCAAAATGAAAGATTGTGCTTTAAAGATTCGGAACCAATATGGACTTATACTAAGGGGGTATGAAAGTACAAGATACCCAACGGGACAACCACCAGAACAGGGCGCCTTCCGCTCTGATTTTTGTATGCCAGGGCACTTGACTTTCTTCAAAAATATCAGCGCATAGATGATTGCTACAATTATCACAGACAATATAATGAGAAGAATTCAGGCTGGACACAAGATTCTATAATGTAGTCTGGATATGTTGGAATGGATTGGATGGATGACTTTAAACTAAGAGATGACTATGGACAGCTCTACGCTAAATACTCACAACTCTGGTTTAAAATGGACCCGTCAAAGATCTGGTCAAGGGTTTGGCCTTCACTCGCCACCAGACAGGATCAGGGCACCGGGACTCTGCTCTCAGCAAGGCACTCTGGTCTGCACAGCCTCTTGGACTGGGTCTGACGAGTTCTGGGTTACAGCTCTGCTGGACAGATCTGGATCTTGGGTTCTAGCACGGGGTTCTTAGCTAGAAAAGCAAAACAGCTCAGCCAGGCTGTTGGATTTTGTGGTGCCCCTTGGAAGTTCAGGGGTTAGAATCAGGTTTCAAAAGATTCTGAAGGCCAGCTGAAAAGAGTTCAGCTTTTTGGATTAGGCCTCTCTGCTTCAAAGTTCTAGAGTCTGGATTCTGGGTCTATGTCTGGATCCTGGATCTTCCTGCAGGGTGCTTCGCCAATGAATCAGTTGATGAGTGGAAAGTGTGTGTGTTTCTGGGTCCTCAACAGTCCCTATTTATCAATTTCCAAAGTGGGTGGGGAGGCTGATTATCTATGCCCAACCCTCTAAGGATCTGATAGGTCAGAGAATTTCCCCTCTCCTGATTTGAGACAGGAGCAGTGTGTCATATGTGTCAGAGTGACACTGTGTTTATGGTCCAAAGGAAATCCCTCCCCTTTACTTTTACTTAGGAAATCTATTTTCCCCAAAAAACATATTTCCAAGATGCACAACTTGTTAATAATACATAATTACATGACAGATTGCTTAAGGTACATTGCTGTCCAATTCTCATCTTCCTGCGAGCTTTAGTTCATAAATGTTAATGTTAAAGGATATTTGTACCGCGCACTGTCACCATCGGAGTGGTCCCCTGGCACTCTGGCGGCTCTGAAAGAGGGAGGGGGGTGGGGGTTGAGTTAGTGGGAATAGGTTGGAAAAGTGCAAGAGAGCAGTGATTTGCTGTTGGCAGCCTCAGCCCGGTGGGTCCGTTGGCTGGGCTTGGAGTGTTTTACGATCGGTAGTCGTCGTGTGCTGTTGTGCAAGTCTATGTGCGGTTTGTTTTGTTGTTGCAGTGTAGTGAAGTTTGTGCGGATTGCTGCGTTTTAGGCTTGTGGTTGTGTTTGGTTAGAGTTTGAGCTGCGTAAGCAGAGGGGTGAAATTGTTAGTGGATTGGTTAGTTGGCCTTTCTGTCCTTGCAGTTATGTCTAGGTGTGATGCTTGCTATCATTCATTATTCCACCTGAGTGTTTGGTGCTTGCTAATTCAAAATTCTGTCTATATGTGAGGAGGCTAGTGATCATGATTCCATCCGGGTGTTACCCTTGTCATCATTATGGTTTCATCTAAATGTGGCATGTGCTAACATTCATAAACCTTTCTAGATGTGATGCAAGCTAAAACTGAGAATTCAATCTAAGTGTAGTACATACTAATATTCACATTTCTATCTAGATGCGTCGCAGGCTAAATTTAGAATTCCAGCTAAGTGTGGTACATGCAGCAAAGCAGATGAAGCATTTGCAGCAAAGCAGATGAAAAAACCAAGAACAGGTTCAAATTGTGTACAGGACCACAGAAAATTCTTTTGATTATGTGCACCAACGAGTCAGGAAAAGCCTACAAGTTAAATGGGCTGAAAAAAAGCCAGAAACGATTCTACTAAACATTTTTTATTATCAGCAAGGAGAAAGGGTTTAGGTTAGGAAGAAGCTTGACCCCCTTGCCAGTATCCGAATGACTTTTGTCTGTATTTCGATTTTCTACAGAGAACAGGGATCCCTGCCAGCAATGTCCTCTTCTGCTATGGATGCGCCTAGAAGACAGAAGAATTTGTCTCATTTTGTTATTTGTTTCTATTGTTTATTATTTTTTGTCACCTTGGTCTGGTCTGAAAGTGTCGACCTTAGAAAAAGAGCAAGTCCTCTAAAGGGACAAATCATTTTTGTCAAAAGAAGCCCATAAGACATAAGGCCAAAAAATGAGACAGGCAAATGTATTTACTGCCTAGAAATTAAACGCAGGTGAATGTGTTTATTGAAAACACACCAGGTTCCGGTATTAGACAGCATACAGTAAGAAAAAAGTAAATGACAACTTTTTCGCACTTTTGGTGGATTTCTCAATGTTAGTTCTGCACCAATTTGTAGACATGCAAACGCATCCCATCTGGGCATATTCCTGTAATTTTTCATGTTCCTAACATAAACACAATGGCTGGAATATGAATCATTTCCGGGGTTCAGTCTCCCATCACACAGATTCCAAATTAGTTTTAAACTGTGGGCACATTTTTCATTTTAACAACCTATAAGTTTCATATTTTTATCAGTTCAGTACAGTTTGCTATAAGCATTTTTATAAAACATATATTTACTTCAACTTCAATCCACATTTCCAGGCTGGCCCGCCTCCAAAGCTGGGCTGAGTCAGAGGGTCAATTGGCTTGTCTTCCTGCCAGAGCAGTTGTTGTCAGTCACACCCGAATTACCACTTTCTATTCAGTTCAAGGAACCCATTGTTTCTTTCTCAGGGCAGCAGAGGAAATCTCCCCTTCTGATTAACATGCCAATGCGAAATCCTCTCCTTTTGGTGGGAATGAACAAGGTGGGAGATTCTCAGGGAAAGAAAGCCTATTGGGAGTTTTAGCTAAATCAGGTTACCTTATGGTCAATTGTGACATAGTTCCTTGTGAAAAATTACATTTATAAAATTTAAAATCAGCAAACATATCTTTAATTCCAGTCTTTTTCAACATGAAATCCATGTGTGGCACTCTATATGCATTTGATGGAAATCCCTTCTTTGACATGTTTAGCTTTGAAAACACAAGTTTCTCCTGTCAGATTTAGAAATCGCCAGCGCCTGTCGGAGGCGAGTAACGGTACTGCACCCATTTTTGACAGAGTTCTTTCCATCAAGTATCTCTAAAAGTGGATTTTGTTCCGATAACATATGATTCTTGCTGACATTGGATTTATGTGGATTCTTGCAGTAGAATAATGTGGAACACCCAACAAGGAGGTTGGATCTTTTTAGGTGGTTTATGAGCCATGATTTTTGCAAACTTGATAACCAAGAAAACGGATTTCCAAACAGCTCTGTTTCTTTTGGTAATCGGCATTGCTTTTTCACGTGGTTTCAGGCTACTTGTGGGTAGCCCAATAGTGGGTTTTGGCAGTGGTCTCCTGTGTTCACTGAGATAGGCAAAAGTAGATGGCGGCCTATTTTTCAGATTTTTAATGCGCAATTTTGGGTGATGATTTGCGAGCAGCATGCTTTCCAGTGGCCATATTTGATGTTTCTGCTGTCAGCAATGCATGGTAATGTTGCAAGGCCTGGACCAGTGGGTTGAAACATTCCACAGAACCTGAGGAGACTTTCCGCCAAGGGACAGATCGAGGGAGCAGAGTCCAGAACTTTATTTGTTGTCACTTTTCCCTATCTCTTCATACTGACCAGTGTCCAACATGTCCTCAGGACTGAAGCAGATTCGAGGAGTGGACTGTGAACTCACGCACTTTGAACATGCACAGTAAAGGTGACTCATTGAAGTATTATTTTAACCTATTTCGCTCATAGTTTAGCAAAGGAACTGTATCCTGTATTTAGAGACAATCGTCACTCGCAAGAAGGGGGACACTTGCAAAGCACCTGACACTTTTGACACAGAACTCAAAGAACGATATCGATATTGGGTGGGGGAACAATAACATTGACATTTGGCAAATGATCGAGATGTGGGCCCAGAGCAGTAACTTGGTCCTCCCACAAACAGATGCACCCTTGCTTATCAGGAATAAAATGCTGTCGCCTACATATCGAACCATAATGTACTTATGTATTATAATTGTCAATGTCGTTCTCTCATTAACGATCAGAACTGCATTCTGTATTGGTGCACGAAGCGTTCCAATTTCAGTGCACCCACTTGATGATACACGCATGAAAACCACAAGAGCACCCAGACCCTATAAAGTCATTGCAGTCCCTAGAAAATCTTATGGTAGAGTAAATGAACTCGAAATGAACCTGATTAATAGTGATATACACCCATTTATGGTAACGAATGAGCAGGAAAGCCGGAGACAGGGTCGGCATGAAATGAATGAAGACAAAGCACTGACAACTACACAAACACTGAATGCACACAAAACAGGCCTAATGTCAATGACCACAGAACCTCAAACGAAAGCAGAGAAGGTGAGACTGCCTACTGTAAAATCCTTCACAGGAGATAGTGGGCGAAAACAAGAAGAATTAAGAGAAAGACCAGCAGAAGCAGTCATATCAGAAGCCCTTAAGAAAACAGAAGTGGCCTCGGAACAACTCTCCGCAAGGACACTAATGTTAGTAAACTCACTATTCCCATACATAGCAAGAGCAAGGAAACTACAAGAGGAACTAAAGAACAAAACGACAGAGGCTGTATTACCCAGCACACATATTCCAACACAAGGGACAAGTACCAGGCCTACAATACAGCCATATACCAAACCAGTGTTAGGCAGGTTAGCATGGGGACTTGCACGCAGCAAAGAAAAGATGCGAGAGGACCAGGAAGGAGCTGCCAGACTCTTGTCCACTCAAATGACGCAGATGAGGAAGCCTGCACCATGGACCAGGATATCTGAGAACCAACCAGCAAGAAAAAGCCATACATTCGGAGATGTAGTTATAGCAAACTACAGGAAAACCTTAAGAATGAAGAGAAGCATGCATGAAGATAATAATGAACTCAATGACTACCTGGACAGCACAGCACATCTAGGAAACAACATTTGGTACCAGCACATGAAAGAAGTTGGAAGGCGAAATTCAGAAGGAGAATGCTTTGTTTGTGCACTTCTATCATACAGCATGGGGTAAGATCTTCGTGGCTGTAGAAATAGATGTCCCGATAGCACACTGTCTCTCACACATAGCAATGTGCAACACCAGAGCCAGTTCATGGGAAGTGATGCCTCATTGATATGGGCAACTGAAACAGCTTATCCCGATGAAGATGATTATGTCCAGGACATTAAGACGACAAATAGAGCCCATACTAGGAATCACGTGATCAGGTACGAGAAACCTGAAGTTAAGGGAGCAGGAATAAGATGTGAAGTAAACCCAAGACTGAACATCCAAGGAAAAACTCAAGAAGAGGCTCAAATGTGGAAAAACAGAGGCCAAGTGCAGATTTGTGGAACCATGCTTTCACCAGACGGATGGGAGCAAGGAGTAGTGATCTGCAGAGCATGGATGGTCCCCGGAACCTGCAAGGAAGCCATCAAAAACTCAGACTGTGCAAATCACTATGGCCAAAACGTACAAAATTACTGACATGGGTCGAAGACGGAGGAGGACCCTTGCAGATAGTGCCACTAGAAAGCCCAAAATTGTGCTTCAGGAACAATGGCACAAGGAAGATGGGAGAGAACCAGAACTGTGGATGAATTTTTGAGGCTCCAGGAATGACTCATGGGACTGCAGTAATTATGGATCATTATTGGGCATGTGGACCCAAAGCATACATCAGACTGCCAAAAAACTGGGGAGGCATAGGCACAATAGTGAATGTCCACGTTCCAGCACTAGTGATCCCGAAAAGTGACCTAAATATCGATAGTTTCCCGAAAGCAGATGCTCACCTGAGGAAGAGATCATCTGTGGAACTGATAACTTGAGTGAAGAGAGAAAATTACTTTTCTGCCAAATCAGAAGAAGCATTTCATGCAATCCCATATGAACACAGGCTGTTCAGCCTCACCTAATCAGTGATCGCGACATTCCCCATGCCAAGATTCCAAGTTGGAGAAAATACTAAATGGTTGCAGATAACCAGATGGGAGTTACTGCAAACCATCAACACGACAATAAAAGGATTCAATTTGGTCAAGGAAGAGTTAAGAGCCATCCCACTGATCACTCTCCAAAACAGATATGTACTCGTCATGATCACAGCTATGGATGGAGGAGTTTGTGCAAAAATAGGAGAATCATGTTGCACATTTGTACCTTCTCACGATGAGGAAAATGGAACCTTAACAGAAGTTAGAGGTATGTTGACAAACCTGCAGAACCAGATGATCAAAGAAACCGACGAAGTTATTGATGACAGCTGGTTTGGATCACTGTTGTCATGGGTTCCACAATGGATGGAAGATGCATTTAAATTCCTAGGAGTCTTGCTAGTGATATTACTAGGATTTTGCGTTAGCCAGATGATAATCTCACAATGCCAGAAAACTGCGAAGAAAGCAATAGGGATCAAGATAATGATTGATGTCAAACCAGGATGGAAGCCCAGAGATCTGACTGATGAAGAAATAAGAGACTTTGTGAAGGCTAGCAAACACGCACCAGAAGGTACGAAGTTTCTTTATCCCAGGAAACGCAGAAATTATGAAGGAAAATGGATTTATTGCAGCCGAAATGGACAATGTCAGCTGATGACATGGAACAAAGATGAACATGTAAAGACAGCAGGAAGCCTGAAGGGAGTGATACAAATATGGACTCCAAAGAGACACTCCTTCACACCATCATGTACAAACCCATAAGATGAAGAAGACATTAATACAGAAGAACCAAGTAAGATTAATCCAAACGAGGAAGCAGAAGTGGTCGATGAACCGACCAGAGGGGGCGGGGGGGAGTGTAGAGGAGGTCCCAAATATGGCCTGCACTCCAGTCACCCATTTTGAAGTACCAGGAACGTTCACCCGAGATATGACGTATGATGAGCAAATAAACCAGCAGAGAGCCGCAGTGGAGCTCTGCCCAGTGCCGATCAGAAGAACAATACCTATTGAAGTACCAATAACCCGACAACCATGGAAAGTAAGGTATCCATTGAGAAAACCCTACCAGCAAATGACACGAAATGAAGATTGCTTAAACACTGTCCCGGAAGAAACTCAAAGGGCCTTAATTGAAGACGAATGGTGATGTCACGAAGACCCGGACAGACTTGCAGATAGAAGATTAAGACGACCCTAAGATGACATACAGAGACGAAACGCCACAAATAAAGATATTGTGAACGTAAGGGAGACATGGTTGAAAAATAAAGAAACTTAAGCCGTAAGCAGGATGAACATATTCAGCCAGTTAACGCTTGTACATATGCTTGAAACCGCAAGAAGCTAAGAAAACAGTGCGGCTTGCTATGCTTAGTAGAAGATAGACTGCGGCAAGCGCCACTTATACGTATCTACCTCATCGAAGCACATTATGTAAGTACGAGTCCACTTTACACAAAAGCAGAATTAACTCAGGTTACTAGAGGTCAAACAGGACAGGGTTCGTCTTCCAGCTAAAATAAGCAGAGATGGCAGAATCGAAACTCGGCAGAGGCAACGTGAGCCAGGAAGAGCCAAGGCCAGACCAAGAGAAGGAGCGAACAGTAGCTTTGCAGAATCGAAACTTAAGAACAGAACAGCCCTTCTCAGAAAGGCCGAGATACGGAGGCCCAGGCAAGGTGGCAAGTCGAACAAGAATTAAATGCACAAATAGAAGGCAGATTCACGGTGTGCTAGCACGTGACCAGCCGAGCGAGAAGAGGCACAGTTTCACACTTATGCCTGGCTGTCGCCCAGACAGAGATATCGACTTTTTCTGACAAGAAGCTACAGTTTTGAGGCTGACCACAGCCAGCTATTTGACACATAGCCACCAAAGTACTGATTGATGGAAGGGAGGCCGGGTGAATCTTGGGGCATCCTGCACCTGGTTGACCCTTCTGCGTGCTGCTAATTAAAGTGGAGATTTATGCATGGGGTTGAAGCCAACCCAATCACAATGGACCAAATAATCTAGGGTCCTAGAGATACTAGAACCAATGGGACATCCTACTTTTATTGACGTCCACCGTAGTTATTTGTGAAGGAAGGGCTTAGACGCCCACCTAATAGTGTTTATCCAATCCCCACACTCCGTTACCATATACAAATATAGCACCTATATTTAATTTACCTTTTTCCAACCAATAGAATTGCATGTTAACTTTTGAATGTTACACATCAATGATGATGAATTTTTGGTATAAATGTTACTGTTTGTATGAAGTTATTGGGAGTTGAAGCGAGACGGGCTATTGCATCACTGTTGAGTTCCATGTTTCCCCGTTTTTTGTACTTGTCATTAAACGGACTCCCCTTTGCCAAACCATTGATTTGTCCTTATTGATTGGTGTTGGATAAGAAAACCTGCACCCCCATCCACCTCAAGGTGCAGCTATCTTGTCTTAAAGTACTGCAGAGCTAACTCTGACTCTGTGAGCCGGTCGAGGGTCTCCAGTACAGGGACACCCCAGCCCCCATCACCCATGACGCCACCCTGCAGGCAGACCCCTCCACATGGGAAACCCCAGCCCCATCACCCGTGACCCCATCTTGCAGGCAGCCCCTTCCACATGGGACCCCCACCATCCCGTAATGCCACCCTGCAGGCAGCCCCCTCCACATGGGACACCCCAGCCCCCATCACCCGTGACGCCACCCTGCAGACATCCCACTCCACATGGGACACCACAGCCCCCATCACCCATGACGCCACCCTGCAGGCAGCCCCCTCCACATGGGACACCCCAGCCCCCATCACCCATGACCCCACACTGCAGGCAGCCCCCTCCACATGGGACACCCCATCACCCATGATGCCACCCTGCAGGCAACCTCCTCCACATGCGACAACCCAGTCCCCATCATTTGTGACGCCACCCTGCAGGTAGCCCCCTCCACATGAGACACCCCAGGCCCCATCAACCGTGATGCCACCCTGCAGGCCGCCCCTTCCACATGGGACACTCCAGCCCCCATCACCTGTGATGCCACCCTACAGGCAGCCCCCTCCACATTGGACACCCCAGCCCCCATCACTCGTGGCTTCCCAAAGCACTGCAAAGGAGACCGCCATGTCGAGGAAGAGGAGCTTCAATAAAGAAGAACTCAACATCTTGGTGGACTATGTGCACGCACACTACATGCAGCCAGGTAGCACACATACGCCTGCTCAGCGTAAAGTCCACTGGCAGCGAGTCACAGATCTCATTAACGCCTTGGGGAATGAGAGGCGCACCGCTCATGAAGTCATGAAGCGGTGGAATAACCTCCACCGGCGAACCAAAGGGAAGCTGGGTGCCAATCTCGCTTATGCTCTGGTGACTGGAGGTGGGTCACCACAGCAGCAGGATCTCATGCCACATGAAGAGGCCATGAGCGAGTTTATTCATGTGGCTCAGGTGCAAGGCGTGGGAGGCCTGGAAAAGTACGAGGAAACATCCGGTGAGTGATGAAGCGTGTGCATCCTGATTATGTGTATGTAGATTAAATAAATGTGAATGATTGTGTAGCACTTCTTCCTGCATTTGTATGACTGACATGGGTGAACCATTTCATGGTGTACTGACCCGTGCTTAGTGTACTGCAGAGTGCTTACAACCCATGTGCTGCACATCGGTTGTACATGGCTTTGGGACATTAGTCATCCACAACCGTCAAATATTGAAAGACATTTGAGGCATGCCAACACAACGTGGCATGTGGCTATGTACATCAGTGATGCCAGTGACTCAGCTATGCCAGTCATGTGCTTGTCTCTGAAGCATGTGCTATACATCGGGCACTGCATGTAGTCCAAATTTCACCCACACATGTCCATAGGTGGTTTCATACTACCCATACCTTCCAAGCACACTGTCAGCGGGCGTGACATTGTGCCATGAGTGACATAGCATTTTACTACACAGTGTCAATCCCTGCCACAGCTATGGCACTGCCCCCCTTGTTAGAAATGTGTCTGCAGTCATCCATGTTGACCTGCCACACTCAACACACCCCCCATGGGTGCATGGCCCTGTCCCACTTGTGTGTCACTGTCCCCTCTTCCTATCTCCCAGCACATGTCCTCACTCTCTCCACATCACACACCTGGAACACCACAAATGTCTGTTGGCAATGTCTGCAGTGCTTACATGGTTAGGGACACGGGATGTGGTGGCAAGTCTGCAGACGCCATGATTTCAGGGATGGTGTATGAATGCAAATTATGGCATGTTAACTTGCATGTAAATGTGTTGCAGGACAGCATTCTGATGACAATGCATGGAGTAGATGCAATTAACATGATTATTCATGTCTATGTGTCCATGTGCAGGTGATGAGCCACCAGAATCAGGGGAGGAGGTAGAGGAACAGGAGACTGAGCCCCAAGAGAGCACCAGTGGAGGATGTGTTGTGGCAGCCCATGAGAATCCACTGGTGCTACAGTCCATCCGGGGCATTAATCAGTACAACTCCACCTCCAATGATACGAGTGTCTATGGTGGTGAACTGGATGTCCATTCCTCTATGCTGTCGGATGTGAGTGCATCAAATGATGGTGCTGATGCCGGTCAAGTGGCACAGCGAGTAGAGCGCACATCCGTGCAGAGCCAAACTCAGCCTTTCATCCTTCTGAGGTCGATAAATGAGCACCACACACCGTGGGTAATAATAAGCAGCGCTCAGATACCTGAGGGTTCGTAGCGCTATATAAGTGCCAAATTATTATTATTATTATTATTATTCTGTGCGTCTGTAGGGGGTAAAGTCCCCTCATAGGGCCTGTCAGTGTTGCCACGTTCGTCTGTGGTGGTTATGGCTGCAAGGCCATGCTCCACTCTATTATATTCTGGTCCTGGGATGGATGACGAAAGGAGGGGATGCAGTCCTGCAGCCACAGACAGGGTCTTCACATCAAGGGCCCCACTCTCTTGTGCCCGTCAGCCGTGGGGCACGCACATGTGGTGGACGTATCGTGGCTGGGAAGAATGTGTGGGAGCAGTCAATGTTGCGTGTTACCCAGCCACAAGAGTGCTTCCTATGAGATGTTGGCTCAGGGCATGGATAGGGTGGCCAATTCCACATTCTCATGAAAAACACAGGTAGCACACCAGCTGCAGGCATTGCAGTCCACATGCCGCTCACACATGCTGCACATGGAGGCCAGCAACAGGAGCCGATGGGCCGAACTGAGGTCTCTGCTGGCATCCCTGCTTGCAGAGCGGCGGTCCTGCAGGGCAGCCCCGAGGCAAGAGTTTCTGGCCCTCGGAGCTTCAATGGAAGTGCGAGAGGCAGTACACAGTGGCAACAGCAGATGGAACTGTTGACTCATACCATCTCAGAGGAACTCTGTGCACCCCTTGAGGTGTTACATGCAGACCTCCAAGGCTTCATGTTCCAGATGCATTCATCTGGGTCCCGCCTGGCTGCTGCCATGGAGGACCAGGCCAGGGCCATGTGTGGTCAACCTCCCTTACCACTACCACCTTCCCATTCTACACGGGAAGGTGGCGACAGCAAACCCCTCCCAATCCATCATAGCCATGCGGTCCATGTACCCATGCAGGGAATTGTTTTTCAACTACCACACATGTGGGTGTTGACGTGCACCCTGCCCCTCCCCCCTCCTGGGAGGACCCCACTGGTTCAAAATTGACATTTTCTTTTATTTCTTTCCAGAAACTCCCCCACCCCCCGCCAGGATGTTGGCATTGGCATGTCATATTTTGTTTTGCCCTTTCCTGGTTGAGATCTTTGTTATATGTTGGATTGATTGCCCTTGAGGTGTGCCATTTACTCCCCAGGGACTATACATGTGCAGTGGTGTACGTGCAAGCATGTCTAGTGAACTCATCTAGCATGTTTGCATGGGGGTGCACTGGGTGGCATGGGCAGGTAATCATAGCTTTGTTTTTCCATGGCACGTGTGTGCAGTGTCAATTATACTGCACCATGTGTGTTTTAATATGTCCGTCAATGTTCCAGTAATTTGTGATGTGGCGGTGACTGCTGTCCCGGCTGAGACATCCTGCACCATTCGAAGTCCACACTCCTCATTTCCTCCACCAGACAATGTCGTTCCTTTAACAAATTAAGAAACACACTTACTGGTGAAGGTCATGTGGCATTTGCAAAATTAAGACAGAGTTATTAGGTAAGCATTTGCACTGTCTTGCATGTTGTGCACGCTTCATTGTTGGTCATCTTTGCTGCAGGTGTCAGTTCTCTTATATGTCGTATGCATGCTCACATGGCGTTGTGGTAATTTCATTGGAGCTCACGTCACTGTGTAAGCTACCTATGTGGATACCTCAATGGGCGCACCGATTGTGCTGTGCAGCATGTCATTGTACATCGATAAACCAGGCCATGGACTCCTTGATCTGTCATTTCCTTGTTATTCTGGTGTGGTACACTGTACTCCTGTACATATCAATGTCAATGGCCATTCACCTCGTGTTGGTCCTGAACTCTGTGTTGTATGCATATTTTTTTTCTGTTGTCAACTGTGATCATGTATGTGCGTGGATTTTGTTCTGTTACTCTGCATTTCATTCCATGTAGGTAGAGCGTCTGCAGATGGTGTGCATTGTATGCAAGGCAGGTGAGTTCCACGGACAGGTGAGGGCATGGCATTTGCTGACACTTCGGCGGTGTTTGCATGGGAATGGGGCACTCTGTGTGCCCCTCACCCCCTTTGTCCCCTGTGATGGCTGTGTGTGTGTGCCCCTCACTCCCTCTGTAATGGCTGTGTGTGTGCCCCTCACCCCCCGTGGTGGCTGTGTGTGCCCTCACCCCCCTTTCCCCCTATGACGGCTGTGTGTGTGCCCCCCACACCCCTGGTGGCCTGTGATGTGTGTGCCCCCACCCCCCATGGTCGCCCGTCCTGTTGTGTGTCCCCCCCAAACACCCCCATGGTCGCCTGTGATGTTGTGTGTGTGCCCCCCACTCACCCCATGGTTGCCTGTGATGTTGTATGTGCCCCCCACTCCCCCATGGCCGCCTGTGATGTTGTGTGTGCCCCTCCGTGGTCGCCTGTGATGTTGTGTGTGCCCCACCACCCCACACCCTGGTCGCTTGTGATATTGTGTGTGCCCCCCTCATGGTCGCCTGTGATGTTGTGGGTGGCCCCCCACATCCCCTCTCGTTGTCCTCCTGCTCCCCTCTTCCCTCTCCTCCTAGCCACGGCTGCTTAAAATGACTTTCTGCATTTGTATGCTGCTGCCACCCTGAAACATGGGACTAGGCAACATGTATGTTTTGACAAGCACTTATGTAACTAAGGAAGCCTTCTGTGACAGTGCTGCGATAGCCAAGGCCTGTTGTGCGCTTTATAAATGCAAATGAATTTGAAAATAAATATGGGACGGTTTATGTGAAATGATGGTAGTGACATAGTCCCTCATCTATGTGTTTCTTTTGGAAACCCAAAATGAAATTAGTTTTAGTTCTAAGGGATGCACACAATGTAGCACTTCCAAGGACACATTCTCAGGGTGGTTTGGTGGGCACAGATGATTGGCCCTTTGTCATCATTGAATGGCACCTGGAATGTGCCAGGGCTGTGTGCACTTCACAGGGGTTGGATTTTAGGTGAAAAATGTTGCCACAAGCTGGGTACGGGCAGCCTCACCATGTGCCCTTTGACCTGCCATGCACAAGCAGCGTGCATGTGGTTGCAGGTGTGGGGACATGGGCGTGGGGGCACCAGCATGTCCACCGGTACGCCACGCCGTGTTGCAACATTGTGCAGGACACATTCTGCCCCAATGATCATGCACACTAGTGGTGGTGCATATAGCAATTCACCACCAAAGTGGTCAAGGGAGCGGAAACAAGACTTGAGCACTCCAAATTTGCGCTCCTCTATTCCCCGAGTTGAAATATGGGCGTTGTATTTTACCTATGGTGGTGTGGCAGGGTTCTGTATTGGCGTCATCATGTAGGTGCTCAGAGATGAGGCACTGTCCCCTGTAGAGGCGAAGATGTTTGTCATTGGTGTGTATTTGTGTGTGACATGCATGCATGTGAAACAGAAAAAAGTGTCTAAATCTAAAGACACTCCCGTCCCCTGCACACCATTAAAGCTGATACACAATCAGTCAAGTATAATTAGAATTTTTACTTCAAAGAAGGTAAATAAGTATTAGGCAAAACAAACAGATTTCACAATATGTTGACCAGAACACTTCTGGTTGACATTAGAATGAGTAAAAATCCAAACACTCAAATAAGGCCATCATGGAAAAAAATGATCTTGAAAAAAACAGAAATGAAACATTTTTTAAAAATAAATCAAAAATAACCAAGCAACAATATTCTTGCGATGTACTCAGGAGCTCTACGCGTTTCGGGGAACACCCCCTTCTTCAGGAGCAAAAAATGATATGAAATTATATGCATTAAAAGAAACCATCAGTATAAACAACTCAATGTCGTATTTACAATGCACACGAAATTTGCGAGATCCAGGACAAGAAATATAGAGAATGTAATTTGTGAAACAAGTAATACAATAAACATAGCAGTCCGCATTTATGTGGTCACAATAGTTTAGCTATGATCAAAAAAAATACAGACATAACCATCCACCATCCCATGGGTGTGACTCCAAGAAAGAAAATAATAAGGCCTCAAATGGGCACTCAAGTGTCCAAGTATGCCTAAAGAAATTATTACCTGTTAAACAAACTGACAAGTGACAAAGAAGTACTAAATTCACAGCAGCGATGATTCATAAGATCTGATAGAGAGAAAGGTCCAATTGCAGCTAGGCTACAGATTGGCTAATTCCAAAAATGTGGTAATACCCTGTAAAGGTAAAGTGAAGATGTGTCAATAAATGGTTTTATGTGGTTAACCTAGGGGTCAAGGGATTGAAGGACACCTAAAATAAATTAAATGACATGCTTACCAATGATTAGGGCCTCAGTCACTAAGACAATTGGACAACGATTTAGGGGTCCAACAGGGACCAGCTGATAGATGGTAAACCAATTCACAAGGAGGTCCACTTTCACTTTTATCGTACCCGGAGAATGCAAAACACTGAATGGGTCAGGACAAGTAAGCCACTAAATGTGACCAGAAAAAAGGAAAGAAAGAATCCTAGAATCAATCTATTCATGTAACATAGGAACATAAGTGGAAGTCAAAACAGTATATGAAAATAGTCTAAGTTAAACACCACCAAGTCAGGATAAGCCACTGTATGTAACTAAAACAGGAGAAAAGAAAGCACGGAAGCAATCTATTCATGTAATATAGCAACTTCAATGAAGGTCGAGCAGTGTTTAAAAAGAGTCTTAAGTTAAACCAACACCACAGGGAAATACAGATGAAATCAGCTGAAGTTAACTGCCAAAGTAAAAATGCACAGAAGTAAAGCATCTATCCCTTAGACTCACCGCTATGTAGGAAAAGACCTCTAGCAAACGTGGCGGCTCGAACTGGCTAGGCATAATACAGCAGCAAACGCACTGTTTATACTGTTGATGGCGATCATGTGATAAGGTCACGTGATCTAAAGCGTTAGAAACGTAACGTGTTTGAGAATGGACTGCCGTCACCATGTAGCCGGCACTGTCTATACTTCGTTTGCAATCATGAAATAAAGCCACGTGATATTACACGTTGGAAGCATAACGTGTTTAAAGGGGGGCTGCCCTCCCCAAGTGGCCAATCTAATGGCCAACTAAAACAAATAAACTAACAGTAAATGAATTCAAACAAATATATTGAAGGATAAAAATAAAAATAGAACCATAAAATATACGGGCAGTGCTAAAAAAGCATGCATCGAAGGCCCAATAAAGACGCAAAATGAAAAATGAATAATAAAAGACCAGTAACAAAAAACAAGACTGGAAAGGAATGGTAGCCAAACCTAATATAAATGCACATTGGGAATACTGTAAAAAAAAACCTACTCAGGAGGTAAAAAGGAGGGGAACAAATATATATAAAAAAGGCATATCCATGCACACTAAAGTGAACTAATAATTAAATGAGAAGAAATTCCCAAAATATAACAAAACATGTCCAGTGGACAAGTGACTACAGACACTCACGATTGGTGCAATATAATGTCCCAACAGCATTAATGAAAATGAATAACAGAACTAAGACAAAATACCGCCCATAGGCGGGATAACTAGGACTAAATATAGATAAAGGAAAATAAAGTAATAAACTAAAATATGAATATAACAAAACTAATATGTGCAACGAAATGATAAATTACTTCAGCCTATGGCTGAACAACTTAAGAAGCAAACAGTCTATAACAGTTAAAAATGACGTGAAAAACCGAATACACTAACAAAATGAATTCAACATTACTAACTAAATCAAGGAGTCAAACGGATAAGGTGAAAATGACCAGTCCAGAAAAGTATAATCAAAAGATTACAAAATGCCCAAATGGGATCGAGTTCACACGAAGCAATTAAGAGAGAATTATTCATTGAGACCTTTTGGTGTAATAGTCTCAAGGGTATCTATCCAGGCATTTGTACTCACCATTGAGCCATGTGTTGCCATGCCTCCCAGCTTCCAGGGCCCGGTGTAGGGGTGATATTCTGAATATGAAACAATCATGGGTGGACCCTGGATAGTTTGCATATACAGAAGTAATGATACCCTTGGCATCACATACAACCTGCACGTTGATGGAATGCCAGTGATTTCGATAGATGTGCTCTGTGGCCCTAGGTGGACGTAGAGCCACATGGGTGCAATCGATGGCACCAAGCACTCTAGGGAAGTGCGCCACCCCATAAAAATCCTGGACCAAGGCCTGCCTTTCTGCAGGTGTTCTGGGCATGTAGATGTGCCTGCTGACTGAGGGGCATGCAGTCATGATTGCCAACACCTGAAATGAGACAGCGGCCAAAGAATGCATGCCATTGAGCACCTTTTCCAAGGGGCTCACTGCTTGGGAGCAGAGGGTGGGTGATGTAAGGTCATCCTCCCACTCCCTGACCAGGTCTAGTTTGATATGAGGTGGAAACCTATACCTGCCATAGACCTAGTCATCAGACATCCCAAAAAGGCTGGTCATAGGTAGAAAAATCTGTGCCCTGGTCATCCTCCTCCTGCGGTGTCCCACGATCACTGCTGCAGCAAATGGTACATTCATTGTAGCTATATAGGCGCATTTGTTGAGACTTTTCATGCATTCTTTTTTGTGCACGTTGATGTATCCACCAGCTATCGCGTGGCGTACGTGTTTCAGGATTTGCACGTATTTTACCGTGCGCCAGCAAGGCCCTGTTAATTTCCATGAATATGGGTTTTTAGCGCGCATATGGGCGTTGCAAGGATTTTATTTTGGTACATCCCTTGTTACGCCCATATTTTCGCTTGTTGTTCCCCATTCCACGTGTTCCCCCTTTTTAGGTGACTGCGCAGTACCCATTGCCCCTTCGGCACGTGTCTTGCGCAAGGTGTTTGTGGTGTCGCAGTGACGTGTTGGACCGGTGCAGATTCCTCGCAAGTACCTCGTAAGCCCTCCGCATTGTGTTCCAGGAATACACAAACTGGCACTTGCGCGCGATCTCGCGTGCATGCCTCCTATTTTCTGCGCAAATCATTCCATGAATTAGGGCCTATATCTTTTGTGGTGATGATGATTCTCAATATTGGTAATCGTGTTCCATTTGTGAGTCTTTAGTTTGATTATTTTTTCGCGATCAGGACAAGTTTCTAAGCAATCCTGATCAAGACCCAAAATTGACAGATGTTTAGCAGTGAATCCCTTAAGGTCTGCAATAAATGGATTAAAGGAAGGGGACGTACCTTTACCCACCAGCTGTAGAAGTGTGTTAGAGTTGGGGTCTGACTCTCCCATCCTAGCGAATTATGTTACTCTCCTGACGCACCAAACCGGCTATAATGATGGAAGACCATAATCGAGCCTCAGGGTTTCGACCGGGACTGTTTTCTGAAGATTTATTATAGTTCGCAACATCTTTGCTTCAAGTTTTCACAGCCATTTGATCTATTCCATGGATAGTACCTCAAGTTCATATAATATTACTGGAATCATACATACTTTATAGATTTCTATGAATCCAGCATACTCCTACGTCCTGTCCCCTTTCCTCCATACTTTTGGAGACATTCCGTCCAGTGAGACGGGACCGGAGCACTTTTGTAAAAAAGCATCAAATTGAAAAATGTGTCCTTCTCTTTTTACGCAGGGTACCGCAAGTGGCTGTAAACCCACCCTCCTGAGCTCCGCACGCGCATCACCCTTCAGTCCTTTTCTCCACGCGGTTGGGGCTGGACGCACTTGCATCACCGGAAAGACATTTATCTTCTTTCCGTTGTCCTTCTCTCCTGACCCGTTCTGCGGTCACGTAGTCCTCTGTCTATGCCGGATCGTTTGGGATTTGTATCTTGTTCCTCTTGTGAACGTCGTTTCGCTAGGGCGGATCCCCATTCTCTCTGTTGGGAGTGTCTGGGACCGGATCACCGTTGGAACTCGTGTTTCTACTGCGACTCCTTTCGGTCCGGGCACTTCAGTGTCGTCTTCGTTGGTGGGAGGAAGTCTTCCTGCGCCTTCCTCCACCGTATTTTCAACTCTTCATCGACGGAAAGAAGAGATGCCCGGGAAGTTCCATACTTTTCAGGGTACCCCCAGCCGGGCAAGAACTCTGCTACCAGATTTTACCCAGAGGTGCCTCGCAGGCCTAATAGGCGTACCAGGGTTTTCTCCGAGGGTTAGCACAAGGGGCCCACCGACACCGGATTACGATCCGAGGTTCACCAATCAGGTGCTAATAGTCAGCCCAGTCCTTCTGAGGCGTTGGGTACCGGAGTTTCGCTCCGAGGTCTCCTTGTCTGGAGCTTCCCATACAGACACCAGGGTGCACCCTGAGGCCTCCGTTGAGGCTTCTGCACCGAGCCACAATTCAAGGCCCCTCTCGGGGGAGCTGTTCAGACCAGACTCCGTTCTGAGGTTCCTCTTTTTGAGGCTAAGGTGTGTACCGACAGAACTGAGAGACCTGTCAAGGTCTTGTCTGTGAGGTGGATTCCTCAACATTCCCGTGCTCGCAGTGATACCGGTTCTGTTGAGGGGGCAAAAGGGGAGGTCTCGGACCATAACTCCTCTGTTACCGACTTTGCTGAGGTTCCTCTCTTGGAGGCTAATTCAAGGGACAGGATGTCCAGTAAATATCCGAGGCCCCATAGTACCGGCTCTGCCGAGGATCCTTGTGTCCAGGCTAAAGTTTCGATCAAGTTCCCTGACCAGTCTGTGGAGATGCCTGCCTCATCGACACATGTGACGCAGTTCTCCTCAGGTGTTAACAAAAAGGCGGGCCTTCCCGCATGGTCTAGAGTGGCCATTTTGGATTCTTCCCTTACATTCACGCCATCGACGGCAGGTGCTAGGAACCTTCTTTTTGGTGAACAACCGTTTCCGCGGGTCGGGTCAGTGCGAACCGTTCCGCCTTTCTTATGACTGGCACGCTCGGTCTTGCTTCCTGGTAGCCTCTTTGTCAGAGGATGCCTTTTTTAGGCAAGTTTCAGAGACTTATGTACTCTGACCCTATGAGGAAGTACTTCAAGGGCCTTTCTTGAAGCTCTGTCACCAGGGTTTCCCCTGAGGTGCCCCAAGGGCCTAACGGGCATACCAGCGATTCCTTCGAGGGTTCCGACAGACCTGCCAGTACCGGACATTGTTCCGAGGTTCACCATCACAGTGCTAAAGTTAAGCCCAGTTCGGCTGGGTGCTGGGATACGGGAGTTCACCCTGAGGTCTCCGTTTCTCGAGCTTTTTCCGCTGTAACCAGGTTGAAACCAGAGGCTCCTCTTGTGGAGGCGAAAGTCTATATCGACAGATCTAAGAGGTCTTCTCAGAGGGTCTTGTCGGTGAGGTATTGTCCTCAACTGTCCCATGCTCAGGGTCGTGGTGGTACCGGTTCGGTCAAGGGGGCAAAGAGGGGGGGGGTCCATGGACCGCATTCCCTCTGGCACCGGCTTGTCCGAGGTTCGTCCGTTGGAGGCTAATTTTGAGACTAGTTCGAAGAGGTCGACTAAACATCCGAGACCACCCAGTACCGGCTCTGCCGAGGATCCTTGTAAGGCTAAAATGTTGCTTAAGTCCCCTGACTCTCCTGAGGAGGCAATTGCCTCAGCTATTCATATGACGCAGTTATCTTCAGGTGGCAACAAAATGGCGGTCCAACCTGCGTGGCCTACGGCAGCCATTTTGGATAACCCACTTGCACCTACGTTCGCAACGTCTGGTGCTGGGAGCATTCCGTTCGGCAATAGTAACACAATTCCCCCCTTCTTTGACCGTCGTGCGTCAGCTCGGCTGCCTCATACTGTCACCCTCCCTCCTGCTTTTGCTCCACGGATCTATGTGGACTCAGCTGGTGGTGGACCCTCCTGGCAACCATCCTCCTTGTGTTCGGGGAGAGGGGGGGGGTGTAGGTCCCTTACGAGCGGTTTCTTCCTCTTCAACACCTAAGCCCTCGGCTGAGGATGAGTTTTTTGGGAAGTTTCTGATGCTCATGCACTGACCCTATGAAGATGTATTTCAAGCGTCTTTTCACTCCTGTTCCATCCCGGCCCCAGCAGCTCCGATTCGGTTTTTCTTTTAAAACCTGAGGTGGTAGGCGTGGAGGACCAGTCTTCTGTTCCCGCCTCGTTGAGATGAGCCTTAAGCGGATGAGGACGGCGATGAGCAGCCCTGCTGGGTGAGAGCGTTCGAGGACCGGGAGCGGCTTGTGTAGCTCTGCTGCAAGGGATTCCCCTGAGGTGCCTCAGGGGCCTAATAGGCGCACCAAAGTGTTCTCTGAGGGTAACTCGGAGGACCTGCCAAAACCAGATGTGGTTCCGAGGTTCACCATTTGGGTGCTAAGGTTCAGCTCAGTTTGTCTGTGGCTCTGGATACTGGAGTTTGCCCTGAGGTCTCCATTTCTGGAGCTTTCCACACTGACACCGGAGTACGCCCTGAGGTCTCCGATTCTGGTGCTTGTCACATACCGCCACGGCTCGAGGCCCCTCTTGAGGGAGCTATATGTTCCGGGTTAAAACCCAAGGTTCCTCTAAATACAGTACCGACGGAGTCGAGGGATCCTCTAAGGGCCCTGTCGGTAGGGTACATTCCTCAACTGTCCCACGCTCGAGGTTGTGGTGGTACCGATTCTGTCGAGGGGGCAAAGAAGGTGATCAGCAACAGGCCTTCCTGTACCGGCTCTGCCAAGGTTCCTCCATTGGAGGCTAATTCTGGGTCAGTTCCTAGGATGTCCAGTAACCATCCTAGATCTGCCAGCACCGGCTCGGCCGACAGCTTCAGCTAAAGCCCCTTGTACACAGAGGTCAGGGTCCCAGACTCGGTTCTTCTTTGGGATCAGGGGGTTTCTGGGTCGCCATGCGCACCGATCTGAACTGCTGTTGATAGCCCCGCCTTAAGCGGCAGAAGCAAGGTGGTTGGTTTTTCTCTCGGCCATCAACTTCTTCTAATGGGACAGATAATCTCCTGCTGACAAATCACCAAATGATATTTTTTGTCGATCACACTACACTTCGTTGGGAGGATGAATCTCGTCTCATCTGGGGGTGTGGCAAACCATCACCGAAGACTGGTGGGGTTTGTCCATCGTTTAAGTGGGTTTTCGCTTGCCCTTTCCTCCTACCCCACCCTTCAAACCTCTGTTCCAACAGATCGGGATGCCCTCCCTCAGAGCAGAGGTACAGAAACCTCTATACCTCAGAGCGGTAGTACCTGTTCCCCTCATGGAGCAAGGGAGGTGCTAGTACTGCTGTCCTTTCACAGTGCTCACCCCGGCTGGCCTGCGCACTATCTTCAATCTTTCCGAGAGAAATTCAAGTTGATCACGCCCTGCCAAATAAAGCCCTCTCTTCGGAAGGGTGATCGACTCAATGTGGTGGTCTTCCAGGATGCGTAAATACACATTCTGACTTGGAGCCCGCTTAAGAAATATCTACGGTTCTCCATGGGAGCAGAACACTTCAGATTCGGGTACTCATTTTGGTCTCGGCTCAGCGAGGCGCACCGGAAACTCCTCTGAGGGGCCCTGCAGCAGTATCCCAATACCGGATCTCCTTCCAAGATTCCCCATTTGGGGCGATAGCTGACCCCAGTTCTGCTGTGGCTTTGGATACCAGGGTTCGCCCTGAGGGTTCTCCATCTGGAGCGAACTGTACTGATTCTTGACTCGAGGCCCTTCTCGAGGTGGCTATAAGACCAGGCTTAAACCTGAGGTTCCCCTGCTTGGGGATAAATCGGTCACCAACAGAATTGAGAGTCCCTCATCGAGGGTCCTGGCTGTAAGGTATATCCCTAAGCCTTTCCGTGCACGCGGCTGTGGTGATACCAGTTCTGTTGAGGGGGCAAAAGAAGGCGCTCATGTACCACAGACCTTCCAGTACTGGCTCTGCTGAGGATCCTCCACTGGAGGCTAATTCTGGGGAAGCCCCTGACGTGTCGAGTAAACACCCTGGATCTGCCAGTACCGGCTCTCCCGAGGTTCCTTGTTTCAAGGCTAGGATGTCACGCAGGGCCCGGACTCCCCTGGGGAGACTACTGCTCCACTTGCTCCTGTGACGCAGTTCGCCCCCGGTGTGTGATAATGGCGGCCCAACCTCTGCGGGCCACAGCAGCCATTTTGAATACATCCCCTACAGCGAGGTTTTACATCAACAAGCAGGGCAACACAGGCTCCTCTCCTTGTGGATCTTGCCATACAAATGTGGGCTGGGCCATCCATTATATTGTTTGGCTTAAGGCTCCACACATTCCGGGTCACCTCAATGTGACCGCAGAATAATTCAGTCGCCAGTCGGCATCGGTTACGAGTGTGAAATGAACGGCAATATCATCTCCAACTTTTTCCAGTAATGGGGCATGCCCGAGGTGGTCCTTTTTGCAGCTTGTGGGTCAACATGAAAGCTTATGCTTTCCCCTCATTGCCTCCCATCTATTGGTCGCTCTGTAAGCACATCGAACCGTTGGCAAAGCAGCTACGTGGGCTTTCCCACCAGCTTTTGGTAAGCATTACTGCTTAGACCTGGCCTCGAGAGTTGATGCTCAATTCAGCCAGGCTGGGTTAAAAATCATTTTCAGTAAGGAGGTTCCAGCCACCTGTATTTCCTGTGAGGGGTGCTTGGTAATCTCCCAAATGTATGGAGGAAAGGGGACGGGACGTAGGAGTATAACAAAGTTACTCACCGTAGTGACCATCTTACTCCTATTCCATAGTCCCCTTTCCTCCATACGCCCGCCGTCCCCTCTAATAAGTATCCTCTATTATTGCTTAAAGGTCTCCGACCTGGCGATAGAAAAGGACTGAAGGGCGATGCGCGGGGCGGAGCTCAGGAGGGCGGGGTTATGGCCACGTGTGGTACCCCGTGTAAAAAGAGGACCCATTTTTCAATGTGATGCTTTTTTACAAAAGTGCTATGGTCCCGTCCCACTGGACGGAATGTCTCCAAAAGTATGGAGGAAAGGGGAGTATGGACTAGGAATAAGATAGTCACTTTGGTGAGTAACTTGGTTAATATTACGCCCCTCTCTGTTCTCTATGTAGTTCTTGAAGACCAACCATCTTTCCCACACATTTTCATACACATAATCTGCATAGTATAAACAGGTTGGCTTGGTTATTACTGGAAAGCCCAAATAAATGAATTCTTGTACGTTCTTCAAAGCTGTATTGTCCAGTTGCCATTTATGCTTTTGAATAACTGTACGTCTGCAACCCAACGACATTGTACTATTTTTGATGTATTAATGACCATTTCATTTTCCCTTGCATAGTCTACTAATGCTGTTATTGATTGCTGCAGGCCATTGCGTGTCTGGTCGAAAATAATATCGTCATCCGCGTAGGACATGCTAGTGATCGTGACTCCATTTATTTCCGGAGTGGAAATTTCATATGGTCTGCAGAAAGCCATCCATATCAGCAATGAAGGCATTATGTAGAATTGGGCCCAAGAAGCAACCCTGTTTTAAACCTCGATTTGCAGATGTGTATTCTGATTGTGCCCATCAGAACTGAGATGCATAGCCACTGAGGTATTCGTATACAAAGACTGAATAAAGTAGAGCAATTGCGGATCAATGCCCCACTTCTTCAGATTATCCCACAATTAAGCTCTAGGTAGCAGGTCAAAAGCCTTGGAAAAGTTGACGTAGCAACAAAACAAACCCATACCACCACCTTTTGTGCATGTGGATATGAGGAATTGCATGGTGCCAATATTTGTAATGGTATTATGATTTCCTAAAACCTGTTTGAAAAGTGCCCAGGATTTTATTTTCTTCCAACCAGCTAGACAATTGCTCAAAGATTATATTGTCAAAAACGTTTTGACTGCCATCATTGCCAAAAGGCGGTAGCTAGATGGCTCCAGTTGATCGCCCCTTTTGAAAATAGGCACTAATGTGGATTTTCGCCAGCTATGAGGGATGTTACCAGTCTGAAGTATGTGCTGGAAAAGAACATTCAGGACCCTTGCCCAAAAATAGGATTTTCTTTAAATAAAATGTTGGGAATGCCATCAGGGGCGGGGGCCCTTGATGAGTTCGCTTTCGTAATCAATCTAGCTAAATAGGACAATCTATAAATAAGCATTAGGGCACATCGTTATGACATTTAAAGCATAAAGGATCAAAATAAATAAGCAAATTGTCAAGCTTGTATCCTATGTCGAAGTTAGATATGTGGAAGGTTATGCACTAGCTCCTGGTTTTAGCTCCTACTTATCTAATCTTAATTTCTCTGACAGGCACCTTTTTATGTGTTGCTTTGTAGAGCAGGTCACAGAATCTTAGGTTTAGGGACAGCTTAGACCTTGTAATTTATAATAAAGACACATTCAGTCAAAATGCCACCCTGGATGTCTCTGGATTCTGATCCACCACGGCACATAAGAGCAAATAAAAGGAAAAAGATGTAGCATTCTAGGGTATGTAATAGTCTTCCTATGTGTTGCCATATGCTTTTTCCTTTGCATTTGACAACTGTCAAATATCATAGAATCGTGTGTAAAACCATGAAAGTTAGCAAACTTTCATGGTTTTGCACATGCTTCTATGATGATTGTCACCTTTTGTCCCACGTGCCCGGTTTCTATGAACCTGCTTTTCTGTGTGTTGTATTTTCATTTGAATTTGCTTGCAGATGCCTTTTTTGCAGTGCCTTCGCCAACTGTCTCTGTAACAGTTTTAAACAGTCCAAATTATGTGTGTGCTCAGCATGTGGTAATACAATGAGTACTTGTATACGAATTGTAGATGCCTGTGCTCACACTTGCGCACCAGAGTGAAACAATGTAACACAACCATCCTTTACCCAAAATGTTCACTGTTTTATGCGATGAGTGACTCAACAGCAAAGGAAGACTTCACTCCCTCACTTGCTCTCTCTGATCATTCCTTTAATACATTGCTTCCTGAGACATAAGTGGGCGTGAGGCGACTGGAGGCAGACAAAATATACTATCAGCAAATGAGAAAAGTGTTTGGGGTGTTGGCTGTGTTCCTTCACCGAGGACTAAAATGTGTGCTAAGAAGTACAGAGGCCGATGGCATGTGAGAGGAAACTCAAGGCACACTTCCTGTAGTACATGTGTAACCACCCGGCCCCTATGAGCCCTATTAGCTAAGGGCGTTATGCATAAATGAAAGTAGAAATAATCACAGGACACAGGAGCTTTATTAAAGGTTTTTATTGAATGTGTATGTTTAAGTGTTTTCACTGGGACGTATGTGACTGTACCACGTTCTCCACCATGGGGTCTACCTGGAACACTGGACTGTGGGACACCTGGAACACTGGACTGTGAGACAATGTGCAGGTTTCCCCTGCCCACAACCATGGATTTATCCGGGGAGCGTACTGGAGAAGAAAAAAACATTAGAGGTGACAGTTGAAGGATGCAGTGAAAGAAGACAGACAGAAAAAGCAAGAAAGAGCCCAGAAAGAGAGGAAAAAGATTAACGCTGCCTGGGGTTTGGGATCGCTGCCTCCAGCGGCCCCCCAGGGCTCCCTGAACTTGCTGAGCCGGGCTGCGTCTGTCAGCTGCAGCCCAGCAGGGGAGACTAAACAGCCCAGGCCGTGCGTGGGGAGCAGCCTGGGTTAATGAAAACTCCCGGGCCGCACGTGCAGGGTTGACCCCGAGCGAGAGCATGGCCTGGGACACAATGGCCTGTGCGGTGGCCAACCCGGACGGGCCAGAGGAAGAGAGAGTCCCGGCCCAGGCCGTGTGTCGCTGCAACATGAACTGGAGCATGGCCTGGTGGCCAGGGGTCCAGTCCGGGTGGGCCAGAGGTAGTTGAAGTCCCGGGCCACGGCGGTGCCGCGGATAGCTCGCCCGCTCCATGGCCAGGCGGGGCGGCTGGTGAAGAAAAAGGACTCTGGCGGCACCAGCAACAACTGCTGGGGGGGGGCTGCGCGCTGTACGCTTTCCCCGGGGCCAGACGGGAGAGCAGCACTTACTTGGAGCCCCGGCCGCAACGCCCTAAGCAGCTGGGCCTCAATGCAATGTGCACCGCTGGGGATCAGACTCCACCCAGGGAGGCGGGCCTCGGTGGAGTCCAACAAAGACTCTTCCCGCTTAGGCACCGCCACAGGTGAAATTTAACCATGCATCTTCTAGCATGGAGCTCATGGACTCATAAGCCCAAACTAACAGTTAGGGCCGACGGAGCCCTATTAAAATTAAAACCCTTCCACGGATTAAAAGAGGGAATTTAACTACTGCGCTGCCAGACATTTAGGGCTGGCAGAGCCCCAACTAAATGACACCACAGCCATTGAATAGGCTTCTAAAGCCCTGCAACCACAGGATCACCACAGAGGAACCTGGGGCTCCTTTTAGGCAGAAACCTGTGCAGATTCTTTAGGGACCACTGCAAAAGATTTAGGACCACAGGTGTTTGGCAGTAAACCCACTTTGTAGCAGTCTGTACCACACAGATTCACTTGGTAGCTGTGGCTGAGCAGTCATACTTCCCTCAAGAAGAGTTAGGCAGTATGCAGAGTATACACAATAGGTACAGAGACACAGTAGCACAAAAAACACTGACCAGAGCTTTGGTGTAAAAGTATATAATTATTTATTTAAAAACACACTTGTAAAAAAAGAGAAGTAATTTCAGCACACAGTCACTATCATATATATACAACCCTATTCCCTTAGTGGTGAGACGGTTCAGCAGGGCTCCACCGGTGATGTCATTGTTGCAGGTCGGCTCAGCTTCTCCCTCCGCGGATTCTTAGGTCCTGTGGCGACTTCTGAAGTTCCAGTCCCCAAAGCCCTGCTTTTTTGCAGCACACCCCCATTCACCCAGCCTAGCTGTTAATCAAACATGCTAAGTGGTGAGCCGGCCGGCTCACCACTTGGGCCAATCACACAAGAGTGCGACTTGAGTTACCAAGGTAACTCAGTCCAGGGTGCCTAAACCCCCTCCCACACCCCCTGTGGTACCCAGACAGAGTGGCACCACTTTTGGAGGGTTCTGTGGAGAAGCCCGCCAAAAAGTGGAACAAAGGGCTCGACTTGGGTTGGAGTCACAGCAGAGAACACAAACGCCATTTTAGAATCGAGTTCTGGCAAAAAATACCAACCGGTGAATTAATATTAAGTAAATAAACCGGTGGTATGTTCGAGGCTATAAGAATTAAATAATTAAAGTTGGTAGCCTCGAACAATGGGAAAATACCATAGAGATATATTCGCAGTTGAATATAAAAAGTAGTATCCACTGCCACCAGCCAAAACTCGATCAGGGGACGTGCCCCCTCGAACAACAGACCCCGGGGCAATCGAATTGCCCCGACCAGTACGTCCACAATATGATGGTTTGTACCGGTTTCTGTTCATAATTTGGGACTAGTAAAGCCAGTGGTGACTTTACATGCCCTGGGAGACAGTAGTCAGTCCCAGGGTATGGAGTCTATTTTGGGGGTCGCTACGACACCCCTGTGTTACGGCACGGGTGCTGTGTAACCCACATCAAAAACACGAGACCCTATGGAGTAAAAGACCCCATAGCCCATAAAACACATGGAAAGTTAAAGGAACACCTCAAATCATGTCTAAGAGTGGGAGAAAAAGAATCTCACTCTTAGCAGGAGAGAAAAAAATAAACCCCAAAAATCCAGCAAAGCTGCTCGGGGACTCACTAGGTTTGGGAAATTAGCCTTACAGAGAATTCTCCCTAACAGCTCCCAAAGCCTGTTTCGAGGGGATTGTGTCCTCTGACGTATTCCACATCTTTGAAATTGATTACCACAGCTGTGCTGCTTCGGAAAACTTTTTCGGCGTAGGCGTCCTACGTCGATACGCTCCCTCGAGGACTTCCTCCGACATCACCAGATGTTATATGTGGGACGCACAACACCCGTAGCCTCAGTTCTGTTTTTTCAGTGAACGTGTTTGCTTCGAAATCTCGGCGCGCCTCGGTTCTCTCTTGTGAATCGGTTCTTCGAATATCGTTGTTAAACGAGAATATGTCTTTGTCTTCTGCTACCTCGAAGTCGGGCTTCAAGAAGTGTCGGGACTGCGGTTCCAAGATGTCTCTGATGGACCCGCATGACGTCTGCCTTTGGTGCCTCGGTGAAAGCCACGCAACTGATGACTGCGACGAATGCCAGTCTTTGACGTCGATGGCTGTGCGGGAGCGGAAGAAGCTGCTGTCGGCGGGTAGGGTTTCCAAACCCCGTAAATCGAAGTCCGCTGGACTTTCGACCGACGATTCGAGGGGGACTCTCTGCGTCGACATAAGTCCAGGGGGGGTCTCGTTCCAGGAGTTGGTCCCGCCATTCCTCGGCCTCTTCGAGGCATGCACGGAAGCGCCGTCATTGGTCGCCTTCCCCATCCTCGTCTGAGGACTCTGCCAGACGGTGGGTTGCTTGTCCCACCGAGCATTCATCTCCAGCGCAATGGAGATGATGGCGATATTTGAGTCGCAGGGCCCCCATCCGGCTGCGCCTTCGAGAGAAGCAAGCACGGAACACTCTAGAGCCACCGCTCGCATGCCTTTGGGCTCGGGCGGTCGGCACGATCACCGGGAGCCTCCGAGGTCCCAGTCGGAAAAGGAGGATCGCCATCGTGCCCGCTCCAGGTCCCGGTCCTTGATGCCGCCGAGACCGTTGGAGCCTGTGAGGCCTTCAAAGAAGGCATTGACGCCGACGGCGCCAATTCCGTCGAGGAAATTTCTCGAGGCTCCGGCTCCGAGGAAGCCATCGGCGCAGAGGCCGTCGAAGGACGAGCTCGGGGCTCTGGCCTCGAAGCCGCTGTCGAAGTCGTCGGCGCCTCGGTCGATGTTGAAACCACTCCCATTGGCACCCTCGACGCCTTTTGAAGAATTTTTGCCGGAGGTACCCTGGAGAGCTGTGGAAGCTCCTAGGAAGGTGCTCAGCAAGTCTGTACTGCCTATACTCGACCCATACTCTGTTCCTCCTCCCAGGGTGGACTTGTTCCAACCCTTGGAGTACATTTCAGAGGTTGAGGAAGGGTCTGAGGAAGAGATGCCTCCTGAGGTTCCTGATGACCTGTTGTCTGGTCATAGCCAATTGGAAGACCTTCGTCAATCTTTACATGACGCAAGTGGTCTTAATATCTCCCCGTAGTTTCAGTTTGGCAGGCCTGAGCCTGGTACACATGCTGACTCCTTGTACAGGCGCCTCATGTCGAGGGTGACGGAGTATCTGGGGTGGTCTGCTCCACCTGTGGATTTTCTGCAGGATGACCTGACAGATATCCTTGACCAAGGTCAACCCACTGACCCGGTGTTGCAATTTCATATGGCCTTACAAAGAAGGGTGGCGGCGGCTTGGACTGCTCCAGAGAGTCTTCCGGCAGTAAATAAGTCGTTATCGAAAAAATACCGTCCAGCCACTGGCAACCCCTGCTACTTGTCCACGCACCCCACTCTGGAGGGTTTGGTGGTACAGGCGGCTACAGCCCCAGCAAAGCAGGCAGCGCACCCTACAATCCCTCCTGATAGGGACGACAAACGCTTTGACGGTTGGCCGAAGAAGGTATTTTCTTCTGGGGGTATGGCTATAAAAGCAGCCAACTCCGTTTGTGCCCTTGCAAGATTCATGCACACTCTGTGGAATTGTGTATCTTTGGCGGCTGAACATATTCCAGAAGGGGAGGAATACGATGGTTTTTTTGCCCTCGTTCAGGATGTCAAGGATGCCATGTGTGAATCCGTTCAGTCGGGTCTTGACGTGGCAGACTGTGTCAGCCGGTCTAAGGCGGCGAGCACCGTGATGCGCAGGTTTGCGTGGTTGCGGAAGTCGGGGTTTGCTCCTGATGTATAGTCCCGGCTTCTCAACATGCCCTTTGATGGTGTCCATCTTTTTGGCAGCAAGGCTGACGAGAGCCTTGAGAGGTTGCAGACCTCCAAAGCTGTAGCAAAGTCATTGAGCGCTGCAGTACGTCAACCTCTGCCTTTTCGTCCTAGGGGACAGCAATGGAGGGGAGGTTCCTTTCGATACTACTCTTCCTTTGGTAGATCGAGGGGAGCTGCTAGTCAAAGGGGCCAAAGTAGGAGTACCAGAGGTGTTAAACGTGGTACTCGAGGTGCCAAAGCCGCTCGGGCAGTTGCCTATTTGCCCTCAGGCACTGCCGCAGCCGCTTCAGCTCAGTCATGAGGCCATGTCCCATGGTTCCCCAGTTGGGGGAAGGCTGGTGCAGCAACTTGTAGAATGGCGTGCCATTACTTCAGATGTGTGGGTTCTGGAGATCATAGCCCACGGCTACTGTCTTCCTTTCCGGCAGATGCCTCACGACAATCCACCGGGGAAGCTCTCTTTGAAGAGCCCTGATCCGCTCCTTGCGCAGGAAATCAAATCCCTGCTGGAGAAAGGCGCCATAGAACTGGTGCCTGTAACGGAGAGGAACCAGGGATGGTATTCCACATAATTTTTTATCCCGAAAAAAGACGGGGGATTGAGACCCATCATGGACGAACAAGCTTCTCAGGAAGGACAAGTTCAAGATGGTTACTCTCTCTCAAGTCCTCCAGGCCCTTCAACTTCAGGACTGGTTGGTGTCTCTCGACCTCAAGGATGCTTACTTTAATGTGCCAATTCATCCCAAGCACAGGAAGTACCTGAGGTTCGCGGTTGGCGACTCACATTTTCTGTTTCGGGTCCTGCCCTTCGGATTGACCTACGCCCGAGGGTCTTCACCAAGCTGATGGTGGTGGTGGCAGCGCATCTCAGGAAAGGGGGGATTCACGTCTACCCCTACATGGACGATTGGTTGATCAGGGCGTGCTCCCCCGAGCAAGTTCTGGATCATCTGTACGTCATCTGCCGCTCCCTTCACAAGCTGGGTTTCTCCCTCAACTTAAAGAAGTCTCATGTGACACCTACCCAGCAGCTCCAGTACATCGGGGCAGTACTAGACACATCCCTGGGGCAGTGTTCGCCTCCCCAGGTGAGGGCTCACCACATTCTGCAGATGGTGGACAAATTTTAACGTGCCCAGAGTCACCCGGAGTTCGAGTTCTTGAGATTGCTCGGCCTCATGGCATCCTGCATTCTACTGGTGCCAGAGGCCAGGCTGCGGATGAGATCTCTGCAGTGGGCACTCAAGATGCAGTGGTTGCAGTTCTCTGGCAGGAAGTCGGACCCCGTTCAGATTCCGCCCTCGGTCGCCCAGGACCTTCTGTGGTGGGCCGTCGAAGGAAATCTGTTCAAAGGGGCTTTCTTTTGGCAACCATGGCCAGAGGTGACGATCGTGACGGACGCATCCCTCAGGGGTTGGGGAGCTCTTGCCAACGAGCTGACAGCCAGTGGTCGTTGGTCGCCGTCGGAGTCCAGACTCCACATCAATCCGTTAGAGCTGCGGGCTGTCAGGCTAGCCCTGAAGGCTTTTCTGCCATCTGTGCGGGGGAAGAATGTCCTGATTATGATGGACAATACAGTGGCCATGCACTACCTCAACAAAAAGGGTGGGGGCAGGGTCATCCCACTGTGAAGAGAGGCGATGCAGCTCTGGTTCTTGGCCATCCAGCAGGAAATTTCGATCTCGCCAGTTCATCTGGCCAGAGACGAAAACGCGGTGACGGACGCTCTGAGCAGGCAGAGCACGGTCTCTCACGAGTGGGAGCTGGCTCAGGAAGTTCTTTTGGAGATCTTCGCCCTTTGGGGAACCCCACAAGTGGATCTCTTCGCCACCAGTGTCAACCGGAGGTGCGTGAGATTCTGCTTGCGGGAATTTCCTCCAAGAGGCGCCTCAGGGGACGCGTTCGTAGTGGAGTGGTCCTTCCCACTGCTGTACATGTTCCCTCCAGTCCCTGTCATTCCGCAGGTGTTGCAGAGGTTCGGTTCCCGGATGATCCTCATTACTCCGGCATGCATCAGGAGAGCGTGGTACCCAGACCTTCTAGACATGTCCATCTGCCCTCAACGTCGTCTTCCCTACCGAGACGATCTGCTCTCACGGGAGAGGGGTCGAGTTCTCCATCCAGAGGTCATGTCTCTCAGCCTTCATGCTTGGTATCTGAAAGGCTGAGATATAAGGATTGGGACCTCCCTGAAGACGTGATGGATGTGTTGCTTTCGGCCAGAAGGCCTGCAACGAAATCCCTGTACCGTTGCCGTTGGAGGAAGTTCTGCGACTGGTGCAGTGGACAGAATGTGGATCCTTTTCAATGTTCCATTCCTTTGGTTTTATCTTTTTTGCTTTCTTTATCCCATAAGGGCCTGAATGTGGGTACCATTAAGGGTTACCTGGCGACAATGTCCAAATTTAAGTGCTTGTCTGAGGAATGTTCTTATTTTAAAATTCCTTTGATTTCTCAGTTTCTAAAAGGGCTAACTCATGTATTTCCACCGTCGCCTTTCCAGGTGCCGGGATGGGATTTGAATTTGGTTTTAAAGTTCCTGATGGGAGCTCCGTTTGAGCCCTTACATTCTTGTCCATTGAGACTGTTGTCCTTTTAAAACTGTATTTTTAGTTGCGGTTACTTCCACACGCAGAGTGAGTGAGTTGCAGGCACTTTCCGCCAAACCACCTTTCACTGTGTTCCATAAGGACAGGGTTGTCCTTAGGGTAAGGCCTTCCTTTCTTTGGAAGGTTGTGTCGGAATTCCATCTGAGCCAGAAGGTCATTCTTCTGGCATTCTATCCTCCACATCCTGGTAAGGAATAGGAGAGGCTCCATAGGTTGGATCCTAGGAGAGCTTTGAGTTTCTATCTCTCACGGATGTCCCGGGTCAGAGTGGAGGATCAGCTCTTTATTGGTTACGCTGGAAGGCGTTTAGGTCAGGCTGTTTATAAGCAGACCTTGTCTAGATGGATCATTTTGACGATCTCTAAATGTTATCGCTTGGCGGGGAAGGACCCTCCTGTAGGTTTACGGGCCCATTCTACTAGGGGTATGGCTGCCTCCACTGCACTACAGAGGGGTGTTCCGATTCGCAATATTTGCCAAGCGACCACATGGGCCTCTGTCCATACTTTTGTGAAACATTATTCCCTGGACTTTATCTATGGGCAAGATTTGGCCTTTGGCAAGGCAGTCCTCTATTCTGCAATTTGATTGGGCATTCTAAAATTTCTAAATTCTTTTCCCACCTCCTTATGGTGTTACTGCTTTGGGAGTCTGTCAAAGATGTGGAATACGTCGGAGGACACAATCCCCTTGAAGAACAAGTTACTTTCTTACCTGGTAATGTTCTTTCAATGGGATGTTCCTCCGACGTATTCCACATCGTACCCTTCCTACCTGCCCCGCTACAGAATTTCTTATGCGATTGCAGCTTCCGTTTCCGCAAGGCTTTCTGTGGGAAGGCTGGCAGAAGATTGGTGCCACACTTTCTGGGGGAAAAAACTACAACTGAGGCTACGGGCGTCGTGCGTCCTACATATAACATCTGATGTCGGCCGTCGGAGGAGGTCCTCGAGGGAGCATATTGACGTCCTCGCTGCAGGACGCCTATGCCGAAAAAGTTTTCCGAAGCAGCACAGCTGTGGTAATCAATGTCAAAGATGTGGAATAAGTCGGAGGAACATCCCATCGAAAAAACGATTCCAGGTAAGAAAGTAACTTGTTCTTTAAGCACAAAGCTCTCGAAGCACTGTGGAGACACCACCCATACCATGAGGACTGGTGCTCCCAAAGCCCTAACGAGGAACAGGGCTGCCATAGCCATAGACCAGATGCCTGTGGTGCCACTCGCGGCAGATTAGGGCAGACAGGATCCAGGACTGACTTGATGACCGAGGAACAAAAGGTACTTGTTGAGTGACCTGTTATGTGACTATGATGACTGGAAAAAGGGAAATATTTTGGGTTATAGCAGACTGCAGCTGCTAAGGGGTTTGAGAGGGTGTAACGCAGGCAATGGGTTGTGATGAAGCAGGAGGTTAAGGAGGAAAGTATGGGGCCTGTAAGCAGAGTGTATAGAAACTTGCTTTAAGTTCATTTATTGATGGGTTTGTGCAATGAGTAGCTATTTCTCTGATGAATGCATTCTTAAACGCTAATGTGGAAAACTGAATTGTTGTATGGGGCTGGTATGAAGAAAGAGGATGTTTTGCTGTCTTAAAAAAGTTAACAATGTTTTAAAACCCTCATAGGGTAACTAAACTCCCCCTCTGGTGTACTGTGCCTTATTAACATCAAGGAACTCAGGGTGTGGCCCCATCTCCTATATTAACCCTTTTTATTTGCAGGTTGCTTACCGCGCCCCACCAGAGCATGTGGACTGTGATGGTGGGGTGATGGCCTTGTGGGTCAGCCATTTCTTGGCCCAGAGTATTTTTAATACTAGGCTTCCCGGGCCAGGGAGAAAGAAAAAAAACATCCAGGGTCTACACATGACCTAGCCTTTGTGAGCACAGACAGCAAGAGGAATGAGGTACAGTCGCAAGAGATGCAGGAGCCATAAAAAAGGGTCGGCAAAATACATCCAAGAGCACTAAGGACTAGATGAGAAAGAAGAGAGGGGCTTAGCTGAACCCAGGGATTGTCAAAGCCAGAGTGAAACTTCAAGTAGCCCTTAAACAGCAGTACTCGCCTGACTCAGTGAAGATGGAAAATGAAGATAAGATAGTCAAATGCATACATGGCTAGATTAACAAAAAAAATCAGGTATTCGCTGGGAAATACAGTACTCCTACTGGTTGGTTAAGAAAACACCTAAGCAGTTGAGACCTACATTTTGGTAGAAGACTGTGCTGTTTTGATCTTTCCCGGACTGGATTACTGACATTTGTGCTGTGAAGCTCTAATCTGAGGCCTCATCTGGGACACCATTCTAATGTGCCCCTGAAAGTGCTGCAAAGTCTGGATCCTGTTGTGAGTAAATGGTTAATGGCAGTCTACAATGTGTGTGTGTAACTTAAATTGTGCACAGCCTGGACAACAGGGTGTGCCTGCCAAATCCTGTCAACATTTGTATCCGTCAGCCCCATCACCCTCTCTTAGTGATTGGGGGACTGCTAAAAATGTAAGAGGATGTACCCTTCTGATCGGGTGCCAAAGAGTCCACTTCTAAAGTCCCTATTTAACCCATTGATCACCATTCTCAACTGTTCGAAGAACAGAAGTTGTGCTTGCGGTTCAGTCCAGAGGGAAAGGCGGTGCCAAACGGAAGAGCGGTACGTGGAAGATCTGCCTGCATCTTGTCAAGACTGATGTGACTGCCTTACAAGTGTCTGCAAACACCAGACTTCTCAGCTGACCAGAATGAGTCGGTGCTCCACCTGAGTCGGTAGGCAATGTCTAGTCTTAAGTCTGAAGTATCCCGGCTCCAAGCAAAAGCCTTGCTTCTCCTCTTTGTGCAGACCCTACAAGAAGAGACTGGATCACCAGAAAACAAAAGCATTGCTACTGAACGTAGCCCAAAACCTGTTTGCAAGAACATAACAAACAATTAAACATTGTGAAAGAACTCTGAAAATCCATAGTTCTGCCTAACCTATTGGGCTTTTGATGTCACCTTCCGGTAACCCAAACTGTTGGATAGCTGCACCGATCACTGGATGTTCCCCTCCAACCCTTCACCTTCTCATTGTAACTCATAAAACCATGTGCTCCTTGTAGAGACACTACACTCATATATGTTCAGAAAAACCTCGAGTAGAAAACAGAAAAATTCCCAAGACCCGCCTATGCTCCAAACATGAAGCAGCTGGCTCTCCCAGACGCCCAGCATAGCTATTTATTGACCTAATTGAATGTATGGATACATACCCTATATGTATTTACCATATGTTCTCTTTGTGTCCTGTATAACACAAGAGGTTGTACCGACAGGTACGTTTTTTAATTCTGAAACTTAATTGCTGTTATTGTAAAGGTGTGAACATTTTGGGGCATGCTCTGAGTTTGACGCCTATCTGGCAAGAGCCTGTCACCTAACAATGTTGCAATCATATGAGTCTAAATGAAAGCAGTTTTCCTATTTCACCATGTGTCAAAATGTGTTGTACATTTGGTTAGGCACACATTTTATTTGTCTTGATATAAATATTGTTGGTCAATTTTAACATAAAACAAAAAGGAAATACAGAAAGTTAAAATACAACAAATACAGTGTATGCCGATGTAATTGCCATCAGCCATATCTTTCCATTCCAGAAGGTTGGACAAAGAACATACAACATACCTATAGACTGTTAAATAATTAGCACGAACGAGAAACGAAATCTGAACCCCCGCCCAGTTAAGTGTCGGGGTACCTCTCTGTCTAGCTATTTGCCAAGTGCTATGGCTTCGAAAACCTGCCCAAACAGCGATTAATGGGCTAAGGGGTCTACGTAAACCTCGTATTACGGCTATTCGAATTGAGTAGCCTATTTACTGCGTTTCTCTGACCATGCAGGGCTAGATACATTTCGGCAAATATTAAGCAAGTTCCACCTTCCTCAGGACCAAAATCTGATAAAAATACGACTGAGGAGAAAAATAAAAATGGGGGTTCCTATGGATCTGACCCATGAAAAGGTTATATGGCATCCTCCATTGAGTGAAATTGTGATTGAAATTAAATTTAAAAGTATCGATCACTAGTTTTCAAACATCCAGACCAGTACCAATTAACCCACCAAAAGTGCTCGTGAGACAACTAATAGGAGAGGGACAGACCAAAAAAAAAACCTTAAGTGATGTGTGCAGCACCTCTGTAGCAACTCTGTGAGGAATAGTTGGGCAAATCTACTTTGTATTGCACTCTATCATCTGAGGGTAAGCAGGATGTTGTAATAATGATGGTTGCTGTGCATGCAAGCTGAATCTGCTAGGCGCTGAGCAGTTTAGAGCTGTGGGCAGGGTGCGCTGTAGCTAGTCAAAAAGCAGGGGGGTGGGGAGGGAAGGTAGGCAGCGGTGAGGTTGCAGGCTGACAAATTTACACTCAAACTTGTTTCTAAATGTATGTGTGCATGTGGAACACAGGAGCCTATCATATGCAAAAAGGAGGTGTAATTACCTATGCCTGATTTGGATGGTCGATCCCTCGTTTATACCTCAATAAATATTCCAGGAGGCACTCACTCTGTAAGCTGGTATTGGAGCACACGCATCGTTCTGGCGGAAGGGGAAATAACCTGCCAGTGAAAACACATCCAAATGTGAAGTGTGAATTGAGGAGCTCAGTGAGTTATAACAAAATTCTAAAAACGGGAAAGTAACGCTATGTGAAAAGTATACAAAGTTACCTCTGTTCGCCAGACAAACTTGAATATTGAAGATGGGGTAAAGCCTTGAGTGGTAGCTCTACAGGGAGGTGTCCCTGGTCGCAAAGTTGCACTGTTTGACGTTCCGTTGCTACTTTGGAAAGTCGGTACAGTAGAATGCCTATGGAAATGACCGCCTCTGTCAGTAGAAATCTCCCGTTGTTACCTCAACATTAAGTGTAGGGGCCGAGAGCCTGTAGGCCAGTTGGTAGTGCACCTTACCTGCCCAACAGGGTCCACAGGTCGATGTTTGTCTCTGGGGCGCGCTTTGATGTTGGCCGAGTCCGTCAGCATTAAATGTAACACAGGACTGTTAGTCACGTGTAGGGAAGCAGCGGGTTAACTGGGAGCTGGGTCATCATAGCTGGCGGCCATCTTTAAATAGCTTGGCTCTTATATGTGGTATGGGAACCTGGTGGATAAGGAGCACAGTAGGATATATGCTCATCAGCATTAAATGTAAACACAAGATTAGTGCTGGCGGCCTTCTGTGAAGAGCACGGCTTGCATATGTAATAGAGAACCTAGTTGGGGGGAGAAACAAAAGGATATATGCATATCTGTGTCCTCGGTTTAGTTTGCAAAGCTGTAGTGGGTCCTGAGTGGAGCGAAGGGCTGAGAGGCGCTTACACAGCTCTGGCTTGAATAAATGGGCAAAGACAAGATGGACACACATGCTTGCTGATAGTTGCTAGGTCATGGGTGCGAGTATGGCACCTCAGGAAGTGGTTTTAAACTGTGGGACTGGGACATGGTCACTTTTAGCCACATCATCCATATATAGACATCTCTTCATTTAAGCCCCTATCCATGCTGTTGAGGCAATGTATCCATCGTGCCTCTTTGTTAAGCAAAGCCCTCTGTGGGTTCTATACCTGTTTTACTATATCCAATACCCATCATTTGATGGCTTCTGCTTTATGTTGTTTTTCCATGAAGTGGGATTCAAGAGGTGCAGAAGTGTTCTTACATTGGATTCTTGATCTGGGTTCATTTATCCTCGTGTGAACTACTCTCGAGGTTTGCTCTACATACCTTAAGCCACACAGGCATTGTATGCAGTAAATCACATTGGGGGTTTTGCAATTTGACAGAAAACGTAACTCCCATTCTTTTCCGTTGACCTTGAATGATGTTGTTTTCATTGTGTATTTACACGCTTTGCTTGACTCACATGGAAAATGTTCCTTAAGTGGGCGTAGGTGCCAATTTGAGGTGGTTGCTTTGGTTTTTTAGATTTTGAATGGACCAGTTTGTCCCCAAAAATCTTTGATCGCTTGAATGCAAAGAGGGGTGGCAGTGTATTAGGCATACATGTCTTGATCATCGGCCATATTTCTATAGCATCTTTTTGATTTGGAAGGAGTTGGTGTTATATGTTGTGACACGTGTAAGTCTTTCTTCCTGATCTCCCTTGTCCTTAGATTCCAGCAACTTCTCCCATGGTACATATCTAGCTCTCTTTAAGGCATGTGATACTAACTTCTTGGTATAGCCTGTGTCTTTCAGGTTCAAACTCAGGTTCGTAGCATGTATATGGTAGTCCTCAATGGATGTGCAGTTGCGCCTCAGGCATAACAATTGACTGAAGGGTAAGTTATCCTTTAGTGACCTAGGGTGGAAGCTGGCATAACGAAGCGTGATCTTTCTATCTGTGGTTTTTCTATTCAGTAAACATTTGAACTGGCAATCCTCCCCTTTAATCACTAGGTCCAGAAAATGAATTTGTTGTTTACCTGCTACCATAGTACATCTAATTGTGGGATAACCATTTAGACGAGTGATGACGTCCTTAAGAGACTCCCTCCGCCACTCCAGATGAAAATGTCATCTATGTATCTGTACCAGTAGGTAATCTGTGGTTTATATGGATTCCTTTCTGTGATAACATAATCTTCCTCGAAAGCTGTTATATAAAGACTTGCTAGGCTTGGAGACGTGTTTCTTAAGTGCAATACTCATCAGATCTATAATAAATTCAGCTGGAACTCTTTGTTGAGTAACTCTGTGTTAGGGTTACTCTGATTTCTTTTTCCTTCTATAACCTCTTCTTGAGGGATTTTTGTGTGTAGACATTGTATATCCATTGTTATTGGGAGATTGTACACTAGATAGAATACCAGACCCTCAAAAAGTTTGATAGTGGCCATGGTGTCGCATATGTATGTTGATGTGTTCCTGCTGATAGGTTGTAGAAAGATATTGACACAGTTAAATGGTGGCTCAAGGATGGAACAGCGTCCCGACACTATGGGTCTGCCTGGTGGTGACACAGCGTTCTTATGGCTCTTGGGCAGTGCATAGAAGGTGGGGGTTTGTTCCGAGTTAAGATATTCAAACTCTTCTTTGGAGATCCATCCTCCGTCCGCCCCAAACAGGGTGATTTCCAAGATATCTTTTTGTATTTCAAAGGGAGGAGGGGTACTTTCATCAGAGTGACCTGTAGCTTTCCACATCCTGTAATAAATTCAGAACCATCAAATTATTGTTCAGTCTTGAAGACCACTATTCCTCCTCGCTTGTCCGCAGGTTTAATTACTAGTTTGTGGTCCATCGGGGTTTGAACTGCCTCTCGTTCTCCATTGGATAGATGATGTGTTCTCTGTTTCTGGCTGCTTAGTCTCTTAAGGTCTCCTGAGACACATGCCTCAAATAGCAGTAGTTCCATGGGTACTTGGTTGTCCTGTGGGGTAAAGATAGATGGAATCCGGAGCCCTGTGTCTTCCTTCTCATATCTGGTGTCTCAGTCCATGAAAAAGCATTGTAACCTTAATTTTCTGAAGAAGTTTCTCAATTCCTTTTCCGAAGTGGACCAATCCGTTGGGTTTGTAGGGACGAAGGATAGTCCTTTGGATAATACTGTCAATTGATATGGTGACAGTTCCATTCCTGAAAGGTTAAACACTGGGTGAATCTTGTTTTGTTCGCTTGTTGCTAGGCCAGTCTGGATCCCATTTATTGCTTGTATCTCCTATCTTTGTGTCCTGTGACAGGGTCACTAAGCTGACCCTCAAGTGGATGTGAAACCCTCTTGAGTCTGGGTTGGGAGGCCTACCTGGGTGGATACCAGAACTGGACCTACTGTAAAGGGGGAAGGTAGGAGTTGGCAGGGTCCCAACCCCTGTCCCTTCTCGTAGTGGCAGGTTGTTTCCATGCACTGCCATTACCAATCACCCAATAGGTTTCTCCCATGATGCTGACCAGTCTTTCTCTATTTTTTCTAGAAAGCTGCATCCTCAGCGAGAGAGAGAATAAACCACTAGCCAAACCAAAGCTACCCCGAATGACAGGGAACCTATGAAGCACAACCGACAATGTATTGAGGCCGCTGCATGATCCAAAGAAGCATTTAACCGAGGAAGACTGCACCTATACAGAGCAATGCAGAGACATTGCGCTTACCTAGAGTAAAGCTGCAGAACAGCTCCCCAGTCAAATGAGCTGACTGACAGGCCTACAAGGCCTCCACACGAACTGGGGCATAAGCACCATCACTCAATATGGGCCACTATTGCAAAGCCCCAGCAGAGACTGCACACGAAAAGGGCTGGGACTTCGAAATCTTATCTGTTTAGTGTTTGTACCACCTTCGGAGGGGAGAGCAGGGAATGATTGGCCTGGGGACCCAGTGGGGAAGGATATACAATGGGAAGGAGCACAGTGCGAAGGGAGACTGGAAGTTGTGGGTTGCTGGGGTGAGCTGAGTGGGGGCAGACCTAGAGACCAGGCAGAGGAAGGAGGTGCAGAGGTGCATGGAGTATTATACAAGCGGTGTGCAAGGTTAGGTATTGGCTGGCTGGTAAGAGGAAGTGGTACCAGAAGTGAATGTGCGTGCATGGAGTGGTTTAGAGAGGGGAAGAGTAGTAGTCCGGCAGAAAGGTTATGTGGTGTGGAAAAAGAAGAGTTGTGGTATTGGGTAAGGTCAAAGGGCTGGGGAAGTACTAAGGCGAGAGAAAAGGACAATCAGAGGGGCAGCAGAGAGAGAGCATGAGAAAGAGAGGAGGGACGGTGGGCGGAGTGGGAGTATGGAGATTAGAAGGAGAAAAGGTAGAGTAGCAGTGTGAGATATGGCGAGGAATATCAGGGAGCAGAAGAAACCACAAAGGTAAATACTGGCGTCTCTTAAAAGAGCAAATCCTTAAGTCATTGTGTGGGAAAACCATTGATTAGTAACCCATAGATTGTTCCCTGAGGAAGCGGAAGTAGAAAAGTTGATAGCCTTTAGGACCTCACCAGAAGACAGATGGTCTCTTAGATAATAGGGGTTATCAAGCTCTAGTACTAGTCCGGGATTGAGGGACACCTGGGTTAGGATAGGACTGCCCCTTCCTAGGATGTAGATTGGGAAGGCTATTGGGCCCATTGCTGAATTGAAAAAAAGCCTTTTACAATCCCTAATAGAAATGTTATGTTCATGATAATTAGATGCACCTTATTTTTTCCTTCCTATGTCATGTTCAACACTGATGAATCCAGGGAATTTGTCCCCTGTCCCCAAGGGGGAACCGCCCCCTTTGGGACTAGGGAGGATAGCCCACTAAGCTTAATACCCTCTATGGGAAACAGGACAAGCGTGATATCTCCCCACCCCATTAGAGGGCAGGACATCCCTTAACAGGATATGCGTTTCCCTCCCTTGTCTCGGGAAGCTAATGTCTTTATTGGCTATATGGGGATTGCACAAGACCACTCTGTGAATATTCATAGAGCAGCAGCTGGTGTGGATTCTGACCCTTATCTGATTCCAACTCTGCTAGACCAATGGTGTGTTCTGTCTACTTGGAGGCAGAAAAAGGTCCCATGAGACTGACGGAAGGGTGTGGGAACGCAGGAGAGAGTCAGAAGCCTGTGCAGCCACGCAGACAAGGGTCCATCTGCCTTCGAGGTGGAAACTGGAAGCAATCCCACCCAGACTGTGTTGAGTGTAGATGACCAAGACCACATGCGCAGTGCTGCTACTTGGAGGAAGGCCGGGAGCTGGAGAAGCTCGCCCCTGCTGCAGATCGGAAGGACACCACTGCACCGAAAGTAGTTGACCAGCACCTGTTGGAACATATGTTAAATAACCAACAGGAAGCACTGCTGCTAGTTTACCAAAGCCAAGACCACCTCCCAGAGGGATGCTGCTGAAACAAGCCAGGTATGCAGTGCATCCATGGAACCGGGAGGACTGCGGACAGGCCCAGCTATATCACAAGAACGGGTGAAGCACCAACCATCCCAAGAGGGGCTGGGGCACCAGATAGCACAAGACCGAGAGAGAATCTATATGCCTCAAGCAGGAGTGAGGAGCCAAAAAGCCCAGGTAGGGCTGATACGTCAAAGCACCCTAGAGGGGCTGAAAATGCAGAGGGCCCAAGAGGGAGGGGCTGAAAGGCCATATACCCCAAGAGGTGGTGTGAAACCTGAGACCCCCGGGATGGATAGGATGCAAAGGGGTTAGTGACGGGGACAACTTTGTGAAAGATTTTCAACAAATGCCATTTTATTAAATTAGAAGGTTGGATAACCGCCTCACTATTCCTACCCTACCTAGGATTTCCCTTCCTAAAATAAAGGAAACACTCTAACAAAGGATAGTTGTCCCTCACACTTATACATAGAATACATAAATGAGGTAATGCATGGCAGTTCAAAATGCAACACGAGTCTCTCCTTATAACCTGGGGGAATTCCCTTTTCCCAGATTTCAGCAGGATTTTCTCCACAGTTCCAAAAGAAATAAGGAAATCCTAATCTGCAATAAAGTTCCAACATGGTTCTTTGCAACTTCAACTTGGCAGCAGAAAATTCCACTATTCCATTGATTCAACAAGGAAAATGGAAGGCTCTTCCTATTCCTTGAATAAGTGTCAGGTTTAGCCTGCTTAGATAAAGGACATACTCTTAAGTCCCGTCCCCTTTCCTCCATACTGCATGGGCTTCCCTTCCAAGGGACGGGAGACGGAACCTTTTTCACCAGAAAAAACCTTCTTCTGCTTCAAATTTCGAGGTGCGTGGGGGTGCGGCCCAGTGAGCATGCACTGCCCTGACTCTGCCCTCCGGTGTCACACCTCAGTCCCCTTTTCCGTGCCGACGGGAATGGGTTGAATTCACCAGTGCTGCTGGGTTTGGCTTCGGCCATGTAATACCTTGCGTGGATACTTCTTCTCTTTGTCTTTTTTTGTCTTTTTTATCCTTTAGGTACTCTGTCCTCAGGCGTCACGCTCCTCCCCGGCGCATGTCGACTTCCACAAGGTTCAGCAGGTGTCCATCCTGCAACTTGCTCTTCCCAACTTCAGACCCCTATGCCCTCTGCCTACGTTGCCTTGGCCCAGACCACGGTTGGCAAGCTTGTACAGCGTGTGGCTTGCTGTCATCGAAAGCGCTAAAGAACAGACTAGCCAGGTGGAGGGAGCTCTTCCAGAAGTCTCCTCCCAGAGGACCTCAAGAACTTCAAGAAACACTGAGCCAGGCCTAAGTTAGGGCTGCCATTTTCCATTGCACCCCGCAAAGGAGACTCCTTCACAAGGACTCTCCCGAGCGGGAGGAACCTTATCGTTCTTGTACCAGCACATGCACCGAGGCTGCTACAGCTACCAGCCCTCGGGCCGAGGGATCTTTGGATCCTCCCGGTGGCAGTGTTGAGGGACCGGAAGGTTCTTGTACCAAATCGTCATCCGAGGGGCTCCACCCTTGTACCAGCAATATGGATGAGGGGCTACGCGCTAATGCCGTCAATACGTCCGAGGGGGTGCCTAAATGCAGCTCTACCGACTCCTGGTTCGAGGGTGTCACACCTACTGGGCCTAGGCCCGAGGAGCAGGATAGGCCTCTCGATCCACATACAGGAGTACTGGAGGAGGCTGGGCCTAGTGAGCCTCACAACACGTCGCAGGCACACGGCAGGCAGCTCGACAAGATGGCAGCCGCGCCAGACAGAGGCGCAATTCCAGAAGTTCGGCGAAGAACAAGTGTCGAGGTGGGACTGGCCTCAACCAGGTACTTGTCCGACAGCCTTTCCTTCTTATGTGCAGGGCAGCTTCCCACTGCATCCATACGGGCAGGGTATGCATCGGCTCCAGCAGCCCCCGGCTACCCCGTCAGTCCCCACTAACGCCCCTCCGACCAGCGAGGAGGGGTTCTTCGAGAGGTTCCTCTGGCTCATGAAGTCACCTAGGATGGAGGTTATCCTCAAGGACGCCATCAGGGAAGTCCTCCCGACTATGCTAGCTGCACCAATAGCAACTCTGCCCCCGGCCCCGGTGCAGCCGCTGGTCCCAGCTCCCCAGCCGCCGCCTCAGGTGGTTCCGTATCAGCCTCCGCCGCCTCCTCAGACCCTGACTGCGGTCTCTGTGCCTCTGCCTCCGGCTCCAACTACTCCTCCCACTCCGCAGGATCCTCCTGATCCGCAGGACACGGATGCTGAGGAGGATCCGGACATGCCATCCTCAGCCAGGGCCTTCCAACAATGTCTTGCTGGGCTGACGGAATACCTGGGCCTCCCCCAGCCTGCGGTCGAGCAGCCGGCAGAGGAGGTTCTGGCTGAAGTCCTCACGCGATGCCCCTCTGCCAAAACAGGGATTCCTCTGCAGACCGATGTAGTCTCCCTTGCCAAGAAGGGTTGGCTTAAGCCCCATTCGGCCCAGCCGGTCAGTCAACGCCTGGACGCTAAGTACAGGCAGATGGAGGGGAATACACTCTTGCTGTTGGCCCATCCTCAGCCACACTCCTCTGTGATTGCTGCGGCATCACTTTACTCTAAGCCTCAGTCGTCTTCAACCTCCTCCTCTGCGGCTCTACTAGGCAAGGTGGCGAAGATCTTGGAGTATACTGAAAGCCATGCTGGCTGCCGCTAACCAGAGGTTATGGAGGGAAATGGTGGACTCCCCCCCGGAACTCTCTACACAGGGCCAATCACATTTTAAGGCGGGCCTGGCAGAAGCCAAGCTGGTGGCACATGACCTCATGGAATCCACCATGGCCCATATCGACACCTCTGGCCGTGCCATTTGTATCGCCACAGACATGAGAAGGACACCCTGGCTCCGGGCAACGAAGTTCAACCCTAACGTCCCGGAACGCATATTAGATTTACCGTTCGAAGGGGGGCGGGGGGAGACCTCTTCCGCTCCTCCACGGACGAAGACCTGGACAAGAAGAAAAACAGCTCACAAATGGCCAAGTCTTTATACATCTTGACAAAAGACCAAGCCCAAGTCTCTGACAGGGGGTGTACGTATGGAGGGTTCCGCGGCTTCCAGGAACAGAGATCCAGGCAGCCGGACCGCTCGCCATCTCAGAACCGGCACAAGCAACAAGGAGGGGGGGCAGTAAGGGCTTTTTCCAGTCCCCCTCCTCCGCGGCAGCCTCCGACGGAAAGAAGGCATGACACGCCCCTTTGGGTCCATGTGTCTCCAGTGGGGGGCAGGCTTGCTCTCCATCCTCATTTCTGGTGCCAGAATTTCACGGACCCCTGGATCCTCTCCGTAGTATCCACGGGGTACCGCCTACCCATCCCAGCCTCTCCTTCCTCCTCCACTCCCTCAAGTTGGGACAGCAACTCTTCTTGCGGAGATCCAGTCGCTCTTAGACAGCCAGGCAGTGGAGGAAGTCCCAGCCTCCCAGCTGGGCTTGGGCTTTTACTCCAGGATTTTTGTCATTCAGAAGAACCACCAGGCGGGCCTGAGAGTTGTGCTGGACCTTTCCACCCTCAACCTCTCCTTACCCCTACAAAAATTCAAGATGGTTGCCTGCTTTTAGAGTGGAGACATTGTGCAATGGAGACTGGATGTGCTCCCTGGATCTGAAGGACGCGTACCTACACACCCCGATTTGGCAGCCCCATCCTTCTTTCCTACGGTTCAAGATCATGGGCTACCATTTTCAATACAAGGTCCTTCCTTTTGGCCTCAACTCGGCCCCCAGGGTCTTTACCAGGCTCATGAATACGGTGGTTGCCCTCTTCAGAGTGCAGGGCCTCCATATCTACCCATACCTCGACGACTGGCTCGTCAGGGCTACATCTCCGGAAGTGGTTCACCACTCTTCCCGCACTGCACGATCTGGGCTTCTCGCGCAATCTCAAGAAGATTGAGACCCAGCTGCACCCCACACAGACTCTGACATTCTTGGGCCTCATCTGTGACATGTGCTCCGAAAAGGTATTTCCGTCGGCGGACAAGATCTCGGCCATCAAGAGGGCCACCACCCACTTCCTCTGCAGAGCGGTGACCTCGGCATGGTGGTCCCAGAGTCTCCTGGGTCTCTTGGCAGTCCTATTAGCCGTTCCACACAGGAGATTGAGGATGAGGAGGATTCAGCTGCACTTCGCTGCCTCATGGAACCAGGAGCGGGGCTCCCAATCCGAGATGATCAACGTTCCTACCTCTCTCCACCTCAGACCTAACATGGTGGTCCAGGGACTGCAACCTACGGACGGGCAAGCCCTTTCGGCCGCCCACCCCGCAGGCCACCATCAACACAGACTCCTCGCTCGAGGGCTGGGGAGCCACTCTGGACGATTTCTCGGTCCATGGCACCTGGACTCGACAGGAGCAGGACTACCACATCAACTGGTTAGAGCTGAACGCCATCTGAACGCCTTCTGGTTAGCGCTCAGAGCATTCCTACCACTTCTCAGGGGCAAGGTTGTCCTCATCGAGACAGACAACTCGACCAGCATGTACTACGTCAACAAGCAGGGAGGCACCAGATCTCCTCCTCTGTGCATGCTGGCAATCAGCATGTGTATCAGGCTCAGTAGTGATGTGAGGTTTGTCAGCGAACTCAACATCCACCTCCCCTTCCTCCTCACCTGAATCCTCAGAAGAGGTGACTTGCCAGGAAGACTTCTTCTTCGATTTTTTTTCTTGAGAAGAGATACAGTCCGCGTTGAGAAGCCTCCCTGATTCCCTGCCAAACAGGGAAGCAGTAGGCTTCCTTCCCGCAGGGACCAGTGGGAAGAGGGAAAAAGCAGCAGCTCAAAAAACCCTCTTTGCGTCAGTTGACTGATGTGATGACTTGGCTGGTCCGGGAGGTTGTATCGGTGGATTCTTGATAGCCCGGAGCTGGTACGAACAACAGTCCGAAGCTGAACAGCTGGAAGGGTGTTCCGTGAGACAAGGAGCAACAGATCCGGCTCCAGCAGGTAAGAGAGTTTGCGTTGGGCGAGAAAAATCCAGCTACTGGCGAGGAAGCAAACGCAGGAAAACAAAACTGCAGCGGGAGTCAGCGAGGGAAGGTAAGCACGGCGGCGAAAGGATCACCGCGGAGGGAAAATGGAGAGGAAATGGAAACAGGGGAGAAGAAACGAGGTAAGGGGGAGTGAAAACAGGAGAGAAGCAAAGCGAGAGCAAAGGAGCAAGCAACAAGGCATAAACTGACAGGGAAGGGGGCGGGGCTTACATAGGAAACAACAGAGCGACAGAACAAAAGACTAGAGTGGAAAACCAGGAAGTAGGAAGAGAAACCTGGGACAACCTAATGGCACCGCCAGCGCCAAGCGTTCCATAGCCTCCAGCGGCAGCCCGGAACCGGCGGCATGACAATGTGGGAGTGGGCCCTGGAAAACGACATCTACCTCACGGCAGTCCATCTCCCGGGGGAATCCAACCTGGAGGCGGACAGGCTCAGCAGGTTGGGAGTGGACAATTACAAGTGGCAGCTAAATAAACTCGTTATTCAGGAGATCTTCAACAGGTGGGGTCATCTCCAGGTGGATCTCTTTGCCACCTGGCGCAACAAGAAATACCCTTACTTCGCCTCCTGGCAGGGACAGGGCCCCGGCTCCCTGGGCGACGTATTTCAGCTTCAGTGGAACGGCATGAAGGCTTACGCCTTCCCGCCCACACCGCTGATTCACAGAGGGATTTGCAAGATCAAGGAATCTCACCAACTCAACATCATTCTAATAGATCCATGGTGGCTGGCCAGGCCATGGTTTTCGGAGCTGCTCGGCCTCTCAGAGAGGCCTCAGATTCACCTCTCGACGGGCCCAGCACATCTTCTGGTGGGGCAGGGTCATCCACCCAGCACCACAGAAACTAGCCCTCACAACGTGGTACCAGAGCAGGTAATGCTGCTGCACGTCAGCCTCCCTCAGGCTAATCTGGAAATCATTCAGGGCGCAAGGAGCAATGCTACCAGGGCCCAGTATAAAAGTAAATGGACCAGATTCTGCCACTGGGCAGACTCCAACGAAATCGACCCCCTGGCATGTACGTTGGACGATGTGCTCTCCTTATGGGTGCACCTCGCCCACTCGGGTGTGCTGGTGTATACCTGCCGTACCTACCTCGCAGCCATCAGGGCTTACAGGAACTCTGAGGAGGGGATCTTCTCTTCCTCCAATCCTATCGTCAAGAAACATTTGACGGGCTTGCAAGGCTCTACCCACCCGTCAAGAGGCTGCACCCTGTGTGGGATCTCAACATAGTCTTGGGCGCCCTGGCGCACAAACCGTTTGAGCCAATGGCATCCGCGGACATTAGGCTGGTCACCATCAAGACAGCCCTAGTGGTCGGCCTTACCTCGGCTTGTAGAGTCAACGAAATCCTGGCGCTGGTCGCCTCAGAACCTTATACTACCTTTCACAGGAACAAAGTGCTGCGGACACACCAAGCATTTCTGCCCAAGGTGCCGTTTGCTTTCCACTTGAACGAGGAAACAGTCCTTCCTACGTTCTTTGCCGTTCCTATGGACGAAGCACAGAGAGTGCTGCTCTGCCTGGATGTCAGACGTGCCCTGAAATTCTACTTGGACAGGACCAAGGGCTTCTGCAAATCGAACGCCCTGTTCGTCACTTTCAGAGGCTCAAGACCAATCTATGAGGCCTCCAAGGCCTCCATATCCCGCTGGATGGTCTCGGCCATCAAAGAAGCGTACGAGGGCCAGCACAAGCCGCTGCCAGCCAACATGCATGCCCACGCAGTCGGGACCAAGGCAACGGCCATCGCATTCCAGCGCCATGTCCCTTGGCAAGTCATAAGCAGGGCAGCCACTTGGGCCACTCCCTCTGCTTTCTGCAAGCATTACTGTTCTGATGCGGCTTTCGGACAGGCGGTTCTCAGGAACCTATTTGCTTAAGGAGGGTCGCCTCTCCACCCTGGGGCTACATTCAGTTGTAATCGCCCATGCAGTATAGAGGAAAGGGGACAGGGGACGTAAGAGTAATTAGGAGTTACGTACTCATAGTCCTTATTCCCCTTTCCTCTATATGTCCCACCAACCTCTCCCTAATAATACTGATGTCATTAGGCAATGTTAAATCTATTGTCTGTGTCAATGGGGACTGAGGTGTGGCGCTAAAGGGCGTAGTCGGGCCAGCGCATGCTCCCTGAACCGCACCCCACTGCGCCTCTAAATTTAAAGGGGAAGAAGGTTTTTTCTGGTGAAAAAGGTTCTGTTTCCCTTCCTTGAAAGGGACGTCCATGCAGTATGGAGGAAAGGGGACTATGGACTTAAGAGTACGTTAGTCACTACGGTGAGTAACGTATAATTTTTCTCAGTTCATCAGTAGCAACACCAATTGTCTTGGTCAGGATGATTTACCACAACTGAGATCTAGATAAATGTAACACATTTCTGTCTCCAGTACCACAAGCAACATAAATTCTTTGTCAGGATATGTTTGCCATAGCTGAGGAATGTTGACTGAAGAAATATAACTTCTTTACAACAGCACATTTCTTTCTTCAGCAACACAAGCAACATAAATTGTCTTTGTTAGGACCACTTATTAGTACTTCATCAACTTCTACCTGGTTTACTCCCATGACAGGCCTACTCCTCCAAAGGTTTGCTATCTGGGTATTCTCCCTTGCCTGAACAGCGTTTCACAACAAGGACTTTTGTAGTTAAGATAAACTGACATGTTCACAACAGCTTCACAATGTTCATCCTTTGGCAGCTTCACATATTTAACATCTCTTCAGGGAAAACAAGATTCACATTGGTGCTCTTTAATACTCCCCTGTAAATAATGCTCCTCTCCTTCTGAATATCCTTTTCCAGAAGGGCAGCCTATTTGCCACTCTTGTTTCCTCGCTGCACAAGTAACCAAATACTGACAAGGATAGGGTTGTATTCTGTTCCTTCCTTGGCTTTGGCAATGAGTTTATCCCAGCTTTCACTATATGCTGTACAAAGTATGGGCAACAGGTTTCATATCTTGTGGACCCTTCTTTAGCCCCCTTTTGCCGTTGGCAACATCCGTTGGATTTGAATTGCCTTGCTTGGAGTCTCTTTTGGCTTGGGCAATGCTTGTAGGTATTAGTTCTTAATAATATCGCCCCATCGGGCTGCTGGGTATTTCTCAAACTCACACGTTTAATGTTAGCCATTTGGTTTTGTCATATAATGCTTTAGCCGCTTTTCAATAGTTCGGTATTCAAACTCACTTTTAAGACCACTTTCACCCTTACGCGAGTGCTGCTTACTTGGTGAATGCCTGCCTTGAACATGCAAGCGGATACGGAGCTCTCTGGGGTCACTGTCAGCTTGTGAACTCACCAGTAAGGCGTACGTGTCCGATCGCCTCGCTCCCTGCAGGCCTTCTGCTTCTCTAGCTCCTTGCGACCCGGCAAACTGCTTCTTAGTCTGCTGTCGCCCACCCCGTCTACATCAGGAGAACCCTTTGCTCCTCTGCCCCCTGATGCATGCCAGCCCCCAGAAACGGTCTCCTGGGAAAGAAAGCTTCCCTCGCTTTTGCTTCCCGCTGTGCAGCCTTTGCAGAACAGGTCCCCAGAGGGCATGCTTCCCTCTTGCGCACTTCACACTGCACAATCTCTGCACTTCATACTTATAGAGGCAGAGACCCTCTCAGAACCGGTAGTTGATTATTTCCCAAACAGTGATCCTGGCGTCTTCTCCCTCCACCAGCTTCTGCCTTGGCTGCCTGCACGAATCACACTGCTTCTGCTTCCTCTGCATCTGCTTCTTGCTCCTGCTCTTACTAATGGCCTGCACTTGAGGGGGCCTTTTAAGCCTCTTGGTCTCCCTCAGGTGTAGGTCATCTGAATTCATTCTGTCCACTCCTGCACCATTGTTCCTTTTCAGCCCTCATCTTCGTCCCAGTACTTTTCCATTTGGGACTTCAAGTACCAAAATTCCCTAAGTTAGACTTTCTTACTACTTGTTCTATTTTACAATAAGCCATTAGAAGGTTGGGGTCTCGGGTGAAGTTAAAAAAGGTTTCCCATTCCTCCTGATCTGCTTCCCCCTTCATGTGATCCTCACGCTGAACACCACCGCACGGTCAGTATCGCAAAGCGTCTGCCTTTCCCTGGCCACATGAGAAGGGTCCCAGACAGGTTTTCTGGGGAAATAATTGCTGATTCATCACAGGTTCCAAACCGAGTCAGAAGAGGCTTGGCTAATCGGAGACATTTCCAGGAACTGTTTCGTACTGGAATTGATCTGTGTAGGGGGCCAGGAGGCCTAGAGCCACTCATTATAGAGTTATTGAACTTTCTTTCTTGAACTGTAATTAGTGTGAAAAGCCCTGAGACATTTGCTGGTGATCGTAGTGGAACCTCGCTCAGGGTAAGCAGCCTTATCTAATCCAGAGGCCGCGCAATGTGGTCCAGCCAAGAGCACATCATTTGGGCATATATTTTTGTTTACGTTATAAAACAACCCCCTTACAAACCGCAATGAGTTGTCAGTTTCCTGATTCTGCATTACCACAGCATCCTGAAGTGAATCGCTTTGTGTTGCGCTCATATACATTTTAATAAACAAATATAGACAACCTTTAGGAGGTGTGTGTGTATGTGTGTATATATATATATATATATATATGTCTCCTAATGGCACTCAAAGGGTTACATGATTGTAAAAGGCATCATGCAATGGTATGTGATAACTGATACAACCAATTTACATAAAATACATAATTAATCACTAGAATTGTTTTCTTCTGAATCTGGGACCAGGGTTTTTCCTTGAGTGAAAGTACTCCATATGCAAACAGTGCTCCCCACTCCCACATTGTTTTATTTCCTTTATTAAGTAGCTCAGGCAGTCTGTAGTTTCTTAGGTTGGGTATCTTGGGTTTCTTGTCAAATACTTGCCCTTGCGGTTTTAGCATCTTGAAACATTCCAAGACATAGATGGATTTCTGGAATCCTAGGATCATGCAATCTGCCATCTTGGAAGATCTCATGCCATTGGACCTTGGTGAATCCGTATCCAAAGACAGTAAAGTTTGTTAAATCCAGTCTTTGGTAAATCTTTGTAAATTCAGGGCCATGGAAGTCTAGCAGTTTGGTTATTTCAAGGGCTGAAAACACACTGTTAATCCCCGGCCAGAGAAGTCTCAGATCACTGTAAATCTCAAGTCTCCGAGGTGGTTAACTTGGTAAATCACACCTAGGAAGACTGGGATCATGGTGCATCACAGGCCAGGGCACTCTGGTATTCAGATAATGAAAGTAAGCAGTTAAATGAGTTCTGAGCCTATGAGGTCTAATTCATTTAGTCTGATCATTCTTAATGTTCTATATTTTTGAGGGAGGCAACAAGTTTATGAAATTTTCACTTCCTTCACAGGATTTCCGTTGGCCACACCGGACATGGTTTTGGACCTGGAGCAAGATTCGGATGTGTGTATGACTGATTATGATGGCTCCGGTGGTGGAAGCCGCAGTAGTCTAAGTTCAGGTAACTTTAAGCTGCTTGCTTACATTATTTTCTTTCAGTCTGCTCTTACCCTCGTTACGGAAAATAATAAGTCAATTTTTCATCAGAATTGATTTGTTTTTTGACATTAATATTTGGGGAATTAACCCATGGGGAAATAAACTAAGGTCTCAAAGAAACTATTCTTCAAATCCCTATGAACATAAAACACAAGTTGTTTTATTTAGTTTCAAGAGTGTTAACACCCACATTTTGCAAAAGTTCTGTCATTTCACTCCACAGCATATGTATTGTGTCATTACTGATTAATAGTGCCCCATACAGCCAGATGACTGCTTTCATTTTATTTATACACATGAGGAACAATGCTCTTTTGATCACAAAAGAGCATACAATAGATAAGAAATCAGATTTGCCGGGAAGCGGTGAGCTTCTTACAATGGGGTAAGTTTGAGATTCTGACCAGGTTGTGAAGGGGAGTAAATGGAACAGTGACCGGGGACAATAGATAAATAGACATGCATAGATTATGGACAATGAACATTGGATATTTTTAAGTGCAGGTAGGCGTTTAGACCAGTTGTGCTCGGGATCCGACCATGATGGGTGTAGTGCTAGAGTGGAGGAAGAGGAAGTGTGAGATCGACAGGTTATAGACGAGGGAAAAATGTTAGCTAGCAGACAGATGAGGTAGGTTAAGAGGGTAACTCAGAGGCAAGGAGGTAAGCTTTTATTTTGGTTTTGAACAAATCCGCGTGGACTGTTTCTCAGATGTCCGGAGGAAGGGACTTCCATGCAAGTGGAGCAAGAAGAGAGAAGGAGCGGAAGAGAGAGGAAGCGCAGGCAGGGAGAGGAGCCACAAGTAAGTGTAGTCGAGGAGGCAGATCAGAGATTACAAGAAGGCTTATAGAGTTGGATAGAGGAAGATGGATACAGTGGTGCCTTACCGTGGATACGTTTCTGAACCAGGAGAAAAAATGTAAATCTGGCCAGATTTGCATCGTCGGCCATCCAGCTTGGTGACGGTACAAGGAAATGGATGTGCAGTGAGGAAGTGCAGAGAGTCCTGGCAGTGAAGTTAATGGTCTGTAAAGAGGACAGAAAGCATAGTTGGGGAGACCAAAGAGGATGCTGGCAGAAAAGAGCGGTTAAGAGATGCTTGGCAGTGTGGAAAGGAATGAGGTGTCTGATTTTACTAATATTTCAGAGGTTTAGGCAGGCTGCTGTTCAGTTTTGGAGATGAATGTAGAGAAGCTGTGAGAAGGGTTATAGATGATGCTGAGGTTTCTAGCTGAAGAAGAGTAGGGGAGATTGTCAGGAAGAGGAATATGAAGAGGAAGAGATGAGAGAAAGATTTTGGCACAGAAGAATAGTACCTCTGTTTTGGTGGAGTTTAACATCTGAGAGTGCAAAGCCATCCAATATTTAATGGCAGAGAGACAGTTTAAAAATTTGATAGAGAGATCAGAGGACAGTTCAGGAAAAGAGAAGGTGAATTTGGATGTCATCTGCAAAGAGTTGGTATAACAACCCAAAGGAAGACATTAGTGCCCCAAGAGCAGAGGTGTAGAGTGTAAAGAGGAGTGGCCCTAAGACAGAGCCTTGTGGAACTCCACAGTTAGAGAAGTAAGTTGAGAGGTGTTGTTGCTCCAGGAGACAGAGCGTTGACGAGGTGCAAGGTAGGATTCAATCCAGGCAAGGGCTTGGTCGCAAATCCTGATAAGAGTATTTAAGGCGATCAGAGTGATAGACCGTGTCAAGACGTCCACAGACCTTGCCAAAAAGGCCAACTTTCAGGGCATTCTCCCTTTCCTCACATTCCCCCAGAAACACAATGTCTCCAAAGCTTTGATTCTCTCTGGGCTGGACTACTGCAACAGCCTCAATCGGCCTAACTCCTCCCTTCGCCCCCTTTTAACTAATCCAAAATAGGACTGCAAGATTTCTTGGCCTCAAGTCCAGGGACCGTATCTCTTCAGCCCTAAAATCTCTCCACTGGCTCCTGGTTGTTGCGAGGATCACGTTCAAGACCCTCTGCATCATACACAAGGCTTTCTGGGGCCTGAGACCCTGCTACATCCAACTCTCTCTCTCCCTGAATAGTTCCCTGTTAGAGCCCTTCGGCTTTCTAGCTCCATCTCTCTGCAGATCAGACGCTTTTCCAAGCAGAGAGTGGGGGGGGGGTAGATCTCTCTCATCCGCAGGAGCTTCCCCCTGGAATGGCCTCCCTGGCCCTTTCAGGCTTGAGCCAGATCTCCTTAAGTTCCGGAAGCTTCTCAATACCCTCCTTTTCTCTTCTTCCTTTCCTCTCCCTCGCTAATGTCCCCCTCTGCTGCATTTGACTTGCTGCCTGCTTCCTTCTGAGCCATACAGGGCACCAGGCCCTCCTCGCTCAGTCTACCCCATCACCTCGGTCTCCCCTGACACCCCTACCCATTCCTGCACTTGCCTTTCCAGGCTCCCTCCCACTGTACTAGCCTGCCGGGGCCTGCACCCCTACTAAGCCTGATCCAGCCCCGTCCTCACACTTCGCATGTGGACCTTTTCTCCCTGCTTTCCTCTGGCTCCTGTCCTCCTGGCCTTCCCTGGCACTCGCCTAGCCCAGGGGCTCTCCCCCCCCAGGACGTGTGCGCTCTCTACTTCGACCTGCACTTCTTTTCCCACCTAATCATTATCGCATACGTCGCTGACCGGTACTATCCCCTGCACACCAGATTGAGTTAGCTAATAGCATACCTTAGGAGCTACTAAAGATTGTGAAAACCTTGATATCGGACTCTTCTCCGGTGCTTACTATTCTGCCTTCTCAGACTCTATGTAATTCTCTCTCTTTGTTCATTGTTGAAAATATTGAAAATATTTGTGCATAGATTGTATCATCTGGGTTACAGTCATCTACTATTCCTGATTCTCAGGGTCTGGCTTCTTCTGTGAATTCGTGGTATACCTTCCCAAGGTTTACTTCGGTTGATATTTTGAATGTGACTAATGGATTGAAGTCTGCATCCCCAAAGGACACCATTCCTTTGTCAGTTCTAAAGACTATAATGCCTAACATTGCCCCCTTAGTTTCTGAGGCAGTGAATCACTCTTGTACATTTGGTGTGATTCCTTTTATTCTCAAGCACTCTTTGGTGATCCCTCTTCTGAAGAAACCTTCCCTGGATCCCTCTATTCCTACAAACCCTTGTCCTATTTCACTCTTCACTTTACTTATGAAACTTTTGGAATCTTTAGTTTCTCCTTATTTCTTGAACATTCTCACTTTTTCAATCCCTTTTAATCTGGTTTTCGTCCTGTCAGAGGGACTGAGTCTGCCCTAATTGCAGTACTCGATGGCCTTACTTTAATTGCAGATCAGGGTGGGGTAGGTGGGCTGATTCCTTTAGATCTATAGACCGCCTTTGATACAGTGGATCATTCTTTACTTCTGTCCCGTTTAGTCTCTGCAGGGATTTCAGATACTGTTGGTTCTCTTTGTTCCTTGCTGATCGTTCTCAAACCATCTCATATTGTTCTTACAGGTCTGTCACTTCTTCTATTTTCTGTGAGGTGCCTCAGGACTCAGCACTCGCCCCCTTCATTGTTTAATGTATATATCCAACCTTTGAATTTTCTTATACAGTCTTTTGGATTTCATTGTTTTAGTTATGCGGCCTATGCCCAGATTCTAATGCGCCTTGATCTTTCCCAGGGGGATACCACTGTATGTTGTCGCTCTTGTCTACACGCAGTTTATGTTTGGATGTGTGACAATTGGTTGCATCTAAATGGAGAAAAAACAGAGGTTCTGCTAGTTCGGGCCCCCCCTCTTCTGAACACCAGTTTATTGGCCCCCCTCGCTGGGTCCTCTTCCTAAAATGGCAGACAGGGGGGGAAACCTTGGTTTACGGTTTACTGCTTCGAATGGATTCTGTCCTCCCACTTATTCCTCATCTTTTCACAGATGTTGTCCAGCTTCAGCTGCTTTGGAAAAATTTCGGCAGAGGGCATTGTGCATCAATGCCAATGACTTGATGTTCCTCGAAGGCCTCCGTCGAGGATGATGTCTTTGAAGGCATGTATAGTATGTGCAGCGCCCATTGGCTTCAGTTCTGTTTTCCCACGACAGCGATTGCTTTCGAAGAAATACAGTGTGCTGCTTCTCATCTTGTGACGTCTTTGTTAAAACGTCGAGATCGAGATGTCTTCAGAGTCGGTGTCCATGATGAAGTCCGGTTTTAAAAAGTGTCGGGATTGCGGATCGAACATTTCCCTCACTGATCCCCACCGAACTTGTTTGCGGTGCCTTGGAGCCGAACATGACACCTCAGACTGCTCCAAGTGGCAGTCGATGACTGGAAAGGCCTTGTGGGAACGGAAAGGAAAGCTGAAGGTAGGCAAAACCCTAAAAAAAAAATAAAATCCCCTACCTGATCCGTGAAACCTTCGACTGACGAGTTGAGAGGAGACTGTCCTGGAAGGAAGCAGGCCAAGCGGTCCAGGTCGAGGAGTGGCTCACACCGCTCTTCTTCATCCTTGAAGTCGAAGAGAAGGCACCATAGGTCGTCTTCATAGTCAGATGCTTCCCCAGAAAGAGTCGCATGCCCAACCAAGAAATCCACTCTGGCCGAGTGAGAGGCCTTCAGGGCTGAAATGCTTAACATTTTTGAAAAGCAAAAACCAAGCCATGCTCCTACCGTGCCTTCGAAAGAAGCCGGGAAGGAAAGGTCGATGCCTAAGTCTCGCATGCCCTCGAGCCAAGGACAAAGACACAATCCGCATTGTGAGCCTTCGAGGCCTTGATCCGATGTTACATTGAAGGATAATTCTAGACATAAACACAAGTCGAGGTCATCGACACTGGCGGCGCCTTCGACACATGCCAGACCCTCAACGTCGACACCCAAGACTTCAACATCAGCTGCACCATCTTTACCAGCTGTGCTGTAGACGCCGAGCGCCCCACCTAAATCAATGGCGCTGAAAAAGAAAATCTGGACGTCTACTACAACGTTGAAGCCAATTGTGTCAAAACTCATGATCCCTGACAAAACCTATGTTCCCCTACCTAGGAAAGACTTCTTTAAGTCTTCCTTCAATTTGTGAAGAAGAGGAACAGTCTGATGAAGAGGCCCCATTTGGCCTACAATTGTGGTACGCCTAATGTACCAGAGAGTTTCATTGAGGAAGAGTCCAGGATGAGGGACCTTTATGATAATTTGCAGACTGCAAGTGGGGTAGATACCTCACTTGAACTAGAGTTTGGGAAGCCAGAGGCTGAGGAACATGGGGATGTATCCAACAGGCAGCTCTTGTCAAAGGTGGTAGATTACATGGGTTGGAGTAGGCTTCCATTGCCATATGAACAGGACGGCCTTACTGACATTCTTGACAAAGGTCCACAGTCAGATCCTATCTTACCATTCCACATTGCCTTATAGAATGGGGTGGCCAGAAACTGGGAGACACCAGAGACCAATCCGGCAGTTAATAAAAACTAAACTAAAATGTATTTGTATTTGTTTATTTATATTGCGCACCTTGCCCTGGGGCAGCTGGGCGCATACATTTCAAGCAAATGGTTACAAGGGTTACAGGTTACAGATAGGATTTGAAGCACGCGGTTACAAGAGTTGAATGTTAACACAGAATCACTTTCCACAGGAAAGGGTACGTCATAGGCAAACTGCCTGCATAAGACGAGAAGGATATGCATGAATAGGTAACACACAGGCTACTTCCTAAGAGTGGTCCCACTCAGATTAGGCGATTGCTGAGGCAGCATCGAGTTCATGGAGCCAGAGTTTGATTTTGTTTTTGAAGGTCTGGGCGAACGGTTCTGTTCTAAGGGAGTTGGGGAGTGTGTTCCACAGTTTAGCTGCGTGGACTGGGAAACTCGAACCCCCCGCTGTCTGTAGTTTAAAGCTAGGGATGCTCAATGTGTGTACTTGGGGAGATCTCAGGGGTCTGGATGCAGTGTGGACCATAAAGCGGTTAGAAAGGTAATCAGGAGCCAGGTTATTCAGGGCCTTGTGAGTTAGGGATAGGGTTTTCAAAGATATCCGCTGTGAGACTGGGAGCCAGTGTAAATTGCGTCTCGTGTCCAAGATGTGTGATCTCCTAGGGACGTTGAGGGTGGCCCTGATGGCCTTGTTCTGGGAGACCTGTAGCTTGTCAAGATTTCTTTGACTCGTCCCTAGGTAGAGGGCATTACAGTAGTCCATTTTTGACATGATGAGAGTTCTTGCGAGAATGATAGTTGTCAGGAATGGTCTGTAAGCTGTGATGAGTTTGCAGGTGTAAGCTGATGCCGATACAACTGCATTGGTTTGTCTATTAAGGGACAGTGTAGAGTCTAGGTAGATGCCAAGTATTTTTGTGACTTTATACACGTTAATAATGTTGCCATCAATCATAAAGGATTTGTAATCCTGGTCAAGTTTGCTCAGTTTGGATGGGGAGCCTAAGATAAGTAACTCTGTTTTCTTGTCATTGAGACAGAGTCTGTGATGTGCCATCCAGGCCTGGATGACTGAGTAGACTGTATTGACTGCTTTGGCATCAGTGCCGTAGTCACCAGTGATATGGATGAGTATCTGGGTGTCGTCCGCATAGTTAGTGTAGGAGACACCCAAATAGTCAAGTATATCGAAGAGAGGTTTGGAGCGTGGGAGAGGCACAAGAGCCTTGTGGAACTCCACACGGTACATGCACAGGTTCAGCTGATGCGACGGGGGAGAAGACCCTCATGGTTCTATTAGCGAGAAAGGATCTGATCCAGGAAGTGGCTGCGTCAGAAAAGTGTGCCCCTATGTTGAGATGGTGGCAAAGGATTTGGTGGTCAACCAAGTCAAATGCTGCTGAAAGATCAAGGAGGAGCAAGAGAGCTTGCTTCCCTTGTCTTTCAAATCCTCAATTTTTGGTTTCAGGTCAATCAATGCTGTCTCCATCCCGTGTCTTGGACGGAAACCTGATTGTCTAAGGCCTAATGGATTGTTGGTTTCAAGGTAGCCCTGGATTTGTAGGTAGGCCGCCCTGTCCAGAAGTTTAAGTAAGGCACCGTGGTAATGGGCCTGTAATTTGCTGTGTTACTCGGGTCAAGTGTGGGTTTTTTAATTAAGGGTATCACCCAAGCATCCTTAAGGTTGTCTGGGACCACAACTGATTCAAACGAGGCATTTATGAATGTAGTAATAAAAGGTGCTAGGTCAAAGGCAGCTTCCTTAATAATAGTGGCGGGGCAAGCGTCCCCTTGGCAGTTAGATGGCTTGAGTCTCTTTATAATCTTTTCAACCTCCTCAATGGATAGAGGTGTGAAGCAGAAAGGTTTGCAGGAGAATTTGGGTGTGGGGATGTTGAGACTGGAGGTTGCCTACTGATCTGAGAGGAGGTTTCTTTTTTAATTTAATTTTAGCATGGAGCTTAACAATTTTGTCTAGGAGTGCCTTTTAGATATTGGCGCACCAGTCAGTGTCATGAATGCAGGTGTCTAATGGTGCTATAGGAGTCTCTAATTCCTTAAGGATTTTAATGAGTTCCTTGGTATTGGATTGTGCAAGCAGTATCCGCGTGTTATACACCTTTTTTGGCTTCAAGTATGGCATGTTTGTAGGTAGAGGAGGCAGTGGTTAGGTTGTTTTTATTGGCGAGTGATGGTGAGCTTTTCCACTGCGCCTCAGCTTTTCTTTTCTCCTTACGCAAGTCGCGGAGATGAGGGGTAAACCACGTATTAAGGTGGAGTCGAGGCTTCTGTTTACGCATCTTAAGTGGAGCAATGATATTGAGGGCTTTAGAAATAGCCTGATTATAAGTGTCCACAAGGACTGTCGGGTCCGAGCAGGTGGTTGTAGCCCTATTAATCAGTAGGGGTATAAGTGGTAGATGTTTCTCAACCGTAATGTGTTTCTTGTTATTCGTAAGTGTGGGTGGGGCGAGGTTCTGTTTGGCTATTTGTGGGATGGAATTGATGGTGAAGATCATTTTATAATGATCAGACCAAAAACAAGGGGTCACCGATTTCAAGTCAGTTCTGGTCAGATACCCAATCAAGGGTGCGACCCTTGATGTGGGTAGGTACTTTAATGTGCTGGCTGAGGCCAAAGTCAGTTAGTGTGTCTGCAAGGTCAAGGGCTTTGGAGTCATTCTCATCCTGGTATCCTAGATTGACTGATGTACTGCCCTTCCAGTAGTTGTTAAGGATTTCAATCGGGCAACATATACCTTGGTCTCGGCCTAGTATATAGCGCACGACTGAGATGTCTTTCTCCTTATTTTTATGCAGATTCAATTTGGGATGGTACACAATTCGTATCACACCCCCTTTTTAAAATACCCTGGGTCACATTGGACCATGAACCAGGCTGGTTTGTGATGTGCAATATTTATTAATTTTAAAATGCAAAAGAAATCATCCAATTTTTAATGTGGGGCAGCAATCACCAATAGGGTGATAATTACAATGAGAATGTAAGCAATGCACTTGGTTTAACCTTCTTGTGGAACATATACAAAACACCAGGGAATAGGAGCACTTTTTGATTTAGGAAAGATAGCACCCAAGTTAGGATTTCCCCCTGCAATGTTCCCTCAACCCACAAATGATCAATTCTGGATATAAATAAGCAGCAGGTAATCAGGAATAAGAGGCAGGAAAATGAATCAAAATCCGACCTTTCCTCCCCAAATAAAAGGGAAAAACTGATTTTGAACTCCTTGCAATGTTATGAAATGACATTTGGAAGTGGACAGATAATTAATGTGTGTTAAAAACCTTACAATTCCTCACTAATGCAACAATGCGAAGACACTAACAATCACCTGCAATGGATTACCAACAACATACAATTCGAAAAACGAGTGGAAAGTTCAAAAGGGATTGCAGCCAAATGACACGTGTAAAAGTTGTATTTCCTTTCAATTTATGTGTAAATTTACTCAAAAGGTTTCTTTAAAAAACTGGTGAAATATTGCAAATTGTGATGCGGTTTTTAGTCTGGGGAACAGAGGTACATTACAGGGATGTTACAGAAGTGAAAGAATGGGGGTAGCTGCAGTTTTGAATTAGATTTTCAGGTTGAAATGGAGTTCAGTTTGAAAAGAGAGATGGCGCTAGCACTAGAATCAAGGGTTCGGTTGCATGGATAATTCTGACAGTTTTAACAAGTGATCAGGATAAGGATGTGATGGCTTGGAGTGTGGGATAATGACAAATGCAAGACAAGTTAAACTATTGATTTCTATGGGGTAGGAATTATACTTACAGTCCACATTTAGTGTGGGGTTTTGCGACCATCAACCGGTTCTGGTCTCACACGGCAGCGCCCCTGGCAAAGGACAGCTGGGCAAAAGAAAGCTGGGTAAGGTCGGTTCACCGGATGGTAATTCTGGTCACTGGATGGCACAGGTACCTCTGAATGCAGTTAGTGGGCATCAATGAGTGGCCAGCAATTGGTGGGCTGGTCTCAGGATGCTTCCCAAAAAAAAAATACCACAGCTTTCTCCCTTTGGTTATTTGGGATTTTAGAATTGAGGCACTGCTGGAAGGGTCAACAATGCTTAGACCTTGTAGTTGGGATCTGGACTCAGCAGGATGAATGGAACAGGAACGCCGGCGCAGGAAAATCAGGAATAGTGTCTGCGTGAGTCTTGTCAGGGACTCTTATTTATAATGCATAGTGACATCATCAAAATATATGGCTGGGAAGGCTTAACTAAGCACACCTCGAACTGACTGGATTGGTCAGGGTTGCTAGTCCCCGCCTTGCTCTCAACTGGTTGGATTTCAGGATAACATGTCAGATTTATGATGCGAGTTTTACAATGTTCCAAAACCTCCCACACTTACCTTAGCTAAAATCCGATTTTGCCAGAAATGGTACATTTATACAGTTGAAGTCTCTTAGCAACTTACATAAACAGGTTACATAATTTATGTAGAGCATATCACTCTGACTCTGCAATCCGTGTGACATTGTTTTTTCTGGTTAATACTTTTTAGTAATTTTGAGTATGAAAGATTTGGCCTAAAATTCCTTAACTTCATACACATGTGTGGATTATCATAAGCGATGTAGGTATAACATTCATATTGGCATCATGGATACTTTACTTGTAATGCCTGATTCTTTGCCATTTCTATTCCCAAGGGGTCAGTGAATTCTACAATGTCTCAAATTATAAACCACAAAATCACTTTTAAACTGCAAAATTTTTACATTTTTACAAAGTCTTGCTGCAGAGATAAAAGTCTTTACATTTTTAGTAATTAATAGTCTTTGGAAGCAAATGGCAGTCCTTTGTCCATCATTGGACCATTTTTGTTTTCTTCGGCTGCCACCAACTGTCACTTCCCCCAGAGGGAGGATGTGTTTTCCCAGTTTGATTGAAGGTTTAATGCCCCTTCCCCCACTTCACACTTCCTTGTCCTGAGAGTTCCATTGTCAGAGGGTTCAGCCCAGACCGGATTCTGTCCAACCTAGTAATTATCACTGGGGTGTTAGTATCTGCTGAGAGTTTATGGTGGTTCCCTTTCTTTGGGTGAAGCCTTAGCTCTGTCAACTGAAATAACCTGTTTTTGAGAGCTTGCTAAATCCAGTCAAGGCGGTTTAAAACATTTATTTTCTTATATTTGTTCCTGAATTAAAACAAACCTGTGGAATAAAATAACCCATGTGTATATTTTCACCAGAAACCAACCCCTTCACATTGCTAGGTAATGGCAGGCTTTCATTCAACAGTTGTACTTTTTAAAACGGGCTTTTGTCTCCTTTGGTTTGCAAAGCCCATTTTTTTAACACGTGTGCTGCATGCTGCCATTTATTTTTAAATTCAGTTTTGCATCTCCATCAGATTCCCACACTGTTTTGCAGCCATAGTTATTTTCTTGTATGCCAGAGTTTTGTTTAAAGCACAGATGCATTGAAATTGACATGGCCCAAATAGCTGGAGTTCCTTTGAACTACTGACCATTGATACTTTGGGAAGCTAATTTACCCGTTTCCCAGTTCAGGTAAAAGTGAAGATCCTTTGTTGATTTTTCACAGAGTTGGTTTGACAGGGCCTGTCAATTAGAAATCATGCTTGGTTTTGCTGAAGCACAATGGGATATACTGGGCATGGCAGGGCCTTATTAATAACAGTAGTTTAAGGAAGAGCAGATGAAAATAGCATCAGCAGCATTATTTTAAAGGTGAAAAAGTTTCCTTTTTAATAGGGATTTTGGGCTGGCAGAAAAGCAACGCTGCTTTTCCACTTTATTCCATTTGTATATGTCAGAACACACTGGCACGCTCCCTCAGTGTGTCCCCTTGTTCCATCCTGCCCAATGTGTGCTTGGCAAGACAGTACAGCCATCTTTTTGTTGCTGCAAAACGCAGTTTTGAGGCCATGTAGCTCACAGAAGCCAGCACAGCTGTTTTGCTGTTACTGCTGAAATGCAACTTTGTGATGTGGGGAAGCACAGCTGAGTTGGGTCAATATATCCCACATAGTGACCCTGACTACCAGTCAAAACACACTACTCCGGAGAGTCTGTTGGTGCAGGCAGCTACTGCAACATCAAAACATGCGACGTACCCTTCCATCCCTCCTGATAGGGATGGCAAATGCATAGGTGTATGGGCAAGAAAGGTATTCTCTTTGGGAGCATGGCATTAAATCTGCCAACTCCACTTGTACCCTTGTAATGTTTACATTCACTCTATGGGACTGCATTTCCATGCCGGTAGAGCACATTCCAGAAGGGGATGAAAGAGACTTCTTCTTAGCCATAGTTCCATGTGCGAGTCTCTTCAGTCAGGTTTGGATTCTGCTGATAGCACCATCAGAGCCATGGCTAACAGCACCGTTATGCGCTGGTTTGCATGGTTGCGAAAGTTGGGTTTTGCACCGGATGTGCAATTCAGACTTCTCAACATGCATTTTGATGGGTCTCACCTTTTTGGCAACAAGACTGATGAGTCTTGAGAAGTTGCAGACCTCGAAGGCGGCGGACAAATCTTTCGGTGGCGCTATTAGGCAACCTCAGCCTTTTCTACTTGGTACATAACCATTGAGGGGTAGATCTTTTAAGCTACTACTCCTCAGTTGGAAGGGCGAGAGGAATGCCCAGTCAAAGAGGCCAGAGAAAAAATGTCCTCGTAGTGGACGAGGAAGGGGTGCAAAGCCAGCTCAAGCAGCAGCCTCCTTACCATCGGCCACTGCATCAGCCGCCGCAAAACCGCTTTAAGGTCTTGAGTCACAGTTCACCAGTGGGGGGCAGACTGTGTCAGTATCTAGAAGAATGGCGAGACATTACTTCGGATGCCTTGGCTCTAGAAACAGTAGCCCACGGTTACTCCGTTCCGTTTATAAGGAGACCTCAGAACAATCCACCGGGGAACCACTCTTTGAGGATTCCAGATCCACTACTTTTGCAGGACATTTTAACCCTGCTAGAGAAAGGCACTATAGAACCAGTTCCTGTAGCGGAGAGGAACAAGGGATGCTATTCTCCTTACTTCCTTATACCCAAGAAGGACAGAGGACTGAGACCCATCTTGGACTTGAGATACTTGAACAAGTTCCTGAAGAAGGACAAGTTCAAGATGGTCACACTTTCTCAGATCCTTCAGGCCCTCCAACTCCAGGATTGGTTGGTGTCATTGGACCTTCAGGATACTTATTTTCATGTGCCAATCCATCTCAAGCACAGAAAATACCTGAGGTTCACAGTTGACAGTTCTCATTAACAGTTTTGAGTTCTGCCATTTGGGCTAACCTCCACCCGAAGGTTTTCACCAAACTGATTGCGGTGGTGGCAGCGAGTCTCCGGAGAGGGCGGATTCACGTCTACGCCTACCTGGACGATTGGCTGATTAGGACACGGTCTCCCGAACAAGCCCAGGATCGTCTCAATTTCACCTGCCGCACCCTCCACAGACTTTTCTTCTCTCTCAATTACAAGAAGTCCCATATGAAACCATCTCAAAAACTCCAGTTTTATCAGAGCTGTACTGGATACTTCCTTGGGAAAGAGCTTGCCACCCGAGGTGAGGGCTCAAGGCATTCTTCAGATGGTTACCAAGTTTCAGAATGCCCACAGTCTACCGGCCTTCGTTTTTTATTTTTAGGTTGCTCGGCCTCATGGCATCCTGCATTTTTCTGGTGCCAGAGGCCCGCCTGAGAATGAGATCCCTTCAATGGGCTCTAAAACCTCAATGGTCCCAGTTCAGGAAAAATGTCAGACCTACTTGAGGTTCCAACTAACGTCGCACAGGATCTTCTGTAGTGGGTTTGCGAGGACAATATTCTGAAGGGAGAACCCTTTTGGCAACCATGGCTGCAGACAACAGTAGTGATGGATTCCTCGCTCACTGGAGCCCATACCAACGATCTGACAGTCAGCAGTCGTTGGTCTCCATTGGAATACAAACTAAATCTCAATCTTTTGGAGCTGAGGGCAATCAGACTAGCGCTGAAGGCCTTTGTCCCCTCTGTACGGGGAAAGAATGTCCTGATAATGACGGACAACACAATGGCCATGTACTATTTCAACAAGAGAGGTGGTGTAGGGTCACTACTGCTGTGCAGAGAGGCAGTGCAGCTCTGGTACTGGGCAATTCAAGAAGGAATATCTCGATCGGCAGTTCATCTAGCCGGAGAGGAGAACACGGCAGCGGATGCTCTGAGCCAGGCAGAGCAGTCTCCCACGAGTGGGAACTAGCTCAGAAAGTCCTTCAAGAGATCTTCACCCTTTGGGATCCCCTCAAGTGGATCTGTTCGCAACCGGAGCCAACAGGTAGTGCGAATTGTATTTCTCCAGAGAATTTACCTCAAGAAGAGCTCTAGGAGATACGTTCGTAGTGGACTGGGAATTTCCACTCCTGTATGCATTTCCTCCAGTCCCTGTCATTCCACAAGTAATCAGGAGGTTGAGAAAGTTAGGGAAACACATGATACTAATTGCCCCAGATTGGGACAGGAGGACGTGGTACCTGGACCTTCTGGACATGTCCAGCTGTCCTCAGATGGCTCTTGCACAAAGAGAGGCCCTTCTCTCGTGAGAGGAGGGTCGGGTTCTCCATCCAGAGGTCAAAACACTCAACAGTCACGCTTGGTTTCTGAAAGACTGAGAGACAAGGATTGGGACCTCCCGGATGGCGTAATGGAGATTTTGCTTTCGGCCAAAAGTCTCTGTGCCGTTGGAATACATTCTACAACTGGTGCAGAGAAAAGAATGTAGATCTTTTTATGTGTAAAACACCGGATTTATGATCCTTTCTACTATCTTTAGCCAATTTGAGGCTCCAGATTGGTACTATTAAAGTCTACTTGGCAGCGCTATCCATCTTTAAGCGCTCGTCAGAGGAATGTTCCTGCTTCAAAATTCCACTGCTGACACAATTTCTAAAAGGGCTCACCGTGTCCCCTCCATCTCCGATCCAGGTACCAGTCTGGGACCTTCATTTGGTTCTAAATTTCCTAATGTGTGCACCTTTTGAACCTCTACACTCATGCCCTTTAATGTTGTTAACCTTTCAAACCATTTTATTGGTGGCTCTAACATCAGCCCGTAGAGTGAGCGAGTTGCAGGCACTTTCGTCCAGGCCATTCTTTACTATCTTCCACAAGGATAGGTTTGTGCTAAGGGTAGTCAAACCTTAATTTTTGCCAAAAATAATTTCTGATTTCCATATAGGACAGAAAATAGTTCTACCTTTTTTTCCATCCCCCACCTCATGCTGGTAAGGAGGAGGAAAGACTACATAGGTTAGACCCCCCATAGAGCGTTAACCTTTTATAATTCTAGAATGTCAAAGCTACGCATTGTTGACCAACATTTTAATTGATATACAGGTCTTAAGTTGGGTCAGGCTGTCTCTAAGCAGAACTTGTCCAGATGGATCATTCTGGCCATTTCAGAATGCTAGAGGTTGACAGGAAAAGAACCTCCGGAAGGTTTAAGGGCCCATTCCACCAGGGGCATGGCTATCTCTATAGCCCTGCAAAGGGGCATACCAATTAAGAACATTTGTGATGCGGCAACGTGGTCTATTATCCACACATTCACAAAGCCTTATTGCCTGGAATCTTCCCTCTGTCAGGATGGTACCTCTGGTAAGGCAGTCCTGCACTCGGTCCATGAAATCGTGTGAAATCAAATTCTACTCCCTCCTCCAATTCAAATACTGCTGTGGGAGTCTGTCAAAAGATGAGGAATACCTGGGAGGACACAATCCATTCGAAGAAAATGTTTCTTACCCGTGATAACATTCTTCATCCTCATCTCTTGTGGACGGAGCCCTTTCCCTCTGCTCCCCAGCACCCTCCATCGCGCCGGACTATCACCTGGTGGTGTGCATTGCAGGGGGTAAGCCTGGCGATTTCTGGGAAATTTTGCTTATGATGGCGTGCAACGCTCATTTCGGACCGTTAAAATATTTTTGTGTTTATTTGTGCCTTGCGTTGACTTCTGAGGCCAGCATGTTGCGCTCTGCGCACTTCCCTCTTTGGTTGTTCCATCTGCTGCTGTTATTTTACCTGGTGCCTCCTTTGCCTACAGGCCTTCCAAGATGGCCGCACCTCACTGCTATATATAATTTGTTTTTCTTGCCTTGGGCCAGTTCATGCCCCCCCTCTCCCATTGGTTGCCTTGGCCCCTTAAGCCAATTGCTGTAACCGGGAGGCGGGAGCTAGCCACTACCACCTAATGCTCACAACAAAGGCTGCTGTCTGCTCCCTGTCTGCTACCGTAACGCTGCCCCCCTGTTGTAAGTGTGTGTATCCTGCCTCTGACGTCTGTTGCCCCTCTGTTGTAAGTGTGTGTAGCTTGCATCTGACCTCCATTGCCCCCCACCCCGTTGTAAGGGTGTGTAGCCTTCCTCTGACCTCTGTTGCCCCCCTCTGTTTTATGTGTAGCCTGCCTCTGACTTCCGTTGCCCCCCGTTGCATGTGTGTGTAGTTTGACTGTGTTTTCTTGCCTTTAGCTTAGCTGCAATAATCTTTATTGCCTCTCCCTACCTCACCTCCTATCAATTTTTTTCTAATCCCCTCCTTGGTTGCCTGTATGCTTGCCTGTTGTATCTCACACCCCCTGTTGTTTGCTTGAAATGTTCTGCTTATTTGTATCCCTCTTCTTGCTGTCCCCTCCTCTCTCCTCTCCCCTCACTTTATCCTTAGCACTTACTCTATCAGAAATGGCATTTGACCTGTATGATAGCAGCTTGTTTGTCCCCCCTTCCCTTGTTTTTTCCTCCTCTCCCCCCACCACTATCTGATATGTCGGCAGCCCTGGTACGATAGTTGCTTGTTTTTTTTCTTCTCCTTCTCCCTGTTGCTCCCCCCCCCCAAAACCTCCCCTCCCACCTCCTGTTAAATTCCGGCACTACCAAAATCATTGTAAGGCCTAGTAAGGTAGCTGCTTGTCTGTCTCTTTCTCCTTCCCACCCCCCTCTCCTCCTTATCATTGTCAGAAGCTCTTGCACTATCTGAAATATCGACAGGCCGAGTATGATGGTTAATTTCACATTCTTTATGTATCAAGGACTTGTAAGAATGTCACTGTGTTCTCCCTTGTTCCCTCCCTGCCTTGAAGCGCTTTGAAACACATTATGTATAGGCGCTATATAAATAATTAATCAATGTTCCTCCCATGTAGTCCTCATCGCCCTCCCATCCTACCCCTCAGTAGAACTTCCAGTGCTATTACAGCTTCCGTTCCATCAAGGCTGAGTATGGTCATTCCGTGTTTTGCGGGTATTTCTACTTTTAAAGGGAAAAAAACGAGAAATGAAGGCAATGGGCACTGCGCGTGCTATATATGCCTTTGATTAAATTATCCTCGACTGAGTTCTTGGATGGACATCGAGTCGACCACAGCGCTCTCTGCCAAAAATAAAAATACCGAAGCAGCTGAAGCTGGACAACGTGTGTCAAAAGATGAGGAATACGTGGGAAGAAACGTTACCAGGGGTAAATAACGTGTTCTTCTCTGTCGGCTGAGGCTCAAATTAGCTCAGTCTGCCAGAGAAGTTATTTTAAACTAAAGTTACTATGTAAAATTCGCCCTTTTCCTCTGACCCATCTTCATCCTCCTGTAGTTTCCTCTTTTATATCTGGAAGTTTGCATTATTGTAATTCCCTCTATTCATCTCAACCTGCTTATTTGTTACACCGTCTCCAGATTCTGCAGAATTGTAGCAACGGCTACTCCGCATCAAGCAAATATTTCGCTCGTCTCCATAGACTTCATTGGCTCCCTGTTAATAAGCGTATTGAGTTTAAAATGTTTGCTTGGTACATCAAGCCTTTTATCACAAGTGCCCTGAATACTTGCAGGATACGTTTTTTTTCATTATTTTCCTATGCGGTCATTATGGTCCTCCAAGGTTCTTCTGATCGCGGCCCCTCATTTTAAACTGGCCCGAATAGGTGGTCGTTCTCTCTGTGATTGGTGCACGACTTTGGAACAAACTACCTTTTGTTTCTTCGTTCCATAGAGCATTATCTTTCTTTTCGTCTTGCCCTGAAAACTCTTATATTCTAACTGTCTTTTCTTTTTGTTTCTTTCCCGCTCATTCCAGCGCCATGATGCTCTTGTTGGTAACTGTTTGCACTTCATAAGTAAGCTTTCATTCATTCATTCCGGTTACTGCACTTGCACGATCTGAATGTCACAAGGCCTAGTAGGACCATTTTTTGTTATTCTATCCCTGTTCCCCTCCCCCTTTTTGTCTTGTGGCGCCTTGAAGAACCATTTTCTATATAGGCGCATTATAAATACCCAATAAATAAACAAAATAAAGACAGACTGGTCAAGGAGAATTAGGATAGAGAATAAGTTGGAGTGCTTAGCAGAGGTCAATGAAGTTGTACACGTTCATGAGAGCAGTTTTTGTGGAGTGACAGGAGTAGAAACCGTCTTGTAGGGGATCTCGAAGGTGTTGGATGTCTAAGTAATTAGTAAAATGGTTGAGAACAACCATTTCAGCACTTTAGAGTAGTGCGGAAGGAGAGACACAGGGCAAAAAGTTAGCCGGTAGGTTCGGGTCAGCCCCTTGCTTTTTTAGGAATGAATAACGTGGCTGTTTTGAAAACAGAAGGAAAGCAAGTAGAGTCGAAGGACAGGTTAAGTTCAGCTAGGTTAGAGGCCACTAAAGGGGCATTAGGCTTGACTAACTGAAGAGCAAGAGGCTATGATGGGGCACAAGAGGGGTTAGCCTTCATCAGTAGAAATGGCACTTCATCAGTATTAGTATTAATGTATATGTAAATGTGTCTTAGACAATTTGTCCCATCCAGAAAGCAGGGGGTATTCATTTTTTTCTCAACTTTATTTTAAATGTTTAACTCATTGGAACTAAACAGGTACATTAATGACAGTTCTATCCCAGCAAAGACTCAAATTCTTCATGGTACAGTTGGTCCCCCACATTGGTGAAGCAGTCCCTCACACCCCTACCACATTAGGTATATAACCAATCATCCTCTCCATTTTGCAAATACAGATAAACATGTGTTTTTTTCATGTTGTCATAAAGAAAAACATTGAATAGGGAGGGACTCTTATGTATGATAATATTCTGTAAATGGCAAACCTATTTTCAAGTACCTATCCTGGTGGTGGTGGTTTAATGTTGCATACGTTTCTTCCATTGATATGCTAGGGGTCAGAAATGCGAGGCGGACAACTTGTTAAAGGTTTTTCACTGGATACCATTTTATTAACTTAAAGAGGTGTGATAAACGCCTCACTTTCCCTAAACTACCGTGAGTTTCCCTGCACATGAAACGAAGACTAAAGGAAAACACTCTTAATAAGGTATCTGTCCCTCACACTTATACATACAACAAAACATTTCAGGATTTCATATGGCTGTTCAATTTCAACCAAAATAATAATTCGAACTAAATATTCTTGTGACCAGGGTTGGATCCCCTTCCCCAGGATGAAAGTAGAATTTTCAAACAACAGTTCCAATTAATAAAGTTCACAATCAGTTCCTACTTCAAAAGGTAACATAAAAAAGTTTCTCCCAATAGCCAAGTTCTGTATCCAACGCAAAGTTCCTTTACTTCTGGGAGGTTTCACTTGGGTTGTGAATGTATTATGATCTAACACAGTTAATCCCACAAAGTTTGGCTTTCTTCCAATGACATGTTTCTCATCTCTTGAGAAGGAAATATTTACTGCACACTTCTTCTTTAAACACAACAATGTTCTTGTCAGGATGGTTTTACCACAGTTCATCATGCCCATTAGTGGCTTTGCCACTTGCTTTCCACCACAACCTTTCACCGCAATGTAGTACTTTAATTTCTTCTTCCTGGTTCACTAACCTGCCAGGACCACCACTAACAATCCCTTTCCTGGTGTACTCTCCTGCCAGGATGAATCTTCTCACACTACTACAAATAATCTGTGGTGTGGTTCACTTCAGCACATCAGTAATGTCTTGGACTTTCAAAAACAGTGTAACTCACAACTTCTTCCATAAGGATGCAACACTCATTAATGCTGTTTGTTCCATTGATTGACTGGCAACATGCAATGCAGATTACGTTCCTCTTCCCCCTTGACACTTTTTTCAAGGAGGGTAACTCTTCTGCCAACTATGAGTTTCTACTATCACATCCAGCAGCTGTTGACTAAAGTGTCTCTCCCCAAGAAAGCTGTTTCCCCTTTTTCTTCTAATTATCTTTCTTTGGCCATGCTAGTTATTATCTGATTCACTTACTGTGTCCTCTCTCCTTTTGCAATACTAGTTACAGTTTTGTTCTACTACTGCACCCTTGTGACCTTGTCAATGGTATTCTCTGTGTGGGTTTAACATTACCCCCTCCTTCTTTTGGCAATGATAATTACAGCCTTCGTTAAATGTCAATCTTTCTTTTCTTAGATTGTGATAGTTATGAACTTTCTTATTTTGGTTTCTCTGAACATGTGTGTTCAGCCCAAAAACTTTCTATCATTAATCCGGTATTCAAAATAAATGTTTGCCGCTGGTGATTCACGGTGGTGCGCCCCAGTTTCACCTGTCCAAGGCCAACTGTCTGGTATTTCGTTGCACGTCCTCGCCAGACTCTGAGCGTCTCACAGCTCAGGTTGCCATTCTGTGCCTCGTGCCTTCTTCGATAGGATCTCTCTTTGCTCCTATTGTGTCTTGGTGCCCGCCTGCCACCAGAGACTGACAGTGTTCCGAGAGGTCCTCTCTCTCACATGGCAACTTGCAACCACAGCGCTTCCAGCTGCACAACCTCTTCAGTTTGGGTTTATCATGACTCTCACCACCATTAACCGCCAAAGGCATGGTGGTGGTCCCGCCGTCTTAATTCTGCACCTGCTGCATACACAGCCACTAACTTCTTCTGCTACAACTACTGCTACTCCCAAATCTCCTTCTCTGCATCAGCACCTGAGGGGGATTTCAATAATCCAAATTCCCGCTGATTGTTAGGAGACTGCGCATTGCAGTTTTGTGCCTCCAAGCTTCTCTTCCTCGCCCCAGTACCTATGGCATTATTGGATTTGAAGTCCCCAACATTCACATTCTTTATTTCATCACATAATTCGGTTTTAACTTCACCTAATTTACTTTGTCTGCAAAACACCTCTAGATAAGGGACATGAAGTTATTAGTGTTTGCAGTGCTCCAAATACGATTTTGAGGTGGGAGTATTTTACTCACAATTTTTAAACTTGGAGTAAATGTGATTTCAAGAGAGTAAAAATTACTTTGTCCTTTGCAATCAAATGTATGTGACATCCAGCCGGCGTGTGCAAAAACTGTATGGAAATCCTTACCATGCGGCAGCTTTCTGCATTGTGACAGAAAACACCTTTCATTATTTCTCTAGGGTCTGGCCATTTGATCTCTCCTGTACATATATAAATGTTGAAAACACAAACACCTAGTCAATTACATAGTAAAGCAAACATGAATTGTATTGTGTGTTTTGAGATTCGATAGCAGAATTGTCTTTTGATGGCTAATGAAAGTCCTCATTTCCTGGGGCTATTGCTACCTAATGGTATGCCAATGTTAGGATACAACAGTGCATAGGGACAAGGATTCCATGCTAAATTCTATACCTAACCTCATGGTTAAATGGTTAATTATATAGCGCTTTTGGCAAAGTGCTGTACGTAGAACATATTTATCACATTTATCACCAAATCGGAAGTTGGTACTCCTTTATCGACCTCGAAAGGAAGAAAGGCTGAGTTGGCCATGCTGGGCTTTGAACCTGCAACTTACATCACGCACAGATCGCAGCAACGAGCGCTCAACCGGCAGAGCTATCTTATTGGCTAACATCCTTTTGAGGTCGGTAAACTGAGTATCGACTGAAGTATAAGAATCAAATGCCTAGATGTTGGACGAAGCATGTATGAAGCACTACATAAAGTTAAATACCAATTTGGATTATCACAGGGACAGGTTTTGCTGAGTTTCTATTTCAGTTACAAATGTAACTTTAATTTGTTTGTTTTTGAACAGCACTTGCACTTCCTGGAGAGTCAGGTTTTGGATGTTTTGTAGTCTTGAATATTTGAGAGGCTGGAACACCTGTGAGTGGTGTAATGACAGTCCATCGCCCTTGAGCAAAGACTCTGCTGCCACAGACCATTTATAGTAATGTACCCCATTGAGTGTAAGGTTGAATGGATGTAAACTGGACTGCGCATACTCCTAATTTAATTTACACTCCAATTATAAAAACAGTGTGAAAAATGATGAGTGTAAAAATTATCTGCCTCTGCTTAATTATGCACACAGCACAAGAACTCAGTTGCAACTTAGTTTACCATCTCCTTAATTATACAGTCCTAACATGCTAGGAAAATATGCACAGTGCTTCAGTTTGCGCCATGAGCATCTACACACAACACAGCAGAAGCTCAATGGAAAAAAACATTCCTTTTATTACAGTGTGCAGTTTCTTTTTTGAAAGGCTTCAGGGAAATAATGTTCAGAGGCTTTTCTCCGCGGCTTGCAATTAGATCCACATGTATACAAATCAAAAGAAGTGTTGTGGATTCTGTCAAGTAACCTGACCTTTACACTGCCCTCTGCTCTAAACTTGTGCGTAAATGTACACAGGAAATTAATAAAGCTGTCGTATTTACAAGATTTTCATGCGTAAAAAGGACTTGTATGAACCTTATCCGGAGGCCTGAGTGTTTGTTTCTTTGTTTCACTGTTTAAACCAGAGGAAAGATTATATTCCTCAGAAGGGAGGGTATTGATGATCTGATCCTTATACTGACCATAATAGTTTCGATTACCAATATGTTGGATATCTTAAGGAAAGGAAGCCTGACTCTGACAGCAAGCTATTAAATATTTTGTCATTTTAGATGTCAAATCCCTTTGGGATGATTAGTACCGCGTCTCCCCTAACAGAACCCTTTCAAACCCTTGGGGCCTTTCTCCTCACAGGTGATCCACCCGGCTAATACCACCTCCAGGGTCAGGATCAGGAAGTGTCTGCCTTCCTCATGCCTCCTGGGAGGAAACCTCAACTTCTCTGTTGTACTTGTGCTTAGATATATTGCAAAATATGGGCTTTCGTCTAACAGTATGTGGAAACCTGGGGGGCCAGAGGAATGCTGTTGTCCACGCCAGGGGTTCTGCGACCAATGGGTGGGCCACCGATGGGTATAGCTCGAGCAAGTATTGATGGTCTAACTACCCTGAGTCTGAACAATAGGAAGGGAGGCGCAGGGATGGTGATTGCAGCGTGATCTCTAGGGTTTCAACAACAAGCACACACTTTTGCAAACCCCCTACATCTACTCACAAGGCCACTCAAGTCTTGACCTTTGTAACAGCATCCCAAACCCACCCAGGTGCAGAACGTGATTCATTACTCTTGATGTCGTGGAACATAGCTGGGCTCCACAAACATATGGACGACCCAGTTTGGCTGGACCTGGTGGGTCATTATGATGTAATTGCTCTGCAGGAAACACATTTTCCACGACATCCAGGGTTTTGCAACCTTCCGCATGCCAGAAATCAAAGGGAAAGTGGGGCAACCAAGCGGGGGCTTGGTTCTGTGGATTACTATGAAGTTATTTCTGGTAAGTTCATGTATCCTACTGTTGCACCGGATTATATGTAAATCCATTTTCAGTGTCACTATGGGTCCAATCTCCTGTTGATCAACATGAATAATCGTCCCGACAAAGATGCTAGTAATTCTTTGCTCTAATTGGTGGAGGAATGGTTTACCCAGTCGAGATCCAATCCAGTGGGTCTGATAAAAATTGTGATTTTTGGCGATTTAAATCTTCAACTGGATCCATTGGAAAGCATGGTTGAGCTGACTGATAAGGAGGATGCGATATGGAGTGTGGGGATCTGGTGGCGACACCCTCAGCAAGGAAATACAGATCTGCTGAGGCAACGGCCAGAGTATTTTTGGCTTTGGGTCTCCGGGCATGTAATGGTAGATTCCCCAGTGATCACCTGGCGACCAGCACTTTTGGTTCTTTTTCTAAATATAGTCTGATTGACTACATCATGGTAAATGTCGAATCTTGGCACTACATTCAGGACTTTATGGTGTTGAAGAGGCCGGAAAGCGATCACAACCCTATTGTGGTCATAGTGGCAGGGGCACTGTTTGGCTTGAGGTGTGACGAGGGCAGCAAAAAAGGGAAAACTATAATATCCGAGACAAAAGGCGGCGATAGACGAGCAATTAAATGGCAGTTGCTAGATTTAGAAACTAAGCTACCCATCATCTATGCAAAGATTCGGTGTTCATTTGAGATGTTTTGCTTCTGCGATGCCGACAATGTGGGTTAGTTGTTAGAATCCCATGAATAAATCATTAGCATTGTGGGAAATGGGTTGAGCAGGTCTCGATCAGCTGGGGGAACTAGGCCAGTACACAGGACTCTCTGGTATGACGCTGAATGCCGTGCTGCAATAAAGGTCCTGATTGAGTTGCAAGGGCACCTGGGAGAGGGGCCACTTATGGGCGAACAATCCCTGATCCAGAATGGAATTCCTGAGGACGCTTGGCTAGCTCACTTTGGAAACAGGGAAATCAAGGACGTCCCCGGCAGGTCCAAGTTGCGTGACAATACGCTCCTGGTGTTGTCCTCACATGACATTGAGGTGGTTCTGTTGTCACAGAAGCAGGGGCAGGCCCCAGGGCCGGATTTGGTCCCCATTGATTAGGACCAACAGGAGATGGGTTATATGGCTCCCTTATCTAGTTAAACTCTTTAATGCTTTGTTAAAAGTGAACAGAGTTCCCTACTCCTGGACCAAGGCAATACTTGTCCACATATACAAGAAGGGAGACTGGGGGAGCCCGGAAAATTATATGCCTATCTCTCTCTTGGATGCCGGGGCAAGGTTCTTGCCAAGGCAGTATTGGGCCACTGGAGTCAGTAGAGGGGGGCTTCAATGGATTGTGTCCTCCCACGTATTCCTCATCTTAGATATATTTGTATCATCAGCTTTGCCGTGGCGTTGATGTCCCTCGAGGGCTGCCATAGAGTGTCGACGTCAAACATAGTATAAATGCCTGGAGCCGTACCCATTGGCTTAAGCTCAGTTTTTCCGAAAGCTTTCGCTTTGTGTGTATGAAAACTGTGCTTCAGTCTTTTGAGATGTCTTCTTCATCTAATCCTTCTACCCCAAAAACTGGCTTCACAAAATGACATAATTACGGGAAGAAAATGTCCATAACTGATCCCCATCGAGTTTGCCTCTGGTGCCTGGGTCCCAACTATGGAGTTGACTGCGGTACCTGTCAAGCTATGACTGGTAAAGCTCTCAAAGAAATACAGGTAAATTGGCAGTGGGGGAAGAATTTTCGAAGGCCTCTTCGATGAAAAATAAAGGCTCAGCGGAGTCTAGGGAAAAGTCACGGCGTAAGTCAAAGAAGTCTAGATCGAGGAGTTGGTCAAGAAAATCTTCTTCTTCAAAGAAGGGGGAAGAAGAGGCGTCACCGATCTCACTCTTCTTCTTTATCTTCTGATACAGGGGTTATCACTTGTCCATCCAAGCATAATTCCCCTAAAAAATGTGAGGCCTTTAGAGCCTCAATGATGCGAATCTTCGAGAACGCGGCTCCGACTTGCTAGAAGAAATCGCGTGAAGACCATGCCCCAGCTAATTATAAGGATGACTGAGGAAGGTCGGAGACTAAAAGCTCAAAATCCGGCGAGAAATCGCCAAGGGTGTCGTCGAGAGAAACCTCTGATACCTCATAAAAAGAGCAAGAGAGGCCTATCGGTGCATAAACCGAAGGCGACACCAGATAAAATGGCGCCAGGTTCCACACCGCCATCGAAACCTGCATCAAAGGTTTCCTCGACGCCTCTGTCAAAGACTTAATCGACACCGGTGTTGAAGTCTCCGTCGACACCTTCCTCGACGACGCCTCTATCTAAAGCTCCTTTGACCTTATTGAAGCCAGCATCAACGCCATCAACGTCTTTGTCGAGGACAACATTCATTCCGGCACCATTATCAATGCCATTGGCAAAACCAAGGTCGATGCCATTGGCAAAACCAAGGTCGATGCCATCACAAACCACGGGTAAAATTGTTAAACTGTAACAAGAATAGATTTTGAAGTCTATGGCCCATAGTTATGAGGAAGAACAATTCTCAGAGGAGCAGACTTCCCCTTTTTGGGTGAGATATGGTAGAAAGAATGTTCCTGAGGAACTAATTGACCCTCAGTCCAAAATGTCTGACCTCTATGACTGTCTCCAAACAGCTAGTGGTATAGACACGTCACCTGAATTGGAATTCGGCAAACCTGACCCAGCTGATCATCTACGAACAAGATGACATGACTGACATTCTCAGTCAAGGTCCTCAAAAGGATCCTGTTCTTCCTTTGCACACAGCACTTCAGAGGAAGGTTGTGGTTGCATGGGAAACCCCAGATTCTGGACCGGCGGTAAACAAAAATGTTTCTGGGAAATAGACCCTCATCCTCTGACCCTGCCTATTTAACTAAGCATCCTTCACCTGAAAACTTAGTAGTCCAAGCAGCTACATCCACCAGACAATATTCCCCCAGACAGGAGAATTGATGCCTAATCTCGCAAGATTTTTTCTTCGAGTAGTATAGCGTTAAAGTCAACAAATGTGACTTGCACCCTTGCGAGGTTCACATACACCCTGTGGGATTGTAATAGTTTGGTGGGTGAACACATTCCTGAGGGCGAGGAATGAGACGGCTTCCTTGCGATTGTAAAAGATGGAAAGGAGGCTATGGGGGAATACCTCCAATCATGACTGGATACTGCTGACAGCATCAGCAGGTCCATGGCTTCTAGCACGGTGCTACGCAGGTTTGCGTGGCTGAGAAAGTCAGGCTTTGCACAGGGTGCCAGACTTCTCAATATGCCATTTGATGACTTGAGGTTGTTCAGCAGCAAGGCGGATGAAAGTTTGGAGAAGCTGCAAACCTCTAAGGCTAAGTCACTTTGCGCCTCCATACTTCAACCTCAGCAACACTCCTACTCAGGCTCATCTTCCTGGAGGTGTCATCCTTTTTGTTTTTATTCCTCATTTGGAGGGGGAAGAGGACAGGCTAGTCAAAGAGGACAAAGAAAAATTTCTCGTGGTGGACGAGGAAAGGGTGTAGATCAGCCAATCTCTCGGCATCTGAACGAAGGGCGAGGCATTACTTCAGTTGCTTAGGCACTGGAAAACAGTGGCTTAAGGAAACTGCCTTCCTTTTCAGAAAAGGCCTCGGGACCATACACCGGGATACAACTGATAAGGTAAGCGTTACACTGACACTGCAACAGCAGGGGCTGCCTTACCTTCAGCCACTGCGCCAGCCGCTCCAAAACCTCTCTGAGGCCTTCCATCACAAGACTGAAGTACAGCATCTGACAGAATAGCAGGCTATTACTTCAGATGCTTGGGCATTGGAAACAGTTGCCCAAGGTTACTGCCTGCCTTTCCTGCAAAAACCTGAGTCATCCACTGGGGAACGACTCTTTGAAGGTTCCAGATCCGCTCCTGTTGCAGGAAATTTAACCCTGCTAGAGAAAGGTGCAATAGAACATGTACCTGTAGCGGAGAGGAACAAGGGTTGGTATTCCCCATATTTTCTCATCCCAAAGAAGGACGGAGGATTGAGACCCATCTTGGACTTAAGAAACTTGAACAAGTTCCTCAGTAAGGACAAGTTCAAGATGGTAACCCTTTCTTAGATCCTTCAGGTTCTCCAACTCCAAGACTGGTTGGTATCATTGGACCTTCAGGATGCTTACTTTGATGTGCCAATCCATCTCAAGCACAGAAAGTACTTGAGGTTTGCGGTTGGCAGTTCTCACTATCAGTTTCGAGTTCTGCTATTTGGGGGGACCTCCGCCCGAGGGTTTTCACCAAGCTGATGGCGGTAGTGGCAGCGAGTCTCCGAAGAGGGGGGATTCACGTCTTCCCTTACCTAGACAATTGGTTAATCGGAGTACGTTCATCCAAACAGGCCCAGAAACGTCTGAGCATGACCTGCCATTCTTTCACAAACTGGGCTTCTCCCTCAGTTAAAAGAAGTCAGATATGATACCATTCCAAAAACTCCAATTCATCAGAGCAGTCCTGGATACTTCCTGGGGAAAGCCTTGCCTCCCGAGGTGAGAGCTCATCACCTTCTGCAGATGTTAACAAAGTTCGAAAATGCCCAGCATCTACCGGCCTTCTATTTTCTGAGGTTGCTCGGCCTTATGGCATCCTGCATGTTTCTGGTGCCAGAGGCCAGATTGAGCATGTGATCCCTTCAATGGGCCCTCAGTACTCACTGGTCCTGATTTTCAGGGAATATGTCAGATCTTTGGCAAGTCTCGGCCAGGTATGCTCAAGATTTTCTATGGTGGGCTTGCAAGGACAATATTCCCAAGAGAGAATCTTTTTGGCAACCATTGCAGGTAACAGTAGTGACGGACACTTCACTTACAGGGTGGGGAGCTCATACCAACGATCTGACAATCAGCGGTCATTGGTCTCCATTGGAGTACAAACTACACATCAATCTTTTGGAACTGAGGGCAGTCAGACTAGCACTGAATGCCTTTCTGCCCTCTGTATGGGGAAAGAATGGCCTGATAATGGACAAAACAGTGGCCATGTACTACCGCAACAAGAGAGGAGGTGTAGGGTCACTACCACTGTGCAGAGCGGCAATGCAGCTCTGGTTCTGGGCAATACAAGAGTCTTACTTCAAAATTCCATCGATTGTGCAGTTTTCAAAGGGTCTCTCTAACGTGTACCCTCCAGTACCATTTCAAGTCCCTGTTTGGGATCTAAATTTAGTATCAAAATTCCTTGCATGCATTCCTTTCAAGCCTTTGCATTCTCTTGTCCGCTAAGGCTTCTCACTTTGAAGGCAATCCTACTAGTGGCTATTACATTAGCCCGCAGGAGTTATAGGCTCTCTTGTAATCCTCCTCACACCATCTTCCATAAAGACAAAGTTATAATTAAAAAATCACATTGCCATCTTTCTATCCTCCCCCTCATGCAAGTAAGGAGGAAGAAAGGCTCCACAGGCTGGACCCAAAAAGGGCTCTCAGCTTTTACATTTCTAGACTGGCGAAATTTCGGCAAAGTGACCAACTTTTCATGGGTATACCGGCCACTAATTGGGCCTGGCAGTAACAAACCAGACCTTATCCAGATGGATAACTTTAGCAATTGGAGAATGTTACAGGCTGGCAGGTAAAGAACCTCCAGATGGGCTATGGGCTCATTCTGCTAGGGGAATGGCGACTTTGGTTCTTCGGTTGGGTGTCCCGGTCCAAGATATTTGTGCAGCGGCTACCTGGTCGTCCATGCACATTTTTGTGAAACACTATTGTTTAGATTCCACCTCATCCCAAGGGGGTCATTCTGCTAAGGCCGTTCTACATAGGGTCCATGAGTAGAATTAACTAGTTCTCCCTCCTCCAAAATTTTCACTGCTTTGGGAGTCTATCTAAGATGAAGAATACGTGGGAGGACACAATCCATTCAAAGAACAAGTTACTTACCAACTGTAACATTCTTTCGATTCGATGTTCCTCCCACGTATTCCTCATCGAACCACCCAACCTACCCCGCCGTACAGTTTATGTATTTTACACTCAATGTTCCTTGAGAGCTTACAGTCTAAGGGTAGGCCTTATCAACTCCTCAGTTGAGGATATCGAAAAAACAGAATTGAAGCCAACTGTTACGCTCACCTGGCTCCCACAGGGGCGTCGATCTGAACTGGACAGCTGCGGTCTCCACCAATGTGACGCGTAGTGCCGAGATGACGGACTGGACTGGCCCACCTAGCTTTGTTTGCTTGGCCCTTAGGAATATTCTTCTGCAAATGGAGAAAGGGAATTAACCACCCGTGGAGTTGAGCGTAAACCCCCCACCCCCGCTGTTCTACCCACTGATCACCTTTGGTGTCCCCTCTTATAGTCTCACCTGATGGTTTGGAAAGATGAGCTCTCCATCCTGCATTGAGCGCAGGGGCACGTAGATAACCAGTTGCTTCACTGGTTCGAAGGAATTGGTGAGTTCCAGAACATGAGATTTCCGGCAAGACGCTGTAAGTATGTAGTTTGTAAGATTTCCAATGTCTGACTTTCACTCTTGTCCGATTCCTTGCAGGTTGCACTTTGACCCTAGCGAATAGTTCCTCGTGGCAACCGGTAATATTCAGGTAAGGGTTTGTATTATCCAACACAGTTCGATAAAATAGTGTCAGTATGTAACCTGTTGCTTTCTCCCTTATTCAAGCGCTGAGAGAAAGTATGAAGTCTCGGGGAATAATGCCTCCGGCGGTAAAATTAGGTAAGTCTTTTGTGGCGAGGTTTCCCCTTGTTTGTCCCTTTGTTTCACCTTGCTTTCCTTTTGTTCCCCTTAGGGGCCGGGGTAAGGCGAGGATGCGGTGGAGGCTGCGCCGAACCGTGAAGAGGAATAGTACCCCCGGTGGTAAAATCAGGTAAGTCTATGGGGGGTAACTAATATTGCCTCTGTTTATTCCCTTGGCTCACCTTGCTGTTCTTGTGTTACCCTTAGGTGCCGGAGTGCAGCGGGAACATGCAGAAGGATGCGGTGGATAATGAAGATGTTGCGAAGGCCGGTGAGTTCAGCGCTGCAGCAGGCGAGGCGACGCACATAAAATAACTTCTTTCTTCCAGCTCGAAGGTGCGGTGGATCGGGAATTCAGGTAAGGATCAAAGGTATTGCTCTTGTTCTAACCTCTTCTCCTTCTTTCTCCCTTTTTCTAGGAGCTCCAGACTCGAGGCGGGCGTGGCAGAAGACTGGATGCTGCAGGCACGGTGAGCGTTACGCTGCTGGATGCAAAATAACGTGAAGCGTGTGCTGCTCTTCGGGCGTGGTTTAATAGCCTCCAAAGTAGTCCCAGGTAAGTATTCCTCCCCGACCCCACCCGAGTAGAAAATAGTCCCAAGGTAAAGTAGTCCCTTTCAAGCCTCTTTTGCCTTGGAGCTCTTGCAGCATGGTCTGCATCAGGTACGTTTTATTCTATGAACCTGGCGCCTATGGCGCCAGGACTGACTCTCCATATGAGCCTGGCGCCATAGACGCCAGGACTGCACCCAAATGGCCCCTAGCAGGGGTTGTTGGGCTTGCTTGGAATAACTTGATGCCTGCTTCCGGGGCTGCTGGACTTGATCTGGATCCCCGAGGGTAGGCATCATGACACCAACGGGCGCGGCTCGAGCCATTTATAGTACGGATGACATCAACACTCTATGGCAGCCCTTGAGGTACATCAACGCCACGACATCGAGCATAGCGTCCTCTGGTGTGGAATTATTTTTTCCGAAGCAGCAAAGCTGACGATACGAATATATCTAAGATGAGGAGTACGTGGGAGGAACATCCAATCGAAAGAACATTACAGTTGGTAACTAGCTTGTCTTTGCATCACCTCCAGGTTGGCTTACAGCGTAACACTAGTATGGTGGACCAAGTGTTAAGGCTCAGTCTGATCCCGACAAGTATGTTGTTTTACGGGACACAAACATCTATGTGGTTTTTGTTGATTTAAAAACGGCATTCGACAGTGTGCCAAGAAGCAACTTGTGGAATGCATTGATCAACTTGGGGATACCACTTGGCATTTTAATAGCAATCCAATCTCTCTAATTTAATAATGGGGCACAAATCATATATGGGACAAGGGGGCAAACCATTGCTGTAATAAAAATTGTTGTTGGAGTCGGGCAGTACTGCGTCCTGGCTAGGGGTGTCATGGTATTAGTTTTATGACGGTACGATAACCTTCTTGCCAAATGACGGTATATCATGGTTATCGCGGTATAGCAGGTGGAGTTAGCTAATCTTAACAAATATTTTCTAAAAGATCATAAACTGTCAGATTTATCATCACAAACAAAACCAGGCCCCCAGAACCAGAATTGGGCTTTTCAAACATACTTTCCACTGAAATGTCACCCCTTGCTTCCACCAAACACACGTGTGGAGAGGAGGAGGGGAGAGCCCTGCTGCGACTGGCAAAGCAAACTTAATAGCTTTTCTTACGTGGTCATTTAGGCTTTTGGCTCCCCCACTAGCTACTGGTGAAGATGAACATGTTGCCATCTTGATAACCTGCACGCCACAGATCAATCGAGGTTGATGGTAGTATACGCGTGTGCGCATGAACACACACACACACGCACTCTCTCTTTATGTGACAGCCTTTAGTTTACTTGCGGGCCAAAAGGTGTTCAGTAAACACGGACATGTCACCTTTGGTATGGCAGCAGTGAATACCCACAGAGATGAGTGAATTTTGCAGTGTGACTTATTATATGTAAATTCAATGATAGAACCAGGGAAATCCCCCATTGTCATATGTTTAGCAAACATTATCCATTATAAATATATAAACCCCAAAGCCGCCATCCCAAAGTAAACCCTTTTCCTTCTTTGCACTGTATTTATTCTTCCTATTGCTAACATATTGATTGTGTCAGGCATGTGTGGTTTATGGAATGGCATTAAAAACTGCTCCAACTAAAACTACTTGGCAGATGGCACATCCAACAGTGCAAGACCAAGACTGCACAGCACTTGCTTTCTGCAGCCTTTCCAAATCAGACTGAAAAGCACACTTAACGGTATAAACGGTATACCGGTATAAACAATGTGACGGTTATTATTGGTCAATTAAGTGGTTCACGGTATCTTCAACGGTATACCGTTATACCGTTACATCCCTAGCTCCTGGCACCAGTTCTGTTTTGCCTTTTTATAAACTGGGTTATTGACCTACTGCTGGCCGAGAAGTCTGAAGCCCCATCGTTGGCCGGTGAACACATCCCGATCCTCTTATTTGCTGACGACCCAGTTCTATTCTCTAATGCCCAAAGGCCTGCGGAAGCAACTCAAGATATTTGAGCGCTTCTGTGAAAGTAATGGACTTTCAATAAATGTCTAAAAAACCAAGTCAATGGTGTTCAGTAGAAAAAGGGCCAGGAATACTCCTACCTTAACAATTAGCTTGGGCATTGGGGTGATCAAACCGGTCACAAGCTATGACTATCTGGGGATCCGGTTGACTGCAAACTGTGTCTGGAAAGACAAGGTGAACAGGGCAGGCTTGAAGCTGACCAGACACTGTGGAGCTATGTCTAGATTTATGCAGGCCCACGAGACAGGCCCGTTAAGCGTTTTTTTACAGATTTATAAGTGACAGGCCAGACAGGCCGCCCTACATGGGGATGAGCTGTGGGGTACCCATAATTCAGAAGCGCTCCGGGTCATTGAGTAGACATTTTTTAAAGCATCCATGGGCTTGCTGGCAAACACCCCGAATGCCCTAGTCTTCTGGGAGTTCGTTTTGCAAAGCATCGGCTTCTTATGTTTGCGAGACAGTGTTTTATCGGGTGAGGCTCTGGACCAGCGCACCTGAGCCAGTACAGAGATGCTGTCAAAGATGTTTTATCCCAGCTAGGCGGAGCCAATTTACCCTGGTTCTCCGCCATTTAAAAAGAGTTGACTGCCTTGGGATGGAGAATTATTGGTCTTGTCTGGACACTATTTCGGAGAGCCCCAAAGCATTGGTAAGAAAAGCCTACAAAAGCAAATGGTTGAGAGAAACCAGAGCAAAACTTACACAGTCTGCAGTCTGGCTCTATAGCAGTCCAGGAAAGAATATCCTGGTCTCGAAGATTATTTGGACAGAATTAAATTGAAACCAATGAAAGAACTGTATATGAAACTGCGCTTGGGGACTCTGCCCTTACATGTAATCAGGCACCATTGGAATATGAGTATATAAGCAGCTTGCCCTTTCTGCCCTAATAAGGTTGAAAGCGTAGTGCATTTGATTTTGTTTTGCACAAAGTACTCTCACATTAGGAAAAGAGATCTAATACCGCTATTTAATCCGTTTTGCATTAGAAGAATTCATGTAGCGCTTGACCTTTGCTTGGTGGGGGGTTGCGAGCTGGCAACCAACTGTCTGGGGAATTACTTGCTCCAAGCTTGGAGGGTGAGATGTAAACACGTCGCCTTATCAGCTTTGTATCGGTAAATCTGGGTTTTTATATTTTGCTTTTAAACTTGCGACCTCTCACATTTTGCATAACAGTGCCCCATCTTATAGTGTTTTATTAATTATTATTTATTGCAATGTATTGTGTGATTTGTTATGCTGTAAAATCTGTATTTGACTTTTATGATCTATTATTGGATTGAAATAAGGTAATTGAATTGAAACCTTAAGCAGGGATTCTGTGAGGGTTCCACAGTATTCATCACATATAGCGTCCCAAATTTTAAGCTGCCTATTTGCTGTTACTCCTTCAGCCAGTTTCCAGCCAAGGGCATACTTCAATGTGATCACTTTAATCAGCTGTATAATTAACTTCTGGCAGTGCCCTGACATTTGAGTCCTTTAATATTGCCACAAGCGGGTCTATGGGAAGGTGAATTCCTGTACTAATTTGCCTTAACATAGCAGATGAAAATCTAAGTTTTCTAAGGAAATGACTATATGAATTCCAAGGTAAGCTAATGAGGGCAACCTTTGATTGAGGTTTGGGTGCAATTACGAGGGTAACTAATTGCAGCGCAGCTAGCGTTGGATCTTTTGAATGGATGACTGGAACAAGAAAAGAGGAAATAGCCAGAGCTAACCGGGCCCAAAGGTAACAGTGTCCACAAACAAACTATTCTTTTCTCCAGGGAGAGGTGATTCAAAGTGAGTGAGGTGTTTGATAGGTACTTATATAAACACTCTTGAAAACTGGGATAATGTGTTAATCATTCTGTAACAGGTTAGGGCCCTTTCAACTTCTTTTTTTGGGTAATCCAGAGTTTAGTATCATTTGGATCTGGGATCATTTACTGCTGCATTGGAAGAGACTAGGAGAAGTTAAGTCTTTCCAGGTGTGCCCAAATGCCGTGAATGCAGAGCTGAGGTCGTTCAGCTACCAGAGGCCTGTGTGCAGTAGCAGGCAGAGGGAAGTAGGAGAGAAGTAAACTCTCCAAAGTCAGGATGTGGAAGCCACCCGGAACCTCCAATTCACAAGAAACTCTTTGCCGGTAACTGTAACCAGCTAAACTAACACTGACGTAGAAGTGGGAGTGACTAATAGTAGTTTGTTGCTGTGGGAAGTCTTCACAACAAAGGAAATGTATCCCGCGATTGTTTACCACAAGTTAAAGTGCTCACGTAGAAGGAACGCCTTTTTTATTTTCCATTGTTTTATTAAAAACCTTACTGGAGTGGTTGCGTGTCTCCTATTAAGACGGAGAACGCTGCCCTTAATCACTGAAGCAGTAGTAGCTGACTTTCCGAATTGTTACAAGAACACTTACATCAACGAAAGGTCACGTGTGATTGTGATTCATGATCCATGTTGAAGCAGAACTCGTTATGAATTAAAGGGAACACAAGTCTTTGAATTGAAATTCTTCATCAAAGACCTAATTTCATTTCTCTAGTGAAACTTGACTCTTGTAACATTCAGAGCAAAGACTTTGTAGTTACAGAAGTTGCTGAAGTCGCGAGAAGAGCAAGCATTACCCAAGCCAGTAGACAGATCCTTTCTAATGTGAAACTAGCCCTTTTAAGACCTAGCCCCCAATGTTCTGAAGTTGTTGAAGCTGTTAAAAATCCAGTGTCGTCTGATACAAGGGTGACAAGGTTTTCCAAAGCTGAAAGAGTGGCATACAGCTTTGGGGTAACTCCTGGAAAGCAGGTGGTGTGTATAAAGCTGGGGAAGGCAGCTGGGTGCTTGATAAAAGAAGTGATCAACAATCTGTGAAGCTAAGACTGTTGAAGCTGAGAAAGAGAAGCAGTCTAGAAGCCAAGACAGATTCTAGTGGTACCTGTAAGGCGGACAGAAGATGCAAAGAAGCTGCCCTTTCTTATAGCATAGGAAAGAAGAGTGCTTTGCCTACTTGTGAAGGTTGAAGTCTCTTGTCTAAGTTGCCTGATAAATTATTAAAGTATCAAGTTGCAGCAGAACCAACAGAACTGTGGCTGTCTATAATAATGTCAAAGCACCATATATTGAATATATTTAATGTAGTTGAAGCAGTAGTAGACTGTGAAGCCAAGGAGCCGGCCTTCACGGTGCCATTTGCAGAAGGGAGTTGTCAAGGAGAAAGCAAGCCCCTTAGAAGAAGCATCCTGACAAGTTATACCAAAGACTGCAGAGGTTAAAAAAGGACTGTTGTTGAAGCAGAAGTGGTATTTTTGTTTTGAACTTGGTTATCCAGGATTATCATTGGTGCTATTTTCTTTGTGGAGATTGGAAAGAGAACTTTTCAACAAGCAGAGAAGGAACTGTTACCAGTGGATTTTTGTTTGGGTGAACATTTGTTTCTTTGGAACATTCAAGAACTGATTTAAGACTTTACTTTTCTTTGGGAGAAATTGACTTTGGACATTCCTGGGAACGAGATCTACCCAGGACAAGTGGAAGGTATCCAAGTCCTTGGTTATTTGGTCATCTTATATTTATGTTGTTTATGATTTGCTTTGAATGTTTTGTTGTTTAGTGTGAGCACCAGTTTTGTGTATACTAGATTTTCCCCTAGATCGTAAGCTTGGTAGGGAATTCACTGGTAGACTAGGCTTAGTTAGGATTTCTTTGCATTTTCTGTTTAAAATAAAATTTCAAATACTGAGAAAACTACAAGCAGTTTTCCGCCTCGCATTACTGACCCCTCACAGCACCACTAATTTTAAATCTGCATAACTATGAAGGAATGGGTGTATTTAACGTCATATGTACTCCTCCATTGAAGGATGATGGTGTAGCCCAAGAACTCTATTTGTGACTGGTGAAACAGGCCTTAGCATAGAGCTGAGGAGCCAAGCGAGATAAGACTTCTCTGTCGTGTTGATGGTGGATTTTTATAGAGGGCAGAAAGACCAGGTTGTTGTTGAGCTATACCCAGATGTAGAGACCCAATAGGCCCGTAAAGATGGCATCCATGATCCTCTGGAAGACCACAGGCACATTACAAAGGCCGAATGGCAGAACACAGGATTCATAATGGCCTAGCGTTGTCTTGAAAGTAGTATTCCTTTCATCCCTTTTCTTTGAGGACCAAGTGGTAAACCCCAGGGAGATGCAATTTTGTCTATACCTCTGAGCAACTGAGTCATTCCAGTATGTCGTATCAGTGGCATGGGATACCGATCCTTGCATGTGATATCATTGAGCTGACAGTAGTGAATACCTGGTCGCAATGACCCTTCTTTTTTCCACAAGTGGAACTAGAGGATACGATGTAGCCCTTCCCTAGGCAGACAACCAGGCTCTTCTTTCTCCAGTTCTGTCAAGGAGTAGATTTTACCACTGGGAATCGCCTTATCAGGTGGTAGCAGAATTTCCCAGTCATAAGGCCAAAATGGTGACAAGGATATTTCCGCGGGTTCGGCAAACACTCAATAATAGGTTGAATATTCATCTGGAACATTGTGAATGAAGGAGATATAAGGAGAGGTTTCCTTAATGGAAGCTGGGGAACATTTATTTGTTTGACTGTGATAACAGCCGGATCTCATACATGAGTCAGAACCAAAAATCTGAATTCAGCTAGCCCAATTGATCAATTTATGATGTCATTTTAAGCAAGGAAGCCCCAAAACCATTGGATCCATGTCTGGATGACATCGAAAGCAAGAACCTCTAGGCCATATTCAAGGAGCCGGTCTGGTATTTTAAAGGGCTGGATGAGAGAGGGTCCCTCAAACACCTCATTGTTGAGCTCTCTGGTTTTCTGGATAAGGTGACACTTTTCCTTCGGGGCAGGGGGTGCGGGCTCCATCCATTTAACGCCCCAAAGCCACTAGTGCCTGCCTGGGTGAGTGTCATGGAATTTCCCCAGGACAACGCTATGTCTACAACCAACAAGGGGGTCTGAGACATGAGTATGGTAGTGGGAAGGTCATCTTCTTCTTTGGGGCTTCTTGATGCCCTCCTCTTGGTTAACAAGCCCATCAGATTTCCCACATTCTTTGAGTTCGGAGAGGGCAGGTACCGAGGTAATGACTTGAAACCCTCACAATATAAGCAGAGGCATTGTTGGCATCGTCCCTTCCTTTCGGATTGGGACGGTGGGCTGCGTTTGACGATGACTTGCATCGGTCCCTCGGTTGCTGGTTACATGGGTTGAGGCTCTGGTGGGTGGGTGCGGGGTTGCGGTGGGTTAAACCCACCTATATTTTGTCACTCCTGTGTTCTTATAGTCTGCTGGAATTAAACGAGCAGGTGCTCCGGATAGATCAGAGAGTTGGGTTCCAATACATGTGCTATTTTGTCCTTTTCTCCTCACGTAGGCCCCTTCAGAATAATGTTTTGGGCCACTGGCAGTTGGATTCCAGCTTGCAAAAACTACTGATGTACGTGATAAGTTCTAGTCTGCCTTGTTTTATGTCTACCAATTGATTCTGAGCACTGGATACCAGATCTGGGGACGGGGCACACCTCCTAAAAGGCTTTTTTGAAGTCCTGAAAGTTCTTAAGTATCAGGCTGTTGGTTATGACTTATGGTGCTGGCCGTGCTGGAGCACTTCCCGTAAGATTGCAAATGACAAGGACAAAATTGGCTTCATACTAAGCAAAGTGAATTGGTCGGAAAAATAACTGAATCTTGCCATGATTACAAAATTCAGCTAGCCTATGTGGGCCCCCTTCAAATTTCAGAGTTGCAGCGTGGGCCATAGGGTTTTCTGTCATGGTGGACAAGGTGTCTCTGTTCACCACCTCTCAGAGCATGTTTTTTTTTTCTTGCATCAAGGTTGCCACTTTGAGACTTGATGCTTGCATTTCATTCCTGTAGGTTGTCCATGTCCAAGCTGAGTGTAGGGCATCTTAATCTGTAAAGGACGGTGTCACATCTGTGTACCTATTCCCTGGTGAGTGGTATCCTGGCATTGCTTCTATTGACGGGCAGGTTTAGATGTCAATAGGCTGGGTTCCAAGATTCTGGCCAGCTTTAGAGTATGATGGTGCTCAGATCCAGCCTCAAACCAACCCCACAAGGAGATGCAGAAGGCCGTTCTTGGACCTGCTCTCTACATGAGGGGTCACCCCATGTATGAATGTGGCATAAGGATAGTGCAGAGCACTGATGGGGCGTCCAGCAGTCAGGTTAAAAAGGCTTGGGTGTCCCTGAGATTTTGAATAGAAGGACGGTAACCAAACTGGAGGGCAGACTCAAAGACTGAGCAAAGTCAAGGCAGGCACCAACAGGGCACATGTAGGGATACAGGACGATTGACGGAAAGGAATAAGTTGTTAAAGCAGGGCAAGACTTGAAGGGTGGAACAGAGCACAAGGAACAAAGTGTGAGGACACAGTAGTGGGCCTAAGCAACTCATGAGACAGAAGCGTTAAGTTGCACTGCAGGAAGTTTGGAAGCGGTTTAATTACTCGATCTGGCATGATCATAGCATACAAGCCCATCTCTGTAAAATGATCAGGAAAAAACAATTTCCATCCCTGTTTGGGGGATGAGAAAGCTGGTGCTACAGCCTCAGTTTAAACTGCGGCTAAAAACCGTGCATAGCAAAGCCGATCATGCTCCATGGTAGGGGTTCGGGAGGACTGGGGGTCCCAGGCGTAGCTAGATATTGCCAACCCGCACAACTTTCGCACACGTTCGCATGGGAGACTACCGTGAACCAGTCTCGGTGGATACAACTGGAGGAAGCATGGTGTTCTTCCCCATTATCCTCCCTTCCACACATCACGGCTCCCCGAAATGCTGCAAACTCAGGCCCTCTCACAGCTACACAAAACACAGTATTAAATTGGAGAAAAGCAGCACACAAATGGGAATGCACAGGCACCCTTGGTCCCTTGACTCCAATTTGGAACAACCTAGACTTCACTCGCGGTATACCCCCACAAAACTTTGCGGCCTGGATGGCGGGGGGCCTAAGGCAAATAGCAGGCTTTCTGATCAATGGTAATCATCTAACATTCGAAGAATGTAAAACAAAATTCAACATCCCAGAGGCAGAGCGCTCCCACTACGCACAGTTAATACACTGGCTATCACATAGCACCGTTAGGGAAAAGAAGGGAGGGACTTAATGACATTGGAGCGTACCCTAACCACAACACCGCCCAAGGGTAAAATCTCCACACTATACTGATTGCTGGACAAAACAGATCTGACCAGGAAGGAAAACTACATGCTTAACTGGGAAAAGGACCTAGGGCGCACACTAGAAATGGAAGACCGGGATAGAATATGGGTAAGAATACATAAAAATGCTAAATGTATCACCAACAGGAAAGGGAGTTATAAAGTGTGCTACAGGTGGTATTTATCCCCTGAGTTGTTAAATAAAAGTAATCCAGCGATTTCCCCCAAACTGCTGGAGACGATGCGTGTCAGACGGCTCCCTGTTTCATCTGCTGTGGTCCTGCCCAAAGTCTAGCAAATTCTGGCGAGAAGTGCTGGAGCAAATTCGGTTGAGCACAGGCCTAGCAATCCCATGGGACCCGGGCATAGTGCTGGGACTTAGTAGTATGTGAAAAAATCACTGCAATCCGCCTGGGAAACATCAATACCTTCCAAAATAACTAGGCCCCTTTCCTGGACTATGCGGAAAAATACCCAGGACTAGCCCGCCACCCGCCCATGACCCCTTGGCTCAATTAAGATCGGGTAACTGATCGTGCCTCAGCCCATGGATCCTGATGAATCTCCGAATTCGCTAGTGCATGAACAGGGTTACGAACTGGACTAAGGCAGCGGATTCAGTACATAGTGACTGGGACCTCTGCATTACCAGGAATTGAGCAAGTCTGGATGAAAAAGCCTCTTGCAGCACAGAGGATCCCCCATATGTACTATACTTAACTGCAACTATGCTTAAATATGATGATGTATATCTCATGAAAATGTTTAATGAAATGTTTTGTTGGAAAAAATAATAATTTCTGACCATGCCATGATTTGCTCTTCTCCCCGTGCCAGTTTTATAATGCCCCTTATTTCATGGCATTTAAAAGCAGATCCCGTTTGTGAATCCGGGTTGCGCTTTTAAATGCCCTGAAACGCCCACTTATATGCGCAAAGGGGACAAAATGGCCATCAGAGGTGCGCTCATTCAAATACCCTTTGTGAATTGGGCTGTCACTTATTTTGATGCAAGTGTCAAAAAACGCTAGCGCATCTCCTCACATGCAGCAAATGAAATGTTGAGAGTCTGGCCTTATGTCTCCCATGGTGTATTTCTTCAATTTCTAAAGCTGCACACATCGAAGTGCGGTCTGGATACTTTGTATCTACATCTAATAAAATAACAAGTACATTAAACCCAGTTCTTTGTTTGCTTGCAACACAACAAGGCCGCTGCCTAAACAGTAGTAATATATAGTGAACATACTTTCAATATATGAGAACTCTTTCAAATGGATTGTGTCGTCCCATGTATTCCTCATCTTTAGATATCTTCCCTTCCAGCTTTACCTGCTTTGGAGAAAGATAATCTGCAGGGGCGCTGTGCGTCGATGCGGTCGACTCGGTTTCCCTCGAGGGCTTCCATCTCTGGGTCGACATCATCGTAGGTATATATGGCACGCGCAGCGCCTCTGTTTTTCCGCGATAGCTAACACTTCGAGAATTACATCACACTTTGGTCTCTCTGAAAACTACGACATACTAGAGTGCGATGGCCTCGTTAGCGACACCATCAACCCTGAAGGCTGGGTTCTAAAAATGACAGGACTGCGGCGGCAAGGTGTCTCTCATGCATTCTCGTCTAGTGTGTCTGTGTTGCCTTGGCATGGAGCATAGGACAGCAGACTGTGGGTCCTGTCAGTTCATGACTGGTACGGCTCAGAAAGAGCATAAGGGGAAATTAATGGCGGGTAGGACCCCTACAAAATCCTCCTTGATGATTGTCAAAGAAGCGCTCGTCCGACGAGTCGAGATGCGACTCTCCTCGAAGGAAGAGATCCAAAAAGCACTTGCGCTCCAGGTGTGGTTCTCGACACTCTTCCTCTTTGTCCAAGAAGAATAAGAAAAGGCGCTATAGATCGCCTTCTACTTATTCTGATTCTTCCCCTGAAAGAAAAATAACCTGCCCAACCAAGTCCTCAACTCCTACTAAATGGGAGATGTTCAGGCAGGAAATGCATACATTTTTCAAGGAGGCCCCAAACCCCTAGAAAGAAAAAGCAAAAAACCATGCGCTTGTTGCGCTGCCAAAAGCCGACAAGGAAAGTGTGACGGCTAAATCTTGCACGCCTCGATGCCGGGACGCAGACCTAAAACCCCTCGAACCGTTGAGGTCTTGACTCAATGATAAACCATCAAAGACATCGAGTCAGGGACCGTCTAAAATATTGATGCGATTAGCGTCGAAAACATTGTCATCTGTGTCGAAGCCGGCAATGCCATTGATGTCGAAGACATTGATTCATCGGGGTCGAAGCCATCGAAATATTTACCTGTAAACCATTGCCATGGATGGATTTTTTCAAATCTTTATCCTCCATTTATGAAGAAAACAAACCATCTGATCAAGATACTTCTCCTTTTGGGTTGGAGTTTGGCACACCTAATGTCCCAAAAGCCTTTATTTCGGAAGAGTCCATGTTAAAGGACTTGTATGAAAATCTTAAGACGGCAAGTGGTATTGACACGACACCTGAGCTTGAGTTTGGCAAACCAGACCCATCAGAGCACGCGGATGCTTCCGGCAGTCAGATTATTCCCAGGGTGATAGACTTTTTAGGAGGGGGCAGGCTTGCTCCCCCTTTTGAACAGGACGACCTGACAGATATACTGGATAAGGGGCCTCAAAAGGACCCTGTTCTTCCTTTTCACATAGCACTGTAGAAAAAAGTAAGGGCCAATTGGCAGGTACCTGAAACTAGTCCTGCAGTTAATAAAAATATTTCCAGAAAATACAGGGCGTTAAGTAGTAACCCAGACTACTTGTCAAAACATCCTACACCAGAGAGGCAAGCAGTTCAGGCAGTGACATCCACTTCTAAGCAGGCTGCTTATCCGACCATACCGCCAGACAGGGACGACAAGCATTTCGACGCAGTGGCGAAAAGTGCTCTCTGCCGGGAGCATGGCTCTAAAATCTGCAAATGCCACTTGCGCCCTAGCAACAGTTACATTCACCCTGTGGGACTGTATATACATGGTGGCTGAGCACATTTCTGAAGGGGATGAAAGAGATGACTTCCTGAATATTGTAACAGACGGAAAGGAGGCCATGTGTGAGTCTCTTCACGCCATAACCGTCCACGCCCTCGACGCCTTGGGGGCCTTTTGGCCGGAATTTGCCGTTGGAGGTGCCTGGTACTGTGGATCCTCCTAGGAAGGCTACTTCCAAGTCTGTGAGGCCTGTTAAGGATTCCAGACCCTCTTCTTTCCCGATGCAGGAGTTTTTTCTTCTTCTGGATGACATCTATGAGGACGAGGAGATGTCAGATTTAGAATTTGACCCTGTTAAACCTGATGCGGCTCCTCTCTTTTCCTTGGACAGTCAGTTGGAAGAGTTACAGCAATCTCTTCATGATACCAGTGGCTTGGACACTTCCTGAGGTGGAGTTTGGCAGACCTGAGCCTGGGTTCATGCTAAGTCGTCCTACAGGAGACTGATGACTAGGGTCACTGAGTATCTTGGTTGGTCTAGTCCTCCAGAAGTTTTTGTTCAGGATGACTTAATGGATATTTTGGATCAAGGTCCATCCTCTGACCCAGTGTTACCTTTTCATTTGACATTGCAGAACAGGGTGGCGGCTGCTTGGCAGACACCGGAATCTTTTCCGGCAGTTAACAAGTCGTTAACTAAAAAATACTGCCCTTCCGTTAGCGACCCCAGCTCCTTTCCTCTCACCCCACTCCCGAGAATTTGGTGGTTCAGGCAGCTATGGCCACCTCGAGGCAGGCGGCATACCCTACCATCCCTCCTGATAGGGATGACAAAAGCTTCGATGGGTGGGCACGCAAGGTGTTTTCTGCAGGGAGTATGGCGCTGAAGTCCGCCAACTCCACTTGTGCTTTCGCAAGATTTTCACACACACTGTGGAATTCGGTTTCTCTAGTGGCTGAGCATATTCCCGAAGGGGAAGAAAGGGAGGGGTTCCTTGCTATCTTACAAGATGGCAAGGATGCCATGTGTGAATCCCTTCAGTCGGGTTTGGACACGGCCAACAGTGTTAGCCTGTCTATGGCTGCGAGCACCGTTATACGCAGATTTGCGCAAGTCGGGTTTTGCTCCAGATGTGCAAGCCCGTCTTTTGAACATGCCCTTTGATGGGGCGCATTTGGTTGGCAGCAAGGCTGACGAGAGCCTTGAGAAGTTGCAGACCTCAAAAGCTGCGGCTAAATCTTTGAGCGCAGTTGTGCGTCAACCTCTGCCTTTCCGTCCTAGGGGACAGCAGTGGAGGGGAGATTCTTTTCGTTACTACTCCTCCTTTGGTAGGACGAGAGGAACCGCCAGTCAAAGGGGTCAGCGTAAAAGTACCGGTGTTGTTTGGGGAAATAGGGGTGCCAAAGCCGCTCAGGCAGCTGCCTCTTTGCCTTCAGGCGCTGCCGCAGCCGCTCCAACAGTCTTGATGCCATGTTCCATTGTTTGCCGGTTGGGGGTAGACTGTCTCAGCATCTCGAAGAATGGCGAGCTATTACTTCAGATGCGTGGGTTCTGGATACAATAGCCCACGGCTACTGCCTTCCCTTCCTAAAGCGGCCTCACGACAATCCACCGGGGAATCTTTCTTTGAAGCTTCCAGATCCGCTCCTTGTGCAGGAACTCTTGACCATCCTGGACAAAGACACTATAGAACTGGTGCCTGTAGCGGAGAGCAACAAGGGATGGTATTCCCCATATTTTTTGATTCCAAAGAAAGATGAGGGGGGGATTGAGACCCATCTGGGACTTGCGTTGCTTGAACAAACTTCTCAGGAAGGACAAGTTCAAGATGGTCACTCTTTCTCAGGTCCTTCAGGCCCTTTGACTTCAGGATTGGTTGGTGTCTCTGAACCTGCAGGAGGCTTACTTTCATGTGCCGATTCTTCCAAAGCACAGAAAGTACCTGAGGTTTGCCGTTGGTGAGTGGTTCTCATTATCTGCTTCGAGTTCTGGCTTACCGGCTGACTTCCGCCCGAGGATTTTTACCAAGTTAATGGCGGTGGTGGCAGCTAGTCTCAGGAGAGGGGGGTTTCATGTCTACCCCTACCTGAACAAGCCCTGGAAGATCTCAGCGTAACCTGCCACTCTCTCCACAGACTGGTCTTCTCCCTCGATTTAAAGAAGTTCCACATGATACCCTCTCAAAGACTTCAGTTCATCAGAGCAGTCCTGGATACATCCTTGTTGAAAGCCTCGCCACCTGAGATGAGGGCGCAGCACATTCTGCAGATGGTCTACGAATTCCGAAGTGCCCAGGGCCTTCGGGCATTTGTGTTTTTGGGGTTGCTCGGCCTCATGGCATCCTGCATTTTCCTGGTGCCAGAAGTTCGCCTGAGAATATCGCTCCAATTGGCCCTCAGGACACAGTGGTCCCAATTCTCTGGCAAGATGTCAGATCTAATCCAAGTTCCGAGCAGAGTCGCACAGGATCTCCTGTGGTGGACTTGCAAGGACAACTTTCTGAAAGGGGAACCTTTTTGGCAACCATGGCCGGAGATAACAGTAGTTACGATGCCTTACTAACGGGGTGGAGAGCCCATGCCAATGATCTGACGGTAAGTGGTCATTGGTCTCCATCAGAGTCCAAACTACACATCAATCTTTTGGAGCTGAGGGCAATCAAACTTGCTCTGAAGGCTTTTCTGCCCTCTGTACAGGGGAAGAATGTCCTTATAATGACAAACACAGTGGCCATGTACTACCTCAACAAAAGCGGAAGTGTAGGGTCACTACCACTGTGCAGAAGAGAGTCAATGCAGCTCTGGTTCTGGGCAATTCAAGAAGGAATCTCCCTGTCTGCAGTTCACCTGGCCAGAGAGTACACAGCGGCAGACACTCTGAGCAGGCATAACACAAGTGGGAACTAGCACAGGAAGTCCTTCAAGAGATGTTCACCCTTTGGGAAACTCCTCAATTGGACCAGTTTGCGACCTGTCTCAACTCGAAGTGCGAACTGCTCTGCTCCAGGGAATGTCCCCCAAGAGGAGCTTTAGGGGACACGTTCATAGCGGACTGGAAGTTCCCACTCCTATACACGTTTCCTCCTGTCCTAGTCATTCCTCGCGTGATCAGGAGGTCGACAAAGTTCAGGAAATTCATGATCCGAATTTCTGTCCATCTGTCCTCCAATGTGTCTTCCACAAAGAGAGGACCTTCTCTCGCGAGAGGAAAGTTGGGTTTACCATCCAGAGGTCAAGACACTCAACATTCACATATGGTTTCTGAGAGGTTGAGATGTAAGGATTGGGACCTCCCGAATGACGTAATGGAGATTTTGCTCTCGGCCAGGCGGCCAGCAACTAAGTCCTTGTACTGTTGCTGTTGGAATAGATTCTGCAGCGTGTGCAGGGGAAAAGGATGTAGACCTTTCATTGCAATACACCCATTGTCCTTTTTTTTTACACTTGACAAATCTGGGGCTCAAAGGGTACTTGGCGGCGTTTTCAATTTTCAAGCACACATCGGAAGAGCTACATTTCAAGATGCCATTGATCATACAATTTCTTAAAGGGCAACGAACAAGGCCCTCTGCCAACATTTTTTTTTCCAAAGCAGCTAAAGCTGAAGATGAGGAATACGTAGGAGGAACATCCAGTCGAAAGAACGTTACCAAGGCTAAGTAACGTGTTTTTCTTGTGGTCTTCACCTTACAATTGAGTACCTATGTTGGTTGTTACTCTATTTGGTTTCCCCTTTGGTTCCCCAGTGATGTCACAATGTCTGCTGTTTCTAATGGGTAATTGTTGTTGGTTGTGTATAGTTTGCTAACCTTTGCCGCAAGGAAGTTTAAGGTGGGTGAAAATCTGATGGGTCCCATATGCAATGTAATTTTTAGGTCTCCAATTTTGAGGGTGAGGGCGGGGCAGTTGATTCCAACTCATCTCTATGCCTCTTTTCGCCAGCAGCAGCCCTAGCATTATGAATTTAAACTTCAGCTTATATTTCCGGTGAAATGGGAACAGGCCCAGCAAGCACACCTGCGGTAGTTTTTCCAAGCATGTTTCAGATATTCCATGTAACTTCTGAATTCCTCCCAGTTCCCCCCCCCCCCGATCCCCACTTTTCTGACGTATCCACCACATGTGTATGAAAAACCCAGGCTCTGTCCTGTATCTGGGATGTTCCCCTCCTACTCTGGCTTTGATGTGCTTCACTCTGGTGGAGGTTAGATAAGCTCTTTGTAAGAATGTATATTTTATGATTTGTAATTTGGCATTCTGTGAAGCCGCCTTTGTGTATCTACATGCCATCTCCCATTTGGCATCTGTTAATTCCCTGGCTACGCCCCGTTTCCATTTCTCCCTTATTTTTGCTACTCTGTTGTGCTTTGCTTGCCACATATCTTATACAGTATAGACACCTGTCTGCCGCTACCCAACTCAACTATATTGCGATTGATCGTGTGGGTTTTCCGGGTCTTGGGCAGAGGGTCGTGGGGGAGTTCGGCCATGTTGTCCCTATTCCGCAACATATTGGGCATACTCCAGATTTGGCAGAAGTCTACAAAGCTTTTGAACCGACTGTATGCATCTGCCCAATGGTGTCTGGTAATTCACCAGAGTTGGGGCCTATTCTCAAAAAGATCTGTGTAATCGGTGCTAATACAGTGCCCCTTATAGGTAGGCTTGGGATGTACATGGATTTATACTTTTCCATCTGTGCTACTTTGATCCAAAATTTCCGTAGTGCATTAAATGCTTTGGGGAGTTTAGATGCTTGACCTTTTGTCAATATGGGGATATTTTGCAAAGGTGTTGGGGGTGATCGGAGCTTTCAATTGTTACGTGATTTGATGATTCTCCTCCTGTTGGAACCATGTGGTGATCCATTATAAGTGTGCTGCTCTTAGTAGTGTAATGAATCTGATGGGGTCAACACTCCTTTCCCGGTGGTGACCTCTCCTCATTTGGCCAGGGGACTGCAGCCACTTCCTTATCCTGACCCTGGGGGCAGCTATATGGGGGATGATCACATGGGGGGAGAAAGCCTCTGGGAGAGTCATGATATCGTCGGACGAGACATGGTATCCCCCTTCTTCTTTTGAGGATACCCCATTCATGCCCAATGCCTTAATGGCATAATGTCATGCCTCCCCTCAGCCACCTTGGAAGGGTACGGAACACCTTTTCACAAGATCTGTATGCAAGCCGTCAAAATCTGACTTGCCTCTTAAGACTCATCGAACACCGTCTCAGAATCTACCTACAAGTCATGTAGGACTGACTTAACCTTAAAAATCACAGAGCACTTACTCAGACTTTACATGCAGTTTGTCAAGAATGGACTTCCATTGCCATAAATGCAAGAATACTGTGACAAGGAAGATGAACCGAGTAATCTAGATCAATGGAGGCCAAGACCACAAACTGCGCTCTAGTTGTTGTGAGCGCATACCTGCAGCCGCGAAATTTAAACAGACAAAGCAGCTGACTGAGGCGCATTGCTGGCAGGAGAATGATGCTCCTCTCTGTACAGACCGAGAGGTGAACCCCGCAGCAGCCCTTCGCTTCACGTTCGCCCTCCCGCACTGAGCGACCGCCTGGGGCTCCCATTCGGTCTCGCTGGCACACAGTGTGGCAACCGTCGAGGGGCGGCGGACACTGATGTGCTACTGGTCCGCCCAACGGAACAGTCCGCCCCTTTGAGGATGCGCGGCACGGAGGATCACGGGCTGCGCACTACCTAGAGGCCCTGCTGTAACACGTAAGGAGCTTCTTCTGAAGAACCCACGCCGGGCGCAACGCTGCGGGCACGGTAGGCAAACTGCACGCCCCCACCGTGACATACAGAAAGTGGCTGCCACCAGCCCCCAACGGGAAAGGGTAAATGCTACATGCTGTGGAGCTAATGACTTTGTGTGATCTCTGTTCGTATTAAAAATGCTGCACCAAGCTGACAGAAAGGGTCGCTTGGGAGGATCTGGTGAAGCGCCTATAAGAATATATTAGTTACTGTGGGACTCTTTAACACAACACTGAAAGTGGCGCATGTGGTCTGCGTCCACTTACTCAATATCTGAGATACAGTTGACAGGTTCAGATGTGACTTGGAGGCTCACATGTTGACCCCTTTGCCCTGAGCACACACTGATCCCCTTTCTCCTGCATCAGTGAGGGGGAGAATGAACAGTGAGATGATGTGAGCCATATCCCACATCCGGATACATCACCCCAATAGCCACTGACTCGACGGTCACAAACACAATTAAAGGTCCACGTCCGCTGGGTCGCCAGGGAGAAACAGTGATCCTCTTAGGAAGTAAAGGCGCTCAGGTCTTCCAAGTATACTTGCCTCCTCACCATTTTGCCTGGCTTCGCCCAAATTTGAAGTAGGAACGGTGCACCACACCGAATTGGTGCTTGAAGCCACAGTGCTTCTCTGGTTGAACCCACACCTGGGCCCCCTACTCCTGGAACCAGCCTGGAGACATCTAATCCACCCATCTGTGAACGAGGAGCCACAGTCCACGACCCCCGTACAAGTGGAGGCTCCAAGACTCTTCCTAAACATGCTACACAGGGAAGGGGAAACACCGTTTGAGAGACTGGCGCCACACCCAGTGACATTCATACATATTGTGTCGCAGACTACCCACACTAGTTTTAACACTGCCTACTGGAACAGTGGAGATACTCTCGGAAAGAATAATACACTGTCAATCACCCTTTGATCCACATAGACACACAGAGCGCCTAACTACTCCTGGAATCACTTTGGGGCCATCAGCGCTAGTTACGGATACGGAGGGGAGGGCCCTCGGCAATGGGGCGTGTGCCTCCTCTGGAGCAACAGACATTATATGGACGCTAAATTGAAACTAGCCCAGTATGCTTATTCCCCACCATTACGACTGCCTAACTCCAGAGGCAGGCATAAAATGGACAGTGTGACTCAAAGGTCCCAGACCCTCTTGAATCCCAGCAGAATGAGAACATATGGCGAAGGGCTACGACAGAGAGGAATAAAAGAGTAATCCTGTACTGGCTGTGGGTTGGAGACCGCACAAAGTGAATTTAAGAGGCCCAAATACTGTTGACTGGCCTTCAGTTTACATGAACACCTCGAACATTTAAACACGCCTGGAATCATTTTGAGGACACCGGCATGGAGTATTGATACGGAGGATTGGGCCCCCGGTATCGGGGCGAGTGCCTCCTCCACTGCAGCGGATACTATATGGACATTAAGTTAAAATTAGCCAAATACGCCTACACCCCACCATCACCAGCTGCAGACAGTATAAATAAAGTGGTCATGGATACCTCAGAGACAGAAGCAGCGGCGAAAAAAGGGGACATTGTTGCTCTGCTGAATGATATAAAGACCATGAGAGCCAACATAGGCGGAAAAATAGGATAAAATAACGCAGCAAATGGACAAGATTGAAGAGAGACTTGAAGGTGTTGAAAACAATCAAGCCTCCATAGATACTCTTGAAACGCGAATGGACCTACGAATAAGAGAGATAGAGCAAAGGAAGGAGGAATTCCGACTAAAAATTGACGATTTGGAAAATCGAAAGAGAAGAAATAACCTATGCTTTTTAGGCATCCCTGAACACAAAGGCGAAACAGAGGGAGACTCAGGAAGACGATTCATGACATTATCAAAATATTGGTAGCAGACGAGGACATTGATGGATTCATAGGGCCGGAGGGCCAACTGGATGTCCAAGATCATTCCTGGCCAGGTTCCACAGGTACCAGGATAAAGCTAGGATCCTCGAGGAAGCCAGGACCAGAGCCCACTAACTCTTGGGGGAGCCCAGATCACCATTTTTCAGGACTTATCGTCACTGACCCTGGCCTTGAGGCTTATGTGCGGTCCTCTGACGAAATGGCTTAAGAAGCAAGGAACTCGATACAGATGGGGTTACCCCTTCTCCCTCTCTTTTGAACATGGAAGCAGGAAAATACAATTGAAATCGGAAAGGGAGATTTGTGACTGTACCGCTGAACTAGTGGAAACATGTCCAGAAGGAGACCACCAAGAAGACGCAGCACAGAATGGGAGATGTTGGGAACTCCAAGGACCACGAAGGAGAAGAGTCAAGGGATCAAGGAACTATAGACGAGGCATGTCACACCTGACACCGATAAATGAACGAAACAACCGGCTTGAAAAAACTTGACACAGCGGTCACTGAGATACACTGATGGACAGACCAACAGACCCCGGGTGGCCCTAGCCACCTGGGGCTCGAATATAGAGAGTAGACACTTCGTCAGGGTCCTCCCCCTTGAAGGGAGGGTGAACAATCTGCTGATAATGGGCGGCAAAGTTACATGAGACATCATATATCCTTTAACTGAGTTAGTTATGTTGCAGGGGATGGGGGGGGGGGGAGAAAGGGGGAAGGGGCCTCAAATGTTATTGAGAATGTTCTTTGAATACAGACTGTGAGGTAACGGTTCCCATTGGTGGTCCGACGTTGGATCGACATTTCCATCCGATCCAGATCGGACGCCACGAATGGAGGATGGAGAGGGGAAAGGGGAGGGTGGAGGGAGGGGCAGGGGGGACAAGGGAGGGTGGGTTGGGAAGAGATTCCTTGTGAGACTTGCAAGGTTACGCACATGGTTCACACACACATCCACAAAGCGTCAACCCTGATGCGTCCTCTAAAATGTATGAAGTCAAATGGTAGATGATATAGACCAACAGGTGGGAGATCTCCTCAGGGTGGGGGCATTAAATGTCAAAGGCCTTAATTCACCGTCAAAGAGATCATTAGTAAACCGTGAATTCCGCAGTGGGAAGCTGGATATTCTCTTCCTGCAGGAAACAAAATATGGTAAAGGGGAGGAATGGAAACTCCTCGGGGCACGAACGAGGACAGAATTCTGGGGCTCCGGAACTCTGAAGAAGGGAGGAGTGGGGATACTCATTCCAAAGGGACTGGGCTTCACAATCACCAAAACATGGGGGGGGATGTTGAAGGGCAGGCTTTACTTGTCACTGGTACTGTTGGAAAGGTCAACATCCCACTTGCAACCCTATATGCCCCCAATACGGGACAAGCAAGATTCCTAACCAATGCAGTTCCCAAAATTATGCTAGATTCAACCGGACATGTCCTCTTGAAAGGTGAATTCAATATGTGGGCGGACCCCAATTTGGATAGAAAAGCAGGAAAAAAGGAAACGGATGTCACGGGAGAAGGGCGTAGTGAAGTTGCAAATATGTTTGATATATATAGCCTGAGAGACACATGGCGCCAACTCCAACCAGAAGATAAGGGGTTTACCTTCTATTCCGCCCCACATAATACCTTCACTAGGATTGACTACATATACCTAATGGAAGACATGTTTAATGCCACGAAAAGGTCAGATATCGCACCAATCTCCTGGTCAGATCATGATATGGTCACGGCTGACATAGAATGGGAATTTTTGCCCAGGAAAGGAGGCCATTGGCGGTGCAATGCGACACTCTGGAAAGATCCAGTTTTTAAAGCTGAGATGGAAACTGAAATCGCTGAATATATTAAGGCGAATAACAGCAGGGAAGTCTCCAAACTGATATTGTGGGAAGTGGGGAAAGCGACCTGGCAGGGAGTCCTGATTAGAGATGGGGCTAGCAAGAAAAGAGAAAGAGACCTGATCGAAAATAAACCAGGAAGGAGATCGATCACCTAGACAGGGAAGCGAGGAAAGAGGAAACTGGTAAAGCAGACAAGATTCTAAAGGCAAAGAAAAAGAGGGAGGAACTCCGCCTACTTGAACACGGAATGATAGCCTGTAAACTATAGCTCTTAAGGCAGAAGTTCTATAAGAAAGGGGATAAGGCGGACTCTCTGCTGGCTGCCAGGTTACGTGCCCAATGGACGGAGCGGAAGGTGCTGGAAATACAAAACCAGGACAACTCCCATATCGCAATCAATGCAGACATCCCAGAGGCCTTTGCCACATTTTATGAGGCCCTGTATAGATCCGAAACCAACCGCAGGAAACCCGAAACTGATCGATACTTGTCATCTGTGAAAATTCTGCAGATATCGTAGATGAAAGTCATGCATTGGAGGGCCAGATAACGGAAGAGGTGGTCGAGAATGCGGTCAAAAGACTGTCATTGGGCAAATCCCCCAGTGAAGATGGCTTCTCTGCTGGATTCTATAAAACGTTTCTTCCCTCCCTGCTCCCTTTTTATGGTGCAACTATTTAATGAGATTCTAGACACTGGCAGAGCCCCGGACTCTTTTGTCCGAGCCCTGGTCTTGGTGATCCCCCAAAGAAGGTCGGGATCCTAAGCAATGTGGTTCCTATCGCCCGATATCCCTACTAAACATTGATGCAAAAATATATACCATAATCCTGGCAGGCCGACTAGAGACTTATATGCCGCGTTTAATACATGCTGATCAGGTCAGCTTCATACTGGGCAGACAAGGAGCTGGCACTATGAGGGAAGACCCTACACTTAATTAATGAATCTCAAAACATGAAGAATGACCCTGCTCTCCTCTCAGTTGATGCAGAGAAAGCTTTTGACAGGGTGGAATGGGGATTTCTGAAGGCAGTCCTCCGCAAAGTGGGAATAGGTCCGAAGTTCAGGGGAGGGATCCAGGCAGTATACACATCACCCAAAGCCAATACTCCTGCTGGTTCGAATTAGGTAGAGGAACCTGACAGGGATGCCCTCAGCTGTCCTATTTGCTCTCTCTGTGGAACCCCTAGCCCAGAAACTGAGAGACGACCCCCAGGTCGAGGGACTCAAACTGGGAGCCACAGAGTATAAGGTAGCCTTGTACCCAGACAACCTACTCCTGCACATTTTGAACCCCACCTCCTCAATCCCCAGAGCACTACAGCTGATTAAAGAATACGGTACCCTCTCGGGCTTCAAAATTAATGAGGCCAAATCAGTCTTCTTTCCCCTGCACGAAACCACACAAGCAGATGTAGACAGACTGTCCCCTCTGGGCCTTATTCTAGAAAATGTCAAGTTTAAATACCTAGAGAACCACCAGGGAGAAACTGCACACCCTTGTTTCAGAAGAAGAACATTCATACATCATTTCACAAGATTTTGAGTTCCGCAGACTACTGTCAAGAACCGTATGGGATGATAGGGGATCGACCCCCTCTCCTGAACCACAGAAGCCGAATAGATCGACCCTCCCACCGTGGTTGGCACGGGCGTCTGAATAGTAATATAACAGATAACCACGTGGCAGCCAATGGGGGGAAGGCGGAGTTAGGGAAAGGGGGTGGATTGACAAAGGGAAGGAGGGGAGACAACATACAATTCACAAATCCTAACTACACTAGCTCACCTCCAGTCTGTATCCCTGATCCTGAGCACCACCTACTACAGACTCACAAGAACTCTACCTAAATCTGAATATGCATAAAACGTAAATGCTCAACATAGTACATCAGCTTTGACATGAACACACATAAGCAGTAAGCAGGATGACGCAAAAAAGGGAACTGCTCCCATATGAAATAGACATGAACTCATGGCCCGAAGGGCAGGCATGCAACACAACGACATAAAGCTCAGCCAACTGAGGACAGAACTCTGGCTTCAGAGAATGGTACCCATCGTCCGGGCTATTTGCACAGTCATATCTGTACTCAAAGCATGAAAGCGTGATGTCCCTGGTAATGTTCAATATATGAATATAATCACACTTTAAGGCAAAGGTCTATTGCCAATCATAGACCCAAGGGTGAGCGTAGCGTTCATATGACTTGGTAGTACTACGTCCATTCCAAACTTAAACATTTCCAACACGGAATGGAATTTAACACCCTCATGGAATAAACATGTAACAAAAAACAGAAGCACTTCTCTTGTTGTCGGGGTGCCTCGTGAGCACACCCGGACTTCCAGTAGTATCGCCTTCAACCTTCGTGAACGGGACGTTCACTGCCGAGGACACCACCGATGCGTGAATGTTCACACCGTATAGAAAGGTTTCAGCGTGTTAGGCGCCATCCGCGTGAGACACACGTACTGCGGAAGAGGGCAACGAGTAATGGAGCTCGCGCACCCCTTACAAACCGTGTCTCCACTCGAACTGGTACCGTGGGCCGCAGCCTAACGTCAAGCAAAATTACAATCTCTCCTACATTCTTCCTCCGAGAGAGAACCGCTGTGACCGCCCATGCTGTATAATCACAAATTATCAGCACCAGTGCACGGGCTGCCAACAGTTTAGTAACCGTCCCAGTTACCTGCAGCTGGCTAGTGGCGGGAGGCTGGAACTACAATTGCCCCAAAGCCTACTGGGTACTGTAGTTCGCTACTCATTTCCTATGATACAGTTGTCTGTACTTGGCCCAGTTCGTATTTCTGACAGTACCTCCTCTCCCAGGGCTCCTCCTAGGACTCTTATCGGGACCTGCTTTTTCAGGATAATGGGCATGAAACTGTCTTACTAAACGTGGGGCATGAACTGAATTAGCCGGCTCCCATGAACAGTCCTCCTGGCCGTACCTTGTCCATTGAATTAAGTACCATAATGTTTGGTGTCTCTGTCTGGAATCCAGGATTTTCTTGACTTCGTATTCAGTCTGTTCTCCCTTAATAATAGCAGGAGGCCTCTTTACGCATGTCCCAGGGAACTGCGGGTTTAAGGAGAGACACATGAAACACAGGATGTATCTTTAACGTAGCAGGCAATTTCAATTTAACAGCCACTGTTGACACACATTTTACAATTTCATAGGGACAGATAAATCTTGGTGCAAATTTACGAGACCCCACCATAGGTAAATTGCGTGTAGATAACCACACTCTGTCACCTACATTATAGCCAGGTGCCTCACATCTTTTTTTTTATCTGCTTGTCTCTTGTATTCCTCTTTTTCTTGTTGCAAATTATCTCTAGCCCTTTTTCTAATAGTCATAAGCCATTCTTTTCTTTCCTGCAATACTGGCAATGTTTCCATCTCTGGTAGACGTTCGGGTAACATATTTTGTACCTGTCCATATAAACATTCATTAGGGGCCATGCCCAAGGAAGCATGCTCTGTATTGTTATAAGTGAACTCTGCTAAACACAAAACTTGCACCCATGAGTCTATTCCTTCATGCAAGTAACATTGTAAATACTTCTCCAAAGTTTGTTTACCCTCTCTGTTTGCCCATCAGTCTGAGGATGGTAGCTGGTAGACAATGCACACTCTATGCCCAATAATCGACAAAAAGCCCGCCAAAATTTGGAGGTAAACTGAGGACCTCTGGCAGATACAATGCTTTGCGGCAATCCATGTAATCTAACAATGTGTTTCAGAAATAATTTCACAAATCCCCCGCTCCAGGGATTCCCCGGCAAGGTACAACATGGGCTTGTTTGGATAAATAATCTACTGTTACCCAAATAGTATCATATTTGTCATCAGGAGGCAAGTCAGTTATAAAATCCATTGAAATATCAGACCAAATCTTTTTCGGGAGAGGCAGTGGTTGCAGTAATCCTGCTTTCTTTACATGATCAGTCTGTTACGCTCACCTGGCTCCCACAGAGGCATCGATCTGAACTGGACAGCTGTGGTCTCCACCAATGTGACGCGTAGTGCTGAGATGACAGACTAGACTGGCCCACCTAACTTCGTTGGCTTGGCCCGTAGGAATATTCTTCTGCAAATGGAGAAAGGGAATTAACCACCCGTGGAGTTGAGCGTAAATCCTCCCACCCCGCTGTTCTCCCCACTGATCACCCTTGATGTCCCCTCTTATAGTCTCACCTGATGGTTTGAAAAGATGAGCTCTCCATCCTGCATTGAGCGCAGGGGCGCGTAGATAACCAGTTGCTTCACTGGCTCAAAGGAATTGGTGAATTCCAGAACAATATTGACTCAGAGATTCCCGGCAAGACGCCATAAGTATGTAGTTTGTAAGAGTTCAAATGCCTGACTTTCACTCTTGTCCGATTCCTTACAGGTTGCAGCTTTGAACCTAGTGAAGAGTTCCTTGTGGCAACCGGTAATATTCTGGTAAGGATTTGTATTATGCAACACAGTTCGATAAAATAATGTCAATATGTAACCTGTTGCTTCCTCCCTTATTCAGGCGCTGAGAGAAAGTATAAAGTCTCGGGGAATAATACCTCCGGCGGTAAAATCGGGTAAGTCTATTGTGGTGAGGAGGGTTCCCCTTGTTAGTCCCTTTGTTTCACCTTGCTGTCCTTTTGTTTCCCCTTAGGGGCCGGGGTTCGGCGAAGATGCAGTGGAAGCTGCGCCGACCACTGAAGAGGAATAATATCCCCGGTGGTAAAATTAGGTAAGTCTATGGCGGGTAACTAATATTCCTCTGTGTATTCCCTTGGCTCACCTTGCTCTTCTTGTCTTCTCCTTAGGTGCCGGAGTGCGGCGGGAACATGCAGCAGGATGTGGTGGAATGTGAAGATGCTGCAAAGGCCGGTCAGTTCAGCGCGGCGCTGCAGCAGGTGAGGCGTCGCGCATAAAATAACTTCTTTCTTCCAGCTCAAAGGCGCGATGGATCGGGAATTCAGGTAAGGATCAAAGGTATTGCTCTTGTTCTAACCTTTTCTCCTTCTTTCTCCCTTTCTCTAGGAGCTCCAAACTCGAGGCGGGCGTGGCAGAAGGCTGGATGCAGACTTACAGGCACAGTGAGCGTTACGCTGCTGGATGCAGAATAACGAGAAGCGTGTGCTGCTCTTCGGGCGTGGTTTAAATAGCCTCCAAAGTAGTCCCAGGTAAGTATTCCTCCCCAGCCCCACCCGAGTAAAAAATAGTCCCTAGGTAAAGTAGTCCCTTCCAAGCCTCTTTTGGCTTGGAGCTCTTGCAGTTGCTGCATGGTCTGCATCAGGTAAGTTTGCAGCATGGCCTGCATCAGGGAAGTTTTAATCTGAGCCTGGCACCTATGGCGCAGGACTGACTCTCCATATGAGCCTGGTGCCATAGGCGCCAGGGCTGCACCCAAATAGCCCCTAGCAGGGGTTGTTGGGCTTGCTTGGAATAACTTTATGCCTGCTTCCGTGGTTGCTGGACTTGGTCTGGGTCCCCGGGGGTAGGCATCATGACAGCGTCTTACTACGTATGCACGTCTCACATCTTTGAATGTATTTTATGGTATCTCGTTTCAAAGTGGGCACCAAAAATACCTTTCTAACATCTCCTGTGTCTTTTTTCCCCCAGAATGTCCAGCCAATGGTGAGTTATGGCACCAGTGTAATGCCTTCATCTGCAATTCAGGAGTCAACAAATATAACTTCCCTGCGTAGTACGGAAGACCATCTCTGACAGTTTCTAGTGATCCTTTATGCCCCCATTGTCCCCTCTTTTGTTTCCTCATCTCTTGATTTAGTTGCTGCAACAACCCATTAGTTATGGCTCCTATCACTTTTTCCACTGGCAGGATAGTTCCTTCTTCTGTCACCATATTTTCTGAATGTTGTTGCCTGGACAATGCATCGGCCTTACCATTCTTGTTTCCTGGCCTAAACGTTACCAAGAAATCAAATTTGTTGAAGTATTGAGACCAGCGCAATTGCCTCTGGCTGAGGGTATGTGCTGTTTTAAAATATTGTAGATTTTTATGATCTGTCAGGACCACCACTTGATGCTTTGACCCCAACAAAAAATGCCTCCATTCCAAAAATGCCGCTCTAATAGCCAACAGTTCCTTATCAGTAATGGAATAGTTTTGCTCACAACTGGTTAGCTTTCTTGAATAAAATGCAACTGGATGCCAAATGCCTTCCGCATCCTGTTGAGACAACACAGCCCCCACTGCAACGTTAGAGGCATCTGTCTCCACTTGATAAGGTCTTTCCGATCTGGATGTCTCAACATGGGAGCAGATGTGAATGCGTCTTTCAATTCTTGGAATGCCTTTTCTGCTTCCGGAGACCAACAGAACCCTTATGATTTCTTTAGCAATTTGGTAATTGGAGTAACAATTTTAGAAAAATTCACAATGAATCGTCTGTAAAAATTGGCAAACCCCAAAAATGACTGAATGTCTTTAACACATTTAGATACTGACCACTCCAAAACTGCTTGTACCTTTTTCTTGTCCATTACGATACCCAAAGGTGTTAATATGAATCCCAAGAATTCTACTCTTTTGGTATCGAATTCACATTTTTCCAATTTAACACACAACTCGTAGTCCTGCAATTTTTTCAACACAGCTCTCACATGATCTAGATGTTGAGCCTCAGAAGATGAATATATCAATTTAAACGATAACAAAGATGTCCAAAAACTCACTCAGCACTTCCTGCATAAAGTATTGAAATGCCGCAGGGGCATTACACAAACCAAAAGGCATAACCAAATACTCAAACAAACCAAACTTTGTCCTGAAAGCAGTCTTCCACTCATTTCCCTCCTTAACACGAATTAAACGATATGCACCTCTCAAATCCAATTTAGTGTATACCACTGCGGATTTTACCTGATCCAACAGTATATAAATAATGGCAATGGATACCTATTTTTTATGGTTACTTTGTTCAAGGCTCTGTAATCAATGCAGGTTCTGAGTGTACCCTCTTTTTTCGGTACAAATAAATAAAGGTAAACCCAACCTCTTGGCCAAACTGATGTCCACGAAATTTCCTGTAGCGCCTGAATCCACCATTGCTGACACCAATTGTTTTGTACAAGCAAATAATAATGTTACCAATAAGTATATATGAGAATTATTCTTTGCTACCGTATTTGCTGCCCAACTGGGGAACTTGTTGAAAATAGGGCCTGACACCGAGTTCCCCCTACGGCCGGCCCAATCTTTTTCCCGCCTCCACCTTGTTCCCTTCATTTTCATTCTTCTCTTGGGTGTGTTGGGACATGTTCTGATATAATGACCTGGTTTTCCGCAGTACAAGCATAGATTATTAACCTTGCGTTGTTCCTTTTCTGCCACTGACAACGGGCCCCTGACTCCCCCAATTTGTATCGGCTCTCCTTCAATACTCCTTATGCCTCTACCCTTGTCTAATCGTGCAAAAGGTACCACCTCGGGTCTTTTCTTGTCTCCCTTTCTCTCATTCATACGGTGATCTAATCTCAATGCCAAATCAATCATAGCGGTACACGAGGCAGGTTGTGGTTCAACTTGTGCCATAGCATATTTTAGTTCTTCTCTCAATCCCTGATAAAACAATACAGTCTGCTTATTCTCTGGCCAATCCGTTTCTATTACTAATCTGTTAAACTGAGTGACATAAGACACCAAATCTCACGTTCCCTGTTTTAATGCCAATAATTCCTTATCTTGGGCCAAAGAAATTTCTCTACGATCAAACAGTCGTCCAAATTCTGCCAAGAACCCATCCCAGTTATACAATAATGGGTCGTCCTTTTGTACTAATGGCATGGCCCAGGCTGCAGCATCCCCTGTTAGATATGAGATTACAAATGCGGTTCGGGCTTGGATGGATTCAAAGGCCGAAGGTTTACACAAAAAATGTAATCTGCATTGTGTTAAGAATGTCATAAACTTCCTGGGGTCACCAGCAAATCTTTCTGGGGCTGCCAAAGGTACACTACTTGGCTGCTGGACTATCACTGTGGACGTTCTTTCAGCATACTCCCTCTGGATGGACCGTCAGTATCCAAGGGAGTCCTCTGGGCTACCAAACCTTGCACCTGAGCCTTCAAACTGTCTGACTCCTGTCTTGCATGTGCCAGTTCCCCTTGAATGTCCTGTAAAGCCTTTAGCACTTCTGCTAAAGAGGGAGGATTCAGATCCATTTGGCCTGGGTGGTTCAATTACCCTAATAGGGGGCTGATAATTCTGTCAAAAACCGTATGGGATGATAGGGGATCGACCCCCTCTCCCGAACCACAGAAGCTGAATAGATCGACCCTCCCACCGTGGTTGGCACGGGCGTCTGAATAGTAATATAACAGATAACCACGTGGCAGCCAATGGGGGGAAGACGGAGTTAGGGAAAGGGGGTGGATTGACAAAGGGAAGGAAGGGAGACAACATACAATTCACAAATCCTAAGTACACCTGCTCACCTCCAGTCTGTATCCCTGATCCTGAACACCACCTACTACAGACTCACAAGAACTCTACCTAAACCTGAATATGCATAAAATGTAAATGCTCAACATAGTACATCAGCTTCAGAGAATGGTACCCATCGTCCGGGCTATTTGCACAGTCATATCTAATTTTTTGTACCTTAACTAGGTAGTCCCGTAAGTTTCGCCCTCTTTTCTGGGCCATTAATGGTGGTTTTGGAAACGACGTGCAGAGTTGTGGATCCAGCCTTGTAGTTTTCCAATTCTTTTGCAGTATCCTTTTAATTTGTGCGCTGTTTGTGGAGTACTGTGATAGATAAATTAGTGGAGGATTGTCTTTGTCTTGGGCGAAACTTACGGGACTCCCTAGTTAAGGCAGAAAGAATTAGTACCACACCGCAACGTTTCCTGTCAAAACCTAAGAAAGGAACATTCCCATGCCTAAGCTGCAGTCAATTTAATAATGTACAGAAAGGCCCAGTAATACGACATCCATACACTGGCCAAAAAATCAACTTGCAACACTATGCCAATTGTGAAAGCAAATGTGCAATATATGGTTTGATTTGCCCATGTGGCAAATATTACGTTGGCCAAACATTGAGATGAGTGAAAGATCGCATTTCGGAACACAAATCAAATATGAGAACAGGAAACTTAAAATCATCAGTTACTAGATATTTTTATTTTTTATTTTTTTTAAACTTTATTTTATTAACATTTTCGTAATACAAAAAACAGGCTGGAAGCTTTACCATGGAATAAACATGTCACCAGCCCAAAAAAAAGGAAAGAAAAAGAGCCCCTCCCCCCCACATCCTCCCAAAAAGACGAACCCTCCCCCCCATTAACTTGGATCCAGTAGAACCCCCTTCACAGGGAGACGCGTTGCAAACTTTGTGTGACCGGAGTTCGGGAAAGAGCAAGAATTTCAACTGCGTGTTTCGCTGCATGTCATCCGCTGTCCTCTGGGCCGTGGGCGCCCTTTTCCATCCACGTTCCCTCCCCGAGCATCAGCGGACCTCCCATCCCCAGGTCTGCTGTACCCCGTACCAGTTAGTCTGGAAAGAGTTCATGTCATTGTTCATCATCGCTGTTAATTTGTCCATCAAGAACATGTTTTTAACCTTGTGTAGCCAGTCCTCCTTTGCGGGCGTCTCCCTGCTCTTCCATTTCTGGGCCAAGGCCACCCTCCCGGCCCTCAGCATTGTTTCCCACATTCTCGGGTATCTGTATACCTCCGTATCCTCTGGGGGTAGGCCCAGCAGCACTGTCTGGGGATTATGGGGAAGCAGTTCCTCCGTGACTTCCGCGATCCAACCCCTTACCCTCTCCCAGTATGTTTGCGCTTTCGGACAGTGCCACCACATGTGGCCCCTCGTGCCTGCTTGGTCACATCCCCTCGGGCAGGCGGGGGATGTTCCAGTGAACATTTTTGACAGTTTGACGGGGTCTCTATGCCACCCCTGTAGGATTTTAAAATTGTGCTCCATGTCCGCTGTGAACAGGTTCCCATGGAATGCTATTTTAAATATCCTCGACCAGGAGTCCTCCGAAATTTCTTCCCCGGCCAGGTCGTTCCAAAAAGTGCGGAACCCCTTCCTTCTCCCCAGGTCAACCGTGTTAAGGATTTTGTACATTGCAGATACCGCCCCCTTCCTGGAGGTTGCAGTATCGAGTAGTTTCTCAAAGGGGGTCATCTGTCTCTTTAGACTCTGGCCCCATGATTGATCGCACAGGATACCCTTCAGGCGGAGGTACTCGAATATGGTGATTGACTCCGGGCCGAGGGCGACCCTCAAGTCTTCGTATGGTAGGAATTCTCCCTCTTTAAACAATTGTCCAGCCCATTCCAACCCTGAATCTGACCAGGACTGTGCTTTACGGAACCCCCTGTTTCCCAGTCTAAGTGGGTGACCCCAAAGGGATGACATTGGGGATGGCCATGATGTCAGATGTGCCGTTTGGGGGCCCTCCCTCCAGATTGCCCAGAGAACTCCCAGTGTTGGGTGGGATTTGAGCCTGTTCGGGATGAATTTGGGTGGGGCCCATAGGAGGTCGCGTACCTTGAGTGGGTGCGCATCCATGTCCTCCAGGTACGACCAGTATGTGCCCATCCCTTCCCTCATGTGTTCCAGGAGGACGCGCAATTGGGCGGCGCGGAAGTAAAGGTGGAAGTCAGGCAACCCGAACCCCCCCTCCTCTCTAGGTAAGGTAAGAATGGCCTTTGCGGTTCTCGGGGTCCTGCCCTGCCATACAAACTTGCGCACAGCGTTCTGGAGGACCCTGAATGTTTGGTCGGGGACGCTGGTAGGGAGAGCGGTGAAGAGGTATAGTAAGCGCGGGAGTATATTCATTTTCACTGCCGTCATGCGGTCGTACCAGGACAGGATCATGGAGCCCCATCTCCTTAAATCGGCAGTGACCTGTGACATAACGGGGTCATAGTTGGCGGGGGCGAGATTGGACAGGTCCCTGGTCAGAAAGATCCCCAGGTATCGGATTGAGGTCTTCCCCACCGCTATTCCCCCCAGGCTGTCCCGGGAGTCTAGGCCTGGGTCCCGAGTTCTCATGGGGAGGAGGACTGATTTAGATGTGTTGATCTTTAGGCCTGAGAAGCGCCCAAATGCGGACAACAGGGACAGGAGGGGGGGGGGGGGGAGTGAGGATTTTGGGTCCACCAGATAGGCCCGGATGTCGTCTGTAAACAGGGAGAGCTTGAATTCTACATCGCCTCTCCTGATCCCCCCTGATGTCTGGGTGTGATCTGATTGCTATTGCCAGGGGTTCCATAGTTAGGACATAGATCAACGGGGAGAGTGGGCATCCCTGTCTTGTTCCTCGCGATAGGGGGAGTGGGTCCGACAATCTACCATTCACTTGGACTCTGGCCTTTGGGGCCCTGTATAATGCAGCCACCCAGTCCCTGATGTGTGTCCCGAAGCCCATCTTCTGAAGGGTGAGTTCCATGAACCTCCACTCGACCCTGTCGAATGCCTTTTCTGAGTCCAGGGAAAGGACGCTCGCGCCTAGGTCCGACACCTGAGCGTAGTGAAACAAGTCTATGGTCTTGCGAATATTATCTGAGCCCTGTCTCCCCCTAACAAACCCCACCTGGTCACCGTGGACCAGTTTCGGTAGGACCCCCTCCACCCGGCTCCCGATGACCTTGGCCAGGATCTTAACATCGATATTCAGCAGGGAGATCGGGCGGTAGGAGGAGCACTCCGAGGGGTCTCTACTGTCCTTGGGGAGCACTACAATGATTGCCTCCATCATGGAGTCCGGGAAAGGGCCCCCCTCCAGAACCGCATTGAACACCCTGACCAGGTGGGGGCGAGGGCCGACCGAAACCTTTTATAAAAGTAGACTGAGTAGCCATCTTCGCCCGGGGAAGTGCCCACCTTCATGCCACTGATCGCATGTTCCACCTCCTCCTCGGTCACCGGACCTTCCAACCCCTCCGCCATCTCCCTAGACAAATACGGGACCTGTATGGAGTTTAGGAATTCCTCGATCTCCCCCCCCCGTCCCCCCTGTATTCGGACGAGTATAGCCTTTCGTAGTATCGGCAGAAGGCCTCTCCAATGTGAGAAGTATCATGTCCCAGCTCCCCCACCTCGTTCTTCACTGCCTTCACCATTCTACTCCTCTGAACCTCCCTCAGCCTCCAAGCTCGGATCCTGTCCGCCCTGTCCCCTTTTTCGTAATACTTTTGTTTAACCAGGTGGAGGTTTCTCTCTGTTTTGTGGAGGAGGAGGTCTTTTAGTTGGAGCCTGTAGTCGTCCAGGGCGGCCACCCAGTCCCGGTTCAGGGGCTCCGTAGGGGGGCCTCCCGGTTGGAGTTGGGCGATTTTTCCCCTCAGATGCCGCTCCTGGGCTTCCCTTTCTCTTTTCCTCCGGGCTCCCAATTGGATCAGGACTCCCCGCAGGGTTGCCTTAAAAGCGTCCCACAGGGTGTGTGTTCGCACCTCACCGTTGTCATTAAGTTCAAAGAATTCTGTAATGGCATCAAGGACCTCCTGGGCTAGGACCTCGTCCTTCAGGAGGGAATCGTTACACTTCCATCTTCCCCTGTGTTCATTAAGGCCCCCTCTTGCTATGGTGACTCGGACCAGGTCGTGGTCAGACCAGGGGACTGGGTCAACCCTATGGCCAGTGACAAATGGGTACAAGGTCTCGTCCACCAGGACATAATCTATCCGGGAAAATGAAGTGTGCACGGATGAGTAGTAAGTGAATAAGGGGGTGTCCGTTCTAGGGGTCGGGACCGTGTCCACCAGGCCCAGCTCCGAGTTGACCCTCTGGAAGCCCCGTGCCATGATCTCATCGGGTGCCCTGGGGGCCTGGGGACCAGCTAGTTTCCTGTCCCGGGTTGGGTCCAGGACCATGTTAAAGTCCCCCCCCACCACCACCGTCCCATGGACAAAGCCTTTGAGTTTGTCCCTGACCTCCTCCCAGAACTGGATTTGGCCTTCACTTGGGCCATAGACAACGGCTAGGGTAAGTGGGGCGCCCTGCAGGGATCCCCGCACCATCAGGTAGCGACCCTCTGGGTCCTTCAGCACGGCCTCTTTCTCGAGCCCCACGTTCCTCGCTACCAAGATGGCCACCCCTCTCTTTTTATTTTTGTGGGATGCACTGAAGACCTCCCCAATACCTCCTCCCCGGATTTTGGGTTCCTTCCCCCGTGGCCAGTAGGTTTCCTGCAAGAAGAGGATGTCGAGGTTGGCCCTTCTGAACTCTCTACAGACCAGGGATCTCTTTGTGGGCGTGTTTAAGCCCCGTACATTGAGGGAGCCCACTCCCAGGGCAGGTAGACTATCAGCCATAGTCCCAGATTCCCTCCCTCTCGGTCATTACCCTCGTATCTCTTTTCTTCGTGTGGTCCCTTGGTTCTACTTTGTGGTCCCCTTTGTTCCCTTCCCCTCCCCCCCCGGTGAGCCTAAAACACCCCAACTGCCCCCCGTGTCCCAACCATGTCTGAACAACCCCAACTCCCGAATACACCCGCACCCCCCTCCCCGGCGTCCCGAACCACCAGCCTGCCCACCTCGGCCAGGCATTTCACACATAAAGCTCATCCCCTCGAGCCCTCAATATTCCCCCCCGGCCGTAACCCGACCATGTGTCCCATGTACTTGCTGTTCATGGGGACGGTAGTAGTGGTAGACTCTCCGAATCTGCGCATATCCGTCCCGGATTCGGTGGGTCACCCCCGTTCTCAGTCCTCGGAGTCATTTCGTTCTCCCGCTTTTGCTGGAGATGGGGTGTTCATTTTCCGAAATTTCCTTGCGCCGGTGCGCCTTCTCCTCTCTCCGGACGGGCCGGGGCTGTTCGTTCTGAGGTTCTCTGGTCCCACTGGACCCCTCCGGGGATGCGGATCCACTGTGTACTCTTGAATAGCACTCCGGATGTCTTCTTCCGTGATCAGGGTTGAGCGTTGGCCCATGTATTCAAAGTTCAGGGAGAAGGGGTAGCCCCATCTATAACGCACGCCCTTTTCTTTGAATAGTAGCGTGAGGGGTCGGCCTTGGCCAGCGTGTAAGAGGAAAGATCCTGGTATATTGAGACCTGAGCATTGTTGTAGGTGATTTCTCTGGTCTTTCGGGCCTCCTCCAGCACCTTTGTCTTCTCCGAGTAATAGTGGAACCGGACCAAGATTGACCGGGGGCCCCCGCTCTGCCCTCTGCCCCCTGCCCTATGCACTCTGTCGAATGTGGGCTCGGTTGTCATCTCCTCTGTGAATAGGAGGGTGATGATGTCCTTCACTATTCGAATGACGTCCCTCTCCGTTTCCCCCTCCACTTCAGGCACTCCGAAAATTCTGAGGTTGTTCCGCCTCTCTCTGTTTTCAAAGTCGTCCATCTGTCGGGCCCTTTCCTCGTCTCTCTTGTCCAGGGCCTCCAGCCTCATACATAGTTGTATGTCCTGGGCTGCTGTTGATGATTGGTTGGCCTCCACTTGTAATAGTCTATCTTCGACCTTGTCCACCCTCTGGCCCATTTTTTCAAACTTCTGGGCTATATCGGAACGCATGTCCCTGATTTCCTGCAAAATCAAGGCGAAGCCTCTTTCCATTGCTGCCGACGAGGGGGCCGCATCTTCCTGTTGGGCCATAGTTTCCCTGGGATTCGTGCTCATGTTGCCTCTGGGGGTCTCCTGGAAACGGTATCCCTGTAGGGCTTCTCGCCAGTTCATCTGTTAATTACCTGCACCTAGCAGTATCGACCCCCGCCCGCTCCGGGTCAGTACTCGATCTCCCTCCGCGACACTGATGGGTCTTGGCTGTTTCCTGGGGGTTAGTCTTTTCTTGGGGGGGGGGGGCGGGCACACACCCCACCTGTTCCTGGGTGGGGGCCTCACACCCCGCTCGATGTCTGCCGCAGTGATCCGGGGTTTCTTCTGGCCGCCCCGTAGAAGGGTGTCGCGTGTGGCCTGGGCCGGCGGGAGCGGAGGGCACCCCGGCGCCCCGCCCGAGGGCTCTCGTGTTGTGGGGGGGCGGGCACACTACCCCAAGTTCTTCTGTCCGTAGGGGGGGCGGGGGGGCAGGGCACCCAAGACTGGACCCCCCCCTGGGCGGAGTCGATGTGTTCCAGGGGTCCTCCACGCGATTATCTGGGAGTGCGGGGAGATATCCCCACCCGCGCCAGTGGGGGGGCGGGCCCGGTTCTCCCCGCATCGCTGCCGCTCGCTCTCCTCGCCCTCCTCCTCCGGGACCCCGAGGGCCGCGGCAGCCCGCCCAGGGGACTCCCGGTGGGGGCGGAGGCGTCCGAGCGCCGGTCCACTCCGCTCGAGCGGGTCCAGCCGCGAGCGCTCCGGGACGGTCTCCCAGGCCGGGGCGCTGTTCCGCCGCTTCTCTGGTCCGGGGGGAGGGGGGGAGCCCGTCTCCCGAGCCGCCGCCGGGCTCGCTGAACCTCCGGCTTCTCGTCACGGCGAGGGGGCCTCTGGTGCGGAGCCCGTTCGGACGCTTTCACGTGTTCAGGCCGCGTCTTCTTCCGCTGGGGCCTTTCTCGGGAACCCCGGGGTCGTCAGGCTCCGCTCTTTCTCCCGCGGGGCGCCCCGAGGGTTCACTCGTCCCGTTCACCGTGTTGGGCCCGCCGGGGGGATTTCGGGGGGGGGGCTCAATTCCCTCTAGACGCCTGGCTTCGGGGAGAGCAGCACGTTCAGGCAGCCATTGCCTGCGCGCCCCCTGGTGGCCTCCTACTACTAGATATTTTAAGGATCAACACCATACCATTTCACAATTGAAATTTGTAGTTCTGGAATTAATCACACGACCAGCAAGAGGAGGAAACCTACAACAAATGCTGTCCCGCAGAGAGATGTTCTGGGTCCACAAGTTAGATGCCCTAGAACCCAGAGGAATGAACGGAGAATTTTGCTTGAATGTATTCTTTTGATTAGTAAGCATAGACAATCATACCATCGAATTAAGACTATGGTATACTTAAAGATAGACATAGAGACTAAGGGCTTTAGGATACTGTTGTCAAGTAATTCCTTTGAAAATCACTATGTAAACGACAATAAATGTCCATACACTACTGTAAATGACGTTGTGCAGTTATGGAAAGAAGATCTACCATTATGAACTCATTAGTAAATCATAGTACTTTTAATAAGATTGCTACTATAAATCTACCATATATTCTTAGATACACTAACTGAAGAACTAAACTGATCGCATATATCACTTTACGTTTGTAAAGAGATAAACTAACACCATAACTCCCATTATTTATTAGAACTATGTGAATGTGATCACATGAACCCACGAGATGGCCGAGTAGCCCCATGACACGGCTCCGACCATTATGTGGAGCAATGCAAATACGATTTCATGACGAAACAGGGTTGTCAAGCAACATAGTTCGCTCTGTGAAAACAAAATAGAATACGGCCAGCACGTCATTACGCTTTTGTATCACCTGAGGTTAATCACATGACCTTGTAAGGAAAGGTTACTAGGCAACAGCTTTTGCCCGGTGAGGAGAAGAATGAACGACCATTAATGAAAACAAGTAAGAACTTCTAGAATTTTACCTGCAGAGATAACCAGTAAGGGCGGTATTTTGACACATATCTTTACTATTTATTATTAAAGATTTAATTCGCTAACGAAGACGAGCAAAGTGAGGGACCGTGTCTTACAGCACTGCGTGAACGTGAGAGAAGCTACCCGTAGCCAGCGCTCGAACACTTGTAATAAGTGTGTCTACAATCACAATTTAAGACCCTTCGTGGAACATTGAATAATGGAACAATACCACAACAATGCACACTGAGACCACATTATTTCCGACAGAATCTCCAATAAGGAACACAGTGAATCATCATACTCGACCGTGATATGTGGCATACCCTCAAATGGGAAGCATTTCTTTAAATCTCAAGCTTCAGATAATTAGAAATTCCATGCGACAGCATATGAAAGTGGACAGGTAGGAATAACATTTAAATCGGAATATATCGTTTTTACCACATTTCAGAAACAACATCACTAATACATATATTGATACTATTTTCAGGATACCAAAGGAAATAAAACACACTAGGAGATGACGTTTCCATAACTCCACAGCGGAATACTGATTACAAGAAACAGAGACATTTGTAAAATAATTAAGTTTTATACTAAGTATAATTGTGATGACCTTTTGAAGAATTCTTGTTTGCTCCTGAGGAAGAGAGACGAACTCTCGAAACACGTAGAGCTCTAGAAATTTTGTTTTGCTGACATTGATTTGATTGAATTGATTTAATTTGATTTACTGTGAAATAGAACTACCAATTTTTTGCACTTTTGAACACAGTGTGATTGAAACTCTTCTAAGTAAATAGAAATATATATTTTTCCTTATTGATGCTGAATATATAAAAATACATGAAAGAAAAATGAATGTTTTAAGTTTTGTTAAAGTGAAACTGAAAATTGCTCCTATTGAATGTATAGATTCTTAAAAACTATTGTTGATAGAAAACCAAAATTAGTACATTTTGATTGGATGTTTTCCAATACTTAGCGATGTGCAAGGGACCTAAGTTCCTGTCACCAATAGGATCTTAATTCACTTCACAAGTTTAAATACCTAGGCATACAGGTAACGAGAGACGTTACCAAGCTTAATGAAGCCAATTTCTCACCCCTCCTCTTAAATTCCAAGAAGACCTAGCCAAATGGAAGAAACTGACAATATCGTGGATGGGTAGACTTAATGCGATTAAAAATGGTGTGTCTCCCTCGCTTTCTCTACCCCTTCCAAATGCTCCCCATACGAATGCCGAGCTCCTTCTTTGATGAGGGTAAAAGAGCGGTCGTAAAGTTCCTATGGGATGGTAAAAGGGCGATGGTGGCCAATGACACATTAACACTACCGAAAAATAAGGGCGGAATGGGACTCCCAGACCTGAAGAAGTACTATGAAGCTGCCCAAAATCCGAATTTTGATTCCCCACCTACGAAACTGTAAAGAACCTCAATGGGTTGCAATGGACAATCACTATCTGTCCCCGGCAACGGTCTCCGAGTGGCTATGGGTCCCGAGAAACAAATTAGTGTGGAGATTAAGAAATCATCCATAACTGGGGAACATATGGAAAATGTGGAAGGAAGGGGAGGGGTATGAAGGGAATAACCGCATTGCCGTCCCCTCCTAGTCATCTGTGGGCCCCCAGCATTAGAGAGAATATTCCTAATTTAGATAGATTTCAACCCTGGTTTGAAGCAGGTCTGGAGAGGGCGGGTGAACTCTGGAAGAATGGGTCCTTTCTTACAATTTATGAACTGGGTGAGAACCTCGGGCTGAACCCCCTCCCTGATATATGATATTTTATTTGTATCGCGCTCGTACACAAGTGGTTCAGAGCGCGACTAGGCAAGGGAAGGGAACAAGGGAGAACACAGCACAACATAAAAACGATCTTACTAGGCCCAGTGACATTGAGAACACGCAAGTGCATGGGAAAGGGAAAAGGGAAAAAGTGCATGGAAGGGGGAGAGTGGAAAGTGCAGAAGCCGAGGAGCACAGATAAATAAAATACATAGAAAATGGAGGCAAACTGTGGTAGTGCAAGCAGCAAGTGGCAAGTGCTGTGTTTAAGACAGCAGACTGGGTAAGTCTGAATAAGTGCAGAAAAAGGAGAAAAATGGGAGTGGGGAGCTGTATGGGTACAGATACAGTCCCCAGTGCAAGGGGTGGCCAGGAGGCAGTGCAGGAAGGTGGCAGGGTAAGCAGGTACCTGGGCCCAGGGGACAGAGGGTGGCCAGGTGCACAGTGCCAAGAGAGCAGATCAGCAGGGGAGAAGGGTAGTGGAGGCAGAAGCAAAGAGGAAGGTTTTGAGGTGCTTCCGGAACCGGAGATGGTTCTCCTCAAGTTTTAGAGTGGCAGGGAGGCTGTTCCAGAGGGAGGCCCCAGCCAAAGATGGAGATCTACCCCCAGCTCGTTTCTTTGAAAAACGACTGACCCTGAGGGAGTTAGAGGTAGAGGAGCGAAGAGCTCGAGAGGGGAGGTATTTGCGGAGGGATAGCTGAAGGTATTTTGGACCCAGGCCCCAGAAAGCCTTGTGGACAATGCAGAGGGTTTTGAATTTAATCCTTGCATCCACTGGGAGCCAATGGAGAGATTTCAAAGCTGGAGAGATACGATCCCAGGGCTTGAGGCCAAGGACAAGTCTTGCAGTCCTGTTCTGGATAAGTTGTAGAGGGCGGAGAGTAGAGGCAGGTAGATTTAGAAAGAGGCTGTTACAATAGTCCAAGCTAGAGAGAACCAGAGCTTGGGATACCATGAGCGTCTGGGGGAAGGAGAGGAACGGCAGAATACCTCTGAGGAGGTGCAGTCGGAAGTTTGACTTTTTAGAGACATCAGAGATATGGGCCTAGAAGGAAAGTGTGGAGTCAAAGATTGCGCCAAGGTTCTTAGCCTCGCAGGTAGGGGTAGGAGGAGGGCCAAGGGAGGCCGGCCAGAGAGTGAGGGAAAAGAATGGAGATGGTGTGCCGATGAGGAGGATCTCCGTCTTGCTGGCATTCAGACAAAGATCATTGGCGGCACACCAATTTTGAATGACAGTTAGGCAGTCAGAGATGAGAGAGGGAGAGGAGGCGGCCGAGGGCAGCCGGAAAATGAGTTGTGTCATCAGTGTAGCACTGGAAATTTGAGCAGCAAATGTCAGTGCAGTGAGCGAGAGTTGTCAGGTATTAGTTGAAAAGCCAGGATGAGAGGTTAGACCCCTGGGGAACCCCACAGGTGGAGAGGAAGATAGATGATAGGAAAGACCCCAGTTGGACCTGGGAGGGTCGATCAGAGAGGAAAGAGGTCAGCCAGGTCAGAGCCTGATCAGTGATACCCAGATTATCACGGAGACGGTTGAGCAGGATGGTGTGGTTGACCGTGTCGAAGGCAGAAGAGAGATCAAGAAGGATGAGAACAGAGGGAATGTTAGAATCAAGGTTGGAAAGCAGACCTTCACGGATATTGAGGAGAGCAGTTTCCGTGCTTCTGGCCGCTCTGAAGCCAGACTGGTGGTCATGGAGACAACCAACAGAATCTGAATGAAGGTTAAGCTGAGAGATGGCCAGCTTTTCCAGGAGTTTGCCCAGAAAGGGGGTCATGGAAATTGGGCGATAGTTTGCCGGACAGGAAGGATCAGCTGTGGGTTTCCTGAGAAGAGGATGCACAAGGGAGTGCTTCAGAGGGGAGGGGAAGGATCCTGAGGCAAACAAGTGGTTGCAAAAATCAGCAAGGGCAGGAGCGAGGGTGTCAATGTGGTCCTTGATGGTTTTGGAGGAACAGGGATGAACCTGTTTTGACAAGGCTTTCATAGATCGGACTTGTCTAGCGACCTCGTCAGGGGAAAAAATACAAAAGGAAGAGAAGGATGGTGGGGGGGTGCTTAAAGGGGGTTCTCCAAGCACAGACTGAGAGGGAATAGGAGGGGGAGGGGAGGCGAGGGTTGATAGGATGTCCTGATTTTTAGAGATAAAGTGTGAGGCAAGGGCATTGCAGAGAGCCTGGGAGGCAAGAGGAGGGGAGGAGACTGCTGCAGGGTTGGCAAGCTCCTTGCAGATTTTAAAGAGTTCGGCCGAGTTGTTGGATGCAGCAGAGACACAGGCTTGAATGTGGGCTCTCTTCTTATTGCGGACGGAGAGTCTGTATTGCCTTTGGAGCAGGCAACAGGCCAGTTTGTCAGAGGGTGAGCAAGACCACCTGTATTCCACTTTTTGGAGATTAAGGGTGTAATGACAAAGGTAGAATGGAAAGGTAAAGTAGATGGAGAACTCGCCCCCTTCGAGAAGCTCCTGAACTCCAGAACTGAAATGAAGGGCTTAATATCCGCCATGTACAGGGAATTAGTTGAGGCGGGAAAGGGCTTCCTGTCACACTTGAAGAATAGATGGGAGAGGGATTTTGGAGAAGAGATTGACCCGAGTATGTGGGTTAGGATGTGCAGAGCTGCCCGTAAAATCTCTATAGCTAGCCAATACAACCTCCACGCGATCAAATTATTACACAGGTGGCAATATGACCCCCTCAGGCTCTCAAGAATGTTTCAATCACTGAGCCCACTATGCTGGCGTAAATGTGGAGCAATAGCAGACTACTGGCATATGTGGTGGGACGGCCCCAGAATTAAGATCTACTGGAGTGAGGTCCTGGGGTGGATCAAAGACCTTGATGGAGTCCCAAGATCACCAGATCCCTTTTTAGTTCTCTTCAGATTCGAAAGACTAAAGGGAGAGAATCGGGGGCTTAGCAGCCCACCTATTATTAGCGGCCCACACCACTCATCAAATGGAAGTCCGAACAAACACCAAGCAAGAGTGAATGGATTAAGGTTGCATAAAACATGTTTGTTATGGAAAAAATCACTGCAACCCTCCACAGAAAATCGGCCCAATGTGATACATAATGGGGAGACTTTGTTTCTAAGTACATGCCGGGAATCAATCGGTAAACAGTGAAGTCAAAATGAAGGATTGCACCCCTCCCTCTGGGGAGAACACTCTAACCTGTTTTGAAGGAAAAGATATACAATGGACTCGGAGGACCCTACGTCTAAACAATCCATGTTAGGGTACATACCGGATATGTTATACTGTGCACCAAACAAGTCTCCTCCCACCATTTCTTGAATGTATATGTTATTGACATAAGGAAGGTGGGGAAGCAATGTTTTGGGGGAAGGGGCCGGGGGGAGAAAAAGTTCTCTTTTTGAATAAAGTATGGGCTTTCTTTTTTTGGGGGAGGGAAAATGTCTCACACAGATATGTTTCACTGGATCTGTTCTTTCTTTGAATACTGTTTTGTAATGCCCTATTGTATGACTTTCAAAATTTCAATAAATTGTAATAAATAAAAAAAAAAAGAAAAAGAAATTTCACTCCGGACGTGAAGCGCGGTGGAGTGTGTGTAAGTGTTTCCCGTGTTCCCATGGCTGATCGGAAGGCGAAGAACTGAAGATTGTTTACCGTCCTCATTGGAATCGATGGGGTAAGATTGTATCCGTTTTTTAATAACTTGTCAATTACTCTAACAAAGCTTGTGTGAAGTTAAGTGACAAAACCCTTGCGTGCTAAGGAAAGGTTGGGAACTGTGTGGACATTGGAACTACACCTGGTGTTCTTCCTCTTGATAACCCTAATCGAAGCAAATGCCACCTGACCCCAAGTTACTGCCTCCACTCACGAGACAACAAGTTCAACACCAAGTGGAAGAACAAAGGTCAAACACTACTAAAACACAGGCAATGCCAATGATGGGTCTTGCTGTCGACCTGCCTCAACACAAAGCCGAACTGGGCTGGAAAGATGCAAAACTTTGGATAAAAGATTCCATGCTCGGTACTAAATGCGAGGTCTGTCAAGAATTCTGAAAGCAAAAAATCGCCATTGAATTCCTTAGAGACATCTACAGCTCTTCTTATAAAAACAAAAGAACTGCCAACCGCTATATTCAAACACCTAGATGACACATTAAGAACAAGGAACATCAATGACTTGATGGGCGCTGAAATTCTGGAAACTGATCTGACTGCCCATGGTCGAGCGCTTGTTGGAAACGCCCGATCCAGTGGTATAACAGAGGGTCCCGATACAGATAATGGAATACGAGAAAGGAAGCCAAAAATGTTCTCTCCGGTCCTAACATCCCAAAAAACGCAACATTAAAAAAGTCAGAACGTTTTCTGGAACCTCAGACCGGTGCACATTTAACAATGGCTCAAACTCCAGTAAAAAACGAGCTAACTTTCCACACATCGACAACTCGACCGCTGCAACAAAGACTTAAATTGGAAAAAGATGAGTGACTCATCAATCCTAGCTTGTTGGCTGGCTAGAAACATTACCCTTATCCAGGAAAAACTGGATCAAAGGGCGAAAAAATCCATAGTGAATGGTGAGACAAGTAGAGGCACCGAGTTAACTTTACCTATTATGGCCAGTGATATGTCAACTTCTCAGGATAATGCCAGTCAAATCTTCAGGAACATGGAGATGAGAACAACCTTGGCTCCAGAGAAACGGCAGTTGCCTTCCAAAGCGCAATCACAACTGTTATCTTTTTCAACAGATCCGATAACTGAGTCTGTTTAGCTCTAAACAGATCTGGCAGCACTATCAGATTCCACTCTTGAGGACAACATTTTTTCACCTTAAACCTTGCTAGGCCCAAACAACCTGCTGAATTCAACGGCCTTCCAAACCCACTGCAACATATTATGTAGGTTATCTCCATCTCCTTGGCTCCATTCACAAATTTGTACGAAACCATGAACGAGACTGTTAAAGACCAGGCAACATTGTTAGCCATGATGCATACTAAGCTGATTTACATAGAATCTGTTATTTCATCTTTGCAAACCAGAGTGGACAACGATGCAGCAACCTCCACCTACCTGAAATAAAAGCTCAAAGAATTGTTGGAATTAGAACGCACGGATAAAAGGAACATCTTGGGGTTATTGTTTTGTTAGAGATTTTCCAAGGGAAGAAGAGGCTCTGTGCGCAATGAGACTTGGATATAAAGAGTCTATCTGATGAACATGACTCAAAAAGCAAAAATAATGAGTTGTCCTAAGAGTTTGTCTATAAATAAACAGGCCGATGTGGTGGACTTGACTCTGCAATCACCTGCGACAGGACAAAAAGAACAACAAAGACCCCTAATTGGAGTGATCTTACAACATAGAGAGGTTCCCAGTATCGTCCAGTCTCTGTCAAAGAACTGGATCTCTTGAACCTCTCTACTTACACGGTAGAGGAATACATAGAGAAGGAAACCTTCCAGTCACCAGAATATTATGATTCGGAGATTGACGAATCTGAAACAGAAGAGGGAGGCATCACTGATTTACTCTGCTGCCATAAGTGCCTCCTTTCACACTCTGGCTGAAAAGCGGTTAATGAATGATTTAAAGTTTTTAGATGCTACCTAGGGACCAAGGCAATGACCTCTCTCTCTTGTCCCTTCGCTCCACCCCTAACTATCTGTCACGCTCGGGAAGGGATGTGACCTCAAATTTGAAATTCTTTAAATATTGAAAACTGCAAGCCACCCTTAGAAGTGAAAAGACCCCCTCGGGAGTGTACCCCTTAGTATTAGAGCACCTACTAACAGTGAACAATGGCTTAATTTTAAACCCGTCAAGCATACTAAGACTATTTCACCATGTTTCCACATTGCGGTTCGTGAACACGGCAGACATTAAGATAAGTGGAATTTATGAGCGAACAGATAAAGTGATCTTACATCTAAACTCAAACGTGATAAAATCATCCCTTTTACAGGCAGCCCACCAATTTCTTCCACTGAGCTTCGAACTGACGGATATGACAGCTAATGAGGGATAGGACAACTTAAGGTCCTATGAAGCCAATGCTCAATCTCAGGAAAACATGTTTTGAAACTGACACCCAAGCCCCTGAGAGAAGGGATAAAAAGCAAAGGCTACAGGTGATTGAACATAAAAGAATATAGTCCTACAAGTAAACACACAAACCGGGGTCTAAAAATAACTTTTAATTGTGGGAAAGACGAGGTTCGCAAGAAGAAGGAAGACTAAGGCTGATCAACTGTGTGTTACTCCTACGCCCCGTCACCTTTCCTCCATACTCTATGGGTGTCCCTCGCTAGGGACGGGAGATAGAACCTTTTTCACCAGAAAAATCATCTTCCCCATTAAATGTATATGTATGCAGGCTCGCAGCCCCGGGAACATGCGCTCCCCTCACTCTGCCCACTGGCGCCACTCCCCAGTCCTCTTTTCCACGTCAATGGGAATGGACCGCTTTCACCTTTGCTCCTGGGTTAGGCCTCCGGCCTTGTAATTCCATGTGCTCTTCCCCAGAGAAGTATTCTCTTTTTTCTTTTTCTCTTCCAATTGTTAAGTACTGCTCTGTCCTCTGGCGCCACGCTCCTCCCCAGTGCATATCAAAGACGGTGGGCTTCAGCAGGTGTCCAGCCTGCGAGGGTCCCTTCCCAATGTCTGACCCTCACGCAGTCTGCCTCCGGTGCCTTGGCCCAGACCACAGCTGGGACGGCAGTACCGCCTGTGACGCCTTAACTCCGCGCATGCTAAAGAATCGGCTAGCCAGGTGGAGGGAGCTCTTTGAAAGATTGTGTACAGAGGACCTTAAAGCATACGTGAGAAGGAAGACCAGGCGCAAGGTAAGTGCCCTGTTCTCCTCGGCAGGGGCGACTCCTTCCCAGGGAAGCGCCCAAGCGGGAGTGTCCTTTAAGGTTCTAAAACCAGCAGGAATACTGAGGCTGCCCCAGCTACCGGCCATGGGCCGAGGGGTCGCAAGATCCTACCGGTGCTGCCACTGAGTGCCCACAAGGCTCTATTACTGGGTCCCAACCAGAGGGGCTCAGCCCTAGTACCAGACCCTTGTTTGAGAGGGCGCCTGTACGCAGCATTACCGGCACCATGGCGGAGGGACTCCGCCTACCAGGTCTCAACCTGAGATGCAGAGAAAGTTGCAACACCGCTGCTCAGCATGCAGGTGGAGGCCGGACCCAGCTCAGCAAACACCTCGTCTCAGGCACGTGGCGCGGAGCATGACAAAATGGCTGCTGTGGCAGACAAAATGGCGGCTCACCCGGCGCCCTTCCCATTTGGAGATCGGGCAGGGGAGCACGCTTTCAGGTGGGATTGGACAACACCTGACACCTGGTCCACATCCTTTCCCTCTGCTTCTCAGGGAAGGTATGCATCCCCCAACTTGGCGAGACAGGGCACGGCCAGGACACTGCCGCCCCAGTGCCCGGCCCCTACGCCTGCATGTGCTCCTATCCCATTAGGCACACCTGCGTGCGAGGCCAGGTTCTTCAAAAAGTTCGTCGCCCTCATGAGATCACCACAGATGGGTACCATCCTCGGGGACGTAATCAGTGACATGCCCCCTCGGGTACAGCCACAGGCACCCACTGCAGTACCACCCCTGGGTCCAGCTCAGCCCCTGGCTCTTACGCCCGTCCCAATCAAGGCAGCTCCGGCTCAGCCTTCTCAGCATTCAGTGAGAGGCTGGTCGGCCTGGCTGAGTACCTAGGCACCTCGCAGCCACAGGTGAAACAACCTGAGGCAGGGGTCCTGAATGAGGTACTTGCATTACGTCCTCTTACTAGAACTGTAATTCCACTTCAAAAGGATGTCGAAGCCTTAGCCAAAAAAGCCTTGGTCAAGCCACACTCTACCCATCCTACCAACAAGCATCTCAACGCTAAGTACTGGCAAACAGAAGGGGATTCCCTCCTATTGTCGGCGCACCCCCCAACCGCACTCCTCGGTGATGGCAGCTGCATCACTATATTCCAAGCCAGTCTTCGTCAGCGGCTTCGGCGTCTGCACTTCGGGGCAAGGAGGAAAAGCTTTTGAAATGCGTGGAAAGAAAATGTACTCAAACACCACTCCACCTGCGTCAGGCCAACACTGATGCCATGTTTGCGGCTGTTAATCAGAAACTGTGGCGGGAGATCGGAGACTTCCTTCCAGAGCTCCCCACCCACAGCCAGGCACGGTTGAAGGCTGGGTTGGCGGAGGCCAAAATCGTGGCCCAGTATATAATGGAGTCCACTGTGGCTCACAGTGACACCTCAGGCTCAGCCATATGTATTGCCACAGACAGCCTGGCTCAAAGCAACAAAATTCAACCCCGATGTACAGGAGCGCATACTCGAGCTACCTTTCGAAGGAGGTGACTTGTTCCATTTGACAACGGATGAGGAACTTGATAATAAAAAGAATTGCTCCCAGACAGCGAAATCTTTATTCTAACTTAGTCCACAACCAAGACCTACAGCGAAGTGCACCAGCACTCGGATAAAGGTCGGGCCTTCGGAGGCTTCCAGGAGAGACGGTTCAGACAACCGGACAGATTCCCTAGCCAGCACAGACACAATCAGAACAAGACGGCTAACAAGGGCTTTTTCCAGTCTCCCTCCTCAGCACCAGCTTCCGAGGGGAAAAAAGTTTTGACAGGTCCAGCTGGATCCACGAGTCTCCGGGCAGGGGCCGGCTTGCCCTTCACGTACACTGCTGGCGGGCAAAGTTCACGGAACCATGGAACCTGTGTGTGGTATCTACGGGCTTCCAATTCCTCCTTCTACGCCTTCCTCCTCTCCGCAGATTGGTACAGCAACTCTGTCGGCGGAAATCAGCTTGCTTGCAGCAAGCCAGGCAGTGGAGGGCTTCTATTCACAAATTTTGCCATACACAAAAAGAACCAGGCTGGCCTGAGAGTTGTTGGACATTTCTTCCTTGAACCTTTCCCTTCCCCTCCAAAAGTTCAAGATGGTTTCCCCAGCCTTCATTTCGGAGACCTTGTGTGTGGGAGACTAGATATGCTCCCTGGATCTGAAGGATGCCTACCTACACGTCCCGATCTGGAAACCCCATCAGTCCTTACTGAGGTCCAGGATCATGGGTTTTCACTTTCAATACAGGGTTCTACCCTTTGGGCTCATTTCGCCTCCAGGGTCTTTACAAGACTAATGAACACAGTGGCAGCTCTACTCGGGGCACAGGGCCATCACATTTATCCATACCTAGATGACTGGCTAGTCAGGGCGAGATCTCCCGAGGCAGTGCAGCACACAGCGTATGCCCTTTTGGACACACTATACAATCTGGGATTTTCTATCAATCTCATAAAGTCACTTACTCCCCACACAGAGTCTGACCCTCCTACGTTTTATATGTGACACATGGACCGAGAGGATCTCCCCTCCTCAGCGGACAAGATCACAACTATCAAGAGGGCCATTTTCTCAGCAGAGCGATGACCTCTGTGTGGTGGTACCAACACCTGTTGGGAGTCATAGCGGCTTGTCTCCTCGCAGTGCCACATACAAGGCTCAAAATGAGGAGGCTGCATCTGCACTTCTCAGCCTCCTAGAATGAGGAGAAGGGATCTCAGGCGAAGCAAGTAGGCATACCACAACCTCTCCACCAGGATCTAGTCTGGTGGGGTACAGACACCAACCTCCGGATAGGCAGGCCCTTCCGGCAGCCGGCACCTCGGGTCACTATTACCACAGACTTGTCCCTTGGGGGGTGGGGGAGGGGTACCATGGACAGCCACAGTGTCCATGGAGTATGGTCGTGTCAGGAGTAGCTGGAGCACATCAACTGGCTCGAGATGTTGGCTATCTGGCTTGCCCAGCCTTCCTCCCCATGCTCACCGACAAATCTAGTCTCATTAAGACAGACAGCTCCACCTGCATGTATTACAGCAACAAGCAGGGCAGCACAAGGTCTCTTCCCCTCTGCAGACTGTTGATCAACATTTGGGAGTGGGCTCTGGTAAACAACATGCCCTTGTTGGCAATCCACCTCCCTGGGGAGTCCAACCTAGAGGAGGACAGGCTCAGCAGCCTGCGATTGGACAACTACGAATGGCAGTTGAACGAGGAGGTCCTTCAGGGGATCTTCACCCGGTGGGGTCACCCGCAGGTGGACCTCTTCGACACCAGTGCCAACAGGAGATGCCCCCAGTTTGCCTCAGGCTGGGGCAAGGCAGGGGTTCTTTGGTCGACGCGATGCAGTATGCTTTTCCCCCCATTTCCCTGGTGCACAGGGTCATCTGCAGGATCAGATCCTGATAGCACCATGGTGTCCAGCGAGACCCTGGTTCTCAGGACTTCTCAGCCTGTCGGATCAGCCCCCGGTACACCCAGCTCACTACCTTTCCCAGCAAGGGGTCACTGTGGTCCACCCCGCTCCGCAAAAGTTAGCCCTTGCAGCTTGTTTCCTGAACAGGTTACCCTGAAACATCTCCACCTGTCCAAGGCTAACCTGGCTGTCGTACTAGGGGCCTGAAGTGATGCTACCAGGAGCCAGTACGAAAGCAAGTGAACAAGGTTCTGTCACTGGGCAGAATCAAAGGAAACTGATCCATTTACTTGCTCGTTGGATGACGTTCTATCCTTCTCTGCGCACCTCGCCCACTCGGGGGTGTATGTAGACACGTGTTGCACGTATCTTGGCGGCCATTGGGGCCTACAAGAACTCTGGCAAGGAGGTCTTTTCATCCTCAAATCTGCTGGTTGAAAGGCACTGACCCTGGTCTGACCAGATTGTATCCACCCATCAAAAAACCACACCCGGTCTGGGACGTTAATGTGGTGCTTGGTGCCCTGGCACATAAACCATTTGAACCCATGCCGTCCGCGGACATCAGGCTAGTTACCATCAAGACGGCCCTGCTAGTGGCCTTACCTCTGCACGCGAATCAGTGAAATCCAGGCCCTGGTTACATCAGACATATATAGTACATTTTCACAGGGGCAAGGGGAACACACCCCGCATTTCTTCCTAAGGTCATCTCCTCTTTTCCCTTCAATGAGGAGGTAGTACCGACATTCTTTGCAGACCCTAAAAATGAGGCTCAGAAGGTATTGCACTTTCTGGATGTCAGGTGTGCGCTAAGATTTTACCTGGACAGAACCAAGAGCTTGCATAAATCTGACACCCTCTTAATCACCTTTGGGGATCAACACCAATCTGTCAGGCCTCCAAAGCTTCCATTGCAAGGTGGATGGTTATGTTAATGTTAAAGGTAATTATATTGCACACTGTCACCAATGGCATTAGTGCCCAGGTGCTCAGACGGACCTGCAAACAAGACGGCGGGTTGGGTCAGCCGGGTGAAGAGGGAGTAGGAAAGTGAGAGAAGTGGTCTGCTGTTGGCGGCTTCAGTTCGGTTTTCACTGTGCGCTGAGCTTTGGTGTGAGTATTGGACCGATTTGAGACCTTGTGTGCTGTTTGTGTTTGTTCGTTGTTGCAGTGTGTTGAAGTGCATGCGGTGTGCTGGGCAAGAAGATGGTTGTGTGGATTTTCGGGCGTGTTAGTTATGCAGAGATTTGAACACAGGGTTAGTGGGTTATATATATACTAGTCCTTTCAGATCTTGTTATATGTACTCAGTTGTCCTTTATGTAGGCATCATTTCCAATTTTCTTTCTTGTCCGTATAATTAAAAGTGATTGCATTGCCCATTTCCGGCTGTGTTGTATTTGAACTCAGTGTAACAGGACCGGGTGTCCGTCTAGTTCCCCCCTTCTGGTACTGGTGCTGTAGATTAGCAGTCATCTACTCCCTCGCCAACTATTTCCGTTGCTGGTCTATTGGTGTTTGTGTGTAATTTGTAAGCCAAGGTGCTATTGATAAATCGTCCTTGTCCTTCCATCCCGATCTAGCTGTGTTTAATCCATGTATCGTCCCATCATGTCTATCTCTCAGTTGATAAGTCGGAATGATGTAGATCCTCTTCCTTAGATTCTGTTTATGGACGATAGCTTAGGGGGATGCGGAATTGGTTTCTTCACTCATCGTTTCAGCTGTGTACGTGCCCCTATAGGCATTCTCCTAATTATGAGGTGAAGAGCAAGGATTTGAGAGGTTTTCTGAATAGTAGGTGGGTTCTGGTGTTATGTTCTTTGTTAAATCGTTCCAAGTTTTTGGTGAGAGAAAGAAGATCCTCTGAATTTTCTTTTGTTGTAGGATTTTGGTTCCAAGCGAATGTCGCTGCTCGATCTGAGCGTCCTTGTTGGGTGATGTAGGCTTAATTTGTCTCTCAGGAATTCTGTGCCTTGGTTGTGGATTGCTCTGTGCGTGATGCACATTGATTTGAACTTGATTCGCTGTTTTATTGCTAACCAATGTAGTGTTTTCAGTGCTGTGTGATGTGTTCTCTTCGGGGTAGTTTGAGGAGCAGTCTGGCCGCCGCATTTTGAATGCATTCTAGTTTTTTTTAAGAAGTCGTTCAGGCATACCCATATATACTCTCTCGGTATGGTCTACTCTGGACATGACGAGAGCGATGACGGTAAGTGTTTTGTTGGCGAATGAAAGGAATGGTAGGATCCTTTTTACCGCTTACAGTAGAAAGAAGCATTTCTTGATTAGAGCGTTTACTTGTGGCTCTAGAGTAAGTTGACTGTTAGATTTTTCACAATCGTCGATGGGGCTGGGGTTGTACCGAGATCCCTTGGCCAAGGGATGTAATGGTTGTCTCCTCCATTTTTTGTGATGATCATTATTTCTGTTTTGCCGGGGTTGAGTTTGAAGTAGTTGGAGTTCATCCAGTTGTATATTTCACGAAGGCAGTTCTCTAATGTTGTGTTTTCCTCTTGAATGTCTTGTATTTTGTAGATTTGTGTATCGTCAGCGTAGTTGTAGCATGTGAGGACCTTTGATGATCTGGATTACTTTAGACAGGTAGATGTTGAATAATAGTGGGGAGAAGGATGATCCTTGTGGTACGCCGCATGAGGATTCTCTTGGGTTGTATTTGAAAGGTTTCAGCCATATGGTCTCTGTTCTGTTTGTTTAGAAGGATTTGATCCACAATAGGGCTTGGTCGGGGATTCCAAGTTCTTCCAATCTCGTGATGAGGATGCCGTGGTTCACTGTGTCGAATGCTGTAGAGGTGTCTAGAAGTATCAAAGCAGTACTGTTGTCTGAGTCTGTGTTTGCTTCTAGGTAATCCCATATTGAGAGGAGTGCTGATTCTGTTCCTCTCAGAAGCCTACTTGTACTGGTCTAGTAAGCGGTGCTCTTCTGCAAATTTTTGTAGTGTTTTGTATATTTACGTTTCAAACAGTTTAGCTGGAAACGGGATGTTGGAGATTGGTCTGTAATTGGAGAGGTCCTCCTCATTTCCTGCTAAATAGTTGAGTAACGGCCTGATGTATGTTGATTTGAAGGATTGTGGGACTTTCCCTGTTCAGATGTAAAGGTTGAAGACATTCCTATGGTATTCCATAGGTGTTCCTTGTGAGAGGATTGATTTGTATATGTCCGGAGGGCAGGGATCTGAGGGGGAACCTGTTTTGTTGCTTTGATTTACCAGTTTGACAAAAGTCTCCACTGATATTTCGGGGAAGCTTTGGAGTTTGTTTGGGCGTTCCTCGTAGAGGTGGGTTCCGTAGTCTGTTTTCATGGTCTGTTATGGCCATCAAGGAGGCATATAAGGGGCAGCACAAGCCCTTGCCAGTAAACATGCATGCCTATGCCATCGGAGCCAAGGCCACGGCGGTAGCTTTCCAAAGACAGATCCCGTGTCAGACTATCAACAAGACGGCGACGTGGGCTACTCACTCAGCCTTTTGAAAGCACTACTGCTTGGATGCCAGCGCCAGTTTGGATGCAGCAATTGGGCAGGGAGTGTTGAAGAACTTGTTTTCTGAAGAGGGGCAACTCTCCATCCTGGGGCTACAAACAGTTGTAATTGCCCATGCAGTAACGAGGAAAGGGGACGGGACATAGGAGTTAATTATAAGTTACTTACCTTAGTGACTAACATACTCCTAGTCCATAGTCCCCTTTACTCCATATCTCCCACTGTCCTCCCCCCTAATAGAACTGGTGTCATTCGGCAATGTTAATAATGTCGATGCGTCAAAGGGGACTGAGGGGTGGCGCCAGTGGGTGGAGTCAGGGGAGCGCATACTCCCAGTGCTGCGCCCCCGCGCGTATATAAATTTAAAGGGGAATATGATTTTTCTGTTTTTCTGGTGAGAAAGGTTCAGTCTCCCATCCATAGCGAGGGACGTCCATACAGTATGGAGACCATGGACTGGGAGTACGTTAGCCACCACGGAGAGTAACTTATCATTTCTAATCAACGCTTAATGCCGAGTTTGTTTGTTTTTTTGTGTTTGTTTTATTTCTAATGCGCTCCAGACCCATAGGTAGAAGGGCGCAGCAGGTAGGGTAATGCGAAGCTTACATCGTTACAGATTATACAGGATACAGTAAAAGTTATACATATTATACAAGATACAGTAATGGATATTATAGATATTATACAAGTTATACATATTATACAAGATACAGTAATAGTATACAAATGTGCAGGACCATCATCGTGCAGGTCGATGAGTTACATAGAAGATGGTACGCATAACATACCATGAGACAGAGGAGAGGGACCAGTGTCCGGTCTGGGAATACTATAAACCTATATCTAGTGGTCGTTGGAGATAAGATATTGGATAGCATTCCTTCTGAATAGTGGGTACGGCTGATCTGCTCTTAGATTGTTGGGTAATAGATTCCAGGTTTTAGCCGCCTTCACAAGGAAACTATTCCCACCGACTGTGGTTAGTTTAAATCTAGGTACTACCAGACAGTGTTGGTAGCTCTAATAGGTCTGAGGGAGGTTTTTTTGTATTTTGTTCGTGAGGTAGCTAGGGGCGGTGTTAAGAGCTTTATGTGTCAAGGAGATCATTTTTAATTGAATTTTGTGGTTTGTAAATAGCCATTTGTGTTCACGTGTAATGGTGGAAATGTGTGCTCTTTTATTTATGCCAAGCGCTGCTCGCAAAGCATTGTTTTGGATCGTTTGAAGTTTCTGGATGGTAGATTTGTTGGCGCCACTTTAAAGGGCATTACAGTAGTCGATCCTGGAGAGGATAAGTGCTCTAGCCAAGATCATGCAACTGTCATTAGAGAGGAAAGGCTTGCCTGCTCTTATCAGTTTGCAGGTGTAGGCGGTGGTGGAGGCTAGGGATTTTAGTTGTTTGTTGAATGATAGTGTGGAATCCAAGTAGAAACCAAGGGTTTTTACTTCCTTGGAGACCCTGATAGGATTTCCATCAATGTTGAAGGAGGAGAATTCCTGACCTAATTTTTTGGTGTTCATATGTGTTCCCAGGATTATCAACTCCGTCTTGTCGTCATTCAAGCACAGGCCATGTGTGGCCATCCATGCTTGAACAACGAGATATACCCTATTCACCAATTCCGAGTCCTTCCTATGATCCCCAGAAAGCGGGAGGAGAATCTGTGTATCATCTGCATAGTTAGTGTAGGTGATACCCAGAAGGTCCAGATCATCGAACAAGGGTTTGGTGAAGATATTGTATAGGGTAGGCGAGACGCAGGAACCCTGGGGAACGCTACATAATATAGGGGTAGGGTCAGCTGCGGCCGAAGGGGAAAAAAACTCTCATTGTTCTTTCGCTGAGGAAAGATTCTAGCCACTTGATGGCCTCAGGAGAGAAATGGGCAGCAGATTCCAGGTGTTTGCAGAGTACCTTGTGATCGACCAAGTCGAATGCGGCTGAGAGATCAAGTAGGAGCAAGAGTGCTGTTCCTCCTCCATCCCTCAGCTCGTCGACCTGCGTCTTTAAATCAATTAAGGCGGTTTCCGTTCCATGAAGTGGACGGAAACCAGATTGTCTTGCTCCTAGGAGCTAATACAAGTCAAGGTGTTTTTGTATCTGAATATAGGCGGCTTTGTCCAATATTTTGAGGAGGAATGGCACAGTGGTAATGGGGCGGTAGTTGGTTGGGATAAGTGGGTCTAAGGTCTGTTTTTTGAGAAGTGGGAGCACCCAGGAATGTTTTAAATTGGCTGAGATAGTGCCTGATGTGAAGGAGGCATTGATTAATTTAGAAATAAATGGTGAGAGGTCTCTGGCAGCGTCTTTTATTAACTGTATTTGTATTTATTTATTTATATTGCGCACCTTGCCCAGAGGCTTGCGGGCGCATGTTTAGGAGGAAGTTACAAGTTACAGAAAGGAGGTTACAGGTTACAGCAGGGGTGATACAGTATACTGTTACAGGTGATATTAACATAGATATTAACAGCAAAGTAGCAGCACCCGGTTACAGGAGAAGGGTACAAGCTGTGAGCAATTGCAAGTAGCAAGAAAGTATACGTTAGATCAGTTTAGATTACAGTAGAATCGCCAGGCAGGCGAACCTAAACGCGTTAGGCAGATGTAAGAGCCGGAGTGACAAAGTGCAGACGCCGTGCAGAAACAAACACTAGCCGCTGCAGGATGCAGTGGTGGAAAGTGAGATATCTTGTTCACGTAGCCAAAGTTTAGCTTTGGCTTTAAATTCGAGGCAGTGCGGGATGTTCCTTAGGGCATTAGGAAGTGAGTTCCAGAGCTTGGCAGCAAGGACAGGAAAACTCGTCCCTCCCGCCGAGCGTAGTTTGAATCTGGGGATGTCCAGTGTGTGGATCTGGGCGGATCTCAATGGTCTAATGGCTGTGTGTTGCGAGAAGCGTGATACTAAGTAAGCAGGAGCTGCATTGTTCTGAGCCTTGTGTGTGAGCACAAGTGATTTGAGTGATATGCGATGGGAAATAGGTAACCATTGAATGTTGCGTCTAAAATTGGAGATGTGGGTTCGTCTAGGAATGTTGAGTGCTGCCCTTATGGCGTTGTTTTGCGTGACCTGGAGTTTGTCCAGATTTCTTTGGCTGGTCCCAAGGTAGAGGGCGTTACAATAGTCGATTTTGGACAGGATGAGGGTTCTCGCGAGGGTCAGGCAGTTGTCCGGAGTCAGGAATGGTCTGCAGGCTGTGATCAATTTGCAGGTGTAAGAGGAAGCAGAGACAACTGCATTAGTTTGTCGAACGAGGGACAGTGTGGAATCTAGGTAGATTCCTAGAGTTTTGGTGACATTGGCCACTTTAATGTCATTTCCGTCAATAGTGAAGGATTTATAGTTGGAGTCGAGTTTCGAAAGTTTAGTTTGGGAGCCCAGAATAATTAACTCTGTTTTTTCGTCGTTAAGGCAGAGCCCGTGATTAGCCATCCAGGCCTGGATGACGGTGTAGACTGTATTGAGAGATTTTGAATCGGTTACAAAATCACCCGTGATAGGGATGAGTATCTGGGTGTCATCCGCGTAATTAGTGTAAGAGACACCCAGATAATCAAGGATATCAAAGAGTGGTTTTGTGAACACATTGTAGAGTGTGGGAGATACACAAGATCCTTGAGGGACTCCACAAGGGACGTGGGATGGGTCAGCCGCTGCTAGTGGAGAGAAAACCCTCATGGTTCTGTTAGCAAGGAACAAACTGATCCAAGAAGTGGCTGTGTCTGAGAAATGGGCGGCAATTTTGAGATGGTGACATAGGATTTGGTGGTCGACCAAATCAAAGGCTGCTGAGAGATCAAGGAGGAGTAGGAGCGCCATTTTGCCCTTGTCTTTCAGATCCTCGATTTGGGTTTTAAGGTCTAGTAATGCTGTCTCAGTGCCATGCCTGGGACGGAAGCCAGATTGTCTCAAACCTAGTAGATTGTTGCGTTCGAGATACTCCTGGATTTGGAGATAGGCTGCGCGGTCGAGGATTTTAAGCAGGTAGGGCACGGTGGTGATGGGCCTGTAGTTTGAAGGGTTGCTAGGGTCCAGATTGGCTTTTTTAATTAAAGGTATGACCCAAGCGTCCTTGAGGTTGTCGGGCACGGTACTTGATTCAAAGGAGGCATTTATGAGGGAGGTAATAAATGGGGCGAGCTTAGGAGCGGCTTCCTTAATGATGACGGCGGGGCAAGCATCACCTTGGCAGTTGGAGGGTTTTAGTTTAGATATAATGTTTTCTACTTCCTTGACAGAGAGGGGAGAGAAACTGAATGGTTTAAGGTCTTGTTTAGACGCTTGGATATTGTAGCTCGAGGTGGCGCTGGTTGAGCCCGCGAGGTGGTTTTTTTTTGCATTGATTTTAGTTTGGAGAGTGGAGATTTTGTCTAGTAGAGCTTTTTGGATATTTGAGCACCAAACAGTGTCTGGGGTGCACTTATCGAGAGGAGCGATAGGGGACTCAAGTTCCTTAAGTATCTTAAAGAGTTCCTTGGTGTTAGAGCGGGCTTGAGTGATTCTTTTGTTGTATGCTTCTTTTTTTGCCGAGAGGATAGCTTCTTTATAGGCAAGGGTGGCAGACGTGAGGTTATTTTTGTTGGCTAGGGACGGGACACTTTTCCATAAGACATCGGCTTTTCTTTTTTCTTTGCGTAGGTCACGTAGCTGCGGTGTGAACCAGGAGTTCAAATGGGACCGCGTTTTTTGTTTACGCAATTTGATGGGGGCGATAGTGTTGAGGGCTTTTGTCATGACACGATTATAAGTGTCTACTAACACTGAGGGGTCAGAGCACGACTCAGACGCCGCGTATGCTGGGCAAGTATCGCCCTTGCAGTTAGATGGTTTGAGTGAAAGAATGATTTTTTCTACTTCTAGTGGGGATGTTTTAGAGAAGTGAAATTTGTTGTTTGCCGCTGGTGGGATACTATGTGTAGAGGTATTAGGGGATTGCTGAAGGTTGAGCATATCTTTTTTTTTGTTGTATTTTAGTTTGAAGTGTATTGATTTTATTTGCTAGCGCATTTTGAATATCTGTGCACCAAGTCTTATCCTTGGTAACTAAGTCTGGTGTGGCTATTGGTGACACTAATTCCTTCAGTATGGCGAAGAGTTCTCTCATGCTAGAATTATAGTTAGTGATACGTTCATCATAGGAGTTCTTTTTGGCAAGGTTCACTTCTTTTTTAAAGTGAGAGGAGATAGAGGATAGTTCTCCAGGAATTTTCACTTTTTCTTTTTAGGAGTCGTAAATCTCTCAATTGGGGAGTGAACCATTTGTTAAGGTGCGCTTTAGGTTTGCTTTTTCTAAGTTTGAGCGGGGCGACTGGAGTTTGATCCCTCAAATAACAAAAGCAGATAGAAGAAAGGGCTTGGGTGATAGGTTTGCTCTCAGAAACTGACTTGAATATTGAGAAATTTGACTTATTGTGTCTGCAAGAAAGGGTATGATCACTAATGCTTCTGGTGGCCTGAAGAACCAGAGGCATGGGAGATTGGACGCATGGATGAATGCAATGAATACTAGAGATTTTTACATGCTTAATGGCCAAACGTATGGCGACATCCCAAGTAAGCCTACTTGGTCCAATGGGAATCACTTGGGTTGGCTTAAGAGTATTGGTTTATTTCTTTGTTTCAAGGAATGTGGCAAATATCGTAAGAACTTTTGAGGTTATTCCCAGGGGCCAAAGTGACCATGCGTTACTGGAAATTACTTGGGTTATGGGTTTGAAACAAAAAAAAATGCAAACCAGGGGCCAAATGTGGATATCTCACAAGGGAAGGAATTGTCTATTTATGAAACCTCAGGAGGTCGATTAACTCCTGCCAAAATGTATTGCAGAGTAACCTAAGGGAGGTAAATGATGCTTCATTCCTGCGTGATTTTAGGGTAAGTGACAGGAGAGGACCGTAGATTAAACTTTTCACCAAAGCACTGTTACGACAAGTGGATAATCCTAGAAAAAAAACGGCTGCAGAAGGATCTTCGGATAATCAAACTTTCAGAGAGCAATGAAAGATTTGAATGATTCAGGAAGAGGAAGCAAAAGTACAAGAATTGCCTGTCATTTCATAAGGCGCAAATGTTAGTCTGATTCCGAGATGATGTTAAACACCATCAGGAATAAAGACTCCCAACAAACGTGGCGGCTGATTAATAACCAGATCTCTACCCAGGTGGCCGTCTTAACAAATGTTGCCACGGAGGAAAACTGGGTCTATTTTTATGGAAAATTATTCACCCATTCTAAGACACCAAATGTTCCTACTCCGATGGGACCCAGGACTCCATGTTCCTTCAAATTTGATTCTTCATACTTGGAATCTCTAATCAAATCTGGGGACCCCAGCCCTGACGGTCTTACTAGCAACATGATCAAGAAAGCCATGGAAGCCTGGATCCCTTTTATTGGTAAACTTTTCGACCAGGCAATACAAATTGGAACTAAACCGGAGTCCTGGAGACTAGCGATAATACTGCTGATATTTAAGAGGAGAATTAGGACTGACCCTGCCAAATATCGCCCGATTGCACTTCTGGACGTTTTAGGCAAAAAAACTTGACATTTATTGATCTAAAAAAGGCATTTCACAGTATTGATGGAGAACTCCTCTGGTCTAAACTAGTGGCTTTGGAATGTCCGTCGGATTTATTATCGGCAATAAAGTCCTTATATACCATCACAAAAGTGCAGATTTGACTGAATGGCCAAGGACTTTTAACTAAAGAAATAAACATGTACAGAGGGCTAAAACAGGGATGCACGTTGGCCCCAACCCTCTTTGATTTCTTCTTGTCTGACCTCCTGGACACTGTAAATTCTATTAGAGCCTTTGCCCCTAGGATGGGTGACCAGGAGCTGGCCAGGATCCTTTATGCAGACTATCTGGTCTTGATCGATCAGACCCCCATAGGTCTCCAATGTTGGCTGGTCGGTTTTCAAAAATACATGACCAAAAACGGTCTCGAAATAAATGCGCCTAAAAGCAAAATTTTGGTCCTATGGCCTGGGGCCTGGTCTTGAGGCCAAAGTGGGGTAGACAAAAACGGAGGTTTAGATGGCATTTGGGGAAACACAAACTCACTGAGGTTACCTCCATTTTCTATCTAGGTTCACGTATGAGCTCTAGTATAAATGTCAATCACCGTTGTAGAGAGTTGAAAGACAAGATTACAAATTTGACGGCTCAGGGCTCTTTAATTCACAGGAAATATGGGAACTTCTCAATTTTTTTCTTGTATTTTTGTAAGATTGGGCAGTAGTATTATTTGAGTTTCTACCAATGCCACTGCTCTGCAATCACTAATTAAAATAATATATCAGTGGAATTTTGTGGGTAGAAGCAGGGGTAGGTTCCTATAGGTTCATGGCTTCCTGTTTTTGTTGGGCACATTTTCCTATTTTTAGGGCGTAACAATGGATTGTGCATATGTCACAGCTCACAGGACCACATAATGTGGATAGCAAGCACAGGACCGGGAATTCTGATCATCATATTCTGTGGTGCAATTATTCAAATGCAATTATCGTCCTTAAACACATTTTGAGGCATGTTCTCCTGGCCCTTGAATTACTTAAAGTGGCACATGAATTCCTATTTGCATGTTTTCTGACACATTCCTTTTAGTTGACAAATTGTTATTCTGTCTGACTTTTTTGACAGCCACATCAGTGATCAGAGATAGATGCTTTTTTGTGATAAACATGAGTATTATTGTCAAATGGTTTTACACACTTTCTGCTTTGTCTCCAAGCAGTGTCGACAAATGAATAGCCACAACTAAACCTATCGTTTATCCCGACCATACAAAGCTGTTTTGTGCATACACATTTCTTTCTCTGCACATGAGAAATTCTGTTAAGAAACTATGGCATATCTTGAAGTCTTGGACTGGTTGATGAGCTGTCCTTATAACCACATAGAATATTTGGTTTCTTTTAAGCCTATATGTTTGGAAAAAGTGTTTCAATATACACCTTTTACACTGACTCGTAAAGAATTGCAGTGGTTGGAAAGGAGAAATTCTGTTCCAAACTCTTTGGAGATGGTAGCTCACCAACTACGCATGCTCACAAAGTAGCTTACCTCGTAATTTTGTTGCGCACATGGAAAATAAGTTGGGCACGAAAACTAGGCATTTCCGCACTTAGGGAAAAATAATTAGAGGGAACATTGGTCATGTTTTTATTCTTCTTTTACATACCCGCTACTCAACTCTGGATTAGGTAAAGAGACCAAGTGTGAATTAGTGATTTAAAGATTCTAGGATTATAAATAGGCTTTATCCCTCTGTTCTTATTCTTTGTAACCTTTTGCACTTGTGGAAATAGACACATAGATTGATGGATTGTCATGGTTTTGAATATGATGTAAAGACAAAGGTTTGTAATAAACTATGTCTTAAAAATATACAGACATGTCCTCCATGCACAAAGAAGGGGATACTAGCTGATAAATAGTGTCACAAACAATCTACTGATTTGGCACTGGTGCATACGGGCAAACATATACCTACAAGCCCAGCATGCTCCAGGAGTGGGACTCGGCTGACACCAGATCTACTTTTCTGCAATAAGTACAAATGTGAAATACCCCATCTTCACATCCGGGTACCCAGCACCAGGGTCCCTAGGTAATGCGCTGCGGATGGCAGTGGGAACATTTGCATATGCATTCTTCTCCCAACACTATTAGTACACGTACCACTGCATGAGAGCATTACTCTCATGATCCCTCCAATGTAGTTCAGGACCTCTTAAAATAACACCACCGTCAGATCACACACCCAGCTTGACAAAAACTAAATTTGACAGCTTGATATCACCGTTTGGCCATTTATATTTGCCTGACAGATGCATAGTCAAAAGTGGAATGCAAACCAAAACACAAGCATACTACTTCACCAAATGCAAAAGGTGTGCAATTTGGTGCAACAAGCAAACCATCAGACCAGTGCTATGCTGATAAATTTAAATACATACTCTTCCTTTGAGAATCTGGGCTTGTGTATATTAACAGGGTTTGAAATTTAGGGGAGATATTTAGCTCCTGCTTGGAACCTATAAGAGTCTGGTTAGCTTGACACCAACTGCTACGAGGAACTACCTTTGGCTCCCCAGGCCAACTGATGCCAAACAAACACACCTATGTGATTGTAACTCTTTGCAATTGTAAATAAACTTTAGGAGAAATCTCTACAACCTTTAAAGCATAAAATGTCATAAATAATGGACAAACAGATATGTTTTCATGTTATGTGGAAGTTAAATTTGCAGAATGCTTTGTGCCAGTTTGTCATTGGTAGCTCCTGGTTAATGGTGGATATCCAGAGCTATTTTCATCTCCTACTCCTCCAATCTTAATTTCAAATGGATTGTGTCCTCCAACGCATTCCACATCTTTGACATGTCATGTCCACAGCTGTGCACTTCGGAAACTTTTTCGGCAGAGGGCGTTCTGCGTCGATGACGTTGTGTCGATGTCCCTTGAAGGCTTCCATCGAGGGTAAATTCACTGGATGTTATAAATAGGACGCACGGCGCCTGTAGCCTCAGTTCAATTTTTTTTCTCCACGAATGTGCGCGCCTCGTGTGTTCATCATTACGATGTCTTTCTCTTCTACCCCTCTGACTCCGCGGTCTGGCTTCAAGACCTGCCGGGACTGCAAGTCGAAAATGTCACTCACCGACCCCCACCGCATTTGTTTGTGGTGCCTGGGCGAGTCGCACGACACTGACGACTGCTCGAAATGCCAGTCGCTGACTGCCAAGGCCTTGCGGAAGGGGAAGCTCCAGGTAGGTAGGGGCTCTAAGTAGGTAGGGGCTCTAAGCCTGTTAAGTCCAATACTTCCAAATCCAAGTCCACGGGGGTGTCCACCGAAGACTTGAGGGGTAACTCTCCGTGTTGGAAGGAGTCCTCGGGCCCGGAGTGGTTCCCGCCTCTCGTCTTCCTCGTCCCGACACTCTAGGAAGGGCCGTCACTGGTCACCTTCCCTTTCCTCCTCGGAGGATGGTGCCTTGAGGAAGGTTACGTGCCCTACGAAGTCCTCGACTCCGGAGGAATGGGCAGCGTTTAAACAATCCATGTTACCGATTTTTCAATCGCAGGGTATGGATCCGGTCACACCTTCTAACGAAGCCGGCCAGGATCGGTCTCGTACTGTGGCCCTCACGCCTTCGGGCTTGGGTTCACGACGCAACTAACATCGGGAGCCTTCGGGGTTCCGTACGGACAAGGAATCGAAAAGTCGCAAGAGACGTGTCTCTAGGTCTCGGTCCTCGTCCCCAGCGAGACCGCAGCTACCTATTGAGGGCTCGATGCCGGCATCGACTCGGTCGTCGCCATGTCCGTGCGACCCGGACGTCGCCGCTTTACCCTCGTACCAGCCCATGGCGCTGTCGGCACCTATGTCGACGTCAACGTCGAAACCTTCGGCGCTCTCGACGTTGTCGGTGCTCTCGACGTCGAAGCCTTTGGCGCTATCGGCGCCTTCTGGATTTTTTTCTCGAAATTTGACTTTGGAGTACCCGGACATCGGGGATCCTCCAAGAAAGGCTACAGCGAAGTCTGGGAGGCCAGTTTTGGCCTCCACGCCCTCTTCTGTCACCAGACCTGGGTTTCGCGTCTCTCTGGCTGACACTTATGAAGAGGAGGAGAGGTCCGAGTTTGAGGACCCTGGTGTACTGGATGAAGCTCCTCATTTTTCTGGAGACAGTCAGTTGGAGGAGTTGAGGCAGACCCTCCATGATGCCAGTGGGTTGGACACTTCCCCGGAAGTGGCATTTGGTAGACCTGAGCCTGGGGCTCATGCAGAATCTTCCTACAGAAAGCTCATATCGCAGGTCTCGGAGTATCTGGGCTGGTCCAGTCCTCCTGAAGACTTTGTTCAGGATGATCTAACGGACATTTTAGATCAAGTTCCGCCCTCTGACCCGGTTTTGCCATTTCATCTTGCCTTACAGAAAAGGGTGGCAGCTGCTTGGCAGTCCCCGGAATATCTTCCGGCTGTTAACAAGTCCTTGACCAACAAATACCACCTTTCCGTTAGCGACCCCAGCTATTTATCTACTCGCCCCACTCCCGAGAGTTTGGTGGTTCAGACGGCTACGGCCACCTTGAGGCAGGCGGCATACCCTACCATCCCTCCGGATGGGGACGACAAGTGCTTTGACGGTTGGCCCGTAAGGTATTTTCTGCTGGGAGCATGGCCTTGAAATCGGCCAACTCCACGTGTGCCTTGGCAAAGTTTGCACACACACTGTGGAATTGTGTTGCTTTTGCCGCGGAGCGTATTCCCGAGGGGAAAGAAAGGGATGGGTTCCTTTCTATCGTGCAGGACGGCAAGGATGCCATGTGTGATTCCCTTCAGTCGGGTTTGGATACGGCCGACAGTGTGAACCGGTCCATGGCTGCGAGCACGGTTATACGCAGATTTGCGTGGTTGCGGAAGTCGAGGTTTTCTCCGGATGTGCAGGCCAGTCTTCTGACCATGCCCTTTGATGGTGCACATTTATTTGGCAGCAAGGCTGACAAGAGCCTTGAGAGGTTGCAGACCTCAAAAGCTTCAGTGAAATCTTTAAGCGCCACGGTGCGTCAACCTCTGCCTTTTCATCCTAGGGGACTACACTGGAGGGGAGGTTCCTTTCGTTTCTACTCCTCCTTTGGTAGAACGAGAGGGGCCGCCAGTCAAAGGGGCCGGCGAAAAAGTACCTGTGGTGGTCGGGGAAATCGTGGTGCCAAAGCCTTCAGGCACTGCTGGAGCCGCTTCCAAACAGTCATGAGGCCATGTTCCAGGGTTCGCCGGTTGGGGGCAGACTGTCTCAGCATCTGAAAGAATGGCGGGCCTTTACTTCAGATGTTGTGGATTCTGGATACCATAGCCCATGGCTAGTGCCTTCCCTTACTTCAGCGGCCTCATGACGATCCACCAGGGAAACTCTCTTTGAAGCTTCCAGATCCGCTCCATGCGCAGGAACTTTTAAGCCTGCTGGAGAAAGGCGCTATAGAACTGGTGCCTGTAGCGGAGAGGAACAAGGGATGGTATTCCCTTATTTTTTGATCCCAAAGAAAGACTGGGAATTGAGACCCATCATGGACTTGCGTTGGTTGAACAAACGCCTCAGGAAGAACACGTTCAAGGTGGTCACTCTTTCTCAAGTCCTCCAGGCCCTTCAACTTCAGGATTGGTTGGTGTTTCTGGACCTCAAGGATTCTTACTTTTATGTGCTGATCCTTTCAGTTTCGGGGTCCCGCTGTTCGGCTTGACCTCCGCCCGGAGTGTCTTCACCAAGCTCATGGTGGTGGTGGCAACGTACCTCAGGCAAGGTGGGATTTATGTCTACCCCTACCTGGACGATTGGCTGATCCGAGCACGCTCTCCCGAGCAAACGCTGGATCATCTCGGTCTCACCTGCCGCACCCTCCACAGGCAGGGCTTCGCCCTGAATTTCAAGAAGTCGCATCTGACACCTTCCCAACAGCTCCAGTACATCAGGGTTGTTAGACACGTCCTTGTGGAGATGTTTGCCTCCCAAGGTAAGGGCTCATCACATTGTGCAGATAGTGGACAAGTTTCAACATGCCCAGAGTCTCCCGGCTTTCGAATACTTAAGGTTGCTCGGCCTCATGGCACCCTGCATTTTTCTGGTGCCAGAGGCCAGGTTGGGCATGAGATCCCTGCAATGAGTCCTAAAGATGCAGTGGTCGCATTTCTCTGGCAAGATGACTGATCCCGTTTAGAATCCACTCTCGGTCTCCCAGGACCTTCTATGGTGGGCCAACAAAGGGAACTGATGAGGGGGGAACAGTTTTGGCAACCATGGTGGGAGGTGATGGTAGTGATGGACGCTTCCCTCACAGGATGGGACGCTCATGCCAATTACCTGACCGCCAGCGGTCGTTGGTCTCTGTCGGAGTCCAGACTCCACATCAATCTGTTGGAGCTGAGGGCCATCAGGCTCACCCTGAAGGCTTTTCTGCCCTCTGTACGGGGGACGAGTGTCCTGATCATGACGGACAAAACAGTGGCCATGTATTACCTCAACAAAAAAGGGGGGGGTAGGGTTTTGATTGATATTTTATTTCTATCGCGCTCGTACAAAAGTGTTTCAGAGTGCAACAAGGCAAGGGAGGGGAACGGGGGAGAACAAAACAGCGATCTTACTAGGCCCAGTGACATTGAGAACGCGCAAGTGCATGGGAGAGGAGGGAGTGGAAAAGTGCATGGAAGGAGGGAGAAGTGGAAGTGCGAAGCAGAGTAGAAACAGATAAATAACAATAAATAAATAATAAAGGCAACAAACAGTGGTAATGCAGCCAGCAATTTGCAAGTGCTAGGTTTAAGGCAGCAGACAGGGTAGGTCTGATAAGTGCAGGAAGAAAAAGGGGGGGGCTGTATGGGTACAGATACAGACCCCAGTGCAAGGGGTGGCCCGGGGGCAGTGCGGGAGGGTGGCAGGGTGAGAAGGTACCTGGGTCCGAAGGACAGAGGGTGGCCAGGTGCACAGTGCCAAGAGAGAACAGATCAGCAGGGGAGAAGGGGAGCAAAGGCAGAAGAAAAGAGGAAGGTCTTGAGGTGCTTCCGGAACCGGAGATGGTTCTCCTCAAGTTTTAGAGTGGCAGGGAGGCTGTTCCAGAGGGAGGCCCCAGCCGAAGATAGATATCTACCCCCAGCTTGTTTCTTTGAAATACGACTGACCCTGAGGTAGTTGGAGGTAGAGGAGCAAAGAGCTCGAGAGGGGAGGTATTTGCGGAGGGATAGCTGAAGGTATTTTTGACCCAGGCCCCAGAAAGCCTTGTGGACAATGCAGAGGGTTTTGAATTTAATCCTTGCATCCACTGGGAGCCAGTGGACAGATTTCAGAGCTGGAGAGATACGATCCCAGGGCTTGAGGCCTAGGACAAGTCTTGCAGTCCTGTTCTGGATTAGTTGCAGAGGGCGGAGAGTAGAGGCAGGTAGATTTAGAAAGAGGCTGTTACAATAGTCCAAGCTAGAGAGAACCAGAGCTTGGGATACCATGAGCTTCTGGGGGAAGGAGAGGAAAGGCAGAGTACCTCTGAGGAGGTTCAGTCGGAAATGTGACTTTTTAGAGACCTCAGAGATGTGGGCAGAGAAGGAAAGGGTGGAGCCAAAGATGACCCCGAGGTTCTTAGCCTCGCAGGTGGGGTAGGAGGAGGGCCAAGGGAGGCCGGCCAGAGTGAGGAGAAAGGATGGTGAAGGTGTGCCGATGAGGAGGATCTCCGTCTTGCCTGGCATTCAGACAAAGATCATTGGCGGAACACCAGTCTTGAATGGCAGTTAGGCAATCAGAGATGAGAGAGAGAGAGGAGGTGACAGAGGGCAGGCTGAAAATGAGTTGAGTGCTGTCAGCGTAGCACTGGAAATTTGAGCAGAAAGTGGCAATGCAGTGGGCGAGAGTTGTCGGGTATTGGTTGAAAAGCCAGGGCGAGAGGTTAGATCCCTGGGGAACACCACAGGTAGAGAGGAAGATAGATGAAAGGAAGGACCCAAGTTGGACCTGGGAGGGTCGATCTGAGAGGAAAGAGGTGAGCCAGGCCAGAGCCTGATCAGTGATACCCAGGTTTTCACGGAGGCGGTTGAGCAGGATGGTATGGTTGACCGTGTCGAATTGCAGAAGAGAGATTGAGGAGGATGAGGACAGAGGGAATGTTAGAGTCAAGGTTGGAGAGCAGATCTTCATGGATGTTCAGGAGAGCAGTTTCCGTGCTTCTGGCAGCTCTGAAGCCAGACTGGTGGTTATGGAGACAGCCAACAGAATTGGAATGAAGGTTAAGCTGAGAGATGGCCAACTTTTCCAGGAGTTTGCCAAGAAAGGGAGTAATGGAAATTGGGCCATAGTTAGCTGGACAAGAAGGATCAGCTGTGGGTTTCTTGAGAAGAGGATGCACAAAGGAGTGCTTCAGAGGGGAGGGGAGGGGGAAGGATCCCGAGGCAAAGGGGTTGCAAAAATCAGCAAGGGCCGGAGCAAGGAGGTCAATGTGGTCCTTGATGATTTTAGAGGAACTGGGATGTACCTGTTTTGACAAGGCTTTCATAGATCGGACTTGTCTGTCGTCCTCGTCAGGGCTGAAAAGGGGAAAGGACGAGAAGGAGGGTGGCTAAAGGAGGGTCAGCAAGCACAGATGGAGAGGGGAGAGGAGGGTGTGGGTGGACAGGATGTCCTGGGTTTTTTTAATGAAGTGAGAGGCAAGGGCATTGCAAAGAGCCTGGGAGGCGACAGGAGGGGTAGAGACTGCAGCAGGGTTGGCCAGCACCTTGCAGATTTTAAAGAGTTCGGCCGAGTTGTTAGATGCCGCAGAGACACAAGCTTGAATGTGGACTCTCTTCTTGGTGAGGACAGAGAGTCAGTATTGCCTTTGTAGCAGGCGACAGGCCAGTTTGTCAGAGGATGAACATGAAGTCCTCCATTTCCTCTCAGCTGCCCTACACTTACGTTTAAGTGTAGCTAGGTCTGAGTCATACCATGAATTGCACTTCGCTTTGAACTTCAAACGGATCCTCATGACAGGGTCACTTCCATTGTGCAGAGAGGCAATGCACCTCTGGTGCTGGGCCATCCAGCAGGGAATTTCGATCTCGGCAGTTCATCTGGCCGGAGACGAAAATGCGGCGGCGGGCGCTCTGAGCAGGTAGAGCTCGATCTCTCACGAGTGGGAGTTGGCTCAGGAAGTCCTTTAGGAGATATTCGCCCTTTGGGGAACCCTGCTAGTGGATCTCTTCGCCACCAGTGTCAACAGGAAGTGCGAGAGATTCTGCTCAAGGGAATTTCCTCCAAGAGGAGCCTTAGGAGACACGTTCGTGGTTGATTGGTCTCCTTGGTTTCCTCCAGTCCCCGTCATTCCTCAAGTGTTGCAGAGGTTACGGAGGTTCGGTTCCCACATGATCCTCATTGCTCCGTATTGGGCCAGGAGAGCGGGGTACCCGGACCTTCTCGGCATGTCCATCTGCTCTCCACGCAGTGTTCCCTAGCGCGGGGATCTGCTCTCGCACAAGGGGGGGTCAAGTTCTCCATCTGGAGGTCAAGACTTCCAACCTTCACGGTTGGTATATGAAAGTTTGAGGTATAAGGATTGGGACCTCCCGGATGACGTGATGGAGGTGTTGCTTTCGGCCAGGCGGCCTGCAGCAAAATCCCTGTACCGTTGCCATGGCGTAAGTTCTGCGACTGGTGCAGAGATCACAATGTTGATCCCTTTCAGTGCTCCATTCCTATGGTTTTGTCTTTCTTACTTTCTTTGGCCCACAGGGGCCTTCAAGTGGGTACCATTAAGGGTTACCTGGCGGCGCTGTCTATCTTTAAGTGCTCATCTGAAGAATGTTCTTACTTTAAGATTCCATTGATTTTCCAGTTTCTTAAAGGACTGACCGTCTCCTTTCCAGGTGCCGGTTTGGGATTTGAATTTGGTTTTGAAATTTCTCATGGGTGCTCCTTGTACTCTTGTCCTTTGAGATTACTGTCCTTCAAGACTGTGTTCTTGGTTGCGGTTACTTCCGATCGCAGAGTGAGTGAATTGCAGGCACTTTAAGCCACCCTTTACTGTGTTTCACAAGGACAGTTTTGTACTGGGAGTATGTCCTTCATTTCTACCCAAGGTAGTCTCTGAATATCATTAGAGTCAAAAGGTAGTTCTTCCATGTTTTTACCCTCCTCCTCATCCTGGTAAGGAAGAGGAGCGTCTCCATCGGTTGGACACTAGGAAAGCCCTGAGCTTTTACATTTCTAGGATGTCCAGGGTCAGAGTGGACGATCACCTCTTTGTGGGATATGCTGGACACAAACAGACCTTGTCCAGGTAGATTATCCTTACTATTACAGAGTGTTACCGATTGGCGGGTAAGGACCCTCCCGTAGGATTGAGAGCTCATTCCACTAGGGGAGTGGCTGCTTCCACCGCCCTCCAGCGGGGTGTTCTTATTAGAATACTTGTGATGCCGCTACTTGGGTCTCAATCCATACATTTTTAAAACATTATTCCCTGGATACAGGAAATGGCCTTTGCGAAGGCAGTTCTTTATTCTGCAATCTAATTGGGCACTCTAAATTCTTTTCCCTCCGCCATTTACTGGTACTGCTTTGGGAGTCTGTCAAAGATGTGGAATGCGTTGGAGGAACATCCAGTCGAAAGAACGTTACCAGTTGGTAAGTAACTTGTTCTTCGAGCCCTGATTATACTAAAGGTACACTTAGTGGTACTAGTTACATATGCCACCTTACTGCATAAAATTTCATGTTGGAGAGTTCAGTGGTTAAAGATCATTCACCCACAAGTCTAAAACCCGGCACCCTGCAGCGATCTCAGTACATTGTTACACAGGCTAGTGCTACTGTCTTTTGAAACAATTGAGAATTGCTTGCTCAAACACCTGACGTATGAGGTATCCTTACTTGCAGTAGTCTCCACCATCAGACTGGTCCGTGAACTACTGGCACTTTCGAAATTACAATCGTTTGTTGCTCAAGGACAAAGTAGTGTCATTAACACCCGTCCTTCTTAACCAAGTTAATTCCAAAAATCAATGTCAAACTATAAAGTTGCCAACATGCTTTAGAAAAGCACATATACAAAGAGTACATGTTCTCCATGTACGACGATTTGTTATGTACTACATGAATAGAACACAAGACATAACGGAAAAACAAGCCAGTTTTTCATGTCAGTTGCCATTGGACAGAAAGAGTACTCCTAGAGCAAATGTAGCAATGTCAGATGAATAGCATCTTGCCCCCAAGTGTGCTATGCACTTGTGCATAGACAGTTGCCCACTACATTGGAATGAGGACAGAAACACACGCATCACTTAACTGGAGGTTGGGATTTAACCCATGACTGGATACATAAACTGATAAGAAAACTTAAAACACAACTAAGACTGGCCCTGATTTGAAAAAGACAGAAGTACCGTCGAAACACGTGTCATCACATAGGGCAATCATTAACAATAACATAAAATTATCGATTACCGAGAATGGGGTCAATTGTCTTGTTTTTCGGTCTCTGGCCGCATGAACACCCCTTAGTGTAACTACTAACACAGTACATTGAGGGGATATTTAGCACAAGCTACAGTGGCAACCCTAGCTTTTCTAATAGTGTTTCCTTTGGACAAAATATGCTAAGTGCTAACCTGGAGTCCAATGCACACTTTCATAAAATACTACTGTATAGATATTGTGACAGGGCCGGTGAACAGGCCCTATCAAGGGGGGTGGAGGGAGTCCACCCCAACTTCCTATGGATGCCTGGATATAGGCAGGCCCCCTCCCCACCCCTCCTTACCGGATCTGATGGCGGTCTCTGGGCTGCAGAAGAAGCACCCCATATGCAAAGCAGGACGTTGGGGAACTGCGAGGCGGCAGCGGCATACATGTCAAGGAGTGCCACAGAACGCAGTAATACCAGCAGAGCGCGTGAAAAGGGGTGTGAAGCACCAAAGAGGTGCCGTGCTATCCACATCACCGGCCAGCAAAGGAGCACGTTTCATCACATAATTATAATGAAACTTAAAAGCTTAACACTAAAAGATTCCATTTTTTTCTACCTTGTTTTGCCTGTCCACTTTTATAATTATTTTGAACGAAGCGATACTGAAGATCAATTATGCTTCTCATCTTAAAGGTAAATTCAGTCACCTAATCTCATTCTTATATTTTCTTCATAGAAGCCGAATCCTGCCCCCTATTCCAAAAGAAAAAGGGGCAGGAGAGAAGAGGAAAAGAAAAAAGAAGAGATTCACATAATGAAATTACATCTTTCTAGCATTTGAACAACAGTAATTGGTAGAGCTGTTTCATACCTTGAGATCAGTCTATCCCAAAGCGACTAAGATATAAGGCCCTCTTCTCTGTCCACAAATCTTCTGAACAGAGTCATTCTAACTAACCAAGTCCCCTCACATTCCATAAATAGATGTTTTAGTGTTTGTTTCGAGGGAATACTACATTTCTGACACAATTTGCAAGCTTCTTACTCTTGTTTACGCTTTACCAAAACTTCCCCAGTATGAATCAGGTTCAACCTTATTCTTAGAAAGTTTTTTTGAACTTGCCAGTCTGGGAATTTGAGCAGATATCTCGGGAGACACCCCAGTTTCTTGTCAACCAGCAGAAATTATTTTATTGGAGCTACATTTCTTAGATTTTCAATTGTTGTAATCCCATCGTTCAATTCCATTGCTTTTTTTTTTTTACTTTCAGAGGGTTTGAGATCAATGTCTCAAGATTTGCGTCCACCTTTTACTAAAGCTTCCTTAACCCTTATTTCCAGTTTGCTCAGAATATTAGATCTAGAGCGTTCCAGATTAGCCTTAATTTCACCATAGAGCGTTCCCCTTTGCGCCATGATTATCTGGCGATACAGGGATATCAATTTCCAATCTGCTGGAGAGCCTAGAGATTTTAACCCCAACTCAAATCTCAAACAAATAGACGGTGTGCACATTGGGAGTCCCAGAACTTTCTTCCATAGAAAACCCTCCAACTTAACCCAATGTGTATGCCATAGCAATGGCTTTGCTTCTAACCCATACAAAATTACAGGAATGGCTTTTACCATGTAAAATGTTATCAGGGGAAGTATTGAGAATCTGCAGTACTTAATAAGTTGCTTTTTCATCTGAGGGATAATCTGTAGTATTTTTCTCTGCACACCCGATTCTACTTTGTGAATGGCCGGTGATGCATATACTACATATCCCAGATACGTCAGTTCTTCTACTCTTGGTATTATTTGGCCCTCCAATACCCAGTTGGAATAATGATCTTCTTACGAGGATGGCTAAAAGCTACAATCTTTGATTTTGCTGGATTGATGGAGAGTTTGTTTGTCATTGCATAATCGCCTAGCTTTGTTAATAGGCACTGCAATCCTATTGCAGTTTTATCCAGCAGAACAATGTCGTCCACGTAACTCATAACTTGTTGTGAGTGTCTGGAGAGAAGTGAATGGCCTGAATGCTCTGTGCACCTGATTGGCTGCCTGTCTGCATGAATGCCCTTCTGACCGATTGGTTGCCTGAGTGTGACCCAGCAGAATGAATGGGAGATCAACTAGTATATCTGGCGGCCTCTCACTGCTAGAATTCATGTTCAGAAGCTGAAGAGAAAATGGAGTTCAAACTGAAGCTTAACCTTGAAGCCCTGCTGGACGAGAAGTCTTGCTGCAGCTCTACTTCACCAATCTGAAAGCCGCTGGCGACTATCCCACAGAACACCCATAGGTTTTTGAGAAGTGTCCTCTTGAATGGCCAGCCTTCTACTGGCTTGAGAGACCCTGCTCAATCCAGAGGACTATGTAGGTGCTCCTCTGAGAACCACCAGGTTAGCTGATGGGCCTTCCAAATTATCACCTGTTAGTCACACTCATGATTGGAGACAAGACAGCAAAGCTTCCTTTCCTGGTTCAGGACAATGTCCCTGCTGACTTTCTGTTAGGAAATGATCTAGTAGAGTTGGGCTTGATCTCGGATGGTCTACCCCTGACTGCTGCTGCAGTCACTAGGTCACAGGTGACACAGGGTCTGGCTGTAAGTCAGGTACCCGAGCCAAAGGCGAGGCCTAAGGCAAGAAGACTGAAGACCAGGAAGGCCACCTCTGTGAAGGGGGCTCCTTCTCTTCATGCTGTTCCTACAGCACCTATTGGAATCCATGCTCCGGACTGGCTGGGTTCAGTGGAAAACCCAAACTCCACTCCTGAGGGAGAAGAGACAGAAGACTCTCCTGTGGGAGAGGTTCTCAACCCGGAGGACCACCCCGACCTTCAATGCCTGCTGGCTGAAGGGTGACCCTCTGGGGTGGACTTCTGTAAGGGACAGAGAGAGTGCCACTCTCTCGAGGGTCTGAGGAAACAGGCCCTGTCCCAGGCACAAGGAGAAGTGCCTAGGACATTCCGGATCTATTGGGAGGGTGAGCTCCTTGTTAGTGAGCACACTAAGCCTGAACCTGGGGCCCTCAAGAGGTTGGTGGTACCCCAGGTTTAAAGGCCCTTCCTGCTGCAGTTGGCGCATGAGGTGCCCTTAGTTGGTCATCTTGGTACCAAGAAGACTAAGCAGAGGCTCTCTGCCCATTTCTACTGGCCTCGGATGGGAGTAGAAGTGGAGTCCCACTGCAGGACCTGCCCAACTTGTCCATTGTCTGGCGAGACTGGAGGCAGTGTCATTGCCCCACTGCAACCATTGCCAGTGGTTGGCACACCGTTTGAGAGGGTGGGCATTGACATTCTCGGTCCCCTTGACCCTCCCACTTCAGGTGGACATCGGTTCATCCTGGTCTTGGTTGACCATGCCACCAGGTACCCTGAGGCTATACCCCTTCGTACTGTTACTGCCAAGGTGGTTGCCAGGGCTCTCCTGGGCATTTTTACTCGTGTTGGATTCCCTAAGGAGGTTGGCTCTGACAGAGGATCCAACTTCATGTCTAGTTACATGAAAACCATGTGTAAAGAGTGCGGGGTAACCTACAAGTTCTCCACCTCTTACCATCCCCAGACCAGTGGTCTCGTTGAGAGGTTTTAATAAAACTCTCAAAGGCATGCTAGGTGCTTTGGAAGAGCTCCTGAGGAGGAAATGGGATCTCCTCCTGCCATGCCTGCTGTTTGCTTACAGAGAGGTACCTCAAGAGGGTGTTGGTTTCAGCCCCTTTGGAGTTACTCTTTGGACATCCCGTGAGGGGGCCCCTTGCCTTGATCAGAGAAGGTTGGGAGGCCACCCCTCCAGGTCCCGCAAGCATGTGGGGGACTATGTGTTAGGTCTCAGACGGAGGATGACACAGATGATGGGTCAGGCAACAGCAAATCTCAAGGCCAGCCAGGAATTGAACAAGTACTAGCATGACCTTAAAGCCTCGCAAGTGGATTGGACTCTGGGACAGGAAATCCTTCTGATGAAGCCTACCAAGCCTAGAGCTTTGGCTGACAAGTGGACTGGACCCTTCAGGATCATCTCCAAGATAGGCAAAGTCAATTATCTGGTGGACATGAGTCCCTGTGGTAGGCCCTCAAGTATTCCATGTTAGAAGGCTCAAGCCTTTCCACAGGCGAGCAGAAGTCTCATGTTTCTTGCTAGCTTCAGAGCAAGAAGAGGATGAGAGTGAGCCCCTCCCTGATTTGCTGCATAGCAACCCAGAGGATGGCTCAGTAGAGGGAGTGCATCTCTCTCCCGATCTGATGACAGAGCAGCAGAGGGCCTGCAGGGCTTTGCTCCGGCAGTATGCCTCGGTTTTCACTGACACCAGGCCTTACACCGAGGTGTAGGCATGAAATTGACACTGGTGACTGTGCTTGTCAAAAGCAGGTGCTACCGTATGTCAGATACAGTTAAGAACCACATCCAGGCTGAGGTCGCCAAGATGTTGGATCTGGGTGTTATTGAACCCTCAACCAGTCCTTGGTCCAGTCCAGTGGTCCTTGTCCCCAAGACAAGTTTCCAGGCCGGTACCAAGGATTGGAGGTTCTGTGTGGACTACCGAGGAGTCAATGCCGTCACCAAAACAGACGCGCACCCATTGCCCAGGGCTGATGAGATTGTGGACACCATAGGTGCTGCCGAATTTGTGAGCACCTTTGACCTTCCTCAGGCTATTGGCAAATAGCTGACGGACCATGCCAAGGAAAATACAGCGTTCTCAACACCTGAGGGACTGTACCAGTTTAGGGTCATTCCTTTTGGGTTGAAGAATGCCCCTGCCACCTTCCAGAGATTGGTCAGTCATGCACTCAGTGGGCTGGAGGCCTTTTGTGTGGCCTTCTTAGACGACATTGCCATCTACAGTTCCACTTTGGAAGAGCATTTGACGCATCTGGATAAGGTGTTGCGGGCCTTGAAAAGGGCTAACCTGACTATCAAGGCCACCAAGTGCCAGATAGCTCAAGGGAAAGTCACGTATCTTGGTCATGAGGTAGGAGGGGGTCAAATCCAACCTCTCCCCAGTAAAGTACAGGATGTACATGACTGGGAGACTCCCACTACTCAAAAGCAGGTGAGAGCCTTTTTGGGGCCTCACTGGGTACTATTGCAATTTCATGACGGACTATGGAACCATAGCTGCACCTCTGACAGCTCTGACTTCACCCAAACAGCCTAGGAAGGTTAATTGGACTGAAGACTGTCAGAGGGCCTTTGATGGCTTGAAAGAAAGTCTGTGTAGGGCGCCTGTGTTGTGTGCGTCTGACTACAGCCGACCCTTTATCGTCCAGACGGATGCCTGCGACACCGGAATTGGAGCTGTCTTGTCCCAGTTAAATGACAAATGGAGGGAACATCCTATCATATTCATCAGTAGACAACTCAAGGGTAGAGCACTTAGGTGGGCTACTGTTGAAAAGGAATTTTGTTGCATAGTTTGGAGCCTTAGGTCTTTTAGGCCACACCTTACAGTGTCCACCTTCAAGGTCCAAACGGATCATAAGCTGCTGAAGTGGCTTATGTAGATGAAGGGTGAAAACCCGAAACTGCTCAGGTGGTCCATTCGCTTGCAAGGGCTAGACTTCATCATAGAGCATAGACCAGGGAAGAGTCACAATAAAGCAGATGGCCTTTCCAGAAGGTATGTTGACCGTCTGGATTTATTTATTTATTTATTTTTTTGTTTTACATTTATAAAGCGCTCACACAGCCCGCAGGCATCGAGGCGCTGTTACAGGAATTGTTTATTTTTCTTAGTTGCGTAATTGTGTTTTTTTTGTTTTTTGTCTTAGTTACGTATTTATAACGCGCTTAAACATTCAGAGGTTTCTAAGCGCGGACCCGGGGATCGAACCTGTTGTTGCTCCGTGTCGTCTTGCTTCCAAGACGCGCACGCTGCCGCTGTGTCTATCTCGTGGGAGATTAGGCACCCTAACCTCAGTCTGGGGGGGGGGGGGCGACTGTGATGCTGGAAATGCATCGGAGGGACAGGGCCTCTGTATCCTTGTCCTTTACTGTTTTTTTATCGTGTGTTCTGTCGTGTTTTACGCGCAGGAGTTCATGTGTAACTCCTGGCGGTGCAGCTCTCTTTTGATTTGCTGTACAGACCCATGGGTTACCCTTATGGCACCCATGGGTGGGGGTACAACCCTGTGCCCCTAGTGTATTTTTTTGGGCCCACACAGAGCAGGGTATGGGCTGGTGGCAGCTCCATGCTGACTTTGACAGGTCCTCAATTTTGGGATACCCAGGCCCTGGCATTGGAATCAGTTGATTCCTGATAGGAAACAAGATGGCTCTTGTGGCCCCTTGCTTTCTATTGCCTGTTATCTTGTTTTCCCAAAGCCCTGGCTCTGTCCTTTCCCCCTGACTGGCTGTTGGGTGGAAGTTCCATATATGGTGTTTTTGGGAAGTCCAGGCCAAACTGGCTGGAGCCTTCCCAATTACTGTATGTTGTGGGTACACTCTGTGGGTGGGACCTAGGTGAATGGAGTGTGTGACGAATATGCACGTCTTGTTGTAGATGTCTAGTTTCTGGTTTTTGACACAATGACTGAGACAGCCCTGCCCGAAACTGGTATGAATGCAGTATGGAATGTTGAATGGGTGGGTACTTGTCCCAATACACATAACTTGTTGCGAGTGTCTGGAGAGAAGTGAATGGCCTGAATGCTCTATGCACCTGATTGGCTGCCTGCCTGCATGAATGCCCTTCCGACCGATTGGTTGCCTGAGTGTGACCCAGCAGAATGAATGGGAGATCAACTAGTATATCTGGGGGCCTCTCAATGCTAGAATTCGTGTTCAGAAGCTGAAGAGAAACTGGAGTTGAAACTGAAGCTTAACCTTGAAGCCCTGCTGGAAGAGAAGTCTTGCTGCTGCTCTACTTCACCATTCTGAAAGCCGCTGTGTCTCCAAGGACTGACCCAGAGAGGACCTGGTTAGGCGCCCTCTTCCCGAGCTACGAGGGACCATCGTGCACTGCTAATCTTTGCCAGCGCTCCCTGGTAGACAGACCTGCCGACCGGAGAGGGGGACTGCTACGGAATCCAAAGGAGGAGCGCCTGGACACTGTTGTCCATCACCGTCGACGACGGCCATCGCCGACTGGAGCCGCCGTGCTCCCTTTGCCTAAATAACATTTGATCCAAAGATGCTCTCGCCTGCACAGTTGACCGCTTTTTTCCGCCAGAGAAAGTCGAGGCCGCTGATGCACCAAGGAGCATCGGCTGGTGGGTTTCCTGCCACCTGACGACCATAGAGACGCCGGACAACTCGACGCCCTTGCTGGAGCACAGTTCTTCACAATCTCTTTGCGGTCCTGAACTATCGTCACCGAAGTGCCTAGCACGCCTCTTCCTTGAAGGACGCCAACGCTTCATCGTCGATGAGCACTGCCAGGAACGAAGCTGCCACATCACCGTCATTGTTCAACCCTTTTTTTCTCGTGGGATCTCGACGATCCGTGGCTCCTGCCTTAAAGGGAGCCGCTCAAGAAGGATCCGTCGAAGACCCGACGACAAACTCTGCTATTTCAGGTACATTGGGGTTGTAGAACTATCTTAGAAGGAAATAAGACTTCTAGAACAATATATGGACTGGGCTTGTGATATAACTTTACTTTACAGGTTGCCCAGTTGGGGGGGATCTCCACACACAACTGTCTAGTGGGTAGGGGCCAGTATTCTGCCAATTGTTCTAACCAACTGCTTTCCTCCTATGTCTATTGTTGGTTGCCTTTATTAAGTGATCTGTGTGACATTTAACCAGAGTATAGCTGATGCACTTTAATGAGATCTGATAATAATTGTGGTGTAATAATGTGAGTTATTGTGATAGTGTACAAAACCTTGAATATTAATTATATAAAGACTGTGTTTTAACTAATACAGTGTGTGGACATTCCTTTGTGGGGGCGTGGGGATTACACTGTACTTAAGAACCAGCCTGCATCACCTCCTGAGAAGCTAGGCCTTGATTGCTCGACTACGTTACCAATAATAGAGAATCTTGGCTGAGGTCCTCTGTGCCTCTCCTCTACCGTATAGAGAGCAGAAGTACAGACACCCCCCTCCAGTCTTTACAGGGAGAACAGCTTAAAAGAACAGCGTAGCGAAGGGTCAGGTGCGAGAGGGTGTGAAAGATGTGAGCCTGATGCTAGGCGAAAGAAGTCACCATTCCCTATTCCTTGAGTACTAACAGATGATAGGTGAGGGACAGTTAGAAGATCCCTAGGGAGTCAGTTGGTCATATTAGGGCGATCAACACCAGTTTTAGAAAGAACGGACAGCTAGTGGTTACCGTTGGCCAGCACTAACATTCCTGATGAGGACGCCTGGGCAAGGGAGGAGGAAAACCTGGGGAAAGTTGAGTGAGAGTGAGGGCCCTAGCGCCAAAAGGCCCAGCCCTGAGAACCATAGAAACATTCTCTCCTTGAATATCAAACCAGTCTGTAAACCAAAAATAAACACCCTTGGACTTGTCATCAGTCAGCGTGGTTCTTTGTGGCGGTCCACCCCATCACAATATACAAAGAAGAGCAGTCTTGCATGTCGATAAATCCATTCTAAAATATTTAATTGCAACTCTACCAACTGTACACCCACTGTCGGGGGCCAACACTGATCGCTAATCTATATTTAGCATGTGAATCACAACAGACTCAGAATACCCAGAAGACAATGTTTCCTACAAGTAATAGCCTTTCTGTAGCGTGTTTCTGTTTAGAATCACATGCGCTCCACACCTCCCTCTTATGGTGTAGTAGAGAAAGTGTGTGTGTGTGTGTGTGTGTGTGTGTGTGTGTGATTTTGTTTGCAGTGACTCTAGTTTTAAGTGCAGTACTTTCACTGATCCTGTTTGCATATTACCTCGTGTGTGCTGGGACATTCTTTTCCATTTAAACATGCCCAAACACACTGTGTGTGCGTCTCCTGATCCCCCAGGCATCCTTGTTTTACTTTCTTTCTCATTCTTTCTGCCTGCCCGTCTCTTGAGCCTGTGGTTGGGTGAAGTATACCCAGGGTGCCTGGCACATTTAAAACATCTTGCCATGACTTGTGTTTTCCATATCTGCTGATACCCCTCGATCGTGCAGATGAGAGCACCATTGGTAGGCTTTTTCTTTCCATTTAAACTTTCCCAAACTCACTGCAAGTGAATCTCCTGAGCCCCCAGGCATCCTTGTTTTGCTTACTTTCTCATTCTTTCTTCCTGACCGCCTCCCGCCACCTGTGATTGGGTGAAGTGCACAGAGGAAGCCCTCTTAGCTCAGCCCTCCTGCCCGATCAGCCCTCAGTTAAGGGCCTCGAGGCAAAGGGCAGTCAGTGTTTGCCCATGTTCACCTGTGAAGCCTGCAACCGTCAACAAGCAGCGACTGATAAGTTAAGTGTGGTGTCGGTAGGAGTTAGTCATCACTGTATCCCATTAGCTACCCCACCTCTCTCATTACCATTACCTTCTTCTCCAACATTCAGCCTTCTCCAGCATGGGGTCTGGCATGGATTCACATGCTCATGAATATTCTCGGTCGTCAGGCCGGGAATCCTCGGTAAAGAAAAAATCAGTATCAGTTTCGTTTCTTAGCTCTTTCTCAGTAGTAACCAATCACTGGTCTCTGGGTCATACTGCCCCCAGTCAATGACTGCCCTCTCCCTAAGCCCCGCCTCTGGCAGCCATCCTCGGATTTGTACCGCACGCTCAAGTGTTGGGAGTCCTTGTGTTTAGCTCTCAAGCTTTTGCTGCGTTTTCGCGCTTTTTCAAAGAGAATTTCTCATTTTTTGGTCAAATAGAGCCTCAAGCTCCACCGTCTCTACATCCGATTAACGGGTATCCGTGTCGGATTTCTTTCTACGCCCGAACATGGCCCAGGAGAAAGGAAGCTCGACGCCCGGAAAGCTGTTCAGGGTTTGCCCTGGATGCCAGCTACAGAATGTGTTCAAGGAGGACGAGCATTCAAAATGTCTCTACTGCCTTCATGAGGACAAAACGCACGTGGAGAAGGACTGTGCGTTTTGCAGGAACATGTCGGAACGGACCATCAGGGACCGACCCCTTCGTCTCTCCAACTGGCTGGAAGGAAGGAGTCCGTCAGGTGAGAAGAAGAAGAAGTCTGAGCGGTCTTCTAAGTCCTGTGAGGGCGCCCCGACGACAGGGGCCCAACAGAAGGCAAAGCACCACGAGTCCGCGGGCATCGGGAGCGCCGAACGGTCGGGCTCTTCGGCTGCCAGGCAGGGCGTGCCTTCCCCGGCACCATCAACCACGAGCCAACACTCTGGTTCGGGGAAGAGGAAATCCGAGAACCCGGGTAAGCTTCTGGAGAGGCCCCGGTCGATCTCGAAGGATTCGGCCGAGGGGCAGCGAGGCGGTGACCCTCCCCCCAAGGTGAAGTCCTCAAGCACGCCTAAGGTGGTGAAGGCCTTGATTCACCCGGCCAAGCCCTCTATCGAGGGAGTCGCGGCGGCCCTGGCGCAGCCTGTGGAGGCTATACCAGTGGAGGCGACCTTGGGGCCCAGAGTCTCCCTGCCTCTGCGGAGGGAAGCCTCTTTCAGACCCCCGTGAAGACCCCGGCGGAAAAAGAGGGGGTGGGGGGGGTGCCCATTGTGGACACGGACACAACATCCGAGGAGGAGCTGGTAGAAGTCTTAGAGGGCTTCGACGAGGGCGTCGAATAGGCCCGTCCACACGGGAGAGATCCCGACAAGGGTGACGACGAGAGTGACGGTGGCACCAGCGAGGGTCCTAGTCACCCGTCTCGCCCGTCGCTTCCGGAGCCGCAGGATAACTCGGCGGCCATTTTGTTGGCAATACAATCCTTATGTTCGGAGACGAGATTGCCCTTACCACCGACGGAGAATCCGGAACCAGGCTCGACGGAGGAACCAGAGCCGGGCCCGGCGGGAAGCCCCCCGAACAAGAGAAGACGGATCCATCCAGCCCTGCTTTCTCAGCCCTCGCGGCCTGCTCGGCTTTTACCCGTGTCCCCCGTCCCTGGGGATGACACGGGAACGGACACAGCCACGATGGGTACCGACGACGACGGCTGTGATGACGGGACTGAGCTCCCATCGCCAGCCCTGGCCTCCCTGTCCGACGAGATCGGATCTTTCCATGCAATGATCACCAGGGCATTCCAGCTTTTTCAGCTCTGCCCTGAAGAGAAGAAGGAAGGTTTCCTTTACCAACGGCGCGAGGCCAAGAGGAAGGCAGTCCTCTCCGTGCCTCTGCTGGATGACATCTGGGACGAGGGTCTCACCCTTCTCAAGAACCCATCTACGATGCCTGCCAAGAGGGATCGGTACGAGAAGAAGTACCGGGTCCCCGACGTGGCCCCTTTTGTGCCTTACGGCACAACCGACCCCTGGCTCGGTCGTCTCAGCGGCGGCCAAGAAGAAAGCGGGGGTGGGAGGGCGTCGGCCTCAACGTCAACTTCCCCACTTGACGGCGAAGGGAAGAAGCTGGACGCAATGGGACGATGAGTTGTCTCGTCGGCAGCAACAACGATGAAGGTGGCCAACGCCCTCGCGATCGTGGCCCGCTACGACAGGGAGTTATGGTACAAGATCGCCCCCCTGTTGGACTTCCTACCGGATGACAAGAGGGCCGAGGCCTTGGAGATCTTGCAAGAAGGCGAAGTTGCGTCGGACCACGCCATTACGGTGAAACAGACATTGCCGACACCGGTTTCCGCCAGCTAGGCAACGGCGTTTGCCTTAGACGACGAGGTTGGCTCAAGGTGACGGATTTCCGCCAGGATGTACAAGCCAAGGTGTTGGACATGCCGTTCGACGGGAACAACCTGTTTGGGAAAACGGTAGATGAGTCCCTCCAAGCCATCAAGGCCGACACAGAGACAGCTAGGGCCCTAGGCGTTCTCTGGCAACGAAAGCCGTCCTTTCGGAGGACCGGAGGCAAGAAGGGTGCCTCCAAGGGATTCGGCGGTGGCTCCTCTACGTACCGCCAGGCGGCCCGCTCCTCGTCACAGGAAGCCTATAAAGGACGAGGCAAGGCGGGTGGGCCCCGCCATCGTCGCCAGGGAGGCCAAGGCAGCAAGGCGTCCTCCAAGCAAGATTAAACCGACAGCAGGGTCGGTGGGAGGCCGGCTGGCGAAGTTCGTCAGCGTGTGGGAGTCCATCTCCACCGACCGTTGGATGCTGGATGCCCTGGCCCAGGGGCACGCCCTCGAATTTCTAAAAAAGTGCCCCCGCATTCCACCCGTGGTCAGGAAGGAAAATCACGTCCCTCAACTGCTATTGGAGGTAAGGGCGTTGCTCAAAAAAGGTGCCATCAAGCTCGTCCCGAAGAGGCTACGGGGCTCCGGAGTATACTCGAGGTACTTCCTAGTGAAAAAGAAGACGGGAGGATGGCGCCCCATCCTGGACCTGCGACGACTGAACAAGTACATCAAGGCACAGAAGTTCCAGATGGTCACCCTTCAGCACGTGCTGGGACAGCTGGAGGAGGGCGATTTCCTGTCGTCGTTGGATTTGGAGGATGCGTACTTCCACATCCCCATTCTGAAAGGACACAAAGTTCCTCAGGTTCGTGGTCCAAGGACGGCACTACCAGTTCAAGGCCCTCCCGTTCAGATTGAAGTCGGCACCCAGGGTGTTCACCAAGTGCCTCGCACTGGTGGCGTCGCGGCTGCGCCTGCAGGGGATCCACGTCTATCCCTACTTGGATGACTGGCTCATCCGAGCAAGGACAAGGGAGCTCTCCGTGGATCACACAGCAAAGACCGTCCAGCTGCTCACGGACCTGGAATTCTCCATCAACTTTCCCAAATCCCACCTGGTCCCGTCGCAAGTCGCACTGTTTCTGGGAGCCAAGCTTAACACAGTGGCGGGTCTGGCCTCGCCGTCGGAGGAAAGGACGAAGACCATCCTGGGCAAGGTGCAGCGTCTGCTGGCCACGGACGTGGCATGGGTGAGGTCCATCAAGTCCCTCCTCGGGATGATGTCCTCCTGCATATATCTCGTGCGCCTGTGCAGGCTTCGGATGCGCCCTCTGCAAGAGTTCCTTGACTCCCGCTGGATCCAAGCGACAGGTAGCTTCGAGGACAGGATCCCGCTCGACGAGACCTTCCGACAAGCGATCCGGTGGTGGGGCACCCGTGCTCATCTGAGGGCGGGCACAGACTTTCAGACCCCATCCCACCAGATAACAGTGATGACGGATGCCTCCCTGGAAGGGTGGGGAGCGCACACCTGAGAACTTCACGCGAGAGGCCTTTGGCTCCCAGAGGAGAAGACACTCCACATCAACATCCTGGAGCTCCGTGCAGTGTTCTGGGCCCTCAGGTCCTTTCTCCCGTCCCTCAAGGTCAAGGTGGTGAGAATCTTCGCCGACAACACCACCACAATGTTCTACATCCGGAAGCAGGGAGGAACCAGATCCCCAGCCCTCTCCAAGGAAGCCCAGGATCTGTGGCATTGGGCCCTCGCCCAAGCATGTTTCTCGTGCCCTTTCATCTGGCAGGGATAAAGAACACCATCGCCGACTCACTCAGCAGGGACCTGCGCTCGTGCCACGAGTGGGAACTACGTCAGGATCAAGTGGATCGACTCTTCCGACGATGAGAAACTGCGGATCCACCTGTTCCCGACGGCAACGAGCTCCAAGTGCCAGAGGTTCGCCAGCAGGTTTCCCCAGCCGAGGAGCATGGGCGATGCTTTCTCGTTCCCCTGGGACGGCCTGTTCCTATACGCCTTCCCTCCGTTGCTGCTCTGACTCGTCAACCAGCTCAAGAGGTCCCAGTGCAGGATGATCCTAGTCACACCCGCGTGGCCGAGGCAGATCTGGTTCCCGGACCTTCTGGACTTGTCAGCGACCCCACCAGTCAAGCTGCCGACGGAAGTGGATCTTCTCTCCAGAGAAGGAGGCGCCTTACCTCATCACGACCCGGAGTCGCTGAACTTGCAGGCCTTGCTCCTGCAGCACTAGAGTTTGGAGGGTACGATATCCCGGCTGACTGCAGAGAGGTCCTTGCAAAAGCCAGTGATGACGGATGCCTCCCTGGAAGGGCGTCCTCAACTCTCAAGTGCTATGGACATAAGTGGAAGTGGTTCTCTGTCTGGTGCCGTGCACAGAAGATTAACCCTCTACGGATCACGGCCCCTCAAGTGCTGTCGTACCTACTGTCGCTGGCCAAGGCTGGACTGGCTCACGCCTCCATCAAGATACATCTGGCTGCGATCTCCCGATACACCAGTACCACAGGACGGGCTTTCTCGTGGTCCCATCGCCTGGTGAAGGAATTTATGAAGGGACTGTTCCGATGGTTCCCGCCGGTGAAGGCCCCTGCCCCGGCATGGGAGCTCAACATGGTGCTGACCAGGCTCATGGGGGCGCCTTTCGAGCCACTGCATTCGGCACCGTTGAAGTTCCTGTCGTGGAAGACTGCGTTTCTTGTGGCCATCACCTCGGCACGACGAGTGGGAGAGATCCAGGCCCTATCCTGCAAGCCTCCATACTTGACTTTTCACGACACAAGGGTGGTGCTGAGGACGCACCCCTCCTTTATGCCCAAGGTGCCGTCGGACTTCCACCTCAATGAGCCCTTGGTGTTACTTTGGAATCGCTGGATGTGGCTAGAGCGCTGCAGTTCTATGTGGACCGCACAAAGAGTTTTCGGAAGACATCGCAGCTATTTATGAACTTTGGACCTGTGAACCAAGGGAAGGCTCTCTCGAAGGCTTCCATTTCCAGATGGCTCTCGGGCCGCATCATGCACTGTCATCGGTTGGCAAACCGGCCGTTGCCTGGCCGTCCGAGAGCCCATTCGACCAGAGCTATCGCTGCTACCATGGCGTTCTTGTCTGGGTGTGCCCCTGCTAGACATCTGCAGGGCTGCTACATGGAGGTCGACGCACACCTTCACGAGATTCTACTGCGTCGACCGGGATTCCAGGGAGGAGTCCAGGGTCGGCCAAGCAGTGCTGCGCAACCTGTTCGCCTAAGGTGAGCCTAGTGAGGAGGTAAGAATTGCTTAATGTTGAGTTGTTGATGTAATGCTTAATGTTAAGCCTTTGCCACCTCCCGTTGGTTGTGCATGTGGGTACTGCTATGTATTCTTATATTCATGAGCATGTGAATCCATGCCAGACCCCATGCTGGAGAAGGAACAAGTTGCTTACCTGTAACTGTTGTTCTCCAGCATGGGTCTGGCATGGATTCACATGCGAACCCTCCCTCCTACCCCTCTGCGGCTCTTCACTTGGTCATACTGCCACTTTGCATGCTACCAAATCTGAGGATGGCTGCCAGAGGCGGGGCTTAGGGAGAGGACAGTCATTGGCTGGGGGCAGTATGACCCAGAGACCAGTGATTGGTTACAACTGAGAAAGACAGATCAAAAACAAAACTGATACTGATTTTTTCTTTACCGAGGATTCCCGGCCTGACGACGGGAAATATTCATGAGCATGTGAATCCATGCCAGACCCATGCTGGAGAACAACAGTTACAGGTAAGTAACTTGTTCCTTTTCATGCTTATCAGCCATAGTCAGCATTTAATCTACTGTTATAAGGCCGCCGCTTTTTGTATCTACCCTCTATCTGTAGGGTGCCCGTACTTGGCAGTAAGCCAGTTGTGTTAGTTTGCCACAGGTTGTATTTTGGGCAGTTTAAAGGGGATAGAATTATGTAGACTAGCACACGTCACACCCAGATAGAATTGTGTAGATTGGCATGCATCACGTTTAGCTCGAATTGTGGAGTTAAGCATGCGTCAAATCTAGATAGAATTGTGTAAATTAGTAGGCGTCACATTTAGATAGAATTGTGAATATCTCATGTGTCACATGTCGATAAAATTGTGGTGATTAGTGTTAGGGAGAATTCTCATTTTATGGCTAATTTCCCTCACCTAGTGAGTCCCCCAGCAGCCTTGCTGGATTTCTGGAGTTCTTTTTTTCACTTGGTAAGAGTGTGCCTCTTTTTCCCACTCTTACCTGTCTTTTTTTTGCCATGTGTATTTTCATCTGCTTTTGTGATTGTGGACTCTGGAGTACACCACTTCAGTAGCCCCCCTTCTTTTGTATGTTACACAGCACCTTCAGTGCAGTGACACAGGGTTGTCTTTTAGACTTGCCACCGGCTCCATTTCTGAGGCTGACTACTGTCCCCCAGAAAAGGATAAAGTTGCCATTAACTTTACTTAGTCATGTAACCACAGATCCAGTACACTCCATCTTACATGGAGTACTGGAAAGGGTTAATCCTTAGCCCTGTGTATCTGTACCTCCTAGAGCATTGTTTCGTTCTTTTAAGATTTAGACTTGGCTGGTGGCAGTGGTATCTACCCTAACTTTTCTACCGCGATTATACTATTTAAACGTGGTATTGTTTTAGGCTATTATATTAGCCTTGTACTTAAACCCGCTTGACCAAATACTTTTTCTTTTGGCTCCGGTCGGGTTTTTTCACCATTTCTTTTTGTTAAAGTCCTTCTTGTGTTTTACTTTGCGCTGCAAACCAGGTTTGCCTCCTTTGTTCACTCTTTTGCCGGGCTTATGCCAAGAAGCCCTCCTCTAGGCACCTGGGTGTCTAGGTGGGCTGAATGTGAGGGAGGGGTGTAGTCACCCCCTGCACAGGGTATCCTAGGAAACCCAAGTCGCACTTTGCCATGATTGGCTGAGATGGTCCGGCTGGACAACCCCCCCTGTTGCGTGATTGACAGCCAGGTGTTTGTGAATGGTGGATTTTAGCATAAAAGGCAGGTCTCTTGGGCTAGAAGTCAGAGTCGCCACTGGAACTACAAGGAACCGAAGAAAAGCAGAGTAGACGGCTGCTGCAACTACCCTGTCCCGGTGAAGCCCTGCTGCAGTCCTGAGCTATCTACCCTTCGACGACCAGAGACGATCCAGTCCGGTAGTAGTCTTCCCTTGAGCCTGGTGGGGATAACCAGCTCATCTTCCACAGCCAGAGGATCCTCTTCTTGGTCGAAATCGCTGCACACAGCTGTAGTGGTTCGGATAGCCAGAAGAGCCTCTCCTGTTTTTAAGGAGCGCACCTTTTGTTCACCATCGCTGCTGCCGGCTTCATATACCTGTGTGGTGCAGACCCCTCCAGACATTGTCCTTCGCATCGAAGCTCCAGGAACCGTGGGTCTGCAGGAAACTACCAGGAGCAACTTCTGTGGCACCAGCTTCTTCATTGAATAAGGTACTGTGTTCTGCTTGAAGAATTAGGGTGAACCCCTTTTCTTCGCCTCCAAGGCTTGCCCTTGTTTTCCCTCCTTCTTATAACTTTTGCTACCTCTGTTGACAATATCTAAGTACTCCTGACAATGTTGAATCTTGAACTGTCCAACTGTCTGATCCTCGACAACAGGAACCCGACACTGGCTCCGGCCTATTGACTCTTGAATTTCTGTCTGAGTGTTCTCTGGTTCTGTCTGCCTTGACAAAAGTATTGCCTATGATTTTTGCCCCCAACTCTCTCTGATTAACTCAGGTGCTAAGTGTGTTTTTGCCCCGGTAACATTTCTTGCCGCGGATACGCATTTCTTTAGTAAGACCGAACTGTCATTACTGTCAAAAAGTGATAGCAAATGTATTTATTACCTGTAACGTCTTTTGTTTCACAACACCGGTCCGTTAAAACATAGGTTACTTACCTTGAGTTAGAGTGTACCAAAGTGAATTGGTTGGTTGTAGTGTATTTTGCATGTGATTTTGAATTAATAGAAGTGTTTTAAAAATAAATGTACTTATATTTTTTACCTGAAACCTTGAGTCAGTGTTTGCTTGAGTCACAGTAATTGTGGTCCCTTTGTGTAATCTCTGCTACTGCTCATATACTCTTGAGAATAAGCCTGGCTGCTCCGCTACTGCTACCACTTTAACATAGTAGTACAGGCTTGTACCAAAGGTAAAACTTGTATTGCCACCTGTAGTCTTAATTGTGTGTAGTGGTCCCTAAGGGCACTGCACAGGATTCTGCCTAACAATTAGCAGGCATCACATCTAGATAGATTTGTGTAGATGAGCAGGTGTCACATTTAGATAGAATTGTGTAGATTAGCATGCATCGCATCTAAAAAACATTTTGGAGATTAGCGTGTGTCGCATTTAGATAGAATTGTGGAAATTAGCATGTGTCAGAATTGTAAGGGATTAGCAAGTGTCACATCTAGATAGTGGTGCCACTTGCCAACCCTACAAAATGAATCGCGCCTCTGCATACACCTCTCAAACTCTGAACCAAACACAACCATACCTCTTCAGCACAATAAACCACACACACTTCACTACACTGCAACAATGGTCTTGCACAACAGCATACAACAGCAAGCGACCAAAAATCCACCCAAGCTCAGCGAACAGTGTAAACTGAACTGAAGCTGCCAGCAGCACATCACAGCTCCCTTGCTCTTTTCTCCGACTCAGTCCCACTACCCTCACACTCTTGCCTTACGTTACAGATCCACCAGAGCACCAGGGGACCACGTAGCTGGTGATAGTGTGCGGTATAAATAACCTTTAACATAACATTACATACGGAAAACAATCTGATGGTGTCCACTCGGTGAGGCATTGTGGTTACCCGTAGACATAGGATAGGGATAGTATGTTGTGAACGGTCCTGTCAATGCTTATCTTTTATTTTACAATAAACATCTTGTAATAATCTGAACCACCCACTAGATGAGACAATGTGTAGCTTGTGATCCTAAACAAACACAAGCTGCAGAATGGTTATTCCTGTTAGGTAACATTAGTCCTATGTGCTATAGGAAGGAACCCAATAGCTCACATCATTGATTTTATTTTTTTAATCAAATCTATAGGAAGTGCGAGTTGGACGAAAGTGAGCAAAGGGGAAGTGAGTTTGGATCATATCAACCCAGACCCAGGCCTACCTTTGAGATGAGCATGCTAACCTCTTTCCCCTTTGTTCTGAGCTTGCCCCAACCCAGTATAATGATCAGTCCATCCTGCCTTTGACCTAATGATTTCAGTAGAGGGCAATAATAGGACTGGCTGTTACTTTGCCAGAAGAAAGGGGATGCTATGAGCGGAGAGCAGTGTGAAAGGGGAGGGACCAGCATGGTACCAGTTGCCGAACTGCCATTTAGAAGAGCAGTCCTCGACTTGACTAACTCACATCTGACTGCAGGGCATTGCAGAAGCACAGTCCCCTCTTCTTAGATTCTTTTTGCCCAACAATTATCAGCAGGCAAAGACATTTTGCGATGAGTACATTGTCTACCCTAAAGGCCTCCTGCATAAATGTGGCACTCTTTGCAACCCTACCTATTATTGATGTCCTGGTCTACTCACTTGGTAATGGATATCGTGGCACCCATATGCCTGTCTAAAGAATAGATATATTGAGGTAATTGTGGTGGAGCCACTTATGCTACCCTGTGGCATTACTCCCCCACTCCCATAGCAACAACACCACTCAACAGATGATCAAGGACCTAGTTCATCACTTATCGTAGGGCTGATTCGGCCCTAACGTTTACCCAAAGCCAGAGGCCAGCTGGTTGAAAGAGTGGTCAGAAGAATGCTGGCGCTCAGTCATTAAATCCTTGCACAGTCACTGTTCCTCACCCATTGTCCTGGTCACCAAGTCTCATAAATCTTGGAGGATCTGTGTAGACTATCAGAAAGTCAAGGAAATAACAAGACCTGATGCAGAGCTGATGCTACGCATTCACAAAATGGTTGAGTGGATATTCTCAGCTACCTTCATCTCGATGCTCACACTAACCAAAGGTTACTAGCAGATACTCCTTGCAGGATACCATGGGCAACAGTGGTGTGGGAGAAAACCTCCTTCTTGAGTGCTGCAGGACTGTTCTGGGACTCTGGAGCTGCTGCCACGATCCAACAAATGAAGTTTTGCATCCTGCAGCCTCACAGGAAATATGCAGGGCCTTCTCTGGATGACATTGCATTGCCCAGTAAAAACCCAATCACGACATAAGCTCCATTTGTACCTAGTGACCAAGGGCCTACAGAACGCATGTTGAAAGCCAACCACGAAAATTGCATGTAGCTTTATCCTTGGGGGTTCTAAGTTGGGAATGTCACCAGATCACTGCAGGGACAAAGTAGAAGCAATCCAGAAAGTTCCACCACCTGTGGCATAAAGGGAACTTGGATATGTGTGTGCCTAGTCTGGTATTACCGACAATTCATTGTGGACTTCCAGACCGTGACTCTACCTCTCACTGATCTGCTCAAAGGGTTGAAGTGCACCAAACTCTCCACGACTAACATGATGTATAATACCTTGAAACGATTCGAGAACTCATTTTGTCATCCATCCCGCCTCACAATGCTGGTCTTGGGCCATTTATCCTTCAGACGGACGTCTTCAGGGTTGGGCTTTGCATAGTTCTTTTCCAAGAAGGAAACGTGTGAGCAACACATCCTCTACTTAAGCTGAAAACTTTTTACTAGAGAAAGCAACTGCACAGTTATGGTGCTGGAGTGTTTAGGAATAAAGTTGGCAAACAAGGTTTTAAAACATTCTTGTATATGGTGCACGTTATTTTCAATCACTGACCGTTTGTCAATTAGCTGGCTTGATAGATACCAAGACTTGAATTGGCAAGTCCTATGGAGGTTCAGAGCCTTATATCTGTACAGATTCCCTGTAGTCCCCCAGACAGGTCACTTATAGAGAATGTAGAGATTATATGAGCGAACACCCATTAGATAACCCTTGGGGTAGCACATAGGAAAGAGGGTTATGTCTGACAAAGACCCCTGCCTGACACTTGGACTAAAGGGTGTGCCGCCATGTGGGCCAGGTGCCATCACCTGCTGAGTAATTCTGGGTCCAAGGCCGAATTGGCGAGGATCACACCCTACCTCATGTCCCAGCCAGTTGTCAGGGCTCATCAGAAAGAGAAAACATGCCCTGTTTCTTTAAGGGAAATATCCATTATGTGTAATACCTCTAACTTTATGGTATAATTGTCTCCAAAAAGTACTCCACAGGGTATTTGCAGCATTCCCTTTATCTATTTCTGAAGACCGGCTAGATTGCCAGGAAGCAGAAACTCTGAATCACACCGGCAGTAAGTTTGGCCAGCAAGCTTGTGCTGAGAAACCTTTACTCTACCGAGCTGTATTTGTAATTATTAAATTTTTATATAGCGCTTTATGCCAAAGCGCTTTACAGGAGGACAATGGAGAATACAATAAGCATTACAAAACATGTGAATCAAGTAACAGGAAACATCATATGCAATGAATTAAATAATGTACGAGTGCTGTGGTATAGCATAGTGAGAGAAGCAACAAGAAGGTGCTAGGCTGGGTAGTGGGATCAAAATGAGAGAGAGAGGAAGCAGATGTCAGGGTGGGGATTGGAGGAGATTGGATTTGAGAGAAGTGCGGAAGGAGGGGATAGACCGGAAAGGGAGAGGGAGACGGTTCCAGTGGAAAGGAGCAAGTAGTTGGAAGGAACGGAAGGGGAAGGGGCACAGGGTGGTGGAAGAGGAGTGAGTAGGAAATGTTCGGCAGTGTGGAGTGGGCGAGAAGGGGTGTAGAAAGTGAGGAGGGAGGAAAAGTACGGTGGAGCAAGACCATAGAGGGATTTGAAGAGGAGACATAGGAAATTAAATTTGAGCTGGGAGTGAAAGGGGAGCCAACCTAAAGAGGAGAGAGAAGAGGAGATGGAATCATATGGTGAAAGAAGAAAGAGGGAATGGATAGCAGAGTGGTAGATAGATTTTAGTAGGGTTAGGTGAGTGGGAGGGAGTCCGAAAAATAGAGTGGAGCAGTAGAAGACTCTAGAGAAGACAAGGCAGGTGACCAGGAGTTTAGTAGCATGGAAGGTTAGGCAGGGACATATTTTACGGATGTTATAAAGGTGGAAGCGGCAAGATCTGTCATTGAGAGAGATATGGGGGGAGAGGGAAAGATTAGTATCAATGTGAAGGCCAAGATTACTGGCATGGGGGAGATGGGGAGTTGACATGGGGAGACAATGATAGATGGAGGGGGGAGTGTGTTAGCAGGGAAGTATAGGACTTCTGTTTTGTCCATATTTAGGGTTAAAAAGTGAGAGGACATCCAAGATTTAATCACGGAAAGGCAGGAAGAGAGCTTAAGATGGATGTCAGAGGTGAAGAAAGAGAAGGCGAGGAAGAGTTGGGTATCATCAGAGTAGAAATGGTGTGAGACACCAAAGGAGGAGATGATAGGTGCTAGGAACAAAGTGTAGAGTGAGAATAGAAAGGGGCCAAGGACAGAACCTTGGGGAACACCATGGTTGAGAGGATAGATAGGGTAGGTGCTGCCGCCCCAAGAAACTGTGAAGGTGCGGTTGGAAAGATAGGAGGAGAACCAGTTGAGGACAGTCTTTGAAGCCAAGGGATGAGAGAAAGTTAAGAAGTAGAGGGTGATCAACAGTATCGAAGACAGCAGAGAGGTCGAGAAGGATGAGTATGGAGGAGTGTTTAGAGTAGCGGGCAGAAAGGAGAAAGTTGAGAACAGAAGTGAGGGCAGTTTCAGTGGAGTGGTGAGGGCGGAAACCAGATTGAGTGGAGGGTGGGAAGAGAGAGGTTAGAGACGAAGGAGGAGAGTTGAGAATAGACAATGCGTTCAAAACGTTTAGAGAAAAAGGGTAGGAGGGAGATGGGGTGATAGTTAAAGGCTAGATGAGGATGAGCAGATGTTTTTTTCAGACTAGGGATAATAGTCGCTTGCTTGAAGGGAAGGTAGATGTAGCTAGACAAGTGTTGAAGGAGGTGAGGTAGGGTATGAGGAGGGGATACAATTTGGGAATAGCGGAGGTAGGAATGGGGTCAGAGGGTGAGGAGGTCGGATGAATTTTAGATGAGAGGAGGGAGACTTCAGACTGAGTAACAGGAGTGAAGGAGGACATAGAAGAGGGAGGGGGAGATGGAGGAGATGAGGGGGAGGGAAAGAAGGGGAGGAGAGGATGTCTTAGCGAAGGTTGAGGACTTTGTTAGAAAAGAAATTAGCGAGATCAGTGGCAGAGAGAGGAGAGGCAATGGAATGATCAGGATTAGGAGGAGAGAGAAGACGCGTGAGAGTTTGAAAGATTCGGCGAGGGTGAGAGGATTGAGAGTGAAGGAGGTCAGAGAAGTAAGATAGTTTTTTTTGCAGAGTTGAAACCGTTGTAATAGAGAGTGTGACAGGAAAAGTAAGTGGAGTGGTTAGGGGGGGGGGTGTTTGATCCAGCATCGTTCAAGGCGTCTGAGGAAGCGACGCATGGAAGAAAGGTGAGAAGAGAGCCATGGTTGGGCAGGTTTGCGAGAAGGGCGAAACAAAGAGAGAGGATAGAGCAGCTCTAGAGTATACATAGGGGAAGAGGTTAAGGAGGAAGATGCCTTATTGGCCGAAAGGGAAGAGAAGTGGGAGAGAGGGAATAGGAGCAGGAGGTGAAGAAAAAGAGAGGGGGTCAAAGTTGCGCAGGTCACGCCAGTAAAAGGAGGTGGAGGATAAGGGGGAGGGAGCGTGAGGGGTAGGAGGTGTGAGGGATAGGGAAAGTAAGGAGTGGTCGGAAAGATAGTTGGATAGGATTGATATAGGAGAGGCAGTGAATGAAAAGGTGAAGATGAGATCAAGAGAGAACCAGATAGGTGAGTAGGTGGGGATGGAAAAGGAGTAAGAAGGTAGGAGTCCAGAATGGATAGGAGATGAAGAGTAGGAGGAAAGATGGAGATTAAAGTCGCCTAATACGATTAGTGGGGTGGGACTGGGGGAGATAAGGCGGAGGAGATAATCAATGTCTTCATAGAAAGATCCAAGTGGGCGGGATCAGGAGGGTGGTAAATTGAGGAAAGAAATGGCGTGCAGGGAATTGAAAGATTTTATACATGAATTCAAAAGAGGGGAGGACCGGAAGAGAAGTGGAACAGGGAGAAGAGATAAAGTTAGGGCGAAAAAGAAGGCCTATGCCGCCTCCTCGACCTGAGGAACGAGGGATATGGGCAAAAGAGGAAGAGGAAGAGGAGGAAGTGAGAGATGGTGGAACAGAAGAGTTGTGGGGGGGGGTCCATGTTTCGGTGATACAGAGAAAATGGAGATTGAGGCGAAAGAATAAGTCAAGAACAGCAGTGGTTTTGTTGCAGATTGACCTAGTGTTCCAGGGGGCGATGTCGACGAGTTCAGAGTGCTAGTGATTTGTGGATAGATAAGATTGTGGCGTCTGATTGAGGTGTTAGGGAGCTGAGTTGGGTAGGGGTGGGGGGAGGAGGAAAGTTGAAAGAGGAGATGGTCATGACGAAGCAGAGAGTGTTGAGGGAGGGGAGGGCAGAGGTGAGAGGGGTGGGTAGGGGAAAGGGATGGGAGGTACTAAAGGTGCAATGCATAACAAGGAGCATAAGTGACAGAGTGTAGTGGCAGTGGGGTGGATCAGAGAGTTTAAAGAGAAATGAAAAGAGAGTAGATAAGGTAAGTAGGAGGCGGGCTGTATGTCTGGGACTGTATATCAAGTGAGTATATCTGTGTGTCTAGTATGTCTAGGGCTGGGGGGCAATGGTAGAGGTAAGCAGGAGGAGGCCAGTATGCTTAGTCAGGGGGGACAAAGGCTAAATCGGGTAGAGGGGAGTAGAGTTTGACTTAAGTGGGAGGCGGCTTGAGAATCAAGTTAGGAGGCAGGAGGTACAGTGGAGGCCGCCATAGTGAGTGAAAGTAGGAAGGAGGCGGTTGAGGGATGAGGTGGTGGGGGGGGGTAGCGCTTAAGATGCAGGCTACGTTGTGGGAAAAGAGAAGCAAAGGAGGGAGGTAGCTGCGAAAGGGCTGGCAGGCAGTTCAGGAAGGCGGGGCAGCTGAGAAGAGGGTGCTGCGCGTTTGGAACAGTCAAAGTTGCTAGTGAAGAGGCTAGGAGGCGGCAGGTAGCAGCACGCAGGCAGAGTCCAGGAAGGCAGGGTGATCAAATGGTCACATGGAGGAGCCATATAAAAAGCCGTTAAGCTGTAGCAGCGGACACCGTGGAGAGTACACAATGGGTCAGAGGGAGGAGACGAGCTGTTGTGGGTGACTGGAGCCCAGGATTGAGGGGTAAGGCAAAGACCGCCAGGAGGAGCCGGGGTGTAGGAAAGGTCGATGGCAGCAGGTCCCAATCACATCCAGGAATGAAGAGCAGATAAGGTTGGGTGAAAGGGGTGCTCTGCTGGGATACAGCAGGAAACACCCACCAGCACGGAAAGCAGACCAGGCCAGCTGGGAAGGGAATGTCGCCGGGAGGTCAGAAGGAGAAGGCGAGTCACTATGGGTCAAGTCAAGGATTGAAGGGCAAGGCAGAGACCACCAGGAGGAGCCGTGGTGCTGGAGCGGGATAGAGGCAGCAGGACCCGGGAGCTCCCGGGAACGTAGAGAGGACAGTGCTGGACGGAAGGAGAAAGCCGCTAAGAAGCAGGGAGGGTGCGGGGCGAAGACATCCAGTCAGAATCGCCGAGGGGACCAGCGGTGGCCTGTGGCGGTGCTACGCCGAGCAAGGAAGAGGAGGTGAGCCACAGCAGACAAGTCGAGATCAGGGCTGCAAGGTAGTACAGCGAGTGCCAGGAGGAGCCCAGTAGAGCCAGCAGGGTCGGCGGTGATGGGACTCAAATAGGCAGGTCAGACGGGGGATGCGGCCGGGCAGGCGCCTGAAGGGTGGATGGGCGGCCGCCAGGAAGAGCCGACAACTGGAAGAGGGTTGACAGGGTGCCGCAATCCGACACCCTCGATGGAACGCCGCACTCCAATGCTCTGACACAGAGAGCAGTCAGTTGAATTGGCAGGAGGACACAGCTGGGTCGGAGCAGGGCGTAAAGCTGAGACCTCAGACAGAGTTGCGTCAGGGCTTGCAGGAATAATCGGCAGCAGTTGGGCGGAGCGCCTCACAGAAGCAGGTCGATGGAGGGAGGGACGAGTCGCTGTCACTCGGAGAGAGCTGGGTCTGGAATCCGGGATAAGAGGTGTGATTTGATGGGGTAGACTTAGAGAAGTGTTGTAGAGGTCGCCATATTGCCGTCCACGAGGCGGGAAGAGAGCATAGCTGGAAAGTGCCGTTCAGGTTGAAGAAAGTTTTATTTTGAGAGAAGTGATCCAGAGAAGCACGAAGCGTTTGAAAGCCGAATCGTGGTGAGCAGGAGTGGAAATTGTTGCCTATAACGCTCTCAAGTCGCTTGATTCAGCCTGATGGAGGGAGACGCCGGATCAAGCGTTAGATGCTTATGCGCCCCGTGCTGGTTAGCTCGAACTGAGCTTATGCATCATCTGCAAGGCATACAGCTCTACTGTAGCAGCTCTGCTCCACGCATGCATGATTTGGCATTCCAATAAGGTGAGCGGCATACCTAAGGATTCTATTGCGTTTTAGCAGCTAGAGGCAGAGTGGCAGGTAGTAAAGCAATCCACTTGTGCAACTAATAAATGTCCTCACCTGGGTAAGGTTAAGCAGAGGAGGACCCTGGTGAATGGTGCCAGTCCTCTATATAAACTCCCAACATTTTGACGGGTGGTTGTTGTTTGGAGCCAATGGAGGAGCAGTTTTGGAGCATGTTGCAGCGGAAGTGGGAGGAAAATCAATTGGAACAGGAAGGAGGCTGGAAATAGGTGATGAGAAAGGAGGAGTGTAATAAGGAAGAAGTGAGAATGAAAATGTGGTGAAGAATAGAGGTGCTGAGAAGTGTGGGGGAGGAGAGTAACATCTGAAGGAGTAACATCTATGAAGGGAGGGTAAGCAGAGAAAAGAGGAAGTAGAGAGAAGGGTGGCTGTAGGACAGACCCAAGAAGAAAAATGTATTCTGGAGAAAGTTGGGAAAGGCATCATGGGAGGAGAGGTGGAGACCCATGGGGAGAGGGTTGAAGGAGATGAGGAGGAACAGACAATCGGCAAGCCTGACTGGAGGGAGTTGAGGAGGGGTGGATGTATAAGTATGTTGCAGACCATCTGGGAGTTACTGCTGAAAGGAGAGACGTAGGAGAGGTCCTCCTAGACCTTAGGCCATTGCGACTCATCAAGCAGGCAAAGCACAACAGGTGGTGTTGGTGAGTAGAAGTGAGTGATAAGTGGGACAGAGAAGAGTGTAATTGAGATAGGAGTAGAGAAAAAGGAAGGAAGGGGTGGCTGAGAAAGAAGAGCAGATGCAGTGTACCATATTATAGTAATTTTGGAGAAGAAGCAAACAAAGTTATCAGTTGAAAGTGCATAGGAAACTGAGCATTTCTTAGGAAGAGCGAGCATGGCTTGAAAGGTCAAGGACAATTTGAAAGGGTGTGAACAGAGAGAGGAATAAAAGATTTCTGTAGTACAGGGCTCTCCAAATGTTTTGGACTTCTACTCCCATGACCCTGACTTTTACTGTACTGGCTAGGGTTAATGGGAGTTGTAGTCCAAAACACCTAGAAATCCAAAACTAGCAAATCACTGATGTATTAGGACACTTTGGCAGCATTCAGGGTCAGAAGGGAGTGCTTGTAGGTATTGAGGAGAGTATGGGGCCATGTTTGCCCCAGTGTCATAGGCAACAATACATGTTAGTCCTCATTAGCTGGATAGGTCGGGAGATTTACAGTTGGGGGCAAGAGAGGTTGAAGTGAAGGAGTGGCCAAGATGGGGGTGATTATAGAGGGTTGACGGTGCACAATTTAAATAAATGATTGCCTGATCAGTAGATTAGGCAAGTCAGAGAGCATGGAGCAAGGTTTTGACTTGGTTGAAGCAGGGAACGTGTAGTCAGGCTTAGAGTTTGTTTAGTAATAGTTGTGGGAGAAGCGGCATTGGTGAAGTGAGTAATCTGAAGGTATGTGGTCAATTGTGGGAGCGGAGGAGACTTGGGTGGAAGAAAGGCAAAGTCTGTTTGAAGGTCTCCTAAGGGGCAGTGTCGTAAGGGGAGATGCAAGTTTTAGTGATAGCCTAAACTGAGATTTTGGGGTAGGAAAGGGCTCGGCGAGAAAGGATGTTTTATTGCTTAGAGATTGGGCAATCCAGAAGCCCAGGGTGAGGTCAATGTGTGAGGAATGAGGTTGAGGAGGTAATAGGAGTCGAAGGAATATGGGTGTGATAGATGCAGTTAGTGGGTGCGCTCAGAGAGAGAGGGCACGCATAAGTGACATTTGGGAGGAGGGTCGGGATGGGGAGACAGGATAAGGGTATGCAGTAATAAAATTGTGTCAGAAAAGTCATCTGTACAAAAAACTGCGGACAAAATGCTGTGGTTTGACCCGGTAAAGGTGTACCCCATTATACCATTTAAGGGGAGTGGGGGTTGCAGGGGTGTCCCCCGTTCCCCTTAAATGGTATAATGGGTCCAGATGTTGCAGGAGTGTCCCCCGCATCCATTACATGGATTGCGGCTGCTAAACCACTGCCTTTTTTTTTTTACGCAATTTTTTTGTGTAAAAGGCTATTTTTGCCGCGATTTTAACGCATTGAACCAGGATAAGGAGATGGGGAGCGGGTGTGAGGGGGAATTGAACAGGGCCATGGGGAAAACGGAGGGAGCAGGAGATAAGTCAGGAGAGCTCGAGGGAGTATGTTTATTTGGGTTGGAGCATTTAAGGAGAAGGAACACTAGTGCAGTGGCAGCAGGAAAGAGATGCAGATTAGTGCCTTAGGTGACCAGGAGTATGAGATAGGAGCCCCAGATCCAATAAGTAAAAGATAGTTATGATGCAAGGAAAATAATGAAAGGCCCTTGGTGGCCCAGATGCACATTTAAAGAAAGAATGGGCATGGGCAGCCAACGGAAATACAAATCTTAACGGTGGCCGTCTATAGCAGGAGGATGTGCAGGAATAGTTGATAACTCACATGATCAATCGTTAGATACAGACTAGGGAGATTTTGGGATTGGTTGGTTACACTAGGACCTACAAGGTGCCTTGTAGATCTTGCCCTTAACAGTTTTGCCCTTTACTCGGACTCCAGACTGTGGGACCCCTGTATTAGCGGAGATGTTTGGTCACATTGACGCCCTGGACCAATTCTCTACGAGCCCCCCTGTAATAGCCACTCAGGGCTGATCATGTATTGGAGGCAGAGGGGCTGCAGGGCTAATATGGGCACAATCCTGTAGCATCCTCCTGGGTTGGCCTGCGGGTGGGAATATGTCTCCTGGAGGTACACTGTGGTGATCCTTTACCATCCTGGGCTGGAGAGAACTGAGGGAGCAGTTTAGGGCTGCCAAGATGAGGCAATGGAGGCCGCTTTGCACGCAGTCACATGGATGGCCCTGGACCAATTGGCACCAACTGTAATGGCTGCTCAGGATGGTTAGACAGTGGAGGGTTGAAGGCCCGCGGGGCAGTTATGGCCACGATCCAGTAGTAGCGGCTGCACCCTCCTGGGTGGGCAGTGAAGTGCCGCAGTGAAGATTCATCCTCCTCTGCTACCAGCATTATAGGCACTGGAAATGGATAGTGCATTAGGCGTTTCATTATAAAAGACAAAGATCATTAACCACTTTTTTCAAAGTGTTTTTGGTCTCTGCAATTAGAATCTTACCTGAACTGTATCTGCTGGACTCTGGTTGCATCTCCCAGTGACCAGTTCTGTAACCTCAACTACTGGTTGGCTGCTCCGTATCCCAGCTAAGTTTCTCTTCTCCTCCTGTGAGTCTTCTGTTCATCTCCTTTGCTGCAGCACCTTGTTACCACCAGGACCGGCACTGGAAAACTTGGGACAGGTGCTCCCACTGATGAATTTTGACTTTCAAAACTCACAAAGTTTTGGTAAAACACATTTGGAACTACGGTAGTTTAATTAAACATGAAAACCTGCCTACAGGATTAAGCCCTTTACTTAACATTGTCCTTATCGCCAACATTGGCACTATATGTAACATTGAGGGAACAGTAACCTCAGGACCAATATTCTGCTCAATTTGAACAATGTCTGTCCCTCCCTTCCAATAAGATACTCTTTCCCGGTTGAATGGAAACTGGTCCCTAGATGCTCCGAACGAACAAGCAGGATAACAGGGTCCTTTAGTGTCCTATATCTTTTTATTTATTTATTGTTCATTTGTAACGTGCTTAATACCAGGGAATGGTTTCTTAGCGCAGGATCGGGATTTGAACCTGTGTTGCGCCACGTGGTCTTGCTTCAAAGACAAATGCGTTGCCCCTGAGCTATGCTTCCTCCCCAATATGACCTTTGACACTGCCTGTGATCAGGACTCTGGTCACGAACTCTGAACATCAAAATAACACTTTTTTCAGCAATGTACGTGCTTGTAAAGTGCAAAACCTTCTACTCACTAGTTGAAAGTAATATGTCGTAACTCCCTCATTTAATGTAACCTCACATGGCCCCTCCTGAGAGTTGCTGTTAGGCAGAAACCTGTGCAGTTCCCTTAGGGACCACTGCAAAAGATTTAGGACTACAGGTGTTTGGCAGTAAACCCACTTGGTAGCAGTCCGTACCACACAGATTCACTTGGTAGCTGTGGCTGAGCATTCAGACTTCCCCCAAGAAGAGTTAGGCAGTATGCAGAGTATACACAATAGGTTCAGAGACACAGTAGCACAAACAAACACTGACCAGAGTTTTGGTGTACAAGTATATAATTATTTATTTAAAGACACACTTGTGATTTACACTAGCAAAAAGAGGTAAGTAAATTCAGCACACAGTCACTATCATATATATACAACCCTATTCACTTATTAGACAAGTCTTAGTGAGAAACACCACTTATTTTCAGACAGAGGTGAGCGCTTAACATAAGATGACACTCTAATAAGTTATAAAGAAAGGGAGGGGAAAAAGGCAGAGTTAAGGAAGCACACAAGTTTCAATACTTTTAAAAAGAACCACAGTAAGGTAGGATAGGCAGAGTTCTACTGGAGAGCAAGGAAGTCAATTGCAAGGCCCACTCTTGGAGAGAGCAAGCAGAAGGGATCCAGGTTCACACAGTGGGGTTATGCCCAAAGAGTCTTGTAGATATTTCGCACAAAAAGGATGAAATTAAAGTCAGGAAAAGTTAGCTAGGTTGTCCCAGGCTAGCCCAGGTTAGAAAGTCGAGGCTTTACTGTCACCCCGAACGATCTGTCGCAAGGGAAGCCAGGCGGGACACAACACCTTAAGTGTGAAGGAAGCTCCAGCGGGGGCAGTTGTTCCTGGCAGCAGGTGCAAGTCGGCGTTTCGTCCAGAGGAAGAAGAGGTCTCGCCGTGGAGGAAAGATGAAGGTCGTTGCACTGCCAGGGAAGAAACCAGCCACGGAGTTCTTCGGTTAAAAGGTACTACCCTTCTCTTCGCGGTAGTGGTAAACCCTGGTATTCCGGTTGCTGGGGTGCTTGGCACGGGCAAGGCGGACACGAGATGCTCCAGGAACGTGAAAAGAAGGAAAAACTGGTTATCCCCACCAGTCAAAGGAAGAAGACTCTCCGAACTGGAGATCTCCTCTGTCGTTGGGAAAAGTGGTGAGACGGTTCAGCAGGGCTCCACAGGTGGTGTCGTCGTTGCAGGTCAGCTCAGCTTCTCCCTCCTCGGATTCTGAGGTCCTGTGGCGACTTCTGAAGTTCCAGTCCCCAAAGCCCTGCTTTTATGCAGCACACCCCCATTTACTCAGCCTAGCTGTCAATCAAACATGCTAAGTGGTGAGCCGGCCGGCTCACCACTTGGGCCAATCACACAAGAGTGCAACTTGAGTTACCAAGGTAACTCAGTCCAGGGTGCCTAAACCCCCTCCCACACCCCCTGTGGTACCCAGACAGAGTGGCACCACTTTTGGAGGCTTCTGTGGAGAAGCCCGCCAAAAGTGGAACAAAGGGCTCGACTTGGGTTGGAGTCACAGAAGAGAACACAAACGCCATTTTAGAATCGAGTTCTGGCAAAAAATACCAACCGGTGAATTAATATTAAATAAATATACCGCGGTATGTTCGAGGCTATAAGAATTAAATAAAGTTGGTAGCCTTGAACAATGGGAAAATCCCATAGAGACATATTTGCGGTCGAATATAAGAAGTGGTATCCACTGCCACCAGCCAAAACTCGATCAGGGGGGACGGAGACGTACCCCCTCGAACAACCGACCCCGGGGCAATCGAATTGCCCCGACCAGTACATCCACAATATGATGGTTTGTACTGGTTTCTGTTCATAATTTGGGACTAGTAGAGCCAATGGTGACTTTACATGCCCTGGGACACAGTAGTCAGTCCGAGGGTATGGAGTCTATGTTGGGGGGTTGCTACGACACCCCTTGGTTACGGCACGGAGGGTGCTGTATAACCCTCATCAAAAACACATGAGACCCTATGGAATAAAGGACCCCATAGCATACAAAACACATTGAAAGATAAAGGAACACCTCAAATCATGTCTAAGAGTGGAAGTAAAAAGGATCTCACTCTTAGCAGGAGAAAAATAAAACCCCCAAAATCCAGCAAAGCTGCTGGGGGACTCACTAGGTTTGGGAAATGAGCCTTACAGAGAATTCTCCCTAACATTTGCCTTTGACTGTAATGCCATGTTTACCACTAGGAGAGTCAAGGGAACATGCTGGAATACTGGTTGCCTATCCTGTGTATCAGTTGCTCTTACACACTGAACAAAGGACTGAGGTAATTCATCCTAACACTTAGTCCATGTTAATTCCACTATCACAACCTTCTTGCAGCTATCACTCCGGTACATATACTGTGCTACAACATTGCATGTCTGGAATAAACCATGAAGAAAGCAAGAGGTGACTGTTGGTAATGCACAAGTGGAGGAGGGGGACCTCTTTGTTTAGAGGGAGGCTTACGGTAGGTACCAGTTTTGAAATTGAAAGTGATACTTTTCTTTATGAGAATCTTATTTTCTGTCCCTACTGTTGTGCGAGCATTTACCAAACACTTATGAAGTTGAGAGAGCATTTACTAATGCTTCTGGAATCGCTATGAAAAGAATGTTTCTTTTTTTCTGCTGCTAACAGGACACACAGTGGACACTTCGTTTCTGCCATATGGTATCAAAGAGGAAGGTGGTGACGATCGCTATTCCATTGAGCAGCGGGATTCTGAGGAGCGGGACTGTGCACAAAGCCCCAATGGCAAGTGAAATATTTTGATTTAATTAAGGCTCAAAAGAAATAGTGCTCACAGCCTTATAGTTGAGATACATACTTCCTTCATGTGAATCAGTCTTTCATTCAGGTTCTCTTGCAGTGTTACAACTGGTTGCCTAAACTTTGTTTGGTGTCGACAATGGTGTCCCAGTAACATCACTAATTGGATCCCTGAATGACTTGTACATGCTACCTGTAATGCTTGTTCTTGTCGGAAACACATCCCTTTTGCGACCATCACCTATTGTTTCAGTCATGGAGTGGAGCAGTCATGGAGGAAAAGTGCAGCACGATTTAGAGGCCTTTGGTGCAGTGATAATGATTTTTCAGTAACTCTGCCGCAGGCAGACCTTGTGAGAATGGTAGATATTTGTTTGTGAATTTAAACATCTTAAGTGTTATTGGTGCTTGGGCCACATGGAAAGACACAATTCTCCAAAGCTCTGGTGAGGGCTTAGGAAGTACAGACTGTTAATAGTAGAATCATCCATTGGTACCTAGGTATAGAAGTCGGGGCCTCCCTATTAGGATGGGAGGAGGGTGCTAGTAAGGTATAGTTTATACACACATGCACACAATAAAGGACTGCCCACTGAGTAGTCTACTGAAAATGTACTATTTATCAAAGTTGTGCAATAAGAAGACATTTACATGTACATGCAAGAACTAAAATGGGAAAGAGAAATGAACAGTGGTGTGACCATCGAGGTACACCAAACAACAAATTGAACAAGAAGTGATGATACCAAACAGTTATGTAATATATACAAAAGGAAGGATGCTAAAGTGCTTCAGCCTATAGTCACAAATATGGAGCTTTACCCAATGCTTGTTTGAAGAAAAAAAAATATATAAATATCACAGACCTCTAAAACACAAACATTCATGTCAAAAACAATGTAAAAGACAATGTAAAAAAACTCACTTTCCACAATAATACACATGCATATACAAATCGTCAATCGTGGAGAAGATCTCAATATCTCAATGACACATGGTTAATTCTATTGAAAAACATAGCCCGACTTGCACAAGTTTCTGTTTTAAGAGTGAATTTAATAGATGGACATTCATCAGGGGCGTAGATAACTTCTTCTTGTGTGTTTTTTGTCTGTAGGGCAACGTGTGGAATTTAACTTCCTGGGGCCTTGGTCTTCCTATAAATTCCTAATGGGATGAAGGCACAATTTTAACATACTCAGTCTTATGATTAGGCCTCTAACGAACCCTGCCCCTTCGGGTATGAGGTAAAGCTCAGGTGGAATACCTACTTGATAAGCTTGGACTTGATTTCCCAATCGCTTTGTGCAACCAAAAGTGTTGATGAAACTGGCTTCCTTAATGGTGAATGTCAGTCTTCCACCCGCTAAACTAGGAGAAAAAACAACCTAAATTGTGGATACTAGTGATGTATCACAATACCAGTTGAAAAATTTCAAGGCAAACTTCAGGAGACTTTACCTTCCAAGTCTTACCTTCCAATTAGTAGTGAAGACCTGGTTCTGATGCTGGGATAAGTGCGGTCATGTTGTCGTGTCCCTCATTCTAATACGAAAGGAGACATATATACATACTAAGCTCCGGGAATACCTCCTCAAAAATAGTCTAAGATGCTACAAACACCAAAGAACACAATAATGGGTGGACTTACTTTGGAGATTTCCAAAAACTTGTGACCCCAGGACTTCCTCAAATGCTGCACTTTGAGTCAAAATGGCCAGGACCGGAGAAAAATTCCCTCTGAGACGGGGCGGGGCCACCCCTGGATAGCTGGCTGCTGAAAGACAGCATATAGAGTCTGACTTAGCTGTTGGGCAATTATGCTCAGTTAAAAAGGCTCCATTCCAAAAGGCAGATTGCCAGCAGATAAGCAGTGAGGCTGTACCTGATCAGAATGGCTCCTGGCCACAGTGTGCCGGTTTTCAGATTTGCAGAAGCATTGCCGCTATTTATGTCCCCTGGTGCGATGACCTCATCGCACACAATGCAAAGACGTCATAGGCGCGCCCCTGAACGGGCCATTTAACGCTGCTGGGAGAGTGCCAAAAAGATGTGGATGCTGAAATAACTGAAAAACCACACACAATGTGGGAACAGATCTGGGCCCAAGGAGACAAAAATACTAAGTAGCGCTATAGCAATCACCAACCCTATCTTGGCTCAAAAAGATAAATGAGCCCATAAACCCTGTTCCATCGCACAGCGTGCTGACGTCATCGAGGCCCATGATGTATAGTGGACCGCTACTGGCAGTAAGCTAAATGGATATGGATGGGCAACACAGGGTGGACATGAAAAAGGCTCAACCACCTTTGGGAGACGATGAAAATTAGAGGGGCCACTGTCTAGGCACAAATGGACTAATAGAATAATGCATCCATAATCCATATCATGTAAAGATATCATGCAGTTTCCGAAGTAGACTCATACCTCAATGGCCATAAAAATTGAAAAGGCCATACAGGGCATGCACCCCTATGTTGACTCAAGTGGACAAATGAGCACATACTCTGTATGCAAATACATATTCTCTTAACAGGAGGAACTGAGACAAACATGTATCTCATAGGGTTTACACCAACCTGGACATTATGTATACCACAATATCAGCTAAAGCAATGCAACAAAAGGCAAATACAAAGAAGTGCAGAGATTTACATGGTAGACAACATTATCTCAAAATGCAAACCAGAATGGTCCGTACCGGACCTTTACCTGGTGATTTTATGCCATTCCACATTCTCATTAAGACCTACGATGTTACGTTTTGTCATAAATATAAGTTTCTGTTCAAGATTAAGTAATTTCCTGTTGACCTCCTCTTGCGATTTGATCATGCGATTAGATTTTTTTTATTTTTTTTAGGATAACCTATTCGAAATCCAAATGAGTATGTCATAACTGCATAACGTGTTTAATCGGGCTTGTTCAATTTTGTTCTTAATGCAACTCCTGTGCTTGATCTTTCTGGTTTTGCACTTTGTTTGTCTTACCAATGTATATGTATCGACAAGGGCATGTGATTAAATATATAACATTCACAGTGTTAAAATTGGTATGGTCATTCAATTCCCAAGATCGTTATAAATCCAAATTTACCAACAAGTTTTTTTTTCTGTCGATGAGCACATGACACAATTACCACATGAGTGATGGCCTATCACTCGGGGGAGCCCATACACTGTCCTCTGTTGTACATTTTTTGTTAGGATGTCGTTCTTCCTAACCAAGTTTTGAATATTTGTGCTTTTCCTGAATGCCACCAATGGTTTATTCAGATCTTTGGGCATCATTTTACTCCAATTCCTATGGATAATTCCCTTAATTTTGTAAGAAGGATTACTGTAATTATTAACGAACACCAAGGGATTTTCTTTTTTTATCTTTTGTAGCCTGTGTGTTATGCTCCAATAGAGCCTCTCTATTATTGTTGTAGACCTCTTTTAGCCGCCTTCCTGACTAATCTATAGGGGTAACCTCACTGTACCAGTTTTTCTATCAAAAAGTTAGCTCCCTCTTCATACGCCTCCTTAGTACTGCTATTACGTTGTAGGCGCAAGAATTGGCCGAATGGAAGATTGTCTTTAAACATGTTGGGTATGATGGCTCCCATAATCCAGCAATGCGTTCTTATCTGCAGTCTTGGTATACGGTCTCACCAACAGTTCTCCTTGTTCATGGTAAACAGTGATATCCAAATAATTAACTTGCCTGTTGTTCATAGAAGCAGTAAACTTAACGTTCTGTTCATTTAACCAAGTCACAAAGGTATTAGCCTCTTCTTCTGTCCCTGTCCACACTACAAACACATCATCTATATACCTAAGCTAGCATGTGAATTTGACTTTATAGGAATTGTGTGCAGAATAGACAGTGGTCCCCTCAAAGATATTGACATAGAGGTTAGCTAGATTAGGGGCCATGGCCACTCCCATGGCCGTTCCCTCCACTTGATTATAAAAGTGGCCCATGAACTTAAAAAAGTTTTTTTGTGAGTGCCTTTTGGAAGTGTATACATTTTTTTGTGCATAAAGCAATCTGACCAGGACAACATTCAGCTTGCGTTTATAAGTGAGAACGGTCAAAAATACTACATTGGGAGGCTAATAGGGGGGCGCACTAATGGTAGTTACCTAAGCGTAACGCTCTCCCTCCACCAGGTAGAAAAGTGACTTTGGTTCTTCTCCCCAACCCCCAGGTATATAGTGTCTTGACCTTACCCTGCAGAAACCCCCTGGGCGCATCTGGGCAAACATTGAAGTATATTGGCCCATGAGGAGTTATCTTTGGAGGAAGAGTCGCTCCGAGACCTCTGGCTGCTTCCTATGACTCCAGATCTCGGCACGCCCTGGGACCTTTAACCCTGAGGCCTGGTGCTGAGTCAGCTCTAGTATTGGCTGGTCATGTAGCCAGGATAAGCGCACTGTGCACCGGGAAGACAGAGAGGCACTTTCAGGAGCTACTGGCCCCTCGGTACAGGGCTGCCATAGTGAGGAGAGGCGTGCTGCAGTGGGAAGGAGCGGGAGGGGAGACCCCACAGGCCCGGGATCACGTTTGCACTCTGGTGTGGGTGCACAGAGTTAGCGAAGGGAGGATCTTCCGACACATTGAGAGGGTCTATTCAATGCACAGCCCTTTCGCTGGTGTGGCAGTTGGCCTCTGAGGGCCTTGCATAATGAATAGCCATGGAGCCTGGGGATTAGGTGTTGCCCAGATGCCCAAGGGTGTGCGTAGCCTCCCCAGGCAAGCAACGTTGCAGTGGAAGTTATAGGAGCCTCCTGCGGCCGTCTACCAGACAGGATCTGTGCCCAGCCCCCAGTGAGGTCTTAGCCCTGTACCAGGAACCAATCGCTTGGAGTGCGTGCACTGAGAGGCTAGTCCTGGTGTTGGCTGTGATTTCATAAGAGGCCCACTGCCTGCATTTGGAGGTTCAGACTGGTATTCTCCTTCAGAGATATAGCTGTCCACAGCCTCTGCATTCTGGAATTCTTCTCCTTCTAGTTCTTGTGAGTGTGGAAGGACTGTGCCGCAGTCCATTAGCACCCCTGGACATCGCCTTTGGCCTTTTTGCAAAGACTTGGAGTGACCTCGACATGTGGTGAGAGGCTGACTGGATTTCTTTTTTTAGCACCTGATCAATGCCGGGGCCCATGGGTGCCAAGGGGGTGTCGCTCCAGCAGAGTCCCCAAACACCCTCTTAGCAGATAACATTATAGATGTACTATCGGTGGTTGCTTAACCCAAGAAGTGCTGGACCCAGGATGATCTTTTTTTTTTTTTTAAGTTTCTTTATTAGGTTTTCTCTTTTGAGTGTTGAGAAACATAGAAGTTGGTACAGTCACTGCATGTCAACCACAAAGAACAACAAATTAAAAAAGAATAACACCCATTACCCATACCCCCAAACAAAAGTGCCAATACAAGACATAATGTTACTGTGGAGACATCCGACATGTAATTGCGACAAGGAGCAGAGTCAACCTATCACATCGGCTGCAGAAGCAGGACTGATAGTTACAACCGTGTGTGGCGGGGGGGATTCACTGCGGACCAAGTCTCCAGGGGAATTCGGGTGTGGGCTGTTCTCGGCCCGTTTCACATAGCTTCTATAGGGGGCCCAGTAATCCATTGGTCTACTACCTTCACAAAGCGATGAGGTATACAGGGACTCCTTCTTACACATGTTCATGTAATGAAACCCTTCCCAATAGGAGGGAGTGCTATGTTGACCCCAGGCCCTAGCAACCATTAGCCTGGCCACCACTGAGGACATTGCCATCAACTTCAACTCATTCTTTAGTCCCGGGTTAGATGGGGCGAGCAGCCACAGTTCAGGGGCACTTGGATCATGAACCTCCACTATCATAGACATGGTATCTTTAATACGATCCCAAAACGGACGTACTCTAGGGCAACGCCAGACAAAGTGAAAAAAATCAGCAGTGTTGGATTTACACCTAATGCATTGAGGGGATCTGCATGGGTAAAAACGATGGAGTCTGGCCGGGGAGTGATACATCTGGTTGATAATTTAAAATGTATCAGCCAGAGATGCCTTTTCATGGAGATATTGCGGGTTTGAAGGCAGACCTGCTTCCATTGGTCCTCTGAAAGCACCTTCCGCAGCACTGCATCCCATCTACTGTTAGAAGTTTGTCTGAGATGTCTTTAGAGATCGAATGTTCTTATATAGAAAGGAGACCAGATGATACTAGGAGGGAGGGGCTGTGAAGTATTGGAGAACCGGGGAGAGAGGAGGGGCTGATGGGGAAGTTAGGCCATTTGGTCGTAAGCACATCCGTATTCGAAAATACAGTAATTGTGTAACAGCCGTACATTCCCTCCTGCCCTTCAGGTCGTCCCATGTGATACATTTCCCCTGCTGTAAAATCGCCCACTGTGGTAATCCCCAACCTCTCAAAGTGTTGCCAGAAGATGTGTTTATCTGTGAGGGGTATGTTTTTGGCCTGGTATAGCGCCAGATCAGGGTAGAACCAGCCTACGTGTGTGGTTTCCCACTGCAGCGCATTCCAGGCCATCAAGGTATTGGCTACAAGTTGTATCTCAGAATTATCCTCTCTGGTAGAGGTGTCCCAGAGCTCACATCATTAGGGTAGGTTGTGACTTTTTCAAGGAGGATATGTGGGAGATCTGGGATGGAGCCCACCACCATACTGAATATTGGATCTGTGCTGCCAAAAAATAGGGCCATAAATCGGGATACTCCAGACCACCCTGATCATACGCCAGTACCGGGATATCGTAGGATATTGTCACCTGTCCCCCAGCCCACACCAAACGCATCATCAAGCTCCTGAGTCGGGACCAAAATATGGCTAGGGGCCACAAAGGGACGTTGTTAAAAACATATAGGAGTTTGGGGAGAATTACCATTTTGGCCAGGGCCATACGGGCCGCTTGCAAGATGGGAAGGTGAATCCACGCATCAACCTTGTGTTCTAATTGTTCCAGAGTATGAACATAATTGAGTTGAAATAGTGCGGCTGGGAAGGTGGTCACGTGTACGCAGAGGTATCGAATTTCGTCCGGCCACCACCGGAATTCTTTGCCTACGTCTAATCTCAGCACACATGGAGTCAGGGGGAGGACCTCGGATTTGGACCAGTTAATCTTTAGGCCGGAAAGGGTATCAAATTGAACGATCATCTACCAAAGGTGTCATGTTGTGTTTGGGATGCTTCACGTACAGCAGCATGTCATCTGCATAAAGTGAGATGATGGAGAGTTGGGAAGGGTGTTGGATTCTCCAGGAGTCGTGTAGATCATGATACTCAACGATAACCTGCCATTTCTGAGCTGCTTTCGGAACAGAGTGTACTGTTTGAGGATCTGTCGAGATCACGGGAGAGAGCCATGTTAAAGTCTCTGGCCCAGACTTGTTCGTAGCCCGGGCAAGTATGTATGTAGGTGTGTCGCACAACTCCGGAAAAATTCTGGGACATCGTTATTAGGGGCATATATGTTAATGATTGCAACCCTGCAATCTCGCCCGTTAACATCAGAAATCGCCACTCAACATCCCCAATCTTAGCTTGAAGCTTAAAATCCATTGACTGAAGAATATACGTGGCGACACCACGCGAGAAGGATGAATAGGGCGAACTGTATCTGACAACCCCTCCAAGGAAGCCCAGGATCTGTGGCATTGGGCCGTCGCCCAAGGGATGTTTCTGGTGCCCTTTCATCTGGCAGGGATAAAGAACACCATCACCGACTCACTCAGCAGGGAGCTGCTCTCGTGCCATGAGTGGGAACTACGTCAGGATCAAGTGGATCGACTCTTCCGACGATGGGGAAAACGGCGGATCGACCTTTTCGCGACGGCGATGAACTCCAAGTGCCAGAGGTTCGCCAGCAGGTTTCCCCAGCCAAGGAGCATGGGTGATGCTTTCTCGTTGCCCTGGGACGGCCTGTTCCTATGCGCGTTCCCTCCGTTGCTGCTCTGACTCGTCAACCAGCTCAAGAGGTCCCAGTGCAGGATGATCCTAGTCACACCGGCGTGGCCGAGGCAGATCTGGTTCCCGGACCTTCTGGACATGTCAGCGTCCCCACCAGTCAAGCTGCCGACAGATGCGGATCTTCTCTCCAGAGAAGGAGGCGTCATACTTCATCACGACCCGGAGTCGCTGAACTTGCAGGCCTGGCGCCTGCAGCACTAGAGTTTGGAGGGTACGATATCCCGGCTGACTGCAGAGAGGTCCCTGCAAAAGCCAGGGCGTCCTCAACTCTCAAGTGCTACGGACATAAGTGAAAGAGGTTCTCTGTCTGATGCCATGCACAGAAGATTAACCCTCTACGGATCACGCCCCCTCAAGTGCTGCCGTACCTACTGTTGCTGGCCAAGGCTGGAATGGCTCACGCCTCCATCAAGATACATCTGGCTGCGATCTCCCGATACACCAGAACCACAGGACGGGCGTCCTTGTGGTCCCATCGCCTGGTGAAGGAATTTATGAAGGGACTGTTCCGATCGTTCCTGCCGTTGAAGGCCCCCGCCCCGGCGTGGGAGCTCAACATGGTGCTGACCAGGCTCATGGGGGCGCCTTTCGAGCCCCTGCATTCGGCACCGTTGAAGTTCCTGTCGTGGAAGACTGCGTTTCTTGTGGCCATCACCTCCGCACGACGAGTGGGAGAGATCCAGGCCCTATCCTGCAAGCCTCCATACTTGACTTTTCACGACACGAGGGTGGTGCTGAGGACGCACCCCTCCTTTATGCCCAAGGTGCCGTCGGACATCCACCTCAACAAGCCCTTGGTGTTACCTGTTTTCTTCCCGTCGCCTTCGTCGCCGGCCGAGAGGACTTTGCACTCGCTGGATGTGGCTAGAGCGCTGAAGTTCTACGTGGACCGCACGAAGAGTTTTCGGAAGACATCACAGCTATTTGTGAACTTTGGACCTGTGAACCAAGAGAAGTCTCTCTCAAAGGCTTCCATTTCCAGATGGCTCTCTGGCTGCATCATGCACTGTCATCGGTTTTCAAACCGGCCGTTGCCTGGCCGTACGAGAGCCCATTCGACCAGAGCTATCGCTGCTACCACGGCGTTCTTGTCTGGTGTGCCCCTGCTGGACATCTGCAGGGCTGCTACGTGGAGGTTGACGCACACCTTCACGAGATTCTACTGCGTCGACCTGGATTCCAGGGAGGAGTCCAGGGTCGGCCAAGCAGTGCTGCGCAACCTGTTCGCCTAAGGTGAGCCTGGTGAGGAGGTATGAATTGCTTAATGTTGAGTTGTTGATGTAATGCTTAATGTTAAGCCTTTGCCACCTCCCGTTGGTTGTGCATGTGGGTACTGCTATGTATTCTTATATTCATGAGCATGTGAATCCATGCCGGACCCCAGGCTGAAGAAGGAACAAGTTACTTACCTGTAACTGTTGTTCTCCAACATGGGTCTGGCATGGATTCACATGCAAACCCTCCCTCCTACCCCTCTGCGGCTCTTCACTTTGTCATACTGCCACTTTGCGTGCTACCAAATCTGAGGATGGCTGCCAGAGGCGGGGCTTAGGGAGAGGGCAGTCATTGGCTAGGGGCAGTATGACCACGACGGGGAATATTCATGAGCATGTGAATCCATGCCAGACCCATGCTGGAGAACAACAGTTACAGGTAAGTAACTTGTTCCTTACACAGAGGTCTACAATCACAGGTGTTTTAATAAACTCTTATACTCAAGGTTTCTTGGAGAAATACGTATTAATGTATTCATCAGTCAGTTATAAAACATTCATTAGAAGGAGGCAATCATATATTAACACACAAATATACTTCAATACTGTACAATGTAAGTTTCTGAATCAGACAAGACCCTTTTGGGATGGCCCACAGACACAACCTACACCCACAGGTGACTTTAGTAACAAAGGTGCTGGGGACATTAAAATCCTACTGTTGGCATTCGGAATACTTTTCACGAGGAGTAAAAGGCAAAGGTTATCAGAACATAAAGACTACAATTATTCTTAGACAGTGCAAATACTTTGAGTTCACCCTAAGAGTCAATTCAATTCAATAGGCTAGGCCAAAGTCAATGGGCTAAAGTCTTGGATAGGATAAAGCAGTTCTGGTAAGTAAACAAAAAAGTCTCTGCACAAGTTCTTAGAAGTAGTTTGTAAAAAGAAGAATCATTTGTGGGGTCCCAAGCTGATTAGGCCTACGTGTTGCAAAGGTTTCAAACTCTTTCACCGTTCGAGTTAAGTTCTCTGTCTTGTTTTACAGTACTTTACAATTAAGCAAAAGAGGCAGCTGATGACTTTTGTTCCTGCAGATCTCGCTGTTCCTGGCCTCAGTCGTGGGGACAAGGAGGACGTCGGGTGGCTCCTGCACTGGGACGGTCAAAAGCTTGCAACTGGCAAACTTCAATTTCAGTGGCTGTTTTGTGTTTCAGCTACCGCACTGGTAACAACGCTGGTCCTGGCTGTCAAGTTAGACTGTCCTTGCTTCTGAGGTCCTGCACTCAGCTGAGGGTGATCAAGCTCGGTTGCACACAATCTGGTGTCCCTCTCCCTGGCTCTACGGTTTCCTGCAGCAACTCTGAGGAAATTCAACCAGCTCGGAGACGGTTGTCCAGGTGGCTTACTTCGGAGTTGATTGGTCCTACCAACTCAAAGGGAGAAGTCGTCCTTTGCAGGGCTTCTCCGTCGATGCACACTTGGTGATTCGGACTTGCAGCAGGGCTTCACCGGGCAAACCAACGGTCCAGTAATTGCAGCAGCCGTCCTCTTCAAGCTCTTCTTTGGTTCCTTCGTCCAATGGTCCACTCTGCCTTCCAAGCCAAAGGACTCACCTTTTATTCAGTTCTCTCCCATTCATTCTAGCCTAGCTGCCACTCATCCAGGAGGGTGGCTATCCTTGCAGGACAGTCAGCCAGCCAATCATCACAGAGTGCATTTGGGTCTCTGAGGAGACTAAGCACAGGGAGTTTCGGGCACCTCCCGCACTTCCTGCCTTCCCCAGACACTCTGGAGCCAGAGGCGGGTTTCACTCCAGAAGCCCGCCAAAGGCGAAATGAACAAAGAGACCAAACCTGGTTTGGCACGCAGAGAAAAACTCGAAAAGGACCTTTCCACAAAGAAATGGTGAAAAAAGAAGACCGGGACCTGTTTTAACAAAGGAGGCTTCAGCGCCATCTTGAAAAACGTGGCTCCCCTGATTTAACGTTACCGGAGCTGCGAACAGTTTGCGGTCAGGAAAAATCATGGTAGTTCATTGTAAAACCACTGCCACCAGCCATTCTGAGAGGAAAGGGTAGCATTTGAATGCTACATGAGTATTTGTTTAGTAACTAGCCAGCTATGGCATATGATTTCTTGGTTAATATAAAAAATCAATAAATTGAATTTAATTACAATTAAGAACGAGGGATTTGTGCCGCCTTCTATCACGCTTGATGACCTAATAATGCATGTAAAGGATATTTGGCTTACTATTTTGAAGCACTACCCTGAAAGTTTTTATAATAGAATTATTTAGACACCCCAGCATTAGGACAGTGTCTGTAAGTGTATTTGTGGATGGAGCCTTTTCTGTTCCCCATGAGTATCTAGACACAGGGGATACTAAGTAACCCCTCTAGCACTCTATTGTAAGATAGGGTGTGCTGGGTCTAGGAATGTTTTATTTTTTTATTTTATTAAAATTATTTAATTTGTTACAAACTTTTCATTTTTAAGACTCAGTGATAAACTTTACTTACTCTGGGAAACGGTAGTTTATCCCAGAGAAGATAGTTAAACCTTGGGAAAGCCTGAAGCCTTTCCTGTGTCACTGCACTGAGGGTGCTGTGTGACACAAATGAAAAAGATGTTGCCTATGGAGTTGGTTAGACTCCATAACCAAAGGAAACACAAGGGTAAACGCAGATCAAAATATATGAGAGTGGGAAAAAGGGTCTCTCTCTCCAGGTAAAGAAAATCAAGTCCTCAAAATCCAGCAAAGTTGCTGGGGGTCTCTATGGTGAAGGGAATTAGTAGTTTTTTGAGAATTCTCCATAACACTCGCCCCTCCCCCCCCAGACTAAGGGACAGGAGGATTTAATCCACCCCTGGTTGAATCTCCTTACTCCAGTCGGTCATACATTCTGGAGAGACCACAGCATTTTGGTGATTACACCCTGACCTGTGTTCAATGGTAAAATCAAACCCCTGTAGGCTGATTGACCATCTTAACAATTTAGGATTTTCCCCATCATCTGCATTAACCATATCAAGGGTTGGTGGTCTGTCTGAATCACAAAAGTAGATCCATACAAGTATGATCTAAACTTCTTTAGAGACCACACAATGACAAAACACTCACATTCTATGGTTGCCCACCATAGAATGTGAGTGTTTTGTCATTGTGTTCCTGTCTCTGGTTCCTTCAGTTTCCTCCTGATAAAGCAGATGTTCCCTTCCTTTCTCATCCAGCTGATGCAGAACTGCACCTATACCTGTATTGGAAGCATCTGTCTGCACAATGAAGGTTTGGCTGTAGTCAGGAGCTCTTGAGACTGGAGCTTGACAAAAGGCTTTCTTAGCATTGGTGCACTCATCATTCCACCTGACCTTCATGGGGAGTTTGGGTGAGGAGGCCACATTCAAGGGCTAAGCTATGGTCCCATAGTTCTCAATGCAGTTCCTATAATAACCAGTGAGACCTAAAAAGGCTCTCACTTGGGTTTGAGTAGTAGGGGTGGCCCATTCTTACACAGCTTGTACTTTGCTAGGCAATGGCCTTATTTCACCTCCTCCTACCTCATGTCCAATTTGACATTTACTTGCCTTTATGGTCAGATGGGCCTACTCAAGAGCCTGCAATACATATCGTAGGTGGTCAACATGTTCTTTCCAAGTAGGGCTAAACACGGCAATGTCATCCAGTTATACCATGCAGAAGTCCTCCATCTCATTCAGAACTTGATTCACCATCCTTTGAAATGTAACAGGTGCATTCTTTAGTCCAAAAGACATTACCTTAAACTGGTAGAGGCCGGCTGGGGTTGAAAATGCAGTTTTCTCCTTGGTATGGTCTATCAGGGCTATTTGCCAATAGCCTGAAGTTAGGTCAAATGTACTGAGGTACTTGGCTGAACCAAGCTTGTCCACCAGTTCATCTGTCGTAAGTAAAGGATGGGCATCAGTCTTTGTGACTGCATTAAGGGCTCTATAGTCCACATAGAATCTCAACTCCTTGGATGCTGCCTTTGGCACTAGTACAACTGGACTAGACCATGAATTTGTAGATGGCTCTGTTACCCCGAGATCAAGCATCTTGTTGACCTCTTCCTTTATGTGGGTTCTTACATGGTCTGACATTCTGTAACCTCTGCTTTTAACGGGTAAATGGTCACCAGTGAGAATCTCATGCTGGCCCCAAGGGGTCAAGCCTGGTCATAGTGAAAACAGAGGGGCAAACTGATTTAACAGAGATTTGCACTCCTCCTGTTGTTCCAGTGTCAGATTAGAAGAGAGATTAACTCCTATCTTTCCATCTAAAGGTTGTCCCCTGAGGAGGTCAGGTAGAGGTTCACTCTCCTTCTCCTCCTGAGCAGAGGCTAGAAGCAAAGCTCCCAGTTCTGGTCTAGAGACATACGCTTTTAGACTGTTGGTGTGAAAGACCATGGGGGCCTCCTTAGGATTGCCTAAGTCCACTAAATAATTGACCTCTCCAAGTTTCCCCACAACCTTGAAGGGTCAAATCCATTTGTCCTGTACGGCCCTCTGCCTTGTAGGTAACAGAACTAGCTGGTCTTGAGTAAACTCAACCATGTTGGCCTTCTGGTCATGCAATGCTTCACCAGAGCCTGACCTGCTTTCAAGTTATCAGAAGCTTCTGTCATCATGGTGTCATTCTCCTTTGGAGACCTAACACATAGTCAGTGACTCTCACTGGCTTGGGGGAAGGAGCACTCTCCAACCCCTCCTTAATTGGGGCCAACGGACCTCTAACTGAATGACCATAGAGGAGCTCAAAGGGCCTAAACCCAACTCCCTCCTGAGGGACTTCTCTATAAGCAAAGAGAAGGCATGGCAGTAGAAGGTCCCACTTTCTTCTAAGGGGTTCTTCTAAAGCACCTATCATGCTCTTCATAGTTCGGTTATGGTCTGGGGATAGTAGGCAGTTGAGAACTTCTAAGTCACTCCACAGTTTTTCCACATGGCCTGCATATTGTGGGCCATAAAGTTTGATTCCCCTGTCAGAGATAGCTTCCTTGGGAAAACCTACCCTTGTAAAAATACCAAGTAGGGCCTTGGCTACTGCCTGAGCAGTGACAGTCCTCATAGGTATAGCTTCAGGATACCTGGCAGCATGGTCTACCACAACCAATATAAATCGGTTGCCTGAAGATGTTGGAGGGTCTAAGAGACCAACAATGTCGATTCCTACCCTCTCTAAGGGAACTCCCACCACTGGGAGATGCACCAAAGGTGCCACATTCTTAGCTCCACTATTGCCAAATGTCTGACAAGTGTGACAGCTTCTACAGAATTTATCTACATCAGACCCCAACTTAGACCAGTAGAAATAAAGAAAAAATCCTTTCCTTGATCTTCTTAAAGCTTAAGTGACCAGCTGAAGGAATCTCATGGGCTAACTGTAGAAATTGGTGTCTTGTCTCCTGAGGCACTACACGTCTTCTGTAGTCCCCTGCGATAGACTCAGTAGGTTCACTGTAGAAGAGGCCATCCTCCCAGTATAACCTGTGCTTCCCTGGCTCTTGCCCTTCCAGCTGGGAAGCTGCCTGTTGGCAAAGTCCTTTAAGAGTAGGACACTCTCTTTGACCTCTGCTGAAGTCTGCCCTACAGGGGCCACCTTCTGCCAGTAAAGGCTGCAGCTCAGGGTGGTCTTTAAGATCCAGATCTCCAACAGGGGTAAGGTCTTCTTCCAGCTCAGAATCTTCATCAGCTGATTCAACCTCTCCTGGTTGTTTCTCACACTCACACTCACCCTCAGCTGGTGGAGTAGTCACAGGTGTGACTTTGGACTGTCCTCTCGAGGATGTCCTGGTTTGATGCACAGGAGTGCTATCTTTCTTGTTTCCTGAGACCTTGGGCTTCCCCTTTGTCTCCTTCTTCCTGGAAATAGAAGTTGGCATTTCCTGTGGACAGGGTGTTATAGGTTCTCCTGTAACAACCTCTTGAGAGTCATCTAGGGTGAGCTCTCTGGCCTTTCTTGTCTGCTCCTGTTTCCTTTTACTGGGAGGCCTGGGGGTGCTTGATACAACTCCAAGAGTTTTTAAGTCATTCCCAAGCAGGACTCTCCCAGGCACCTTACTTTGCACACTGACAGATATTCTTACAGTCATATTGTTGCACTGGATGAGAGCTGGTAGTCTTGGAAGCATTTGGACATGGCTTCCAGCAAGCTTAGTGAGGCATTTGGGCGCCTTAGCAACATCCTCAGGTTTGAAATAGGTTTCATCCACCACTGTAATGTTGGCCCCAGTGTCTCTAATGGCAGGGGTCTCATGCCCATTTACAAGTACACTGTCATTGTATTCTTTTGTGTTATCTGGTATAGAATTATATACATCTAAATTATGCTGTTCCCATAGACCCAGGGACACTAAAGAAACACTGGCAGAGACTCCAATGGGGTCTTCAGACAATAGTTGAAAGTTTCCACTTGCCATATGTACTTCTCCCTCAGGGATGAAGGCTAAGGAGGCAGTGCCGACTGCTGAAGTTTTACCCTTGCATGCGGAATCCCCTTTTACATGGTCAGTTGACCCACAAGCATAACATTTTCCAAATGTTTTGACAAATGGTGGCTTCAGCTGACTTCCCTCTGGTTTGGCACCAGAGGTTTCACTAAACTGACCTGGTTTCCCATGTGGCGTACCCTTCTGTTTGTGGCCCTCTTTTGGATTGGGGGTTTTTGAATTCTCTGTCATCTTTCTTGGGCTGCTTCCCCTCATCCTTTTTATGAGTGGCCCCAGAATCCTTGTGAGTAGCACTGTTGGCAACCCACAAGTCGGCAGCTTTTGCTAGCTTCTTGGGATCAATCTCTTTAGAGTCAGCCAAATGCTGTCTCAGCTCAGGAGAGCAGGCATCAAAAATAGATTCCAACAAAAACAGATTTCTCATTCCTTCAAAAGAGTTCACTCTGTAACCCTTAACCCAACCATCTAAGTTTTTCAAACATTCACACACCCTGGTAGCCCAAGGGGTACCATCAGTCTTTTTGAGGGCCCTAAAGCTCTTAAGGTACTGGGAAGGAGTTTTCCCAAATCTAGCTATCAAAGCAAGCTTCACATTTTCATACTCCAATCTTTCAGGTTCCCCCACCTCCATTACAGCATCAGTTGCAACCTGGGGGAGCCTAGACAAAAGCCAAGGAATCAACTGAATCCCTGTGAAACCCTGAATCCCATAGTTATATTCAAAAGCACCCAACCAATCCAAAATATCAAGTTTCACCTCGTACATACAGCTTCTTTAGGCATGCAAAGTCTTTTAGGACTGGAAGACTCGGAATACTCTGGGATAGAAACATTTTCAAGAGACCATTTCTTCATTTCAAGAGCATGTTGTAATTCCATTTCCCTTAGTTTGAGACCATGTTTGGCTTCAGCTTGGATTTCCAATCTTTTGAACTCTAACTCAAGTCTACGTTTTTCAAGAGAGACACATTCTGGACTCAGTACTGGACCAGGTATGGTCCCTGTGGCTAAAGGTTGAGGCATAAGAGCTGGTTGAGGTGAAGAGGGGCTCACATCCTGAGACTCCTCTAACTCTTCTGACTCTTCAATAACTTTAGAGTTTCACTCTGAATCATTATCATCTTCATACATTTCCACATTTCCTGGGTTAGTAGGTGTGACGGGCCTACTACTCAGATTTTGAGGATTCAACAATCTTTCAATCAATTAATTTTTCTTTCCTTTAACAGGGAGATTCCTGATCTTACACATTTCTTTCAGTTGCTTTACTGTTAAAATGATCAGGGCTTCCTGCCTGAAGTTATCCATATCTGGCATGTTACAATAGTTTATCTAGTGGGGCTCAGCCTTGTGAAGGTTTTTAGTTGAACAAAAATAAAGCAAAACTCTCAATGTAACAACTCTGCAATGTATCCTCACCGACTGCCACCAGTGTTAGGCAAAGTTTGTATGCAGTACCCTCTGGGAACACTACACACAACTATGACTACAGGTGTAAGCAAACCAACCTTTGGTATAAGTCTGTTCTACACAGTTTTGGTAGCATGTTGAGCAGCCAGTCTTATCTCAAGAGGGGAATGCGAGCAGTTGTGATGTTACACAGAGGTCTACAATCACAGATGTTCAAATAAACTCTTACACTGAAGGTTTCTTGGATAAATACTTATTAATTTATCAGTCAGTTCTGAAACATTCATTAGAAGGAGGCAATCGTATATTAACACACAAATATACTTCAATACTGTACACTCTAAGTTTCTGAATCAGACAAGACCCTTTTGGGATGGCCCACAGACACAACTTACACCCACAGGTGACTTTAGTAACGAGGGTGCTGGCACATTAAAATCTTACTGTTGGCATTCAGAATACTTTTCACGAAGAGTAAAAGGCAAAGGTTATCAGAACATAAAGACTACAATTATTCTTAGACAGTGCAAATACTTTGAGTTCACCCTAAGAGTCAATTCAATTCAATAGGCTAGGCCAAAGTCATTGGGGTAAAGTCTTGGATAGGATAAAGCTGTTCTGGTAAGTAAACGAAAAAGTCTCTGCACAAGTTCTTAGAAGTAGTTTGTAAAAAGAAGAATCATATGTGGGGTCACAAGCTGATTAGGCCTGCGAGTTGCAAAAGTTTCAAGCACTTTCACTGTGAGAGGTAAGTTCTCTGTCTTGTTTTACAGTGCCTTACAATGAAGCAAAAGAGGCAGCTGATGACTTCTGTTCCTGACAGTTCCTGCAGATCTCGCTGTTCCTGGGCCTCAGTCGTGAGGACAAGAGGGAGGACGTCGGGGGACTCCTGCACTGCACTGGGACAGTCAAAAGCTTGCAATTGGCAAATTTCAATTTCAGTGGCTGTTTCGCGTTTCAACTATCGCACTGGTAACAACGCTGGTCCTGGCTGTTAAGGTGGACTGTTCTTGCTTCTGAGGTCCCTCACTCAGCTGAGGGTGGTCAGGCTCGGTCAATCCGACGTCGTGGGAGTCCGGAGGATATTCCAAACGCTGTAGGCCAGCTTACAAGCAACGCACACAATCTGGTGTTCCTCTCCCTGGCTCTACAGTTTCCTGCAGCAAGTCTGACGAAATTCAACCAGCTCCGAGATGGGTGTCCAGTTGGCTTACTTCGGAGTTGATTGGTCCTACCAACTCAAAGGGAGAAGTCGTCCTTTGCAGGGCTTCTCTGTCGATGCAAACTTGGAGATTCGGACCTGCAGCAGGGTTTCACCGGGCAAGCCAATGGTCCCGAAGTTGCAGCAGCTGGCCTCTTCAAGCTCTTCTTCGGTTCCTTCGTCCAGTGGTCGACTCTGCCTTCTAAGCCAAAGGACTTGCCTTTTATTCAGTTCTCTGCTATTCATTCATTCCAGCCTATCTGCCACTCACCCAGCAGGGTGGCTGTCCTTGCCGGACAGTCAGCCAGCCAATCATCACAGAGTGCGTTTTGGTCTCCTAGCTAACTAAGCACAGGGAATTTCGGGCACCTCCCACACTTCCTGCCTACCCCAGACACTCGTTTCACTCCTGAAGCCCGCCAAAGGCGAAATGAACAGAGGCCAAACCTGGAATGGCGTGCAGAGAAACTCGAGAAGGACCTTTCCACAAAGAAATGGTGAAAAAAGACCTGGACCTGTTTTTAACTTGAAAAACATGGATCCCACAATTTAATGTTACCGGAGCTGTGAACAGTTTGCGGTCGGGAAAAATCATGGTAGTTCGTTGTAAAACCACTGACACCAGCCATTCTGAGAGGAAAGGGTAGTATTTGAATGCTACATGAGTATCTAGACACAGGGGATACTAAGTAACCCCTCCAGCACTCTGTTGTAAAATAGGGTGTGCTGGCTCTAGGAATTTAAGACTAGTAAAGTCATTTTCACTTTACTTACTCTGGGAAACAGTAGTTTATCCCAGAGAAGGTAGTTAAACCTTGGGAAAGCCTGTAAGGCTTTCCTGTCTCACTGCACTGAGTGTGCTGTGTGACACAAATAAAAAAGATGATGCCTATGGAGTTGGTTGGACTCCATAACCAAAGGAAACACAAGGGTAAAACACATAACAAAATACATGGGAGAGTGGGAAAAAGGTTCACTCTCTCTCCAGGAACAAAAATCAAGTCCTCAAAATCCAGCAAAGTTGCTGGGGGTCTCTAAGGTGAAGGGAATTAGCACATTTTTGAGTATTCTCCCTAACAGCCACTAATTGTTTGTGAGGCCATTTTAATATGGTCCTAGACCCGCTAAGGGATAGGAAAAGGATAAATGTCCCAGGGGTAGCCCGGATAGAGATTAAGGCCAAGAATTTGAATGTGATTAATACGGATCTGTCTGACTCTTACCTTATTCCCCTTGGACGAGTCACCCTTCACTTTCTATTCCTGAGTCCACGACTCTTTCTCAAGAGTTGACCTTGTTCTTGTGGACACCTCACCAAAAGGTATGTTGCAAATTTGACCGTGGTATCGGTTCATTGGTCTGATCATGATCTAGTCCGGATAGAGTTTTGGGAGATGGACCTGTAATGAATTTGTATTAAAGGATGGTGAGATAGCCCATACTCTGTTGGAGACCATTAAGGAATACTTTGACTTTATTGACAAAGGCGAGTACACTGCTCAATGTGTTTGCGATGGGTTTAAGACTACTATAAGGGGGGGGTCCTAATTGGGATAGGTTGCCGAAATAAAATGTGAAAGGCAGAGAGTGGAAGCAGACCGTTGAGCTAAAATAGAGGCCTTGCGGCCAAGGATGCAAATGTTGTAGGAATGAACCCACGACGAGTAGCACAGCTGAGAATTTATATTTCACAATAACACAGCATACCAGTGCACAATACTGAAAAGAGACTCAGTTTTGTAAAGCATAAATACCACTACAAAGGTGATGGAGCGGATAAAGTCCTGGCTTGGAGAGTAAGTTAAGAACATAAATCAAAGATGGTCGGAAGTATTAAGAGGCCGGAGGGAAAGGTGGTTTATGACCCAGTAAATATAGAGTGTGAATTTAGAAACTTTTATGAATCACTGTGCTGTTCCGAATATACAGGAGACTGGTCCCATATAGTTCGCTTTCTTGTGACCCGCCCTATTCCGGGCCTGTCTGACGTGACTTCGGCCAGCATCGATGTGCCGATAACGTCAGACGAGGTAGTATGGAAAATCAGATGACTGGCACTGCTCCAGGTGATGACGGATTTGCTGTTAGATTTTACGAAATGTTCAGGTCTACATTGGCCCCACACCTAACACAAGTCTCCAATAACATACTGGAGGGAGGCACCCTTCCATCTTCTATGGTGTGGCGATTTATAGTGGTTATTCATAAGTCAGGTAGAGACCCAACAGTGTGATCATGGTATAAGCCCATATCGCCCATCAATACTAATGTGAAAATACTAGCCAAGCTGTTAGGGAAAAAGATTGAACAGGTCCTCCCGACCCTGATCCCTGGGGATCAAGTCGTTTCATTCAAGGGAGGCAGGAATCGGAAAAAGTAAGAAATGCTCAGTGACCTTATGCATATTGCTCAGATCAGATCATAAATCTTGTTGGGCTCAGAAAAGGCATTCAAGAGAGGCGCTCGAGTAGCTATATATGACAAAGGTACTTGAGAAAATTAGGTTAGGGCCAAACATGCGCAAATGGATAAATGCCTTATATAGCTCTCCTAAAACCAAGAGTCCAGGATAATGGAATTTTGATGCCCCTCTTAACTATCTAGAGGAACGAGACAGGGGTGCCCCCATTCCTCGTTATTGTATGCAGTGTCAATGGAGGCATTGGCGATGGCCATTCGAGCCAACCGGGCTATAAAAGGGTTTCAATGTGTAGATCAAATTTCAAGTTGTGCTTATTTGCGTACAAAATCCTTGCCTATTTAGATGGCATACTAACTATCTGCCCCTAACCTTCTTTCCCAGGTCTCGGCCTTTGGGCAGTTTTCAGGCCTTAAGATTAATGTGGGTAAATCCTGTGTTATGCCGATTCGGCGCGTGGGATCCTAACCTGACAAAAAACAAATTTAGGGGGATGAGGGTGGAGAAGCTAGCGGCCACGAATCTAGACATTCAGCCTTCGAGAGTCCTAGCTAACCTATGTTCTTTTCAACTGAGACCTAATGCTGAAGAAATTGAAAAAGGACCTCATACGCTGGGCCCCCCCAGGTTCTATCTTGGTACAGTCGGTTGAAATCTGGTAAAATTAATGTTCTGCTTCGGCTGCTTTACCTCTTCTCGTCCCTCCCCATGATTATCCCAGACGGGTACTTCAGGAATATCTTCAGTAGGATTGTCTGGCAAAATAGTCAAATACTCAAGTCTCATCTTGCTGAGGGATTGGGGAGGGTTTGGCTACCCCGACATGCAGCTGTATTACAAAGTGGCACAGTTGAGGATCCTATTGGAGCACTTCAGAGATGATTTGGCAATTATTGGATTTATTTAGAGGATGTCGAAGCCCACCCTAAAAGGTCAGACTTACTATGGGCCCCTGCGCAACTTGTCCCCCAGAATTTGAGAGCATCCAACCTGAGGGTTTTATGGTCCCTATGGAGAGAAACTAAGCCAAATTTGTGCTTGTCGACCTTGCTGTTCCCATTATCCTTGGTCTGGGGGGTCCCCCATGTATTTAGGGGAGCAGGGGTTTCACGGTTCCAAGGTGTGGTCGGATAATGGACTTGAAAAGGCTGACCAACTGGGGATTCCAAGATGGCCACTGTGCTTTGAACACGTCGGCCGCCGAGCTCCGGCCCCCGAGACCCTGTCTGTAGCCTATCTTCTCGGCGCTGCCCCCCCTGGGGCGACAGATCACAGCTGTGGAGCCCCCCCGGCGGTGGAGGAGCTGCACTCTGACCTCCCTTGGAGCTGGTCCCTTTGGCGCTTCGGAGGGCGGGCACCGGTCACTTGTCTGCGGCCGTGACGCGGCCCCACCGGGACTTGATTTACTCTGACTGCCACGGCGGCACCGGAGCCGAGGACAGCCTGCAGCCCACGGCCGCTCGAGGACACAAAGTGAATCGCAACCTCGGGAAAGTTTGGTGGACGCGGTCGGTGAGCCTTCTCCCTGCCTTCGCCCCTCATTGGGATCTGACGTGGCCGCCTGCTCTGTATCAGGCTAGAGGGGCCGGGACTTGGCTCGTGGCGACCTGCAGCACTGGCGGGAGGCTCACCAGCTGGCACAGGAGGGGGCGCTCAGAGGAGGCCTCGGAGGAGAGAGGCTGGCCCTGCAGTGAGCTGTCCCTCTCCGTGTCAATTTCGACGGCGGCGTCTGCTTGGACTTGCACCGGCCCGCAGCGTGGGAGCTGGGGAGGCAGCCGGCCCTCCCCTGGATCTGTGCCACAGGTACGAGCGCTGCCTTGGTGGGGGTGGGAGGAGGGCTTTGCTGTGGCATTTGGCAGCTCTCCCTTCACTCATCTCTTAATAACTGGTCTGCAGACTTCTGTGGCCCCTCTCTTAGGGCCCTCACCATCCCTCAGTGTTGAACTGGTTGGCACAGGTGGGCCTGTGGTCCCTTTTCAGCCTCTGGGCACTTTGGGACGCCCCATTAGCTCTCTCCATACTAGCTCACTCAGCGGACCCCCTCCCAGTTGGCTCTTGCCGACGCCTGAGGGGGTGCAGAGGGGCAGTGGGGACTGTAGTGACCTTCGGACCCTTGCCCCCTCAGACCTGCACCCAGTCATATCTACCTGGTCCTGCAGAACCTCCGGTCTTCCGGTTTTGGACCGCGCCGTCCTAGGCACCTGACACGATGTCTAAGAATAAAGGATTCCCAGCCCCCTCAAAGACCCCCGAGGAGGCCACAGGAGATGGTTCTCACCAAGCTATGGGCCAAAGACTTGGAGGACTCCCAATCAGCATGCTCTAGGGAGTGCCCCTCGGGGGACTATCCGGCAGACACGAACGCGCCGGAACTACGAGTCACCCATCTGCGCTTAAACTCCTGTTGGCCGACATAGCGGAGAAGATCACCACGGCAGGGCAAAAGCAAATGGATGCCCTCAGGGAAGATTTGGCGGAAGGTCTTCAGGAGATTAAAAGGGACATCAGCAAGATAGAGGAAAGGGTTGACACAAACGAAAGAGCGATTCAGGACATCACCGAAGATGCAAGGAAAACCGAGACTCTCCTGGATACGCTGGCTACTGCCACTCACAATCTGGAGCTCCAGGTCAAGGACCTGGAAAACAGGTCTGGGCGATCGAACATTCGAATAAAGGCCCTTCCAGAGACCATCACAGATCAAGACCTCCCCCAAGCAGTGAAGGGAATTTTTGTGAATATCCTGGAGGAGCCGGAGTCAGAGGATCTTGTTTTCGACAGGATTCACAGAGTAGGCCCCAAACAGTCCGACCCGGGTGCCAGGCCCGGGACGTCCTGGTAGCGATGCATAGCTTTACTGTGAAGGAGCGGACGCTAGCAGCTGCACGGAAGGCTGGTCGTATCGCTTACAATGGCACAGAGATTGCGCTAAACCAGGACTTGGCACAAACAACTTTAAACAAACGACGGAAGATGGGCCCGGTCCTTTCCCATCTAAGAGCACAAGGTGTGCGCTACAGATGGCTACACCCCTTCGGGTTGGCCTTTGAGTGGCAAGGATCTGCGCAGAAGGTCCCCACATGTGACCAGGGTTTAGCCTTGCTGGGCCTTGAAGACGAAGCTCCACCAACATCAACCTCGCCGTCATCTCGGAGGGCTCCCCAGAGGGAATGGGAGTGGTCCACGGCCCGCTCCAAGAAGGTTAAAGGTGTCAACCAACCGCTCCCAAAGGCTCCATAAATGGGGAGTGGTCTGGGGGTGCAGAATTGATTCTTTAGTATGTCCTAGTGCCGGAGTGGCAGAATTATGATGCCTGGAGGCGGGGTGGGGGGGGGGGCATGACAGCAGAGGAAGTTCAAGTGTCTAGCGCAGCTTTAGGTGCCTATGTTAGCTAGGGTCTTGGGGGTGAGGGGCGGGGTTTCACTCCTTGGAATGGGATATCCCGCGTTGGGGAGCACACGATGGGTTGACTCTCGAGGTTTTGATTCGAGGGGGCTGAGGCCAGTCATCCCAGTCTGCTTAGGGGAAAGGGGGGAATGAGGGGGAGGGCATGAGGGGGGGTCTGGGAGAAGCATGGGTTCAGAATGCATGTTGGGGTTCTGCTGTGCATTAGTTTACTGAAGCCCATCTAGGGAGTGCAGTGAGGGGGGATAGCCTTTATTTCTATTGAACCGCCATGTCTGCCCACTGTGTGTTGAAGATCTTCTCTCTTAATGTCAATGGCCTAAACTCGCCGATAAAGCGTAAGAAAGCGGAGCGTTTTATCAGGCGAGAAAGGCCAGACATTGTTACGCTTCAAGTGACCCATATCAGATCGGTGGACAGGGGAAGAGTCATGTTTTGGGGCTACGCTAGGGCGCTACAGGCGTCGCAATTGGTAAAGAAAGCAGGAGTCCTATTGGCTCTCAGTGACAGGTTGGAGCTCCGAATAAGTGGAAAAGCGGCAGATGAGCAAGGGAGGTTCCTAGCGGTTTCTCTTGAGGGCAATGAATCCCCTATTACGGTGGCAACCTTATACGCTCCCAATTCCGCACAGGAGAGCTTCCTACAGGAGGCCATGGTGAAGCTCGAGAGGTTTGCCCAGTCCCCTGTCATTCTAATGGGTGACTTCAATATCGCATGGGATCCAGCGCGGGATCGAACTCCGGCGGGGGTGGGACCACAGGGGAGACCATTGCTGGCCCTGAAGGAGAAATTCACCAATCTGGCTCTAGTCGATGCGTGACGGGAGGTTCGGGGAGAAGCGGTGGGGCACACCTTTTACTCGCACGTCCATCGGTCCCATTCAAGAATTGACTATATCTGGCCATCAGCCAATCTCCTTGGCAGGGTGTTGGACATCTCGTTGGGTTCTTCAATGTTGTGACACCACAATCCCCTGTCCATATCTTTGAAGACGGGGGTCAGACCGACAGGGTTGTGGAGGTGGCGGTACCCCTATCTCCAAAGATCCTGTACTGGCCGGTGAAATTGAGGAGGAAATAGCACGCTTCTTTCTTGAGAATCCTGAAGGGGACACATCGCCACAACTTAGGTGGGACGCTTTTAAGGCTATCCTGAGGGGTTCTATTATAGCAATCAAGGCGAGACGCGACAGGGAACTGAGGCTGGAGGAGACACGCTAGAGGAAGTACTCAGGGGGATAATAGCCAAAATGGGGACAAATCAGACTCAGGCTACCAAAAGGGAGTATAGAGCGGTGTGGGGCCAACTAGACTTGATCCAGACTCGCAGAGCGGAGCCTACTGTACCTCCGCCAGAAATTTTACATCAAAGCCAATAAGGCTGACTGTCCTGTCTGCTCTCGAGAATGCTTTGAAAGGAGCAGGCAGGGAAGATAATAACTAAGATCAGGGTGGGTGGGGGGGCTATTACTCCCAATACTGAATACATTTTGAGCAAATTTTCCCGTTTCTACTCGGCCCTGTACTCGTCCGAAGCCCCGGAGCAACTAAAGTACCTGGACAGGGTGCATTTACCCTCCTTAACGCAGAAGGAGACTGAGCCTTTGGAAAGGGACATCTCAGAGGACGAGGTAAGGGAAGCAATAGGATATTTGCCCATTCTTAGTCCCTGGGCCCGGATAGTTACGTGGCGGAATTTTATAAGCGCCATAGGGAACCTATTTAACCAAATATGTAGGGATTTTGCAATTGCGCGTTCTGTCGAAGAGTCGAAGGTTGTCTTGATCCACACAAAGGGCAACGACGCAACTGAATGTGCCTCCTATCGTCGCATTGCCTTGATTAATGTTGACTCCAAAATGTATGCCAAAATCTTAGCTAAGAGGCTAGATCATCTCATTCCGAAGCTGGTCCACCAGGACCAATCGGGATTTGTCTGTGGCCGACAAACTAGTGACAATGTTAGGAGGCTGGCCCATCTGGTAAAGAAGGCTCATAAACGAAGAATCCCCACTCTCCTAATGGTAATGGATGCGGAGAAAGCGTTTGATCGGGTGGAGTGGGGATTTCTTTTCGCGGCCAGGCTGAAAATGTGCTTTGGCCCTAAATTCATGGACAGGATAAGAGCCAATTATAGAAGTCCGACCCTCCGACTGATGGTGAATGGACAACCTTCGGCCCTGACACGTGTTGAAAGGGGTACTAAATAGGGATGCCCGCTTTCCACGATCTTGTACGCTCTCCACTTGGAACTGTTCCTTGAAGCGGTCCGCGCTAACCCTCTAATAACAGGAATCCCCTTTGCGTGGAAATCACATAAAATCACAGCCTTCGCTGATGATTTGATATTCTCTCTGACTTCACCAGCCACGGCCATACCGGCACTTGAAGCGGAACTGACTCATTTTGGTACAGTGGCGGGGCTGAGAGTCAATCCTTCCAAAACTGAAATCCTTAATCTTACTGTATCGACCTCAGCACTCAGCACTCGCCGAATTGAAGGCCATCTCTCCCTATAGATGGGTGGACCACTGCATTACCTACTTGGGGATAAAACTGACTTCAAAATTGGAACATCTCTACCATGCAAATTATCCGCCCTTACTGGAGAAACTCAAGAATAAGTTAATGGACTAGGGCCCCCTGGCGGTTTCATGGTTAGGACGTATTAACGTCTTAAAAATGGCAGTCCTCCCAAAGCTCTTGTATAATTTTGCTGTTCTCCCGGTTAATGTTCCCCCTTCATTCTTTAGGTCTCTGAACAAAATCACGAGTAGGTTTGTCTGGGCTAACAAACCCCCAAGGATAGCGCTTGAAGTGATGCGAATGCCTACTGACAGGGGGGGTTTGGGCCTACCTGATTTCAGGGTATATTACAGGGCTGCCCCGCTCAAGGTACTTAGGGACTGGCAGAAGGACGATCGGGGTATAATATGGAAGGCTATGGATAGGGCAGTCTTGGGGGAGGATCTCGAGGGGCTCCTGTGGAAGCCGAGGCAAGACGGGCCGATCAGGATGTACTGCAGCGCGATCCTGGCCCTGGTGGGTCGTGCCTGGGACGAGGGGGTCCAGCAGGCCCATCTAACGACGCACCCATCTCCCTTCACACCTCTTTTCTCCAATCCGCAGTTTACCCCGGCCCACAACACATCAGTGTTTCAGGCTTGGCACCAGGGTGGATGTAGAATGGTACGGGATATGTTTGGGGACAGCCAGGTTAAGCCCTTCGATCAATGTAAATTAGACTTCACCTTGGGGGAGGGGGAAAGATTCCGTTACTGCCAACTAAGGCACTGGCTCAGTTATCCCTCGATGAAGCATGCAGCGACCCGACAACTAACACCTTTTGAAAAGTTTCTCAGTAGGGAATCGGGGGACAAGCACCTGATCACAGCTCTATATAGGCTTATGAAGGCCGGTGAGGATTCACCAGTACGTGCCTACATGAAGGCATGCGAGTCCGCGACCGGAACAGCCCTAGAGGACGAGGACTGGGCTTGGTTGTGGAGACAGATCCCTAGGCTGACTAGGTCTCTCCAAATAAGGGAGATGTGGCTGAAGCTCCTCACTCAGTGGCATTTCACTCCTTCAAAACTTCATAGAATCTACCCCGGGGTCTCTCCCCTATGCTGGAGAGAATGGTGCAGAGGGCTCTTGGGAGCCTATATGGTGGGAATGCCTGATTATTGAAAGGTACTGGACTGGGATTCAAGCAGCGCTTACCCAGGTCTTGGGGCTGGAACTTGTTGGCAACAGAGGCTTGGCGTTACTGGGGTTGGGGGGGTCCTTAGCAGCGATTAAGAGCAAGCGGGCTGTAAACTCTACGCAATCATGATGATGGCTGCAGCGATGGTATTGGCCCACAGATGGAAAACTAAGGACCCTCCCTACAATCATGAATGGGTGGCGAAGCTTTGGAACTTAGTGGCTCTGGAGTGGCTAACGTATTAAATTCAAGGCCAGCATCACAGGTTCAGGGCGGACTGGGCAGCCTTGTTGGAATACCTTCTGGATGGACAAAGGCAGCGCTGGTGCCCTCGGAGCATGAGACTCTTGGGTATAATAGTGGACACACCTGGAGAACTGGTCTTGTGAGGGGGATTACCTATTAGACCTACTCCACAATACTGTTTCTTGCTGGGCTGGGGTGGTCGGAACCGCATTGCAGAACTAATGCTGAGACTTTGGACTACTCTCAGACCCGGAGTTGGGGGGGGGGGGGGGTTGGGTCGGGGGCTGTTGGGGTTCATTGTTATATGTTTGCTTGTTTAATATCAAAATGCCAATAAAAACTAAAGTAAAAAAAAAAAAAGAAAAGGCTGATCAACTATTCTGAAGGGAATCATTTATAGACTATTAATTTATATACTCGGAATTGCCCAGCATTTAATTTACTCATAGGTACTGTTTGTTAGAAATACTTTAAGGTAGATTAACGCTTTTTGAAAAGGCTCCATAAGAAAGATGAAAAGTAAAGTTCACTGAGTTTTTTTGATTATAAGAAAACATTTTTAAAATATTAAATAAAGACTACACAACACAATTTTTTGTTATTCTTAAAAACTCATTATGAAACCTAAACTGTACGTGTGAACAACATGGAGATTCCTGAGCAGCACAATGGATGACATGATGCTGACGGTGCTAACTATGGATCTAAAGTTTAATATTAGCAAAGTACACGTTCATTGTAAGGCTTGTTAATAAATTCTCTCCCGTCTCCCTGCTCGCTCCCTCTCTATGCTCGCTCAATCTCTTGCTCTCCTTGCAAAGCTACCTTCAATCACTCAGACTGCCAAATTGGTACCACACCCTCAGTCCCAACTCATTGTAATTGTTTATTTATAACACCCTTAATAACCAGAATTTCTAAGCGCGACCCCGGGAATCGAACCTGTGTTGCTCTGTGTCGTCTTGCTTCCAAGGCAAGCACGTTGCCCGTGAGCTATCCTCATCTCTTCAGATACTCCAAAGGTCTCCTCCAAGTCCTCCTCAACCTGCTACACCCTCCTCTCTGGTCTCCTTCCAGCTCTGCTGATCTCACCCAAGCACCTCTTACTGTCAACTGAGACTGCTAGCCTTTTATAGCCCTCACCTTCCTGCCTAGAAGCTTCTGCTTTCATTGGTTACCTGAGTCAGCTGCTTCAAACGGACAATCTCTGTCCGAGCCAGCCCCCTGTGGGCCGGGAGTTCCTCCTGGAAGTCTTCATAAGAACCTCTAGCCCCAGCACCTTTCAACCTCAGTCTTTGCCATGATTTATATGCGGTGACTGTATTTGTCTGTTCTGATTCTTGCCTGTTTCAAATAAGTGTCCACGAATGCTTTGGGGAGGGTTTCCTTTCCTTTCCTTTCCTGGTCTGTGTCGTGCTCTGTTGCTGAGGGGGGCTACTCCCCTGGGCAGTCTGCAGTAGCTGTTTGGCCTCCCATTCAGCTCTTGCTTGGGGGGAACCTAGTGCATTTTCATTTGGGTATCCACTACATTCCTCCAGCCACAGGCTTGCACGTTGGACCCAGGTGCACTGTGGTATTTGGAGTCAGAGTTCTTCTTGGGATTTTGTTGCTTCCCAGAAATCACCTGAAACATTAGAGAGACCTGGGCTTGAATTTTACAGACCCTCCAAAACCAGGGATTTGGGGAAAGGTTCATTACCGTAATAAAGGAGAATAATGGTGAATGTTTTGCATTCCGATCCCTTCATCATCACCAGAGGCAGCAGACCAGGATTTGTACAGTGTCCTACGCTTTTTGACGCTTGTTTAACCCTTTAAGTGCCCTGGGTATTTCCCCCCAGTGCCAAGGCCTTTTGTGGTGATTTCGGTATGTGGCCATTCAATGGCTTGTAACTTTATTGTTACGTGAGATATCTCGGCCAAATTTGGCTCCTTTATTTCCCCACATGTAGGCAGTTGTAACGCCACCCAGGATTCCTAGGTTGCTGTAGGGGGTGAGACAAAATAACCAAAAAAAAGTTTTTTTCTAAAAAAGCGAATAAAATGATGTACAAAGAAGCCTGTGGTTTTTTCCTTGTAAGACCTAGGAACAAATGGTTTGCTGTGCTGAATTCCCCGATTTCATGGTTTACAGGTTTAGTTGAAACGAAAAAAAAATATTTTTATGTGGTTTTCAACCGTTTTGTGAGCGGTAGGCGATTTTGGCCTTTTTTGCCAATTGGACATGCGTGTATGGAATGGAAGAAAAGGGTAGGAAAGTTGAATTGGAGGACAGAAAGGCATACATTTCGGAAAAGTAGACAAAAATCCAAGTTTTGGAAGGGGTGATTTACGCAGGTCAAGCAAGAAGTAGGTAAGGGAAAATTCCATAGTTTGGGGAAAAAGTGAGAAAATGACCAAAAAAAGAAAGGTATGCAGTGGACATGGTTGGCCTGGTACGGCAATGGCTTCTATGAATTTTGAGAAAAATAATGCTCCGCTACATTCCCCTGACTGTTGCAGTTAGGAAATCACACATTTTTTGTAATGTTTCACAAAACATGCAATACCATAAGCCAAAAATCAGAGCCATGGTACGCAGGAGTTTTATGCTTACGGCCTGAACAGATGTACTTAGCATGTGTAAATCAGGAAAACCAATGTGGTGAGGAAGGGCAAGCATACATTCTTTGAAAAAGCACATGCAGACCTTTTCAAAAGTGTATGGTGCCTAAAAGCAGCGACTAAATGTAGGTCACATTTGGGAAATGAAAGGGTTGTGTGACAAAGGGCAGCAGCAAATGGATCGAAATGATATGAAAACTACGCAAACACAACAAATGTCATACCTTCCCGCGTTCCCACTGGTGTCCCGACGAAAACGGTACCTCACATGTGTGGGTGCACCTACCTGGGCGCCAAGGGGAAAGCCTAAAACACAAGTAACCCCAAGTTCACACTTGAATTTCACACTCTGCAGATGGGCACACCATACAGATATGGGCCTCGGGTGTCCAAGCCACCAAAGAAAACAGGGAACTCCATGCATTTCTGAAAAGAGGACACCCGTGGGAATCTGCAGAGGTATGATTTGTGCAACACACCGCCAACAACACATGGCCTACCTTCCCGCGTCCCCACATGTGTCCCGATGAAAACAGTACCTCACATGTGTGGGTGCAGCTACCGGGGGTGCAAAAGGAAAAGGGTAACCCACTGGTAACCCCAAGCCTTTCGGCACAGCCCATTTTGTTCATGTGGGCAACTTACAGATTTGGGCCTAGGGTGTTGAAGCCAGCAAGGAAAACGGGAAACCCCATGTATTTCCCAAAAGAGGACACCCGTGGGAATCCACAGAGGTCTGACTTACGCAAATTGGCCCAGAATGTATTACCCAGAACCCCCGGCAAAGACCCACATGGGAGAAGGGTGCCCAATGCCAGGGATAGTACCGCCGACTTTGCTGGAGCCCTGGCTGCCCTGCGTTACAGCTTCTCCCCACCAAGGAGTCTCGGCAGTGTGCCAATACCTCCCCGAAGGGAAAAGCTGTAATGCAGCCCAGCCGCAATTCCAGGACAGTTGGAGGTGATGTGCCTGGCCTTGGACATCCATGTACCATGTGGGTGTACCGTCCCCTAAGCACAGCAGCAGCTCCAGGGAGCCCCAGCAGGATCCCCATTCCTCCCCAGAGGTGACATCTGTAACGTAACACAGCCAGAGGTGGAGCCTGGGCTTGCAGGCAGACAACCCACAGGGGAGGGATCCGCTCCCAGGGAAACACCAATGTTATGGGGGCAATTTGTGGCCTGCCCCTGCATTGTGTCCCAGCCCACCAACATATCTGCCCAGATGGCCCATTCCCACCCACACCACAAACAATCCAGCCCCAGTCTCACCCACCCCACTGAGTGTGGGCCCTTACCACAGAATAATAATAAACAGTACTCGCTTAACGTTGCAGTTGCTCGCGTAGAAAAAGCTGTACACAAAACAAAAAACGTGTTACCTATGGTCACACCAGCAAAATGTAGCCCTCCCCGGAGGCAGATAAGGGGCGAGCTGTCCTGCACTCCTCCCTGGCCTCAGTGTCCCTTCCTAGGAGCAGAAATCTGGTCCCAGGGAGGGCTGCATGACATGGCACCCACTCCATTGCGGGTAGGGGGATCAACGCCCCATCCCATTAGAAAATTCCCTGTCCCTTTGGGGTGCCCCCCTAAAATGCGTTCCACCATTTTCCCTTTTTTCCTTTGGTAACCCAACTCCCCTTGGCGCAGAGAGGCACATTGATGCGCCAATCTGGCCCCGGGGTGCCCAAACCTTACTGCCCCACCCACTGGGGGGCCTGTCCCACCATTTTTGGGGGCCCTCTCCCCCCAAATGGCTGGCGGGGGCACCTCATGCAGGCCTCCCTGGGCCTCCTACAAACGGCTGCGTGAGGTACACCCCCCTCCATTTGGGGTTGGGGGGAGAGTGCCCCCAAAAATGGTTGGACAGGCCCCCCAGTGGGTGGGGCAGTAAGGTTTGGGCACCCTGGTGCCATATTGGCACACCATTGTGCCCCTCTGTGCCAAAGCAGGTATAGTAAACAAAGCAAATAATTCAAAATGGCAGGCTGCCCTTTAGCCGGGGCGGAGGGGCCCCCCTACACCGCTGTGGAATCTTCTAATGTGAAGGGGGGTGCACCCCCCCAATTGGAGGGGCGGCCCATCTCATGTAACCCTCCCCAGGGGCAGATAAGGGGGGAGGCTGTCCTGCACTCCTCCCTGGGCTCAGGCGTCCGTTCCTAGGAGCAGATATCTGGTCCCATAGAGGGCTGCATGACATGGCACCCACTCCATTGCCGCTGGGGGGGCAGGGGGTCAATGCCCCATCCCATTAGAAACTTCCCCGACTCTTTGGGGAGCCCCACAGCCCCCCCCCCCCCTAAAAAGCCTTACACCATTTTCACTTTTTTCCTTTGGTAACCCAACTCCCCTTGGTGAAGAGAGGCACATTGATGTGCCAGTCTGGCCCCGGGGTAACCAAACCTTACTGCCCCACCCACTGGGGCGCCTGTCCCACCATTTTTGGGGGCCCTCTCCCCCCTCACCCCGAATGGGTAGCAGGGACACATCATGCAGGCCTCCCTGGGCCTCCTACAAAAGGCTGCGTGAGGTACACCCCCCTTCCATTTGGGGTGGGAGGGAGAGGGCCCCCAAAAATGGTGGGACAGGCCCCCCCAGTGGGTGGGACAGTAAGGTTTGGGCACCCCGGCACCAGATTGGCACACCAATGTGCCCCTCTGCGCCAAGGCAAGTTTTGTAAGCAAAGAAAAAAAATTGAAAATGGTACACTATACTTTAGGGCGGGCTGAGGGGCACCCTAAATCGCCAGGTAATTTTCTAATGTAATGGGGGTGACCCTCTACCCTCCCACACCAAATGCAGCGAAGGGGCATCTCATTCAGCCCTCCGTGGGGGCAGATGCCCCTTCCTAGGAGCAGGTATCTGCCCCCAGGGAGGGCTACAAGGGGTGCCCCCATTCCCCCTGCGGTGAAGGGGGGAGGGCAACCCCCTTTTCTGTAAAATATATGCCTAGTGGCTAGTGGGCCCCCCACTCCCACCCAAAATTCCCTTTAGTTTTTTTTGTTTTTATTTATTTTTATTTTGCCCCCTTCCCTGGGGGCAGATGATCAGCCAGGGGGGGCCTAACCTGCAGGCCCCATCCTTTGGGGGGCCTACACACTTATTACTTTTGGCCCTCCCCCCCACCCCCCAATTGGATGGGGGGCACCTCATGTACTCCTGCCTGGGGGCATAAATCTTCCCCCAGGGAGGGCTAACAGGGGTGGGTCCCCCTTTACACTTGGTGTGGGAGGGGAGGGCCACCACCATTTCAGGGGGCAAAAAAAATCTCCTTTCCAATGACACAATTTCCCAAAAAAATCCCTGGTGGCTAGGGCCCCCAAAACCCCTTCCCCTTCCCATCAGGTTTTTTTTGTTGTTTTTTTTGTATGCCCCCACCCCTGGGGGCAGATGGTCACCTGTAAGCAGCCCCTGTCCCCCCCACGTCACAAACGTTTCCCTGGTGTCTGCGCCTGATCCGCGTGCAGCAATGCTGTCACACAGGGTGTTGTTGGAAAGGGAAGAATCTGCCCTTTCCAACAACACCTCCCTCGATCTCCGGTTTGAAATACAGCCTGAGATTGAGGGGGATAAAGGTGATCACTCACCTTCTATTTTCACCGCAGCAGCCCGAAATGGCTGCTGCAGTGAATTTACTTTCAGTTTCACGCTGATGTGCTTTACGCACGCCGACGTGAAACTGAAGGTAATCCAGACCCCTGGCAGTGAGGGGGTTGGATTACAGTTTTGAGCGATCCCTGCTTTGCACCCTGCGTATGCAATGTTAAGGACGAGATATCTCGTCCTTGGCACTTAAGGGGTTAAAACTCCTAGTGTCCACAGTTGGGGAAAAACAATCTTTTTGCTGCTTTCCTCCCTTAGACTTCTATCGGACACCCTTTCTTTTAGCTCTGTTTGCACCTCTGACCTGACTTTTTGGCGGTAAATAAAGCCCTCTGCTTTACTGCCCTTGTCTTTTTTTTTTTCATTCTTATGGGGGAACTGCACAGAGCCTAAAGTGAAGTGCATTTGTGATACTATTCCTATAACGGATTTTTGCTTACTTTTTCAGTGTGCCTAAGATGAGATAGTGGCAGTGGCTATTTTTATATCGTGGTTTATACTTTTTACTTGTGCACTTTTGCATTTACCACTAAGAACTACTAAAAGTGGCTAGCGCACACTGAGATAGCCATGCCCCAAGGGCTTTGCTTGACCATATTGTTCTTTGCTCTTCTTCCTGCCTTCTGAGGTCAGAAAATGTCATATGGAATGCCCTTTCCAAGGCAAAGCTGCTACTTTCAAAGGCAAAGGGGCGGTTTGTGTTTGGGCCTGGATGTTGGTGCTGGGCCTGTCTGGTCCCAGTACACATCCTTGTGCATGAATGTCGGGTGCTGGGCCGATGTTGTGACCGGTGGCTATCCATAATTGGAAATCCACTAGTTTGAATTCTGCAGGTCATTGCCATTGATAGTCTTGGGCAAGCCCCCAGCCCAAAATCTTGAATAAAAGGAGCGCTCCGTCAGCCATTCAAGAGATCATTAGAGCCAAGTCCTCTATGAAGAAGAGGAGCCTACAGCTGACCAGCACCAACTCCAGTGAAGTCCTGATGAAGCCCTGCACCTCTGCCTGATCTCAAGAAGACCCTCGTCAGTGTGTTCACTCTTGGACCAGTGGAGACAACCAGTCTCGATCCTTGCTCATGGATCCATGTCTTCTGAGCTTTCGGAAGTGTGCCCGAACTGACTGGTGGACTAATTAGCTCTCTCATGGGCTACCTCAATGCAGCTGTTGCTGTTCTGAGTGCATCCTTGGAACTTGGATCTTCAACTTGTACAACAAGATGTTAAGGATTTCAATCAGGCGATACACCCTGGTCTCAGCCTATTATGCAGTGCACAACTGAAATGCTTATTTTGTTATATATAGGTTCAATATTTGAGAGATACACCACTCATATGACACCCCCTTTTCAAATACCCCGGGTTCCAATGGACCAGAAACCAGGCTGGTTGGTAAAGGTAATATTTTTTTTATTTATTTAAAATTCAAATCTATCATTTGTAATATGGAGCAGCAATCCCCAATGTGGTGACAACAACAAATAGGAAGGTAGGCAACACACTTAATTCAACCCTTTAGCAACACAGATAGAAAACACCAGAGAATAGAAACACTTTTGGGTTTTAGGAAAGATAGCACTTAGGTTAGGACTTCCCCTGCAATGTTCCCTCAACCCACAATAATCAAATCTGAATGGATATATAGAAGCAGCAGGTAATCGGGAATAAAGAATAGGAAATAAAATTTGAATCCAACCTTCCCTCATCAAATGACACTCTGAAATGGCTGAACAAAACAATGAAGGTGTGCAAAAATCCTTAAATAAGTACAATTCTTTACTGGAGCAACACTGGAAATATACTAGCAATCATAAGCAATAGATTGAGCAAAAGCATACAATTCGAAATTGAATGAAAGGTTTAAAATAATTTATAATCGAAATAAGATGTGTAAAACTTTTCAAAAATGTCAATTCCCGCCTGAAATTAACCAGACGTTTTTGATAGAAACGGGTGAAATTCATTGATTTGGAGTGCGGTTATTTAGTTGGGGTGTAGCTATAGATTGTAGGTTCAATCTGGAAGTGAAATTAGATCTCTCGCTGGAAAATTCGGTGAGTTCTAGTGAGGTGCGTTTTTGAGAAAATGAAGGTGCGAAAAAGGAAGAGAAATCAATTTTGACAAGGACAGTTTTACTCTACACTAGGGCATTCAGGCTAGTCTACCAGATTGAGACATAGTAAGCTCCAAAGTTGACTCGCAAGTTCAACCCTAGCACCTCCGCGCCCGCCCTGGCGCAGCCAGTCTGATCACTCAAAACAGAATTAATAGCTTAGGGTTTTATATGACAGAATTATTAAATATGTTGGTGCTTTCACAATAAATCAATGACAGGGTGGCAAGAATGATTTTGACAGTATTACAAGTTATCAGGATAAGTATAGGATGGTTAGAGATGGGATAGAGACAAAGCAAGATATGTAGACTATGGATTTCTATGGGGTAGGGATGATACTTACACACTTTATTTTAGGATATTGGACCGTCAAGGGTTCAGGTCACTACACGACAAGGCACCTGGCAAGACAGCTGGGCAGTTTGGTCACTGGCAGGCACTGGACTGGCACCTCTGGTCCCTGGATACTAAGAATCAGCTGGATAGCAGGTTTGCAGCAGGCATGCATTTAGTGAGCAGCAAGCCAGGTTAATTCAGGATGCTTCCCAAAACACTGCACCTTCCCTTGGTTATTGGGATTTTTAGAATTTGAGGCCTAGCTGAAGCAGGAATAGCGAGGCTTTTGCATTGTGGTTGGGATCTGGAGTCTAGATGGATAAATGTAAGATGAAGACAGGAACAGGACAGGACGCCGGGCAGGAAATCAAGCATCGGTCAGGAATCAGTGTGTCTTGTGTGTTGTCAGGGGCTCTTATTTATAACGCCAGGTGACATCATCACAGTATATGACAGGGGCAGACTTTACTACACACGCCTCTAACAATAGGATTGGGCAAGGGTAGAAGTCTCCGCCTATCTCTTCGCCGGCTGGATCTCAGAAAAATTGTCATGTTTATGGGGTGATTTTTACAGTGTCCAGAAACCTCCCAGAGTTACTGGAACTAAAATCTAATTTTGCCACAAACACATATTTACACAATAGCAACCTTTTAGTAAATCAGATACCCAGGTTACATATTTTTTTCCTCACATTTCAATCCAAACCCCCAGTCCGTGAGGCTTGGTTTCGCTCCTCTGACAGTTTTTCGCACTTTTCAATGGGATTTATATTACTCAATATTCTGCAACTTTATACATGGGTTGGGATTGTCATGTGGAATGTATGTACAAAAATGTAGGTCTGCAAGATTAATACTTTTCTTGTAATTCAACATATATCACTGTCTCTGTCCAGAGTGTGTCAATACATTCTACCAAGTTTCAAAATACAGCCCCCACTTTCACTTTTACACTGTAAAAATTCCAAATTTTTACCAATTTTGACAACTGAGATATAAGTATAGACTCAATTATAATTTGCGGATATCTAAACATAACGCTTGAATCTACAATCCATGGCTCAAAGCCTTTAAAAGCAACCAACACGGCCATTGTAAGAGGCCACAAATGGTCTAGCCTTTGTGAAGGCTAGAGGTCTTTTACAAGTAAAAAAAACACACAAAAAAAGGACGGCCCTGAGCACCTAAACATCCCCACATGGGAAAGAGACTCCCAATTTGGTGACCTGGACCATGTTTTTGTCACGCCTGACCTCTTTCATGTAATTTCAGGCCTTAATGTCAGAAGAACTCTAAATAGTGACCATAACATTGTAGAATTAACACTTCCCCAGGTAAATACTGCCTGGCACTCTACCATGACGGCGGGCGTAGAGCCCAATAATGCTTTAACAGACTTCGAATGAATCCCGAAGATATAACCGCTCTTAAAAAACGTATTATGAAGAACAAAATCCAGAAAAAGATCTTCAAAAAACGATGGATTACAAGCCGCTGCTCCTGCCATTCAGCCATAGCTCTTTAAAAAACAAACACCTCTACGCGACGCCATACATTTGACCCTTTTGTACACGATAAAAAAAGGACAATGAGACGTATTAAACTGCAGGCTGTAAAATCTTCTAACTTGGCCTTTAAAGCCATAGCGGCAATCTCCATCAAAGCATACAAATCATCGGCAATCAACACAAACGCATGCTACTAAAACAAGATGCCGAACAAATGTTAAGGACTCTCAGTAACAAAAAGTCTCAAGATTTCTGGGCATTGATTAAAGGTGCCTGGAAGACAAACCTTGAGGTAACATCAAACAGTGTGAATGAGAGAGCTTGGGTAACCCATTTTTCTTCCCTCTTCATTGACTCAAACAGCCGTAGTGAAACAAGTGAACTAATAGAAACTGGTCCTTCATGGGACTGCGACTACGACGCGCCTGACATTATGGAAAAAATAAAAAAGCTCAATAGATCAAGGACACCAGGCCTGATGGTCTGACAAACACCATCCTTAAAGAACATGCTCAGGAATGGTCAGCTTTCATCCCGCCTGTAACTATTGAGGTCATTTTGTCATCAGGGCTCTGCTACGTCCCTTCCCGCCTTACACCAGGGATTACATTATAGCCCCTGGCAGGCTACTATTTGTGAGTTATAACATCATACTTCCACACCTACCACCCTGCTTGCTATGCTACAACTTGCTAGTAATTCTGCTTCTACCACTTGCAGTCTACACTCAACGTTCTCGCCAGTCAAGGGCTACTCTTCCCCCTTTCCCACATATGTTGGCATTAACTTGCACACTAGCTAAGGTCTCTATAGTTCTGGCTGCTGTGTCCCATCTATTGGTACAGCCTACCTCTTTCTGAGGCTTTCCAGAAAGGCTAGCACACAGATCTGACATGTTGTCAGAACAGCTGTTACATTTGACATGACACATTCTTATATACATGCATGTGTCTTGGATAAGGAGATAGTGCCCATGTCCCTGGGTAGGATCGCCTTATCTGTTTGTACAGTTGTGATCCACATGCCCACATAGATACTGGGCGACCGCCGCCATACCTTCATTTGCATGCTCCTCCAAATTCGCTCTGCACAGCACTTCAGCTCGTGTGCCTCAGCGAATGCGCGTGGGACCAGCGACCCGTACCACACGCATACGCGCAGGAGCAGCCGCCCGCTCCGCGCGCATGTGCAAATCCTTTACATCTGATACAGCTCTACCGGCAACTGCCCACAGCATTCAGCAGTTCCACGCCGGTAGAGCTGTACAACTCTGCAGAATCACGGACCCGATTTTCGCGTGTCCTGTTTAGTATGTGGTGAGTCCTGTGAGCACCTTCCCATGGCCTTCTAATTTAGGGCCTGCCGCCACTTGAGCGCTGCTAGAGTAACAACACTCACAAAATATTTTTTTGTCCGTTTCCCATCTTTCAGCAGCATGCATCTACTCATGCACTGCAATTCCACTCTGGGATAACTAGGATGATTCAACCTAACCCCGGTGCTTACCTCATCTTGAACACCAGGGTACCCATATTTTACACCTTTTATGCTACTAGGACTATGTCCTATTAACTCCTTGTTTCCTCACGGCATATTCTTGTTTGCACTATTCTGTTTCTCTACAACATTTTCAGTGCCCCACCCTTAATGTTGGGTGGTGAAAGAGCCGCAGCAGTTTCTCTACAATGGGCTGCACACCCTCCAACCTCAATCACTAAGCCAGAAAGGCAACCTCATCTGTTGTCACTATTGTTAAGGTCAGTGCACAAATGGAACTGTTTTTTCTAGAAAACAATGTTTTTTTAACTTACCTGTTTAGTCTGTGTACGTAATGCTGTGTCACTCAAGTCGTCAGTCACACTTAGCAATATCATTATGTATATCGTTTCCCCATCACTTACGGTCCCCTCTGCTTTTTGCAGGGGAACTCTGCGCCTTGGCTCCAGAAGAAGGCTTTTTTCATTACATATGGCGAAACATCTGTGAACCCTAGCAGAACTTTTTACTGCTCACTGGTTCCACCCCATCCGGGGTTTCCGATTTAACTTCTAGACGTCGACTCATTACAAGGTCACCCTTTAGCCTGGCTCTAACAGACCTCTCCAAGGTCTAGTCTTCTAGATGCAATATAATGATTATATTCTAACTAAGGAAGACAGAAGACACCCCAAAAAAAACTTTATATGGAGTTTCCACTTCCAAGTACAAGGTGTAGAATTGTGTGAATCTTGTAGACTCTGTAATTTGGGAGTTTTTCCTCTGCACATATTTACAATGTTCACATTGAATGAAAAATCTGCATAAAGTAATGCTCTTGTGTTTGGAAATTCCCTTTCTTCCCCCCCCCATATGGGAAAACAATTAACACTGTTGGTATTTCATTGGTACCTGTACATTGGCATGAAGCAATGCTTTTGTTTGCTTTGTTTGGGTATTGATTGACTTGGGAAACTCTCCCTCGCATGTACAAATAATTTTTTTTTTTTGGGACCTCACTGTTATTTGTGCACTTTTTCTTATCATGAGATAACTTGTATCTTGCTCTATGAACCCTAGTTGGGTCTTTATGTACGTTGTGCACTGTATCTTTTAACCTTTATTTATGTTTTCAAAAAGAATGTGTCAACAATCAGTAAACAAACTGACTTTCACTTTGAGTGCCTAACTGCATTTTTTACACAGCTGTGCATTACATGACAGTAAATAGTATGCTGCCAGTTTGCCATTTATGTAAGTGAATTTGCATTTGAACTAGTTTGCTAAAGAATAGTATTTTTACAGCTTTCATCCAAGCCATTTTTTGTGACATGTCGAAAGGAAGGTTAATCCCAGCCTCTTGGAAGCTAGCGGTAATAGTCCCAATCTTCAAGAAACGGGACAAGTCTGACCCGAAGAACTTCAGACCAATAGCGTTGCTGGATGTAATAGGTAAAATCTTTGGAACCTTCCTTTTGGACAAATTATTCGGCTTGGACCCTAAACATCAACGCAATTGACCTTTTTCAGACGGGATTCGTCAAATCGGTGGGTACCTCTGCAAACATTATGCTTTTGAGCATTTGAAAGACAAGGCTCACTCCAACAAAACCGAGCTGTTTATAGCGTTTGTGGACCTTGTCCAAGCCTTCGACAGAGTCCAATCGCCAACTCATTTGGACCATGTTGGAAGTCTTGGGATGCCCTGAAAATATAATAGGCCCCCTAATTGCGCTCCACACGGATACTAAAATCCATGTGCGACTGAACCAAGCAGGGCTTTTGACATCTCAAATCCCGACACACCGAGGTATGAAACAGGGTTGCCCTCTGGCTCCGGCTGTATACAACTTTTTCACCTCAGATATCCATCACTTTGAGCCAATGTTGAGATCGTTCCCACCCACAATTGGAGGGGAGAAAGTGACCCGCCTGATCTATGCGGACGATCTTATACTAATAGATCACACACAAATTGACTTAGAAAGGCAGCTGGATAGCCTGCATAGATGCACCATTTTGAACCGTCTTGAAATAAATCAAGCAAAGACAAAGATCATGCGATTCAAACGAGGGACCCAGAAGTCAGAACGCTTTACATGGTATCTGGATTCTAAACCGATTGAAAAATGTGGAGAAATTCAAATACTTTGGAACAATCACGAACAAAAGCCCGGTAGAGACGCAGTTTTTGGAAGACCTACAAACCAAAGCCAAACAGTTGGCTAGCCAAGTCAAAATCATGGACTTCAAATTTGGTCGTTTCTCTCTGGCGGCAGCTATATCATACTATATAGGGAAGATTATTCCAGCTTTAACATACGGCACGGACGGTATCCTGGGCATCCCCGTGGGGACTTGGGGGCGTTTAGAATCAATTATTTGGAAAAGAAAGCTGAACCTTCCTGACTCAGTTCAGATTGATGTCTTGCGTAGAGAACTATCAGTATCATCACTTAAAGCCACAGTGGACCGGAAATGGCTCTCTGTATCGAAAATCAATGCTACCTGCTAGTACAAAGGTGCTGGGCATAATTAATAGAGAAATCATGAGCAATCCGTCTGCACGATTATCCGAATTTGTGATTCATCATAAGAAAACTTTGACAGACTTGTGCTGTTCGGAAGTAGACCTCATTATAAACCCAATGCGTGTGAAAGAAAAACTCTTACGTGCAGACTGGATTCAAACTCTGGAGAAGGCAACTGCTTCTAAACTGGCTAGAGAGACAACATATCATGTCTTGAAGCGAAACAAAATGATGCCGTACCTTCTCAAATTCCCAGACCGTCGTTTCAGGGACACGTTTTTGAGAATTTGCCTTAATTTAATTCAAACTAATGAAATCCAGACCATTAGAGGTTTGAACCAATCACTTGGCTGTAGATTCTGTAAGATCGAGTCTGAAAAAGAATCAGTCCGTCATGTGATGATAAATTGTCCTGGTCTGATTGCAGAGCGCCGTCAATTTTTAACACCTCTTTCGTTCTCTGCAAACAATGGACGATCAACAACGATGGTCCGCTTTGATGCGTGGTACCTCTAAGCCATGGGTAATCGCAGTAGTTCATTTTATCCGGACAGTATATCCACTAACAATTCCCAGACATTAAAGTAACATGGAAACCAAAAGCAAGAAATACTTCATGCCTGGAATCCGTAAAAACATGAACAATCTGGTGTCCTGAAACGTTAAATTGGAGCAAGATCCTTATTGTGTATGTTTGTTTGTCTTTTTGTAAAAATTGCAATGCAATAAAAAAATATATAAATAAGTATTTTTAAAGTTCTTTATAAAATAGTCTTTAGAACAAATGGGAGTTACTGTTTGTCATTTTTTTTCTTTCCTACTGACACCAACTGGCAAGTCCTTTCAAGCAGAATGGGGGGTTTCCTCAGCCTGATAGAAGTTATATGGTCTCTCAGACCACCGGCTTCCTTCCCTGGGAACAGCATTATCCCAGCCTGGAGCACAGACCAATGTCTGACGAGCTTGTGAATTTTCTTTGTCCTGGAGGTTTGTGGTGTGCCTCCCTTCCTAGGGGAAGTTACGTAGCAGGCACTGGAATAACTAGTTTTTCTTGGTAGCTGCAAACTCAGCCTACGTGTTTTAATCTTTATTTTCTCATTCTGAGTCTTGAATTAAAACTTGTGGAATAAAAATAGCCTACGTGTGCATTTATCACCAGCCACAAACCTCTTCAACATTGCTGGGTAATGGCAGGCTTTCCTTTACAGTTTACTTTTTAAATGGGCATTTTCCTCCTTCAGTTTTACACGTGTTGAAAACTGCTAACCTTTCTTTAATTAAATTCAGATTGGCAGCCCCATCTGCTTTTGCAATACCGCCTTGCAGCCAAAGTCATTCTCCTGGAAGCATGAGTTGTATCTGACCACTGATGCATGAAACTGACCAGGCTCAGATAGTTGAAGTTCTTTTGAAGACAGCTGGTGTTTGATACATTGTGGAGAAATATGCACGCTTTCCCGTGCAAGTAAAATAAAGATCCTTGTTGATTTCTTTCCAAGCTAACTGGGCCTGTCATTCAGGAACTAGGCCTAGTTTTGCTAATGCACAATGACTTCTCCTGGGCATGGCAGGACCTTTTCAATTACAGCAGTTTCATAGTAAATGGATGGGTTTAGCCTCAAAACAGCATTTTTAAAGGGTGAAAAAGGTTTCATTCTGAAAAGGAATGTTGGGGTTTTCAGCAAGGCAATACTGCCTATTAACTTAATTCCATGTTAAATGTTCCAGAGCATACTGGCACATTCCTGCAGTGTGTTCTCTGTTACACCCCGCCTGAAATGTGTGTGGCAGGGTGATACAGACTTTTTTTTTGATGGTTGTTGTAAAAATGCAATTTTGAGATCCTGGCGTGCATAGGAGCCAGCGCAGCCATTTTGCTGTTTCTTGCACCAATGCAGCAAAGTGATGGGGTAAAGCACAGCTGAGTGGGTCAATGTTTCTCACAAAGACGACTTGCTCATGCATTTTCAGCTTTTTTGCTTCCAAGGAAGCCATGCTGGATCTGCTCTGTTCGTCCCTGAAACTCTTGCTTGTCACGTTTTTCTACTCACTCTGGTCCTTTCCCTTCATCAGATTCTATTCACAAACACGATTGTGTTTAACAATATAGCTGCTGTATCCACGGCTCATCGTTGACCCATGCTGCTGTGGGCATTAACAACAAACGTTTTCGTCTGTGCATCTGTGCAACACTATTAAGGTAACCACAGTTCCTCACATATCTTTCTGTTTTTGTTACTCACAAGACAATAAATTCATTATTTTTTTCTATTTCTCTCAATTTCCTTTGGAAACTCTACTGACTGGTATGTTGACGTCATTATTATTTTTACAAATATATGCAATTTGTTTGTTATGCTGACATTGGTGCATTATGTTATTTACATGTAATTTATTAGACTTGCCCTGAAGAAGGAAACAATTTCTGAAATGCATTGGCTTTAGTCTGTATTAAATATGAGTTGCGGCAACCGCTCCCTCGCTAAGAAGATATTAGTGACAGCTTTGTTTTTCTTCGGATAAATTACTACTTAAAAACCAACAGACTCCTTTTATTTTTACTTTTTACTTTTGATACCTGAAAAAGAACTACATTTTCAAACTTTGAAAGATTATTAGCCCTTGTCTGGCACCCATTGAGAGTGGCTGTGTGACCTGGTATTTCTACTTGGTGTCTAGCTTTTGTTGTAATTTTAAGTCAGGGTGTCTCCAGACTTGTCACAGCCTGCTCCTTCTGAACTACAGTTTGCATACTTTTACCTTCACATTGACTTTAAGATTTGAAAGACTTCAAACCTGTGGTGCCCACTCACTTTCCTGTTCGTCCCTGAAAGATAGCGCAATAGCCTCCTGACCGTGGTGGCTCCCGTCGCAATCCTTCATCTCTGCGTCAGAGGTGTCCTGAGTAGCCTGCACCGCAGATGTCTTAATCTTATCTTTGTTTGGGTGTTTTGCTGGAAGGTGTCTGCAACAGATTCCGAAGCACAGCCACCAATCGAAACTACATTCTGCGCCTGAATGTTAACTCTTCACCTGTTACTCATGCACCTTCCTAAACCAGACCAAACACAGAAGACTATGTCCCCAACGAATTCTGGAACATCTGAGTAATCGGAGTCTGCAGGGTAAGTTAAAATACTTGTTGTCTCCAACCCCACCCCACACTCCCATTCTCCGTGTTACATGGGTGTAAAGTCTTGCCCCTAAACTACTCTTTCTTGGCTTTGGTCTGTGGAGACCTGGCCAAAGATCCCTTCCTCTGCCTATCCTAGTGACTGGGATTGAGTTGGGGTACTTACCTGAACTTCAGTTACCCTTTTTCTGATCATAACCACTGGCCTTTGGAACTGGTTACTTTAGGGCCCAAGGACCCAAATCATCTAAGGGGCTGACTCATTAAGCGTTAAGGGAGCTATTCTGTAGTTATTCTAAGTCTCTCTACTGAATCTGAATATCATGCTATTTTGGCATTTATTTGATTACTGCCATACCTCTTGGCCATGTTCTTCTCAAGTATTAAGATGCTTCATAAATAAACTTTTGCCGTAACAGAATATTTACTTAACCTCTGTGTCAACTAGTGTTCTAATCCCATATTCATTCAAATATTTCTTCAATATACATTTACAGATTACTATTGGGAGACACCTAAACATAAAATAGTTTACTGACTCCTCAGTGCCAGGACAAATTGCACACTCAAGAAAGAGGCCCATATTCCAGCGCTTCATTACTGTTGCTGCTAAAATGCCCAACCTAAATTTCACAGTGATCAGGCATAAACTGGCTATCCAATCTAGGTATTGCTTATATCCTACATTCGTTTTTAGCTTTAAATATGCTTGTATGTATGTGCTTTTATAGCAAGCTGTAAGGCAGCGTTCTAGAGCCAGTGTATTAAATGCGGCCTTGCCTTTAATGTATAGCCGTTATCTGTTACAGGCATATTCCATAAAATATCCATCTTCAGTATTTAAGCAGTTTTCTTAATATGCTTAAACCTTTACCATCATTCTCCATCGTTATTTCGCTCGTTGCAGGATAATCATAGACTTCTAAGCAGAGATATTTCCATAGGCTAATCCAGAACAATACTGGTCTAGGTTGAATTGTTCTATCGTATCTTGGTAAGTCAACCTCAAGCAAGGCTTGTTTCATTTGGCACACTTGGGCAATCCTAACAACTTTTATATAAATACATTTTTTGCTATGCGCAGACTATAGCTGCTGTTGTATCCCCATGTCATTGCGCCTAATAGGCTTTATTTCCATAGGTCATGCAAAATGTATCTATGGCTGCACTACTGCAGGTTAATAATCAACTGCTTAGTTGTTTGATGTACCCATGTCCCTGTATTGCTAAATCACAAGCCACAGTAATCAAAAGTCGTTACTACCTGCAATGTCTTGGCAGCATGATATCTAGCTTCCGGCATCTTTGTCATGAACTTTGTTTTATTCAGATTTATTTTCAGGTTTTTCTTTTGGCTCTGTTCACAAGCAAAATAGTTTTTTTTAGGCCTACCGTTGTCTTAAATATGAGGACAGCATCATCCACAAAACAAATTATCGCTCACCTTGCACAATTTAAAGAAGGTGCAACGGCAGGCAGGGCTGAGATTCGTTCATTTAAGATATTTATATGCAGTCTAAAAAGTGAAGGTGCCAAAACACAGCTTTGCCACACTCCTTTTTCTACTGAGAACAGAGTTGTCTTGGCTTCACGTGAATTCCATCTACATGTGGCTATAGTTCTTCTATATAGGCCCATTTTAGTCCTAAGCAGGTGGGTTGATATGTCCTATGAGAGACTACGAGGGCTTGGATCGAGGGACACTGTCAAAAATTGTTTTTAGATCAATAAAAGGAACAAAGGGGAACTAAACATTATAGTATATTTCTGTAGCAGAAGAAACAATCTAAAACGTTGATGTAAAGTGCATGTTCCTCTCTCCGAATACCAGACTGTTGATGACTAACCTGTTTTCCATCCATTGCTCCAAATGGCCTAGTAACAATTTTCCAAAAACATTTGACATTTAGTAATTGAGGGAAAAGGGTCCATAATATGTAGAATTATTTCGCAAACCCTTCATGTAGATGGGTATTATTGCCGCTGAATGCCAAGAGTGTGGAAGTGAACAGGGTTTACTAATTGAATAAAATTTAATTAGGGCTCCGCTGTTTGGAGGTGCTGTGCTGCTGGTGGTGTTTGGCCCTGCCCCCTCAGATGCTCCAAACATGAGAAGAAAAAAGGGCAGCCAGCCACCCTCGCAGCGAGACCCACGTCGGCTAAATGTCTGCCGTTTGGAGGCTGCTTGGTGGTTGAAGTGGAAGATTACAGACTATTTTTACCCTTTTGACATAATTCCTGGAGGATAGACGCAATTTATATTACACTTGCAAGTGAACATACTAAGCTGCTTCAAAGGCTAAGCATCATTATTGGCAAGACAATGAAAAATAATTGAGTGGTGGGAGTGTCGGTCTATGATAGCTCCTTAAATTGTCATGGCGTGCCTGTCTCTGAACTTGATTTGATGACTGTAAAGTGTGATGAATCCTTCAGAGTATCACTAAAACCCAGCATAATATCTCCTCACATGTGGCCTGGGGAAGGCAGGCGCTACCTGATCCTAACCCTAAGGGTGGTATCATGCGTGAGGATCACATGGGCGGGGATGGCTTTCAGGGGAAAGTGATGCCTCCTCTGGGAGAAACGCATTAGTCATCTTCTTGTGAGGATGAGTATTCAATGATTCCCCAGTATTTGATGCCCTATTGTGATTGCACAAATCCCTCTCATGAGGAATCGCAAGAAGCCTTCTGTGAAAAGTTACTTAAACAGAATAAGTTATACACCTTGGGCGTTCCTAAAACTAATGTGGCGTTATGTACCCATTCCACGGGCAACACCTGATGGTAACGGCCCACGGCCCCAGTTAATGGCCTGAGCAAAGTGAGTGCCATTAACGTGGGCCCAGGGCCATTGCCTGTGGAACGGTACATAAGGCCATTAGCACCCTAGGTTATCAAGCGGCAACCTAGGGTGCTAAATAAAAAAGGATTTTCTTTCCTACAACAGGACACTGTGTGCGTCCCGTTGTAGGAAGGAAAATCCTTTACCAACATGGCCGCCATGGAAAGGGAGTACGGAGCCCCTCTTCCCTTTCCATTGTGGCCGTGGGAAGCTGAGAGGAAGGTGCGGCATCCCCTTGGCGCCACAGACGAATTAAGTTAAGTGGATGGGCGGGGGCGGTTATTAAAGAAAAGAAAAAACGGGGACGGAGGGTGATGGGTGGGAAGATCAGACTTTCGGTTCTTCGGTGCTGCAGCCATAGCACAGACCTCTGGATGGCTTCTGGTGATCTGGACTCGACCACTGTAGTGGACCTCGGACCCTCATCAAGTCTCTCCGGAAGGAAAAGGGGTCAATGATGTTTCGTGAAATGTTCTTAGGCAGTTTGGAACTTTCGCAGCTCCCGGTGACCAGCAGAACTATGTTAGGGTACTCCCTCTTCTGGGCTGTAGACAGCAACGGCTTCCAGCGGCCACAAAACACCTCTCTGGGTCCTGGGTGACACCAATGGACTTCTTAGACTCAAGATGTATGGGCACTCCTCTTCAGGACTCACCAAGACCCCTTCTACGGGGCATGCATTCAACAGCAAGACAGACACAAGTGACCACAGTTCAAGGGTGTTTATTGAATTTCAAAAAGGGTATGAAACCGCCTATCTAATCCTAAATCTAAAAATGGGAGCAAGCTACGACCATCAAATAATAATAACGCAGTCCTAGTGGTGTCTTGTCAAAATAAAAGGGTCTATGCTATTAAACCTATTGCCAATCCTTACCTCTGAATATACATAGTGTGGGAAACAATGTTACAAAAATGAAAGAAGTGTTCACAAAACGATGTCAGGATGTTCGGGACACCTTGGACAATCCGTTGCAAGGGAGACCAGGCGGGACACAGTACCTGAAATGGTGAGAAAGCTCCAGCGGTGGCAGTTGTTCCTGGCAGCGGGTGCAAGTCGTCGCTTCGACCAGAGGAAGAGATGATCTCGACAAGGAAGAAAGCTGGAGGTCATTGGACTGCCAGGGAAGAATCAAGCCGCTGTATTCCCGATTAAAAGGTACAACCCTTTTATTTGCGGTAGTGGTGAAGTGTGGCTATCTGGCCGCCGGGGTGCTTGACACGGGCGATTCGACCACGAGACGTCCAGGAAGGCGAAAAAGGCGAACTGGTTGGTCCCACCAGCTCAAAGGGAAGAAGACTCTCCTGGAAGAAGATCTCCTCTGTCATCCGGGAAGTGGTGAGTTTGTACAGCAGGGCTCCACCGGTGGTGTCGTCGTAGATGGCTCAGCTTCTCCTCTCTTCGGATTCTTTAGGTCCTGTGGCGACTTCTGAAGTTTCAGTCCCCAAAGCCCTGCTTTTATGCAGAAAAACCCCAATTCAACAGCCTAGCGCTCAAACATGCTAAGTGGCCCAGTGGTGGGCTGCCCGGCTCACCAATCACCCAAGAGTGCGACTTGAGTTGCCAAGGCAACTCAGTCCAGGGTGCCTAATCCCCCTCCCACACATCCTTTAGACCCCCGACAGAGTGGCACCATTTGGAGGGCTTCTTTGCAGAAGCCCGCCAAAAAGTGGAACAAAGGGCTCGACTTGGGTTAGAGTTTTAGAGGCAAACACAAACGCCATTTTAAAACCGAGTCCTGGCAAAAAGACCCAACCGGGGAATAAATATTAAATAAATAACCCGGCGGTATCTTTAACATTGCACAAAAAAGTGGTGCGTTTAAAATCAATGGGAAAATCCGAAAAGAAATATTCCGGTGGAATGTTTCGCGTGGTATACACTGCCACTCAACAAGGGGGGACTGGACATTGCCCCTTGGAAAACAGACCCAGGGGCAATCGAATTACCCCTACCAATACTTCCACAATATGATGGTTTGTACTGGTTCTGTTCACAATTTGAGACTAGTAAAGCCAATGGTGACTTTACATGCACTGGGGGACAGTAGTCAGTCCCAGGGTATGGAGTCTATGTTTGGGGGTCACTATGACACCCCTGTGTTACTGCACTGAGGGTGCTGCGTAATACACATACCAAAATCACATGAAGCCCTATGGAGTAAAAGACCCCATAGCCCATAAAACACATTCACAGTCAAAGGACATACTCAAATCATGCCTAAGAGTGGGAGAAAAAGAGTCTCACTCTTAGCAGGAGAAAAAAATAAACCCCAAAAATCCAGCAAAGCTGCTGGGGGACTAACTAGGAAATGAGTCTTAACAGAGAATTCTCCCTAACACTCACCACAGCCGGTGAGTCGAGGGGAGAATTGATAAGAGCCGGGCTGTGTTGAGTGAGAGAATCGCAAAGTGGCACATATGAATTATGTTAGTGAACTGTGAAAGAAACCAGTACCATGTGGGTGCTACCTCAAGAGACTCTGGTCAATCCCCATCTGAGAGAAACTACAAGTACCAGAAGGCTGTAGGAGAGTCGTCAAAAGAGGTCAAATTGGTCATACAGGAGAGCTAGTAAAATCCCTGTACAATCGAAAGACTTTGATCTACAAATTGTGTGAAAGCAAGGGAAGAAAATTCCACAGACTCTAGGGAATGTAAAGTTGGCAAGTGGGAGCCCAACTGACGGATGCTGACGAGAGGGGTAAAGTCTAAAGTCCCGAGAAAAAGTGTGTTGACAGAGGCAAACCCGGCCGAGGGATGTCCACTATGAACAGTCTGAAAAGACAGAGAAACCAAGCGAATTGAATCCTGCTGAAGTGAAGAGAAGGGTCTGAGCCCGACCCTGGGAGATCCAGCTGGGACTGAAAAGGGTCAGCGCCCAGAAGAGGGGGACCCAGGAGTGAATTCATCACCCAGCGAATATTGGAAACAAACTTTCATTTGTTAATTAACTTTATTTTGGAACCTGAGAGACCCTTGAAAGCAGGAGAACATAGCTATCTGGGGTCTTGAGATCATTAAAGAACTTTCTAGGGATTTGAGCCCAGAAGAGCGGAATCCCGGGGTGAAAGTCATCACCCAAAGCCCATGGAAAAGAGATTATTTGTTTTGTTAGTTGAAGACCTCAGGTCCTCGAAGGCAAGAGACTTTCAAGGAAAGGAGACTTGGCCATCAACGGTCCTGAGAACTGCCATTAGAACTGTTGTCTAGTGCCGAGAAGCCCGAGACTGTTCTTTGCGCCAAGATCTCATCTTGCCACATGCTCAAAACTTGGGGAAGGGAGACCCAGGTTACCGCACCCTGACATATTATTTGAGAACACTTCTTTATTTTCTTGAGAACTATCCCACACCCTTTTTTGTATTAGTTGTAAGGTTTGGCAATAGGTTTCTTAGTATAGGCCCCTTTTATTTTGACAATGCCACTCAGACTGCTTTATTGTCATTTGATGGTAGACGCTTGCTCCCATCTTAGATCTAGGTTTAGATTAGCCGTTTTTCCAAACTGCATATAGCATTTATTGTTCAATAAACACACTCGAACTGTGATTACTTGTGTCTGTCTTACTTGTTGTCACCATGAGTTCCTTACACTTCTCTAGTACGAGAATACAGTTCAATCATTCACATCAGGGCCTTCCAGGCCCAAGTCTCTTTGCCTTTCAAAGACTGTTTACTGCATCAGGCCCTCTCAATGAACAAACAATAAGTTCTTTCCTCTTTGAGATTTTCACAAGTACCTTAGGTGATTCACTATTCACCTCGGATCACCCTCAGCAAGGCTCAGATCCTCTCAATGCAATGTTTGTAAATTATTTATGCATCCAATTTCTCATTGGATATTCTTTGTCGGGTGACTCACGGTTCACCCCAGATCCCCTCAGCCAGGCTCACATCTAAGATCTCCCTTGGTCAGACTCAGATCTCCCTCGGACGGGCTCAGATCTCGTTTTTACACAATGTTCAATTAGTCTCACTCACACCGACTCGGACCACCTGATGAGTTTTCATCAACTATCGAAGACTTTCGAATGTGCACAGGATTTTGGCTTCACCCGTTGGGAGGACCACTTCGATTTCACAATTCTTTATCACTCTTCACATCCGCCACCTTTCAACAAAAGGTTGACGCTGGATACCTAACAGAGACTTTCGAATGAGCACTCATGTGGTGTTGGATCACTGTCTACGGTATCATATCCTGGCTTCAAAGTTCAATCACTCATCTGAAGTTTAATTGTGTTCGCAACGCTTACCACATGCGCTTCATACAATGTTGTCTTTTATTTTTCACTATACAATGTTGCCGCTTGCAACCTTGGCTTCAACACAGATCGATCTGGCATCAGTCTCCCCAACTCACCGGCTGTGCTGTCTTCACTGGCACTGTTTTGTTGTAGGAGCCAAGGACAGTACCACAGCGGCAAACAATTGTCCCCGCCTTGACTATCGATGCAGGAGAGCCTCGGGTACCTCCGACACACAATGCAGGATTCTTCAGCCTTGATTCCTGGTCTTACATTTCCTAGTCTCGAAGGTTTGTGAAAGGAATGGTCTTTCGTTGAAAAGGTCAAGGGCTCTTCCCTCCTTGCAATCCTCTTTGGTTTTCCATCTTTCGCCTGGAATTAAACTGCCATCTTGGAACTGCTGTTTGCTCGTGTGCTTTGCCTTGATCAGAGTGTGCTTTTGTGCTCCGCCTTTTATCTGAGTGGGGAAATGCGATGGAAGTCAGGTGTGTGTAATGGTCAGCAGTAATTGCCTGAATGTGCCTGACTGTTGTAGTGAGACATGTCAGGTATACAGCTCGGGTGTTAGTCCATTTTCTCTTGTAGTGAGCTGTCCGTGAGGAAATGTTTGTGTTGGGAAAGGGGGTTGGGGGTTGAGTTCCAAAGTATCCTCCGTGGTAGGATGGGGTAAAGGTGTTACAGGAAAGGGGATACCGCGTCTTGCCATCTAGTGTCCCACTTCCACTCCCTGAAGACCCTACACCCAGGTAATCCCCCCGCACTGTTCCATCCCCAGGAATTGGATCCAAAAGCGATGGCTGTATTCTGGCCACCTGGAAGACAGATCCCCAGGGACTAGCGGGTGAGACACCTTCAGGTTTCTCACAACCCACAACACAGCCCCTGGGAAGGCTGCAGTGAGTCTGACAGAAGGCAGCCCCAGAGCCATATATGGTATTCCACCCAACAGCCAGTCAGAGGAAAAGGGAACAGAGACATATATGGTGTTTCCACCCGACAGCCATTCAGGAGGAAGGGACAGAGTCAGGACTTCCCGGGACTTTGGGAAACAAGGTAAAAGGCAATAGAAAGCCACAGTGGCCGTCTTGCCTTTGTATAGGAATCCATCAATTCCCATGGCAGGGCCTAGGTATCCCAAAATGGAGGATACCCTGCCAGGTGAGCATGTAGCTGCCACCAGCTGATACCCTGCTCTGTAGGCAATACCCAAGTGCCCAAAAACACACATAAGGAGTACACAGGTGTAACCCCACCCATGGGTGCCTTAAGGGTAAGTCCATGGGTGTTGTTTACCAAAAGATAAAGCTAAGAGCTGCACTGTCAGAGGTGCAGGTTGGACTTCAGTGGCAGAAAACAGTGAAAACACACACACACACACACACAGATGTGGTAGGACAAGGACTAGGAGGCCCTGTCCCTCCGTAAGGCATTTCCAGCATCACATCCACTACATGTTATAGAGCACTTGAGACGCTTCTTAAAGATGCTGGCATTGTTAGCATTGGCAGTGAAACAGGTGTATGTATCGATACTGTTGACACTCACAATGCCAACGTTATTAATATTACTTCTGCTGGTACTCGAAAGGGGATTATGCACAATGATGGGGAGGAATACAGTGTTGGGGGTGTCAACATTGAAAATGACCGGTTGGTAAGTTTTCAGCCTCTGGCCACCCCCCTACCCTCCCAACCTTGTAGCAACAGCGCAACGTAGTGGTGATACAGTCGTTGAAATACATCTCAACACCCCCTCACAAAGGCTAGTGATACTGTTGGTACAACTGAACAACAGGGTGATATTTCAGTGCCTGTGTTTGATAATCATGAGCCAGGTGTCAGTAATATTGGTTGTGAAACAGGTGTATGTATGGGTGCCAATGCAGACACAAAGTGGAAGTAGTCATGCTGTGGGAACGGGTCACAATGTTGGTGATATGAACATTTCAAATGACCTTGGCGCTAGGGTTATCATCATAGACGATGCTGAGGGTGCATGCAGGGGGTACATGTAGGTATGCACGTGTTATTCAAAAGAACCCACCTCAAAACAAAATTGCAAGAAAATGCTTGCCCTTGACAAAAGTTTAAAACTGTACTGCAAAAAGGAGACTGTACAATCTATGGTTCGGGGTGCTTTTGAAGACGTGGAAGGGGCAGTTTTTACGCTAATAAAACATTTGAGGGGTGCTAATATCGCCTTATCAACGGGAACTTGTGGAACAGCCGCAGGGTTGCAGTCAGATACCCTGCTAGCCGAAGGGGCAGTTGTTGAGAACACCACACTAGTCACAGGTTTGTCTAATAATGCATTTTGTGAAACAGCCACAGGGGCGCAACTTGACACCGTGTTAGACACGTTACACAGGTTGACAATAGCCCCAGAGGATCCCAAGAATTCGGAAATTCACAACGCAACCGCTATCCCACAGAGACCCGGTGGTTCTACTACACTGATAGTGGGTCCTACCTCAGCTACTCCCCTGTCAATAACAGCTAATATCCCTGTTATCAAACAATTCCGACGACTGCAAAGAGTTATGACTAGTAACCAATGACCCCTGAAACAAGTGCTATTAGAAAAAATAAAACTAATCATGACCAGGCACACATTCCCCTGTGCACCGGGGGGTGATAGTGAAATTTAATGCACAAGCATGATCACAGACACTTCTGTCTCCGATTCTTCAGAGTGGGGATGGATATTCATTTTCGGCACTGCCCCAAAGACTCAGCTCAAAACCTGAAATGAGCCAGGTCCCGAGCTCACAGACGTCGGCTATTTAAAAACTTTAAAAAGGCCTGTTTGGTTAAATCCAGATGCGATCGGCCTAGCACACCACCGGCACCAACCCCCAGACACTGGAGGCCTCGATTTATTTGGAGAGGGTGCAGACCTATCAAAGAAGTTCTAAAACATTCTCAGCCGTGGGGCATTATGAGGAATTTAGATTAATCAACTTGGACCAGTTGCGCTCTTTAGGGTATGGACTAACAGTCATAACAGCGATGTGGAAACATTGGTTCCCCAGATTTTGGAAACCTTCGGCCCCTACTATTTTGTCCAAATTAGAATGGAGGCCGAGGGTTTAAACAGACCCTTGTTTACAAGATGATCCCCTCGTGATAAGTTCTGCATCTCGCAGTTTTTGTAGAATTTACAGACATTTCTGCAGAGTAAGACCAAGATCCTGTGTTTTGAGCTATTAAGAATTATGGCACTAGTTGTCAGACCTTGTTCCAGTGGTGTTTATAAACCTTTAATCAAAATTCTGTACAGCCACATCATAAAATCCATAGACAGATGGTTGCTACATTTTGATCAAGGGCCCTTAAATCTCTTCCTGGCGTCTTATCTCATAGGTTTAATCGAGCCACAAAGCATAACACACACGATATACGTGCAAAAGCACTTTAAGTACAACAAAGAGCTGTGGGTCCCAACAGACACCCCTGTAGGGTTTGGACAGCTGTCTCTCTTTGCAGAATATTTATATAGACCCATCAAGATACTCTACTTTAACAATGGGGTATGGTGATAATTTCCGCTAGTTTTACACCACGACAATCATTTCTATGGTGTAATCAATCTAAACTGTTTCCTGGGGGCTAAACATCTCTGTCAGCACTGCCCCCACATTTTCAGAAACGGACACAGTTTTCTGTACCACCATCGCCTGTGTTTAAGAGAGGAATGTCAAACGCTTAACGAAGAACCAGAAAAATGTCCCTGGTGTCACGCGTTCGCAAGGTCTCAGGCCTGTCTAGACACACAGATTCAGAAAGCGACCTCGGGGTCGGTCCCGTGCGAACTGCGCTTTGCCCTACCTACAAAAAAATGTCTCCCCGAGATTCACAACTGTAACAGGGTAATCTGTTGCATGAGTAAAGTTTCCGTTGTCAACACGGATGAACACCTGTGTTACATGTCGGCTGGTAGACCTCAAGATAAAATGGAGGACTACATAGTGCATGATATGGAGGTCTGTCAAGAGAATGTAACCCACCAACCAAACTATATCTATGCCGGACATCTTACAGGTGACAGCTATTGGGAATTTGCAGGTGACTCATGTGTGGCTGCCTTTGTCAACACTTTAATAACAAGCAAATTCACGGGCTACACCTTTCTAGCACATAATTACAAATCCTATGATGGACACTGTGTTGCGACAACTAGTTCGAGAAAAAATGTGAGTTAAACTTATCATCCAGGGCGCTAAACTCATGGCTGACTTTGTGGTACCTCTACAGATATGTTTTATTGACTCCTTCAACTTTTTACCCATGAAACTCATCAAACTCCAAAGAGCTTTTAGTTTCCCTGGTCTAAAGGGTTTCCTTCCCCATCTTTTCAACACAGTGATTATCCAGAACTACATAGGCCCAGTTCCACCCCAGGACATATACAACGCTCAAAACATGATGCCTAGAAAGAAAGATCAGTTCATGGCGTGGTACAAGGTGAATGAACACAGCGTGTTTGACTTTCGCCAGGAGTTGAGGGCTGACTCTCAAGAAGATGCCAACATTTTAAGACAAGCTTGTAATTTGTTCTGGGACAGGATCATTCAGATGACACGTTGTGAAACACCTATAAAGGGTGGGACACAAGTGTCATACATTGATCCTTTTCAAAGCACTACGTTGCTAGTTGCTGTATACAGATCTACAGAAAAACTATATCTAAAACCTGAAACAATCGCACTGCTCCCCCAGGATTCATACCAGGGGCGACAAACGCGAGTCTACAATGTCAATTCAATGGCTCTTCTACATCTCTATACAACACGCCCTAAACGGTGGCGGTGAGAAATGCTTCTGGCAATATTCAACGGCTATATGGTGGTTCAGGGGGTGGAAACAGCCTATGAATTCAATGGCTGCTTTTATCACGGTTGTTCCGATTGTTACCCTGTCAGGGGTTTCAATACTTTGATGGGCACTACTTATGAACAGCTGTATAGACGCACCCTGTTGAAACACTTTCCTAACATGCCGAGGTGTTCGCATGGTCAGTATCTGGCAACACGAGTGGCGTGGGATCGTGCAAAACAATCTTGATGTGTGCCGTTTAAGACGAGGGATCTGCCCGACCCCGTAAAACCCTGAGATGCGTTATATGGTGGCCGCAGGAATGCTTTAAAGCTACATTAACTCATCTCAGAGGGTAAGCAAATACACTACCTAGATTTTACCAGTCTATACCCCTCTGTGAATAATGACAACCCTATCCTGTTGGACAACCCAAGATTATCTGTAGGAATCTTGGTGCTATAAATCAGTATTTTGGTCTAATCAGGTGCAAGGTCCACCCACCTGAGATCTTTACATACCCCTGTTACCCTATAGATGCAACGGTAAACTGTTTTTCACTCTGCCGTACATGCGACGAGCTAAAACAGACTGGGTGCATGCACATGGATGAAGAGCGACGCCCGACGGGGGCTTGGTGCACGATCGAGCTACAGGTGGTTTTGAAACAGCGATATTGCCTGGGGTGCATACACGAAATAAGGCACTTAAAAACAATCAGCCTCGATCTCTTCAGTGATTTTGCCTGCATGTTCCTACAGCAGAAACAGGAAGCCTCTGGCTTTCCCGACGGTTGTGTGGACGATGCCGCTAAACAGGACTTCATAGATGATTTGAAACATCAGGGCATACGCTTACGTATGGAACACATCGAGGACAACCCCGCTCGGTGGTTGCTAGCAAAACTATGCCTGAATTTATTGTGGGGCAAGTTTGCGCAAAGAGTTAATTTGCCCAACACAACCATCATGACAGACCCCGATGTGCTCAACGCCTATCTATTTGAAAATTCATACAACGTGAGCAGCTGCATGTTCATAGACAATGTAACGGCTTGTCTGTGCTGTGCTACGCCGCAGAATATCCAACAGCTTGAAACACAAACATATTTATACAACTGCTCACACTTGCTTATAACGGTTTCCTGTGATGGAACAATTACAAGAGTGGGTTCTGTACCACGATACAGATATCATAATTTTTGTCGCCTGCCCCGGGCATGTCAACCCACCCACAGGCGATTACCTAGGGGATCTAACTTCAGAGATAGCTACTGGCAAATACATTGTGAATTTTATATCCGAGGGTCCCAAAACATACACCTACCGCACGTATCTGGGGCAGTCAGTATGAAGGTGAAAGGTAGAACGCTGAACGTTAACAACACTGTTATGATACATTTTGACAGTTTGAAAGATCTGGTGCAATCCTTGTGCAGGAAGCTACGTGTAACAAACCCCAGACTATCATCGTTACACATCCGGGTAAAGTGTGCGATAAAAAACTGTGGGAAATTAGCACCGTCACTCTACAAAAGACGCTCAGTGTTGTGTTGGATAACAGAATGCTTGCACCATATGGCTATTCAATATTTTTAGTGTTCATCTTCACCAGCCCCTTCACTATTCCACAGCACCCCTGCCATCTCGCTATTAAATCATCTACGCCACATAAGTGACATGAACTTCTAGCTGTTTGTCTGAGCATTTGAATCTTCATGTTTATTTTTAACTTTTGCATTACATTGCTTTTACACTTCCATCTTGGTTCCTCTCTACATTGAACTGTTTGTGCATAACCTTTTTTTCTTTATGTATTAAATATATCTTTTTATAAATATAATATTTATTCAAAATCATTAAAAGGTCTGGTTCTTATGTGTTCTTTTTTTATTATGTATAGTAACCCACATCACTGGTTGGTTTTTAAAATGTTTTATTTTATTCAAGATCTGTAATGCTAGGTTGTGACGCGGCAACCATTTTTTAGAGAAACAGTTTCTATGTTTTGAATCACCCATTGTAAGTTAAGACGCAGAGTAGAACTCTTGCTGTTCCAGATGCTGGCTTTTTACATTTTCACAGATGTTGCCACAAGCTCTTAATAGCCCTTTGTCTTGGTATATTTCCAACAATTTCATGCCTGGGCATGTCCTCCCCCATAACCATTGAAGATAGGGACACCACGGTGTCTTATAAACACATTTATATTAACATTTAAAACAATGATTTTCATTCATAATAATTTGGGTTATCAGATGCTGCATGACAAGCTTTTCGGCTGCAAATTCAGATGCATCAGCATTTACTTTATAGACACACTGCCTTTCACTGTATCGATAAGCAACCATACATAATAGAGAAACGGTTGATAACAATTCATAAAGTTCCCTGTCAAACAGCCAGTGTCCTTTACCGCATTGAAAACTCTTTTGCAGGTTTGCCGCCATCAATCGCAACAAGGGGCCCAGAACTGACCTTAAATCACACACAAAAAAAACTTTGTGGGGTTTTTGCCAGTAGTTGTCCATTAGCGGATGGGTGTTGACGCATATGTTTGTGATACATAAAAGATTGTTACGTACTCTTCTGTGTATCTCCGTTGGTGCATCCAGTTAACACAGCAGCCTTGGACATATAGTACTCAAATGCTCGTTAAGTAAATCCAGCAATAATCGTTCTACACATCCAATGGCGGGTTTCACATTAAATTGATCGCTTTCCAATAGGTGTTCATATTTTATTTCCTGCAAATGCATCTGAAAATACCTACCGTCTCAATCCTCGTAGGTCAGTTTATGGGGCCCCATGCACGTTGCTCTACCATACTGTCTTTGATCTACTTTATCCCCCACTTGCAAACTTTTTTCTCAAGGATGCTTTAACACAAATCGGCCACCCCGTCTAAACTGCTTCATTTTCTAAAGAGGGTTACGTCCCGATTGAATAGCCCATAATGTTTTAGATATGCATAGTTCCATCCCTACGCCAACCCTTAGCCGTGTTAGCGGCTGTGTCACTCGCATCATTTCTACAAGGTGTTTAGAGCTCAACATGTGGCATATTTTACGTAGTGAATTGAATTATCTGAATAAAATATTTCCAAACTCTCATGAGCATCCTGTCGGGGGGTCATCAATTCTATGTCCTGAGCACCAACTGTGAAAGTGTATATTCACTTTATATCAAAACTGTACATTTAATATAAAATCAATATCAACCATGTTTTATATTAAATGTATATCATGTTTATATCAAAGTTTCTGAGGCTTGTGGAATCTGCTTAGATCACATGCTGTGCATAGGCCGACATCTAGTGGAAGCTGCGGAGTATTAGTTTGATTTTCGAAAATCGAAAATGGGCGTCGACACAGGCGTGCCAGTAATACTATCCCTAGTGTGACGTCCACTGTACCCAAGATCCCTCACGCGTCTAGGATCCTCAGATTGTTTTTTTCCGCCATACTGGTCGGAAGCATCTTGCGGAGTTCCCTGGCCTTAGCCATACTTTTGCTGTTATTATAATTATAATTCTTATTCATTCCCTTCCCCACCCCAACGTCGACCCTCGACCTCGACGACGGCTGGAGAAGTCATCGACCGTCGACTGCTGCACGACGGATCTGGGCCTCGGAAGGCCGCTGGCCTCGGCCCGGGCCTAGTAGGCCGCTGGCCTCGGCCCTTACAAGTAGGGAGAGTGGGGGGTGGTACATACTCTTCACTCTTGATATATAGTTACATTTTATATATTCCTACACTTAGCAGCCCGCTGCCTTAAGGTGCGTATGGAGGGTACCCCTTTTCAATTCTGCCCCAAGTGCAATCGCAAATACCCTTGGGTCGACAGGCACGCCACGTGCAATCTCTGCTTGCCAAGGGATCACCCCGAAGCGAACTGCAGAGCGTGTAGTAGGTTTAAACCTAAGACACTTAAGGACCGTTCGACAAAGCGTTGGGCCCACCACGCCAGGCAGGAGGCCATGGCAGCGGAGGGCGCCTTCAGCGATGGCAGCGACGCCGTACTTTCGGACGGCGAGGGCATTACGGCGTCGAAAGACAGCCGGCGAGCGCAGGTCCCCGACCTCGGAAGGTCGTCCGGCAGGGCGGCTATGGGGAAGACCCCCGGCGACGCAAGCGCTACACACCTAACACACACTAAACACACTAAGACCAACCGGACCTAGACGACGTCGACTTCACGGAAAGAGGCACAAAAAGAACGGTCCGACTCGGTGTCCTCTGGGCGCTCTCGATCGAGATCACCTCACGACGCAAGGCAATCATCCACTCTTGCCAAGAGTGCCTCGCTACACACATTAACGGAAGTTCGATCGTCGGGAGACGAAGACGACTTCCACCCCCAGGCCGCGCTCCAAGATACCGAGACCGCGGTTAACACCAGTGAGGCCCCACGAAAGCACACAGATACCTCTCCAGACCCTCGGCGCCAGGCGTCGAAAGTCTCTGGGGCCTCCAAGGGACAGGGAAAACATTTTTCCACGCACGGGGAGGGGGGGAAACAGCGGAAAGCACAGCCTTCCACTCCTGTAAAGCCATCCTCTCACCCTAGGCAGACAAGCAAACACAAGTCTACCCTTGAAAAGTCCCATAAATCATCACCTACTAAAGTAATACCCCGTTCCAGGGAATGGTCCAATAAAGACATAGACAGGGTTATGTCTAGGATGTCTTCCTTGGCTGATTTTTATGATAAGAACCCAGAACATTTTCTTTCATATAACCCTCAAGGGGCCACACCCTCAGGCTCCTCCGATCCTATCCCGCTAAGTAAAAAGCCCCGGTTCGAAAGACCTGAACCCTTCGAGGTTCAGCCTTACTCCATTCCATATTCTACTCCACTCCCCAGTTACCAGGGACAAGTTTTCCCTGAAGAGGACCAGGAGTTTGAATTTATGGAAGAACAAACCGGGACAGATTACCTTGCAGAGGATGAGGACCTGGAGGAGGGAGAAAATGAGCAGGAAATTTACAGAGTAGATTCCCCAGTACAAAGCGAAGCCCCAGTTACCGACTCTCCAGTTGATAACCAGCCCCTCCTCAACGAGGTTCTCGCTCGAGCAGCGGAACATTTCCACATCGACACCCACGGTGTACAGGAGGAAAGGGACTTCGCGGAGGAGTTTGTAGGAGAAAGGAGACCGGTCGCTCAGACCATCCCTATCCTCAAGTCCATCCAACGAAGAATAGATCCTTCCCTGGTGAATCCTAACCTCACCAGAGCTGTCAACCCCAGAATTGAAAAGATTTTCCGGGCAGCCCAGTCTGACCCTCTGTATATAAGGGGACATCTTAAACCAGATTCCCTAGTGGTTACCAACACTAGAAAAAGGGCTGGCACGCCCTTATCTTCATCAGAAGCTCCTCCCGACAAGGAGAGCAAAAAACTTTACGGGTTTGGCAGGAAGGTAGCCTCAACGTCCGCCTACCAAGCAAGGATTGCGAATTCCACCACCCTGTTGGCTAGTTACAATTGCCATCAATGGGAAGAAGTCGCGGCGCTCATTGCCTCTGCTCCAGAACCGTTAAAGGGCCAGCTGGCTCGGATCTCGGCAGAGGGGAGAGCCGTGTCTGGTTGCATTTTAAAAGCAACTTTCGACGCCGCTGACAACGCAGGGAGATTGATAGCAGAGGGTACTGTTATCAAGAGACATGCGTGGTTACGGCAGTCGGGATTCAAGACAGAAACCCAGGCTTCTTTAATAGACAAGCCAGTGGAACCCGACCTATTGTTTGGGAAAGCGGTCGAAGACGCACTTAAAAATGCCAAAGATGAATATGAGACTCTCAAATCCCTTGGCCAGCTTACCAACAAACCCCCTAACCAGAGGGGGAACAGTAATTTTCGTCGCCCACGCGGCCAAAATTCACAAAGAGGCAACTATGCCCAGGGACAGGGTACACAATGGAATAACAACCAGCAGTCTACCCAGAGTTACGGCAGGGGTAACAAGAGAGGTCGTGGAAGAGGCAGAGGCAGCCCCAACAAGGGAGGTGGCACGCCTCCACCAAAACAGTGACGCTCAGTTCAGGGTCCCTTGTCACGCAACCCCAGTAGGGGGACGCATTTCCACCTTCACCCAAGCTTGGGAAGGGATCACCTCAGACAGATGGGTGCTGTCAACAGTATCCGCAGGATATTGTATAGAACTACTGCAGCGTCCCCGGAACCATCCTCCACGACAAAGAGTGCACTCCCTAGAGCATCAAAGGATCCTTCTCGAGGAGATCGCCATTCTGCTAGAAAAGGACGCGATAGAACTCGTCCCAGGACACCAGGTAAACAAGGGTATCTATTCAACTTACTTCCTTGTGCCAAAGAAAGATTTGACAATGCGCCCAGTATTGGACTTACGGCCTGCCAACAAGTATGTCAAGCCCCAAAAATTCCGTATGACCACGCTACAAGAGGTAATCCCCCTCCTAAAAAAGGGGGATTACATGGCAACCTTGGATATGAAAGATGCTTATTTTCATATTTCCATGCTCCCAGCGCACAGAAAGTACTTACGCTTCAAGGTGGACAGTCGCCACTACCAATTCAAGGTACTGCCCTTCGGGATAGCTTCAGCACCAAGGGTATTCACCAAGGTACTGGCGGTGGCAGCTGCACACCTACGCAGGGAGGCAATCCCGGTGTACCCTTATCTGGACGACTGGCTCATAACGGGGGAAACCCCAGGAATTTGCAGGTCAAACATTCAGAGGACTATCGACCTCCTCCACGAATTAGGCTTCTCTATCAACGAGAAAAAGTCAAGTCTGGTGCCAAGCACCTCAAAACAGTTTCTAGGAGCTATCCTAGATACTCAGAAAGGATTGACCTTCCCTTCGGAAGAGAGAATTCGGAATATACTTCGGCAAATTCCGCATTATCAGTCAGGTCAACAGATAACAGTACGCAAAGCTATGCGGTTACTGGGCATGATGGCGTCATGCATTTACCTGGTCCCCCACGCGCGTCTGCGCATGCGTCCCATGCAAGAATGGTTGGCGAAACAGTGGTCTCAGGCAAGTGGTCAGTGGGACGATCTAGTGGTCGTTTCGCCAACACTCGTACAGAGCCTACACTGGTGGACAAGAGAGAATCTCGCAAAGGGGAAACCCTTTTACGATCCCGAAGTACAAGCCGTGGTGACTACAGATGCATGCCTGACTGGGTGGGGAGCTCAACATCTCCACCACACAGCTCAGGGTCTCTGGTCTCACTCAGTAGCCAAGAACCACATCAATCTGCTAGAGCTTCTGGCAGTATTCCGAGCGCTAAAGGCGTTCGAGCCCCATCTACTGAACTTGTCGGTGCAGATCAGGACGGACAGCACGACAGCCATGTTCTATCTGAACAAGCAAGGGGGGACTCGTTCGCCAAATCTGTCCAAGCTTGCCCAGAAAATATGGATATGGGCACTCAGACGGAACATCTTCCTGTCATCACAACATGTTCCAGGGGAGCTCAATTCCCTAGCGGATGCTCTAAGCAGAGACTCCCTCCCAGAAGAACACGAATGGGTCTTTCACAGAAACGTAGTAGAAGATCTCTTCTCTCAGTGGGGTTTCCCCACTATAGACCTATTCGCCACAAGCGAAAACAAACAATGCCCAGGATTTGCATCCAGGTTCCCCCAGCCAGACTCCCAAGGGAATGCCCTGTGGATGAACTGGTCAGGGATGTTTGCGTACGCTTTTCCACCAACTCCTCTCATCAGGAAAGTGGTGTACAAAATGAACAAGGAATCGATGACGCTCATCCTAGTTGCTCCCATGTGGGCGAGACAACCATGGTTTCCACACCTACGCAGGATGGCGGTGTGCGAGCCCATCAGACTCCCAGCCTGGTACAACCTACTGTCCCAGCAACAGGGTCAAACAGTGCATCAGGAACCCAACTCTATGAACCTAGCAGCATGGCTCCTGAAGTCATAGAGTTTGGACATCTCAAATTACCACAGAGGTGTATGGACATTCTAAAAGAGTCCAGGAAACCAAATACAAGGCACTGTTACTTTGATAAGTGGAAAAGATTCGTTATCTGGTGCCAGAATAAACAAATCAACCCGGTTGATTGCACTCCTTCCAACGTTGTGACATACATGCTCCACCTGCTGGATGCAGGGTTGGTTTTTAACTCGCTGAAAGTACACCTGGCAGCCCTCTCGGCTTACACCACATCCCATAACAAGGTCTCGTGGTGGAAAGTACCAGTGGTTAAAGCCTTCATGGAAGGAGTAAAGAGACTTCACCCTCCTATTTCGAACCCACCGCCAGGATGGGACCTCAACGTGGTGCTAGCTAAGCTCATGGGACCCCCATTCGAACCCATGCATAAAAGTAGTCTCAAACACCTGACTTATAAAACGGCCTTCTTAGTAGCCATTACCTCCATAAGAAGGGTCAGTGAAATTCAGGCTCTGTCAGTGCAGGATCCTTTCTTTACTATCCACAAGGACAAACTGGTTTTACGCACACACCCTAGGTTCTCACCTAAATTCATATCCAAGTTCCATGTAAACCAGTCCATCGAGCTTCCGGCTTTCTTCCAAAACCCGCAAAGCTCGGCTGAGGTGAAACTACACACCCTAGATGTGCGTAGGGCGGTCCTATACTATGTAAATAAAACCAGACCGCTAAGGAAAACAGATCAACTGTTTGTCTCCGTAGCTACAGGCAGAGAGGGGGATCGCGTCTCTAAGGGCGCTATCTCGAAGTGGATTATCAACTGTATACAGCTGTGTTACTCTCTTTCTGAAAAGACTCTGCCTTTTACGCCAAGGGCCCACTCTACTAGAGGCATTGGTGCCACTCTGGCTTTCATTGCAAATGTTCCCCTCGACACCATTTGCAAAGCAGCTACTTGGAGCTCTATTCACACTTTTACTCAGCATTACTGCATTGACACTCATTCCAAGACAGATACACAAGTGGGACAAGCGGTTCTAAGACACCTGTTTGCTCATGACCCTTCTCACATCCCACCTCCTTCTTCTGGTACTGCTCGCTAATCTATGCACAGCATGTGATCTAAGCAGATTCCACAAGCCTCAGAAGGGATACATTACTCACCGTAATCGTATTTCTGATGCTTGTATCTGCTTAGATTCACATGCGACCCACCCTTCCTCCCCTCCGAGAGAAGGCGCATGATTGCTTGTAGTCTTACCTTTCTGTCTATCTGCTTGGATTATCTGTACTCACGCTACTCCTCATGCTTCCTCATGTCAGAAAAAATACAATCTGAGGATCCTAGACGCGTGAGGGATCTTGGGTACAGTGGACGTCACACTAGGGATAATAGTATTACTGGCACGCCTGTGTCGACGCCCATTTTCGATTTTCGAAAAACAAACTGTAATACTCCGCAGCTTCCACTAGATGTCGGCCTATGCACAGCATGTGAATCTAAGCAGATACAAGCATCAGAAATACGATTACGGTGAGTAATGTATCCCATATGAAAAGGGGTGGGGGTACTAAGACCGGAAGGAAGGGGTGTGACCACTTGACAAAATTTTACTTTGTACAAAAGGGTTACCCCTTCTACTACTGATTTCACTACTTGTAAATGCCATTTTCTGGATTGGCACTTGCTGTGATGTCAATGCATACATAAATTGCAAATTAAGGGGGCCTACACACCATTTGAGACACAAAGAGCCTTACAATATTGTTAGGAAAGATTTCTCTTTAGGCAACTGTACCTGCATATTCTATGGACCCCCAAACTTTTTGTTTTTATTTTGGCCTTACTCTTTAGAGGGAAGTGAAGGCCCTGGCCATTTGCTCATTTTGTCACAGGGAAACTGATAATTCTTTCAGACTATCAGTAAGGGGAATATAGGTTCCTTTTGACTTTTTGGTAACTTTTTAACAGTGTATAAAGCATTTTACAATGTAGTGGGCACACTTTTGCTTAACCCTAGTCTTTTATACTTGGGATTTTTGGTTACTTTTATATGTGCCTAAAGACAAGCTGGTGTCAGCAGACGAACAAGTTACTTTCTTACCTGGTAACGTTCTTTCGATGGGATGGTCCGACGACGTATTTCATATCTATGACAGGTAATCACCACAGCTGTGCTGCTTCGGAAAATTTCCGGCGTCTGCGTCGATGACATCACCGGATATTATAAGTAGGACGCACGACGACCGTAGCCTCAGTTATAGTTTTTCCCAGAACATGTGGCACCAATCTTCTGCCAGTATGACCACAGAAAGACTTGCGTAAACGTAAGCTGCAATCGCATAAGAAATTCTGTAGTGGGGCAGGTAGGGAGGGAGCGAAATGGAATACGTCGTCGGACCATCCCATCGAAAGAACGTTACCAGGTAAGAAAGTAACTTGTTCTTCGAGGGGATTGGGTCCTCCGACGTATTCCATATCTATGACAGACTCCCAAAGCAGTACCAACGTACGGAGGAGGGAAAATAATTTAGAATATAGAAATTTAAAAAGCCCAATTAAATTGCAGAGTAAAGGGCCGCCTTGCCAAAGGTCAGATCCTGCCCATGGATAGAATCTAGGGAGTAGTGTCTTACAAAAGTATGCACCGAAGCCCATGTGGCTGCTTCACAGATGTTATGAATAGGAACACCCCTCTGCAGGGCAGTAGAGGCAGTCATACCCCTAGTAGAATGGGCCCGTAAGCCTACCAGAGGGTCCTTAACCGCCAAGCGGTAACATTCAGAAATTGCCAAGATAACCCATCTAGACAAAGTCTGCTTAGTAACAGCCTGTCCCAAACGTCTTCCAGCGTAACCTATAGAGAGCTGGTTGTCCACTCTGACCCGGGACATGCGTGAAATGTAGAAACTTAAAGCTCTCCTAGGATCCAACCTATGGAGCCTCTCCTCTTCCTTACCAGGATGCAGAGGAGGATAAAATGCCAGCAGAATGACCTTCTGGCTTAAATGAAATTCCGACACCACTTTCAGAAGAAAGGAAGGACGAACCCTAAGGACAACCCTGTCCTTATGAAACACTGTGAAGGGTGGCTTAACAGAAGGTGCCTCAACTCACTCACTCTGTGAGCGGAAGTAACCGCAACTAAAAATAGAGTTTTAAGGCTTAACAGTCTCAAAGGACAAGAATCTAAAGGCTCAAACGGAGCACCCATAAAGAATTTAAAAACAAGGTTCAAATACCAACCGGGCACCTGGAAAGGTGACGGTGGAAACACATTAGTGAGCCCTTTCAGAAACTCAGAAATTAAAGGAATTTTGAAATAAGAACACTCCTCAGACGAGCGCTTAAGTATGGACAGCGCCGCCAGGTAACCTTTAATGGTACCCACTTGCAGGCAGTTGTGGGCTAAAGAAAGCAAAAAAGACAACCACAGGAATGTCACATGAAAAAGGATCCACATTCTTAACCCTGCACCAGTCGCAGAACTTTCTCCAATGGTACAGGGACTAAGTTGCAGGCCATCTGGCCGAAAGCAACACTTCCATCACGTCTTCAGGGAGCTCCCAATCCTTATACCTCAACCGTTCAGAAGCCAAGCGTGAAGGTTGAGGGATCTGACCTCTCGATGGAGAACCAGACCCCCCTAATCTGAGAGCAGATTGTCTCGGTAGGGAAGATGGCGTGGAGGGCAGATGGACAAGTCGAGAAGGTCCGGGTACCACGTTCTCCGGGCCCATGCCGGAGCAATGAGGATCATCCGGGAACCAAACCTCCGTAACCTCTGCAGCACTTGTGGGATGACGGGGACTGGAGGAAACGCATACAGCAGTGGGAAGGACCACTCCACCACGAACGCGTCCCCTAGGGCTCCTCTTGGAGGAAATTCCCGCGAGCAAAACCTTTTGCACCTCCGGTTGACTCTGGAGGTGAAGAGATCCACTTGTGGGGTCCCCCAAAGGGCAAAGATCTCCAGGAGAATCTCCTGAGCCAGCTCCCACTCGTGAGAGATCGCGCTCTGCTTGCTCAGAGCGTCCGCCGATGAACTGCCGAGATCGAAATTTCCTGCTGGATGGCCCAGAACCAGAGCTGCATCGCCTCCCTGCACAGAGGAAGTGACCCCCCCCCTTTTTGTTGAGGTAGTGCATGGCCACTGTGTTGTCCGTCAGAATCGGGACATTCTTCCCTCGCACAGTCGGCAGAAAAGCCTTCAGGGCAAGCCTGACGGCCCTCAGCTCCAACAGATTGATATGGAGTCTGGACTCCGACGGAGAACAACGACCGCTGACTGTCAACTCGTTGGCATGAGTTCCCCATCCCGTGAGGGATGCGTCCGTCACGATCGTCACCTCCGGCCATGGTAGCCAGAACGCAGCCCCCTTCGATGGCCCACCACAGAAGGTCCTGGGCGACCAAGGGCGGCACGTGAACGGTGTCCGACATCCTGCCGGAGGACTGTGACCACTGCATCTTGAGGGCCCATTGCAGAGATCACATCCGCAACCTGACCTCTGGCACCAGAAGAATGCAGGATGCCATGAGGCCGAGCAACCTCAAGAACTCGAACACCGGGAGACTCTGGGCATGTTGAAACTTGTGTACCATCTGCAGAATGTGATGAGCCTTCACCTGGGGAGGGAAACACTGCCCCAGGGACGTGTCGAGCACTGCTCCGATGTACTGGAGCCGCTGAGTTGGCGTCAAGTGGGACTTCTTTAAGTTGAGGGAGAAGCCCAGCTTGTGAAGGGAGTGGCAGGTGATGGACAGATGATGCAGGACTTGCTCGGGAGAGCGCGTCCTGATCAACCAATCGTCCAGGTAGGGGTAGACGTGAATCTCCCCTTTCCTGAGATATGCTGCCACCACCACCATGAGCTTCGTGAAAACCCTTGGGGCGGAGGTCAATTCGAACGGCAGGACCCGAAACTGAAAGTGCGAGTCGCCAACCGCGAACCTCAGGTACTTCTTGTTCTTGGGATGGATCGGCACATGAAAGTAAGCGTCCTTGAGGTCGAGAGACACCAAACAGTCCTGAAGTTGAAGGGCCTGGAGGACTTGAGAAAGAGTAACCATCTTGAACTTGTCATTCCTGAGGAGCTTGTTCAAACCACGCAAGTCCATGATGGGTCTCAATCCCCTGTCTTTCTTCGAAATCAAAAAATAAGGGGAATACAATCCCTTGTTCCTCTGCGCTAGAGGCACCAGTTCTATGGCGCCTTTCTCCAGCAGGGATTCGATCTCCTACGCAAGGAGCGGATCCGGACTCTTCAAAGAGAGATTCCCTGGTGGATTGTCATGAGGCCTCTGCCGGAAAGGAAGACAGTAGCCGTGGGCTATGATCTCCAGAACCCACACATCTGAAGTAATGGCACGCCACAATCTATACAAGATGCTGCACCAGCCTTCCCCCCAACCGGTGAACCATGGGACATGGCCTCATGACTGAGCTGAAGCGGCTGCGGCAGTGCCTGAGGGTAAAGAGGCAACTGCCCGAGCAGCTCTGGCACCTCGAGTACCTTGTTTTCCACCTCTGGCACTCTTACGGTGGCCCCTTTGACTTGCAGCCCCTCTCGATCTACCAAAAGAAGAGTAGTACCGAAAGGAACCTCCCCTCCATTGCTGTCCCCTAGGACGAAAAGGCGGAGGTTGGCAAACTGCAGCGCTCAACGACTTCGCTGCAGCTTTGGAGGTCTTTAACCTCCCAAGGTTCTCGTCCGCCTTGCTGCCAAAAAGATGTTTACCATCAAAGAGCATGTTGAGAAGTCAGGCCTGCACATCAGGAGCAAACCCCGACTTCCGCAACCACGCAAATCTGCGCATTACGGTGCTCGCCGCCATGGACCGGCTGACACAATCTGCCACGTCCAGACCCGACTGAACGGATTCACACATGGCATCCTTGCCATCCTGAACAAGAGCAAGAAAGCCATGCCATTCCTCCCCTTCGGGAATATGTTCAGCCGCCAAAGAGACAATTCCACAGAGTATGAGTGAAACGTGCTAAGGCACACACAGAGTTGGCTGCCTGTAAAGCCATACGCCCTGAAGAAAACACTTTCTTTGCCCAGCCATCAAAACGTTTGTCGTCCCCATCAGGAGGGATGGTAGGGTACGATGCCTGTTTTGCCGGGGCCGTAGCCACCTGCACCACCAAACTCTCCGGAGTGGGGTGTGTAGTGAAATAGCTGGAGTCGCTACTGGCAGGACAGTATTTTTTCGGCAAAGACTTGCCCACTGCCGGGAGACTCTCCGGAGCAGTCCAAGCCACAGCCACCCTTCTTTGCAAGGCCATATGGAATGGCAGTACCGGGTCAGTTGGTGGATCTTGGTCCAAGATGTCTGTCAGGTCACCCTGCAGAAAATCTCCTGGTGGCACAGACCACCCCAAGTATTCTGTGACTCTCGACATGAGGCGCCGGTAGGAGGATTCAGCATGCGTATCCGGCTCAGGCCTGCCAAACACAACCTCCGGGGAGGTGTCCAGACCACTGGCATCGTGCAAAGACTGATGCAGGTCTTCTAACTGGCTATGACCAGATAATAGGTCATCAGGAACCTCCTCAGGAACCATATCATCATCAGACCCTCCATCCACCTCAGAAATATAGTCAAGAGGCTGGAATAAATCCCTGGATGAGGGCAAGTGTTTGGACTTGGCCAGAGCCTTCCTCAGGGTTTCCACTGGTCTCCGGGGCACCTCAGAGAAATCCTCCTCGAAAGGTGTCGAGGGCGTCGATGGAATCGGCGTCGAGCGTGGCGCTGATGGCTTCGAAACAGGCCTCGAGGGCGGAGCCCCGAGCGTGTCCTTCGACAGCCTCGGCGCTGATGGCTTCCTCGGAGGCAGAGCCTCGAGAGAATCCTTCGACTGTCTCGGCGCCGAAGGCATCGAGGTCTTCTTCGAAGACCTCACAGGCTCCGGCGGTCTCGATGGCTAGAGCAATCCACCTTGTCCGACCGGGACCTCGAAGGTTCCCGGTGATCGCGACGACCACTCGAGCCCGAAGGCATGCCAACTGTGTCTCTAGCACGTTCCCTGCCGGTGTCTTTCGACGACGCAGATGGAACGGAGCCCTGCGACTGAAAAATCGCCATCATCTCCTTACGGAATTAATCCCATTCCGCAGGAGTGGAATGCTTGGTGGGACAAGCAACCCGCCGACGGGCAGAGTCCTCGGACGAGGAAGGCAACCGATGATGGCGCTTCCGTGAGTGCCTCGAAGAGGCAGAGGAATAGCGGGACCCACTCCGGGATAGAGACCCCCTGGACTTACGCCGACGATGCGGAGAGTCGCCTCTCAAATCATCAGTCGAAAGCCCAGTGGATTTCGACTTCCGGGGCTTGGACACCTTACCGACAGAAAGCTTCTTCTTATGCTCCCGCAAGGCCTTCGAAGTTAATGACTGGCAATCGTCCGTGGCGTGGTCCTCACCGAGGCACCAGAGGCAGGCGTTGTGCGGGTCCGTCAGCAACATCTTGGAACTGCAGTCCCGACACTTCTTGAAACCCAGCCGTGGGGTAGAAGACAAAGACATCATGAAAATCTTCACAAACAAACTGGTTCAAAGAACCGATAGAGCAACTCAGAAGAACCGAGGCGCACCGAGATCTCCGAAGCGAACACGTTCACGGAAAAAACAGAACTGAGGCTACAGGCGTTGTGCGTCCTACTTATAACATCCGGTGACGTCGGCTCGACGGAGGCCCTCGAGGACAGCGTATCGACGTAGGACGCAGAAAATTTTCCGAAGCAGCACAGCTGTGGTGATTACCTGTCAGAGATATGGCATACGTCGGAGGACCCAATCCCCTCGAAATATTGTTACAATTTCTTGCATTTTTTTTTCAGTGTGCACATTCGTGTTTACCACATAAATGTGGCTAGTGCCCTAAAATAGCTGTGCCACGAGATTTTCCCCTTGTCCTTTGACCATATTGTTAGTTGGCCCCCTTCTTGCTTCTCAAGTCAGCAAATCCCATACAATGTCATGCACTTGCCCGGGAATAATGCTCCTTTCACGGGCTAATGATGCTGTGTGTGTATTTGTGTGGACCAGGAAGTGGGAGGGAATGTCTGGTCCCACTCCAGATCAATGGTGCCAAAGAGTCTGGGTGCTCGGAATGAGTGAAACTCACAGTGATTGGACTGTCTCCTAATTTTAAATTCATATCCCCAGCTAAATTTTGCTTCCTTTCCTTGTTAAAACTATCTGTGAAGGTCAATGATGTAACCAGCTTTAGTGGATATGCCCTTAATTCGATGCTGGAATCATTTGGGGGTTTGCTCTGTACTCTAGGGCTACTAAACACTCTGCCAGGCCCGCTTCTCTAAGTTCTACACAGATTTAGTCCTTTCCCTAGTGCTGCTGAGGTAGCCACTCTTCTACATCGTATTATATCCTCTCAGATGACAGAGGCAGCCCCTAGTTGAACACAACCAATGAATGCAAAATGGTTGCAGCAGTGAAATTTACTTTCGTTTTCACGTCAGTACGCATTACGCACACTGAGGTGAAACTGAAGGAAATACATCCCCCTCCCCCACCCCTGTGCCGTGAGGAAGATACTCCTCCTAACATAGACTGGGGGTTGGATTTAGAATGTGTGTGCAGGTGGCAGTGATCGCACAAAGACAGTGCCGAAAAGGACAAGGTATCTCGTCCTTGGCGGTGCAAACATAGTGCTGAGGGCAAGATACCGCGTCATTGGCATTTACGGGGTTAAAAGCAGATCACTGTTTAGTTTCAGGAGTGGAGACAGACGAGACATCCTTCCTCCTATAGCACAGATTTAGTATTACCACTCATCTTGACTGAAGTCTAATGGGGGTGGATCTCTAGCAGGATGAGGGAGTTAGATACCACGGCTGCCAAAATCTTCAAATCAACGCTCATCCCTGCCCAACCAAATTCCTACAATGCCAGAATCACAGAAGTCCACTCCAACACCAAGGAACTCTTTAAACTCTTTAAAATCTGGAAAGAGCTAGAGAACCCAGTCATTCTGCCATCTCTATTCCCCAAAAATAAGTAATGGTACACTACCATCCAAACATCCCTCAATGACAAAACTAACAAGCTAAGAGATAAAACGACCTCCAAATGCATATGCTGTCCACCCCCTGTAATGCATATGCGAAAATGAGCTAAAACATGGCGCCAGTGCGCAGCCCATTTGGACATTCACTTCCAAACCGCAACCGAAGACTGTCATGAATTCTGCAACAGTGGGCAAGATTATAGTATGAAACAGATGAGCTCACTATGAAAGATAGTTGTTGTATTGTTCGCTCAAGGACGAGCTGAGAAGTTAGTCTGAGATGTGCAGATTCAGTGATAAGGGGTGCTGAGAATGAGCATACGGGAGACAAACTGGGGTTTTCCACTGCTGTCTGGATTTTTCTGCTCTTTGCCTCCCATGCTTGCTAACTGTCCTTCGGCCGGAGACGGTTGTCAACCTAGGAGGGGCAGTGATTTTTACCCCAGAAGAGGAGAGGTATCCTGATGGTAGACCGAGAACTGAAACCCCGAGTGATGAAGTCTTGCTGAGATGGAGGACAGGACGCTCCGCTCCAGACCCCGTTAGTACTCGTGATCTCTCTGCCTACCTGCCACGGGACTGGGTAGAGTCATTGTGGCCGAGATGAAGTTTTCTCCTACAACTACACTAACAGTGATGTAGACCTTGTGTGCCTATCCTTGCTTGTTTATGTATAACCAATTATATGTATGACCAGTTGCATTTATTCCACTGGTTATCTGTATGCTTATAATGTGTGAGTAAAGGGCCTATAAAGATCCAATTATAATCCAATTGTCGGTCTAGGTGAGTATTATTGCCTTCCTGAGTCCAAGAACTTTTAGTACTTGTAATAGAGTGAGTAGCTCTGGAGTCCTTGCACATGCACTGAATCTACCACCACCACCCCCCCCCATTCCGGTCATCACTTCTCCTTTCCTTTTCTCCCAAGTCAGGGTAGCTGATGTGACCAAAACCATACAGCTCATCAAACCATCCAATTGTAAAGGAGACATCTACCCAGCAAACATCACCAAACTTTGCGTTGAAGCCCTGCCCCCCACATCACCAACTTCATAAACGCCTCATTCAACAGAAGCACTGTCCTCACAAGCATCAAAGAAGCCTGGGTTACTCCCCTACTCAAGAAACCTACCCTCGATCCTTGTCTCCCCACCAACTACGGTCCCATCACCACCATACCCTACCTCCTCAAAATCCGGGATCATACAGTCTACTCCCAAATCCAGCCCTTAGTCGAACACCACCATCTACTTGGATCCCATCAATTCGGCTTCAGACCCAAACACAGCACAGAAACTGTCCTCCTCAATCTCAAAATACAATTGGACAACATCCGCGGCTCAGGCATCCTTGCCCTTCAGCTCCTCCTAGACCTGCCGCCCACCTTTTGAACTTGTTGACAACGACATCCTCTGTAAACAACTCATCAGAGGTCCACTTCTCACAGTAAGCCACTTCCTGGATCAAATCCTTCCTGTCCAGTCGCACTTGATCACTTGGACAACCTCGGCATCTCACACCAATTTCACTGATGACACCCAGATACTGCTCCCCATCACTGGCAATCACGCTCATGACTCGCACTACTATCAACCAAACTTGCAGCATAATGCACAACTGGATGACTGAGCACCATCTCTGCCTGAATGACGAAAAACGGAACTTCTCATTGTGGGCTCTCCATACTGCATAAAACATTTGAACCCAGCCTTCTCAGTGTTTACCATTGATGGTAACATCATCCCAGTCTCAAACCAGGTCAAAACACTGGACGTCTATCTGGACACTAATCTTAAAAAGTCCAAACACGTGAGCGCTCTCGCCTCTTCAGCTGCTTACACAACCAAACTCATTGACCTCAACAAACAATTCCTATACGAAGAAAATTGCCTTACATTTGCCAGCTCCATCATAGGCAGTCAACTCGACTACTGCAACGTTCTCCTCTCGAGTACTTCATCCAAAAACCTTACCAATATGCAGCTACTACAAAGCAATGCCCTGAGAGCAGCCGGAGGTTTAAGAAAAACAGACCACATCACTCAAGTTAGGCGAAACTACCACTGGCTGCCGATCAAAGCCTGCATCGAATTTAAAACCTTAACCCTCGCTCACAAATGTATTTCAAAGATTTCAGAGATGCTCCCTCCTACCTTAACCATCCCCTCTCCAATAAACCTACCACCCGATTGCTAAGATTCACTTCCATGCTTTCTTTGTCTGCACCCAGGTGATAAAAAAAAAATAAACGAGCCTGATGCGTAAGCTTCGCATTTACCGCCCCTACACTTTGGAATTCCCTCCCTCCTGCAATCAAAAATTAACCTTCATATATAACATTCAGAAAATGTTGTAAAATCTGTCTAACACATGAATAATTAGGCTGCCATGTATTATGTATTCCACATCTGCTCCACCTGATCACCCACTCCCTATTTTGGTTCAAGCGCCTTGATACCTGAGGGTTTAGGTGCTACATAAATGTAATAAAGCAACACTTATCCAAAGCCACTCACACGGTCAGGGGAAAAGTCCTAAAAAATCAGTGGATGTAAAGATTAACTGTGCGTTACATTCAGATACAATTGTGAAAATTAACCACCTTGAAGAACTTTCAGAGTACCCAATGTATTAACCCAACCCTTTCCTGCTCCCGTCCTACCCACCTCACTTGTACTATATATGCCCATCGGCTAGCCAGATTAGACACAATGAGACACCCAACACAATCCAACACTTGCATACAATAAACACCCAGGCACTGGACTTTACCCCTATGGACAAAACAAGCCAGTGCGCACAACCATAACATTAAATACTAGGCAATTTGACACATAAAACACAAATCAACATAACAGACATCCACAGACAACAAACACCCCAGGCACTGGGCCTCACCCTGATGACTACAGCAAGCCAGTGCACACAATCAACCCTTCTGCAACTCAACACACACAGACTTCAGTTTCTCCTGGTTCTGATCCTATCCCGCTACCCTCTCTAACCAACCCGTCCTCTTTCTTGCAGAGCCACGTGAGCGCCTGGAGGCTGCCCCTGGGTAGTGGTGGCGCTCGATATAAATCAACATAACCTAACATATCTAAAGTTGGATATCCTGCAAAGGCAAGTCATTGAATTCACTTTTCCAAATCGAAAAAGCGCACAGTATAAACGATCATTTGACCTTCAGAAAAGTCATCAACACCTACAAATTAAACCGAGAGGTGGAAGTATAAAAGGTGCACAACATTTATACAAAACATTTTGTATTGGAATATTTTCTGCAGAACAACATCCCAAATATGAGACATTGCATACGAAAGGTTCATGTAGTCTAGTGTGAAAGGGCTTCGCCTGGAAGCTTGACAACCAGAATTTAAATCCTGCAAGCATAGAACACACACTAAACTATAAATTCATCAACATCATAAATGTTTATTTCGAAAAACTCCATAAAACATAATTTCAGAATATACATATATACAAAAAGTCCTCAAATGAAAAGAAATCTTCAGGGAATGTACACAGATTCATATTAAATCTTACTACTCAGGGAGCCAATCACATGCAGTAAAAGTAATAAAAACCTAGGTAAAAACATTGATCTCATATCCATTTCGTATTCTGAAAGCTTTTCTAAGATGCAACAAAAAATCCCATCTGGCACACATTGAATTTGCAAAGAGAAGATAACATAACGCAGGACGGCATTGAGTAAAACATTGTTTGCCTTCTAATAGGTGCATATGCAGGGAAACCATGACTAAATGTAACAGATCTTCCTCAGTTTTGTTACCTAAAGGGCAGATAGTATAATTGGCTGTCCCTGCCATTTTGCAGTGGTTGTTGTTAAAGGTAGACAATTAAAATGTGCTCGTTATAAGCCATCTGTCCTGCCTCTTATTGCTCCATGTCAGGTATTCCTGAAGAGTGTCTGTTGTGCAAATTAGGGCATGCTTACGGTTAGCATTTATTAAAAACTCCTTAGAATCCTGTTGATCTTTTAGGTAATAGAGGAATTTCTTTAAATATTTTTTATGAATTCAAATAAAGGTAACACACCAGTATGTTTGGTGTCCATCACCTGTCGGACTGTTCCATCGATCATCCCTTAATGTTTTTTCTTGTCATGTTATACCTCCTGGGCCTAAAGGTTCGTGTCTTCATTCCCTGGGGCCCTAGCACACTGTCCAAGGCAGTGAACACATACAGATTTTGAATTAACATTTTACTGGCGCATCCACAATGCAATATATGCTGTAAAACAATTTAAATGAAGCAGACCGGGCATGCAGCTTCGTCTGTCCCCCTCCAAGGTGGGGACAGATGGGGGCACTAGGCACGTGCCAGTTTCCCCACCCATAAAACATTTGACTACCAGATTATACAAGCAGGGTACTAGCGCCACCTTAGAAATTATCACAATGAATAAACCTAGGGGCTACCCTGAGAATACTATTTTGAAACATAGGGGAAGCAAAAAACCTTGCTTACAAGGAAGGATTTGACTTTATCAATGAATCTCAGATTATCTTCTTACTAGAAACCTGGGCGCTGAATGTAACAGTATCTGCAAGGATATGCTAAGATTGAAGCTATTAAGGAGTTAATACTGTCATGGTGGCTGCCTGCTAACCTGAATAGATTCCTCACTCAATTGTGAAGCTAAAATATTGGATACAGGTTCCAAGGGTGTGCAAGAAATTCACCTGGGCAGGGGTGCAGCAGTACAAACAGTAATTTTTTATATGTATAATGGCCTCAAAGTAGATGATGAGCCAAATGCCATTCAGTAGGTTTATGAATGAGTTACCATAAATAAAGGAAACTGATATAAGGTGCTGAAAATAATATGTGTCGGCCACTTTAATCTACAGTACGACCCACAAGAACTCTTGTTAGCTCTAATGGTAGATGAAGATGCTGCTTTGAACATTCCAGAACGTAACACTAGTCAACCGAGGAAAGTGTATAGCCAGGCGCTTGAGGCATCGTGCAAGGGCAATGAAGGGACAAGCCAGCTAAACCTTTGTTTGTTAAAGGTACTGTGAGACTGCACATTGATTATGTATTAGTGGAAACCAAGAATTGGCATTAGAGTTCTTGAATATTGTCAACCGCGAGGCCAATGACCATAGACCACTTTTTCTAGAGCTAATAAATAGAGATGGTTGTGAGGAGGATGAAGATAAGGGTGGCAAAATAAGTATTGCAGTAGAAGGGAACACAAGGAAAGTGCTTAAATGGGCCAATATTGAGGATAGAAATATTTTGCCAGTGATCTATCAGAATATCTTACCACTATTGGAATCATTCTTGGGTGATAGCAATATGGATAATCGAGAATCGATCACAATGTCTAAAGAGATTATAAGGGAAATAAACTTGCTAATAATGAGACCCAAAGAACGTGTTAAAGCTGCTACAGTCCAACATGAAAATTGGCATGACAAGAAATGCTGCCTGGCAAAAACTGCAGCCAAAAAGATGCAGCAGGGAAGACATTTGCAAAGGCAATATTGACACATTTGTTAGATTGGATGAAAGATAATCCTATAATGCTCTTCAAGCGGTTTTCCAGTCTGGGTTCAGCAACCTTGATCAGGCATTCAGACTTTATTTACTGATGGAAACCTATCTAAAGCTGAGGACAATGTGTATATATGTAGTCTTCATCGATCTAAAAGTAGAATTTGATGCAGTGCCCTGGAAAAAGTTGTGGGAAGCACTGACGGATGTGAGCATCCCTACACAATTGTTAAATGGAATTTTAAGCCTCTATGCCAATAACACAGCAACAGTGACGTGGAACCTTAATGGTGAAACATTGTCACCCTTTCCTGCCAAAGAGGAGTGAGACAAGGGAGTGTGCTTGCACCCAACGTTATTTTGCATTCTTAAAAATAGGATAATGAACATGTTACCTTCAATTCAGCCAGATGCTCCATCATTGAGCAATTAAAAAATGTCACTTTTATAATATAGGCAGATGCAGTTTTAATTTTGCTGTCCCCATCATGACAAAAAATATAATTGAGATTCAATCAAGGTTGGCAAGGCTAATGGCCTTCCAATACATTTTAGCCAAACCAAATCTATGGTATTCCATCAGACATATAAAAAGGTGCTCACATTACTCCTAGGGTTGAACGTTTGTGCCATAGAACAGAATACCTGGGAATGTATTTCAAAGGTAATGATAGCTGGTTGGAACAAATTGAAAATTGACACTCGTGCTAGAAAGGACAAGTAATGCAGTAATTCAGTTTGCTAATGCAAATGGAAATGGTGTGCTTACTCTGGCCATTAAGGTCTACAGTATTTAAGTGACGAGGGCCACTGTATATGGAGCTGAAATCTGGGGCTTCATGGAGACATCTAGACTTTGATTTGTGAAAAACATTTTTTTTTTGTTTTAACAAGTTTATCTAAACCCTGTTGCAACAGAATACATACATAATTGTACGCAGCATCAATGCTTTACCATAGTTAATCAGCTCAGCCTGTTCCCATAAAGTTCCCCTTGTCTTTTCATTTTTACAGGTGTCGCACCTTCGTACCCACCCGCTTCGCGGAAGTCGCCAGGGATTTGGGAGTTTTGTAAGGGGCGCAGGAACAGCTTTGCCTGTTGCGGTTGGAAAGTGAGTGCCAGGAACTCCCGGTCATATTCCAGAACGGGGGCCCAACAGTCTGTAAAGCGGTGGAGTGCTCCTTCTTTCGATGCCGTAACCTTTTCTGCTACTAGGATGTCTCAGACCTACGTCCACCAGAGCGGCAGTAGTGGGCCCTCCGGTGTTTTCCACTTATGGGCTAGGGTGATTTCGCCGCCAGCAGGTAGTCAGCAACCACGTTGTTGGTCCCTTCCTCGGATAGCAGTCTGTTTTGCAGGGTTCCCAGTAAGATGACCTCCGGGTCCATTGGCAAACTACGGTGCGTGATGGATTCTATGGTCTTGAATTTTTGTGCCACTGGGCAGTCCCACCACATGTGAAAAAACGTTGCTCATGCTCCACATTGTCTCCAGCACTTGGGGTCTAGGGAGCTTTTGAAGTGGTGTAATCGTTCCGGAGGGTAGTACCACCAGTAGAGCAGTTTAAGTGCGCATTCCTTGTTTGTAAGGCATCTGGTGGCCGTACTATTCCTAGATCAGATGTCAATCCAGGTTTAGTCTTCTATCAAGAGGCCCAGGTCTGTTTCTCATTGGGCCATGTACCGAGGGCGTGTGTTCAGCATATCCTTCTGTAGTAGTTTGTATAGCCTCGAGATTAATCCTCTCCTAAAACCCACCTGAAGCTATAGTTCTATGGGGTGAGGCGTTCTAGTGGCTTTACGTTTAGTCTGTGGCTTGGAAATCCACTGGCGAATTTGCCCATACGTGAATCTATCTGTTTCTAGTAGAGCAAATTTAGTTTTGCATTCCTCAAAGGTTAAGGGTGTATTGTTCTCGTACAGCTGCAAAATCGTCTGCAGCCACCCACCGTTTCCAGTTCTTGAAGTTAGCCGCTGTTAAACCAGGGTGAAGCCTGGATTTTTAAAGACTGGCAAGTTTGGGCTCAGCCCTCTATGAATTCCTTTCTTTAGCAATGCCCAATCCCAGATTCTCCAGCACGTTTTGGTATACGAGTCAATGGTTGGCCAGTGCCTGCATGCAGGTCCCAAGAAGATGTGCATTAGAGAGCATAGCTGGCGGGGGGGCGTCTCTGGCCTGTTCTATGAGTGTCCATTTCGGGGGGTTGGTGGGCACGGACCATGCCAGGATGTTAGCTAGTTGTGCCACCACATAGTCATTGCGGAGGCTTGCAACTTCCATCACACCCCATTTGGCCGCTCCTGTCATCACTCACTGCGGCATTCAAGCCTTGCCTTTCTTCCATATGAACCGAAAGGTTTGTTTTTGTAGGCGCTTGAGTGGTTTTAAAGGGCCAAGCAGATATATAGGACTCTAAGTAGGAGGTTCATTTTGCAAGCTGTGATTCTTCCAAGTAATGATATTTCTTGGCTCGCCCATCTGTTGAGGTCTGTCTCCAAGTCGCTGAATAGGCGGGGGAAGTTCGCCATGTAGAGGCCTTTAGGGGTTGGTGTGATTTGTATCCCTAGGTACTTTATTGCTTTCGTGCTCCATTCCAGTGGGCTTGTTTGGCAGAGGTAGTTTCTGTTGTCGGGCATACCTATCGCCAAGGCCCCTGATTTGGCGTAGTTGAAGGAGAAGCCTGCCACTTCTTCAAATAAATTCAGTTCAGCTAGGGACTCTGGTAAGGATGAGTGGCAGTTAGTACGCTTACATCGTCTGCATAGAGGGACACCTTGTATTGTTCACCTTTTATGTCTACCCCTTTGATGGTAGGGTTGTTGCGTATTCTTTCTGTTATTTACCAGTAAAGTACCCCAAACCAATTACTACACATTGAAAACAACTTATATCACATTGCAGACACCATGGCACTGAGACCAATACTATATTGGGCATGATTGTGGGTATCTCCGTATTTGAGTACGGATACGGATGCTATGCAAGGTTTGCTAAAGTTGGAGGGAGGAGCGCAATTGCTGCCTCGGTGCAAGCAAGTTAGGAACATGTTAACGCTAGGGCTCGAAGAGATGTGGGTTAATACCATTGGGACAGTGGGCAATATATTAGTCATTAAAAACGCCCATAGTGCAAAGAGGAAGGACAAGAGGATAATACTTCCTCTATACAGATTAATAAATTAAGGGCGTGCAAGAAGAATTTTGGCCAGGCGAAGTATTTGGACTTAATCAATTCACAGTATGCAGGCTCGTTGTATGTAAGCCAAGTGGCAATAACTGTGTTGTATTTGCAGTGTCCAAATATATCCACAAAACCTGGTTAATCAGGAAAATGATTTAGGTAAAACTTTAAATGCACTTTACAATTTTTTATATTTAGATCATGATCAATTAAATGTGTTCATCATGATTGCAAAATGTTTTGTATGAAGTGTTAAATATGCAACTCCTGGGCACCTCTCACCGGAACAAAAGGCAGAAGATCATGACCCCAGCAAACCCCCAGACTTACCATAACAACATCTGGGAGTCAGGGGGGTAAGCATCATTGTGCCTGTGTCCTCCCCCCACCCCCTTACCTCTGCAAGACCCTGTTCTCCATTTGTCCCTTTGTCTCCTGTCTCCACTCCTCACCTTTGGTTGTTGAACCTGGGTCGGGTAGCCTGCCCCTGGGGGTTAGTCTTGGGTCTGGAAGAAAGGAGAGAACTTTCCTATCATTGGGTACATTGTTGTAAAAATGTTAAAAAGTTTGAAACCAATAACCACCAAAAGCCCACTACATCCTTTTTTTAAAAAGAACTCCTACCTGTGAGAAATATTGTATTGGGCCCTGTGACATTTGGTCACAAAGTCCCAATCATCTTAGGGTTTGGGCTTCTAAAGTTAGGATATTGTGCTTGTGCTTGATTCCCATCATATTACGGCATTTGCATTACTTGCCTGCATTGTACAATCACATTATTTGATGTAGTGTATGTATATAAATATATATTTTTATTCTTTGGTTTATAAGAAAATCCTTTCATATTAATACACTAAAAAATGATAGTAAACAAAATATGTAGGACGAAAAAAAAAGAGAAAAAAATTACATTCTAAACTGCATAAAATTTAAATCACGAAGCACCGCAAAGGACTGTTGGCTTTCCTGGACTAAGTTGCTAGCTGTTTATGTGCCGTCTGGAAAATTTATTCTGTGAACTTGTCACAGTAATCACATTCGCTCTGCCGTTTTGCAAGGAGGAAGTCTTTCTGTGTAACCCCTTGAAGTGCCTGACTTTCGTCAGTTCCAGGTGATTGAGCTCTTTTTTTTTTTCTTCATTGCACTTCCTCTCGGCTTTGGAGAAAGGACTGTGTGCTCTTGGACTGTGGGAGGTGCTAATTTGAAAATTACATGTTTAGCATCCCACTAATTTTGTTCTTTTTTATTTTACTTTAAAGGTACTTTGTGATTGGCCCGCGCCTGGCAACGCCCTTTACGCCTCCCCTTATCCTCGGCTCTCCGGCGCACCCGCGCCGCGCACCGCGAAGCATCGCAAAGGACTGTTGGCTGTTCGCGGCGCGTGGCGTGGGATTGCCCTGGTTTTTCGGCAGGCATTGTGTGTCAGTTGGGATTTACATCTACTCTGCCTTTCGTTATCAGACGTATTTGTTTTACATTTTACATGGTTTAGTCTGTGTAATTTACAGTTTGGTGTGCACTGTGTTCTCTCCCTTCGATCAGGTGCAGATAGCTATTCCCATGGATTCCACACTCGCGACACTTAGGAATGGCAAATGCCTAAAAGAAGTGGCAAAAATCCCGCAGTCATCCAAGCCCCGTAAATCAAATACGGAGGCTGATCAATTGAGGGAAGTCTCGAAACAATCGCCTTCTTTTAGTGCCTTTCATACTGCCATTTCACATACCATAGAAGCGATGTCTCCCCCTCGACTTTCTTTGTCTTTGCAAGATGCTCTTCAGTTGCCTGATACTTTGTTTGTTGACAAACTAAATACTCCCTTTTCATTAAAAACAGCAAACGATGTGGACACCATGTCCGATGTTTTTTCGGGGGAACTTGGTAAATCGCACCTTGCCATCTCTGACACCTCGATGCTGGCGCCTGGTGTGATATCTGCCCTAGAGCGCCGTATTAGCCTCTTTGGGACCCTCTACGCCAGCTGCAGCCTCTTGTGGCTTACGTGAGCAAGTACACTTCCATCCTATCATACTCCCAGACTCATTTCGATCCAACAAAATTGTGCAAGAGTGCCCTGCCCCTAAAACATTGGGAAGTTCACCTCCAAGTACTTTTCCTTCAAATAGAAATCTGCATTTTGAAGATCCTCTCAGCCACGATTCTACTCTTAAACACTTACCTCAAGACTTCACCACTGCCCAGGTATACTCCCAACCATTAATCTCTCCCATACCGACTGATGTGAACTCTTCCCACCTGATTGAACAAGAGTTACACTCTTTCCCAGTCCTGTCTCGTATTCTCAATTTACTTGACAAAGGACATGAATTCACTCATGAACTCCTAAAGGACTTAAGAAATTCTATTTCGTCTAACTCGCTGCAACTTGCTAAACTTGAGGGCTTCATTTTGAACCAAGAAGCTCGTTATAACTTTCATACAGCTTGCCCTCAACGTCTGGCTGAGTCAGTAGGAAAGAGTCTGCCTGTTATCCCTGCTATGCAAGTCTGCACCTCGCAAAGCACTCAAACAGTAGATGCTCCCCTTCTGCTTAATGGTATGCCTACTTCTTTTGCGAATGCAGTAGCACAATCGGCATCAGTGGATTGTACAAATTCCATCTTTTCTTCCACTGAGTTAGCCGAAATAGCTAAACTCCAACACGATAGAATTTTCCAAATAGAACAAATTATGATCAACTCAAAATTATTTGATTCGGAAGCTATTGGAACGGCGTTACCACCCCCTCTGACTGCTCCTCATGTCAATACTCTTCCTTCTCCAGATAGTCCATCTGTTCTTACAAACCTTTTAGATGGTGATGACTCCGTTGAGTCATTGTACGCCTCAGATAGACCAGCAAATTTATACCATCCTTCACGCAGAATGAAAAAGGCATACCAGAGAGCGTTGAAACGCAGAAATAAATCAAAGGCAAATAAAAACTCTTCATCTTCTACTGATTATGTAGCCCCCTTCCGGCAAGGCTCTGCTGCTACTTGCGAAACACTTGATGCTTCAATGAACATCTTGCAGTCGGAATCTGAAGATTTACAACTAAATTCGAGTCAATTAAATGAAGAAAGCCAAATTGCCCTGCAACTGAAATCCGTTAAAAAAACACAAAAAGAGAAAAAGAAACTTTTACGGTCTACATATCTCCAACCTATTGTAGAAAATTCCTTAGAAGATCAAAAGGCCGTAGTAGGTGCTGTATGTGGTGGAGGCAATATGCCGCCTGTCGCCTCCTGTCAAGCTAATTTGTGCATGTTTTTTCCTGCTATGGAGAATAAAAAAACCTCATGCTCAATTAGTGTGGCTAACTCTAAGTCAGATGTTGTGGATTATAACACTTCTAATCTGCCCTCTGCTCAAGTGCTGAACCATCTTCCCTCTCTGAGTTTCGCAGATAGAACCCACAACTTCTTCCCTACAGAATAGTACTCTTCAGCCTTTATCTTCTGATGTGTCTGTACAAAATTCTACTCTGTTGTCAGCCGAGTCAAAATCCACCATTACACAGTCTGTGCCTATTGCAACTTCTACATGTTCTGGTTCTACGCTGCCTGCACCCATTTGCGTTGAGAGACACGAGGTGTCGGCTTTATCCATGCCAGTCGGTCCCTCTACTCCAACACTCACATTACTCAATAGAAGTCTAGCTGCCTTCAATGATATTCCTGAGGAAACTCAAACACTGATTGGCTGGTCTAGCAATCCCCTAATTAATGGCATGGCTCCTATTAACCGTTCCTTCTTGATGAACACGTTGTACAAAATTCCCTCATTACGCAATCTTATTTCACAAGATGTTGATTGGATAAAGCTGCCTTCGATTAACAACAATCGGATGCTTTGCAAAGTCTTTTCTCCGATTGTTGCAAAACTTATTTGGGAACACAAAAACGACTTGATATTTTTGGGATTGGAATTGCAGGCTTTCTCAGTTCTCGAAAAGGCGATGCAATTTCTAGAATTCATTCCTCCCCGGCTGGCAAAGAATTCTAATATTTCGAAGGATTCTTTGTCTGACACATCAGAAAATGCTAAAATCTTAACACAACTGGCTTCCTTGACCTCTGCTTTAAATGGTTTTTTGGGGACCTTGCCTACTTTACTCCCTCTTAATATACTGGCAGTATCTACCTCTTCTTCAGCTATAAACTCATTATGTAAAAACTTCATCCTTCAGTCTTGGAATTGTTGTGGCTTTAAGAACCTTTTAAATCGGTTTCAAAATAAGGCTGCAAACTCACTCCCTACTATTATGTTTCTACAGGAAACTATGTGTTCCAACAATTTTTCCCTGGATGGTTTTACAGCATTCCACCATGTAGCGATTCAACCATTAATAGGGCGCCCAGTGGGAGGCATTTCCATACTACTCAACAATGAGTTACGATTCACAATTAATAACCAAGTTGCTACTCAATTATTTTTGATGATTGATGTTAATATCAATATTTATGGGATAAAGAGAATGGTGCTTATATCACTTTATTGGAATCCCTCCTCTCTCCCCATTGTTGATGCGCTTGCCTTTCTTAACGATGCGCTCATGGATATCCATTATTATCATCCTCCTGCAGAGATTTTAATTGGTGGTGATTTCAATGCACACTTACATGCAGCCTCCTCTGGTATTCCTTTACATGCTGTTTCACAACATGCCAAAAACTCCTATGAAAATGGTGTTAAATGGACTAACTTTCTTGCGGGCTGGGACCTCTGTGTAATTAAAACACATTGTTCAAGCTCCCGATGTACTTGGCATAGGGGGAATGCTAATTCCATTATTAACTATATAATCACTACGAAGTCCTTGTCAGGCCTACTTTCGCCAAGCATTCCCTTTTTTCCACAGTATGGTGATCATGCTATTTTAGTGAGCACTTTTTGGCCCAAACTGACTTATTTATTAAGTTACCTGTTTTGGCTTTAGTCCAAAATGATAGGCCCTTTCTTTCAATACGCTGGAATCATTCAACATGTCGTCGATTGACCTTTTTAGTCAATCGTGATTGGTGGCCGGATCCGCATATTGATGACAGTTCCTCACAAGCGTTATTATCATGGAACACTCAGATGATACAGAATCATCTTAGAGATATAGCAGAATCTTCTCCTAAGCAATCTAATACTCCTAACCTAGCGCCAAGTTTAGCTTCTCGCCTTGCTAATATAAAAAAGGAAAAAAACTCTGCCCTCCGTCTTCTTAGGAAAAATCTACTGAACATGAGCTCTTCTTGCTATATAAAAGCTAAAAATACTCTTCAAATAAATTTTAAAATGCAAATTAAATCTGCTCGTGCCAATTTTCATCTACTTGGCAATCAAAACATGATTCGCCTAATTTGCAAAAAAAACATCAGGGATATTTGGAAAATTCTTCGAGCCTCGTCCAATTTGGACCATCCTCATATGGAATCAGCAATCGACGGCGTCTATTGGTTTAATTTCTTCGAGCACAAATATTCACTGCCTATGCGCTTTCATAAAGTAAATTTACCAGACCTAACTAAATATATACCAGAGACTTGTCCATGGGATATAGATGATATTCTTCTAGCAATTGCAAAGCTAAAATCCTCAAGGTGTGCAGGCCCTGATGGTCTGCCGCCTTGTGTGATAAAAGATGATCCTTTATTCTGGGCCAATGTACTTTTGAAGGTATTTCAATCAATATTTAAATCAAAAAGCATTCCTCCGTCCTGGACCTGCTCTATTATTATTCCTTTGCACAAATCAGGCCCTTTAAATAATCCACTTAATTTTAGGCCAATTGCGCTTATTGATGTGGCCGCAAAGATCTTCGCCTTATTGCTTCTAAAAGATATTGAAAAATATATCTTAGAAAGGAAGATACTTAATAAAGTACAGACCGGCTTCAGAAAACATATGGGGACTCAATTAAATGCCACTATTCTTGCACATCTGATTGCTAAATCCCATGAACCTGCAAACGGACCAATTTTCATTGCTTCCCTGGACTTATCATCTGCTTTTGACTCTGTAATTCGCAGCAGACTGTGGGCTAAAATGCTGCTTCTCGACTTCCCCCCTGATTTAGTAGCACTTATTGCTCTTTTACATCATAATACCTCATTCCGGGTTCGGATTGCAAACAATGGCCGGTTGACTCATTCTATCCCCACGGCTACTGGTGTCAAGCAGGGCTGCAATCTTGCAGCAGTCTTATTCAACTTATACCTGATGGACATTGAGGGTATCTGGGATTTCTCTAAATCTAATTCGGTCCGTCTTGGCAAGCTTCAATTATCTTGGCTTTCTGGGCTTCAGAGCAAACTAGATACCTTTTCCTCCTTTTGTAGAGAAAACAATCTCTCCATCAATGCTGCTAAATCAAACATTCTCATATTATGCTCTAAAAAAAAAATTCGTAAATTTAAGTGGCAAATCGATTCCAGATACCTTCAAATCGTTAATCAAGTGACTTATCTTGGTTACAACCTAGCAAATAATGCTTCCGCCAGTTTTTGGAAAAGAGCAATTGTTGAAAAAATCTTACCGTTGCAAAATCAAATGCGCATAATTTATCGTAAATACTGTAAGTTTACCTTAGCGCCCTTGTTTGAGTTCTATTCCAAAAAGGTAGAGGCCATTATATTATATGGTCTGGATATATGCTTGGTAGATTTGTCGGTCTTCTTAAACAACATTCAAGCAAAACTGTGGAAAGTGACTCTTCGCCTCCCTACCTTTCTGCCAAATGCACTCGTACGCCATGAACTAGGCCTAAACTCTTTGGCATCTCGACATCAGTGGCGGCTCTTGAAACTGTACCTCAAAATGAACTTCCCTCTGGAAAATTCGCTTTATGAAGATTTCCACATCATGTTGAGAGAATCGCAGCCTAGATCGATTACACACTTTCGACAGCGAATACTTAACATTCTAGCTGGGATCAATCTTCCTGCTGAAGATTTAGAGATCAAATTAAATATTGCCTACAAACGGCTTTTTAACAACGATTGGGCTGCAACTTGCCTACAGATATCTCAATATGTATCATTTGTGGAATATGCATCTTATAGACTAGCACAGGTTCCACGTCTATCCTATCTTATGCTGTGTCCTAGTGCTGAGACCCGGGAAATCTACATGCGATTTCGATTTGACCTTATTCACACTAAATCAAGAACTCAATTTTGGTCCCACAACGAACATATCTCTGCTGATGATACTTGCAGATTTTGTAAACTTGCAGAATATAGTGAAACTTTAAAACATCTCTTTATGATTTGTCCAGTCTTCGAAGCAGATAGACAAAAAATCATTTCTGCTTTTAGCCCCAGTAATACCCAACTTGGAGGAGATTTAATTTGGTCGCGCTGTATGTGGGGCGCTTCAAAGGCAATAATTTTGGCAACGGTACGCTTGATAAAAATCATTGATGCAGCAATTTCTCTACAGCTAGAGATTTCAAACTCTTAAAAATTGATGTATTGCATTGAATTTGTGTTTTGTTAATGTATATATCCTTTAGACTATGGAAAGGCTTGTTCATGAATAACTGCTCGCCTAATTGAATGATCTTGCTTGCTCTTTGTCATGAACTATGTAATCTGCTTAATTGTGAAAACTCCGGTCGGAGAAGTCGTTTGTGTATTGTGAATATTCGATAAAAGTGAACGCGCATATATTCGTTACGTCCCTAACGTTTTGCTGTCTAGTAACTGTGTTTTATTTATTTTAAAATTGAAGTGAATTCGCTGTAAAAAGTTTTACTGTATTTTTGTATGTGATCTAAATTTGTAATGATGCGTAAGCATCAAAAACAAAAATAAAATAAAAATAAATAATTTCAATCACATATAGACATAATAGCAAACGGTGGACTGCTAAAGAACATGCTTATTTAAATAATAAAAATTCAAGTTATAAAATCTTGTGCAAAAAGTTAATTGAGGCAATCAATAAATAAGCTTAATTTCCATTCATGATTCTCTGCCAAAACCTGATGGCCATAAGGCTAGCTACATTGTGGACAAAAGAATTAAAATGAAAGCATCCAATCATAGTCATAGATTAACATTACACGAACAAGAGGAATAGAGTTTCTACTGTAACACAACAGAATCTACAAAGCCTCAATTCTCTTGGTATTTGTTGACGTGCTGCCAAAATCTCAAGTGTAGGATAGAAGGTAAGCTTTAAAAGCAGGATAGACATCATCCATTTCCTACTCGGAACCTACTTAAATATTGAGGAATAATTTCGAGTCCCTTTTCATTGTAGGTAATGTAAGAAAAGAGTTTCTTTCCCAGCAAGGTGTCTAGTGGGTTAGCCAATCCCTTATGATGTCTTTTTTCGATTTGTTTTTAGAGCTCACTGGGTTATCCAACAATATAGAAATTGTGATTTTAGAAGTCTCCATCAGTAACTTGCAGCTGTTAACCCAGTCAGGCTGTTAACCCAAGCAGTGAATACAAAATAACTCAACGTACATGGAGTTGTACGGCGCATCCAAGATGTTCCGAAAAAGTAGCAATTCTTTGCAATTTATAGAGGACTGTACCATTCAGTCTTGAGTTGACTAATGGAGTTTAGTGTGAATCCTATACTTCCATTGTTCAAACAACTTGAGTTTGCTCTCTTTTTGGCTCCACTTGAATGAACAATGTTTTCTCATATTTTTGAAAGATCATGACCTTTGTCTTTTTAGAATCAATGTTAAGGTCCTTTTTCTTCATATATGAATCAAGGGTAGATGAGCTACGCTGCAGACCTATTGGAGTTCGATCAAGCAAGCCCAAATCGTCAGCATATGCCAAACCATTAATTTGCGTATCTGCTAACTGTGGAGGGAAAGCGTTAATAAGCTCTACCTCGGATGCTTAATCTGCTATATATATATATGTTAAATAATGTGGGCACTAAACCGCAACCGCTGGGTATACCCCTATGAGTCGGGGTGTAATCAGATAAAGAACTTTCTACAGTTAGACGCAGTTGAACCTAGTTCCATGATAAATATCTATCAAGATATTTAGTAAATGTGGCGGGCGTATCCAAGCATCCAGTTCGCGATTGAAGGCCAAGGAACAGTCCACGAATGCTGTATGCAAAGGTTACCCTTTCTTAATGGACTTATGTGGAAGGGAGATGAGGAAGCCGTTTAAGTTTGTCCCCAGGCATTTCCTTAAACCAAATTGGGTCTTATCAATAATGTCACTTTCTGCCATCTGTTTGGGTTCTAATATAGAAGATTTTACAGGATGGATCAATAAGCGCGATTGTTTCTTAATTAACTGGATTGTCCCTGTCACCCTTCTTTAAAATCGGTATTAAAAAAGAATGCTTCTAGGAAGGGGCCAGACAGTTATGGTTAATAATGGAATCAAAGAGTATTATTAAGGTAGCACTCCATGAGACAGGGTCCATTTTCATAATTACTTTGGAGCTACCATCTGGACCCATAGCCTTAGATGATTTACAGGCCGATTCATGGAATTAATGTGCGCTGAAATTTTCGGCGAAGGCATGCGAATCGCAGTGCCAGTGAGAAAATCGCAGCGAAACCCACGCACAGCGATTCATGGAAGTCCGTGCGCGTGTAAATCCCAGAATGTGCGCCAAAATTCTGCGTGGCGCACGCTGGCGCACACGTCTCCAAACACTGTGCTCTACGCGCACAGCGAAATCGCACATAGCATGGCGCACACAACAAAAGTAGGAGGAACAGGGGGCGTGACACGCGGAATGGGGAACAACGCGTGAAAATGTGGGCGTCACGGGGGAAGTACAGGAGGCAAATGCGCGGAACGCCCACACGCACGTTCAAAACACGTATTCATGGATTCGAACAGGGCTAACGCGTGTGCCAAAAAAGACGCGCTAATCCAGAAACACGTACGCCAGCAGGAAGCAGGTGTACGTGGACCCGCGCAGCATAAAAGTGCGCGCAAACAACAAACCAGCTCAGACGCCAGGATGAATATACCGTTCCTAGCAGCAGTGGTCGTGGGATACCGCAGGAGGAGGAGGAGGAGGATAGTCGGGCCCAGAATTTTCACACCCAGAACCAGCCTTTTTGGGATGCCTGATGACCAGGTGTATGGGAGGTACAGGTTTCCACCTCACATAATACTCGACCTGGTGAGTGAGTGGGAGGATGACCTCACATCACCCACCCTGTGCTCCCAAGCACTCAGCCCCCTGGAGAAGGTCCTCAATGTACTGCACTTCTTGGCCACTGGATCATTTCAGCGGACAAGTGCTATAGTGGGGGGTGTCACATGCCACGCAGTCACGCTGCCTATACCAGGTCTTGGCCATCATGACTGCACGCCCATCAGTCCGCAGGCACATATAACTGCCCAGAACAACAGCAGAAAGGCAGGCTGCCGTCCAGGATTTCTACGGGGTGGCACAATTCCCCAAAGTCCTAGGTGCCATTGATTGCACCCATGTGGCTCTACTTCCCCCCAGGGCATCAGAGCACATCTATAGAAACCGCAAGCACTGGCAGTCCATCAACGTGCAGGTAGTATGTTATGCCAAGGGAATCATCACCTCAATATATGCCAACTATACAGGGTCCACCCACAGCAGTTTTATTTACAGAATGTCAAACCTTAACCGGGACCTAGAAGCTGGGCGGCATGGCGATACATGGCTGCTCGGTGAGTATAAATGCCACAGCACATGCATGCATGTCAGATACTGAGTAATGGCACAACCACACTAATGATACCCATCACCACCTCCCCAGGGGACAGTGCCTACCCTCTGAGCATCCACATGATGATGCCAATACGGAACCCCACCACGCCACCCGAGGTAAGATACAACACAGCCCACATTGCAACCCGGGGCATAGTGGAGCGCACATTCGGAGTGCTCAAGTCACGCTTTCGCTCCCTTGACCGTTCTGGCGGGCAGCTGTTATACGTTCCCCCAGTAGTGTGGAGGATCATAGTGGCAGCATGTGTCCTGCACAACGATGCAACACGCCAGGGCCTGCCCGTGGACATGGTGGTGTCCCCACATCCCCAACCACATGCACAGCCGCTGTGCATGGACGGGGAAAGGGCACGGGGTGAGGCAGCCCGTACGCAGCTGGTGGCTAATTACTTCACCTAAAATCACACCCCTGTGGAGTGCACACAGCCCTGGCACATACCAGCTTGACAATCAATGATGATGAGTCAAGTGACAGTCAACTGTCACAACCATACCAGCCTGAAATTGGTCACCTGGAAGTGTTATATTGTGTGCATCCCTACCTACACAAACACCACCAATGCTGTGTCCTCAAAAGACACACTTCTATTCTGCTAAATTCATTACCCCCTTGCAAAATAAAACATGACAACAGTGCCATGTCACCCAACCCCTCCCCAGCACCGCCACCCAACACACCATGGCATGTCATGCTATGTGAGAGCAAACAAAGCAATCCCCAAAACCTGACACAAGTGTCACAAAGTACAGCGTCCCTAATGGCAACTGGCCACACACAGTATGCTCCCAGCAATCTAGAACTAACAACACACATGACCAAATACTTACCAACAATACAATGCAGCTACACTACCTCAAACATAGCAAAAACATGACAGTACTAAGTTAAAGTAGTGGTAGTCTTACAACCTGATTATGCCAGCACATCGACCCCTTCCAACTGTACAGTGTTGCTGCCATGCAAATGTGTAAGTGCACTGCTTACAACATGAACTCCATCTCCAAAGTAGACGGCCTTGTGAAGACATGAGGAATTAACCTGCAAATTAGGAGGAAGACATGGATGCACAAGCACATATCAATACACCATGCAGTGTACAATACAACAATAATATCCACTAGGAATGTATACACAGTATTGACTACAGACTGCCCACACAGCTCATGGGAGTCCAATGTCACTGTGTAATTCACTGTCACTTGGGCACACCCTTTGCAAGCCCATGGAAACGGGAAGCAGGAGGGGTGTCTGTCTCACGAACCCAAGCATCTAACCCAAATTCAGGGCAAGCCTGCATGGGCCCAGCCGGAATACAGTGGATGCCCACGGGAGCCACACAAGGCAACACACTGTAAAAAAAATAAATCTAAAATGGCCATGTGGGGGCCGGGGGAGGAGGGCCACCCAGGAGGTCCGAGGACAGGGTGCGCACCAACAGCCACCTGTGTGGATGTTGGGGAGAAAAAAAAACACCTCCATGGGCTCATGGCCTGCACGGCTATGCCAATGTGGGAGAACTGCTGCTGTCGCTCTCATCACACTCTGCTGCTGCATCAGGAGGTGGTGGTGCTATGGGAGGCAGCCTACGCAAAGCCCTGGTATGGTCCTCCATGGCAGCAAGCATGCGAGTGTGGAAGGTCTCGTTCTGGAGGATTATAGTGCGCAGATCCCCATGCAGCACCTGACGTGATGCCCGGATCTCCTCCTGAGTTGCCTGCATCTCAGCTGAGAGCGAACGTGTGCGCTGCTCCAGCTGCTGTTCTGTCCTCAAGTTAGTGGAAGCCTCAAGGTCAACAAGAGTCTCCCTGAGGTGATGGAGTTCTACCCTCAGGGCTTCCCTGTGGGCCTGGGACTCTATTGAGATCGATTGGCGTAGAGTCTCCAGTGCCGCTCGTCGGTCCCTGTTGGACGCCAACATGTCTTCCCTGTGTGATTGGCAAATGGATTCTGTTGCCTGCTGTAGTTGCTCCATCTGCCTTTCAGGGGGGACAATGGAAGTGGCCACCCTCTCCATTGCTTGAGCCATCATCTCAACTGATGCTGCCTGTTGGGTTGCCATACCGTACATGGATTGTTCCCATACGGTATTGGCTGGTGGCGTATGGCCACCGCGTCGGCGGGCACCACACCTGTTTGGGGCAAGGCGATCTCCGCCTTGCTGTGCCGGCACTGCCTGAGGCTGCAGGACTGCATTCCCCCTCTGATCTGCTGGCCCAGGAACAGGATCAGATGTTGTGGAGTGTGACCCTGCATCCATAACCGCCAAAGGCGGATTTACCAACACTGACATCCCCATAGAGGGTTCTACCCCTGGTGCAGGTCTGTTGGACAGAACAGAATCCCTGCCAGAAACACTTGCCTGCGACAGCACATAGGTCTCATCATCCGAATCGGCACCTGAATAGAGGTCTGGGAAGGTGCACCCAGAGACACCCCTGGACAGAATGGTCTGCAGCAAGATTGGGTTCTCACCCACCACCACACTACGTCCCCCACTGGTGCCCGTTCCTGCCTGAGATTCCTCCTGGGTCTGCACCATCTCCTCAACCTCAACAGCATCAAGTGTGTCCTCCCCTGCAAAAACATGAAAGACAAAAAATGGAAAGCGGCACCATAGCACACAAATAGGCCTGACAAGCTACAGAACCAGTACATGATTTACACATGTCCCACATGACTATAACCCTCCCATGCATGCACTGTCACTGAGTTGGAAGGGGAGGCAAAAGGCAGACACTGATGACACCAAGATGGAAGAGCAACACATTTGCTGCATGCTGGGTAGCACTGCCATCACACATTGGCCTGTGAGTGGCATGTCCAATACACATACATGACACATGCCATCACACAGATGGCATGTACCATAGCCATGGTACATTCCACAAGTACATCCATATGTCAGTGAATGAGTACTGTCAGCCATCCATGTGAGATGGACATGATGAGATGAAAAATGCTACATAGTGTGACAAAATACGCATGTGCCACACGCTGCAACACATCCAGTGTACAAAAATACAGTGATTGCAGGCCGATGTACACATCAATGTTTGTGCACTTCAACATGACAGGAAACAACTATCATGTTCCACATTCAAACAGGCCCCAAAAAGGTATGTGATCAGGCCAGTACTCAATCAGCCTGAATGGTCAAATCATTCACCTAACAAGTTAACACATGTGGGCAAATGTGGGGTTCATCAATGACAGAAGCATGTCAAAAATGTGACAATAGGGCTGAGGAATGCGTAGCAAAAGTGGGAGAATTGAAACAATCAGCCTGAAAGAACACTGAAAAATACAAACAATGTTGTTGCAAGATGCCACTTCAAGGGCAACTGCCGTAATGTCGCGCTAAATTACTACTGTGGGCAGAAGGGATACTGTCACACCCAATTCCAAGGCCGCTGAATGTTTTGGATGAAGCACATGGGTGACCCATACCACTCGGGCACACACACCCTCATCTGGCACTCAATCAGACCCCGTCACCCAAACAACATACACATGCATTACACACACATGCATGGGCACTCACCGGACAATGCATCATAATCAGGTAGTTCTCCCACACCTTGGATCTGTTCCTCTGTGACGAAGGCCCCAGCAACAGACTCATGTTCAGTGAGTTCGTTGTCCTCTTGCGGAGACCCACCGCCAGTCACCAGTCACCAGTGTAGCGGCATGATTTGAGGCCAGCTTGTTCTTTGCTCTGCGTTTCAGGTCATTCCACCGCTTGTAGCAATCATCAGCTGTGCGCCTCACAAATCCAAGGGCACTTATGCGGTCGGCGGTGGTCTGCCAGTGTGCCCTACGTTGACCAGGTGTGGTCTTGCACCCTGCAGTCACCAACATTTCGCGGCTATGTGCCGACACATAGGACACAAGTGCATCAAGTTCCTCGTCATTAAAGCAAGGCTTCCTTGACGTGCCGGAGTGTGTAGCAGTGTCTGGGGTCTCAGCCTGTCGTGCCAGAGCACCCTTCTTCCTCTTCTTTAAAGGTGGAGAGGAGCCAGAGTGGCTTACACCGCTCTGGTCAGTAGGGGCAGAATCACTGGTGGACTGGGTAGTAGGAGTGTGGGAATGCACAATGACCATAGGTCTTGATGCAGGCATTGGTTGCAGGGTAATGTTGGCAGGGGGAACGTCAGTTTGATGAACCTGGACTGACACTGTCCTGGCTGGGAGAGTCAGAGCTGGGGCGGATGGGGCTGCAGCTGCCCCTGCAGCCTCCCCACCCTGCATACTTGGGGCAGCAGATGACATAGTTGCCCCAGATCCACGTGGCTTGGTGACAACAACTTGCACCGCCACACGTGGCCTAGACTTGCTGACCTGGAAGTCAGCCTGGGAGTCATCCTGTGCCAGGTCAGGTGCCACAATGGGCTGGTCCAACAGGGGCTGAGCTGGGATGGTGTCAGCCACGTTTCCCTCAACCATGGGGGGGGGCATGGGTGTCCCTGATTGTTCCTCCACACATGGGGGTATAGGGACACCCTGCAAATCCCGGCCACGTCCCCTACCGCGCCCACCAAGCCCACCTTTTGAAGGTCGGCCACCTTTGCCTCCCTTACTGCTTGGTCGCCTCCCAACCATGGCACTGATGTTGTTGTGCGTATGGGAGTTGCAGTAAACTATTGTCCTGGGCAATTGGGGGTCAAAGGGGTAGGATACTAGATGGAATTCGTACCCTAGTGCTCTAACAAGGCTGTCTGTGACCCCTGGGGGAAGATGACGGGTCACGCAACGCACAGGCAACTCAAAATCAAAAATTAACGTGCACGCAACCCCTCGTAGACCACGTGCGTGGAAAAATGAACCCGCACTACGCTGTGGCACCCAGAAACACAAAAATAAGTGTACACGTAATACACGCAGCCTATAATGACCACTGAAGGGGAACGCGACACACGGGGCAAGCACAGTTGCTAAGTACGTGCGGAACTCACCGTCTGCCTGGAAAAAGAAAGTGAAAAATACGCTGTCTGAGGAGACAGGACAAAAGGAGAAGTGAACTCTGTTTGAGGAAACGGGCCCAACAAAAAATCAGAAAAGAGCTGTCAGAGGTAACAGGGAGTACGAACTAGAAACGCTGTGAAGTAATCGCGTGTGAACCGACAAGAAGTAAAGATTTCACCCACTCGCTCTCCAGGAAAAGCACGTACAAGGAAATGGCGTCTTACACGTAGCTTTTAAACCGGCCCACACGTACACGTCAGATACGCGTGTACGCGGGCCCTTTCCTCCAATTACACGCGATGACACTCGGACGTGCAGTTTTTCCACGTGTGCTCTGTCATCATGTGCTATGAGGGAAACGGCTGCGCGCGTAATGTAACTCACGCGCTTACGCGCTAAGGGCCTTTGGTCCAATGAAATCGCGTGTGTGTGCTGACGCGCTTACGCGCTAAGGCCCTTTCCTCGAATTACATGCTGACGTGCAATTTTTTCACGTGCCAAATCACTCCGTATCAAGCTGGCCATGCGAAAACACACGAAGACCACGCTCCTGCCCAGAAGGCCGAATTACTGCCCCCAGAGCCCCGAGCACGCTCCCACCTGTCATCTGCTGCTGCCTGACTGCCTGCTGCCCACGTGCCCTGCAATTTGTTGCCTGCACGTCAGTCAGGGGTGTAGTTGCTGTGACCACCCCTGCTGGAACCGAAGACTCCCGACTGGGATTCCATCGCTCCACAGCCCAGCCCCAGGACCCAGTTGCCCACCCACTCCTGACTCTGGGGTTGCCATGTCCAGCACAACACCATCTGGCAGCACTGGCAACCCCCAGCCAGAGAGGCAAAGGGCCACCAGCTTCACTGCCACCGAAGTTGGTGTCCTGGTGGAGCAAGTCCTGGGGCAGTATGATGCCCTCTTTGGAAGTTTGCGCGCCGACAATGAAGGACGGACCAGGATCTGGATGGACATCGTGACTGCCATCAACGCGGAGGGGGTGGCAGTCCGCGACTTACATCATGTCAAGAAGCACTGGGAGGACTTCAGGTCCAGGACCCTCAACAAGGCCCGGCGCCTCGCTAAGGCAGCGGATACCAAGGGGCGCCGGGGCCAGCTGTCGAACCATCAAATGAGGGTCCTGGAACGCATATGCCCAGCGCTCTACGTCCAGATCCTTGAGAGGCAGACCCGTCTGGAGTCGAGCGGTAAGTGTACATGCTTGTTGATAGTACGCTGTGCGTGTCATGGTGTGCCAGTAGTGTGCAGGTTGCACATGTGTTTATGTAGGGCCATGTAGGGATGTGTATGAACAGGGGCGTGAGGCTGCCACATGCTAGTCCTCTCAGTTGTGAGACACATTGATGGTGTATGTGTTGGTAAGCATGCTGGGCAAATGCAGGTGTGGGAGCACACATGTTTGAATTTCTGTGTATGTACATTGGCATGGTTCTGGCATGGATGGTGGTTCATAATGCATGTATCTGCACTGTGTACATGTGCATGTATGTGTATCTGACAAGTGTGCAACGGTGATGTAACATGGATGCACGTGACAATGATATGTAGAAGGATGAATGGCAGATGTGACATGTATGGCGATCTCATCACTGCAACAGTTGGAGGATGCATGTAAGTGTGGTGGCGTGTGTGCATGTCTAGTGCACTCCTTGTGTTTCATGTGATGTCAGGCTTACCTTTGGCTGTTCATGCTGTTGTATGTGTATGGATGGTGCCGCCTGGTGCAATATTGCTGTTGAAATGTTCATGTGTGTGAGTTAAAATGACATGTGTGTTGTGGAGTTTGATGCCGTGTCTGTAGTTAAACAATGCCACTCATGTGCAACTGTCATGTGTGTATCAGTCCATTGTACAGTGCCCTGATGCCTGTGTTTTATCTCTCCCTGTCTGCAGCGTCAACTGAAGAAGAGGGCGGAGAGGGTGCTGTGTAGCACAGCGGCAGGGATCATCCCGCCAGCTGGAGACGCAAGACCCGGCTCCCCTCCCAGGTTGTCATCTTGTCGGGGAGTGAGGAGTCCGGTGCCGGGTCCCAGGCCGCAGCTGCCGAGGGAAGGTCCAAGAGGCGGAGGTCGGAGTTGGACTCCTCGGCAGCAGAAGGGGCAGCTGAGACCCCACAGGGTCCGACGGAGGAAGATGGCACGGAGTCATCCAGGTTGGTGGGGGGTTTGGTGGAGGAGGAGGCCGTGCAAGGGACGGACACGGGGTCTGGAGGTGGGGATTCCACTGGTGCTAGTGGTGAAGTGCAGGGACAGGAGGCAGCACATGCCACCACAGAGGTCCCTGTGTGTAATCCTGTCCCCGATCCTGTGACTGCATCATCCCGCTCCAGCAGGGATGCCTACGTCCAGACCCGTTTTCAGGGAGGGGATCCGCTTGCAACAACTGGCCTTCCTCTCTCTGCGGTCGTGGCTATCCGGGACCGGGTTGAGCCTGTCCTGGGTGGGGTGGCGTTGCGTCAACGGGCCATGCGAGGTGACCTGCAGTCTTTTCATGAGGAGACTGCACATCATCTCGAATGGCTCGTTGACCGCGTTGACCTACTGGGACAGCTCACCAGGGCTGGATTCTTCCGTTTGCTGGACCTTGTTCCGACCCCCTCCTCAACTGAACCCCCTATGCGCCAGTCGTACTCCATGCCATCTTCCCACCCATGTATCACCTGGGAACCCTGTGGAGCTGCCTCTGACCCTGCGGCCAGGCTGGTGGAGGACACATCCCTGCCACAGTTGGGAGTCGGACGTCCAGCAGAGGTGGCCACATCAACAACTGCACCCCAGCCGGAGGAGGATGTGCAGGCAGCAAGAGCCAGGGCACAGGCAGAGGCACAGCAGCAGCAGCAACAAGGTGGGAGCCATGATGGCTCGGGGCCTTCGTCGTCGGAGGGGCAGGCATCGGCCAGAGGGCAGGAGGACCCAGGACTGGAAGTGTCTTCCCTGTGGCAGCAGTTAGGCCATGCTATAGATGCGGAGCGGTAGCGGGCAGAAGAGGCACGGCTCACGATGGTCAGGGCGAAGAACTCCATGCGGAGAGCCCTGAGGCGGGCCGAGTGCCTCGAGGAAATTAGCAGGGAGTTGGAGGAGAACATGTCGTCGTCCCTGCGAACCCTCGGGCGATGGAAGAGGACCGCTTCCAGGACATTGACCAGGAGTTCCATGATGCCCTGGCCCGGGACATCCAAAAGTGAGCCGTCGGACTAGCCCGCTGCCATTGGAAATCGTTTTTAGAGTTAGGTTTCCTTTTCGTTTTCCTTTTATTTGTGGTCAATGGACAATGCCACATACATTTGTATATAGTTATATTTTTAGGTATTTTCTTAGGTAGGTTTCATTTGTTTAGTTGGGCTCATGGACCCTTTACATCGATGGACAATGGATTGATTTATTTTTGGGATTTTTGCACATGGATTAATGGATTTTTATTTTGAACAATGGATTGTATATAGTTAAATCATGGATTCATTTGGATTTTTTTTTATTATGGACATGGAGTAATGGATTTTCTTTTCAGGACAATGTTTTGTAAATAGTTGGACTATGGATTGATTTCGCATTTTTATTTATTATGAACATGAAACGATGGATATGTTTTTTTTACCTTTTTTTTGGATTTGCGTTGGTGGAGGGAGAGTTTGGACTGTTTTTCTTTCAAATTTTTTTGCATTGCTTATCATTTTCATTCACTCATCTTTTTCAGATGCTTTTCATTTCATGTTTGATATTTTGGTATGCTTTCATTTCATTTATTTATTTATGTACATAATACATTTTCATATTTTAGTTCCATGTGTGGGATTCGCTCATTGGGTTGATGCATGTGAAATTGTGGGTTTACACAAGCAATGCCAACCAGTGTATGTGTTTGGACATGTGTTGATGTACATAGTTGAGTTTTGGTTTGTGTCTTGAGATAGGCATGTCAGTCTGGGGTGGATTGGGAAATCATTGCGTCTCAAGAATGGGGTGGCGTGATGTGGTATGTTTTGGTGTAGAAGTGGGCCATGACTGTGCATCTTTATTTCGTGTAGGGAGGGACATGAGTGGGGGCCTGCTGGCAGGTGCCCCTGACTGCTGAGGGGTGGGGGTGCCGGGGGACATGAGTGGGGGCCCGCTGGCAGGTGCCCCTGACTGCTGGGGGGTGGGGGTGCAGGGGGACATGAGTGGGGGCCTGCTGTCAGGTGCCCCTGACTGCTGGGGTGTGGGAGTGCAAAGGGACATGAGTGGGTGATCAGTAGTGCAAGCTGACATGTGACTTGGCCGGGGGGCATGCCCATGGTAGATGGGCTACCTGCGTGACATGACCAGGGGTGCAGGGTAGTCCCCTGTGGTGTGGGTTGCCTGCAGGGGCCGTGGGGGGTGTAGAGGGAACACCTGGGAGGACCCACACTGCCAATTCACGTGTAGGACTCCCCGCGCACCCCCGAAATTCAGTACACCACTCTGACAGCAAAATCGCGTGTGAAACTTCCCACGCACCCCAGGGATACACGTACCCCACTCGCACAGTGCCAATATTCCTGGGGTTCGCGTGAAGTTTCACACGCGAAAGGGCCCTGTGCGAATGGGGTACGTGTATTCCTGGGGTTCGCATGAAGTTTCACACGCGATTTGAGCAGGGTACGTGTATTCCTGGGGTGCGCGGGAAGTTTCACACACTATTTCGCTGCCAGAGCGGTGTAGTGAATTTTGGGGGTGCGTAGGAGGTGCGCAGGAAATCCTACACGTGAATTGGCAGTGTGGGTCCTCCCAGGTGTTCCCTCTACACCCTCCACGGCCCCTGCAGGCAGCCCACACCACAGGGTACTACCCTGCACCCCTGGTCCTGTCCCGCAGGCAGCCCATCTACCATGGGCCTGCCCCCCAGCCAAGCCACATGTCAGCTTGCACTACTGATCACCCACTCATGACCCCTGCACCCCACCCCCCAGCAGTCAGGGGCACCTGTCAGCAGGCCCCCATTCATGTCCCCCTGCATCCCCACCCCCCAGCTGTCAGGGGCACCTGCCAGCAGGCCCCCACTCATGTCCCCTTGCACCCCCACCCCCCAGCAGTCAGGGGCACCTGCCAGCAGGCCCCCACTCATGTCCTCCTGCACCCCTCCCCCCAGCAGTCAGGGGCACCTGCCAGCAGGCCCCCACTCATGTCCCTTTGCACCCCCACCCTGCAGCAGTCAGGGGCACCTGCCAGCAGGCCCCCACTCATGTCCCACTCGTGTCCCCCTGCACCCCCACCCCCAGCAGTGCAGGGCACCTGCCAGCAGGCCCCCACTCATGTCCCCCTGCACCCTCACCCCCCAGCAGTGCAGGGCACCCCACTCATGTCCCCATGAACCCCCACCCCCCAGCAAGCAGTGCAGCGCAGGCAGCCCACACCACAGGGTACTACCCTGCACCCCTGGTCATGTCCCGCAGGCAGCCCATCTACCATCTTGAAAAAATCTTGATTTTTCTAAAGCCTCTGCTGGGAAAGCTTTTATTTCTGTGCCTTTGCTTATTTTCCGGTGCACCTGGAAATCCCTGCATTATAACGGGAAACGCCCTAGAATCAGGCGATTAAAGCGGACAAAACAAGTAAAAGGTGACGTGTTGCGCTGACAAAATGCCTGGTAAGGTACAGAGTAAAAATAAACATAACTTAAGGAAATCCAAATCTTACGGCAAAAACCTTGGGTATCAACGAGATACCACTACTAATGACAAAATAAATGATGTTGATGTGGTGCTTAGTACCACAACAGATAAAGAAACCGTCCCATGCAATACAAACCCCGGGCCAAATTACTGCTTTTTTAAAGCCTGGGAACTCTGAGCCTGCCCCCGCGACGAACAAAGAAATTCCTACTGCGGTGGCGGAAATCCATGCAATTAATTCAAATGTTAGCTACGTATCTGCCACATCATTGGGGGCTATCAATGATAGTTCATTAGTAGATCTCTGTTACTGGTTATGTGGTTCTAACAGAGAATCTGCTGAAGTACAGAGTACCCACAAGAAAATTCTGATTCTGCTAAGCAGGGGCTGGAAGACAAAAAAACAATTGTCTCCCCTAGACTATCGACTACTCCCACTCTGTTTCCTATGACTTTTCCTTCCTCCCTGCAATCTGCTGATCTCTCCCAGGATAATGGAGAAAATAATATCAGTGAGAGAAGTGTGGTGGAAATTGAGCAAAATTACTCTAAACAGAAAGGCGGCGTCCCTACACCGAATGGGGTGCTACCTTCTAGCAGCCTGATGCATTTTGCTTTGAAAATATTAATACAATTATGTGACAGAATCTACTCACAAACTCAAACATAGTGAGATACTCGAAATATTAGATCAACATCATAAGGAATCTCTTCAACAAGATGAATCCAAGGGATTTACAGTCGAAACATTGGCTAAACCGAAGGAAGCTGCTATTGCGGAAAACTCCTCAATGGGCCATGAACATTCCCAGAGCCTGTATAATATATCGGAATCTCTGCTCTTCTATCCCACACATATAGCAAGTTTGGAGACATGCAAAACAACGTAAACAGCAGGGAAAAAAGAAACCTGACCCAATTATTATTGAAGAAGCGGTTGAAGATCAACTCCAACCACTAAACTCCACTATAACATCGATATGTACACTCAAAGGGAAATCTAGACTTTTGCGTAAGCGTGAAAATCGAAGAAAGCAAAGACACATGCAGAAAATGGGCACGCTGACTAGTTGTTTGTTACTGGATAGCAATCAAAGTAATACTGATGTGCATGAGGAGACTCTTGAACAGGTGAATTTATCTGTGAGTAAGAACAACGACATAGCCTCTCTGTGCCCCACCTCGACTACTCCTGCATAGGAAATCATTGCCAATATTGCATGTGAAACAGCTGCTAGGAAAACTGTGAAAGAACCAGTGTGCCCACTTAATATTAGAGTGGCATTAGTGAAAAGTAAGATAAAAGAACGAAAAAGCATATAAATAGATCAGCGCTAGTTAACCTATTTATAAAACTTCCTGCATTGAGAATTTTGAAATCTTGTGACTTTGAGTTCATACAACCCATGAAAAGAGACTTTGGAGCCATAACACTAGTGCATTGTGTACTACCTGCGACAGCTACTTTGATTCGATAGCAAGAAGAATCTTTAGACTTTCTTGGATATGAGTTAGATAAAGAGATTCCTTTCTCTAGCCAACCCTCTCAATGTGAACATTGTTGCATGGTAAAGAATAAAGTCGCAAGGAAGACGAATGTAGAACAGATTCCGGACATTGAAAACCAAGTGGGTTGGAGGTGGCTAAAAAATGTGGTACACCAAATGGAAATTGCACAACCATGGGTGTGCACTGTTGCTTCGTGGAATACACAAGGCCATGCACACTTTCTCTAAATGGGTGCATCCCTTGACCGGATAATTAGTTATCCTATATTTATGTTGCAGGAGACGTGGCTAATGAAAGATTTCCATAAAGATACCCATAACATATTCCAACTAAATGCAAAGAAAGGGTCTAAAAGCCGAATGTATGGCAGCCTATTGGTGTTAATCATGACTTCCATGCTAGTGAAATTAAGTTAAAACAAGCAAATTATAATTTATTGGCAATCCAAGTGAAAGCTAAACATAGTGCCTTTGCTTCTCATATCGATCATTAATATGTATGACCCTCCCACTAGAAAATGTTCAAACGATATATTTGAAAGCGCTGATATAATTATCACTGTATGGCTTTTTTACTGTGGGTAATATGATAATTATGGGTGGAGATTTTAATACTTGGTGTGGTGTCTTCCCTTTGACTGATATCTGTGAAAATATTGCTGTTACAAATGTGATGGAGAAGTCTAAAAGCGATGACAAAGGTTTAGAGTGGAAGAATTCCATGGCAGAATGGAAGAAATGGCCACTTAATAGTAGAACAAAAAGTGATGACCCAGGCAAATGCACATGGTTCAGTGGCAGTAAATAAGCCACACTAGACTATGTGGTAATGCTTCTGCTCTTAGCTATATTAGTGATTTTGGAGTAGTCCATTTACCGTATAGCGATCACTTGTTAATTTATGTCAACTTGAGTATGCCTCTTCCCTCTGAGAATCAAAGGGGTCCTAGAAATGTTAGTGAGTAATAATGGCACGAAATTAAAATGGAACGTGGCAACTCAGCTCTGGAGCTGAGTTGGACGAGTTTTGTAGTCAGTGTAGTCTGGGCTGCGGGCTATGGAGAGGAGGTGAGACGTGCTGAGTACTGCCAGCACAGGAGCTGCCTCCGTTGATGCTGTAATCTCCATCAGCGGATAAGTAAAGTGGTCCTTCGTGGTTACTCATGGGAGTGAGTTTAAAGAACTGCAAGCCGTTCTGTTACAGCAGACTGAGGTTGTCATTGGCTTGCTAATACGTCCGTTAAGTGGAACATTGAACTTTGTTGGAATTCACGGGAGACTGTCGAGGTAACTCTTTGATCCTGATTCTGATTTTCATAGATACCCTTCTAGCTGCTTACTGCTGGACATAAAGTAAAGCCTACCTACTATTTCTCTCCTCTGAGCCCAGCGACTAAGCTCCACAAACAGTTGGGAGTCGGCACTCTATGTGAGATGGCGACGGCTAAAGCTGTTAAATTCCGTTATAACCTAAGGAAAACTACAACTAAAGAAAATGCATTGCTGCCTATTAAGAAATCATTGGCGCCATCTTCTGGCGATTTGGCGGAAAAAGGGACTATTCCAGCCCTCTTTCAAAAAGCACTCCCAAAAGTTGCTTATAAGGACCCTATTCAAGAGGGAGATGCCACTATGCCCAATTTGAATGGGACTGAGGGCTCAGAGGCCTCCAACTATGAAGACATAGATAATAATTCTCTATTGGGTCTTTGTCTGTCTATACAAAAATCCATGGCAGACACAGGAAAGGGACCCCCCGCCCCGTTAAGGAATGTACTATTAAAGTCAAAGCCCAACTTCATTCTGCAGAGAATCCCACACCATCCGGATTGACAGAAGGACAGGAACAAATAGAGGCTAACAGCCAGCTGGCTTCTAATTTAGAAGAACATCCTTCCTACCCAACAAGTAATACGCCACCTTCATATGACACTGGACGACTTTCGGCCTCACCTAACATGTGTATTGAGTTGGAAGGCACAGGTCCCTTAGATGACACTAGGCCTAATGAGTCATCTCTCTGGAACTTGAATGCAATTGCTGAGCTGCAAGCATCTATGGCAGCTATGCAATTTGCATTAAAGATCCTGTTGAAGTTATTTGTGAGGATACACATTAACACAGTTCTGCAATTGGGCCTACCAGATCCGACTATGGAACATGTACCTGAGAATGTGGAAATTATTTCCCCTGTCCTGGAACAGGAGGTGGATACTTTAACCAATGAAACTAAGTCAGGAGCTATTGAGGATTCGGCTATCTTCTACTCTAGAAAGCAGCGACGGATGGCTAGACGTGCTGCTAACAAAAAAGTACCGGTAGTTATAGCATCCCCACTGTCAGCCACGCAAGTTCCTGTGAAAAAACCTTAAAGAGCAAAGAAAAGAACTCGGAAGGCCAAGAAGAATCTGACTAAAACAGCAGGGACATTGACCAGCTGGATCTTTCCAGAAAAATCTAATGAAAGCACTTATCTGAGCAGTAATGAACAAGAATCAGATTCCTCGGTTTACTCCAATGGCGAAACCAATAAATACTCCACTCCCCAGAGGAAGCATAAAAGGAGGGCCTTGGACGATACCCTCCAGAGGGAAAGGAATGAAGACAATAACTGTTTAACAGACAAAATCTGTGTAATTAAAAACTTAAACCAGACAAAAGAGACAAATGGCTGACCAGAACTGAGGTTTTAACCAAGTTTCATTTAATACCTCAGTTACGAGTGATCCGCTCTGAAGATTTTTCTTTTGTGGAACCATTAAGGGTATGTAACCCGAATGTGTCAGCATTGCACTGCAGCGTTCTGGCCACGGCACAACTGATTCATATTCACAAAAACAGTTGAATGCAAGTTGGGGTGGGGGTGGACATTGCTAAGGATGAAGAAGACCAGAAACTCCCGAGTCAACCTAAGAAATCGGGCAATAAAAGGTTATCTAAACCGGACCTCGCAAAAGGGGACAAAGTCCAGATAAGCGACATCCAAAACACCCTGAAGTGGCTGGCAGATTCCTTTATGATGGTCTTACAGAAGCCCTGAGCTTGCTCCTTGTTGAGCTGGAACATTCGGGGGTTTAACCATTTATTGACTATCGAGGGATCTCTGCCACTAATTGATAAGCAAGCGTTTTTCCTACTACAAGAAACTTGGTTACTTTCACCAATTTCCATGGATGGCTATACCCTCTATCATACGCCTGCCAAGAAGGGAATTAGGGGGCGTCCATATGGGGGACTACTGACTGGTGTTTCTGACCTAGTGATACGTAGGAAGTTAACCTTATATGATGATCATATAAATGCTGTTGAAGTAAACTTAAGGGTGAATGATAAATTGGTAAAAGTGTTGTTGATCAATGTATATAACCCTCCGAGTGCTACCCGTAAAGAACAGATCCAGGAGGCATTACATGAGCTATTGGGTCAATGGAAGTTCAATACTAACAGTTGCTATATCATCTTGGCGGGAGATCTTGATTGCCACATCAAAGGGGGTGGAGGCACCGCCAACATAGTCTTATGAAACATAAGATAGAAGACTCGGAGCTGGATTGCTGGCGTGGCTTTTTGGAGGGCTGGGAGCTTGAAATCATTCATGGGCGCACTAGGAGCGATAGGCCATGTAACTATACATGGGGTAAAGATCTCTGCCGGAGCACCTTGGATTATATTTAGACTAGTCCTGAGGTGGCTTCTACTGTGACTGATATGATAGTATGTGAAAGCCCTTGGAGCGACCATGATCCACTTATGAATTTAGATAGCACTGCTCCCCCTTGTGAGGAAATATGTACAGGAGTGTTGAGCGTAAATCATTCTGCCAATCGTATTATTTGGTCTGTAAAGAATATTGAAAAGGCGATTGAAGCAGCCGGTGAATGGAATCTGAATGATGCCTGTAAATTCGGATCTATGACATCTGAGGAAATTGAAAATTGGATTTACAGCTTCTCGGGCAAACACGCCACTTGTAGAATTGCTTTAGCGTCCAAGCAAACAGCAACAGCAGTCCCATTCAATAAAGAGATACGTGATGCCAAGCGATTATTAAGAAGAGCAATACGCAAGGTTAGGGGTCATATATACCCTTTACTTATATCACAGAATAACATCAGAAAATTAAAGAACGCATATCGTATTTGGGTTAAAAGATAGAAAAAAGGGAAAAAACTTGGATGTTGGCAACGTATAGTTAAGATCCTCTGTACCAGAAATACACGCAATATATGGTCTCTTCTGGGGGAGGCAAAGGGAAACAAGAAGATTCATATGATCAACCCTATAGGTGCCCGGGTTTGGACAGCTTTCCTTGAGAAACGCAATGATATAGATACCTTGTCTGTCTAGGGAGACTGCTCCTAACATTATCACCCCCCCCCCCCCATTTGCAATCTTCATCGAAGACCTTTTGGGGAAAATCGGTAAATTAAAGGCCTCTCGAGCACCGGGTCCTAATGGCCTGTCTAATGCAGTACTTAAAACTAATCTTCTGTTTTGGGCAAATCTTATGAAAATCCTGTTCGAAAGGGTGTTGACGGAAGGTAGAAATCCTGACTCCTGGCAAAAGGCTATACTCATTCCAGTTTTAAAAAAGGGTAATGGATCAGACCCCGCTAACTATCGCTTACTCTCTATGCTTGATAGTACAGGCAAAATCTTTGCCTCGTTACTATTAAGAGAATTACAATTGGGGGCAGACAGAAAAGGAATTTTAGATCGTTTCCAGAGTGGCTTTCGGCCTGGCTATTCGACATCTTATAATCTGCTCATAATGGATACATTAAGGAATAAAGCTAAGTCACCTAATTGCCCTCCTCTATATGCCCTGTACATCGATTTTAGGGCTGCTTTTGAGTCAGTTAACTGAGAGAAATTATGGCAAAAACCTAAAAATCTGTTCTGCCGAGAGAGTCTGATCTATTACCTTAAACTCCTTCACACTAACACCTCAGTTCAGCTGAGACTGGACAATCGGGGTCACATGACGAAATCAATCGTACAGACACGAGGGGTAAAGCAGGGGTGCACTACGGCCCCATTGCTCTATAATTTCTTTGTCTCTGACATCCCCGAGTATCTGCAGGGAGCACATAACAGTCCCCCAAACATCGGTTCATCGCATTGTGATTTTGGCTTTTGCCGATGATCTGGTGCTGCTTGATCATACATTCAGTGGAATACTTCGATCTGCCCAGAGGCTATGGGAATACGCAGAAGCTAATGAACTGGTTATTAACCAAAACAAAACTGAGCTGATCCTCTATACTTCAGGCAAGGTTGCGCGTCCGAATATGCATTGGGGAATAGTTGAGATAAAATATACAGACTCCTATAAATATCTGGGCGTGGAGTTTGACAGCAAAGGCAGCTTTCTTCATTGCATTCAGTCTCGTAAAACAAGCGCAGCGCAACTAACAACTATGATCCATAAATTCATACTGGATCAAAGTGGGTTCTCCATTTGGGGAGCACGACAACTTTATCAGAATGCGTTGTCCCCATTGTAATTTATGGATTAGAATCCTTGGTGAATATGAACCTTGACTGGCTACAGGTATTGGAGGGAAAGTTTTGGAGGCGCCTTTTGGGCCTTGCGCAATGTATTCCTATGACCATTTTAAGATTAGAACTGGGTATTTCTTCTCTGAAGGTTATGGTGCTCCGGAAGCGAGCGGAATTGTACATTAAAATCCAAAATAATCCCACTAAACCCATTTTGATGACCGTAAGGGAAGATATGGGGAAAAATAGCCAGTCCAAGCTCGAGATAGACATGAAAGCACTGTTTAAACAGATTTCTTGGTCTCCCCTGTGGGGACAAGATAATGAATTTATGTTTTATCATCTACATAAATGCCTGTTCATATGGGATTGGCAGAACAACCATGTACATTTAGCAACTTTAAAAACCTATAAATTTGTAACATTTGTACTTTATACTTCTAAAAAGGCTAAAATGTACCTGGATCTCTGTCCTTGCCCTGCCCTTAGGCGCTTTGTGCTGCTGATGCGCATTAATCATTTACCTACATTGGAGAACACTGAATTGGGGAATATGGTGACCCTGCTTTGATCTGTTAGAGCTGTACTGAGCTGGAAACGGCAAGACATGTTCTCACTCAATGCCCGAAGATGAGTATTAGTCATAGAAAAAATATTGGAAAATGTTTACACTCTTTTGAACATTTAAGAAGTAATGAGTTTTGGTATCACTGTTTGAATAGGTTGAATTCCAGACTACATTTAGCTCTTTTTAGAGTATGGAGGGAAGCCGAAAAAATATTTAACATCAAAGGGCAAGTTGAAATATCTCCTATGCAGCCTGTGAGCTAAATTTGTTTTCGGCTCATGCAGGTAAACAGTGGAATACTGAGACATTGGCCTCAGAGAGACCCTATAGAGGTAATGGTATACTTACTGGATCAAACTAGCCTTTAATATTAATAACGATTTCTTGTTTATCTACTTACATTGGCCCCTTTGGTTAGATTGATTCCCTTAGTGTTGATTTGACTTGCTAATCTGATTTGATTTGATCTGTGTCGATTTGATTTGCTCTGATTGATGAACTATTGAATTGAATTGATGAATTGTTTCTTTCCTTGACATAATTCTGAGTATATTTGTGTTTTTTCTTCCTAAAACTTGTTTAACTAATTGATATGATTGCAATATTTTATGTGTAAAGTTTTTGTGTTTATAAAAACTGTATCACAGTAAATAAATCAAGAAAATGTCCCGCAAATTCGACTTCTAACTAATGATTTGAAAAATGACATAAATGTTATGAAGAGTGATGAAATTGAAAAATTAAAGTCACTACAGCTGATGTTGCCATGATCCATGGAGTTACTTTTATTGCCACAGGGAAAAAGTCAGAACATGTTTGTCATAGATTATCATATGAAACTAAATAAATTGAATAATCCATATAGAAGCTGGCGGAAAAGAAGAAAAGCTGAGAAAATGAACTCTTAAGTGGCAACAGATGATAGGTGTACTGCAAAAAATAGATACTAGTTCAGTGTGGAAATTGCTGAATAAAGTTAGAGGAAACACCCTTCCTCAACCACTGAACTTGATTGGTGAGGAAGAATGGGTAACTTGCCTCTAAAATGATGTATGAGGACCACCCAGAAACTGTTGTCAGAAGTTCAATGATCATATGGCCACTAACATTTTCAAGGCACAGCATCAGAGAGATGATTAGTAAAAGCTAAACATTCCAGAGCTTCTGGTCCAAATGGTCTTGCGTCTATAGTTGTTAAACATGACCCTGCAATTCAATTTGGACAGAAATGATATATGCTCTCTGTATCAAAGTGTGCAGTGAAAAACGCATACCAGCTTCCTGGAAAAATTCCATCCTAATCCCTGTGTACAAGACTACAGAGAGGATTGCCCCTGAAAATTACTGTTTACTATCACTATTAGACACTACTAGTAAAGTATTTGCGGCCATAGTTTTGCATCATTTGCAGTGTTGGACTAAAGACAATCAACTACTCCATCCTTTTCAGACAGGATTTAGAGCTGGGTCCAGCACTACCCACAATATTCACCTATTAGATGCGATAATATCTAAGGCAAACAAGATCAACAATCATCTGTATGTTACTTTCATAGATTTCTGCTCAGCTTTTTTTTATTTTATTTTTTAATATATTTTTATTATGATCAACAGTTGCACAGCAAGTACATTACATTTTCCTTTGCAATATGAGGCAAATGAATAACCAAGAGTTTTTAACTTTAACATCAAACCCAGTTCCCCCAACCCTCCTCCCCTAAACTTCGGTTCACCAGGCTGAGGAGAGTGTACGTAAGAAACGTCTGATAACACACCTACATCAAAGAGATATCTGATTCTGTGCAGACCAACTGCATGTTAATTCTATTACTCCACAATGAACTAACAGTGTTAGGCAGCATGTTGGGGTTTTTGATGTCTGGGTGTAGTTTGGGGTCACCCCCCGAGGGCAGAAGTTCTCTCTATCGTTCTGTAGAGTTCCACTTGGCTATGGTTTGAAGGGGCTGTGTTGTTAGTTTCACAAAACTCAAGGAAGGGAAGCCACTGTGTGTTAATGTGCAGGGGGACTCCAATAATGCCGCAGTGAGACTTTCCATCTCATAAATCTTCTTGGCTTTACACAGCCATTCCATCTTTGCCGGCAGGGCGCTTCCTTTCCACCTCATGTTCACACATACACGGGCTGCTAGAAGCAGGTTACTGTGCAGGTGGGGTACAACCAGGTACTGTTCCTCCACTTGTTTGACTCCAAACAGCACCAGGAGCGTGGCAGTTTCTCGATCAATTCCCTCTATCTCATGTATCCAACCCAGGATCTCTTTCCAATAGATTTGTATGCTGGGCCAGTCCCACCACTGATGCCTGTTTGTGCTAATCTGTGCGCATCTGCGCCAGTAGTACGGGCTGATACCTGCATACATTTTTGCTAAGCGCTGGGGAGTTAGGTGCCATTGCGTGAGTAGCCTGCAATTATGCATCTTGTATTGGACCACTATTGATGACTTCCAAACCGCTCTGAATATTGCGGGCCTTCCCTCCTGATTATCTTCCCATCCCAACTTCCTATCCCTTTCCCATTTCAACTGCGTGCAGGGGGTTGGCAAATTACCTTGTTCTATTAGAGCCTGGTTCATTTTAGCAATGGGCCCTTTGGTCCCGGATTGAGTGTTCAAAATGTTCTCAGAGAGTAAGGGGGTGTTGCAGTTGTGCTTTCCACTGTGGTTCTGTGAGGACCTCCTTCAATTGCAGGTATAGAAGAGGCTGAATCTTCAAACGCTGTTGTGCGTTTTCTAGTTCCTCTCTGGACAGGAAGACCCCCTCCCTCCACATCTAGCCCTCAGGTTGTGACTCCGCTCATGTTTGTGGTTTTTTTTCTGTATCATCCATAACACCCCTAAAACTGGGTGCTCTCGCACCTTGCGTGGAAGGGATTTCAAAGGGGCCCAAAGCCATTCTCCCAGGGTGACCGGAGCAAAACCGCCGTTCTCCAGATGAACCCACTGTTTGCTCTTGGACTCCCAAATATGATCTACGAGCACTCGCAACTGTGCTGCTCTATTATATTCTTGAAGGTCTGAATATGCCATACCTCCCTTTTCCTTGGGGAGCATCAAAGTGTTATATGCGATCCAGGGCCTCTTCCGTTCCCATAAGAACGCTAGCAGGGTGCTCTTGGCTTCGGCCCGAAAGGACTCTGGGAGAGCAATCTGAAGTGGCAAACAGAAAGTGAAGCCGCAGTAGCACGTTAATTTTTATGACTGTGAATCTCCCCGCCCAATAAAGCTTTCATTTTGCCCAATTCCCTGTGTCACGCTTTATGGTTGTCCAAAGCGGTTTGTAGTTTGCCTGATACAGATCTTTCAGTTGCTCTGTTATAGTGATCCCTAGGTAACGAAGAATGTTGCTGGCAACTTTTAGACCCCACTTCGCTGGGCTCGAGTCCGGTGAGTGCACGTGTCCTTCAGTGGCAGGGCTATGGTCTTATTTCGGTTTATGCGGGACCCTGAATGCGCACCATATTCTTCCATTCTGGCCAGGAGCGCCGGGATAGATAACGACGGTTGAGTCACGTAGACCAGAACGTCGTTGGCAAACGGGGCCAGTTTATATTCTTTGCCGAACTTTTTGAGACCTATTATCGAGTCATCATTTTGGATGATCTGGGCCAGAGGCTCCATTACCAGGGCAAAGACCAGCGGCAAAAGGGGGCACCTCTGCCTGGTCCCTCTTGGCAGGGCAAAGGGGGGAAATGCCACGCTGTTGACCACAACTCTCGCCCCTGAGTTGTTGTAAGGTGCTTGCGCCCCCTTTATCCAACCAGGCTCTAGGTTGGCTTCTTCGAGGTCCTGGAGCATAAACCGCCACTCCACCCGATCAAAAGACTTTTCCGCGTGGACCAAGATCAGGGTGGGGTCTGCATCTCTGGCGTCAGTCGATGCCATCAAGTCTAGAGTTTTGCCAACATTACCAGTTCCCTGCCTCCCCTTCATATACCCCACCTGATCACTATGCACCAAAAGCAGGAGGACCCTGCTCAACCTGTTGGCTAGGATGCTGAGGTATATTTTAGCACCCACGTTCAATAATGAGATTGGCCTATATGAGCCGCATTAACGTCTGTCCCACCCCTCCTTGGGTATCACTTTGATTCTAGCTTCCATGAAGGAGGGCGGGGCCTGTCGGGTGGTCAGCATGTCATTGAGCAAGACAATCAAGAAGAGTATTAGGGCACCTCTTAGCCTTTAATAGTAGGCGGGGGTGAAGGCATCCTGACCCGGTGCTGATCCTGCCCTTGGAGATAGCGAAGTCAACCTCCTCTGCTGTTATGGGAATGTTCAACCCGTCGCTATCCGAGGCTGCATGGGGGGGAAATGTGACATTGTCCATGAATTCCGCTATACTCTCATGGGAGGAATCACAATCTGAGGTATACAGCCACTCATAAAATTTAGCAAATCAAGCCGTTATTTAATTTGGGTCGTCTAGTGTTCCTTCCGACTGGGACTTAATCTTGTTAACCGCTCTTTCTGACCTTTGCTTTCGCAGTTTAGCTGCGAGTAGGGTGTGGGCCTTGTCCCCACTTTTCATAGTATCTTTGTTTAACATATCTGAGATGGGTTAGGGCCTTTCCCTGCCAGTCTTCCTTCAGCTCTTGCCTAAGCTCTCTGATATCTCAGCTAGGGTTTTGGCTGTCTCCTCTTCACCCTTCTCTAGGGCAGTTTATTTCCCACTTATTTCCCTCCTCAACTGGGTTTCTCTAAGCAGTTTAGTTAATTTCACTGATGCCCCTTGCACGATTAATAGGCCCCTTATTGTTGCTTTCGCCACTTCCCATACTGTCGTGCGTGGGAGATCGCCTGTGTAATTTCGTTAGAAAAATTCCTGTATTTCTGCATCTGATTCCCTAAAAAAGCCTGTCCTTAAAAAGCGTGTCGTTGCATAGCCACTGTCTGTCTGAAATCCTGCTACGGCCCAGGTTATGTTACGTTATGTTCACTTAAGCACTCATTCACCCGAGGGGATCATGGCGCTAAAGGAGAGAAAACAAAAGCAAACAAAACCAGCTACCATCACAGTCCTAGAACAGAAAGTTTTTTAACGCCTTCCTGAAAGAAAAATTATTTGGAGAATTTTTCAGGGTCAGCGTAAGACTATTCCATAGTCGAGCTGATGCAACAGAGAAAGCACGCCCAACAATACGGGAGCGGCGAAATAAAGGAACAAGTACACCCGCTGCGGCAGAACATAGGGACCGTGTGGGAATTTAACTAGTGAACTTGTCGCAAAGATGTTCAGCACCTTGGTCATGCAGGGCACGGTGTACCAAGCAGAGGGCCTTTAAAAGCAATGTGCTTAGCAACTGGCAACCAATGCAGGGCACGTAGGGGCCCCTTAGAGGGAGCCAATGGCAACCCGGGCAGCCATATTCTGAAGACGTTGGCGCCGCTGTATTAAGCACTTTGGCTTGGACAGATATAACGAGTTGCAATAATGCAAGCGGCTGAGCACAAGGGCAGCAACTACCAGAGGATGTAGGTGAGAAGTTATCAGCGGGTGTACCTTCCTCAGAATTCTGAGATGAGTGCCCAGCTTTGCAGACAACAGCAACTTGTGACTCCATGGAAAGTGAGGCAGAAATTATTATGCCCAAATTCCTTACCTTATCAGCCGGGACAGGAAGAGAACCCAAAGACGATGGCCAAAAGGAAGACACCCAGAGTGAGGGATCAGGAGGGGGCACCACTCCAGCACCTCCGTCTTGTCTCCATTCAACTTCAACCAATTGCGGTTCATCTAGTCCCCCACAGCCGCTAGGCACGACGACAGCTCAGCCTGATCAAGATCTAAACGGATCAGGATCTGAGTGTTGGCATACAAGAAGCACTTGATGCTGAAGGCACGGATGAGACACACATGAAGCCAGATGTAGATATTGAAGAGAATAGGAGACCAGGCAGAGCCTTGAGGGACAACATAAAGAAGAGAAAAAGAAGTATAGAGAAACGGAGGAAGAGAAAGAGTCTGGGATCTCTTGGCTAGGTATGAGGTGAACCAGGTGTGCACCTAGCCGGGAATTCCGACCTGCGCCAGGCGGTCAAACAGGATGGGGTGGTCAATGGTGTCAAATGCCGCTGACCGATCTAATAGGATCAGGGCCCCGGCCCCTTCTGCATCCACCAGCCTGGCCATGTCGTCATGAACAGAGACCAGGACACACTCTGTCCCCCGACCAGGCCTGAAGCCAGATTGGGCAGGATCAAAAAGCCCAGCCGATTCCATATAGGACGATAGAAAGGGAGATACCAGTGACTCAAGAAGTTTCATAAGAAATGGTAGTTAGTGAAATAGGGTGATAGTTAGAAAGCAACAAAGGATCAAGTGAAGGCTTCTTAAATAAGGGAATCACTGTGGCAGCCTTGAGTTCAGGCTGGATACTACCTGTCTGGCACGAGTTGTTAATCGCACCCATGATCTCGCACAGCAACTCAGGGGAGATGTCCTTCATGACGGCAAAGGGGACGGCATCTTGTTGGGCCGAGGGGAGTGTGTGTTGCTGTATCCTTTAGGGGGCACCTCCCCGTAGCTTAGCCCTATTTTCAAGCACGTTGTACGTCTTTGCACGCTCCTTTTCTTTTGCTAGTGGTGTCAGCAATCGCTGTAGCCCTCAGTTCCCACTGTTGTTCTTCCCTCTTCCCTCCTTGAGGCGTACTGAAGTGTTGAGCGCTTTTCTGGGAGGTGCATTCAGGGTTGGGCCTCCTAGCGATCAGTCCACGCTTACTGTGTGTGATTCACCCGCCTCACTATGGAGGGTCTGGTTGTTGGCACTTATGTGTGTGCGCTTTGAATCATTCTGTTAGAGAGGGGGGGAATTGGTCTTCAACTCTTTTCCTCAGTGCCTTGCGGTGGAGAGGGGAGTGTGGTGTGCGCTGTGGTGGGCCTGCCTTCCTCAATGTTTCCCCCTGTGTTTGGGGACATTGAAATGTTTATGCTCATCAAGGGCAAGCATAGTCTGTATTCTCCTCCCCCTCCGTGTGTGTTCTGGTGCTACTGGCGTCATGCACCAGTTTACGATGGTCCTAACAGCTCTCAGGAGCGGGCGCGTAGCACTGCTTGATTTCCTTCCTCTCCCTCGTGGGCCGTAGCATAAGCTACTTTTGTAGTTTGTGGGGTCACTTAAGGCTGCTGGATACACACGTAATGCCCTGTGTGTCCTCACTCCCCCACAGTGTGTGGGGAGGACTTCTTGATTTTGTGGCCTTTACTCAGTTTCTTCCCCTTTCTTCCTCCCTCTCTCCTTACCAGTCTCTGCAGGCGGGACAGCCTCCGGTGCATGCCGTCTGTGCAGACGCTGCGTGCCGGGCTCCCCGAGGTGAGCAGCTTCGCTGAGCTGCTTCGGCAGGATCAGGAAGCCGCTCCTCCTCTGCCTGCTTACCGGGACAGCCTTCCAGCCTCTGCGAGCCCCTCGTGCCTCTAGCTCCACTTTTCCATTAAGCACTGCAGCTCCTTTTTTACCTGAAGTCGGCCGCCAGCGTGCGTTGCTTGGGCTGTTACACTCCGCGGCTCTTGCACCGTTCCCACGTGGTCTCACTGTCGGGTTGCTCTCCCTCGTTGCTCACTGTCCGACTGGGCCCAGCGGCCCTCCAACTCACTGTTCGTTCTGTGTTACCTGCACTGATTTCGCTCAGAACTGAGTCTGATGACTGCTAACATTGAAACGCTCTTTCAGAACTGCTTGCGGGCTGGGCAAACTTTTAATTCTCTGCCATTGCTCGTGGGCCTTCAGGGAGGTGAGCGCTCAGGCAGCCATTTAGCCTGCGCCCCCTGGTGGTCTCCCTGCTTGGCTTTTAGTGTGGATCGACAGACGTTGTGGGAAATTTTAGCAGAAATGAATTGCCCTAGCTGGCTACTAGATTAATCAAGGCGTTAAATAAGGCTGCCTGTTGGTGGCTCATTTGTTTAATCTTTATCTAACCAAATTTATAAAACATCTCGAAAATAAAGCTAACTGTCCAGCTAAATTGAAATCTACAAGGGTCATAGTGTTGCTTTATGCTGATGATCTTGTTGTAGTTGATCATACTTATACTGGTATGAAAGCAATATTAGAAGAACTTGTTCTATTTGCTTCTGAACCTTCTTCATGAATTAATCTAAAAAAGACCCAGATTGTGCTGTTTTCAACCAAAAAAGTGAACAAGCCTACAATGGAAACAAGTTGGGGAACTATAGACCACACTGAATCCTATAAATATCTAGGTGTTGTAATTCACAATAGACTTGGCTATACTCCTCTCATAGAAAATAAGGTACGTTGAGCAAAACAAATAACTATGCTCGTACGTAGCTTTGTTTCGAACTCTGCAGGATATTCTTAGAAAGGAATCATGATGTTCTATACCCAGTGGTTGATTCCTATGATAGCCTACGGTTTAGATGCCCTTTCTATTATAAATGTAGAAAATTAAATGTATCCTGGTTCGATAGGGTGAAAGGATATTTTTGGTGTACTGTCCTTTGCCTACCTTCATCATGTCAAACTCAATATGTTAGATTTGAACTTGGCCTGTCATCACTGAAGGCTACCATTCTGCTACAGAGAGGTCTTCTCCCTTTGAAGGCAATCAGTCATCCTGAAAGCCAAATGTTACGAACAATAGGAAAACCCATCATTAATTTGAAGACTAACCATTCAAATAAATATGACGATTTTTGTGGAGAATCGGATACCCAACTCCAATGGTCAACTGATCTGGCTTGCTGTGTCTGATACAAATCCATTAAATTTGCATTTTTAAAAAAGCTTGAAAAATGGGATTGGGAAAGTAATTTTATGTATATGAGCACACTTCATAATTACCCCCAAATTGAGGGAATTATTCACTCGTATCTTCTCCCACAAGTTTATCTCCTTTGATGCCCAAACTGAGTGGTACGTACATTTCGTCTGTTAATGAGGACAAACCAATTGCCGGTTAGACCACTATACGGCGCCCAATGGCAATTGTGCATTAACCAGCGCTATTGCTGTATTTGTAAATGCAGTGAACATTTTGAGACACTAAGGCATGTTCTTTGGCATCACTATATATGTCTACCTATAGTCAGTCAGTATGTATATCAGTATGAAAAAAATTAAAACCAAGCACTTTTGGCACTATTGCCTAAACATTAACACTGAATCCATGCACATTGCACCACATAGCGTTTGGCATCAAGTAGTGACTGCTTTTGATCAACAAAAATGAAAAAGGAGAGATTAAAATGTTGAATATTAAATCTCGATATGCATAAGTAATGTGTTTTTTTGATTATGAGAGCATGCATGGCAGGTAGATTTTAGTCTATAGAAGCTGATAAGCAAGATTGTTTTGTACATACTGTGAAGTGCTACTCAGAATTGTGTGATTTCTTATCAAAAAATATATGTATGTAAGCTCATTGTAATGTATTGTTTTGCAATATTTATAAATATTTGTAATATAACGAATTGAACTAACGAATTTAGATACGATTTTATGTAAATATATATAACAGTTGGAAAGGCTTCTAGGAATACAACTATACCAAATAAATAAATAATAACTGCGTTTCAAGTACACGGATGAATAGGAATTACTAGGCCTATTCAGCTCCCCCAAGCAAGGGTAGCATACTTCTATAATTCTATAATATAATGTTGAAGTATAATAAGCGAACATACTAGTGATTGTATATATTTGTGTTAGAGTATATTGTCATAGTACTACCTGCTAGTTTCATATTTCAGTGTGTTCTAAATGCCTAAAATAAAGAACTGTATTTTTATAAGACACAACGGACTCGTCGGCCACCAGCGTAGCCTTGGGACTTCATGCCGGTTTCTCACAACGCTCTCTCGAGCCCACCAATGACCAAGGACGCACCCGAGATTGGCTAAGTGACCTCGATTGCAACATCACCTCCCGCTGCCCATGGTCTGATCATCACATTATTGCCCTCAGAATCCCCTATTCAGAACTCCCCAGATCAGTTCACTCTGCCAAACCTGAATGCGTGGCCCAGTCCACTAAAATCCTCAACCCAGCAAACCTTCAACCGCTACTTGCCACCCTGGCGCACCTTCCACCTTCGGTAACAGACCCAGCAGCACTAGTTGACACAATCGCCCCTCTCATTGAAAATAAACGCCTGGTTCACTCCCGAACTTCTGGATATGCGTGCAAAAAAGCGTGGTGCTGAGCTAGCCTGGATTAAAGAACCCTCTCCCGCAGCCAAAGCCCTCTTTTCCTCACTTGCCAAAAACTACAAAAAGAACATTCATGATGCCAAAGCCAATGGCTACAATGCCAGAATTAGCAACGCCTCATCCAACTTCCGGGAATTCTTCACTATTGTCATGGCCACTTGCCCAGGATCACAGGAGCTGCACCATCAGGTGGAGGGAGCAAGGGGCACCATGGTTCATGCACGTCCCTTTGGGACGTTATACACAGGGGGCCCGGTTGGACTCAGTCTTGGCGCCTTTGGCGCTAGGCTCATGGAGAAACATAAGCAAGACTCTTTTATGGGCAGGAGTGCTTGAAACATAAGCAAGACTCTTTCATTATGGGCAGAAGTGCTTTCAAGAACTTTCCACTTGTGTGCAATCAGTCCGGGTGTGGCATTCTATTTTAAGCTCAGTGCCTTAAGTGGCACTACAAATCGAGCCGGGGCTCATCGAGGGGGCGCGGCTTAACAACGGGGGTCTTGATGGCCCGTTAGGCCACGCCCCCTTGATGAGCCCCGGCTCAATGGGCTACTGGCACCCCTGCCAGGCAGCCTTTTTTAGAGATTAGCACCCTCTTCCCTATTGGGGAAGAGGGTGCTGATCTCTGCATTTATTTTGTATAGGCTTGCCTGGCAGGGGACAGCGCCTCGCCTATTCAGCCTTAATGGTGGCACTGCTCCTCACCAGCTGGGGAGGGGCAGCGTCACCATTAAGGCTGAAAGGGTGAGGCCACTGGAAGCAGAGGCCTTTTTCCTAAAGACTGAAACTCCTGCGAATCCGCGGGAGCTTCAGTATTTAGAAAGCAAGGCCTCTGCTTCCAGCGGCCTCATGTTTTCTCCATAATGGTGGCGCCGGCCCACGTGCATCACTTGATTAAAGGGATGCCTCGCAGGTGCGGCGCCACCATTATGGCTGAAAGGCATTTTTTTTCTGAAGCCTGAAGCTCTCGCACACGAGAAAGAGCTTCAGGCTGTAGAAAAAAATGCCTTTTCATGTAGTGGCCGGGGCTGCCAGGGGAGATTAGTGGGCCCCGGCAGGGCCCCACCTCAAAATGAAATTCCGGGTGCCCGGCCCACTTAAAGCCCTGCTTAAGCTGCACGTGCAACTTCAAGGAGTGGCAGGGCGTGGCAAACAGAACTGAACTAGTGGGCGTGGCCTTAAGAGCTCAGCGATTAAAGGCAGCCCAACCCCAAGGTGCACGCTTCGCGTTAATCTGAATTCACATTCAGCGTAACGCTCACCGCCGCCACCAGGATTAAGCAGCGCTTACCTTGGGAATCCAGTCTCCTGTTCATATGCTTACCTCCTGGAGTCAGCTTTCACCTGCATTCTTCACCGCTGAGCCTGGCGTCCAGTCTTCATCTTCCGTAACGCTGGACTTCAGCTCTGGGAACGACATCTTCTTCATCCTCCGACACGCGGGACTTCGGCTCTGGGCTCCGCAGCACGACATCTTCTTCCACGAAGGCGGACCATGTAAAAGGACAAAAGGCAAGGTTAGACATACGAACCTGCAGTTTAAGGTTGCGCTTGCTAAATTCTTCGTGCTTGTCCTTAACCTCACTTACCTTCTCCGCTCCTCATCTGGAGCCACCTCGGGCTCTGTTGCTCTGCTGGACCACAATCACACTTATTTGGGAGAAAGATTATTACAGAGCTGACAACAGGCTGTGAAAAAGACAATACCAATACTTCAATACAAAGAGAAAACAGAAAGACACTTACCAGAAAGGCGTGGAATCGTCGCAGCTGGACTGGACACCACGTATAAAGGACCAGTGAAAGAACTCGGTCCTCATTCTACATGCGCCCCAGCCAGAAGTAGCAGGAGAGCTCACCATTAATAATCTACAGGAGCAGTGTTCCAATTCATCGTAGTAGCCCACAGCCTATTTGCAGCGGGAGAAAGCAGATCGGGGGGGGTCCTACTTTCTGGGAGGACTGCAACCATGCCCCAACATCCCCGCAGAGACCAGGTGAGTGTAACAACTATTCTCAAGGAACTAGTCTCCCTCCCCAGCTAGACCCGACGGTAGATAATTCCTGGAGCGAAAAAATCCAAGAGGCCCTAACTGCAAAGGTTAACACCTCAAAGAAAAAATAAATGCCAAACAACTTGCTATGCTCTCCAAGCCACCAACGCCCACTGTACCCAGCCCCTTACTGACCCACTCCAGCAGCCCGTTCAGCTTCTACCGTGTCTCTGACATGGCCGTCACTATGATTATAAAGAGCCTAAAACCATCATGCTGCAAAGGTGACACCTGCCCTGCACCCATCATTAAAGATTGTTCTGAAACACTCATACCGCTCTTCACAACCATCACTAATGCTTTCTTCTCCACAAACTCAGTGCTTACCTCCTTTAAGGAAGCCTCGGTCCTAACAATCCTCAAGAAACCATCCCTTGGCACTTCCATCCCAACATATTATCGCCCCATTACCACGGTTCCCTACCTGCTGAAGATCCTGGATCGTGTTGCCTACATCCAGGTCCAACAGTATATGGAGGACAACAACATCCTGCGCACTCACCAATCAGGATTCCGACCCTAACACAGAACTGAAACTGCACTATTAGATCTGAAAATACAAATGAATGCAATCAAAGACACTGGTAACCCTTGCCTTCTAATGATGCTAGACCTCTCTGCAGCATTTGATCATTCAATCAGGTAGACAACCAAATCCTCTGCTCTCAACTTGCATCAACTGTGAACTTCTCACGAGAAACATCCAATTGGGTGAAGTCCTTTCTAGCCGACAGATCCTCTCGTGTCTTCATCAACTGCTCGGCTGAACCTACTCCCGTCACTTGCAGAATCCCCGAAGGCTCCTGCCTCTCCCCCACCCTTATATGTGCAAGAAATACATGGCATTTCATACACAAATTACGCTGACGACACGCAGCTCCTTATCCCCCTCACTGGTTCATACCCCCAGGACTCCGCAACCATAAACGCTGCCTAGGCTATCATTCAAAATTGGATGGCCTGGCACCTACTCTGTCTCAACAACGATAAAATGGAAATCCTCATAGTCAGCTTAACCTCCACACTTCGCAACATGGATCCAGTTTACAAGGAATTCTTCATTGATGGCAACCGCATTGCCACATCCACCACTGCCAAAATCCTTGACGTCTATCTCGATGTCAACCTCAATCTCTCACGCCAAGTAAATTCAATTGCCTCAGCAGTGGCTTACACTGCCAAACTTCTTTAGGCCAGCAGGCCCTTCCTCTCCTCTCTCAACCGCAAACAATAGCAGGAGCTAGCACTGGTGCCAAGCTTGACTACTGCAATGCCTTATTCACCGACACCTCTGAACACAACTTGAGTAAACTACTGACGATCCAGAATAATGCCCTCCGAGCAGGTATCAGCCTCTCCAAAACTGAACATATCTCGGATGCCAGGAGAGCGGCACACTGACTACCCATCCTGGAAAGGGTCAAATACAAAACTCTGTCCTACGAAGTGGAGACAAATGGATTTAGACGGAGTCTCTGTTGCACAAGTGAAGGCATGCTATTTCTTTAAAATTTGCCGGATTGTGGTGCCCCTCCCTGTTTTACTGACTCGACTGCTTCAGGACTTAATATCGCCTTGCACCGCGAAGTGGAGACCAGTGGAGTTAGCCTGAGTTCAGCAGGGCTTGCGAAAAACGCAGAAAAGTAATAGTTAAATAAACCGCTGAATGTCTACGGCGACCAGCCCATCCGGTGCACGAACACGCTGCCAGGTAAGACGTGGAGTGAGTGTTATGAATACCAATGATGTTGTGGGATTGGATTCATCGGGAGGGAAACGCAAACCTGCTGCCTTAAATATCAACTCCCTGAGGTAAACCTCTGACATTGTGTATTGGTCGTTTGACAAGAAGGAAGAGGTGGGGGTCAGGGGGGCAGAATGTGACAACTTGCTATTTGAACTGGTCGTCTTGAAGTTAACAGGCGTGATAACATCTGAGGATAAGACGTGCGCCTCTGGCGGATTGCTGGAGAACAACTGGCCAGGAACGGAAGTGGAGCGAATTCCGATCATTGATCAGAGATCTCATTCTTGCTCGAGCAACACCATGAACGGCTCGAGTGGTGAGAAGATGTCATAACAAAGCCAGTTGATGGAAAAGTCGCAAACAACCAAAAAAGACAAGATGACGTTTATCAAAATACAGAAGTGTGAACATGTCTCGGAGAGTGGGGGAGAGGTGGTATGGTGTCCAGTGAGTGGCCAGAATGCAGATCTAGCAGCACATCTGGCCAAGGAGTTTCCGGACCTAACCATTAAAATCGCCCACCAGAAACGGCTCTGTCTATCCCATGTTGAGGACCGGTTGCTTGTGCTAGATCAATCTCTCAAACAAGCTGACATAAGTGCTGAGCTACAAGCATCGGGAACAGGGCCCAAAACTCCTCTCCCGGGTAAAGTGGAGAGACCTGCGGTGTGGAAATCTGTTCAACAATAAAAGATCAATGGGTCCAGGTGACGGTGATGGACTCTAGTAGGGTAATCGAGCAGGATAGACTGGAAGGGCCGGGTACATATCGGGAAGATGGTCAACAAAAGGAAAGGGCAATACGTTGGGGTTCCGCTGGTGAAAGTGAGGACTGCCAAGTGTTTGCGGATAGGGAAAATACCTCTTCTACCCCTTCATCTGCCTCCTCATCAGCAGCCTGAGTGTCCTGGAAAGAATAGATGGAAAAGTGAAGGCCTCTGTCTCCAACAGATTATGATGGCCTCTATATCAGCATCCTTATTACCATTTACAAAGCTCTGAGTCTCTATGCAATACTCTGCAGGGTCAATCCTCCCTTATTGCAGTAATGTCCAATAAGTTGGTAGGGTTAGGGTCCTTGGCTAATAAGGTGGATTCCCGGTTGGATAAAGAGGCTGAAGCATCCGCTAAGTGGCAAAATCGCCAATTCAACCTCTCTAGGAGGGAATCTTTGGATAAATCTTTGATGATGGAGGCATTATTAGCTGATTGCGACTTTTTACATTGTCTCCTCATTCATTTACAATCAGTGGAAAGATCTGTTCCACACGACTCGGGGGTGGTAAAGAAGAAAAGTCTGCCTAAAGAGACAATCTTGATTACTCCTGACAAGCAGGAACCTCAGAAACCTACCACACAGGAAAACATCTTCTCAAATTTCAAACCGCATAATCCCCTTGAAGTCACTAAAGATCTTATAAGTGATCATAAGAAAAATATGTAACATAAGAAAAAATCCAAAAATATGTCTGTGATGACCAAGAGAAAATCGAATGGTTTCAGAGCCTTCTTAAGAAACCTGCGTTTGCCACCTCCAATAGATAATAGACCTATATCTAAGCGAGCAAGGAAAGAATTAATCCTTCCGACAGTGGAGCCGGCTAAAGAGTTGCTGAATACCAGAGACGGAGGGTGAGGAGGAAATAGTGGACCTTTTAGAGACCGGTCTGAGCGACCTTATTGAAGAAATTGAGAGAGTGAAAAGAGGATCATATCTGGAAGGACGTGAGCAATTCTGAATGGGCCAAAATTGAGAACCAAATGAATATAGCTACGCAACCCCAAAATATGTCGGGACAAAAGCCCAGTTCAAAACAAATGCAACCGCCAGTACAAAGAGATTCCAGGAGGTTTAGAACATTGGAAGAAAAGAGGAAGGGAAGCATGCAAATAGAAAAATTCTAGGTCACCCCATGTGATGTGAGAAGACCTAAAGAGAATGTGGAGCCTCAGGGGCAACTTAAAAAGCAATCAAAGATCCAGCGCTATGGCTGGCCCCCGGGCTAGTCCAAAGATCTACCTTGCACAAATTGTTGTGGGACCTAGTCTGCCGGTCTTAAACAGGAGGAATGTTTTAGGATTGCTACATTGCATCCTACCCGCTCGCCAGATATCTACATTTGATATTAAGATTGTAGAATTTGTACTAGAAAAAAGGATTGACTGGGTCATATTGCATCTGAATTCACAGGCTAAGGAGGACTTGTTACTCATCAAAGGAGACATTTCTGCCATTAGGTTATGATGTAAGTGACTATCAGGAGAGGATTACAGCTAATTGGAGGGAGGCAACGGTGCCCAAGAATAAAACAAAGAGAGACTTAAATGCAGCTGCCCCCAAAACAGGAGAAAGAAAATCTAAGAAGTCAGTGAATATGCCAGATCCACAATCATCCTCTTTCTCAAAAAAAGATCTGATGCCACTGAAATTTACAGTGGCAAACCAGGAAAAAAAGCAGTCTATGTAGGGAAAGAGGCTGGAAGCCACAAGAGTGGAGGACAGATCATGAGATTGGCTAGCAGGGGCGATTGCAAACTCAAAGTGGGAATAGACTCAAAGCTCTGCTCGATTACTCCCTTAAAATTGCTTCTTGGAACACCAGAGGCTTTCGGGCTCTATTTTTGGGAAAGTCCTCTTGTTTGGAGCAGTTTCACATACTTTGTTTTCAAGAGACATGGTTAAGAGTGCTGCCCCTATGCAAAGGATTTGTTGCTTATTTGAACCCTGCCCCAAAATGACTTACTGGATGCCCCTTCTCAGGCCTTCTAACCCTGATTAAAATGGAGTCTGGTCTGAATGTAATGAGTATAGAATGTCCAAACCCCTACGTTCAAATTTTGACTTCTAACAAGATCGGTGGCTGATCAACATATTCTGTTTTTCCTAATTAACATCTATTGGAGAGTGTACATGTCTAAAGAAATTAAACTAGTCGAGTGAATAATGAGGGTAATGGATGAGGTGATGAGAGAATAGGATGATGCAAGGATCATTATATGTGGAGATTTAAACATCAAACTCCTCAATAAAGAAGGTAGTCCTTTGAAAAATTGTGAATGGAATGAGAGAGCGTGCAAGTGGATGCAAAGCGTGATGCAGAGAGATATGCATATGCGCAGTGCACAAACCGTGGGTGACATTCCAGGGAGTTGTACGTGGAAATGTGGGGAATTAAAATCTTGTATCAACTATTATTTTGTGTCAGAAAACCTAAGACAGAAGGTGGAGAGATTTGAGTCTAACGATCAGGACCTGTTGGCAATCTCTATATCTGGGTTGGAATCAAGGAAATGTTTGGAGAAAATGGGAGAGGTTGAATTGGAATTGGGGTAAGAACCGCTTAAGGTTAAGTCACAAAGAGGTGATACAAATAACTAGTCGATACAAAGCTCTTTATTCACAAAAACCCCAAAGGAGTTGATTACCTGGGAATTTTAAAGGAATTATCTCAGATAGAGTGTTGTAACGGAAAAGGGGAATGGGTCCAGAAGCATGCTTATGATCCTGAATTGGTAAAGGAGAGACGGCAGATGCGAGTGTCTATTAGAAAGATTTGGGGGGTATGGGGAAAATCGAAAGAAGGAAAGAATACTTAAAGCCAGGCAAAAATATCGAAACTGGCTAATTGCTTCTAAAATAGAGAGCCCAGAAAGATGCGGAGCGCATGCTTAAAGTAGTATGCGCCAAAATCTCTCAGAATCTCTGGGAGCTGATAAATAATGGAGGATCTTTCCGACCTGCTAACTCCATTAGCATGATATCAGAAATTGCCTCGGTCTCCCATTATACCTCTATTTGCTGATACTGGCTGAGTAGTGAGTAATGGAGGAGGGCCCACATCCCCGAGTTGGAACTTTGCATTTGATGAGGTGGATGCTGAGATGATGATTGGAAATCTGAGCTCATCTAGAGCGGCGGGCCTGATGGTCTATCCAATCAGGAACTGAAGAAAAATAACAGGCAATGGGGAAAGCTCTTGGTGGTCATTTTTTATGCTTAATAAGGAGATAGCATCTTTTTGGAGGGAGGCAAACATTGTCCCACTCTGTAAGAAAGAAGATAGCGCACAGCCGAAATACTACCGCCCTATTGCACTCCTAGATTCAGTGGGAAAGTTATTTGCTACTGTCTTGTTGAGGGACTTCATGGCATAGGCAGATAGAAGTACCAGACCTGAGACAAACCGGGTTTGTCAAGGGTGTAGGGACAACCCTTAATCTCTTTATTATTAACATTCTTAAAGAGAGTGCCCTGGAATCAAAAATCTGTCTTTATTTTGCATTCATGGATCTCGAACAGGCTTTCAACGGGGTAATTGGAGAAAACCTCTGGACTAAGCTCAGAGCCTGGCAATGCCCCGACGACTTGGTAGAGGCCATGGAGGTCCTATATACTAATACCTCAGTTCAGATTAGACTATCAGGTAAAGGCCACGTAATAAAGAAAATTCCAACTCATCGAGGCCTACAACAGTGGTGTGCATTAACTCCCCTACTATTCTGCCTCTATATAGCCGACTTGGCTTGGTCACAAAAAGATGTGGCAGCCTTTCCACCCAAAATCAATCGCACTGAAGTGCCATGGATACTATTCACAGACGATTTGCTTGTTCTAGATCTGACGCCCATTGGCCTCCAGAGGAGAATTGATCCATTCAGTACATTTTTGACTGAAAATGGTATGAAGATAAATGTGGGCAAGTCTAAAATATTGACTATGATGTCTGCGCGTCAAAAGAGGAGTAGTGAGTTTTATGCGGAGAGTGCGAGCTAGACCTCTTGAAATAGTAGAATTCATGGTCTATCTTGGGGTAGTTGTAAACAGGAGCATGAACGAAAAGGGCCAATACATGCATTTAAGGTCCAGCCTAGTTTCTCTAACCAACCAGGGAATGGCCTTCCATCGAAGGTTTGGGACGTTTCCGATGGTCCCTATCTCCTTTTATAAGCAGAAGGTAGCTCAAATCCTAATCTATGGGGCAAAGGCTATCTTGCATCTATCCTGGAAAATCTGGGAGGGGCTTGAAGGCTTTTTTTGACAGCGAGTACTGAAACTCCCAAATGCGCTGCCAATGTGCACGATCAGACAGGAACTGAAATTGCAATCACTAGAATCCATAGTATTGTGGAAAACAGTTGCCCTTTATAGAAAATGTTCATATGAATAATCAGTTACTCCCTTTGCCATTTTTGATCCGTTTAAAGACGGGCAGGATAGGCATCTAACCCAGTGGAGGAGGAAGGTTGAAAGGATCCTGGAACAGAATGAGATTGAAATGGGTGATTTGGTTGCCAATCCGGCTAAAGTAAAAAAGAAACTCCAAGACTTGGATTGGATAACAACTGTAGAGAAATGGGGCCAGGACAAACTGAGACAGCCTATGAATTCTGAAAATAAAGGTCTTAATTGCCTCCCAGTATATGTACAAAAATGTCCCTCACTGATATATCGGGACTTGCTCCTCAGATGTCGGCTGAATATCCTCAGCACAAGAGAGGTATAATGGGCTAGGAAAAAGATGGGTATTAAGAATGCCAAATGTTGATTTTGTAATGAGATAGGAACTATAGAAATGTTGCTCCACCTGGTAACTGCTTGCAAGCCGTTACGGGAAGTGAGAAGCAAATTCTTAGATGTGCATACGACTGCCTGTGGAACACTAGGTCCTTCAGAATGGTGGGAATGGGTTATTTTGGGGGAAAGAACCAGTCTGGTGATTTCGGTGATGAAGATGGTGGAATTTGTGTTAAAGGGAGGGAATAGAGGATATTGGATTATGTAATGGCATCATGGGGAAATCTTTATAAAGTGACAGTCCTTCCACCTTCTTCTGCTTTATAGGTGCCCTTTGTTCAAGAAACAAAATAGTGATAAGTGCCCCTTCCCCACGTTTCAGCACGGGACAAGGTGTCATACTTGAGCTTGGAACACAGTCAAGCTTCTTTGATCACCAAGATGCAGTTAAAAAATCAAAGGGGACCTTCTGCCAAAAAGTCTCTTATTCTCCACAAGTCTCTCGCTCACAGAATGCCACGGGTTACCGAATCAACACTTAAAGTTCTCTCTCCTCAAAGGTTCACTGTCCTTAATTGTCTGGTATAACATTTACTTTGGGTCTCACTCAGCCGGCTTTGGACCCACCTTTGACTTGCATTCCCAATACACCTTCCTTATCCGGGCTCGGGCCTTGGTAGGGTTCACTTTAATGAGTAGTTCAATTATATGAAAGACCTTCGGTTGTGCAAAGGATTTTTCTCAGACCCTTGCATGATCACTTCGATTTTCTCGTATTGGATTTTAATTTGCAATGTTGCTATTCAAATATCAAAGTTTTCGCTGCTACGTTTCTTTGTAAGACACCTTTGGCCAGAGACCTTCGATTGAGCACTGACGCGGTGCTGGACCACCCTGCAAACTTGTATCTTTTGTTTCTCTCATAAAATGTTTCACACATCAGCTTTCCGTATTTTATTCGCGTCTTTCATCAAACTTTTCAACGTCCGCTCTCTGAGGGTACTTTTCCGCCGCTCGTAACCTTCATTTAAACACCGACCGGCCTCGTACAGTTCCTCCCGACTCACCGGCTGTGTTGAAGGTTCAGCTTTTGGCTTTCATCCGCGAGACAAGGGCGATGATATGGCAGCTGCTGTTCCTCCCTGACTCGGCCCGTCATGCAGGAGGGCCCTGGTATCTCGGGGACACAATAGAATTCTCTTGCTTCCCTTCCTGGCATTTCACGTGCTGCTTTCAAATCCTCAAGAGTATAGCAATCACTTGTTGAAAAGCTCAAGGGCATCGCCCTCCTTTCTCTCTTCTCGACCTGCCGTCTTTCCCCATCGATTCAGCTGTGGCCTGGAAGAAACTGCTCCTTCGTGTGCTCCTTCCTGCTCAGTGTGCTTTCGTGCCCTGCCTTTTATACGTGTAGGGAAGTTCAATGGCGATCAGGTGCGAGTCGTTAACGGCGATTGCCTGACTCTGCCTGGCCATGATAATGGGACATGTCCGCTACATTGTTTGTGTACTAGTCTGTTTTCTCCCGTAGGGGGATTTCTGTGTAGCTGTGTTCGGGAAGGGAAGAGACGGGGTGGGGGGTTACAGACCCCAGATATCTTGCCTGGTAGGATGGGTTAAAGGGATTACTGTGAGATCGGGATACCGCGTCTCGCCACAAGGTGTCCCACTCCTCGAGGACCCCCCACCTAGGTGATCCTCCTGCACTGGTCCACCCTCAGGGTCTGGATCCAAAGGCGATGGCCATGCCCTTGCCACCTTAGAGGGAGACCCCGCGGACTAGCGGGGGAGAGAACTCCTGGTTTCACACACTACTGAAAGGTTGAGGTACAAGGAGTGGGACTTCACTTGTCGTACAACGTCCTTCTTTCAGCTTGTAGGCCAGCTCCGAAATCCATTTATTCCTGCAGGTGGCATACATTTTCAGCTTGGTGCTGAGAGAGGGAGACCTGGATTCTTTATCCTGTCCTCTATCCCATGCATTGGATTTTCTGCTTTCCTTTGTCTGCGCGCGCCTGTTGATTGGCACTGTACAGGGTGACCTTGCTGCTATTTCGATTTTCAAGATGTCTCTGAAACCGGACTCATTTTTCACAATCCCTACTGTTATGCAGTTCTTATGTGGTTTGTGTAACAGGTTTCCTGCAGCCAGTTTTTGGTTCCGGCGTGGGACTTGAATTTAGTTTTAATGTTTCTTATAGGCGCTCAGTTTGGGCCCCTTCATTCCTGTTCTCTTAGGTTACTCGCCCTTAAGGTGATTTTCCTGCTTGCCATCATCTAAGCGAGACGGGTGAGTGAGCTCCAGGTGAGTCTGTTTACCTCCCCATTTTTTTCCAAAGAGAAGGTGACGGTGAGAGTGAGAATCTCCTTTCCACGAAGGTAGTCTCACATTTCAATCTCTCTCAGAAGATCCATCTTCCTGTGTTTTTTCCTCCGCCTCATCCTTCCACAGCAGAGACATTATTCCATTGGTTGGACATGCTACGGGCCCTTAAGTTCTACGTCTCGTACTAGAGATGCTAGGAAAGAGGACCAGCTTTTCATTGGTTATGCTGGTGCTTGTGCTGGCAGAGCTATGACCAAACAGACCCTGTCAAGATGGGTCATTCTTGGCATTTTCAGAATGCTACGATCTGGCTGGGAAGGAATAGCCTGAGGGTCTCCAAGCTCGTTCTAGAAGAGGAGTGGCTTCCACCTCTGTGCTACAGAGGGGAGTCCCTGTCCCATAAATTTGCCAGGTGGCAATGTGGGCATCTTTGCACACGTTTGCTAAGCATTACTGCTTGTATTCCCTTGCGGGTCATGATACCCGTTTTGGTAGGGCAGTCCGTTAGTTTTCTGGTTTAAGTGGCAATCTTGCTTCTGCCCTCCTCCAGATTACGTACTGCTTTGTGAGTCTATCGTAGATGAGGAATCCATGGAGGAAAGAATCAATTAGAAGAACACAATTTCTTATCTCTTGGTAATGTTCTTTCTGATGGATGTGCCTCCCACGGATTCCTCATCGCCCTCGCTACCTGCCCCTTTTGCAGGAAACTAGTACACCATCTGTTCTAGGGTCTATGTGCTCCAGAGTGCTAGAGAAAAGGGTGAAATGGAGGTCACGGGCCACCGCACTCCTATATGTACTGACTCCGATGCCATGTCTGGTGTGGGTCACATAGAAGCGTCGGACGAAGCCGTGCTGCGCCCCTAGCGGCAGACATGTTTCCGGGGATCAGCTGCACTTGGATAGGATCATCCTAGATGAGGTTTCTGTGGGAGGAACATCCATCAGAAAGAACTTTACTGAGGGTTCACGGTTTTCGCTATACACAGAGTTTCGAGAAACGCCAGGTTTAAGCTCACACAACTATTCGTAACACATAGAGCATACATGAGCCCTCACAAGATTTCCAAGTTTAGGCAAGCAGATACAGTTCTTCCCGAGATAGCAGAAGAAAATGAAGACGTTACGCATATGTTTTGGTCTTGGCCGGGGATCAGGGAATATTGGGTGGGGATTTTGAACATGGCATCAAGAGGTGGAATAGATATGCATGCATGGCCCGCAGAAGCATGTTTGCTGGGGTGGTTCCCGCGCAGGCGAGGAGCAATACATCTTACGAAAATGAAAGATCTTATCTGCGTACTAGCAAAGCGTAGGATTGCGATGTCGAGCAGTGTACCAGGGATTGAATAAGAGTAGCGAAGATGTAGCATGGAACTTATTAACGCAGGAAATGTTTGCACCCCCGGACACTGTCCTTATTGCACGTAGAACCTGAGGAAATTGCTGTGTTGGTTATAAATTGTGGGAAACTGTTGATGCGAGACATCACTGGGGAGTAACCTATAATGTATAGCTCATGAGACTTACTGGTTCGGATGAGACAGGGAGGCACTGTTTCTTAGTTTGTTGGTTGAAGGCAGTTTGTACACACATGGGCCGAAACATTGGGCATATTCTTACTACATATTCCCCTTGTAGACCTCTATGCTCTTCTGGCACCAACTCTGTGTGTGTAAAGCGTTTTACTAAAAAGAGGACAGGAGATTGATCGCTTTCCTCCGCTGGCTCCCTTCTTTGGAACAGCCTCCCTCTTCGTCTTGAGCAGGACTTTCTTAAATTCCAGAAGCTCCTCAAGACTTTCCTCTTTACCGCCTCCTTCCCCCCTTCTCTCCTCTGCTAATCTCACAGTTGCTTGTTTGGTGTCCAGGGCCCTTATGCATCCTCGGAGCCCTGAACTCCCACACCGAATCGCCCCCAGCTTCTATCTTTCCTCAGCACTTTCCTCAGCACTTGCCTCGGCACACCCTCCATCCTGGAGGCTTTCACTTACCATACATTGCGCTTCACCTGTTGCTCACCCACGAGCACCCAAGCACCACCCTCATTTACCCTCCCTTCTGCTCTTGAACACTCAAAAGGCATAGTAGGTTTGTCCTGTATTTGATTTTTTTTTAAATGTATTTTAATGTTTCTCATCCCCGTGTCCCCTCCCTTTTGCCCGTGTGGGTGCTTTGTAACAGAATTTACATGCTGTACAAGTGAACAATAAATAAATAAATGAGAAGCTTATTGTCTCTGTCAAGATTTGTATGTGATGCCATGCTTTCTCATGTAATTGTTGCAACAAGATGTAAATAAAAATTGTTTATAAAAATGAACTTTTCGAGGGGATTGGGTCCTCCGACGTATTCCATATCTATGACAGTAATCACCACAGCTGTGCTGCTTCGGAAAATCTTTAGGCGCCTGCGTCGATGACGTCGACAAGCTGTCCTCGAGGGCCTCCGTCGAGCCGACGTCACCGGATGTTATAAGTAGGACGCACGACGCCCGTAGGTTTTTTCCGCTAATGTGTTCGCTTCGGAGATCTCGGCGTGTCTCGGTTTTTCTGAGTTCTGTTCTTTCGGTTCCTCGAACCTGTTCGTTTGTGAAGATCCATGATGTCTTCGTCGTCTTCTACCCCGCGGCCGGGTTTTAAGAAGTGTCGGGACTGCGGGTCCAAGATGTCGTTGACGGACTCGCACATCGCCTTCCTCTGGTGCCACGGTGAGGACCACGACACGGATGACTGTGTAGATTGCCAGTCGCTTACATCGAAGGCCTTGCGGGTGCGTAAGAAGAAGCTTTCTGTAGGTAAGGTGGCCAAGACCCGGAAGTCGAGATCCACTGGGCTTTCGACTGACGATTCGAAGGGCGACTCTCCGCATCGTTGGCGTAAAACCGGGGGGTCTCGGTCCAGGAGTAGGTCCCGCCATTCCTCTGCCTCTTCGAGGCACTCCCGGAAGCGTCGTCACCGGTTGCCTTCCCCGTCCTCGTCCGAAGACTTTGCCCGTAGGCAGGTTGCTTGTCCCAACAAGCATTCAACTCCTGCCGAATGGGATTAATTTTGGCAGGAGATGATGGCGATTTTTCAGTCGCAGGGCTCCATTCCATCCGCGCCGTCGAAAGACGTCGGCCGTGACCGTGCTAGAGACACCACTCGCACGCCTTCGGGCTCGAGCAGTCGTCTCGATTACCGGGCCCCTTCGAGGTCCCAATCGGACAAGGATGGTCGCTCTAGACATGCCCGTTCCAGGTCCCGGTCCTCGACGCCCTCGAGACTGTCGGAGCCTGTGAGGTCTTCGAAGAAGACATCAGCGCCGAGGTCGTCCCTTTTTCTGTGCCCTCATTCCAGCCTCTGAATTATATTTCTGAGGTGGATGAAGGATCTGAGGAAGGGATGGTTCCTGATGCGGTAACTGACAAGATTTTGTCTGGTCATAGCCAGATTGAAGACCTGCGTCAGTCATTGCACGACGCCAGTGGTCTGTACACCTCTCCGGAGGTGGAGTTCTGTAGGCCTGAGCATGGCACCCATGCCGAGTCCTCGTACGGGTGCCTTATGTCGAGGGTAACGAATACTTGGGGTGGTCTGTGCCACCAGTGGATTTTCTGCAGGTTGACCAGACGGATAGCCTCGACCAAGGTCCACCAACTGACCCGGTACTGCCATTCCATATGGCCTTGCAAAGAAGGGTGGCAGCGGATTGGACTGCTCTGGAGAGTATACCAGCAGTGAGCAAGTCTTTGCCGTGAAAATACCGCGCAGCCAGTAGCGACCCCTGCTACTTGACCACGCACCCCACTCCGGAGAGTGTGGTGGTGCAGGCGGCTATGGCCCCAGCAAAGCAGGCGTCGTACCCTACCATCCCTCCTGATAGGGACGACAAGCGTTTTGATGGCTGGGCGACAAAAGTGTTTTCTTCAGGGGGTATGGCTTTACAGGCAGCCAACTCTGTGTGTGCCTTGTCACGTTTCATGCACACTCTGTGGAACTGTATTTTGTTAGCGGCTGATCATATTCCCGAAGGGGAGGAACGGGATGGTTTTCTTGCTATTGTGCAGGATGGCAAGGATGCCACGTGAGTCCGTTCAGTCGTGTCTGGACATGGCAGATTGTGTCAGCCGGTCCATGGTGGCGAGCACCGTAATACGCAGGTTTGCGTGATTGCGGAAGTCGGGGTTTGCTCCTGATGTGCAAGCCCGGCTCCTCAACATGCCCTTTGATGGTGAACATCTTTTTGGCAGCAAGGCTGACGAGATCCTTGAGAGGTTGCAGACCTCCAAAGCTGCAGCAAAGTCGTTGAGCACTGCAGTTCTCCAACCTCCGCCTTTTCGTCCTAGGGGACAGCAATGGAGGGGAGGTTCCTTTCGATATTACTCATCCTTTGGTAAATCGAGAGGAGCTGCAAGTCAAAGGGACCACCGTAGGAGTACCAGAGGTGGAAAACAGGGTACTCGAGGTGCCAAGGCCGCTCGGGCAGTTGCCTCTTTGCCCTCAGGCACTGCTGCAGCTGCTTCAGCTCAGTCATGAGGCCATGACCCATGGTTCGCCGGTTGGGGGAAGGCTGGCGCAGCATCTTGTAGAGTGGCGTGCCATTACTTTAGATGTGTGGGTTCTGGAGATCATAGCCCACGGCTAATGTCTTCCTTTCCGGCAGAGGCCTCATATATATAATACTCATGACAATCCACCAGGGAATCTCTCTTTGAAGAGTCCGGATCCGCTCCTCGCGCAGGAAATACAATCCCTGCCGGAGAAAGGCACCATAGAACTGGTGCCTGTAGCGGAGAGGAACAAGGGATGGTTTTCCCCTTATTTTTTGATTTCGAAGAAAGACGGGGGTTTGAGACCCATCATGGACTTGCACGGTTTGAACAAGCTCCTCAGGAAGGACAAGTTCAAGATGGTTACTCTTTCTCAAGTCCTCCAGGCCCTTCAACTTCAGGACTGGTTGGTGTCTCTCGACCTCAAGGACGCTTACTTTCATGTGCCGATCCATCCCAAGCACAAGAAGTACCTGAGGTTCGCGGTTGGCGACTCGCACTTTGTTTCGGGTCCTGCTGTTCGGATTGACCTCCGCCCCGAGGGTCTTCACCAAACTCATGGTGTTGGTGGCAGCGTATCTCAGGAAAGGGGGGGATTCACGTCTACCCCTACCTGGACGATTGGTTGATCAGGGCGCGCTCTCCCGAGAAAGTCCTGGATCATCTGTCTGTCACCTGCCACTCCCTTCACAAGCTGGGCTTCTCCCTCAACTTAAAGAAGTCCCACTTGACGCCAAGTCAGCGGCTCCAGTACATTGGAGAAGTGCTCGACATGTCCCTGGGGCAGTGTTTTCCTCCCCAGGTGAGGGCTCATCACATTCAGCAGATGGTGCACAAGTTTCAACATGCCCAGAGTCTCCCGGCGTTCGAGTTCTTGAGGTTTCTCGGCCTCATGGCATCCTACATTCCTTTGGTGCCAGAGGCCAGGTTGCGGATGAGATCTCTGCAATGGGCTCTGCAGTGGTCACAGTCCTCCGGCAGGATGTCGGACCCCGTTCAGGTGCCGCCCTCGGTCGCCCAGGACCTTCTGTGGTGTGCCGTTGAAGGCAATCTGTTGAGGGGGCTCCATTTTGGCTACCCTGGCTGGAGGTGACGATCGTGACGGACACATCCCTCACGGGATGGGGAGCTCATGCCCAACGAGTTGACAGTCAGCGGTCGTTGGTCTCCGTCGGAGTCCAGACTCCATATCAATCTGTTGGAGCTGAGGGCCGTCAGGCTAGCCCTGAAGGCTTTTCTGCCGACTGTGCGAGGAAAGAATGTCCCGATTCTGACGGACAACATAGTGGCCATGCACTACCTCAACAAAAAGGGGGGGCAGGGTCACTTCCTCTGTGCAGGGAGGCGATGCAGCTCTGGTTCTGGGCCATCCAGCAGGAAATTTCGATCTTTGCATTTCATCTGGCCGGAGACGAAAATGAGACAGCGGACGCTCTGAGCAGGCAGAGCGCGATCTCTCACGAGTGGGAGCTGGCTCAGTAGATACTTCTGGAGATCTTCGCCCTTTGGGGGACCCCACAAGTGGACTTCTTCACCTCCAGTGTCAACCGGATGTGCGAAAGGTTCTGCTTGCGGGAATTTTCTCCAAGAGTTGCCTTAGGGGACGTGTTCGTGGTGGAGTGGTGCTTCCGACTGCTGTACGAGTTTCCTCCAGTCCCTGTCATCCCGCAAGTGCTGCAGAGGTTACGGAGGTTCGGTTCCCGGATGATCCTCATTGCTTCGGCATGGGCCCGGAGGACGTGGTACCCGGACCTTCTCAACTTGTCAATCTGCCCTCCACGTCGTCTTCCCTACAGAGCGATCTGCTCTCACGGGAGTGGGATCAGGTTCTCCAACCAGAGGTCAGATCCCTCAACCTTCACGCTTGGCTTCTGAAAGGTTGAGGTATAAGGATTGGGAACTCCCTGAAGACGTGATGGAGGTGTTGCTTTTCCCCTCCCTCTGCTGTACATGATGTCACTAACGGCACTAACCTCCATTGTTAGCCACCATCCAAATGCGTGCTAGTAGTCATCACCCCGCACTCCATTCCAGGGTCCCCACATGGATAACGCATGTAGCCCATACGCCCTACCTCCACTGACCAGGTTCCTTGGCTCCCTACCTCACCCTGGGCTGCTCTTCTTTTCCCTTGTCCAGGGTTCTCCCTAGGACCACTCGCAGAATTCACGCCTGATGCTGATGAAGAATTTCTGCGCCACCACCTCAACTCATAAACTACCAAGTGAACTTTCCACCTGCAGGTATTATTGTTTGCATTTTTTCTTTTCCCTGCATTGACATTTGCCCGCAAGCCACTGCAGCCAGTAGTGAGGTTCATACAACACCCATAGTAATTCCTTACCTCCATTTTTTGTCCCCTGTGAAGCACAACGCTCTACCCTACGACTACTGCCCCTGGGCCAGCCCACCTTTCAACAGGACCTACTTGAGTATCCTCCTTTGCACAACCCCCTTTTTGCCCTCTGGTGATTTGAAACCGAGTTTTTGGGATTACAGCACCGGCAGGTAAGCCGCCGCCTCGGTGCATGAGAGACTAAACTTTGTTACATATGCCAAATGACCGTTGGCATTCTTGCAAAATCACTCACTAAAGCTATCTATACCCACTGCAGGGTCGCTCCTACGGAGCCCTGATGAAGGCGGACGCTACCTTAATGCACTTCCGCCGAAACGTGTCCACCCGGGAACAGCTACATTCATCTGTTCCCGCCTGAATCAGACCCTGTTTATTCAGTCTCTGTCACGTTGGTTACCAAGATATCTTATTCTCCATAGGACCCTGGAAACACATTATGCTGGAAAGTAATACCTGACTAAGTAACTTTCCAGTTACAAGGTTATCCATAAAGAAATTTCTGACCTTGGGATTTATTCACAAAGGACCTGTGTGTCCACATCAATTGGTTCACTATTATGCAAGAAAATAGAAAAGAAACCTTTGCTTAAGATTGACCTGTTTATTGCTAATACAGTATTCCGTGTTCACTTTGTTGTAAATACTGTACTTTTGTGCCTTGTTATGAATTTTTATTGATATTATATGTTGTCTTAACTTTTCATTTATGTATGTTGCATTTTTTTCAACATCTGTTCTCAACGTTTATGTATTGAATACTTATCTATATAATTAGCAAATAAAACTTTTGTTTGCTACTCTCTGGTTTGTCCTAGCTTAGTGAGAAGGCAATGCACCTTTGATCTTAGGTTTGGATCTACCACTCAATAGACCGACCTACATATCAATTTGTGGACAGGACCACCCTCCTGTACCTGTGAAGTACTATAGCCTTGAGCTTGTCCACTAGGAAGGGTACCCCCCCTCTTTTTACAGGAGGTGTTGCTTTCGGCCAGACGGCCGGCAACAAAGTCCCTGTACCGTTGCAGTTGGAGGAAGTTCTGCGACTGGTTCAGGGTTAAGACTGTGGATCCTTTTTCATGTGACATTCCTGTGGTTCCGTCCTTTTTGCTTTCGTTAGCCCACAAGGGCCTGCAAGTGGGTACTATTAAAGGTTACATGGCGGCGCTGTCCATATTTAAGCACTCATCTGAGGAGTGTTCTTATTTCAAAATTCCTTTAATTTCTCAGTTTCTGAAAGGGCTCACTAATGTGTTCCCACCGTCACCTTTCCAGGTGCCCGGTTGCGATTTGAACCTTATTCTAAAGTTCCTAATGGGTGCTCCATTTGAACCTTTACATTCTTGTTCTTTGAGACTGTTAACCCTTAAAACTGTATTTTTAATTGCGGTCACTTCCGCTCGCAGAGTGAGTGAGTTACAGGGACTTTCAGTTAAGCCACCCTTCACTGTGTTTCATAAGGACAGGGTTGTCCTTAGAGTTTGTCCTTCCTTTCTTCCGAAAGTGGTGTCGGAATTTCATTTAAGCCAGAAGGTCATTCTTCCGGCATTTTATCCTCCTCCGCATTCTGGTAAGGAAGAGGAGAGGCTGCATAGGTTGGGTTTTAGGAGAGCTTTAAGTTTCTGCATTTCTGCATGTCCCAGGTCAGAGTGGATGATCAGCTCTTTATAGGTTACGCTGGAAGGCGTTTGGGACAAGCTGTTACTAAGCAGACTTTGTCTAGATGGATTATCTTGGCAATTTCTGAATGTTACCGCTTGGCGGGTAAAGACCTTCTCGTAGGCTTACGGGCCTATTCTACTAGGGGTATGGCTGCCTCTACTGCCCTGTAGAGGGGTGTTCCTATTCGTAACATCTGTGAAGCAGCCACTTGGGCTTCGGTCGTACGACACTACTCCCTAGATTCTATCCATGGGCAGGATCTGGCCTTTGGCAAGGAGGTCCTTTCCTTTGCAATTTGATTGGGCATTCTAAATTTCTATATTCTAAATTATTTTCCCTCCTCCATACGTTGGTACTGCTTTGGGAGTCTGTCATAGATATGGAATACGTCGCAGGACCTAATCCCCTCGAAGAACAAGTTACTCTCTTACCTGGTAACGTTCTTTCAATGGGATGGTCCGACGACGTATTCCATATTGCTCCCTCCCTGCCTGCCCCGCTACAGTATTTCTTATGCGATTGCAGCTTACGTTTCCGCTAGGCTTTCTGTGGTCATACTGGCAGAAGATTGGTGCCACACGTTATGGGGAAAAAACTACAACTGAGGCTGCGGGCGTCGTACGTCCTACTTATAACATCCGGTGACGTCGGCTCGACGGAGGCCCGCGAGGACAGCGTATCGACGTCGGGATGCAGATGCCGAAAGATTTTCCGAAGCAGCACAGCTGTGGTGATTACTGTCATAGATATGGGATACGTCGTCGGACCATCCCATCGAAAGAACGTTACCAGGTAAGAGAGTAACTTGTTCTACTGAGAGCTAAGTAATGTGTTCTTTTCTATGCAAAAGGGGACTCCTGGCACCCTAACAAAAGTCTTGCTCAACTTAGAAAGTGAGTTCTTTAAATGCAACACTTGAATTGTTAAGTCATTCAGTTTTGCAATTGGTGCCTCTTGCACACCCTTCCAAGTGTTTCAATTTCTTCTAAGCAATGGGTTTTCTTGGTCCAGCATGGACCCTTGGGACTACTGTCTGTCTCACGTTGTCGTTGTTGTGATACTTGACCCTTTGTGAGTTGCTTGGTTTCTTGTCCCAGACTGTGCTCACTGGTTCTCCAGACCTTTTGTTGCTCTGGTAACTCTTACCTCCTTGCAGTGTCTTTGTTCAGGGTTCACCCTCCTGTGTCTTTATTTCTATTAGGTTTCTGATAGCCTAGCTTGTGTCCTCTGGCTTTTTAGACTGTTTCCTGCTATTCTCGTACCTCCGTAGTCTACTGGATCGTTCGGCACAGCATTGCCTATTCAGCCTTACTGGCCTCCTGGGTTGTGTATTGGTCTCACCCCTTCAGGGCTTCTTGGGCTGCTCAGCCCGACGTGGGTAACCCAGCCTCACTGGCAGTGTGGGTTGCATACTATCCTAATCCCCTAGTGGAGTCCTTCCATGGCATATCCCAAATCAGAACCCCAAATGTTCCTACCACACTGACTGGCCGTCTCAAATCATGCTGGCCATAAGAGTTTATAAAGCAAGGAAGCAGACATCAGCATACTCCTAGCCAAATGCAGAACCAACAGCATGTCATATTTCTGAGGCTTGTCGATCTGCTTCGAATCGCTTGCTTTGCATAGGCAGACATCTATTGGTAGGTGCAGAGTATTGCATAGTTTGTTTTCAAAGTTCGAAAAGGGACGTCAATGGGGCGTGTTTGTAATACTATCAGATAGTGTGGCGTGCACTGTACCCATGGTCCTTAATGCATCAAGATCCCTCAGAATTTTTTTGCACCATGGTGTACTGTCGTTTCCAATGCTGAGTCCATATCTTTGATACTTTAAAGTTAATAACTTTACTGTAAAACTTCTTCCGTCCTTTTCACGAACGCAAAGTTCCATGTTAACCAGTCCATAGAACCTCCTGCTTTCTTTCAAACCCAAACAATTCAGCAGAAAAGAGCCTGCATACACTAGATGTCAGAAGGGCTATGTCATGTATTATATACAGAAAACAAAGCCACTAAGAAAACTAGACTGCTTCATGTCTGAAGCCGCAGCCTTCGCCTTTCACCACATCAGTGACTACCGGTAGTGGCGACCCGTTCCTAAAGAAGATCCGAACCATTGCAGGATTTTCTGGCCGTGGATAACTTAATTGCTGAGACTGTCTCCACGTGACGATGGCAGATGCCAGTAAGAAGACTTGCGCCAAATGCAGCCATAGGAACGTTTTAGTAGCTAGGCATGCAAAATGCCTTTACTTTCTACATCCAGACCACAAAGTAGAGAGCTGCTTCATCTGGCAGGAGTTTTCATCGAGAACCCGGAAAGACCACACCGACGGTTAGTCGCATGGTTGGAAGAAGGCGAGAAGGCCTCTAACTCTGCCTCGGTCTGAAGTCATGCCTCAGCCATGGTTGGCTGCCGGAGCACAAAACTCCCTCTAAGAAGAGGTTGAGATCCCATGAGGATACCTCCCACGGAATGAAACCTCAAAGGGCCCATGGACTTGAATTGCACAATTCGACTACCCCTCCATTGATGGCTATGGTGGCTGCCTAGGCTCTGTCTAAATCTTTGACCTAGTCAGCTGCCCTGGCAGTAACAAAGGGCTTCTTGATGGTGCCGTCCTCCACCGCAGTGAGGGCTACCCCAACAACCATTGTCGCCACTAAGTCATCAGCGACGGGAGCACCGTTGTCCAGCCTCTCATCCACTAGCAAGCATAGTTCTTCGTCCACGAAAGACAGCTAGTCAGCTTCCATTACATTGGCTACTCCTTCAATGACCCAGTCGGCCACTTCGACGAGCTGTATGACCGAAACGGTACAGCTTCGTTGTCACCGTCTCTGCCTATGCAATCATAGATTGCCTTGTCTACAATCACCACCATAATAGCCAGAATTGTGCTGCCTCCATTGGCTGGCTCCTACGCTTCACACCAAGGAACTTGTCAAAAGACGATTTGTTCACTTTTCAATCTGTGGTGACAGAATTGCAGCAGCGACTACCTTCTCCAGCCCCTCAAGGTGCCCCTCTTGATAGTTCCTTCCGGCCAACAAGGCCTCAGGAGGTTCCTCAGACTTGACCGCCTCGAAAAGCGCTTTAGGAGTTGTTGCACCCAGTGGCCCTCACAGACAGATACTGGTCCAGACACTGACACATCTCAAGGTACCCAGTCTACCGATGAGTTTGGGGACTTGGTACCGGCAGATTGGGAAAATCCAGATGTAGATCTACCTTCCACAAGTTCACCCCCTGATGAGATTGGGTCTTTTCACGCCCTGTTGATGCGTGCTGTGAAGCTTTTTAACCTTGATTCTGGGGAACAGAAGGAGGGGTTCCTGTTCCAAAGGAGGGAAGCCTCCAGGAATTCATTGGTGGCCATTCCGCTGTTCGAGAGCATCTGGGAGGGATGGTCTTAAGGTAAAGTGCGACCAGTTTTCAGTGCCACAATTGGAGGACTGCCTGCAAAGGAAATACAGAGTTTCAGAGGGCGCTCCTAAGTGTCTGCGTTCGCTACCATCACCTGATTAATTGGTTTTGGCAACAGCCAGAAAGAAGTCGGCTAAACCTTCATCCCAGTCTCTGGTTCCACTATACAAAGATGGGAAGCAGCTGGATGCATTCGGAAAATGCATCATTGCCACGGCAGCCAGCACTATCAAGGCTGCAAATTCCCTGACCATTCTCTACAGGTATGATAGAGAGCTATGGCACACAATGGAGCCTCTCCTGGATTTCTTACCCGAGGACAAGGCGGAGGAGGCATTAGCATTGCTGCATGAAGGGGGGAGATAGCATCTGACCATGCAATCACCATGCCACTGAATGTGGCGGACACAAGTTTTCCGCCAAATGGAGAACGGGGCTGTCATATGGCATCAAGGATGGTTGAAAGCCACCAGTTTCCGCCTGATGTACAATCAAAGGTCATCGACAAGCGCTTCGACCGTATCGACCTCTTCAGTAAGAAGATCGATGAAACCCTCCAAGCGATTAACACTGACACAGACACTGCTTGCTCCTTGGGTACCCTACAGCTGCAGAGGCAACCCTTTCGTCCTGGTAAGGGGAGACTCTTCACAACCTCTGGGAGTTAGCAACAGCCGTCATATCGGCAACTGTGTCACACCTCCTCACAGGAGGCTTACCATGGAAGATCGTAGGCGTACACGGGTACGCAGAAGTGGCAGGGATCCACCACCCGCACCCAGACTCCAAAGCAGGCCTGACTAGGATCAGGGTCTGTACCCCCCCTTCATAATCCCAGTGGTTGGTCAGTTGTCTCGATTTGTCAGCCAGTGGAAGAACATCACCACTGAAAAATGGGTGCTGAGCATTGTACAATGAGGACACAACCTCGAATTCCTAGGAAAAATGTCCCTCCATTCCACTAATACACAAAAGGGAATTACATCTGACCCTCATATTACAGCAAGTTAAGTCCCTACTAACAAATTAAGCGATACAACAAGTTCTGACACGCCTCCAGGGCTCTGGAATGTACTCTATGTACTTCCTGTTGAGAAAGAAAAACTGTGGGTGCATACCAATTCTGGATCTAGGAAGCTCAACAAATTCCCCAAATCACAAATGTTCCAGATGGTCACTCTGCAGGTTCTAGAGCAGCTGGAACCAAGGAGATTGCCTGGCCCGCTATATCTGGACAACGGATACTTCCATATACCCATCCATGGGAAGCACAAACTGTTCCTGCTGTTCATGGTGCTTCAAGCACTAACATTTCAAGGCTATGCCCTTTAGCCTAAAATCTGCCCCAAGGGTGTTCACCAAGTGTCTCGCCCCAGTGGCCGCTCATCTGTGCTGTGCAGGGGTGCATGTCTCCCCCTATCTGGGCGATTGGATAATCTGATCGCAGTCTCAGCCAGCTAGCCCTGCTGCATACCAACAACACCATTTCATGTCTGATGTCTCTGGGATTCTCCATAAACTTTCCCAAGTCCTGTCTATCGCCATCTCAGAACGCTCTATTCCTGGGTTTTCAACTAACCATCTTGCAGTACCATGCCACTCCTTCGGAGGAGAGAATGAAGTCTATGCTCCCCAAGGTCCAACAGCTGTCTCTTCTCCAGTTAACCACCTTACGCTTGATCAAGTCCCTTCTAGGGATGATGTCCTCCTGCATTTCCTGTGTTCCTCACAGCAGGTTTCTTGGACGCCAGGTGGAAACAAATATCAGGCTCCTGGAACGACAAGGTTACACTGAACCCAGAGTTTAGTTGATCACTCCAATGGTGGAAACATCGGCAGCACCTGACTCAGGGTGCTGCGAGGGGTCGGAAATGCAGAGCGGACAACTTGATGGAGGTTTTTCACAAGGTGCCATTTTGGTAACTTATAAGGGTGTAATAAACGCCTCGCTTTCCCTAACTGAATGTGGGTCTCCCTGCCTATGAAATGAAGACTAAAGGAAAACACACGAATATAAAAACGTATCTGTCCCTCACACCTATGAATGCAACAAAAACATGGGGGTATTTATATAGCTGTTCAAACTCAACAAAATAATAATTAGAACCAAATACTCTTCTAAGCAGGGTCGGATCCCTTTCCTCAGGATTAAGGTTGAATTTCCAAATAAAAGTTCCAATGGATAAAGTTCATTCCAATAATCAGGTTCTACTGCAAAAGCTAACACAGTGTCTTCCCAATAGCCAAGTTCTGCTTCCAACACAAAGTTCCTTCACTCCTGGAGGGTTTCACTTGGCTTTGGTACGGTTTTATAATTAAACAAAGTTCAACACTCTTTAGCATAAAGATCCCACAGGCTTCTGTTCATCAAGACAAAAGTCTTTGGGCCTCATCACGAATTGGGCGCTAACCCCAGCGATATTACCGCCGGGGCTATTAGCCCTACCGCCAAAACCCCCGGCGCTATTAGCGCCGGATCACAGGTTTGGCAGAACGGTAAATCCCCTTTGGGCCCATTAAGGAATTTCCCATTCCCCATTGGGCGCAATGGGGAATGTTCGGCGCTATTATCGCCGGCGGTAATAGAGCTGAAAATCTGCAAAATCGTGGCAGATTTTCCCCCAGCTAAGAGCTGGGGGGAAATCCGCCAAGCCCAGGATTTGGCAGACCTTTAAATGCGGCAGTAATAGCGTTACCGCGGCATTTAAAGGCTACCGTCAAACTCGTGATGAGGCCCTTTGTCTTCACTCTTCCAGTGAATATTTCAATATGACTTCTCTGAGAAAGACAACTTGTACACAACAAGGTTTCCGTCAGGATGGTTTTACCACAGTCCATCCAACACATTAGTGACCTTGCCACTTTCTCTCAACCACAGAACTCACCACAATGCTGTACTTCGTCTTTTCCAGGTTCACTAGCCTGCCAGAACTACCACTAACAATCCCTTTCCTAGTGTACTCGCCTGCCAGGATAAATCTCCTAACACTACTAAAAGTACTCTGAGGTGTGGTCTACTTCAAACATCAGAAAAGTCTTTGGGGGTCATTACGGGTTTGGAGGTAGCAGTGGCGGCTATTAGCGCCATGGCTGCCTCCAAACCCGGGTCCAGGTCCGGTGTCACTGAATGGGGACTTACTGGGACATTCCGACCTATGCGGACCTCGGTAAGTCCCCATTCAGTAAACCATTCCCCATTCCCATTGAGCCCCCATAGGGCTTAATGGGAATGGGGAAGGCGCTAATAACGGGCCCGCAAATTGCAGGCCCGTTATTAGCTCCAAGGTCCCTTAACGGGTCCCGCAAAGAACCACTGGTCAGACCAGCCATTCCTGCTGGGACCCGTTAAGGGACCTCGGAATATGGCGGTAGGGGCTTAACGGCACCGTTAAGGATGTCGGTGCTGTTAATCCCCTACCGCCATACTCGTAATGACCCCCTTTGACTTTTAACAACTGTACAATTCACAACTTCCTCCATAAGGATAAAATACCTATTTGTGCTGTTTGTTCCATTTATTGATTGGCCACATGCAATGCAGGTTGTGTTCCTCTCCCCCTTCACACACTCCACAAGGAGGGCCACTTTCCTGCCACCTTTTGTGTTTCCACTATCACACCAGGTAATTGTTGGTAATGTCTTTTATTCAGGTTTCTCTCTCCAAGAAAGCTGTTTTTCCCTTTTACCTCCAATGGTCTTTCTTTGCCTTAGGTAATGCTAGTTATCTGGCTCACATATTGCCCCCTCTTCACTTTGCCAATGGTGGTTACACTTTGGGTTCAATACAGCTCCTTCTTTCCATGAGCAATGATAGTTAAAGCCTTCCCTCAATATCGTCCTCTCTTTACTTGTTTAGTGATGGTTCTAAACGTTCTCCTCTCTTTTTCTCTCAACATGAGTATTGGGATAAAAACACTTCTCCAGCATGGGGTCTGGCATGGATTCACATGCTCATGAATATTCCCCGTCGTCAGGCTGGGAATCCTCGGTAAAGAAAAAATCAGGATCAGTTTTGTTTCTGATCTGTCTTTCTCAGTAGTAATCAATCACTGGTCTCTGGGTCATACTGCCCCCAGCCAATGACTTCCCTCTCCCTAAGCCCCGCCTCTGGCAGCCATCTTCAGATTTTTACCGCACGCTCAAGTGTTGGGAGTCCTCGTGTTTAGCTCTCGAGCTTTTGCTGCGTTTTTGCGCTTTTTCAAAGAGAATTTCTCATTTTTCGGTCAAATAGAGCCTCAAGCTCCACCGTCTCTACATCCGATTAACGGGGATCCGTGTCGGATTTTTCTACGCCCCTCAAGGGTGAAGATTTGATCGAGTTAGGCTTCTTGGAGGATTCCAGAAGTTTCTGCGGCCTACCCGAACATGGCCCAGGAGAAAGGAAGCTCGACGCCCGGAAAGCTGTTCAGGATTTGCCCTGGATGCCAGCTGCAGAATGTGTTCAAGGAGGACGTGCACTTGAAATGTCTGTACTGCCTTCATGAGGACAAAACGCACGTGGAGGACTGTGCTTTTTGCAGGAACATGTCGGAACGGACCATCAGTGACCGACACCTTTGTCTCTCCAACTGGCTGGAAGGAAAGAGCCCGTCAGGTGAGAAGAAGAAGAAGTCCGAGTGGTCTTCTAAGTCCTGTGAGGGCGCCCCAGCGACGGGGGCCCAACAGAAGGCAAAGCACCGCGAGTCCGCGGGCACCGGGAGTGCCGAACGGTCGCGTTCTTGGGCTGCCAGGCAGGGGGCGCCTTCCCCGGGAACCATCAACCACGAGCCAACGCTCTGGTTCGGGGAAGAGGAAATCCGAGAACCCGGGTAAGCTTCTGGAGAGGCCCCAGTTGATCTCGAAGGATTCAGCCGAGGGGGAGCGAGGCGGTGACCCTCCCCCCACCACCCCAGGTGAAGGCCTCAAACACGCACAAGGTGGTGAAGGCCTTGATTCACCCGGCCAAGGCCTCTATCAAGGAAGTTGCGGCGGCCCTGGCGCAGCCTGTGGAGGCTACACCAGTGGAGGTGACCTCGGGGCCCAGAGTCTCCCCCTGCCTCCGCGAAGGGAAGCCTCTTTCAGACCCATCGAAAAGACCCCCGTGAAGACCCCGGCGGAAAAAGAGGGGGGGCGGTGGCCATTGTGGACACGGACACAACATCTGAGGAGGAGCTGGTAGAAGTCTTAGAGGGCCTCGACGAGGGCGTCGAAGAGGCCCGTCCCCATGGGAGGGATCCCGACGAAGGTGACGAGAGTGACGGCGGCACCGGCAAGGGTCCTAGTCACCCGTCGCTTCTGGAGGCGCAGGATAACTCGGTGGCCATTTTGTTGGCGATAGAATCCTTATGTTCGGAGAGAAGGACGAGATTGCCCTTACCACCGACAGAGAATCCGGAGCCAGGCTCGACGGAGGAGCCAGAGCCGGAGCCAGGCCCGGCGGGAAGCCCCCCGAACAAGAGAAGACGGATCCATCCAGCCCCGCCTTTTCAGCCCTCGCGGCCTGCTCAGCCTTTACCTACGTCCCCCATCCCTGGGGATGACACGGGAACGGACACGGCCATGACGGGTACCGATGACGACGGCGGTGATGATGGGACGGAGCTCCCATCGCCCCCAGCCCGGGCCTCCCTGCCCGACGAGATCGATCTTTGCAAGCAATGATCGCCAGGGCATCCAAGCTTTTTCAGCTCTGCCCCGAAGAGAAGAAGGAAGGTTTCCTTTACCAACGGCGCGAGGCCAAGAGGAAGACAGTCCTCACCATGCCTCTACTGGATGACATCTGGGACGAGGGTCTCACCCTTCTCAAGAACCCGTCTACGACGCCTGCCAAGAGGGATTGGTACGAGAAGAAGTACCGGGTCCCCAACGCGGCCCCTTTGTGCCTTAGGGCACAACCGACCCCTGACTCGGTCGTCCCAGCGGAGGCCAAGAAGAAAGCAGGGGGGGCATCGGCCTCAACGTCAACTTCCCTGCTGGACGGCGAAGGAAAGAAGCTGGACGCAATGGGACGACGAGTTATCTCGTCAGCGGCAACAACGATTAAGGCGGCCAACGCCCTCGCTACGACAGGGAGTTATGGTACAGGATCGCTCCCCTGTTGGACTTCCTACCGGATGACCATAGGGCTGAGGCCCTGGAGATCTTGCAAGAAGGCGAAGTGGCGTCGGACCACGCCATTACGGTGGCAACGGACATTGCCGACACCGGTTTCTGCCAGCTAGGCAACAGCGTTTGCCTTAGACGGCGAGGGTGGCTCAAGGCGACGGATTTCCGCCAAGACGTACAAGCCAAGGTTTTGGACATGCGGTTCGACGGGAACAATTTGTTTGGGAAAACAGTGGATGAGTCCCTCCAAGCCATCAATGCGGACACAGAGACAGCTAAGGCCCTAGGCATTCTCCGGCAACAAAGGCCGTCCTTTTGGAGCACCGGAGGCAAGCAGGGTGCCTCCAAGGGATTCGGCGGTGGCTCCTCTACGTACCGCCAGGCGGCCCGCTCCTCATCGCAGGAAGCCTATAGAGGACGAGGCAAGTCGGGTGGACCCCACCGTCGTCGCCAGGGAGGCCAAGGCGGCAAGGCATCCTCCAAGCAAGATTGGACCGACAGCAGTGTCGGGCCCCCACCGAAGCACCCCAGTGGGAGGCCGGCTGGCGAAGTTCAGCGTGTGGGAGTCCATCTCCGACCGTTGGGTGCTGGACGCCCTGGCCCAGGGGCATGCCCTCGAATTTCTAAAAAAGTGCCCCTGCATTCCACCCGTGGCCAAGAAGGAAAATCACGTCCCTCAGCTGCTATTGGAGGTAAGGGCGATGCTCAAAAGAGGCTCCGGGGCTCCTTGAGTACAAGGTACTTCCTCGTAAAAAAAGAAGACAGGAGGATGCGCCCCATCCTGGACCTGCGACGACTGAACAAGTACATCAAGGCACAGAAGTTCCGGATGGTCACCCTCCAGCACGTGCTGGGACAGCTGGAGGAGGGCGATTTCCTGTCGTCGTTGGATTTGGAGGATGCGTACTTCCACATCCCCATTCTAAAAGGACACCGAAAGTTCCTCAGGTTCGTGGTCCAAGGACGGCACTACCAGTTCAAGGCCCTCCCGTTCGGTTTGAAGTCAGCACCCAGGGTGTTCACCAAGTGCCTCGCACCGGTGGCGGCGCGGCTGCGCCTGCAGGGGATCCACGTCTACCCCTACCTGGCTCATCCGACCAAGGACAAGGGAGCTTGCTGTAGATCACACAGCGAAGACCGTCGAGCTGCTCACGGACCTGGGATTCTCCATCAACTTTCCCAAATTCCACCTGGTCCGGTCGCAAGTCGCACTGTTTTTGGAGCCAAGCTCGACACAGTGGCGCGTCTGGCAAGGACGAAGGCCATCCTGGGCAAGGTGCAGCGTCTGCTGGCCACGGACGTGGCCAGGGTGAGGTCCATCAAGTCCCTCCTCGGGATGATGTCCTCCTGCATATATCTTGTGTGCCTGTGAAGGCTTCGGATGCGCCCTCTGCAAGAGTTCGACGCCCGCTGGATCCAAGCAACGGGCAGCTTCGAGGACAGGATCCCGCTCAACGAGACCTTCCGACGAGCGATCCGGTGGTGGGGCACCCCCGCTCATCTGACGGCGTGCACAGACTTTCATACCCCGTCCCCACCAGATAACAGTGACGACAGATGCCTCCCTGGAAGGGTGGGGAGCACACACCGGAGAACTTCATGCGAGGGGCCTTTGGCTCCCGGAGGAGAAGACGCTCCACATCAACATCCTGGAGCTCCGTGCAGTGTTCTGGGCCCTCGGGTCCTTTCTCCTGACCCTCAAGGGCAAGGTGGTGAGAATCTTCAACGACAACACCACCACAATGTTCTACATCCGGAAGCAGGGAGGAACCAGATCCCCAGCCCTCTCCAAGGAAGCCCAGGAACTGTGGCGCTGGGCCGTCGCCCAAGGGATGTTTCTGGTGCCCTTTCATCTGGCAGGGATAAAGAACACCATCGCCGACTCACTCAGCAGGGAGCTGCGCTCGTGCCACGAGTGGGAACTATGTCAGGATCAAGTGGATCGACTCTTCCGACGATGGGGAAAACCGCAGATCGACCTGTTCGCGACGGGGATGAACTCCAAGTGCCAGAGGTTCGCCAGAAGGTTTCCCCAGCCGGGGAGCATGGGCGATGCTTTCTCGCTCCCCTGGGAGGGCCTGTTCCTATATGCGTTCCCTCCGTTGCCGTTGCTGCTCCGACTCGTCAACCAGCTCAGGAGGTCCCGGTGCAGGATGGTCCTCGTCGCACCGGCGTGGCCAAGGCAGATCTGGTTCCCGGATCTTCTGGACTTGTCAGCCTCCCCACGAGTCAAGCTGCCGACGGTCGCGCATCTTCTCTCCAGAGAAGGAGGCGCCATACTTCATCACGACCCGGAGTCGCTGAACTTGCAGGCCTGGCTCCTGCAGCACTAGAGTTTGGTGGGTACGATATCCCGGCTGACTGCAGAGAGGTCCTTGCAAAGGCCAGGGCGTCCTCAACTCTGAAGTGCTACGGACATAAGTTGAAGAGGTTCTCTGTCTGGTGCCGTGCACAGAAGATTAACCCTCTACGGATTACGGCCCCTCAAGTGCTGCCGTACCTACTGTCGCTGGCCAAGGCTGGACTGGCTCACGCCTCCATCAAGATACATCTGGCTGCGATCTCCCGATACACCAGAACCACGGGACGGGCGTCCTTGTGGTCCCATCGCCTGGTGAAGGAATTTATGAAGGGACTGTTCCAATCGTTCCCGCCGGTGAAGGCTCCTGCCCCGGCGTGGGAGCTCAACGTGGTGCTGACCAGGCTCATGGGGGCCATTCGAGCCCCTACATTCGGCACCGTTGAAGTTCCTGTCGTGGAAGACTGCGTTTCTTGTGGCCATCACCTCCGCACGACGAGTGGGAGAGATCCAGGCCCTATCCTGCAAGCCTCCATACTTGACTTTTCACGACACGAGGGTGGTGCTGAGGACGCCCCCCTCTTTTATGCCCAAGATGCCGTCGGACTTCCACCTCAACGAGCCCTTGGTGCTACCTGTTTTCTTCCCGTCGCCTTCGTCACCGGCCGAGAGGACTTTGCACTCGCTGGATGTGGCTAGAGCGCTGAAGTTCTACGTGGACCGCACAAAGAGTTTTCGGAAGACATCACAGCTATTTGTGAACTTTGGACCTATGAATCAAGGGAAGGCTCTCTCAAAGGCTTCCATTTCCAGATGGCTCTCCGGCTGTATCATGCACTGTTATCCGTTGGCAAACCGACAGTTGCCTGGCCGTCCAAGAGCCCATTCGACCAGAGCTATCGCTGCTACCACGGCGTACTTGTCTGGTGTGCCCCTGCTGGACATCTGCAGGGCTGCTACGTGGAGGTCGACGCACACCTTCACAAGATTCTACTGCGTCGACCGGGATTCCAGGGAGGAGTCCAGGGTCGGCCAAGCGGTGCTGCGCAACCTGTTCGCCTAAGGTGAGCCTGGTGAGGAGGTAAGAATTGCTTGATGTTGAGTTTTTGATGTAATGCTAAATGTTGAGCCTTTGCCACCTCCCGTTGGTTGTGCAATTGTGTACTGCTATGTATTCTTATATTCATGAGCATGTGAATCCATGCCAGACCCCCTGCTGGAGAAGGAATAAGTTACTTACCTGTAACTGTTGTTCTCCAGCATGGGTCTGGCATGGATTCACATGCGAACCCTCCCTCCTACCCCTCTGCGGCTCTTCACTTGGTCATACTGCCACTTTGCGTGCTACCAAATCTGAAGATGGCTGCCAGAGGTGGGGCTTAGGGAGAGGGCAGTCATTGGCTGGGGGCAGTATGACCCAGAGACCAGTGATTGGTTACTACTGAGAAAGACAGATCAGAAACGAAACTGATACTGATTTTTTCTTTACCGAGGATTCCCGGCCTGACGACGGGGAATATTCATGAGCATGTGAATCCATGCCAGATCCATGCTGGAGAACAACAGTTACAGGTAAGTAACTTGTTCCTTTCTTTCATTAGTTCGGTATTCAAAAGATTTATAAGCAGCCATCTGTTTACCACAGAGAGCCCCGGGGTCACCTGTCAAAGGCCAACTCGTGGCCTCTCTACGCATCTGCGTATTCCGCTGCCACTTGTTCTTTGTTCTTCGGAGCTTCTGATAGCTCCGGTTGCAGTCCTGTGACTCGCACTTTCCTCAGCAGGAGCCCACGTTGCGCCTCTCGTCCCCCAGTGCTTCCCAGCCACCAGAGCCAGGCACAAGGTGCAGAGAGCTCTTCTCTCCCACAGGATAACCTGTAACAGCAGTGATTTCCGCAGCACGACCTCTGCAGTTCGGGCTTCTCCTTATGACTCTCACAACACCATCAAGTCCTACAGACACGGCGGTGGATCCCGCGTCTGCGTTTCTCTGTCCCTGCTGCAAAGATGGCCGCTTATAACTTCTACTACTGCTACTCCTCTGCACCGAAGGGGGATTTAAATAATCAAACTTCCCGCTCAGGTGTAGGTTGTCAAGAACAATCTACTGCATACTACTGTTCTGTGCCTCTGAACCTCTCTTCCTCGTCTCAGTACCTATGGCATTAAGAGACTTGAATTTCCCAATATTCTACTTTTTATCACCGGTTTCGGTTTTAACTTTACCTAACTCACTCAGTTTATAAAACATCCCTCTAGATAAGGGTTTTAAAGACATTAGTGGTTGGTTCTTAATTTAGTAATGGTTTTGATGATCTGATTTTTACATGTTCTATTCTTATACTGACTATAAGGGTTTTTATTACTAACATTTTGTGTACCTTTCGGAAGAGGAGCTTTACTCTGACACCAAGCATTTAGGTATTCTGGCATCATGGATATTTCACCCTTTGAGACTATGAATACTGCGTCTCTCCTAGCAGAGCCCTACCACTCCCCTGGGGGCCCTCTCCTCCCAGGTGATTCACCCGGCTATTACCATCCCCAGGGTTAGTATCAGGTAGCGGATGGCGACCTGGGAGGAGACTTTAGGCTGCGGTTCTGTGGGGAGTCTGCAGGATTCATCACAGTGCCCCCTTTCGCCCGCCGGCCCATCAAGCCACTGTAACTACCAACGCCTCTCTGGAAATTTGAGGGGGGCGGGACACACACAGGTCGACTCCATGCCAAAGGTCTCTGGCTACCGGAGGAGAATGGCATTCACGTCATTGTGTTAGAGCTCTGGGCAGTGTTCTGGTCTCTCACTTCTTTTCAACCGCAGCTGCAAAAGATGGTGGTCTGCATTTTCACAGACAATACGACAACCATGTTTTACATCCGGAAAACAACGGGTGGACTCACTCTCCCATCCTTTCCAAGGAAGCCCAATCACTATGGCACTGGGTGATTGCGCAAGATATGTTCCCGATTCCATTTCATCTGGCCCAGATCCACAAAACTATTGCAGATTATCCCTCAGCAGGTAACTGCGGTCTTGTCACTAGATGGAGCTCCACCAGGACCAAGTTCTTTGACTGTTCTCAAGATGGGGTCAGCCACAGATCTACTTGTTTGCCACAGCAAGCAACTCCAAGTGCCTCTGGTTTGCCAGCAGGTATCCTATAAAGAGAAGTCTAGGGGACGCTTTCTGCATTCCCTGGGAGGGCTGGTTACTATACACGTTCCCACTTATCCCGCTCATTCAATGAGTACTCTAGGCACTTAAACCGAGCTGGTGCAGGATGATTCTGATTGTTCAGGCATGGCTGCAGCAAATCTGATGCTCTGACCTACTCCATCCATCAGTAGCATCATGCATCAAGCTTCCTTTTCTTCCAGACCTGCTGTCCAGGTAAGGAAGTGCCGTCCTGCATCACGACCTAGCATCGCTGATGTTTACGGCCTAGCTCATGCACAACGGGAATTTTACACTTCCAGGTACCAGAATGCCGTAGGATTCTGGCCAAGGCCAGAGCTCCATCAACACTCTCCTGCTAGAAGCATAAGTGGAAGAAGTGTTCAGTTTGGTGTCAATCTCAGCAACTTAACCTCAACAATATTAAGGCTGCACAAATCCTAACATACTTGCATTCATTGTCAAAAGCAGGCCTAGCACATGCTTCAATAAAGGTTCACTTGGCTGCTATTTCTTGCTCCACTCGGCCTGCTGGCAAGCCTTCTCTTTGGTCACATAGACTTGTTAAAAAGTTTCTCAAGGGTATCTTCAGGACGTTTCCCCCAGTGAAGGCACCTGCTCCAGAGTGGGAACTCAACGTGGTTCTCTCTAAACTGATGAGCCCTCCTTTTGAGCCTCTGCAACAGGCCCCATTGAAGTTTTTGTCTTGGAATACTGCATTCCTAGTTGCCATTTCATCAGCCAGGCGTGTTGGAGAGCTCACCATATTTGACTTTTCACCAGTCAAGTGTAGCGCTACGCACTAACCCTTCGTTCATGCCAAAGGTTTATTTATTCATTTATTTATGGTATTTATATAACGCCCACACCCTGGGCTATCACGCCATTGTTACACATATAGCAACAAGTTACACGTAAGCATTAGGTTGCTAAAGACATCATTCATGCTTATTGAATACCCAGGTTTTGACAGGTTTTTTTTAATACATTGTATGATTGCTCGTTTCTGATGTCCATTGGGAGGGTGTTATAAAGGGTGGGTGCGGTAACGCCAAAATTACAACCGCCTGCCTTTTTACTCCTAAAGCGGGGGGTGACCAAGGAGATACTGGCTTTGGATCTGCGGGTTCTACCTCGTGGCTTCCGGATGAGTCCGTCGTTGAGGTAGGTGGGCGCTACTTTGTAGATGCTTTTATGTGCCAGGGATAGAGTTTTGAACTCAATTCATGCTTTTATTGGCAACCAGTGTACCTCCCGTCGGATGGCAGAGATATGGTCTGGACGCTTAAGCTCAAGTGCCGCTTGCAGTGCTTTGTTGTTCTGCAGCAGCTGCAGTTTGGCTAAGTTGGTACCCATGAGGTGCACATTGCAATAGTCTAGTTTTCAGAGGATAAGGGCACCTGCCAGTGTTAAACAGTTGAGAGGAGTAAGGAATTGTCTGCTCATGGCGATGACCCGTGAAGTGCAGGCCTGTGGTGGAGGACAGGGCATTTGTGTTTAGTCATGGTTAGTTCTGCCTCCAAGTGCACCCCCAGGATTTTGACATTTTTGAGAACAGGGATAGTGGTAGCATCTATGCAGAAGGAGAAGGACAGGTCAAGGTTTTTTTAGACGAAATGGAGAACCGACAATATGGAGCTTGGTTTTCGCATTCAGGCAGAGGTTGTGAGTGGCCAGTTTTGCAGACAGACTTGATTGTGTCTGTGTCCTGGGAGAAGTTACCCGTGATAGGAATTAGTATTTAGGTGTCATTCGCAATGTTTAAATTTGTTTTATAATTTACATAATTTTTTATTGTTTTAGAACAACCAACGTCAACCTTTTTAGTTGGATGTTACATATCAATATTGCACGTCAACCGTTCCCTATAAACATCCCAACTACCCCCCCACCTCGCCTGTGCATACATCTACTCATCCGTTATATCAATAACCTCACAGTCTACCTCGTGTGCCTCATTTCGCATTGCCTCTTCACCCATATCCTGATTGAAAAGGGTCACAGTCAACGCAATCCACTGTTGGATATCCATGCTCAATTCTTGTTTTTGTTCCCTTAGCGCACTTTCCCATACTCCGGTTTCAGCTGTTGACCATTTTTTCAAGTCTGGCCACCATCGGCCCTCTTGCATCCTTCCACCTCATGGCTATGCTACGTTTGGCTAGTATATACATTAAATCCTTGAGCTTGTTCAACTGTTTATTTTTCGCGCTCCACTTATATCTGCTGAGCATGCATGCCTCTGGGGATTGTATGTCCAGATCTATACCACCTTGGGCCACCCTTTGTGCCACCCCCACCCAAAACTCATGCACCACTGGGCATCCCCAGAACATATGTATTAACCCAGCTTCCCCCTCTTTGCAACTAGGACATTCCTGTTTGCCTGCACCACTAAACTTAGCAATTGCCGCTGGTGTGAGGTATGCCCTTTGCGTAATATACAATTGGATCAATTGTAGACTGGTGTTCCTGGAGACCTTTGTGTGATATATCACTGTTACTCCATTCTTTCTCTTCGAATCTCCTGCCCAATTTAGTTTCCAATCTCTCCTTACGCTTCAGCTCTTCCCTCGAGTTTCGCACTATCAACACTTCATAGACCCTTGAAATGGCATGTCCTCCCTCTGATACGCTGAGCAGATCCCCTATCTCCTCGTCTCCTATTGTCTCGTCAGCAATGCATGAACACCCCCCCCATCACCCTCACCACTGCCCTGTGTAGCAGAAATTGCCCAGAGTGTATGCCCGTAAGCTCTTGTAGTTTGGCAAATGTCAACAACCCTTTTTCTTTTCGTAGGTCTTCAATTGTGGCAATACCACATGTTTCCCAATTGGTTCGTACCTTGATGCTACTCCCTGGCATGTCCGCTTACCACTATGGGGGTCTGTGGCAAGAGCGTGTCTATTGTGCCCATGTTTTTGCAGGTCCTTTTCCACACTTTTTAGTCTCCCACCGGGGTCCAAATCAGGTCCCTAAGATATGCAGGTGTTATAGCTAGCTGTAACAAAGTTGTTTCCCTCGTAGGATCATCCGCCATCCATTGTACAACGTGTTGCAACTGGCACGCCAGAAAATACAACTTGAAGTTCAGTATCTTCCAGCCTCCCTGCTCGTAGGGCCTTTGTAATATGCTCAATGCTACTCTGTTCCCTCCCCCCGCCCCCTCCTTGCCATAGGAAGCTTCTCTAAGTCCTTAAAGAACTGTCTCGGAATGTTGTATGGGACATTACCTAAGCAGTGCATCAGCCTCGGCAGTGCCACCATCTTCAGTAGTGCTGCCCTCCCCGCCATGGACAGAGACAACCTACTCCAGAACACTATCGATTTCTCCAGCCCCTCTCTGGCTCATAGTTTGTTGAAAACATACTCCAATTTGGGGTCATGGTATATATTAACACCAACACCATCTAGAGCATCCGGGCATGTTGATTTGTAGTATTGGTGCTTTCAGATGTAACCACAGAAGATGTACTAGAGACGGAATGCAAGAATTTTAAGATGTCATTTAGGCAAATAGGCAAGCATTTAGAGGAAGCAGCATCTGTGTCATTTAGGCAGACAGGCAAGTGATTATTCACTTTACACAATTCATGAGCTAGGAGGTCAGACAAGCAGTCATCAGCGGGATAATGGTTAGAGGTTCAGCCCAGGGACGGACGTTTGATTATGGTAACTCATGACTCATTTGGGCATGCAGGCGAGAGCATTAGGCTATGGGGTGACGACAAACATTTGTATGCGAGCTGGTGTGCAGGTATACAGGCACACAGTTAGCAACAACATATGGGCGAGATATGCTGGCTTTCATGGCTTTTTTAATGGTGATGTCCAGTAGGTCTCGAGTTCCTGGTATGGTAAGTAGTTGGGGGGCCAAGCGTCATTGGGCACTGGTATGGCAGAAAGGGGTTTAGCTGGCTTATCCATGGGGTGTACTGCTGGCGCATTAAGCTGTATATACCGCCATGGTGATGACTGCCGGGTAGTGTCAATGGTTTTGTGGCTGGTGCTTGAAGAGAAAACTGATCACGTATGGCAAAAGGTAGGGGTGAGCAGGCTGAGATGCAATAGGTTGCGGCTGCTGGAAATAGTGGGTTGAACGACGAGTGCATAGTGGTGGCTGTGCCTGTAGGAGCGGGAACTTCTTCCTTGTGCGGTGGCAGAATAGGGGAGCAGATTTCAGGCACAGGCGAGCTCTTACCTTTGTGTAGGCGGCAAAGGGTGGAGCCAATACTGATGCATTGCACAAGTGAAGATTGCCAGTAAGTAATTGAAGGGGGGACCTCCAGGTCATCCATGTCCAGACAGGAATCCTCTCATCTCAATTAACCCATAAATCTTCCAGTGAGCTTCGGATCTCCTACCTCTCCCTTGTAGAATGTGTTGCATTGACAGGACATTGCCCATGTGTGGAAGTTTTCAATGCATGCACAAAAGACTTTCGTGAGACTTTGCAACTCTTTGTTGCTTTTGGGACTGCTGAATAAGGGAAGGCTTTGTCTAAGGCTTCCATCTCCAGGTGGCTATCTGGCTGCATTTCCTATTGTCACCGGCTTGCGAAAAGGCCTTTGCAGGACAGGCCGAGGGCACGTTCCTCCAGAGGCGTGACCACTACTATGGTGTGCCTTTCTGGTGTTCCCCTGGTAGACATCTGCAGGGCTGCTACCTGGAGTCTCGTGTCAGACACAGGAAGTGCTACGCAACCTTTTTGCTTGTGGCGAGTGTTCCAGAGGTGAGTTGGCATTGCTTTTGTTTGAGCTGTATCTTCTCCCATGGCTGTGTTGGTTTGTACTGCCGTTTAATCATATTCATAAGCATGTGAATCCATGTAAGATCCAATGCTGGAGAAGGAACAAGTTACTTACCTCTGACTCCGGTTCTCCAGCATTGGTATCGTACATGGATTCAAATGCGACCCTCCCTCCCTCCTACCCCTCTATGGCTCTTCATTGGTTCCTACTCCCCCGATCTCGAGCGCTTTAGAATCTGAAAACATCCACCATCGGTCGAGCCAAGGAGGACGAACTTCATTGGTTGGGGCAGTAAGACCAAAAGTGATAGCAATGGACTATATAAGTGACGAGCATTTTTTTTAATCTTTAAAGCAAAAACTGCTTTAACATGACTGAGGATTCCCAGCCTGACGACGGGCAATATTCATAAGCATGTGAATCCGTGTAAGATACCAATGCTGGAGAACAGTAGTTACAGGTAAGTAATGTGTTCCTTGTCTTCTTTCCATCAGGATTCACACCTACAACACCCAATTCTGGTTTCCACCTCTTCTTTGACTTGGGCCACTTGGTTCACTTCCCTGCCAAGAAGGAAGTTGACTCGCATCTTTATCTTGCTCTCTATCGTTGGGATCCTGTACCCTTTCTGGAAGGTTAGTGGGCTTGGGGCGACCAACAACAAGAGGGACACATCCTGGGATACAAAAGTCACACTCTCTCACATAGGGGTCCTTGACCCTTCTCTGGTGGTCAGTGGTTTTGGTACAATCACTGACACAAGGAAGATTTCCGCTCATGCAAAGTTCACTCTTACTTCCTTTTAAATTAGGTGACTGGTGCCTGCCCCTGTTTCCCTAAGTGCTGTTACTTGGTTGCCAGGCCCCCCTCATGCCCCCACTGGTCAGCATGCTCTCCCGTACCTTCTGGGATCTTCCCGCCGGGCTCTGATCTCTCCTTGGGTCTGCACTGGCCTTGTCTTGGTCTTTGGCTTCTTCCGACGACTGCTGGTTTGCTGCGGCAGCTCGGCAGCCTTTCACTCCTTGCAGCATCAGCACCTCTTAGAGACTGCACAGTCCACCTTCTCCTGGAGACCATGCTACTGCCTTGCCAGCTTCTTGCATGGTCTTGTTTCTTATCTGCTAGAGACGCGTCTCATCCGACACCATCCCGGTCTCCAGACCTTTGAATCTCCTGTGCCGATCAGCTTCCTCGAACTATTTATCTCCAGGACGGCTTGACATTGTATAGGTATGTTTCTTCCTCGAAGACTAGAACGCTTCTCTGATTTCACAGAAATGATCTTCCTGCAGCTGTGCATCCTCTTCTTGTCAGTATCTGCCTTCCAGGTATTCATTTTCCTCTCCGTACTGGAGTCAGTAAATAGTACAGTGCCTCAATAGCAAAGGTAAGTGCTAGCAAGTGTAGTTTGGCTAAAAGATGGTAAAGGGTTCTGGAAGGTTAGGGATGTCGTGCCTAATTCTGCCAAGTGTTTGTCCTGCTTAGGGGGGGTGTAGGGTGGAGCCTCTTACCAGGGGATCCTCCTGCATTATGCCACCCCTAGGGGGATTATCGGGTAGCGGCCTCACCTCACTGGCCTCATGGAAAGGAACTCCCTCTCGGGGAGAAGTGACGACCTAACGCATACAGGCAAGTTATACAAATAACACTCATTTATTACATTACTACACAAGGTACAATTTAAATATTTCAAGGTAAGTAGAAATACTTTAGAACATATATACAACTCAGTTTGGTAGCCTACTATGGGTTACACACTACTTTAGAATCCTAAGCAGTTATCTAGACAGTAAATGCATTCACCAAAGTAGGGAGAACAGATGTTAAGCATATATCAATACCTGCGTCTATAATTATAAGTCACCCAGCACCATGCACTAAAACTTCAAAAGTCCTGCCCTAGCCTCGACCAAGTCCCTGATAGGGCCCTCTCAGCTACTGCAGTAAAAGTACTAAAGTTAGTTAATGCAAGGCAAATGCAACATGCAAAATAGGGACTTGAGGGCCTTGAGTAGATTTCCAGCAAAAGGAGGAGGAACTTCCCCTGGGGGTTCACAAGGATGACTCACAAGTACTGACTCGGACACCACAGTACTGGGTACGCCCCAGATAGCTTCAAGGTAAGCAGGACTTTAAGCCTAATGGAAACAAGATTGGGAGGGTGCAGTTCCTGAGACGTAAGGGATCTCAGGCTTCTGAGCCCTTAGAAAGGTAGAAACGGTCGCAGGTGCCAGTAAATCACTGCAGAAGACAACCGTCGCCGTTGTGGTTGCTGTGCTGAGTCATCAGGTTGTGGGTTCAAGGGTGTTCCTCCGGAAACCTCACACTGTAGGGGGGACACCCAGATTAATTTCCACGACAGTGAAACACTCAGAGATCTTCATGGATACACTTATTGCCTTGACCCTGGATGGAGTCAAGAGTCAATTGACGGTAGAACTTCTGTCTTTCTGCAGGCTCGTCTCCTGGTGAATGGCAGCACAGCGTATTTTCAGAGCTCTAGCCAAGCCTCGCACCCATTTCACCAGCCGGAAGTCCTTGCAAAGATGAAGAGCTGGTTATGGGCCTAACAAAAGAAAGGGGAAGATGCACGCTTCTGGTGATGTACTTCAATCAGGACAGGTTGGTCCCACAAGTCTTGCAGAGGGCGGCAGCTCACAAAGGTCTTCCCTGTCGGTTAGAAGGCAGAGTTAAGCCAATCCTAGTTTCTACAGCAGTCCTCTGCCGTCTTCTTCAGATCTATTCAGTTCCTGTGGTTTAGTTGGTCCAGCTCATCTCCTTATATCTAGTAAATAGTCTAAGGGCGACCCCTACTCTTCAATGAGAACACTTTGCAACATTCACACTTGGAGGTGGCATCCAATAGGGGGTAGCCAGCCTCCCAGAGTCTGCCCAGCAACATTTAAACCTCTGAAGGAATCTGGATTGGGGGCAGACAGGTAGAAGCACAGAAAGGTAGAATGACGGCCATCAAAGGACAGGCCATCTTGAACAGGACTTAAAACACAATGGGAGGCCATTTTCAGTATATGGTCCCCTTAAGTGCATTACCAAATCTAAAAAGGCTCCCAGCCACTTTTGGGCTCATGTCCTGGCCCAGGGGAAAAAGCATTTCATTTTACCAATGTAACCAGGGAACAGCACGCTGACTCCCTTCTTTGAACTGCTCTTCTTTGCTGGAAACGGGTCGTTAGCCACACTTTTTATGGATGTTTCCTCACACAGGCCCTCAGCGTCTCGGCATCCCAGTTTCTTCCAGCTGGTCCTGGGTAGCCACAGCTCATCAGCCCTCCTTCCAACTCGCTCTATTTGCTGATTGCTAGTGTTCCTTTTATACTCTCATGAAGAATTGATAGGCTGCAGGTGGGCATGGTTGATTTCAATTGCCTGACCCTGCTTGGCCTTGTTAGTGGGACATGACCTATGAAGATGTTGATGCACCTTTATCAATACAACTCAGAAGAGACTAAAGGTGGGTAAGGATGAGGGGATCATAACCTTACAAAAACTGAAAACCACTCAAAAAGGACCCCAACTATCTTTTACGAAGGCATATAGAAATGTAAGGGGGGGCTACATTTTATGCAAAACAAAAATATTATATAAAGGTGAATAAAGCTGACCGAATGTTAGCCAGACAGCTAAGGCATTGCGCACAATTTTGGGTCTGAAGGATGCTCATGGGTATTTGGTTACAACAACCTCACATATACTTACACAATTTGTGGAATTTTACTCCAAACTATATAAATTAGATAATCCTGATGCTACAGCTCAAGAGTTATATTTACAATCTGTTAAGCTCCCAAGGATCACGTCCCAGGTATGTGAACTCTTGGAACAAGAGTTAACTATAGAGGACATTTCACAGGTTGTTTGCGATCTCCCCTTGAATAAGGCTCCAGGCCCGGATGGGTATTCGAGCCAGTTTTATAAAACATATCAATCAATACTATCCCCCAAACTGAAAAAATGTATAATTCATTCAAAGAAACTGGTCATATGACACCATCTATGGAGGAAGCTAAAATGATCCTTTTTCCAGAAGCTAATAAAGACCCCACTGCATGTGGATCATATTGACCTATTGCCCTGATTAACCTTGATGCAAAAATGTATACGAAAAGTTTGGCCACAAGATTAGTGGATATTTTACTGTCTTTGATCCATCCCGATCAGTCAGGATTTATTAAATATAGACAAACCCATGATAATATTAGGAGGGCATGTCATTTGATCAAAAAAACAAGCAAGAAGAGCTCTTCTGTTATTAGACGCAGGGAAAGCGTTTGACAGGGTGGAGTGGTCATTCCTGTTTAAAATCTTAAAGATCATGGGATTTGGTCCTGATTTTATGAACACGATACGCGTAAACTACATTGACCCCAAAATAAGGTTATCCATAAATGGTAAGATATCTATTCCGATTATACCACAGCGCGGTACGAAGCATGGTTGTCCACTATCCCCCCTTTTGTAAACAATACATCTGGAAACCTTCTTATGTAAAATTAGACTATCAGATCAAATACATGGGATTCCATTTGGGACAGAATATCACAAAATAATGTCTTACGCCGATGATATGTTGGTCACGATTACATATCCAGTGGAATCATTGCTAGGGGTCACTTGCGAATTGGAAGAATTTGGTGAAGTGGCGGGTCTAAAAATAAATGTTGCAAAATCGTACATTTTGAATTTATCGCTTACACCCCTTCGAGTAGCTCAGGTGTCAGTAAACACCAAATTTGCATGGGCTAATGACAAAATTAGATTACTAGGAGTCTATTTAACCAATTAGTTAGTCAGTATATAAAGTACATTTCCCCCCCTATTCTTTTAGAACTTCGACACTTACTCTTGCGGTGGGTCCCTTTAACGATCTCATGGTTAGGGCGGATAAACGCTGTGAAAATATCAATATTACCTAAGGTGTTATATTTATTCCAGGCTCTCCCTATATCTGTACCGCCAACATTTTTTCGGGAGCTGCACAGTATATCAAAATGTATTTGGAACAATAAAACCCCATGTGTAGCATTGAAAATTCTGATTCCAACAAATAAGGGGGGGGGGGCCTAGGACTTCCTAATTTCGTAAAATACTATTAGGCAGCACACCTACGAGTGCTGAGAGCATGGTTTTCTTTAACAGGCCTCCCGAATACTTCCGATATTCCCGAGCTATCGGAATCGCTAGGTAGGTGTCCTTGAGATCGAGGCGCGCTAACCAATCTCCCGTACGAAGTAGCTCCTGGAGAAAATGGATACCCTCCATCTTGAAGTGGTTGTATACTAGCCACTCGTTCAAATTTTTCAAATTTATTACTGGCCGTATCTTGTCCCCTCTGTGTACAAGGAAAATGTTGCTGAGGAACCCTGGTTCTCCCTGCGACTCTCGCTCTATAGCGTTTTTGCCTTTCAGTTTGAGCAGTTTGCTGTGCAAAAGTAATGACTCTTCCCTTGCCATGTGAATGGGACGTGGCTCTGAAGTCTGCAAGGGAGTTCCTACAAATTCTAGCCGAAGCCCTGCTACTGCTTGCAACACCCATGCACCGTGCAACAACGCTTTCCATGCATCCAGAAAATGAAGGGTTCTCCCTCCTACTCGCATGCACACTGCACTCACATCCTGATGCACTAGGTTGGCGGTAGGATCCTCTTCCTCTACGGCCCCTGGGGAACCTGGCTCTGGTCGGGAAGGTGGTGTCTTGTTTTCCTTCCCAGTACTGGGCGTGCGGCCCCTGGGGTCTGCGATTGTAATTGAAACGACCGGACGCACGACCCCTCTGTCGTCCGGTCCCGTAAAAAACTCGCCCTGGAAAAATCTTCTTTATAGAACTTTGGGCTCTTTCCACCGCTGAATAAGTGCCCACGAACTGGGACATTTCCTTAGCGAATGCTTCGCCAAATAATAGGCCTTTGGCATTCTCCCCCCGCTTCGTACGAGGCTAGGTCGCTTAGTTTGTTGTCAATTTTAAGAAAAACACCTCTTCTGCTTTCTGATGACATCGCACAATTCGCGTTCCCAAGGAGACAAACTGCTCTTTGGGCCCAGTTTGCCAGCGCAGGAACGTCCACTGGGGAACCTGTATCTTTCGCCCTCTCCGCCAGATCCATTATTTTGGCTAAGGGACCTGCGATATCGAGGAGCTTGTCCTGGCACCCTCGCCATGCACGGTCAATTCCTTTTCTAATGTCTCGTGCAGTCTTAGTTACAAATGTAACCATTTTAGGGTCAAGATCTGGCGTCTCCGCTAGCTTCCCCGCTAGGTCTGGCCTAGGGCATTCTGCTCTCATCCGAGATCGCACTTCTCGCTCTAGTGGTTTTCGTATGTGCTGTGCCATGTACGTCGCTACTCTGGGGGATGGCACCCACTCAGAGGATTTCGGGTGCCGGATGGCCTCCGGGTCAAACATGTCAGCAGTGTTATATCCCTCTCGAGGGTCGACCTCCTCATCTATCTGTTGACAGGAGTCGATCTCCTCTTCTCCCTCATCATCAGGCATGTAGCCTTCATCATTGTCCCCTGGATTATTCACCCCTGGGGCCAGAGGTCTGTCCTGGCATTCTTTTTTCTTTTCCAGGAAGACTCTTTTTAGCCTGGCCACAGGGTCGTGTGTTCCTTGGGGAGCAGTATCCTCCCTTTTCAAGTTGCTCGGGGGGGTCAAAGAGTTCTTGTTCTTTCGAGCTACCTTACGCCCCTCCTAATCAACCCCAGCGGGGTGTCTGGCTGACGTGCCCTCTCCGGGGCTATCTGCTCTTCTTTTTCTGGCAAGGCGCGCTTGCTGTTCCGCCATAATAGCCTCCAAGACTTCCAATCTTTGTGCGATAAGCTGGACACCTTGAGAAACTGCTTTGGTGAGCGAGTCTCCCAGTACATGCTTAAAACTTTGGGAGAGGTCTTCCTCCTGTTGATAAGGTCCCTCGTCCCACTCCTCTTGAGACCACTCCGGTGAAGTGGACGGAGTTGACCAGGGCTGTTGCATTGAGCCATATCTTTAAGTTGGCAGTGCCAAATCTGTAATCTCAGCCAAGGGAATTGGACTAGCTACTGCCTTGTCCTGTGTTCTGTCAGCTTGGCAGGCTATGGTCCACCTCAAGAAGTGTTTTCGCTTTTTTTTTGTTTTTTCTTTTTTTTTTTCAAATTCACTGGAGGTGCCATAAAATAAACTTGCTCTGCGATCGCACTGTCAAATCTGTGCGCGCAAGCGTTACACACGCAGGGAATGCTGGGAGAAGCTTAAGCTCTCCCGCTCCCCTGGGTCTTGAAGCTCGCCGGGTTCGCAGGCGCGGCCTCGCAATATGAGAAGGAGCAGGGCCGACTGCCTGATGCGAGCGTGTTCGCTCGCGGCGACGGCCCCGCCTCCTGCTCCGCAATGATACGAAGTCTCCTCACCTCGACTACTTCGAAGAAATGCGCTCGGCAATCACACGCTGTTACGGGTAACACTCCTACTTACTATCTGCATACTAGAACAAAGTATGTCTTACACGCGCACTAATCTTATAATGTATGTGACAAAATGAAAACCAATTACGCTCGACATAGGCGTTTAACACTACAAAGTACTTATCTCGTCATGGGCAGCAAAAAGAAAGAGGAAAGGACCTGGAGAGAGGGGTTCTTATAGGATGACCTGCAGGCTGATGGGTGCAGGTTGGGAGGTCAGGACTACATAGACCCGAAGGATCATGGGTTCGGTAGTTTCAGCAGGACTCTAGAACTTTCCTGGTTGTAGAGAACTTTAAAATTCAAATTTACACATTTTTGTGTTCCAAATGGACAGAAAAAAGTTATAAATGTTGTATTTCAAAAGTTATAGTTGAAAAGCAGTAATAAAGAAAGTAAAGCATCATGCGAGCCTCCTGTCCTGTCATAGAATGTATACACCCTGCTACACATAGCAGTGGTCAAAACCCAACATGTTTTGTTCTTATAATGTTCAAATATAAATCAAAGAACTTCTTCAGGGGAAATGTATATAGAACGTCAAGGGTTGTTCCCAATATTCATTATAACAGGACTGAACGCCCAACATCGAAAGTTCTGGAGATTACTTCTTCATTCCTATCGTGAACATACTCCTAGAAAAACAGTATAAACAGCCTTATTTAGTGCTGTTCTTCAATCATTTAACACCATCATCAAGAAAATTAATAACTCGAGAACTTACAGCGAACTTTTCACTCATTTTGAATAGCATAGCGGCAGAGCAAGGAGCCTTGAAAATAGACTGAAATTTGTAATAATAAAACAGCAATCACTTGGGGGGGAGTGAGCAAAATCTCCCTTTACCAGTTTTTTTTAGAAAGAAAATGGTTAATCAAGAACTTTGTAACTTCATTACCAAAGGTAAAACTGGAGCACACTACGTGGGTTAAGCCCACTCTCTCTTTAATAACTGTGAATCCGTCTACGAGTTAATTGGCATATGGTTGTTTACAACATCCTGCTAACTATCCCGATATATAGGGGAAATATTAAAGCTTCCTCAAGTCAGTTCTTATCGACTCTGTAACGAGAACTCTAGTATTATACTAACTAACTTCTGTTGTCACAAGTTGTCAATTACGTTAGTACAGAGAATCATAATAAACTCAGAACATGATAGTATCACTCACACGCAAGAATCGCTCATACCTCTAGTTGTCCTTTCTTCCTAAATTGCCGGCTGTACATGGTGTATTCACAGTTTTAACCAACAATGTCCATTTGAAGCTGTGAACCAATAAAGAGAGGCTGCATTAGGTTACCAAAATGTACTTTGTGCCGCTACATTCTTATTTGATCAAACTACGTCCTTTGTCCATAAGACTGCTACCACTTAACTAACTTCTCTCAGACGGTAATGCGCCCAACATCAGTTCGTAAAACTGGTAAATTTAACTCTCCAGACTCGTATCGTGCACTCACAGTAAACATTTGCAAGTGAAACAAGGTGGGATCGAATATCCCGATCTCCTCGACGGAGAGTCTGTCTTCTACTTATGTTTCTATGATCTTAGGTTCAAAATCTGTCAGCCATCTTTTAAAGGTTTAGACGTCCGAATCATCAATGCAAGCGCTATGTTAGTTGAGAGTGTGTGATGAAAACAAGGAACCATATAGCAATAGCCCCCAGTCTATTGAGTTTGGAACGCCTCCATATTTAAGCAGTGGACAAAGAACACCAAGTTGTACAAATAACTAAAACTGATTAATTAGCATATATTCTGCCAATCCACCATTTAATTGAGCCCACATTCGATAGCATTGCTCAGAAACATTAAACGTTGTTCTTTTTCATATAATCTTTTCTTGTCTTTTGATGTAGCAACATTTTGTGAGACTTGTAACAACACAGTTCATCTTAAGGAATCGAAAGAGTGTCCCGTTGCGGCAAAATGTCCCACAAGGGATGCTGTGAGTACCACATTTTTAATGCAACTCCGGTGTTCAGTAATGGGTGTTTTGATTTTCCATTCAGTCTTTCCTATATAAAACTTATCACAAAGATACCAATTGGCATAAAACACCATACGTGAGTTGCAATTGGTAAATAATGTTTGTACCCAAGGTCTCTGAAGACCAATGTCTACTTCTTTTGTTCTTTTCATGGAGCTACAGCTACTATATGCCCATCAAGGTGTATGGCCTACAGGTCGGGGTAGTCCCCAAGATTTAGTAATACTCATTTGAATGGATTGTGTCCTCCCAACGTATTCCATGTCTTTTACATGTAATTTCCACAGCTGTGTACTTCAGAAACATTTTCGGCAGAGGGCTTCCTGCGTCGATGGTGGCGGGTCGGTGTACCTTGAAGGCCTCCATCGTGGGCGACGTCACTGGATGTTATAAATAGGACGGACGGCGCCCGTAGCTTCAGTTCTGTTTTTTCCACAAACGTGTTTGCTTCAAAGACTCAGTGCGCCTGGTGTATTCCTTTTGAATATGTCTTCTTCTTCAACCCCTCCGACTCCACGGTCTGGCTTCTTGCCGGGACTGCAAGTCGAAAATGTCGATTACCGACCCGCATCGCATTTGTTTGTGGTGCTTGGGTGAGAGTCACGACACTGACGACTGTTCCAAATGCCAGTCGCTAACTGCTAAGGCCTTGCAGGAACGTAAGGGAAAGCTTCAGGTAGGTCGGGGTTCTAAACCCAGTAAGTCCCGTAAATCCAAGTCCAACGGTATGTCCACCGACGATTCGAGGGATGACTCTGCATCGGAAGGAGTCCCGGGGGTCTAGGTCCTGGAGTGGTTCCCGCCATTTGTCGTCCTCGTCTCGACATTCTAGGAAGCGCCGTCCCCGGTCGCCTTCCCGTCGTCCTCGGAGGTTGGAGCCGTGAGGAAAGTGGCTTGTCCAACTAAGTCCTCGACTCCGGAGGAATGGGCTGCCTTCAGGGAGCAGATGTTGGCATTTTTCAATCGCAGGGCACAGTTCCGTCTGCGCCTTCTCACAAAGCCGGCAAGGAATGGTCTCGATCCGTGGCTCTTACACCTTCGGGCTCAGATCCTCGGCGCAATCCTCATCAGGGACCTTCCAGATCCCATCCGGACAAGGCTCAGGATGGTCGCAAGAGATGTGCTTCCAAGTCTTGGTCCTCGACCGCAGAAACCTTCTAAGGGCTCAAAGTCGGCATTGGCGCTATGTCCGTCGTATACGGACGTCGAAGCTTTGCCTTTGTATCAGCCCTCGGCGCCATCAGCGCCCTTGTCGATGTAGACGCCGACACCTTTGTGGTTTTTTGGCGGAAATTTACTGTTGGAGATCCCTGGTACTGTGGATCCTCCAAGGAAGGCTACTCGCAAGTCTGTAAGGCCTGTTATGGACACCAGACCCTCGGCTGTTCCGAGACAGGACTTTTACCTCCCTCTGGATGACATCTATGAGGAGGAGCGGCGGTCAGGTTTAGATCTTGACCAGGTTGAGCCTGATGTGGCTCCTGTCTTTTCAGGTGATAGCCAGTTGGAAGACTTGAGACAATCTCTTCATGACGCTAGTGGCCTGAACACTTTGTCTGAGGTGGAATTTGGCAGGCCTGAGCCTGGGGCTCATGCTGAGTCGTCATGCAGGAGACTTATGGCTAGAGTAACTGAATACCTTGGTTGGTCCAGTCCTCCTGAAGCTTTTATTCAGGATGACTTAACTGACATTTTGGATCAAGGTCCGTCCTCTGACCTGGTGTTGCCTTTTCATTTAACCTTGCAGAAAAGGGTGGCGGCTGCTTAGCAGGCCCCGGAATCTCTTCCGGCTGTTAACGAATAGTTAACTAAAAAATACCCTCCTTCCAGTAGAAACTCCAGCTACCTTTGATCTCCCCCCACTCCAGAGAGTTTGGTGGTTCAGGCGGCGTACCCTACCATCCCTCCTGATGGGGACGACAAACGCTTCGACGGTTGGGCACGCAAGGTGTTTTCTGCGGGGAGTATGGCGCTGAAATCCGCCAACTCCACTTGTGCCTTGGCAAGATTTTCACACTCTGTGGAACTGTTTCTCTTGCGGCTGAGCATATTCCCGAGGGGGAAGAAAGGGATGTGTTCCTTGCTCTCGTGCAAGATGGCGAGGATGCCATATGTGAATCCCTTCAGTCGGGTTTGACACAGCCGACAGTGTTAGCTGGTCCATGGCTGCGAGCACCGTTATACGCAGATTTGCATGGTTGCGGAAGTCGGGTTTTGCTCCGGATGTGCAAGCCCGTCTTTTGAACATGCCCTTTGATGGTGCGCATTTGGTTGGCAGCAAGGCTGACGAGAGCCTCGAGAGGTTGCAGACCTCAAAAGCTGCGGCAAAATCTTTAAGTGCAGCTGTTAGTCAACCTCCGCCTTTTCGTCCAAGGGGACAGCAGTGGAGGGGAGGCTCTTTTTGTTACTACTCCTCCTTTGGTGGGACGAGAGGAGCTGCCAGTCAAAGGGGTCAGCGTAAAAAAAGTGCCTGTGGTGGTTGGGGAAATAGAGGTGCCAAAGCCGCTCAGGCAGCTTCCTCTTTGCCTTCAGGCGCTGCCGGAGCTGCTCCAAAACATTCATGAGGCCATGTCACATGGTTCGCCAGTTGGGGGCAGACTGTCTCAGCATCTGGAAGAATGGCAAGCCATTACTTCGGATGCATGGGTTCTGGATACAAGAGCCCATGGCTACTACCTTCCCTTTCTAATATGGCCTCACGACAATCCACCAGGGAATCTCTCTTTTAAGCTTCCGGATCCACTCCTTGTGCACGAAATCTTGAGCCTGCTAGAGAAAGGTGCTATAGAACTGGTGCCTGTAGCAGAGAGTAACAGGGGATGGTATTCACTTTATTTTTTGATCCCAAAGAAAGATGGGGGGATTGAGACCCATCCTGGACTTGCGTTGGTTGAACAAACTTCTCAGGAAGGCCAAGTTCACGATGGTCACTCTTTCAAGTTCTACAGGCCCTTCAACTTCAGGATTGGTTGGAGTCTCTAGACCTACAGGCTGCTTACTTTCATGTGCCGATTTATCCCAAGCACAGACAGTACCTGAGGCTTGCGGCTGGCAACTCACACTTTCAGTTTCGGGTCCTGCCACTCGGATTGACCTCTGCCCGAGGGTCTTCACCAAGCTAATGGTGGTGGTGGTGGCAGCGTACCTGAGGCGAGGGGGGATTCACGTCTACCCCTACCTGGACGACTGGCTGATCTGTGCGCGTTCTCCCGAGCAAGCATTGGATCACCTCGGTCTCACCTGCCGCTCCCTCCACAGGCTGGACTTCTCCCTCAATTTCAAGAAATCGCATCTGACACCTTCCCAACAGCTCCAGTACATCAGGGCTGTGTTGGACACGACCTTAGGGAAGTGCTTGCCTCCCAAGGTAAAGGCTCATCACATTGTGCAGACGGTGGACATGTTTCAACATGCCCAGAGTCTCCCAGCTTTCGAATTCTTAAGGTTGCTCGGCCTCATGGCATCCTGCATTTTTCTGGTGCTAGAGGCCAGGCTGAGGATGAGATCCCTGCAATGAGTCCTCAAGATGCAAAGGTTGCAGTTCTCAGGCAAGATGTCTGATCCAGTTCAGATTCCAATCTCAGTCTCCCTGGATCTTCTGTGGTGGGCCAACGAAGGAAACCTGATGAAGGGGGAACCGTTTTGGCAACCATGGCCGGAGGTGACTGTAGAGACGGATGCTTCCCTTACAGGATGGGGTGCTCATGCCAACGACTTGACCACCACCGGTCGTTGGTCTCCGTCTGAGTCCAAACTCAACATCAACCTGTTGAGCTGAGGGCCATCAAGCTAGCCCGAAGGCTTTCTGCCATCTGTTGCGGGGGAAGAGTGCCCTGATTGGTGTCCGGTCAAATGGTCGAAAATAAAAGATCGAATGACCATTTGATCGAATCAAAATTGTCGAAAAAAAAAAGGTTGCATTTTTTTATTTATTTATTTATATATATATTTTTTTTAGTTTTGGTTGCTTAAAAAATATTTTTAATAAAGAAAAAGGGCGTTTGGGGGGTGAACCCCCCCCCCCCCCCCCCCAAAAATAAAAAAATCAACCTTTTTTTTTCGACCATTTTACTTCGATCATTTGGTTTTCGACCAAATTACTGGTAACCGTCCTGATCATGACAGACAACACAGTGGCCATGCATTACCTCAACAAAAAAGGGGGGGGTTAGGGTCACTCCCGTTATGCAGAGAGGCAATGCAGCTCTGGTTCTGGGCAATCCAGCAAGGTATTTCGCTCTCTGCAGTTCATCTGGCCGGAGATGAAAATGCGGCGGAGGACGCTCTGAGCAGGCAAAGCACGATCTCTCACGCGTGCGAGTTGGCTCAGGAAGTCCTTCTGGAGATCTTCCCCTTTTGGCGAACCCCACAAGTGGATCTCATCGCCACCAGTGCCAACCGGAAGTGTGAGAGATTCTGCTCGAGGAAATTTCCTCCAAGAGGAGCCTTAGGAGACGCATTCGTAGTGGAATGGTCATTCCCACTGCTGTATGCGTTTCCTCCAGTCCCTGTCATTCCTCTGGTGTTAAGGAGGTTACAGAGGTTTGGTTCCCACATGATCCTCATTGCTCCGGATTGGGCCAGGAGAGCGTGGTACCCGGACCTTCTAGAAATGTCCATCTGCCCTCCATGCCGTCTTCCCTACCGAGAGGATCTTCTCTCGCGAGACTTCACGCTTGGTATCTGAAAGGTTGACATATAAGGATTGCGACCTCCCGAATTATGTGATGGAGGTGTTGTTTCGCCCAGAAGGCCAGCAACAAAATCCCTGTACCGTTGCCGTAAGTTCTGCGATTGGGGCAGAGGACAAAATGTTGATCCTTTTCAGTGTTCCATTCCTATGGTTTTGTCTTTCTTGCTTTCTTTGGCCCACAGGGGCCTTCAAGTGGATACCATTAATGGTTCCATGGCGGCGCTGTCTATATTTAAGCGCTCGCCTGAAGAATGTTCTTACTTTAAGATTCCTTTGATTTTTCAATTTCTTAAAGGATTGACTAATCTGTTCCCGCCGTCCCCTTTCTAGATGCCGGTTTGGGATTTATATTTGGTTTTGAAATTTCTCATGGGTGCTCCGTTTGAACCTTTGCACTCTTGCTCTTTGAGGTTACTGTCCTTCAAGACTGTGTTCTTGGTTGCGGTTACTTTCGCTCGTAGTGTGAGTGAATTGCAGGCACTTTCCTCTAAACCACCCATTACTGTGTTTCACAAGGACAGGGTTGTACTGCGAGTACATCCTTTCTTTCTACCTAAGGTAGTATCTGAATTTCATTTGAGTCAGAAGGTGGTTCTTCCATCTTTCTATCCTCCTCCTCCTCCATTGCGACTCCATTGGTTAGATCCTAGAAGAGCTCCGAGCTTTTACATTTCTAGGATATCCAGGGTCAGAGTGGATGATCAACTCTTTGTAGGATATGCTGGACACTGATTGGGCCAGGCTGTTACCAAACAGACCTTGTCCAGGTGGTTATCACTATTATGGAGTGTTACCGATTGGCGGGTAAGGACGCTCCTGAAGGGTTGCAAGCTCATTCCTCTAGGGGCGTGGCTACTTCCACCGCCCTCCAGCGGGGTGTTGCTATTAGGAATATTTGTGAGGCTGCTATATGGGCTTCGCTCCACACCTTTGTTAAACATTACTCCCTGGATACGATCTATGGTCAGGATGTGGCCTTTGGGACGGCAGTTTTTTATTCCGCAATCTGATTGGGTACTCTAAATTCTTTTCCATTCTCCATTTCATGGTACTGCTTTGGGAGTCTGTCAAAGATGTGGAATATGTTGGAGGACACAATCCATTCGAAGAACAAGTTACTTACCAACTGGTAGCGTTCTTCTGACTTCATGTTCCTCCAACGTATGCCACATCGCCCTCCCAGCCTTCCCCACTGGAGAATTTCGTATGCGATTGCAGCTTCCGTTTCTGCAAGGCTATGTGCAGTCAAGCAGGCATGAGACTGGTGCCACACGTTCTGAGGGAAAAAAACTTAAACTGAGTCTACGGGCACCGTGCGTCTTATTTATAACATCCGGTGACGTCGCCCGCGACGAGGCCTTCGAGGGACATCGACCCAAAGTCATCGACGCAGGACGCCCTTTGCTGAAAAAGTTTCTGAAGTGCACAGCTGTGGACATTACATGTAAAAGATGTGGAATACGTTGGAGGAACATCCAGTCGAAAGAAAATTACCAGTTGGTAAATAACTTGTTCTTATCTTGCTGTATCGATAAGCATCACCCAGTCACGGCCAAACCTGTTCGCTATGTAACTCCATCGGATAATAAAAATGTTATTATCCAAAAACAACTGCGACTCATTACCAACGATTAACCCTTGGGGTAGATTTACAGTCCGGAGGTATTCTATCATAATGGACCCATGTAGGTCTGTGCGTATAAGGAGTTTTTTCAACTGCAGGCGTTCATTGCAATTGCTCAAATTTGAAATCAAGAAACCTTCCCCCTCATCTGAAAAAATAAAGGCTCTCGTTATCTGCATCTTTTTCGTCCCAGTACCATAGTGGTGTTTCTCATAGGAAATCTCTACTCCTCTTGATTTCCTCTTCTTCGTCACAGTACTTGAGTGATACTTCGGGGAGCGGGGGGAGAAGATTGTGTGTCTTATGATAAAAAGGTGGTTCTAGTTCTTTTACTCTGGTACCCTCAGTAAATGTGGTTTAACTAGGAAGGAAATGTTTGGGTCTTGTAGTAGTTTATGATATTTAAAAGAACGTTTATAGAAAGAGGGGTTTTACATTCCCTTGCTTTCCTCCGAGTGTGAGTGTTCGACGGAAGGTCATCGGCGTAGGGTAGGACATGTGTGACCATATCCTATGATAGTAGATGCGAGGTAGGATGGATCGGGATTTGGAAAAGGGGAATGCCAGATCTCATCTTTGGGCATCCCGCTTCTGTCCTTCAAAGACCCTCCATCCGAAAGTACCCCTTTGCAGCCTCACTCCCGGGGTCAGAATCTGGCAGTCTTGCCCTTCTCTTGGTTACCTGGAAGCGGTGGGGACCGTGGGGGAGGGGGTCTTAAGCGGGTTACATGTGAGAACGCCCTCAGATTTCTCACACTTTCTACTACAGCATAGGGAAGTGTCCCCACAGCACACCATGGTAGATGGCTTGTGCTGCAAATCGTAAAATACAAAGATCATAAAAGGGAGATGACCACTCCTGTGCTGGTAGGTCAAAGGACTCACCAGTCACCCAAGCACTACATTGCAAAAGGGACCATAGGTATCCATAGCCGCTATACCCATAAGGTGGGTGGTGCGGCCGTAGAAAAGTATGAGACACAAAACTAAGGGAAGAGGTCTCACCACACTGGAACCTTAAAGGGTACAGTGTTTCCAGAACAAAGGTAAATGCAGGAGGTGTGTGAGATTAAAAAAAATCCTTGCTCGGATTCAAAGTCAATGGAGAGAATCCTAGTGATTCCAGCAGTGGTGCAGAGAGGGTAAGATTTGCAAAATGAATGTCTCCCTTACAGTATTTGAATGAAATCTGTATGAGTGAGAGTTGGACAGCGTTTGAACAAAGTTTGTTTCTATAAATACATATATGGCGGGGTAAGGGTGCACACCTTCACCATGAATATGCATTTAAGAGGCATGATGGCACATAATATACAGTATGCAGCATTCTTTTCAAGATTAAAACCATTATAAGAATACCACTGGGGAATCCATGAGGAATGTTTATGGGTGTGGAATGGGTATATGCTTTGCAGAACACACGGGTCAGAGGGAGAAAACTTAAATTAAAGTCTTTCTGCAGAACAGATTGATCTACATGGCCTGTGCTTCATGTCTCTTTCATCCGTCACTTAACAGAGCACAACATAAGCAGTTCATTGCATGTGCAGTCTCCTTCACATGAAGGAAGTTCAGTAATAACATGCCGTGAATTTGAGAAATTGTGCTAAATGAATTGCAGTAGCCTTCCGGCATCAGTAGTGTGGACAAAATAAAGAAATACAATCAAAAGGAACCAGGATAGAGCTTTAGCTGTTTGTAAAATGTTCTTACTGCTGTGCAAGTAAATGGAGATTGTATAATAGTAAGCCTCTGTACCGTGAACAGAATTCCTGCACATAACGCATGTTATTTGAGCAATTTAGGAAACCTGCCTGGCAGTCTTCAGTGTACAACAACATAACCACTGCTACAACTGCCCTTTAACATACCTTTGGCAGAATTATAAAATACACATTTCCCTTTACCTATGAACCCAAATCGTCTAGGCACAGCGAAAACGAGGTGAAGTTGAATGGTCTCCAGATATCTTTGTAAAAAACAAAAGTAAAGACCATTAGATATGTTTTAGGTTTACAGAAATATTAACTCTTATTGAATGCATTAAATATTAGTATATTTATACTTACAATCTACCTTATTATTCATCTATCTTGCAGGCTACTGTAGATTAGATTTCGCAGCATGAATCTGGCATATACTCTTCATCTAAATAGTGACATCTGGTGCATTTGATCTTTACATGTACGATATGGATAATGCTTTGATCCCAATTGTCAAATTAGTATTTTGTATTACAAATGACTGCCATTCATTTGTCTTCTTTTGTTGTTTTTGCAGCTGACCCGATTATCACATCTGTGTATTCTCTATCAAAGCCATCAGGAATACGTTTGCAACCTGGAAGCATGGCAGGGGGGCACACCATAGGTGAGTTGGTCATTGTTGGAGCCCTTTTTCGGACTGCAAATGTCTCCTTTCTCTGTAGTCTGAATCCTGCATAATGGCCCATGCATATTCCACATTGACATGATTGGTCTCAAACTGTGAGGTCCCAAATGACAGGATCTACCCCCTCGCTAATTTAGACTTCTAGTTGTGATCCTATGCACAAGGATTGATCAGATTGCCACAATATCATGATTTTACAGTCATGGATACCGCGCAAAGGTCCTATAATGTAATCACTGTGTTTCCATCCCTGGTAGAAATCAAAGAAGTCTTGCTTCTGGGTACAGAGCAGGGGGGAAGAGGTGCTGCTATCTTGCTTCACTTAATGAAGAGAAAGCGTGAGTGAGATCTTTTTTTAACATGGGCAGGTTGCGGTGCAATAACGATCTAACCTGTGCGCTCATATATGGATGGGAGAGGAAAATCTGGGAAGTGAGCATCCTCCTTGATCAGTGATGCAGCAAAAAAAGCTAGGGTTTGATCACAAGGTGTGAATGGGTCCATCTAGAGGCCTATTAAAGTAAACATAGAAATATGTCAGCTTGAGACTCTGCCCCTTATGAAGCCTCTGGCTGCCTGCTCCTCAGTCCTTTCTTTCCGTTATCGCACCCGAGTGTTCTTTGAATAGCCCACGGTTCCCCCGATTAATATCTGTAAGACCAAACATCCCACCTTGCCACTCTGTCACAAGATCACTGTGTTTTAAAAAAAAAATGTTAGTCTGATTTCCTGACCCTTTCACTCTGAATCCCAAATGAGGCCTCATGGGTGACAGATACTGTGTGGCTACAAGGGAAACACAGAATATTGTGGCCCAGGAACAACATGCACCCTGTTTTTCCTTGCATGCCAGGACGGACAGGATGATTAGCTATAATCAACATGGAAAGGGAAAGAAGTTAAATCTGCTGAGGGAACTTCAGCGAAGAAATCCTGCCCCTGGGGAAACCAGTCATCAAGCAGGGATAAACAACTTACTCAGAGGGGAGACTGATCCAAACCACACTAATGGGGGATAAAGGGGACCACGCATGAAAGAGGGACCAGGGTTCTACTGGTTGGTAGAAGCCTTCTTAGGATTCTACGGGGAACCATATGCTGTACCAGCTGTCCCTACATGCAGCATCTATTTAAAATCACAACAGCAGGACATTGTTCTCATAATAGTTAATGATGTGGATTTTGCACCCTGGGGACGGTGCTGAGCCAGTCAGGTGGCTGGAGCAACGTGCGAGAATACACATTCTTTGGACGCTGTCTCTAGCCAGCTGAGGCCCTTCCCCGGGTGGTACTATTTCTTTTTTTCATTTCTTTGAATGTGGGGAGGCAACAGGGTGCCCCTCTCTCTTGCCTCTCCTCACCTCCCAAACCCCCCAAAAGAAAACAATCCCCTTCTCCATCCACTCTCTCCCTTCCCACTTAACTACTGGACCGGAGCATCGTGCTCCCATCCTGACGCTCCTCCTGCTCTCGGCCACCAGAATAGAAATAGTCCCTTTTCCCTATGGCATTGGCCATCTTGTTCTTTTTTAGTATTTTCCTTCTCGGGAGATGTGCGTCACTTGCGCAGGCAATCCCCTGAGAAAATAAGACACCATTCGTATCCCAGATAAACCCTGGGGTATGAATGGCTTTCATCCCCGCTGTGGGGGTGTGTGGGGAGGACATGGCCTTTATTGGCCCTTGCAGAGGCCCTTCCTTCGCTCTGGCCAACCTGGGCTCGGGCTGGTGGTCCGTTAAAGGCAATGTCCGCCCCACACAGCGGGGGCTAAAGCCATATTAGCCATTTATGGTCATACCAAAAGAACAGAATACCCCTTTAATCCACAGTGGGAGCCACTGTGAAAGTTCACCAGCAACTGGATGTACCCTGTGGTATAAGTCATCACATCAAGTGTATACTATGCAGCTTAAGTCTACCATTTGCTAATCATACATTATTGATGTAAACATGCTGATTAGTAATAAACCGCATCAGTGAATTTACAATGTATATATTTATCCTAAATGGGGTGTGTATTAGTGGGTGACATTTCCCCAAACCATCTCTCCATCCACACAGCCCCATCTACCTGCAGATACAATTTTTGACAATGTCCGTGGACTGGAAGGGTTAACTGTCTTTTGTATGAAAAGTTTATGAAAGATTCTTGACTTAAACAATATGACCTTGCAACTTCATCCTGGCTCATAGTATTACAATTGTGGGCAAATAGCCTCATTTCTTTATAGATAGGTACATGGGTGGTGCTGAAGTTGACACATAAATATCAGAGGAAAAACGAAACTCTCATAAATAACCATGTGTGAAAAGTAAAGCATATCCCATAAATATAACATAATTCACATACAAGCTATATTGACATTAACAGAATTGTAAATGCATAACAAAGATGTGTACTGAAAGGTTATTAAACAGTTTTGCGGCCCACCGGTAGCTACAGGTGTGACTGACTCACACTGTCAGACCCTCTCTTTACGTGTGGCCCTTTATTTGTGCAACTTTGGGAAGGAGGGAGTCCTGCTGTCTACACAGTCCACTAGAGCTATAGGACCCAGAATGCGTATAACGTCCTCCTGTGTTCCCAGGGGTTGGAGTGGAAGGGAGAAGGTATGTAACTTCCATATCACTTGCTTGTGCTATGTCAGTTTTGTAAATTGGGGGGAGCCCTCTTTTGGCCCAATGCTGCCTTGCCCACCTTTCCCTGCCCCTTGTTTGGAGGAAGCCTCCTGGTTTACCTGATTGGGCTGTTTTGGAAGTCCTATGTGTGGCTCCTCGCTACACTGTAGGGAACCTGGGGAGAAGGCAAGTGAACGGTGAGTGCTTGCATCAGCATTAGGACAATCTCTGACCCACCTCGCCAATACCTTTTCACAGACGCCAGTGGCCAGCAAACCCAGACTCCAAAGGAAGGAATAGCATGGTGCCCCGATGGAGAGCCACAGTAAGATAGACTCCCAGAACCACAGAGCTCTGGGACGGTGATATTACTTCCTCCTGACTTAAAAATGTCATGGAGGGTTTTTAAACACTCAGCCGCCTGAAGGGGAAGGCTGATTTGCTGTATTTGAGAGAAGGCGAAAGAAGTGGAGTCAGCTGATGAGCTGAGGTTGAAAACCTACGCTTGAGGAACCTGTAGGCAAGCAGGATTTGGCGAACAATACTAGGGCATAAATTAAGAATATCAGTGATAAAAGGAAATCGGCCACCCTGTAGGAATCCCACCATGTCTCAGGCAGGGTCACAGACCAAAGTGCCACCAAAGGAGGAGCTATGGGTCTGCTGGTGTCTATACCAGAGACTATCAGAGACCCAGAACCAAAGAGAGAAGGAGCTAAGAGCCTCCTCTTGTAATATCCCAGAACACAGAGACCAGACCCGCACAGAGAGTAGAGGAGGAGCTAACAGCCTGCTGGGTGCAATATACCAAACAGGAGCAGAGACCGATCCAGAAAACAAGGGAGTCCAGCCCCCAAGAATGAGAAAGTGGTAAGAGTCTGTTGTGGCCTACATCCTGCACCCTGACAAACACCAGATACAGACTGACAAACAATAGTTTGTAGAAAGGTCTGGGGAATGCCAAAGAAATGAGGGAGGAAACCTCATGAGCTGTCTTACAGAGCCAGCAAATCTCATGTAGTAGGCGAAGTAGAGAAGCATCAAGACCTGCAGAGCACTATTCCCAAGGTCGGTAAAGGAACCATGGCGAAGAAAGAGAGGTTTGGCTAAAAGGGTGAGAATACCACACCCTAGCAATGACTCTGGGGAAGGGGCGGGTGCTATTTGCTGCTAATTTCAAGGTAATAGGTCATAGAGAGGAAATACTTTTTGGTAAAATATGTTCCTTGCAGTGGAGAATGAAATACTTGCTGGTAAGAATATACGCCAGCAAAAGGTAAGTTAATACTTGTTAGTAAGATAATGCCATGGCAAGGGAGAGTAGATCCTTGCTGTGAGGTATTACTCTGGCAAGGGGAAAGGAAACACTTTCTGTAAATGTAATATCCTAGCATGAATTTACTTGCTGTATAATCAGGGCATCTCACAAGGGTTCCATGTCATTTCATCGCCTGTAATTTCATCCCCTGTCATTTTAATGTGAATATTCCATAATATTTTATTGTATTATTTTTTGGGGGGGGGCTGAACCCCCCCCTCCCACACTTATTTTTGTTATTGCCTACCCGCCCAAACCCTTACCTGTCTCCCCCCCCCCCCTAAAAAATTTGATGAGCACATTCGATGGAATGTGCACGTTAAAATACCTTGGGATGAACATGCAGGCGATGAAAGGACGTCGTACCCTCACAAGATATGTAAGGTTGCCTCTACACAGTTTATTTTCAATGGTCGGGATGACTGGTTAGATGAATACCCATCAGGACAGGGAACCAAGACAAGAGGGAGTTTCTAAGGGTGCACAGTGAGAGGGAAGCAGGGTGAAGCAAATTCCGCTTAGGGCCCAGTTTATAAGGATGCAGTGCCTAGGTACAATCATATACTAACTATTTGTTTCTTAGCATCCACACAGGGCAATATTAAATAAATCACTCAATCACAGGGAAGTTGTGAGTGCCCCAGCACATTCTCTTATCCCTGTCTTTGCTGTGTCACAGTTGTTACCATGGTATTTGTCCTTGACTTGTTTTTTTGTCTTGGACTTTTTCAGATTAACCCACATCTCTCCATATGTTGCATGCTGGAATGAGTGGTGGTCAGGAAACAGATACCTGTGCAGGATCTGTTATGTGCCTTTCTTGCCCGAGCAGTCGTTGACTATGCTTGGGAAGACCATTTTGTCCCTCATATACCTGGTAAGTCAGGCATTGAAAAAGACCAGGCTGATGACCAACCCAGCACCATGTTACCTCAACCATTGTCCTGTGAAATACCTTGGATTCCGTGTTGGGAATTCTAGTACCACAGACTGAGAAGGTAGCTGCAGTCCAAAAAACACTACCCCTACTACAAAGAAAGAGCTACGCGCATTCTTATGCCTGCTAGGTTACTTTCATGGATATATTATGAAGGATTTCACCGTACTGGGGCCCACTACAGACAATTTAACAGAGGGCTACCTTGCCATACTGACTTAGAATCAGGCTGAATTAAGAGCATTTCACACTCTGAATAATGATTTATGCAAGCCTTCCTTGCTAGTGATTCCAGATTTCACCCAGCCATTTATATTGCAAACTGACCCCTCAAAAAAGGAGTCTTGGGTGGGATGTTCTCTTAGGAAAGCTTTTTCCGTAGGGAAAAAATGACAGTGATTCTTGAACTAGAGTGCTTGACCATTGGAGCATTGTGATGAATCCTTACATGTCGTCACTTCTCCTTGAGGGGGAGCCCTTTCCCATGAGGTCAGGGAGGTGAGGCCACTACCTGATACTTCCTCTGGGGGTGGTAGTCAGTGGAGTGGGAGGATCTCATGGGGAGAGATTCCCCCTCTAGGGACAAGGACGACCATGTAGGGAGAGCGCAGTACAACACCGAACACTTACACAACTCCCTACTATGTAGTCCCCGTGCCTTACCCAACACTTCCATGTACCTCTGCACACCTGAAGAGTTAACACATGCTAATAGTAGACCCAGGTATTACTGCAGTGCCTGGAAAACTGCCAAAACTGAGAGAAGGTGGCTCAAGAGAGGCATGAGGAGTACCACAAAGCCACTAACAACAAGGTCTGATGTTATGCAACGGCAGGACAAGCCCTATAACAAGGAAACTGAAGAAGAACTCTGGGTCTTCTTTATTCGGAAGTCAGGAGTCTGCACCAGCTACCTGGGAGATTCAAACCGGGTGAAGGAAGCAAGAAGGCTAGACGTCGCAGAGGCAGCAGAGGAACGGGCAGGAGGCACGCCTGTTAGAAAGTGGACCTCCGGGTCTAAACAGGTGCTGTTCCTGAGCAGGGAGCGAGAGGGTGAGACGACGGCGAAGCAGCAGAGCTCAAGGAGAAAGCCCATCGGAGTAGAAGGGAACCGGAGAGGCTGGCGAGAAGAACCACGAGCCCTGGTGATGCATCCAGTTTGGAAAGCAGGTAATGGAAAGCGCGGAAGACCCGGCTGGGTGAAGTAGAGCGCCAAGCATAGCCTCAGGGATGAAATCCCTCATTCCAGTGGGAACCGAGATACCACTGTAACCAGGGAAGGGTCTGGGATCTGCAAACAAACCCAGTTAGAATTGGTTGAGTCTCCCTCATACTAGGGAAGGGTCGAGCACCCAAGAACCGAAACATAACGCAAATCATCTTTGTGGCAGTAACTGGAAGGGAAGCAACCCAGGGCTGCCAATTCCACATAGTAAAGAGATACGGGTTTGGGGCCCGCACCTACCAAGGAAGACCAGTATAAGAGACCTTCCCCGGGGCAGTACCTGTCAGGGGAGTGAACCTGGTCTGCCAGAACAAACCAGTAGAGGGTTGAACTGTGAAACTAAGTGTACAAGAAGCCAGGGGAAAGGAGACACTTCCCCTGGTGTTTTGAACGGTGAGATAAAGCCTGAGGAAGGCCAGGTGAAGTGAGACATTCCCCCCTGATGTTGTGAACTGTGAGATAAAGCCTGAGGAAGGCCAGGTGAAGTGAGACATTCCCCCTGGTGTTGTGAACTGTGAGAGCAACAGCCAAAGAAGACCAAGAGAAGCGAGTTATTCTGGCGGTTGACCCCACAAAGAGGATCAAACCAATGATCCATGGGAAGGGAGTCATTCCCCTGTGATAACAAAATGGTGAACGTTCCGATGCAGTGTGTTAGAGGATCTGCAATCCTTTTGTTTACGAAGTACAACAACCAGAATGGTGACAAACTTGCAACCAAAATTGTGCCAACCAGTCCAGGAGGAGTCATTCACTTGGACCAATAACTTGGATGCAACTTATTAGTTCAGTTATAAGTGTATGGGACAGAGATGGGGACATTTTGACACATGCAAGTGAACTCTTTAAGTTACTAAGAAATCCTGACCAACCTATTAGCACTTTAGTTGAGGCAGGGAAACCCCTCATAGATATAGGGCAAGATAGGGTTTCTCTTTATTTTTGTACCAAATAAGTCTATAGCAATCATTATGTGAACTGTGTGACACTCCTCCTTCTGCACCCTTACAGCATTACAATACTATCAAGAACCATGCTCCATTAAAACATGGATAACGCGCTCTCAATCTGTGGGTCATGCAATGATCTCTCAGCTTCCAATCCTAGATATTTTCGGTAGAACACAAGCATAGAAAAGTACAAGCAAATGTAGACTTTCCAAACTGCAGTCAGGTCAGTTTCTGAAACCTCAAGAGGGCAAGCAGTAGGGAGTATGTGCTTGACAAGGTCACTAGTTTGGCACCTCTGGTGCCAGGGGGTGGAAGTGCTATACAGAGGATACCTCAGAGATCCCACTAACCCCCCAGTTCTTCCTCCGATGATACCAGGATCCAAACCATTGTTGGGAACCCCTGCATAATGCACAAGGGAGTGGTTACTGTTGTTCCCAGATTCCAGAATGGTTGACTGAAGAACAGAAGGAGCATATTACATCAGAAGCAGGACTTGGGAAATGTCCATGAACCAGGACAGTTTGTGGATCATTTTGAATTTCATGGATCCCTGCTAGCCACAGATGACGCAGGCCTCTGGACATGGTGAGCAGGTGAGCAGCAGTCTCTGGGGAGCCACTGTAGTTCAAAGCAGATCTCATTCTCGCTCTCTCTCTCTCACTCACTCTCTCACTCTTCAAACAAGAGAGGGACAATATAAGGGCTGGGAAGCAAAGAGCTGTGAGCAGCCGGTCATCATGACAGGGATGCCTGGTCCAAGATTGCAAACAGACCCTTTATCGACACAAGCTAGATGTTTGCGTTATTTACCAAGCCCACGTCCCTAGTACCCACAATCAAATGGGGATGAGATGGACCCAATTAAAAGTGACCAATCATGATATCTGGTCATAATGGGGAAAATGGTCAACAAATTGAAATGCTCATTATTTCCATTAAGTGATCGCGTGTTTTCAAAAGGAGACAGAAATCTCTCTGCAATGATGTTAGGGTGGAGTTCCACAGTGTGTGTTGGGGTGCAGAAAGTGAATCGAGAGAAGGAGAGTTGGTTGGAACCAGATGTGGCTAGGACAATTGGGTCCGACATTATAGCATAACAGGTACCAGCTCTAGGGGACCAGTAATCTTATGAAAACTGCTAAAAACTACGCCCAGATGTTGGGCGCCAGACCTTAATTGAGTGACCAGAGCATCGCTAGGTTGGGCTGCTAACACAAATTGTGGTGAAAAGTACAAGACTATGTGTTATCAATAGTGGTCTGTGACTATGTCCTCTGCCTTTTCCTTGAGATGGGAAAGGGGGTCAGGTGCAGGCACTCACGGCATGTTGCTGTGCCGGGGAAGATCTTTTGGCATACCCTATCTTGCCCAGAAGCGAGGCAAGGGCTTGCCAGGTAACACCAAAATATGGTGCAGCGTCTTTAAGGGACCTTAAAAAGATATTTTTTTTGGTTCACTCTGCCCGCTCAGGGGATCTCAAATCCCAGCTTGGGAAGATACAGGTAATACATTAGTCAGAATTCTTTTTACAGATGACATATTAACCCTGTCAGAATGCACGTTTGACTGCATAGAAGAAATCGCAAAATGCTTGTTTTTTCTCATGCACGGCTGAGAATCAAATCAAAAATTGCAGCAAGATCCTTTACTAGCTTGCCCTTTGGAAACATGCAGAGAAGGGTTGGCTGAGGGCTGCATAGGGAATATAATAAGCTACTCCAATTCTAGAAGGAATAATGACACACCTGAACTCCTATAGGAGAGGATTGTCTGGGGAAGAGCTATTGGGACCTTTTAAAAAGGGGGGGGGTTGAGCAGGGTGGGCATTTGGAGGAGCGATAAGATGGAAAGGAGGGATCAAGAGTAAGAGACTGGTGTGATGAATAGGATTAAACTGGTGAGGGGTGGAGGGGAACATCAATTAGAGAAAAGAGTGAAAGGAGTGATGAGGACGAGAGCAGGAAAATCATTTGGAGAGAGTAAGGTGGTGAAAAGAGTAGTGAGGAGAAGAGGAAGGGAGACCGAGAGAACTGGTTGTTGGTGGTAGTCTGGGAGGAATGGAGTAGATACCAGAGAACTATGTTGGAGGAGAGGGCATGCCAATCCCAGATAAGACTAAGGAGACAGAAGACCTTGGGCAAGAAAAGAACTAGCACATGGCGGCACGTCAAGGAGGTGCAGGAGAGTAGTGTGGAATGGAAACGGGGACTACAAAAGGTTCCTACATGTGCAAGCATGTCGCTAGATGTCAAGGAGGAAAGTGAGAGAAGTACTCTGAGATGGGGAGGTGGTGAGACCTCTGAAACCAACCCAGTGTAACCAGCTTGGTTGGCACCTTGTTTGGCTGCGGGTTTACTATAGGCCCGCTGTGACATCGAGTATACAAGAGTTTGTTCTGCCAATCTGAACTAGAAACCAAGAGGAAGGCCTCTCCATCAAAATAAGAGCTTGAAGTCAAGAAAGCAGGAAGACCAAGAAAGACTGGTGGGGCACTCCAGCCCTGAGACTAATTGACCCAGCAGAGCCAAAAGACATCCTTTTTGGAGGATTCCGAGAGACCTTAGTTTCATGCTCAGCAACAATCCACCCTGTTTTTATTTGAAACATACTTTAAAAAAAATCGGTTTTCATTGTTTTTGCTTTACCAGCATCAGACAACATATGAGGTAAGATGATCCCTTGAACATTCTGTATCACGTTAGCCCTCATATACCATTCCGTAACAAGCCTTTCCCGTCCCCCTCCCTTACCCTTCCACCCGTTGCCCACAATACTGCATCTTGGTCAACCTATTATTACCACATTAAACCTGAGGCGGATGCTGTGATTGTGGGGTTGTTGTCCCCTGATTAGATTTGGTATCTGTTGGAGTGAACATAGTGAACACAAGGGTGTCCCTCTCTAGCATGTAATTACTAATGGCTGCTGTGCCTGCAGAGGCCGCCCTTCTCCACACAGCTGCCTCAGCCAGCGCCCATTTTTTCAGATCCCTCCACCATTGCGTTATCTTGGGGCCCTTGGGAGACTTCCATGCCATGGTGATCCTCCACTTGGCCAATATTTGCTCCAGGTCTTTCATCTTCTGCATGCATTTTGTGTACTTAGGGCGCATAAATCGTGCCCATTGGGCATGCACATGGAGAGTGGAGCCCAACCAGTCTCTCCAAAAAAGAACAAAGCCATTCAAATCGACACTCCACCCTTGATTAAACAGACAACACGCTGCTAAAAACCTTGCCTCTGCGCAGGGACTCATTACCATCATCGCTTCTTTTGCCTCCCAGAAACAGAAGCCAACGCGACTTACTGTACACATCATCAAAAGAGACGCCATCGAAAAAATCAGACTTAGTCTCAGTAATGCCAGCCGTAACAATATCCCTTGCTCCATTTTGCAAACTTTACGAGTCAATCAACGACACGCTCAAAGACCATAGCACGATGACAGCCATGATGAATCCCAAACTAACATACCTTGAAGGGTACATCACCATCATGGAACAACAACTCAAAGCTCAAGTCAGCATAGCCTCTGTCAATACTGCCTCTAAACAAACTGAGCGAAGTACTACAATGTCCGTGCAGGCTCCGCTAATGCTTAAGGAGACGGGCTAGCAGACTGACAAGCCACTTTTTTTTTTTTTTAAACATTTCTTTATTGTACGGTTCACATCATCAATTGCATAGAACAATTACATCAGGTAGCACAAGATCAATCCATTCTCAAAACACAGGGTGGCATAGTGATTTCAACGATCAGGGCCCATCCACCCCCCACATCTATTACCAACCGGCTCTGTTGGCCCATAGTACAAGACATTACACATTTTTCCCTACCTTATAATCGCGTATCCTCTTGACTTAGCAGGTATACTGCGAGCGGCCTCCAGATGCACTTAGGCCTGTTTCGTTGTCCACATCGGGAAGTATAGTCTCTATCCATGTCTCTCACCCAAATCAAGTCTTTCAACCACCTATTCATTTCGGGCAGAGAAGCATTCGTCCATTTCATCAGAATACATCTCCTCGCCATGATCATGCACGTAGCTAACAATTTCCGATACTTTTTTGACACTCCCGGTGCCCATCCGAACATTCCACACATTATAGTGTTCGGGACAGGTTGCCCTAACATTTCCGACATAACCCCAATTACTGTATCCCAGAAAGAACACAGCTTGTCGCAAGACCATAGCATATGCACAAAAGTTGCCCGTTCTGTGTTACACCTCGGGCATGTATCTGGTTTTTTGGTGTTATATTTATGCACACGCGCAGGCGTTATATAGGCCCTGTGAAGAGTTTTGAGCTGAATCAGCTGTAGCCCTGTGCTAAAAGCCCCAGTGTGAGTGGTCCCACATATCATGGCCCATTGTTTATCATTGAAGCGTTCCCCAGCGTCATCCTCCCACCTTATCTTACATTCGAAGGGGGGGGCGACTAGTCTCAGCCTGAATAATCTTGTAAATCGCTGATATGACCCCTCTGCAACCTGGCAAGTTCCTAATGTAATCTAGTATTGGAGTGGTCTGCGGAACCGTCGGAAATGATGGGAACCTACCCCGGAAGGCCGCTTTCATCCTGAGGTATTGCAGTTTCCATGCAAATCCGCCCCCCATCCTAGCCATGAACTCCTCATGCGTCACAAACCTACCATACGGATACAAATCCTCCAGCCTTATTATTCCTTCCCCCTCACATTCCCGTTGCAGAGCCTTGTCACATGTTGGTGCCAGAGCTTCTATCTGCCACAATGAGATCCCTGGGTCGAACGGACGGTCCACACCCATTTTTACCAGTGCCCTCTTCCATGCATGCACTGTACATGCCACTGGGTCGAACTTGCAGTCATCCCTCACCTTTCCTGTGATCAATACTCCCTGCAATGTGTGGGGATGGACAGAACCTCTCTCTATACGCACATGAGTTGTCTGCTGCGCCCCCGTCACCCAGAACCGTGCAAAGGACACCTGGGCTGCCAGGAAATATACTTCCATGTTGGGAACCCCCATTCCCCCCTGATCCCAGGGAAGCACCAGCATCTCCCACCGTATGTGTGGTGCCTTGGGGTGCCACGCCAGCTTGATCATTTGGGAGCGGACCTCCCCAAAGTAACTCGTCCCTGGCCACACAGGTACATTCTGAAAGATATATAGTAGCTTGGGTACTACCACCATCTTGGCTAGAGCTACCCCACTGCATAGAGCAGTCGCACTGCCTTCAGATAGCATGCCGGTACTCCCAACTGCGCCAGCACCTCAAACAGGAAACCCACTCCACGGAGTCAAAAGCCTTCTCCATATCAAGGAAGGCAGCAACCGCCTGCTTAGAGGGGTCGATTTGTGTATACATTGAATACATTGATCCTGAAGCCTGGGAAAGACCCGATGTAATGTTCGTCGTACCGCCCAATTACCTTATTGAAGCTTGATACTAAAATATTTGCAAAGATCCTGGTTGATCGATTGCTCCCCTATGTCGCACAGGTTGTTCACCGGGACCAATCGAGATTTATACCCGAGAGGTACACTTCACTAAATCTCAGGCGCTTCTTCGCAGTTCTGGCACAAATCGACCCCTCTAAGCAGGCGGTTGCTGCCTTCCTTGATATGGAGAAGGCTTTTGACTCTGTGGAGTGGGAGTACCTGTTTGAGGTGCTGGCACAGTTGGGAGTACCGGCATACTATCTGAAGGCAGTGCGACTGCTCTATGCAGTAGGGTAGCTATAGCCAAGATGGTGGTAGTACCCAAGCTACTATATATCTTTCAGAATGTACCTGTGTGGCCAGGGACGAGTTACTTTGGGGAGGTCCGCTCCCAAATGATCAAGCTGGCCTGGCACCCCAAGGCACCACACATACGGTGGGAGATGCTGGTGCTTCCTTGGGATCAGGGGGGAATGGGGGTTCCCAACATGGAAGTATATTTTCTGGCAGCCCAGGTGTCCTTTGCAAACACAGCAACCAAAACCTGCACCGAGAACTACCTTACAAAAATATGCGACTAAAGAAAAAGATGTAACCATTCCTAGCTTCAAAAAACACCTAAAGAACATACCACAGTTCCCCACTTCTCCAAAGACTGTGGAAGACTTTATGGCGTCCGAGGAACTGATAGACCTCAGCGAACACTTAGGAGTCATGGAGGGATATGGATCCCTCGCTACAACACCCTCCTCCCAACATTCCACTCCAAAGGAAGTAAATGTACTCAGCACAAGCATTGTAGACTTGGAGGATTATGCAAACTACCTCACGTTGGAAGACCGTTGCAACAAGCTAAGTGTATGCCTTACCTGGGGCCCAAAAACACAGAACCACTACCGCTCCACCGTAAGGAGGAGAAAGCAATCCCAAAGCACTATCACACCAGGGCGAGAGGCTCGCCTATGCGATCAGATTCACAGAAAGAAGTAAGAAAGACTGACACCAACTGGAAGAAAGGCACAACCACGACTCCAAGGAATAACCAGGTCTTTCCTCGTGATCTACTGCCACGACAGGGAGTCTTAAGAGAGAAAGACGTCAAACAAAATATAAGGACGGGGCGGGTGTCAAAAATAGACCAGCCTTCAAGCTGGAGAAATTGGTGGACAACAGAGAATACATAGTCCTAAACAGAAGAGCAGTCTTAAACGTACTTCATTGCGTTCCAAATCTGCGCTCAATAAAGTCGGAAGATCCAAAAATCATTGAGCCGGAACACAAGGGAAAAAAAGCAACCACCTATTTATACATATCTTCTGATGCCGTTGTAAGGATAAGGGATTCATCGGAAAAACGTTTAAGTTTGGGTGACGATCTGGTAGAAATCCCAGAAACCGAGGACTCCAAACAAAGGGGATCAAAGAAACACACAGCGGTAAATAATACCTTGGGGAAAAAACGATGGAAAAGAAACAACTAGGAAAAGAGACTTGAAACCTCGAACCACTACACCGCGAATCAACCCTAGACTCAGTCCTGAGAAAACAGACAACTCGACTTTCAAGGACCCCCTCGATGTAGGAAGATTCCCAAATGGACCACTGACAAATCTAAAAAGGACTATCGTCCAGGACCCTTCAACACAGCATAAACACAGACACAAGATAAAACGGCCCCTGTGCAGCAACTCTGGGCATGGATTCCTAAGGCTTTACCAGCCTGTCTAAGAAAATAGCAATTCGTAAAAACAAAACATCAAAACGACACGCTGTACTCCACGACTTTGAGGCTGGGTTCTTGGTACAGGCAAGGGTTTGAACACTTCATGGTCCCAGGAGATGTTGACCTGGGCTCGTTTGACATTCTCTGTCTCAAGGAAACTTGGCTGGTCGAAAAAACAAGTCTGGACGGTTTCGAGCTGGTACTTTCACCGGCAGAAAAAAGGGGAAAAGGGGCAGCCGTCCTCGGGATTACTGTTGGCAATCCGCTTGGGAAGCGGAATTCATCTGGAAAGAATCCTGACAAACTTACTCCTTCTGTCAGTCTTAGTGACCTGGAACTATGTCAACACAGAATCAGGGGAAAAATCCTGTATCCCAGTAATCATCATGAATACATACTGGAACCCTCAGTCAACTTCAAACAACAGCTTCGTGAGGATGATAGAAAACGAAATTGACAACGCATACGTAGAACATCAAGTGTCACACGTTCTCATCTGTGGAAACCTCAACGCAATTTGTAGTAAACAAAGGGTAAAGGAGTCATCAAAAGTCCACAGGTAACCAGCAGAAGAGAGAGGCACTACGTAGCTAAACCAAATGGCCTCAAGAAATCTTTTCGATTCTGCCACCTTATTTAGAGGCCACGACCAAATTCCTACCTGGGAAAGAGGAAATTCTTCAGCAAAAATTGACTACATCTTTGTTTTGCGCCCAATAATCCCATTGCTGACTGATTTTAAAGTCATAAAAACGATGGCAAGCAACCATAATCTGCTGACTATAACATGGACCTCAACTTGCCCAAACAAGCAGAAATCATTTTCAGAACTTGAGACCAACACACAGGGCAACCGCCTAAAGTTGAGCACGAGAAAAATCATAGAACTAACAAAAATTTACGACACTTGTGAAGGCGTCAGTACAATAAACCTGAAACCTTTCCAAATTGACTATCAGCCACTGCTTGTGGCCTACTGGGCAAAGTCGATCAATAAGGGGCTTTCGTTGAAACGAAAAATCCATAATTTTGACGCAGTCTTGGTGGCAAAAAGAAAAAGTGGCAACACAGTAGAATACTAAAGCAGACACAGATGCAGCGCTGGAAGCAACAGAGAATTATAAGTCATGGCTGAAAGGATATCAACTCTATACTAACGCGATTCAGAGGAAATGCTGAGGCAGGTGTGTGGTCATAACCCGCGCACATTTTGGTTGTTAATGAGATCTACAGAACACTCAACCAACGACGCGTTATCAAACGGCATCGCAGAAGCCACCTGGACGAAATTTTGCAAACTCCTGTTCCTTTCTCCATCTGCAGCCACGTGTTCGGTATTGAGTGACCAACGGCTACCCTGGGCCGAACTTTGCGACAGAGAATCCATAATAGACATCATCCGAAAGTTGAAAAAATCTAGAGAGCCAGGACCAGATGGGATTACCAACATAGACCTGAAGAACCTCCCTGAGGAATGGGCAACTTTCATCAGCCAGGTCTTCAAAAGATGCTCAGAATCCAAGGAAATACCAACATCCTGAACTTCATCAATAGTAGTCCCGGTCTATAAAAAAGGCAGCAAAGACGATCCCAGAAACTTCTGCCCCATCACATTACTTGAAGTAATCGTGGCGGTGTTTGGTTCATTATTACTAAGCATATTTAAAGTTTGGGCAAGCGAGGCCCCATGTGCAGACCCCTTTCAGACCGGCTTTAAGAAAAATATGGGAACTAGCGCAAACATCATGCTACTAAGTATCTTAAAGAGCAAGATCATCGACGGGGGACCGCAAGTATTCCTCGCATTCATTGACTCAAGCTTTCGACCTGGTTAACAGAGAAAAACTGTGGCACAAGCTATCATCATGGAACGGTCCTGGAGAAATTTTGGGCCCTATAAAGGCCTTGTACACAGACACCAGAAACAAAGTACGCCTGAACCACCAGGGCCTACAATCAGCTGAAATACTAACAACACGAGGAGTGAAGCAAGGATGTCCCTCGCTCCTGCTCTTTTCCTCACTTATTTGGGAGACTATAAAGAAGTCGAAGGCTGGGTTAGATCTTTCCCACCAACAGTTGGACAAGCAAAGCCATCTCTCCTACTGTACGCAGATGACATGATTCTGCTAGATCACACCGCTATTAGGTTGCAGAGACAGCTAGACAACTTGTCTAAATACGTTAACTTTAACAACCTGGAAATTAACAACCTGGAACGACCTGGAAATTAACAAAGCCAAGACTGAGATCATGTTACTGGAAAAGTGCAGTAGGAAAACAGAAAAACTAAAATGGCACTTAGAGGGATCTGAAATTGAAAAAGTGACAGAATTTAAATATCTTGAAGTCACGATGGACAGCTCAAAAACAGAAAAATCTATGCAGCATGCTCTACATGAGAAAATGAGACGATTGACAGTGCAGGCCAAAGCGGTCGACACAAAATAGGGCCGCTTCTCATTGCTACCTGTCATCAACTTTTATAGAGCAACAGTTGTTCCATCTATATCTTACGGAGCCGAAGCAATGCCACATATACCAAAAACTGTTTGGCCGACACTGGAAAGTCATTTCTGGAGATCCGTTCTCAACCTGCCCAAACCGACCCTGATGGTTCTGAACAGGCATGAACTTAGTCAACTATCCCTGCAGGCAATCATCGAACGTAACAGCATGATGCTGTACAGAAAGATCTTAGTGTTAAAAGGCCCTGGGATATTTACCCTGATTAATGTGGAACTAACAGGTGGCTGCTGCAAAATGCTTACCCAGTGGGAAAAAGGCTTAAAATGGAAAATGTCGGTGATTCTAAGTTTTCCAAAGAGGAATTAATCCAGAATCCAACGAAAGTCAAAAGAAAAATGGCCGAACTTGACTGGACCCATACTCTAGACACTGCACTAAACTATAAGCTTACCACCCATCTTCCACTGCAGGTAAGGAAACTCAATGAGTTACAGGACTTTATAAAGAAATATCCTAACAGGTAGCTAAGGAACATCTTCTTACAAGCCTGTCTGAATCTTCTTCCGACAAACGAAATGTTGGCGATAGAGGACAATCAATTGATAACAAGTGCAGATTCGGTGAAAATCCAGATCAAACAAACAATAAGACACCTTTTTCTGTCGTGCCCCGGACGCAATCTATCAGAGCACCATATCTGAGTCATCACTTGGCCTCAGTCTCCATTCACAAAGAAGACGTGACGTGTGGTGTGCCCGCTTGATTAGCGGCGAAAAAACCTTGTGGGTCACAGCGGCGGCTAAAATCTTGGAAGAGATACTCCTGGCCAATTGAGAGAGTCATTGGAAAAAACGGACTAAGAAACCCTCTCCTCCCCCGACTTGGTAATCAAGAAAGACCTTGAGAACTGAAACCAAGACGAGAAAGCTAACTAAACACTTTCTGACAAGTGTTTTGATTCATTTGACTTCTTTTTCTTCTTCTTCTTGTTTTTTTTCCTCTTCCTTATCGTAACATATCTTCACCTTGTAAAAATCGCAATACGATTTAATCAAGTAAAAAAGTAAATAATTGTATTAGTTGGAGTCTAGCATTCCGGGGCACACTCCTATGATAACCCAATATGTCCCACCAATGTGCGTCAGGGAGAGGGGCCCCAAGGTATTCCTCAGATTTACATCTTACTGCCAACCTTTTGCTAGGTCCCCCCGTCAAGAGGAGGTTGTATATTCTGGATATGGTGTGTCCACCCTCTGATATGTCAAACATGATGTCTACAATTGCGTGATTTTCCATTATTTCACTGTATGTGGGCCAACTGCCTAAAATCTGGCCTCTGACTATGCTGTATAACAAGTATTGGCCTTTGTGTAAACCTGTGTGCTCCACCAATTCGTAGAAGGAGGCATCCTGTAGAAGATCTACCACTGTGGCCACCCCTCTAGAATCCCAAGGGAACGTATCCCCATTTGCTCCTGTGCAGAAGACACTATCGAGGCCAGGGGCATTTCTACCGAAAAGGGATCCACTGGGCCAAGCAGTGCCATCGCTTTGTCCCACAACTGCACACCCAGTGACACTAGATGTGAGACTTGCTCCTTGATGTAGAAACGCAACACAGTGGGTTGGACTTGTGTATCCAGAGTGGGATCATCAGCCAAACGGTCTACCACGAACTGCAGCTGCGCAGCGAGATAATATAACTCGAAGTGCAGAACCCTGATCCCCCTCTCTTCATGGGTTCTGCATAGGGTGGAAACCGCTAGTCTGTTCCTGCCATTCTGCCACAAAAACCTGCTACATATAGATTTGAAGGTCTTAAAAAATGTTATAGGTATGTAAAACAGGACATTAGCTAAATAATGTAGTAGCCTGGTAAGGGTTACCATTTTCAGCAGAGCAGCCCTTCCCATAAGTGAGAGGGGTAGCTTGCCCCAGAACTTTATAAAGTTCCTAATGCCGTCTAGAGCCTTCAACGTGTTATGTTCTTTTGTCAAGTTGTAGTATATATGTACCCCCAGGTACCTAAACGTGGTTGTGCTCCAATGCAGTGCTAGGATTGGCAGCTCCTCTTGCTTCCTCTTAGCTAACCCCGCCAGTGAGAACAGGGCGGATTAATCTATGCTGATCGTGATCCCAAACAGCATAGCAAAGAGTGCCATAATCAATTCCAAATTGTCCTCAGGGTTTTGAATATATAGTAATGTCATCTGCGTACATTGATATCAGTTGATTCACTCCGGCTATAACTGCCTGCCATGGCATACTCAGTCCTTAAGTATTGTTCTATGGGTTCCATGGCTAGAATGTAAAGTAGTGGCGATAGAGGCATCCGTGTCTGGTGCCTTTTTCTAGTTGCCACAGGGCTGAAATATGTCTGCCTGTCTTTACCCTTGCAACTGGCTGGGTATATATCAGCCAAACCCATGTCATGTACTCCCACCCAAACCTGCTCATCGTGGCGTATAGACATTCCCACCTGACAGGGTCAAACGCTTTCACTGCGTCAAGTGTGGCCACCACGCAGGGGATCTTCCAGGATGCAGTGCTGTGTATAATATGATGCAAAAGCCTCATTTTTCAGGCCATACTTCTCCTTGGGACATAACCTGTTTGATCTGAATGTACCAGTATGCGGCTCACCTTTTTGAGTCTGTTAGCAAGTATGGCCGTCAGAATCTTATTGTCCTGGTTAAGCATGGAAAGGGGCCTATATTAACCACACTCAGTTGAGAGTTTGTGTGGCTTGAAGAGTTGTGTGGCATGATTGATTCATTCGAGCTGAGGGTCAGGATACCAGCTTCGTAAGAATCCTCGAATGCATTAAGAAACGGAGGGGCTAATTCCTCTGCAAATGCTTGTAGAATTCTCCCGTCAGTCTGTCCGTGCCTGGGGTCTTGCCAGACGGCAACCCTCTAATCGTGGTCTGGACCTCCTCTAGTGTAATGGGTGCTTCTGAGTCTTCCACCTGTTCCTAACTAAGTCTCGGGAGTGCTGTATCAGTCAGCAACTCATTTATGTGTGCTTGGGACACTTGGGTCCTATCCTGATAGACGGAGCTGTAAAAGTCCCATAAGGCATCATTGATCCCCTGCTGGAAAAGTTAGAGTAGTGCCTGGAGTCCGGGTGGAGGAGCCCCAATATGTCTACCAAGTCAAGTGCAGTTGTGCACGTTAGTAGGGACCTGGCGGATGGCGATGGTTGTGAAGTTTATCAGAATGGTCTAACTTTGGGTTCAGGGTGCAGTTAAAATCACCTCCCCATACAATGTTACTGTTCGCGTAGGGGCAGAGTCTTGAGTACAGTGCTTGGAAAAAAAGTGGCAGTGTTGTGATTGGGCGTGTAGGTATTAATCAGGCATATATGGACATGTTCTAAGAGTCCCTGTACCATTACCATTCTGCCTTAATCATCAGTCTTAATGTGAGTATGTTGAACAGGACAGTGGGTGCTATCCAAATCAAGACCCCGCGGGCATATGCAGAGTATGGGGAGCCTATGACACGTCCACTCCATTTATGGGTGAGTATGGACTGTTTTTTAGGGGTTAAATGTGTTTTTTTTGCAGCAAGGCAATGTCTATCTTGCATCGTCTAAGGTAAGAGTAAACCTGTTCCTTTTCGCATAATCATTCAAACCCCTAACATTCCATGTAAGTACATTTATGGTACCTGCCAAAGGCTCTTATCAGGTGGCAGGAGGAAATCGCCCGGAACTAATTCCAAGAATCCCACCCCCAAACCAGCCCGCCTCCCACGCCATGTGTTTTTTGAGCAATTGAAACCGGTGACCAATACAGGCAAGGCATACCCTTCCCCAACCCCCAAAACTGAAAACCTTGGGCCAGTATTAATGTTCCTGCTCAGGCATTCCTGTTTCTTGCTTCCACCTCTAGAGTCCACACCAGAGGGCTCTGCACAGCGGGTGGGCACACAAAAAAGCGCCCTTAGAAAAAAGGTCTCAGGTGCGTGGTAGCAGCCACTACAAACGCGTACTTGACCCGAGAGTCTGCCGAGTAGTCTGCCACACAAGCCCTCATGCCCTCTTTAAAAGGAGAAAAGGAAAGGAGGTCTGGTAGCAGTATAAGGGATCGCAAAGTCTGTGACCCTTTTGGTCCGAGGGTATCTTTCCAGCATACAATAACTGACCCCAGAAGCAGAGCAGGCACTGCCGGTAACGAATCCATCTATCCTTTGTTTTCAGGCCATTCAGTGGAATTCGCATGCTTCGATTGGGTGTCTTCAACTGCTCTGTCAGGGCCCAGTTTCTCTCTGTCCATCCAGGCCAGTGCTTCTTCCAAGAGATCAAAGAACAGGGTGCAGTTTTTGCACAACACCTTAAGGCACGCAGGGTAGATCAGCATTTCTGATGCTTGTTAATCTGCTTGGAATCACATGCTGTGCATATGGTCCAAAATCCAGTGGTAACCGCAGAGTATTGCATGTTGTCTTTCGAGGATCAAAAGGGGACGTCGGCATAGGCGTGTCTGTAACACTATCCCAAACGTGACGTTTAGTGTACCCAAAATCCCTCACTCGCCGAGGTCTCTCAGATTGTTTTTTTCTGCCAATATTACTGTTGAATCCTGTAAAGCAACGCCGAAGACTGGTGCAGACTTTCGACGCCTGCTAATCCCGACAGCCCTGCAGTGGTGGGCCTTCTGGCCGGTCTACACAGTAGGGAGAGTGGGGTCAGGGTGGACATATTCTTTACAAGTATGCCTTTCCTCTTTCACCCTCTTTGTTCCCTGGGTTTTGTCATTGTTGTAATTGTCTTTCGCTATGGAAAAGACGCCATTTAGATTTTGTCCCTTGTGCATGGCCAAATATCCTTGGAAAGACTAGCACGTTCTGTGCAACAATTGTCTGCCCCACGATCACAATGAAGCGAGTTGCGCGACCTGTAGACTCCTGTGCCCTAAAACGCAGCCTACAGCATGTCGCAGGCCAAATGTTGTTCCCCCGCTGTTGCAACCGCTGAAAGTGATGGGGGAACTAGCGATGACCAGGCCTCTGTGTCGGAATCCATTGACCTAACGGCGAACTGCTCTCGGTCTGTGATGCCCGTCACTGACCCCACCAGGCCTGACGCGAGTCACGCTATGGGGAAAACAACCAGCGACAAGGGCGCACACGATCATAACACCAAACACACAAGAGATTCTGCTTCAGCGGCTCAGTCGAAGCGTTCCAAAGTGCCAACGGAATTGTCTACATTTTCGACGGGTTCATCTGATCGGCAGCCTTCCCCACAACCGCAGTTCCGGTCTGCGACTAGGCAATCCAAAGTAAAGGGCGCTAACACTAAAAAACACGTGGACGTCGAGCCGCTCCAGGAGGACGCACAGATGCCGCCTAAGTCCCGGGTGACGGCAAAATCCACTGCTCAGCCGCCGGTTCACTCGGTGGTGTCAAAATCCACTGCTCAGCCTCCGGTTGTCCCGGTGGCATAGAAATCCACCGCTCAGCCTCCGGTTCAGTCGGTAGACTGCCCGGATTCTCCAACCATTACTGAGAGCATTACAAGGATTACTTCGGCAGTTAGACTGAAGGAGCGGTCGAAAGAGGCGACGCAGCACAAAGAACGGCCGAGAGACATGTCAAAAGACACGCCACTGCGCCCGAACCCCGCCAGGACTACGTTGACTTCTAGGGAAGAAGATGAACGCTTTCCTCCCCTGGACCCCTCTGGTTCATCCGCATGGACCAGGGAGAAATTTGAGTGATGTATGGACAGATTAGAAAAATGTCTCTTATTCTGAGACCCTTGCTCCCAAGAGGCCTCGAGAAGACTTTCCTTTTACTCCTGTACCCAAGTTTCAAAGAACCTTGGAGGATCCACATGAGGAGTTTACTTGTGTCCTCACAGATGATGATGCTATGGACACTTGGACCATGATCAGGATGAAGATGGCACCTTTCTGGAAAACTACAATGTGGATGATCAGACAGGTCTTATGGACAATTGGGAGGACAGCGGTCAGGTTGATGCTCAACCCTGGACGTCCCCTACTCCCACCCAGGACCCTGATGTCCTATGCATAGATCACCTCCCCTCTCCACTCCGGCTCGGCAGGCCTCCCCAGTGGACGACCAGATGGCGTTGAATGCCATCTTGAAGAAGGCGGCTGACCATTTTCAGATTGCCAATCAAGAGGCCTTACCAGATTCTGATTTCGTGGTGGATATACTCAAAGAAAAACCTCCGGCCAGCCAAGCCATCCTTTGTTGAACTCAATCAAGAGGAGATTGGCACCTTCTTTGCTGATGCCAGCCCAGCCCAGAGCGGTGAACCCTAGGGTGGAGAAGCTATTCAGGCCTTCTACGACTGACCCTGCCTACATCAAGGGTCATGCCACTCCAGATTCGTTAGTGGTTACCACTAATAGAAAACAGGCTGGTGTTCCCCTGTCTATAGGAGAGGCCACACCCAATAAAGAGCCCAAAATACTTTATGCACTGGGGAAAAGGGTAACAACTGCTGCTGCGTTTACCACCCGTATAGTCAATAAAACCACGCTATTGGCCAGGTATGCAGATGTCCAATGGAACCTTCTGCAAGAAGGCCTTCAGGAAGTGCCACAACCTACAAGGGCCAAGTTGCTCGCCATCATTTCCGAAGGCAAGCAGGTGAACCATAATGTGCTCAAAAACACTCCGGACGCTGCCAAGATAGCAGGAAGAACCCTAGCACAAGGTACCTTGCCCAAGAGACATGCATGGCTGAAGAACTCCGGTTTCAAGCCAGAGACCCAAGCAACACTGATTAACAAAACCGTTGAGTAGACCAACCTGTTTGGCAAGGCGATGGACGATGCTCTTGAAGCAGCCAAGAAACCGCATTAAACACTCCAGTCACTTTAACAGATTACCCAAAAACCCTCTCCTCAGAGAGTAAGCGGCTCCCGCTGGTCCTTTCGTGGGCAATCTCGTTTTTCCCAGAACCAGTATAATTCAGGAAACAACTGAAATTCGGGACGAGGGTTTAATACCTCCACCCCTTATCCACCAAGAGGACAGCGGCGTGGGAAAGGTAGAGGACGAGGTTCCAACACCAGAGGCACCCCGGCAGAAATTACCTGCGGATCCAGAGGGGATAACAGACCAGTGGGTACTGAAGGCGGTCGCCCACGGGTACTGTATAGAATTTGCCCGACCACCCCAATTCAGACAGCCAAGATCAAGACGCCTGATGCCGGACCATCTGCAAATCCTACTGCGAGGTGCAGACCCTTCTAGGAAAGGACGCTATAGAAGCTGTCCCTATTCTACAGGTAAATGAGGGTATTTTTTTTCAGTGTACTTCCTGGTACCCGAAAAGGATCTCATCATGCGCCCTGTGCTAGACTTGCCCAGGGAACAAGTTTGTCAAAGCTCAAAAGTTTTGTATGGTCACCTTACAGGAAGTAATCCCGCTGTTGAAACAGGGATTACATGGCAACACTGGACATGAAAGATGCATACTTTCATACTTCAATGTTGCCAGCACACAGAAAATACGTAAAGTTCATGATAGAGGACAAGCACTATCAGTTCAGGTTACTCCCCTTCGGCATTTCCTCGGCACCAAGGGTGTTTACAAAGGTACTGGCAGTAGCGGCAGCACACCTGCGCAGACTATCCGTCCGGTTTACCCGTACCTCAACGACTGGCTCATAACAGGGGAGTCCTACGAAACATGCCTATTGAACACTCAGAAGACAATGGACCTCTTATTCAGCCTGGGATTCTCCATCAACGAGAAGAAATCCATCCTAGACCCCAGTCAAGTCAAACAGTTTCTAGGGGCTCTTATTCGGACAAAAGATGGCCTTGTGTTCCCCTCCAATGAGAGGGTTCAAAATATGGTGTTTCAGATCCCTCAGAATGTAGCCAGTCGAGAAGTGACGGTACGCAAGGCCATGCGACTGTTAGGAATGATGGCGTCCTGGATTTACTTAGATCCTTACGTGCGCCTGCGCATGCGTCCCATGTAAGAGTGGCTCAACAGCCAGTGGTGTACGGCCAGCAGACAATGGGAAGATTTGGTAGTTGTCTTGCAAGCCCTCGTTCTCTCTCTGCAGTGGTGGTCGAGGGAAAACCTCTTGAAGGGGAAAACCTTCACTACCCCCGCAGTAGAAGCCACTCTCATGACCGACGCATCTCTCACGGGGGGGGGGCTCACCTGCTTCAGCAGACGGCGCACGGCATGTGGGTCCCCTCAAATAGCGTCCAACCACATAAATCTGTTGGAGCTATTAGCGGTATTTAAAGCACTGAAAGCCTTTCAGACACAGTTACAGGGGAAGACAGTCCTGATCTTGACAGACAGCACCACAGCCATGTACTACCTGAACAAACAAGGGGGCACACACTCTCCAGGGCTATCCAAGCTGATGCAAAACATTTGGTTATGGGTTCTCAAACACAGGATGTTCCTGTTGTCCCAACACGTACCAGGGGAACCCAATCTTCTGGCAGACGTGCTCAGCAGAGATTTCCCACTGCCCGTAGAGTACGAATGGCGACTACACGAAGACATAGTCTCCAGTGTTTTCACAGAATGGTGATTCCCAGAGATCCACTTGTTCGCAACTCTGGAGAACGCTCAATTCCAAGATTATGCCTCCAGGTACCCACAGAACCGCTCCAAGGGGAACAGGCTCTGGATAGCATGGTCAGGGAAATGTTATGATTCCCGCCCCCCCCCCCCCCCGACTCCCTTACTCAACAAGATTGTGCACAAGATGCACCAGGAACCAGTCACCTTGATATTGGCGGCCCCCATTTGAGCCTGCCAACCCTGGTTCTCATCTGATGGAGATGTCCCTCTCCCGTCCTATGAAACTGCCCTGCCCATACAACATGTTATCTCAGGACAGGGGGGGAAACGCTGCACCCATGCCCGCAAACTCTGAATTTAGCGGCCTGTCTCCTGAGGTCATAGAGTTCGGACACCTTCAACTCCCTCAGAGATGTATGGACATACTCGGGGAAGCAAGAAAACCCAACACCCAATATTGCTATTCCAGTAAATGGAAACGGTTTGTTATCTCGTGTAATGCTAAGGGCGTCAATCCCATTGACTGCTCTCCTACTCACATTGTGTTGTACCTGACCCACTTACTGGATTCAGGCCTGGTTTTTAATTCCCTAAAGGTTCACTTAGCTGCTCTCTCAGCCTACACTACGTCACAGCAAAAGGTGTCATGGTGGAAGATACCAGTTATCAAGGCTTTCATGGAAGGGGTTAAAAGGATTCACCCCCCCCCCTCCATTTCTAACCCAACTCCCGGATGGGACTTAAATGTGGTTCTGACTAGACTCATGGGGTCCCCCTTTGAGCCTATGCACAAGGCAAGTCTAAAAGACCTTACCTATGAGACAGCCTTCCTAGTGGCTATCACTTCTATTACAAGGGTTGGTGAACTACAGGACCTTTCAGTACTAGACCCTTTTGTTACTGTTCACAGAGATAAGGTGGTTCTGCACACTCACCCTCAATTTGCGCCTACATTTATTTCCAAGTTCCACATGAACCAGTCAATAGAACTGCCCACTTTTTTCCAGAACCCCACTAACATGGCCGAAAGAAGCCTACACACGTTAGATGTGCCCAGACATGTTTTACCTGGAAGGAACAAAACCACTGAGGAAAACAAACCGATTTTTTGTTTCAATGGCAGCTGGCAGAGAAGGGGTTCCTGTGTCTAAGTCGGCTAGCTCAAGGTGGATAGTCAAATGCATCACACTTTGTTTCTCTCTTGCTAAGAGAGAACTGCCCTTCAAGCCTAGAGCACATTCTACTTGAGGCACTGGGGCTTCCATCGTATTCATTGCACATATTCCCCTACAGTCCATTTGCAAAGCGGCAACCTGGAGTTCTGTACTCACCTTTACAAAACACTATTGCGTAGACACTCATTCTAGGTCTGATTCTCAGGTGGGAAAAGCAGTACTAAGACATCTTTTCACTACTGTTCCTTCTCACAACCCACCTCCAACTCCGGTTACTGCTCGCTAGTCTATGCACAGCATGTGATTCTAAGCAGATTAACAAGCATCAGAAGACATGTATTACTCACCGTAATAGCATTTCTGATGATTGTATCTGCTTAGATTCACATGTGCCCACCCTTTCTCCCCGCCCGGGTGGAAGGAACATAGACGTCTTACTACTTTCTCTCTTTTATGTACTCGCTCGCGTTAGCCTTGGGCTCCCTCATGGCAGGAAAAATACAATCGGAGGCACCTCGGCCCCTGAGGGATTTTGGGTACACTACACGTCACTTTGGGGATGGTGTTAGAGACACGCCTATGCCGACGTCCCCTTTCACTCCTCGAAAGACAAGATGCAATACTCTGCAGTTACCACTGGATGTCGGACCATATGCACAGCTTGTGAATCTAAGCAGATAAAATCATCAGAAATCCTAGTACGGTGAGTAATGCATGTCATATTTTAGCTCAGCTGTCTGCAGTCTCGCCTTCGCTGCAAAGAATTTTGCTCTGTTCTTCGGCACCTGAAAGGTGTAGTCTGGGTAGACTGCCAGATCCGTTGACAGTCTACGCAAAGTTCCCCCCTGTCTGGAGTAGGAAAGAATCTTCTCCCTGTCTTTTTAATTCAGGACCTTCACAATTATAGGCCCGGGGGGTACGCCTGGTGAGGATTCTGTGCGCCCTTCCTATAGTGAAGCCTTGCAACAAGTTTCTCGGACCCATTTCTTGCAGAAACATATTCTCGATGTATGTCGTAGGGTCGTCCCCTTCCTCTCCTTCCAGCAGGCCCACTATGCGGACATTGTTCCTTCGTGCTCTGCCCTCCGCATCCTCCACTCTGATTTCCAGCAGGCGAACCTTCTGTTGCAGGATATGAACATCTGCGTGCGTCTCAGGGAGTTCCTTGGTATTCTTTGTGGATTGACGTTTCAGGCTCGTGGTGCGCTCCGCCAGGTTCCTGATATCCTGATGCAGCAACCCCACATCTATTTTGACTGCCTCAATTTAGTTGCCTAGAGTGGCCTTAAGATCTGCTACAGCATGCATCACCTGCTCATGCATCTCTCTGGTATCACCTTCCTTTGTGTGTGGTGTCGCCATTTCACATTTAGGAGTCGGCAGCAGGTTCCTAGCGTAGTTGTCTAGCATCCTTTGGGTGGCCTTCAGCTTAACGGTTAGGAGGCCTCTGGTTAATAGAACCTACACCATAAATTATCCCCTGTGGTCCACCCGAAGGTCTGTAGTAGGCAGTTCTTAGGTCTTTTTATACTTGTGCCTCATTAGAGGTGGCTGATGTATTGGCTCTTTGTCCATACGTAGACGCTATTCCTTATTTACAATGTAATTAAGTCAGTCATTTATTAGGGCCTAGTACTAGCAGCCACAGCAGCCTGTGCTTCTCTCAACCTCTCCTTTGTAATGACTGTGGAGACAGTAAGGCGGCTGGCTGCACCAGCCTTGCTACCTGCATATTTGCATAAGTCTAATGTATGGGGCAACTTCACCCAATTAGTGCACAGATCGGTAGAGGCCTCATGCTGCTCCTGCACTGGTGATGGACAGTTCCACTAGTGTGTTGGACCCCAGTGGGAAAGCAAGAAGCCATTTGTCACAGTGCTGCAGCGTCGAGACCCGCCAAACTCTTGGGGGATGCGGGAGGGGGCTGGGCTACTGGGGTCTCTCCACATACCAAAGGTCACAGCGAGCACAGCACAGAGCCTGCACCTGGCGCTTGTCCCAAGACTGTGCAGGCCCCTCCCACTCACTGTATTTTATCTTGCCTCAGGTACTTCTGAGCCCAGAGGCAGTTTCCGCTCTCCTCTGCCACCTCCACACTCATTTACTGGAGCCGTGCTCCGGTCGCGGCTATTGTATTGTGCTAAGAACCCTGCAGTCGTGGCTATTGTATTGTGCCTCAGGCACTCCCCAGACCGGGGGTCTGCTCTGCATCCTCACGTGTTTGCTGTAGCAACGCTCCGGCCCAAGAACGCTGCGGTCACTGCTACTGCATCACTGCGGTCGTGACCACCATCTTTAAAATTTGCATGCCGCCACTCGTCCTGATCATGAGGCCACCTTATAGCTGTTCCAGCGGAGCTCGCACTCCGCTACTGCACAAATGCGTTCCTGGTGCTTTCGGCTTGCAGAGAGTGTAAATTCAGACTGCTAGACTTCTGCAACTCAGTCCTTCAAAGCGGATAATGTCAGGATCCACACGGCAGCTGCTTCGGAAGATGGCTTACTACAGGGTTTGCAGCCACGCTCCTCATTTGAAACACATACTTGTGTTGCCTCACTGTGGAATACCCACCAGTATTGTTGTGCCTTTTGTGAAACCCGCTCGACTTTGTGACCGATCTGTTGATTCATATTAGGTAATCCTAGACCCCTTAAGAATTCACCTTAACCAATTCCTCATTGTATTATTGAAACAAAAATAAAGCGAAGCATCAACATAGAGATTGCCCAAAAGACTTGGAAAGCCTGGGAAATGTCTCAATCCTATTTAACCTAAGTAATAAGGAGGGTTTTATTTGTAATAAAAAAAAAATGCTCCGGCGAGTGGTTCAGAAGACGAAACCAGTAGTGTGTACAGATTGTGCTGACCAAGTTAGTCCAAACACTCTCAAAATTAACAGAGCAATCTTGCTGTACTGTTAATTTAAAAATAATATTTTTTCTGATGCTTGTGAATCAGCTTAGAATCACATGCTGTGCACATAGTCCAACATCTAGTGGAAATTGCAGAGTATTGCATCTTTCTTTCGAAGATCGAAAGGGACGTCGACATGGGCGTGACTGTAACACTATCCCTAATGTGACGTGACGTTTAGTGTACCCAAAATCCCTCACGTGTCCCACCAGATTGGTTTTTTTCCGCCAACCTAGTTGCTCGCTTATGTGGAGCTCCTAAGAGTTTATATTGCTAAAGTTAATTTCCACAAATCAAGGTAGTCCGGTCACTTCGACTACTTAATGGGTTTCCTGCTGCTAACGGCATATAAACTGCCTGGCGACTGTCGACTGCGTGGCCTCCGGCCAGGCCCTTACAGTAGGGAGAGTGGGGCCCTGGGTTTTATTCCTCTCCGAGAATGTATTTCCTTCACCCCTCTTTCTCTTCTTGGTCTGGCTGCTGATCTTCTCTGCTATGGAGAGGACTCCCTTTAAATTCTGCCTGTCGTGTAACAGCAAGTTTCCATGGAAGGATTCCCATCGCCGATGCAATCTGTGTCTTCCTTGTGAACACAACGAGCGCTCATGCAAGGCCTGGAACTAAACGGTTGGTGGCCTACGCTATGCAGGCCAAAGTTCTCTCCCCCCACCCCCCATCCCCTTTCGGCACCATCGCTTTGGACGACAAATCTGTCTGCAGCCATGGTTCCGATTTGGAAGCCATCGACCTCTAAGCGGAGCCTGTGTGCTCCCAGATGCCTGTCCCCGGCTCCGATAGACAGGCCACCGGCACTGTTATGGGGAAATCACACCCCGGCAACAAGGGCAGCCACACACCACGTGTACAGAAGCACACAACCCCTAAGGCCTCTTCGACAGAGTCGTTGAAGAAGCGCTCAACGCCTGCAGGACCATCGGAAGTTTCAGCGGCACCTGCCAAACCTTCCGGTTTCGACGTCCTCCACGCAACCACATTCCTAACATGCGACTGAGCATCCTTCTAGAACAGGTGTTCCCTCTAAAAAAACATCCTGTGTCACCGACCCGCCATCCCAAGAGCGCACAAGCGCTGAAGGACCCGGGGGAGTCGCTGACCACGATTGCGCCTTCAGCACGTCAAGACCCTCTATACAGCCGCCAAAACTTCACGAAAGCCTTTCAGAGATTATTTTGGCGGCCAAGGAGTACAAAGGCACCCCCCTCTCGTCAAGATTACTATTCTGAAGCCCCACAGCCCCTCTAAGGCCTTATTAGAAAAGCCTCCCACTTTTGAGGAACCCTTCCCTCCTCCTGACTATTCAGCTTCTTCTGTATGGACTAGGGAAAGGTTTGAGCAATATATGGACAAAATGTCCCAGTTCGTTGACTTTTCAGACCGTTATGTTATACCCAAGAGACCTAGGAAAGTGGACTCTTGTCCCATCCCCTCCAAATTGCTGAGACTTCCCACCTCTGCACAGGGACACAAAGATGACATTTTGCAGGTCCCAGAAGACCGCAACCAGGAGGAGTCTTATGAGGATGTTAACCCTTTTGATCAGGACCCAGCTGATCTGAACCCAGACTGGGACCAGGAGGAGGATCAGGGTCCTTGTCTTACACCAACGCATAATGTCGACCCAGACGCCATCTGTCTGGATCCCCCTTTTACCCTTCCACAAAGTGGACGACCAGATGTTGTTCAATTCCATTTTAAAAAGAGCAGCTGACCATTTAAAAATTGGAGCGCACAAAGCCGCTCCAGACTCGGACTTCATGGAGGATATCCTCAAGGAGAAGACTCCAACTAGCCAAGCTATCCCTTTACTGAATTCTATTAAAAAAAGCACCTGGCCTCTTCTTTGCTGTCCCAGTCTCTCACTCGGGCAGTTAACCCCTGGGTGGAGAAATTATTTCGCCCATCGCCCTCAGACCCACTCTATATTAGGAGTCATGCCACACCATACTCCTTAGTCATTACGACCACTCGGAAAAAGGCGTGGGTACCTCTGTCCTCAGCAGAATCTCCTCCGGACAAAGACTGCTTGAAGCTTTACGCCCTGGGCAAGCGGGTCACCGCCTCTGCGGCCTACTCCACAAGGATCGCAAATAACACCACACTACTGGCAAGTTACAGTGATGTCCGGTGGGTCCTAGGATTGTCGTATTGTCTTCAGGACGTCCCAGAGCCCACCCGTTCACGCCTGCTGGCGGTCGTGGATGAAGGCAGACAAGTAACCCAAAACATACTGAAGAACACTCTGGACTCAGCTGAGACCGCTGGACGTACCCTCGTGCAAGGTACCCTGCTTAAAAGTCATGACTGGTTAAAAAACTCTGGGTTCAAACCCAAAACGCAGGCCTCTCTAATTAATAAGCCAGTGGAGGATCCAAAACTTTTTTCGGGACAGCAGTTGACGACGCCCTAGAGACGGCAAAGAAAGAACACAAGATTCTAAAATCACTTAGCCAGATCACAGGTAAGCCCTTTCACCAGTGTGGAGGCTCTAACGCATGCCGGTCTTTTCATGCCCAATCCTTCTCCCGTTCGCCCCAGTGGCAATACGGCTCAGGAAATAATTCCTGGTCCCTCCGGTCTAGGTTCCTCTGGTAACCTCCAATACCCGCAAAGAGGCTCTTGTAGCGGCAAGGGTAGAGGCAGAAAGTCTACTCCAGAGGCTCCTCTGCCTCCACCTCAAAGTGACTCACTGGTTCAGGTCATCCTTTCACGCTTTCCCGGTCGAGGTCACTTGTCTTCATTCATCCACGCCTGGGAGGGGATCACTTCAGATCAGTGGGTACTAAAGACCATTGCCCACGGGTATTGTATGGTGTTTCTTCAACCACCTCGCTGCCATCCACTATGAAGCAGACGCCTTTCGCCAGAACACCTGCGCATCCTGCTGGAAGAAGTTCAGGTCCTGCTGGAAAAGGGCGCCATCGAAGTCGTCCCTCTTCTCCAGGTAAACAAGGGTATTTATTCTGTGTACTTCCTGTACCCAGAAAGGATCTCACCATGCGTCCTGTTCTAGAACTGCATCTTGCAAACAAGTATGTCAAACCTCAAATGTTTAGGAAGACAACACTTAAGGAGGTAATCCCACTGCTGCAGCAGGGAGATTACATGGCCACATTGGACATGAAAGATGCATACTTTCATATTTCAATGCTGCCTGTGTACAGAAAGTACCTCCGGTTCATGATAGAGGACACCCACAGAGGGTGCTAGAGAGCCGACCAAGATGGATGCTCCCTTGTGAGCTCCCGTGTGGCCCTGCATGAATCCTGTTTAATCGCAGCAGCTCTGGTGGATTGTCAACCAAATCCTTGGTTTATAATCACTGCCGTGAGTCACGGCATACAACAAGCTTGAAATGGTGGCGATCGAACGACCAGCAGCTAAGAATCTGGCCTGCTATCACACTACGCGCCCGTAAAAACGATAGCCCACAGCCACCCCATCGCCGCCTGGAAAGTCTCCCGCAAGCCAGTAGACGAGACCCGCAGTGGGAGAAGGTTAGTCGGTGAGCATCCACTAGCAACTAGCCCATCTACTCATGCCTGCCCCAGTAAAAACTCGTACTCAGGCTGCCCACGCCAGTAGAATGGCATCCAGATCTCCTGTTCTAGCAAAATTGCATCTAGACTGCCTGTTTTAGTAAAATTGCACCTAGATTGCCTGTCTTAGTCAATTGCACCTAGATTGCCTGTTTTAGTCAAATTGCATCTAAACTGCCTGTTTTAGTCAAATTGCATCTAGACTGCCTGTTTTAGTCAAATTGCATCTAGACTGCCTGTTTTAGTCAAATTGCATCTAGACTGCCTGTTGTAGTCAAATTGCATCTAGACTGCCTGTTGTAGTCAAATTGCATCTAGACTGCCTGTTGTAGTCAAATTGCATCTGGACTGCCTGTTGTAGTCAAATTGCATCTAGACTGCCTGTTGTAGTCAAATTGCATCTAGACTGCCTGCTTTAGTCAAATTGCACCCAGATTGCCTGCTTTAGTAAAATTGCACCTAGATTGCCTGCCCCAGCAAAACTACATCTAGGTCGCCTGTATATGCCCTCCAGCTACTAGCCAGTGCCTACCCACTCTTGCACACTCTAGTAAACTTGTACCGTGGCTGCTTGTTTCTGCCCAATAGCTATCGGACAGCACCCACCTATCTTCACCTGCACTATCAAAGCTGCATTTAGGTTGCCAGCAGTCTAAGCCACATACATTATCTTACTATGTATTTACCACTATTTTACACAGTTCTACTCGGAACCACTCTCTATTTGACCACCCTTCACAACATGAACCTATCCCAGCAACAGAATCAACTACCTCATGGTAGGGTATCCCAGGAGCTAGACAACTAGGCCACTAAACCTTGTAGCCTCCAACAGCGAAACCTTTATGCGCCAGACTCCCAAGAATCTATGACCCTCCATCTAAAGCCCAGCCTGCTCCTAACCACAACAGGCACACCTTGCAAACCACCAACTCTCCATCACACACATACAACACAGGGCAACACCGACTACAATTTAACAGTCGTATCTTTAGAGAACACACCTCCTCCCCTAAGGGCCAACACAAAGTGAAGCCGCCATCGGCTCCACCCACCCTACTTGGAATAAAAAGCGCCTTAATAAATGCCCGCTCCATGATAGCCCATGCAACTGAAAGAGCAGATCTAATCCAAAATGAGAACTTGGATCTCCTGGCCCTCACAGAATCTTGGCTTCATCCCGCAGCAGGACCAGCCATTATGCTAGCCATCCCAGATAACTACACTCTTATACGCATGGACCGCACTACGTCTAGAGGCGGCGGACTCGCTATAATTGTTAAAAATAACCTAGCCCTAAGACTCTCCTCACCCCACAATACCAAATCTTGTGAATCCCTTACAGCTAAACTCACCATTGCCAATAATCAAACTATCACTATCCACCTAATATACCGACCACCAGGCCCTCTAGGTTCCTTTGAGGAAGACCTCATGAACCTACTATCTAACAATTTAAAAAACTCTACTCAATGTCTCATCCTTGGTGACTTCAACTTGGGATTCAATGACTCACGAGATCCCAATGCCCTACAAATTAACAACACGCTTGAAGAACTAGGATTCACCCAAAAGCTAACAGATCCCACCCACATTAAAGGTAGGACCCTCGATTGGATTGCTGAACATAACTGTCCTATCACTATTACCGCTATAATGCCTCAGTTATGGTCTGACCACTACATGATATCCTTCACCTTAGAAGCTACCACTCCCATGAACAATAGTATCTTTGCTCTCACCGCACCTACTAGAAATAAAATAAATATCACCCCTGAAAATCTCCTCCCCCTCATCCTCCCCACCCTAAACTCCATCCCAGATCAGTCCGACCCAGCCCATATGGTAGAAAAGTACAATGAAGTGATGCTTGCCTCGCTGGACACCATCGCAACTCTGAAAATTAGGAAGAGCAAACCCCGCCAACACCTACATACCTGGTTCACACCCCTACTGAAAGACATCAGACAAAAGAAACGCCTCAGCGAAAAAACTTGGAGATCAGACCCCTCAGACACTAATAAAAATAACCTGAAGAAACTAGTTACCCTTTACAAAAAAGAAATTATCCTTGCGAAACAAACATCTTACAACACCTGTATCACCCAAGCTAAATCTAACACTAAAGAATTGTTCGCCATCCTAAAGGAGGTAGAATCCCCTATCCAAGTTCCCGACTCCTGCATCAAGGACAAGAGCTGGTGCACAGGTATACAAAACGCCTTGCCAACAAGATAACAATGCTTCAGGCCAAGATTAACAATATAAAAGTGTCTATAATTGGCCCAAATACTGCCACCTCCAAGGCCACCACGAACTCACTTCCTACTCTGAAATCCACCCCTTCGCCACCTGTATCGGACATCCCCCCCCCCTTCTACTTCCGCAAAGTCTCCATTAAAGAAGTCGAGAAAGTCATCCTTGCCCTCAAACCCTCCAACTGCCAGGGCGACACATGTCCAGCCCAAATTATAAAAGCTGCTGCCCGTGAACTCTCACCCTTCATCACCAAACTCATAAACGCCTCTTTCACTTCAGGCACCATACCCAGCAACCTGAAGCACTCTTGGGTCCTCCCCCTCCTCAAAAAGCAAACCCTGGACCCATCTATCCCAACTAACTACCGTCCCATAACCACTGTGCCGTTCTTACTGAAAATCATAGACAAAGTAGCTTATTTACAAATTCAACACCACCTGGAGTTTAACCATCTCCTAGGAGTCCGACAGTCCGGCTTCAGACCACAGCTTGGGACTGAGACTGCACTCCTGGACCTTAAGGCCGAAATAGACACATTAAGAGACAAAGGTACGACTTCACTCCTACTACTGCTCGACCTCTCTGCTGCATTCGACCTGGTAGACAGCCTGCTTCTCCCATGAAGCAGTCACATGGATCCAGTCCTTCCTAGACAACAGGACAATGCGAGTCTTCTCCCCTCTAGCAGCTGCAGACCCCGCATCTATCTCATGTGGCGTCCCCCAAGGTTCATGTGTATCCCCTACCCTCTATAATATCTTCACAAAGCCCCTTTTCGATGATCTAGACGGTCTGGGTATCACCTACACTAACTATGCAGATGATACACAGATCCTCATCCTGCTGACGGGAGATTATGACAAGGATTTGGCCTTTGTGAATAGAATCTACCTCTTCATCCAGGCATGGATGGCCTCTCACGGTCTATGCCTGAAAGATGACAAAACTGAACTCCTCATTCTAGGTACCTCTTCCAACATCAAAAAACTAGGCCACAACTATGACTCCTTCATAATTTACAATAACATCATTACGGTGGCCAAGGTAGTTAAAACCCTTGGCTTCTATATAGACTCCACGCTTACCTTTGGTAAACAAGTGAGTGCCATGGCCTCAGCCACGTCCTACACCTGCAAATTAATCAGAGCAGCCAAGCCCTTCCTTTCTCCTAACAACTGTGTCACTCTAGCAAGAGCACTAATCCTGTCAAAACTCGATTACTGCAACGCCCTCTACTTAGGCAGCAACAAATACATCACCGACAAAATACAGACACTTCAAAATAACGCCCTGAGAGCCGCCCTCAACTTCTCTAAAAACGCCCACATATCTGACCTCAGGAGATCTACCAACTGGCTTTCCACAAAAGATAAAAACCTCCTGAAAACAGCCTCCCTTACATACAAATCCTTAACCAAGCAGCCGCGCAATACCTCTTAGACAGATTCACTAGACATACAGCCTCTCGCCCCCTAAGAAAAGCCAATTCTAACCTCCTACTAGTACCCAGATTCAAACTCACCAAATCTGGGGGGAGTAGCTTCGCTGTCAAAGCAGCACAATACTGGAACTCCCTTCCCTCTGCCTTAAGGGAAGACCTCACATACCGGCAATTCAGATCTAACCTGATCCAACGGTTAAAAGAACATGATACCTAACCTCACTCCACTGACATCTGGGATATCAGGCATACCCCTTATACCTATTCTGTGTTAACTATATGCCACTCCTGTCTCATTGTAATTTACTGTATATACTCTGTATCTCCGGACTTGACATGCCACAGCAATGTAACCGTAGCTGTAGTTCTTATGTTTAAATTTGTAACCTGTAACTTAAGTTGAACAATCCTCTTGCTGCCTTCGTCCCCGAATACCCCTGGGTCTGGTGCGCTATATAAGTAAATAAACAAACAAACTCCCGCTCCCCTAAAAAAACCGATGACCATGCCGCCAAAACACTTCCCATCGCCAGAAACTGAGAACTAAGTAACACAGAGACCTGCCTGACCAAGTGCCACGCCGACGAGCCGAAGCGTAGGCGAACCGAGTGTGGCCTCCACTATGCAGGGGTACATTAAGAGAGGATCAGTCCGCTTTGAAATCGTGGCCCCAGCGCATGTTGGGCGGTCCCACCGACACCTGCTCCAACACCTAGCAGGCGCATCGGCCCACTGTCGAGAGCCCTCCTGGTCCGGTGAGAGAGGCCACAAGAGCGGAGGAGACTGTACTCTATACGCAACACAGCTCTAACGATTTTAGGATACTCGACTGCACGAGAACAGCGTCCAAAATGTAATGCGGCAGCAAGCCTACGCGAAAGGTCCTCGCGACAGGCTGCAACATATACAACAGCCAGAAAGGAGCTGACCTCCCGAACTAAAGGTACTGTGCTTTGGGCGAACTCTGCCATTAATAAACTCCACAAGGGTCGGTGGTGGGTACCCCCCCTTTTTATGGACACAATTGCTCATTTAAACCACTGAATTCCATAACGCTTCAAAGCCGTAGAAGATCAATAAGCACTACGCGACAAGACACCCGCCTTCTCTGGCAGACATACACCGGCCACGCTAGGAGGGTCATTGAGGCAAGTAACAGGCGGAGTGCAGCCAACTGCAAAGTCCTTCCGGCGATACCCGCAGAGAAGAACGTTCAGAAAGAGCACAGCAGATTTAATGCACCATTAACCAACCTTCTCACCAGCGAGGACCACAGAAGCACTGTCCATCCAGGTTATAACAGGATAGAGATCAACTAGACGCAACTAAATGATGCAACTACCCCAATCAATGGAAAGGCCTGCAACCCTGCAGCAGATCCGGCTGGTGAATGTGAGCAACGGAAAGCAGCAGATACCGCAATCAACGTGGGGACAGCTATCACCATAAAAAAGTAGAGCATCACAAGCTCAAATACTCAATGACAGTCAAAGCTGGGTGGCTTGCTATAATCCACGCCTTTCTTTTGCGCATACTACTCTGTCGTATCGATTGTGCAGGAAGCAGCGTCCGAGCAGAGCCCAATACTATACAATACGGCGCAAACCACCCATCCTTATAGACACGACTGGGGAAAGATTGCAGAGGGGAACGGCAAAGAATCCACTAAGCAGACAGTACATTCCCTCTTTTGTCACAAAATAGGGGACGATCAACCTAGGAAGAACAAACTGGGAGCATAACGTTGAGATCTCATCGAATGGAGTCTTCGCAGTTACTCAGAAGCGTAGAATAAACCGCAAAAAGCCCTGGATGCCAGCTCATGAGAAGAATAACTTTGAACGGCACGAACAGCAGCATCAGAGTGTAATACAAGGACTTCACACATCCCAAGGACCCACCATCTCTAAGTGTGTCCCAGCTGCACAACTGTCAAGTCCTCAACTCCCGGATTAACCCAGAACAGACCCGTCCTGCCAGTTTAATAACTTCTCTGCAAACTAGTAAAATAAGTACGAAGAGGCCTTTCAGAACCCGTGTTGTATCATTTGCTTCAGACATCATCTCGTTATCACCGCAGTTCTGGCATCAACACCTGACCCTCCCATTCATATCATGGGGAAGACCGATAAGTCGCAACGCAAGCTGAACTTTGAGACTGGACATGCATCCAAAACACCCCAGCCCAAAGGAAATACAGAGTCCCCGACACATGATGCCTCTCAAGAAGACGACCTTTCTCAACCCCTCAACATCAGAGAAATTCTCCTTGAGTTAAAAGCTGGAATGTGAAATCTTGACAGCAAAATTGATGGTCTCTCCTCCAAGGTTGATCAACTACAGCACCGACTCGACAATCACGCAGAGCGTCTGGACACGGTAGAACAGCGAGTGTCAGACTTGGATGACGGCACAACTACCCTGCCAGCCAGAGTATCAACGAAGCTCAAATGAAGCTCAAATGAAAACAGTGAATGCGTGAAATGAGGACCTGGAGGGACTCTCCAGGAGAAATAACGTGAGGTTAGTCGGGGTCAGAGAACAGCAACTACAGATGAGAATGGAGGACCACATTGAAGCAATATTCACAGAACTTTTCGGGTCAGATGCGCTCTGTTCGTCGTCGAAAGAGCCCATAGGATTCCAGCAACTAAACCAATTCCAGGGTGTCCACCTCGCCCAATCATCGCGAAACTACTTAACTGCAAAGATTGGGACACAATCCTGAGACTCGCGAGGGAGAAAGGCAAACTGCAGCATGACAGCGATACCATTCACTTCTACCCAGATTTCTCACCAGCTGTTCAAACGCAAAGAAGATCCTTTACAAGCATCAAACACAGGCTCCGTGACAATCAGATTCCCTACTCAATGCTCTTCCCAGCCAGGCTCCGAGTACAACACAACGGGAAGGCCCAATTCGTCCAGTCACCTGAAGAAGCCAGCTCTTACTTGGACCGGCAGGATGCAGACCTTTGAACAACAACCCGGGATTGCCACAGAGAGAAAGAGCGCAGAGAAACCCGCCGTAATCAGCCACCAGAAACTGGGATAAGAAAAACACAAGTTTGACGATAATCCTACCAGAGAACAGTAAGAAGGCAAACACCCTAGAGCCACGCGACTTGGGAGCCCCATAGCACCCCTTGCACAGCAAGGTTAAAGTCCACAGATGTTACTAGAGAGGGCAAAGATTACGAGTAGGTTGGGGGTTGCTTGTGAGATGGGGGGAGACAGCCGGCAAGTTGGGGGTTGCCAAGTTAAGTAAAGTTCATAATTCTACACATGCACCGGCGGCAGCCAGACCGCACCGCGTCCAGTCCCACTTTAAACCATTGTTAGGCAGAATCCTGTGCAGTTCCCTTAGGGAGCATTACAGAAGATTAAGACTACAGGTATGAGCAAGAAAAATCCCCGTTGGTATCAGTCTGTACCACAAAGATTTAGTTGGTAGCTGTGGCTAAGCAGTCAGACTTATCTCAAGAGGGAGATGAGCAGTATTCAGGGTTTACACAATAGGTATTACAGTACTATGGCATAAGGATACACTGACCAAAGCTTTGTAGTAAAAAGGGAATACATAGATTTATTTCATACACATCTAGTTCAACACATAAATCACAGTTGATAAAGCAAGTTAAATTCAGTCAAGGAAAGTATACACAACTCCCTAGTTAATTGTAGACAAGTTTGCGGTAGAGTGAAAACTGAGCAAAACGGCAGAGCGAAAACCAACTACAAATGGCCCTCTAGCAATTTAGCGAAAGGGAGGGAAAGCACAAGTTAAACTGAAATATCTTCAGACACCCCCTAGCAACGCTTCCCTGAAGTTTTGTGAACAAGTAATGCACAGTAATACTTTAGCAGACAGATAAGCAATTGAAAACTGAGCAAAATGGCACTTCACAAGTTAAGACAGTAGGAAGGAAGAGGTGTTTAGAAGATTTAGGTGCATCAACACATTTCTCATTGAGAATCAATCTAGTGAGAGCAGATCTAACAAATCAGCCAGAGTCAGTGGTACAGGACCAAGAGCTTAGGAGCAAACATGTTCTTGTAGCTGCAGTCAAGTATTTGGTTAACGAATAGTGAAAAGGTAGATGCAAGGCGGAAGACAATGTTAAACGAAAGGGCGGCCAACCCAACAAGTAGATAAAGGATTTAAAACACCTTTAGGGCTACCACGCAGAAAGGAAGGCCTGGCGGAACAAAGTACCTTTAAATGAAGAAGTGGCTCCTGCGGTGGCGGTTGTTCCTGGTAGTTCCTGCAGTTCGGGGGATCCAGCAGAGAAAGAGAGGCTCTCGTCGTGGAAGAAGGTGCGAGTTACTGCACTACCCAGGGATGAAACCAGCCGCGGTGCTGCCAAACGAAAAAAAGGAATGCTCCTTTAAATCGCGGTCCGGGTGGATGGCTGCCAGGCTTTCCGGCCTCCAAGTGCTGGGCACTGGCGATTCGACCAAGGCAGGTCCAAGGAAGCGATTGGTGAACTGGTTGGTCCCACCAGCTCAAGGGAATAAGGCTCTTGCGAAGAAGATCTCCTCTCGTTGTGTGGAAGAAAAGTGGTGAGACGCTGCAGCAGGGCTTCACTGGTGGTGCAGGTTCTGAAGATGTCCGTGGCTTCTCTCCCCTTCTGTTCCGTAGTTCCAGTGGCAACGTCTTGTTCTTCCAGTCCTCAGGACCCTGCTTTTATGCAGAAAGAACCCCATTCATACAGCCTAGCTGTCACTCACACAGTGGAGTGGTCATCTTGGCGGGAGACCCTCCAGCCTATCTGGATAGAGTGCGACATGGGTTGCGGAGGTAACCCTGTCGAGGGGTCCAACTCCCCCTCCCACACAAAGGACCCACCCCAGACTCAGTGGCGCCGAAAGGAGGGCTTCTTGGCAGAAGCCCGCCAAAAGGGCGAACAAAGGATCCCGACCTGGGTTAGGAGTTTAGAGTAAGACATGAGAAAGAATCTATATTAAAGTTCTGGCAAATAAAACCTCCCGGAGTAAAGTTAATAATAAAATAGACCGAAGGTTTGTTAGAGGCTGTCAGAAAAAGTGGTAGCCTCGAACAATGGGGAAATCCCATAGGAAAATATTTGCGTTTGAATATTTATGGAAGTAATGACTGCCACCAGCCAGAAACTTTAGAGAGGGGGACTTTATGGTACCCCCTCGAAAATGAACCTAAGGGAAAAACTATTAATCCCTTTCCAGTACTTCCATAGTAAGATGGTTTGTACTGGTTACGTTTATAAAAATTGACTAGTAAAGTCAATAGGGACTTTATTCCAAAATGGCGGCCGTGGCGAGGAGACGCGAGTGAAGGTTGCTACTGCCGGGCCGGGAAAATAAAGCACCTTAAAAGTGGAGACCGTGTAGGTGTTCGGTGTCCTGCCACCTGAGGAGCCCCCCTCCCCCCCCGGAGATCGCGGGACACCGTCTCTGAGAGCGAAGATGAGACGGCGGGCTGCGGCGGTATATGTGGCTGTGAGCATGCGGGAGGACGCAGAGTATCCAGGCCCCGTGAGGCGCAGGATCGGAGCGGCTGCGGCGAGGAGCTTGGCATCGGCCGGGGAGCGTAGCAGAAAGCGGAGAGGAAGCGCAGGGCCGGGGCTCTCTCCTCGGCGGGAGATTGCAGCTGCTTGCCCCCCCCCCTCTCCACCTGTGGTGCCGGTTTGGGAGGAGAGGGCCGGCCTGTACAGACTGTCCAGCGGGAGGGGAGTTTGGCGCCTGCTGGAGTGGCAGCGGGGGATCGGCGGCCCTGGATCATTGGAGGGGGTGTGTCGGCCCGACTCCCAACGCAGTATTCCAGCTTGGAGGTGAGAGCCGCCCCAGGCGCCCAGGAGGAGTACGGGCTGGGCGGCCTGGGAAGCTGCGGAACTCCAGAGAGGTAGTGGCTGTCTGGCGCCCCCACTCCCCCCCCCCCCGTCTCCTGGGTTTGGGGATGGGGGACCACGGGTGGCGGTGTGGCCCCCCCCCCCTGCAGGGGACACAGTAAGGAACCAGGATCAAGGCAACGGACATACCGGGCACGCTGGGGGCAGCGGGCGAGAGCCCATTTAACAAATTCTGACCCGGGGGAGCAAGGGATCGTCTTGGCTCTGCCTCAGCCGCACGGGCATGAATCAAGTGGGCCTCTCTATATAAGAGGAAGAGCTGCAGACAGTATCTGCGAAGAGTTGGTTACTGGAATAGGGCGGGTACGGTGCAGATGGACAGATAAGACACTGAACTCATTTGGGGCTCTTCCTGAAGAAAGTGGCAGAGGTTAAACGTTATCTCCTGGTGGAGTGTGTGAGAAAGAAGCCGTCGGGGGTTGTAGGAGGTGCGCCTCCCTCCCAGCAAATTGTCCGGCAGACACAAGAGTGAAGTGGTAGGGCGGGCGGAGACCTTTATAGGCGTACCGGATGTCCAAGAACAAAGGTCAGAAAGGAAGGGGAGGTCCTTGGGGAGCGACATCGACCTCTTCCAAACGAGACACGAGTATAATCCAGATCTGGGCGGCCGACATGGAGGGTGGTCAACGTGGGAAAACACAGAGGGACGCTCCGGAGTCTTCGAACCCGGACCCCCCGCAGGGCCATCAAGTCTCGAAGGAAGACATGCAGGTCTGGTTTAAGGACCTGCAAGCCACCTCTATGTCCACGGTGCAAGAACAGTTTGCCAGTTTGAGAGAGGACATGAAGCAGGCAGTCCAGGACATTCGGCAAGATGTTGCAAAACTTGAAGAACGGACTGACACCTTGGAAAAGATTGTACAAAATTTGGAGGAAGAAACCCTGCAATATAACGAAACTCAAGAACAACTGGTCCGCCTGACCCACAATCTAGAGCTTCAGTGTGAAGATCTTGAAAATCGGTCCCGTAGGGCCAATATTCGCATCAAAAATATGGTGGAGTCGGTGGAGGAGAAAAACTTGAAGAAGGCAGTGCAGGAGGTGTTTTGGGATATTCTGGCAGAGAAGGATGCAGAGTTGATTAGGGTGGATCGGGTTCATCGCGTGGGACCTAAGCAGACGGGAGAGCCGGGGGAGCGCCCCAGAGATGTAGTGGTGGCGATGTCATCGTACCCCCAGAAGGAGGAGATTCTGAGGAAGGCAAGGGGAATGGATCATATAAAAATGAACGTGGTGGAAATATACCTCTACCAGGACCTGGCGCAAGTGACTCTACAGAAGAGGAGGGCGATGGCTCCTGTAGTCAGGGAGCTAGTGAATAAGAAGATCAGATATATCTGATTTGGACTGCTATTTTCCTGGGAAGGGAAGTCGCAGAGGGTGACTTCCTGTGAAGAGGGACTGCAACTGATGGGCATTCAGGAGGAAGATGCAGAAGATGCAGACAGCAGACGCCAGCAGCGTAGGACCACGCAAAGTAAAAAACTCTGGGAATGGAAGGAGGTCCAACGCAGTAAGAAATAGATAACAGGGAGATTTTCATGATTTATTGGTAGTAAGTGTGTCAGGGGGTGGCAGGTAGAAAGGGAATGGAGCTATTCTGGGACAAAGCGGTCGATACACCTCAATGGTCAGTTGAAGCGAGGCCCGGTAGGGGACGCATTGAGGAATCTGTTGAGTAAGGTGGTAAGGTGATGCAGGGTTTAGGATTCCCCGAGGTGTTCTTTCCCGAGTTACTTGAGGGACGGGTGCGAAGGACTGAGGGTCCTAGCAATCATAGGTTCCCGGGCCCTCCTTGGGACAGTTTGGGGGTGTTAAGGGAAGTTGGGGTGGGGAGAGGGGGGGAGTTCTATGGGGTTGGGGGGATGGGTAGGTGGTGGCCAAAGGAGCGAGGTAGGTCCAAAGGGAGCATATTTAGGGAGATGGGCAGACTATGATGGGAAAACTGAAACTCTTGACATTTAACGTACGGGGACTCGATGCCCCGGTCAAGAGGAAGAAGGTGGAAGAATTCCTGAGAAGGGAGAGGGGAGACATATTGTTTCTACAAGAAACACATATAAGAGAGCCGGACAAGGCAAGGATGCGGTTAAGGGGAGACAAGCGGATTGTACTGGCTAATTCCGCTGACAAGAAGGCTGGGGTCTTGATTGCCTTTAGTGATGGGGCTCACATTAATCTACACAATACCCAAACGGATAAAAACGGGCGATTTGTATTTGTGAATGTCACTATGGAGGGGAGGGTGTTTACCTTGGCCTCGGTATATGCTCCGAATTCGGGGCAAGATGGTTTTCTGAGAGAGGTACTTGAGCGATTGGAGGTCTTTGCGGAGGGGGAGACAATTTTGGGAGGAGACCTGAATGTGGCTTGGGACCCAGCGATGGATCGGAGTTCAGGGAGTCATTCTGGCCCGGGAGGTACTACTAAGCGGCTTCGCCAAAAGATGAGCCAGCTCGCGTTATGTGATGTCTGGAGGGAAATGAAGGGTCAGCAGAAGGGGTATACCTGTTACTCTCATGTGTACGGGTCAATGTCTAGGATCGACTATATTTGGGCCTCTGTGGGGCTTCTGGGAAACATTCAGGAGGTGGAAATAGGGCCCATCTCACTCTCAGTCCATGCGCTGGTTTAGATGGAGCTGAAAACATCGGAGAGAAGGTCAAGGCTATGGTCCTGGAGGTTCCCACATGGGGTCCTTCAGGATCCAGTGATGGAGGCTTCGGTCAGGGAAAAGATTGAGGAATATTGGGCCCTTAATGATACGGGTGAAGTGAGCATGGGTATGGTATGGGAAGCCTTCAAGTCTGCGATTAGGGGGCATGTGATAGCTCTAAAGGTTGCCAAAGACAGACAGCGATATGCATGGGAGAGAGAATTGGAGGCAAAAATGGCAGACATTAGAGCAGACCTGGTTCGTGCACCAACTCTCCGTCTGAAAAGAGAGCTAAGACAAACAGAAGCCCAACTAGATGCGCTCCGCACAAAAAAAGCGGAGAGAAGCCTCCTTTTTCTTCGGCATTATTACTTCACGAAGGCGAATAAAGCTGATAGATATTTAGCTAGGCAGTTGAAGGCGAAGCAGCAGGACTTGGCTATCAAAAAGCTAACAAATGGGCGGGGGAGACGGTACTCACTACGCAGGATATGGGGGAAGTTTTCAGAGAATATTATAAGCAGCTGTACTCCTCCGACGCTCCTAATGCAGAGGCTCAAATCTCCGATTTACGAGGGATAAGATTGCCTAGGCTTTCAGAGGCAGAGAGTGAGTTATTGGAAGGAGAAATTAGGGAGGATGAGGTGAGGTCAGCCATAAGGGCACTCCGGCCTAATAAAGCCCCGGGCCCTGACGGATTCACGGCGGTGTTTTATAAGAAATACGCCGCTTTGCTGTCCCCGCTTTTGGCGGCACTATTCAATACCTTCGGGGAATCAGGTTCAGTAACTCCATCAATGAAGAAGCCAAAGTACTGGTATTTCATAAGGCAGGCAAGGATCCATTGCTACCGTCATCATACCAACCCATAGCTCTTATAAATCTGGACTCCAAAATGTATACGAAGGTGCTAGCGGCTAGACTGGCCCTGGTGCTCCCCAAATTGATTAATAAGGACCAGTCTGGCTTCATTCAGGGCCGGAAAACCCATGACAATATTAGGCGAGTCATACACCTGATTGAAAAGATAGGGATTAAGCATACTCAGTCAGTACTCTTAGCGCTAGACGCTGAAAAAGCGTTTGATAGGGTGGAGTGGTCAATGTTGTTCAGGACAACGGAGGGCATGGGATTCGGAGGCCAGTACATGAGAATGGTTAGAGCCAATTATAGCACCCCCTCAATTAGAATAGATTTGAATGGGGAGATCACGGAAAAGGTAGAACTTTCGAGAGACACAAGACAAGGATGCCCATTGTCGCCATTGCTCTATGCTCTCTTCCTGGAGCCATTTCTTATTAGGATGAGAGAACTTCTCACGATTGTGGGGGTCGACATGGCGGGCACCCAGCACAGGGTAATGGCGTATGCAGACGATATGTTGGTTATACTGACGGATCCGATCCACTCTCTCCCAGTGGTATGTCGGGAATTGGAAAGGTTTGGTGAGATCTCGGGGTTGAAGGTTAATGGAAGTAAGTCGGAGGCATTGGTTCTGGCGGGGGAGGGTGCGGAAATAGCCCAGGTGGTGTCTTCCCTACAATTTAAGGTGCAGACTGTGGGGATTAAATTTCGAAGGGATTGTGTCCTCCGACGTATTCCTTATCTTTGATATACGTTTCCAGCTTGCTGGCCTCGGAAATGTTTCTCTGTAGAGGGCGTTGCTCGTTGACATCTGCCGAGTCGATGTCCCTCGACGGCCACCGTATCGGCGCCGACGTCACCATGCCCATAAATAGACGCGCGCTGCGTCCGTTGCTCAGTTCCGTTTTTCCATGCTTCGTGGGGCCTCGGAACGTCGTTGCTCAGTTCAGTCAGTTTATCTATATCCAATTCGACGAATATTCCTTATCGTTCTCAATGGCTTCTTCATCAGAACCGACGACGCCGCGATCCGGCTTCAAGAAATGTCGAGACTGCGGTAAAAAAATGTCAATAACGGATCCACACAGGGTCTGTTTATGGTGCTTGGGGTCCGAGCACCATTGTTCGGAGTGTGAGGACTGTATGTCTATGACGGCGAAAGCCCTGAAGGAGCGAAAGGGGAAGCTCGAGAGAGGTAAGTCAGCCAAAACCTCCTCGAAGGTTTCGTCGGTCGAGGCATTCGTCTCCTCGCCATCGAAAACACTCCCATTCTAGATCTCGAAGCAGCTCCCACCATTCGTCGAGATCTAGACACTCAAAAAAGAGACGTCGAAGGTCCCATTCCTCGTCGTCTTCGGTGTCCCCAGAAAGAGTTTCCTGTCCCACCAAACACAGTTCTCAAACCGAGTCGGAGGAATTCAGAAAAAAAATGTTAAGCGTCTTCGAGAACGCGGCCTCGACCCCCTCAAAGACAGCTGAGGGTGATACCCCGGGTAAAAAACCCAAAAAATCAAACCGCCGCGAGTCGCAGCACCCGGCGAAACATTCCACCCGAGAGCGCCATGAGCCATCGGGTAAGAAGGCACCGTCTACGACGCCGTCGTCGAGGGTTCCTTCGACGCCGTCATTGAAGATTCCCTCGACGCACGGGTCGGCGCCATCGATGACGTTGTCGAAGGGTTCCTCGACGCATCGGTCGATTGACTTGACTCCATCGTCGACGCCGATGAAAGAGAGGACCAAGGCTCCACAGCCAACGGTGTTTTCAAGGGCCTCCAGCACGACACCGAGACCGTCGTCGATGCGCTCGAGTAGGATCCCGATCCTCTCGAAATCTTCGAGGCCCCTTCCAGTTTTTTTGACGCCATTTTCGAGGCCGGTTACATCGGCGTCGACATTTTCTCGTCCGATAACGACGAGTTTGGCTCCTTCAGCCCTAGAGATGGGCTTTACTCCATTTCAGAGAGAATACCCTGTTCTTTCTTCAATTTATGAAGAAAGAGAAGACTCTGACCAAGAAACTTTTGGTTTACAGAGATCCTCACTGCCTGCTGCAGAGGATTTTACCTCTGAAGAAAGGAGGCTGAAGGAACTACAGGACTCACTTCATGAGGCCAGTGGACTTGACACTTCCCCAGAAGTGGAATTTGGAAAAGCCAGACCCAGGGGAACATGCAGAAACACCATATAGAACCCTGATGGCAAGAATAATTGAGTTTATGGGTTGGTCTGCGCCTTCACCTGTTTTCCAACAGGATGATCTAACGGATATATTGGTCTAAGGCCCACAGGAGGACCCGGTGGTCTCCTTCCATGCAGCCCTACAAAGAAAAAATGCTTCCAATTGGTAGACTCCCGAAGTCATCCCAGCAGTCAATAAAAGACTGTCGACAAAGTTTAGGGTAGCGGCTGCTGACCCTGAATACCTGTCAAAACACCCGACCCCAGAGTGCCTGGTGGTTCAAGCGGCAACTTCATCCAGCAGTAGGACTGCTTACCCTACTGTCCCACAGGATAGAGATGACAAGAGGTACAATTCTATGGCGAAGAAAGTCTTCTCTGCTTGTAGTATGGCGTTGAAGTCCATCAACGCCACCTGTACGCTCGCCAGGTTCAGTCACACATTATGGGAGTGTGCTTCATCAGCGGCTGACTGCATACCCGATGGAGAGGAGAAGGAAGCCTTCCTTAACATCATTCAAGATGGCAAAGATGCCATGTGCGAGTCTCTTCAAACTGGCATTGATTCCGCTGACAGTATCAGCAGGGCCATGGCGGCTAGTACAACAATCCGCAGGCATGCGTGGTTGCGAAAGTCTGGCTTTGCTCCAGATGTACAGGCCAGACTTTTGAATATGCCCTTTGACGGCTCTTCGTTATTTGGAAAAAAGGCTGATGACAGTCTGGAAAAGTTACAGACTTCTAAAGCAGCAGCAAAATCCTTAGGAGCTGCTATCCGCCAAACTCCTTTTCGCCCCTCAGGAACCTCTGGGAGAGGAAAGTCCTTTAGCTATTATTCCGCATTCGGAAAAGGCAGAGGACAGCCGGCTCAAAGGGGCCAAAGAAGATCCACCCGAGGTGGACGGGTCAAAGGTACTAAGACCGCACCAGGTGCCTCTTTACCCTCGGCATCTGCATCAGCCTCCCCCAAACCACTCTGAGGCCTTTGCACACAAGACACCTGAAGGGGGCAGGTTAACTCACCATCTGACGGAATGGCAGGCTATAACGTCAGATGCTTGGGCGTTGGAGACAGTTGCCCAAGGTTACTGCCTACCCTTTCTACACATCCCTCAGAGTCATCCACCGGGGAACAGCTCCCGAAAAGTTCCAGATCCGCTCCTCTTGCAGGAAATTATGGACCTGCTAGAGAAAGGTGCCATAGAACCGGTACCTGTAGCAGACAGGAACAAGGGCTAGTACTCACCCTACTTTCTCATACCAAAGAAGGACGGAGGACTGAAACCCATCCTGGACTTAAGAGAATTGAACAAGTTCCTCAGGAAGGACAAGTTCAAGATGGTAACTCTCTGATCCTTTAGGCCCTCCAGCTCCAGGACTGGCTGGTATCTCTGGACCTTCAGGATGCTTATTTCCATGAGCCAATCCATCTCAAGCAGAGGAAATACCCGAGGTTCGCAATTGGCAACTCTCATTATCAATTTCGAGTTCTGCCATTTGGGCTGACCTCCGCCCCGAGGGTCTTCACCAAGCTGATGTTGGTAGTGGCGGCGAGTCTAAGGAGGGAAGGGATACACGTCTATCCCTACCTGGATGATTGGCTGATCAGGGCCGTATCTTCGGAACAGGCCCGGACCAGCTAGATTATGTCTGCCTCTTCCTTCACAGACTGGGCTTCTCCCTCAATTTAAAGAAGTCACAGATGATACCATCTCAGAGACTCCAGTTCATTGGAGCGGTCCTGGACACTTCCCTGGGAAAAGCCTCGCCACCAGAGGTGAGGGCTCAAGATATTCTACAGATGGTCACCAAGTTTCAAAATGCCCAACGTCTCCCAGCCTTCGACTTTTTGAGGTTGCTAGGCTTAATGGCATCCTGCATCTTCCTTGTGCCAGAGGCTCGCCTGAGAATGAGATCTCTTCAGTGGGCACTGAGAAGTCAGTGGCTACAATTCTCAGGGAGAATGTCAGACCTCTTCCGGACAAGGTAGCCCACGACCTTCAATGGTGGGCCTATTCAGAGAACATCTTGAAAGGAGAACTGTTTTGGCAACCATGGCTGGAGATAACAGTAGTCACAGACGCCTCGCTCACAGGGTGGGGAGCCCATGCCAACGACTTGACCATCAGCGGTCGTTGGTCTCCATCGGAGTCCAGACTACATATGTCATGCCGCCGTCTTTTGGTGGTCGCTGGCGGTTATGGAAGGCTTGGCGGCGCCATTAGATTGTTCCGTGTTTTTTCCTTTCACTTCCTGGTTTGACGGTCTAGTCTTTTTCTCTTGTTTCTGTATTTAACCACGCCCTCCCCTGGGCTCTGTGCGTTGCAACTTTGTTTCCTTTTCCTGGTTGCCGTGCTACGTTGTTTTCCGTGCCTTTTCCTGTTGCCATTTTCCGCTGAGTCTATCGCGGTATCCTTTCACTCAGCTTCTCCCCCTTCCTTCCCTTTTTCTGCCTTTCCGTCCCTTCGGTCCTCTTACCTTTCGGGGTTTCTCCTCTCCTTCCTTTCTTCCGGATCTCGTACCTGGTTCCTGGCGGTACTTCCATTCCAGTCCCTCGCACTGCTCCTAGTTCAGGATCAGCATCTCCGGACTATCCAGCCTACTGCCGCACCGAGAGACTTACCTTTAATCTCCTGCTCTGGTTTTTTCCTGCATTCCCGGGCTCTCCAGTCATCTCTTCCTGCACAGCATCCGTACCAACTACATCGTAGAGAGGTTTTTTTTTAGAGGCTGCTTTTTTCCTCTCGTCTTGGTTTCTGCGGGACGGGGGCCGGTTGCTTCCCTGTTTATCAGGGGATCAGGGTGGCTTCTTCCCGCGGACGGCCGTACCTCTTCACAAAGAAGAAGAAGCCCAAGAACAAGGCCTCCAGACGAGAAACCGTATCGAAAGAGACAGGTGAGGAGAAAGGGGAGGTGGACGTTGATTTATCAGATTTGGAGGATAATCCGCTGGTTCCCATCATCCATGACAGTTTGCAACGCCAGAAAGAGATTACGATGTCTATTCCGGAACAGGTCCAAGAGCTGCTCACCGCAATGCAGAATGTAACATTAGAATTACAGGCTGTGAAGGCCGAAAACGCTGCTTTGAGACAGCGAGTCGACCACTTCGAACAGTCCCGGAGTGATCTGCCTCCCATGCCCTTAGCCTGCGGTAAATATGATGGTTCACCTACTAGATTTAAGGAATTCATGGAGGCTTGCATAATCTATTTCACCTTCAGACCTCAGACATATGCCTCGGATGCAGCCCGCATAGGTTTTCTGATTTCTAACCTTACGGGTAACGCTCTTTCCTGGGCTACTCCGCTTGTGACCGGTGTCAGCCCGTTACTACACGATTACGCCGGTTTCACCGCCCAGTTCAAATTGGCCTTCGAGAGGCAAGAGACAGCGGTAGTCGCCAGTGAACAGTTACTGGACATTCGACAGGGAAGCTCAGATCTTCTGTCCTACATCTCCCGTTTTAAACGGGTGGCTGCAGACGCAGGCTGGCAAGAGAATGCTCAGTACACCATTTTTCGCCGAGGATTAAGGGAAGACCTTAAAGAGGAATTAGCAAGGGTAACCAGACCAGCCACTTTAACCGACTTGTGGTCCACAGTGGTTCAGCTGGATTTCCGTCCCTCAGAACGGCGGTCTGAACGTCGAAGACAGCGTGGATTTCCTGCTACGCCTGACCCTCGGATTACCTCTCCTTCTCCTACCTGTATGTCGAAAGAAGAGCCAATGCAAATTGGAACTACTCGAGGGCCACTCACCTCGGAAGAAAGAAGAAGACGCAGGGAGAACAACCTGTGTATGTATTGTGGGTCTAACCAGCATATTCTTAGAGACTGCCCTAATGTACCACCAAGAGGTTCGGGAAACGCCAGTCCTCGGAGCTAGTAGGGACAAGTTACCGAGGGGGATTTCCTGGTCCCTTCGTTTCTTTATCAGTCACACCCATGCTTACTACAGAAGACAACCGTCTTATGGTAGTCGGAGTAGAGTTATGCATCTCTCAGCAGTCCTATGAGGTTCTGGCTCTACTGGATTGCGGCGCTGCTGGCTGCTTTATGGACTTGGTTTGGGCGGAAAAGGTCGGTATTCGCCGTTTGCAGAAAGACGAGGACCAAAAGGTGGAAGGTGTGGATGGTAGACCACTCAGCTCGGGTCTTATCACCCATACCACATCTCCTATGCAGATGAATAGGAGGAAAAGGTCAATTCGACCTTATCCGAGCAGCACATTTTCCAGTAATCCTGGGAATCTCTTGGCTTCGGAAGCATAACCCGACCATTGATTGGACAAAGAATCAACTGTCATTTACTTCGACATTTTGTCGTCGGTCATGTTCTTCGCAGACCATGCATACCTCTGTCCACATTTTTCCAGATATAACCTCCAGTTCAGATATATTGAAGGTAAACAGCATCCCTAAAGAATATCTCCGCTATCAGGAGGTGTTTACAGACGATGGCCCGCTGGAGTTACCTCCTCATAGACCAGAGGATTGTCAGATCATTCTCCAGCCCAATGCTGTTGTCCCTTTTGGACGAATGTTTTCTCTTTCTCTCAAGGAAAAGAAAGCTCTCAAGGAATATCTGGATTCTAATTCACATCATGGCCTGATCCGACCTTCATTCTCTCCCGCTGGGGCTTCACTTTTTTTTGTTCCAAAGAAAGGTTCCAATGAACTTCGTCCTTGCATTGATTATAGGGGCCTAAACCAAGTCACGCTTAGGGATAGGTATCCCATGCCACTTATCGGAGACATTCTGGAAGCAGTTCAAGGGGCGAAAGTCTTTTCCAAAATCGATTTAAGAAGAGCCTACCACCTTTTGCGGATACGAGCAGGTGATGAATGGAAGACGGCCTTTCGCACTCCCTTCGGACACTACGAATATTGTGTCATGCCCTTTGGCCTGGTCAACGCTCCATCGATATTCCAAAGATTCATGGATCGCATCTTTTCTGATCTACTTTTCCATTGTGCCGTCGTTTATCTTGACGACATTCTGGTTTATTCTAAAGACGCCCAACTCCATTCTGATCACCTCCACCAAGTCCTTCAAAGACTGCGAGACAATCTACTTAAGGCCAATGCTGATAAATGCATTTTTCAAGCCTCCGAGGTCAACTACCTTGGCTTTATCCTGTCTTCGGAAGGAATCCGCATGGATCCCACTAAGATCGACGCCATATTGCAATGGCCTACACCCCATTCCATCAAAGACGTCCAAAGGTTTCTAGGGCTAGCCAATTTTTATCGCAAATTCATCCAAGGTTTCTCGGATCGTGTTCTTCCCATTACGAGGCTGTTAAAAAAGTCTTCAATGCCCTTTATCTGGTCTTCTGAGGCAAACAGAGCTTTCCAACGACTTAAGGAGGAATTCTGTTCTGCCCCGGTACTTTGTCAACCAGATCAGAATCTAAGATTCATTGTGGAGACTGACGCCTCCTCTGCGGCGATTGGTGCAGCTCTTCTACAGGAACATGAAGGTTTGGAGTATCCTGTTGCCTACATGTCCAAGACACTGAATGACAGCCAGACACACTATTCGGTGATAGAAAAAGAACTCCTGGCCATGAAATCCGCATGCGAAGAATGGAGACATCTCCTACAAGGAGCAAACCATCCCTTTGAGATCAGAACTGACCACAAGAATCTTAAAATTCTACAAAAGATGGAATGTGTCAACTCCCGTCAGGCTCGCTGGGCGCATTTTTTCTCCCAATATGATTTCACATTGACTTACTTACCAGGTTCCAAGAACATACTAGCCGATGCCCTTTCTAGAAAGCCATATCCAGATGTGTCTGAGAAGGAATCTCCCGGTCTCATGCTTCCTGAGGTCAAGGTAATCTGTTCGGTGGAGTCTTTCTTAGAAAGGGTCCGCAAGGCCACGCGGTCCACCTCTCCTTTCTCAATGGACCTATCCATTCAAGATGGTTTATGTTTCAAGCAACAGCGATTGTTTCTGCCAGACAGATTCAACCGTCAGTCGGTTTTAAAGTGGTGCCACGACGATCCAACGGCAGGACACAGAGGTGTTAAGAACACTTTGGAATTGCTTCATCGCAGGTTCTGGTGGCCCGGTATGGCCAAAGATGTTTCAACCTACGTCAAGTCATGTCCGGTATGCTGTCGATCCAAACATTGCACGCAAAAGTCGATTGGTTTTCTCCAACAACAGGACCTTCCCAAGAGACCCTGAAGCCTTATTTCCACAGATTTTATTGTGGATCTGCCACCCTCGGAAGGTTGTTCATGCATCATGGTAACAGTCGACTGCTTCACTAAAATGGCACATTTCACTCCCTTGGCTGGTCTTCCCACTGCCGCCGAGATGGCGGCTGTATTTGCCAGAGAAATATTTCGCCTACATGGTACTCCAGACAAGATTATTTCTGACAGAGGTTCTCAGTATACTTCAAAGTTCTGGAAGGAGCTTTGTGAGAGACTGGGAATGGAACGAGCATTGTCATCTGGCTTCCACCCACAGACTAACGGGCAGACTGAAAGAACCAATGCTACGCTGGAGCAGTATCTTCGATGCTTCACAAATGCCCAACAGGATAATTGGGTTAGCCTGTTGGTCACTGCGGAATTTGCCTATAACAATGCCAAACACAGTGCCACTGGTCTCAGTCCTTTCTTTTGTTCCTATGGTTTCCATCCCAGCTTTATTCCTTCTCTCTCCTTTCCTCCTTCTACCACTCCATCTGTGGATGCCCTACTTACCAGTATCTCGGAGGCTCACAAGTCTGCTACAGGATGTTTGCGGGCAAGCAGTCTTCGGTATCGATCATACTGCAATCTTAAGCGCCAGCCTGTTCCGGCATGGCGGAGGGGCACCAAGGTCTGGTTATCTACTAGGTTTCTGCCTCGCTGGCTTCACCCCTCTAAACTGTCTCCCCGGTACCTGGGTCCTTTCCCTATACTTCGCCAGATCAACCCCGTGGCTTTCCGCCTCCGGTTGCCCAAACACATGCACCGTCTCCATCCTGTGTTTCATTCCTCTCTCCTGAGGGAATGTAGGGGTGATCCCTACCATCGTCCTTTGCCACGGGACCCGGTCCCCAAGGTGGTTCCTTCCGATGAGTATGAGGTGGCCTCCGTTCGTGACTCCCGCTATCGGCGGGGTCGCTTGGAGTATCTCATCCACTGGAAAGGGTACCCCCACTCGGAGGACTCCTGGGAACCGGTGTCTCGTGCACGCTCCGGCGTTGTTTCAGCGGTTTCACCGCCTGTTCCCGGGTAAGCCGGGGGGGGGTATCCCTTGGGGGGGGCATACTGTCATGCCGCCGTCTTTTGGTGGTCGCTGGCGGTTATGGAAGGCTTGGCGTTGGCGGCGCCATTAGATTGTTCCGTGTTTTTTCCTTTCACTTCCTGGTTTGACGGTCTAGTCTTTTTCTCTTGTTTCTGTATTTAACGACGCCCTCCCCTGGGCTCTGTGCGTTGCAACTTTGTTTCCTTTTCCTGGTTGCCGTGCTACGTTGTTTTCCGTGCCTTTTCCTGTTGCCATTTTCCGCGGAGTCTATCGCGGTATCCTTTCACTCACCTTCTCCCCCTTCCTTCCCTTTTTCTGCCTTTCCGTCCCTTCGGTCCTCTTACCTTTCGGGGTTTCTCCTCTCCTTCCTTTCTTCCGGATCTCGTACCTGGTTCCTGGCGGTACTTCCATTCCAGTCCCTCGCACTGCTCCTAGTTCAGGATCAGCATCTCCGGGCTATCCAGCCTACTGCCGCACCGAGAGACTTACCTTGATTCTCCTGCTCCGGTTTTTTCCTGCATTCCCGGGCTCTCCAGTCATCTCTTCCTGCACAGCATCCGTACCAACTACATCGTAGAGAGGTTTTTTTTAGCGGCTGCTTTTTTCCTCTCATCTTGGTTTCTGCGGGACGGGGGCCGGTTGCTTCCCTGTTTATCAGGGGATCAGGGTGGCTTCTTCCCGCGGACGGCCGTACCTCTTCACAAAGAAGAAGAAGCCCAAGAACAAGGCCTCCAGACAAGAAACCGTATCGAAAGAGACAGGTGAGGAGAAAGGGGAGGTGGACGTTGATTTATCAGATTTGGAGGATAATCCGCTGGTTCCCATCATCCGTGACAACATATCAACCTATTCGAGCTGAGAGCGATCAGACTAGCGCTGAAAGCTTTCCTGCCATCAGTACAGGGGAGAAATGTCCTGATAATGACGGACAACACGGTGGCCATGCACTACCTCAACAAAAGAGGAGGCGTAGGTTCACTACCACTGTGCAGAGAGGCAATGCAGCTCCGGTTTTGGGCAATTCGGGAAGGAATCTCTCTATCGGTAGTCCATCTAGCCGGATAGAAGAATTTGACAGCGGACGCTCTGAGCAGGCAGAGCACAGTCTCCCACGAATGGGAGCTAGCTCAGGAAGTCCTTCAAGAGTTCTTCGCCCTTTGGGGAACCCCTCAGGTGGATCTGTTCGCCACAAGCACAAACAGGAAGTGCGATCTGTTCTGTTCAAGGGAATTTCCCCCGAGAGGAGCTCTGGGAGACGCGTTCAAAGTGGACTGGGAGTTTCCACTCCTCTACGCGTTTCCACCAGTCCCTGTTATTCCTCAAATGATCAGGAGGTTGAGAAGATTCCGGAAAACCATGATCCTAATTGCCCCGGACTGGGCCAGGAGAACGTGGTACCCGGACCTTCTAGATATGTCCATCTGTCCTCCAATCCTTCTTCCACTCAAAGAGAATCTTCTCTCGCAGAAGGGAGGTCAGGTTCTCCATCCAGACATCAGAACACTCAACCTTCACGCTTGGCTTCTGAAAGGTTGAGGTACAAGGATTGGGATCTCCCTGATGACGTCATGGAGGTGTTGCTTTCGGCCAGAAGACCAGCAACAAAGTCTTTACACCGCTGCCGTTGGAACAAGTTTTGCAGCTGGTGTAGGGAAGAGAATATCGACCCTTTTTGATGCGGTACACCCACTTTGCTATCGTTTCTACTCTACTTGGCAAATTCTGGCCTTCAAGTTGGCACTGTAAAAGGCTATCTCGCAGCGCTTTCTATCTTCAAGCGCACTGCGGAGGAACCATCGTATTTCAAAATTCCTCTAGTGGTACAATTTCTCAAGGGTCTGACTAATGTTTACCCTCCAAAACCATTCCAGGTTCCATTATGGGACTTAAATTTAGTCTTAAACTTCTTAATGGGCACTCCATTCGAGCCACTTCACTCTTGCGCATTAAGATTTCTCACACTTAAAACTGTCCTACTTGTAGCACTAACATCGGCTAGAAGGGTGAGTGAGCTTCAAGCTCTCTCCTGTAAACCCCCACATACAATCTTCCACAAGGACAAGGTTGTCCTCCAGGTGAAGCCTAATTTTCTCCCAAAGGTAGTTTCTGAATTCCATATTACTCAGAAAATTACCTTGCCTTCATTCTACCCTCCTCCCCATCCGGGGAAAGAGGAGGAAAGGCTACACAGGCTGGACCCTAGGCGAGCTCTCAGCTGTTACATCAGCAGAATGGCTAGAATCAGGCAAGCAGACCAGCTGTTTGTAGGATGCTCAGGTCACAAGTTGGGACTACCCATAACAAAACAAACCATCTCCAGGTGGATTATCTTGGCCATCCTGGAATGTTATAGACTAGCAGGGAAAGAGCCACCCCAAAACCTCAGGGCTCATTCAACCAGGGGTATCGCAGCTTCTTCGGCTCTCCAAAGAGGGGTACCGGTCCGGGACATATGTGCGGCTGCCACATGGTCATCCGCACATATATTCACAAAATTTTACAACCTGGATTCCTCCACTGCTCAAGAGACCAGATTTGGCAAAGCCGTATTACACTCGGTCCATCCCTAAAGGGATATATAACACTATCACTCCCTCCTCCAATTACATACCACTGCTATGGGAGTCTATCAAAAATAAGGAATACGTCGGAGGACACAATCCCTTCGAAGAACAAGTTACTTTCTTACCTGGTAACGTTCTTTCGACGGGATGTTCCTCCGACATATTCCTTATCGCCCCTCCCATCCATCCCCGCAGTGATCATTTCCCTTGTGGTTGCAGCTTTCTCACCTTCAAGGTTATTAACCAATTCAGGCATGTCTTTCTTATACTACAAAACGGAACTGAGCAACGGACGCAGCGCGTGTTTATTTATGGGCATGGTGACGTCGGCGCCGATACGGTGGCCGTCGAGGGACATCGACTCGGCGGACGTCAACGCGCAGCGCCCTCTACAGAGAAAAAATTTCCGAGGCCAGCAAGCTGGAAACGTATATCAAAGATAAGGAATACGTCGGAGGAACATCCCGTCGAATGAACGATACCAGGTAAGAAAGTAACTTGTTCATCTGGGGGTAACACTGACGGATAAGGTGGAGTCCCTCTACAAACAAAACTATAAGGGCTTCTTGGTAAAAATCAAAAGGGAGCTAGATCGTTGGAATCCGTTGATGATTTCCTAGTGGGGGCGTATGGTATCGGTTAAGATGTCGGTCCTACCTAAGTTGCATTATCTGTTTCAGGCTTTACCGATATCGATACCCAGGACTTTTTTTCGAGCCCTTACAAGAATGCTACACTCCTTTGTCTGGAGAAGAAAGCCGCCCAGGGTGGCAAGAGGGGTAATGTCGGCATCCCAACAGGACAGAGGCCTAGCTTTCCCACACTTCCTTAGATATTACCAGGCAGGGCAATTATGGGTCCTAAGGGAATGGATGGGGGGAGAAGGGCAGACAATATGGGCTGAACAAGACAGAGCTGTAGCCAGAGCCCAGTTGGGGTAACTTTTATGGAAGGATATACAGACCAGACACTCAAATTTGCGAATAAGCAAAGTCTTGGGAGCCACATTGGAAGCGTGGGATGCCCAAACGAGAAGAGGGGTTATGACGACAGTACCGGGTCCGTTTACTCCCATGTTTAGGAATCCAGTTTTTCCGCCGGGGATGGAGAAGGGGGCCTACGGGAAATGGGAGCATGCTGGGTGGACTAAAATAGGTGAGATGTTTCAGGATAGGGAGGTTAAGTCGTTTGAGATCTGCGCTGGACCTCTGGGGTTGAAGGACTCAGACAGGTTCAGCTATAGGCAACTTCGCCACTGGTTGGTATCGCCTGATATCAAGCGGGCGGCCGAGAGGGACCTTACTCTCTTTGAACAATACACCATAACCAGCTCAGGGTCGAAGAAATTTGTTTCAATGTTGTACAAATTCATAAATGTGCAGTCGGAGGAGATCAAGTGGAGTTATATGATAAAATGGGAACGAACATTAGGGAAGTCAATTGCTAAACAGCAGTGGAAAGACTTATGGGGGGATATTTTTTCCCTGACCTGCTCCATCCAATTGAGGGAAATGTGGGTCAAGATCGCACTGCAGTGGCATTAGACGTCGGAGCGTCTGAATGGGATGTTTCCGAAGGTCTCCAAACTATGTTGGAGGGGATGTGGGGAGGAAGGCTCCTGGAGGCATATATGGTGGGATTGTAAAGGGATGCAGGTTTTCTGGGCTGAGGTGAAATCCCACATGAAGGAGATGTTCCCTTATGTAGACCAAATGGGGGTGCGGGTATGGCTTTGTGGATTGAGGGATCACGCTGCGGAGAATCTCTCTAGGTCGCAATGGAGATCGTTTGCAGGTTTACTTATTTCGGTCTGGTCAGTTATAGCCCAACATTGGAAGCAAAATGAACCTCCGGGGGTCTTTAGCTGGTTGCAGAGGATCTGGTCCCTGATCACAATGGAGAAGCTGTCGCACAATCTACAGGGGTCAGTCGAGTCCTTCACGAAAAGATGGGGGGTGGTCTGAGACTTCCTTCAATCGGACTACATGATGCAATGGTTCCCGCATAGGATCAGGATTTTGGACCTATTTCAGGCTTGAAGGGTATTGGACGCTACCACCATGGGGGAGGGGGGGATGAGAGAGGGGGAGTTGAAAATTTTGAAGTTATCGATGGATGTTATTTTATTTTTTATGTTTCTTATGCCGTAATCAATAAATATACTTTAAAAAAAAAAAGTCAATAGGGACTTTACATGCCCTGGGAGACAGTAGTCAGTCCCAGAGTGTGGAGTCTATGTTTGGGGGTCGCTACGACACCCCTGTGTCACTGCACTGAGGGTGCTGTGTAACACATGTGAATAAAGATGGTTCCTATGGGGGAGAGAAAATCCCATAGGCATTAAACTCAAAAATAGCCTAGAACACACATAGCAAAAATGCCTAAGAGTGGGAAAAAGAGTCTCACTCTTAGCAGGTGAAAAGAAACAAACCCTTCAAATCCAGCAAAGCTGCTGGGGGACTCTATAGGTAAGGGAAATTAGCCATAGAATGAGAATTCTCCCGAACAACCATCACGCTTCTAGCAACCGCCCCTGAGGCTGGCCACCTTCCAGCAGATACACAGGAACAACTGCCTGGAAACCACAGACACAGAAACCGCCGAAGACTCTGCTGAAAAAAGCACCCGCACATTCAACCTAGTTCCATGGAATATTAAAGGCAGCAACCAGCCAACCAAATAGAGGAAAATAATGCAGTATCTACGCCGACATAGAATCGACATAGCTTTTATTCAGGAAACCCACTTGCACCCTACCTCAGAAAAATCTCTGGGCCAGAGATTGGGGCAGCCACAGGTATTTCGCTTCCTATTCCTCCTATGCGAGGGGGGTGGCCATCCTACTTAACAAGACAACTAACTTTAAGCTAATATTGACTCGTAAAGATACTGAGGGCAGATAACTGCTGGTGCACGGGACTATTGAAGGGGAATAAATCATCTTGGTGAACTCCTACGGCCCGAACACAGATGAATCTAATAACTTCGACTGGGTGATGACACACCTGGAATCAAACAGGAGGGCCACAGTCATCTGGGGAAGAGACCTCAATACACCGCTTGAACCCAGCAAAGATAAGTCACACAACACGACGACTCCCCCTTCTAAGGCGTGTCTACAGATTACCAAGATATGCAACGCATACGATCTTAGAAATATCTGGAGATACAAACACAGGGATGCCCGAGAATACACCTATTATTCCTGGGTCCACAAAACCAGCTCGAGACTCGACTACCTCCTTGTATCTTCACACAGTCGGTTTCAATGGGGTGATTGCCAAATCCTTCCCAGATCCTTATCTGACCACTCAGCGGTATCTCTTGAATGCGTCACGTCTCGTGTCAACATCAGCAGACCTCACTTGGAGGTTCAAGCCCAGAGCCCTCCAAGACCAGGTTTTCGCGGACGTACTACGAACTGAAATACTATCCTTTATCGAGGTCAACCAAGGCTCAGTGTCCTCAGCAGGTACACTTTGGGAAACCTTAAAGTGCTTTGCCAGAGGGGTCTGTCTAGCAAAAGAAAACGGGATTCTCAAGCTGGTGAGAAGGGAGCAGACTTCAAGTGAGGCTCACCTTAAAGATCTTGAACACGCACTTTCAGCGGCGAACAACCCCTGGAACCTGGCAGCGCTGAAAGATGAACTAGAAACTTTCAGAACAGCGGTAGACAGAGAAATAAAATTTCTGGTGAGTCATCACAAGATTCGCCGATATGGCGAGGGGCAGAAACCCGGAGCACTACTGGCAAGGCTTGTAGCGGCTGAGAAAAAACCCACAATGGTCGAATCTGTCCTCAACCACACTGGGAAACCCGTCTATTCTGAAGAGGACATTGTTGAAACATTTCGTAAATTCTATCAAAATCTATATAACTTACCACACCGCAGATCCCACCGAGCTGGCACAATACTTGGATGAAATTGAACTGTACTGGACGGCCACTGAACTCCAAGAACCGCTCAACGAACCCATCACTACAGAAGAAATCCTTGAAGCAATTAAAGAACTACCAAATAGAAAGGCACATGGATGAATTTGATAAATCTTTTGCAAATCTCCTGGCTCCACTCTTACTTCAGGTCTACGACGAGGCACTGGCCAATGGCCAACTACCACCAACACTTTATATGGCTAACATAATTCTCCTCCACAAACCCAGCAAACCAAAGGATGACTGTGCCGCATATAGACATATTTCGCTAATAAATCTGGACAATAAAATCTTCGAAAAATTCTCACTAAACGATTGCTTCCTCTGACGCCCGCCATGGTATGGCTGATCAGGCGGGCTTCATTCCAGACAGAAACACATCGTTTGGTATAAGAAGAATGTTCGACGTAATGGAAGCCCTAGACCCCGAAAACCAAGCAGTGGCGATACTACTGGATGCCGAGAAGGCCTTCAATTCAGTCGAATGGCCCTTCCTCTATGCAGTCATGGGCCTCGGCAAGCGCTTCATACAATTAATCTCCCTTCTGTATAAACGACCAACATCACACTAGGTACCAAACACTCAGCTGACATATATTTGCGGAGAGGAACAAGACAAGGCTGCCCTCTATCTGTACTACTATTTGCCCTAGTCATGTAGCCCTTAGCTTCGGATCTCAGGCTCCACCACCTGCACAGAGGCCTTTCTCTAGGTCCTCACAATCTGATTATATCCCTCTACGCTGACGACGTAGCACTCTTCTTGCACGATCACAATGAAAATCTGAACCCGGTGTTGCGTGCAGTACTTAAATTTGGCCATTTCTCGGGACTGAAAATGAACAATTCAAAATCCATGATCTTTCCTCTAACTGCCTCCACCAGGGAATTTCCAGACGACTTTGGTTTCAAGTGGCAGCATTCGAAGGTTAGGTATCTGGGTATCTTTATGACCAGATCCAACCGCGCTATAAGGCAAGACAACTATGAGAAAGCGATGGAGACCATTCAAAATAAAGTAAACTGGTGGAAGGCACTTCCTCTCATACTTTGGGGCAGAATATCCCTGGTCAAAATGATCATCCTTCCAAAACTGCTATACCTCTTTCCAAACATTCCCTTAGTGTCGACACAAAGATTTGTGCAACGTATCAAGAGCATGATCCTAGATCTCATATGGGCGGGCCAAGTAGCAAGAGTGGCATACACCACACTGACTCTTCCTGTAACACAGGGAGGACTCGCCCTCCCGGACATGGAAAGCTACTACTGGGCAGCCCAGGCTCAATTGTTTCTCAGCTACTGGTATGCTATGCACTTCATTAGACCCCATGTCCAAATTGAAAGAGCCTTAGCAACGCCATACCTCCTTCGCGCCGTTGTCTTCGGCGAACTACAAACACCCCGAACACCGATGAACATTGTCTTTACAACGTACACAATCTGGAAAAAGATGGCTAAGAGGAGCGCGTTCCAGACCAGATTCTCCCCCCTTCTTCCAGTGAATCACATTCCGGGAATCCCCATCACCCCAGAAAATGTATTCCAGAGATGGACTGAAAAACTACAGGTGAAAACCATGAGTGATCTCTTTCCGGAAGGCACATTTTTGTCACCACAGCAGGATCAAGAGAAGGGAAGCAGTAATGCCTTAGACACATTTATCTATTCCAGGCTGTGGCAAGCTTTACAAGCCAACATCCCCACATTTCCACGACAACCTCCTACTTGGCCATTACTGCACGGTGCAATACAAGCTCAGGGAGAAGGCCGCCTGGTAGTAAACATCTACAGATCCCTCCTGACAGAAGTGAAGTTGCCAGACTCAGGTCCCAGAAGGAGATGGGAAGAGAACATTGAACGCTACGATTGCAGACGATGACTGGAAATATATATTAAGACTTACCCAAAAAGTGGTGATCAATACAGGAAATAAGCAGATTAATTCTAATTACCTCCATCAGGTGTACCACTCCCCGGCGAAACTGCACGCTCAATGGGCGACGATATCCGCAGCATGTAGCAGATGCGGTTTCCCTGAAGCAGACTTCATGCACCTGGCATGGACCTGTCCTATGGTGGCCGCCTTCTTGAGCTCTGTGTTGGAAAAAACGTCGGCGATAATCGGAACACAACTGAACTTTGAACCGATATTAACGCTGCTAGATTTTACCAAACACCTTCCAAGTATAGTCTGGAAACTGACGAACCTACTGCTCATCCTAGCACATAGAAGAGTCACATGCAACTGGGGGAGAAGCCCGCCACCCAGTCTGCAATGCTGGCTAAAAGATGTCACATTTTGCCAGGACGTAGAATCCAGATTCATCAAGACACTGCCATTACACATTTGCCCTCCTGACATTTGGGGTCCGTACATAGCTTATTTGATTTCGACCTCTGACTAGACTCGCAGACGGCGTCCCCGGCACACAGCCAGCTGTCCTCACCGCAACATGCTGCCATACTTTCAGAAAACACGTAACTTTGATTTTTGTTTTAAGCATCCAGCTTTATCCGGGGGGAGGGAGAGTTAAGAACTGAGAGGGGGACAGGGATCGTGGGGGGATTTTGTGTATGACGACCGGTGCATGGCCTTTTGGTTTAATGTTGTGAAAACCCAATAAAGAAAGTTTTAAATAAAAGAAAAAAGATGGAGGACACCCACTATCAGTTGAAGGTTCTACCCTTCAGCATTGCCTCAGCCCCAAAGGTATTCACAAAGGTGCTGGCGGTATTAGCGGCACACCTGCACAGGCAGTCCATCCCAGTCTATCCTTACCTCAACGACTGCCTCATAACAAGGGACTTGTATGGAACATGCCAGACAAACATCCAGAGGACAGTAGATCTCCTCTTCAACCTAGGATTCTATCAACGAGAAGAAATCTAGTCTAACCCCCAGCCAAGTCAAACAGTTTCTGGCTGCTCTAATTCGGAGAGAAGACGGGCCCGTCTTTCCCTCCAATGAGAGGGTCCAAAACATGCTGTTCGAGATCCCTCACTATCTAGCCAGTCACCAGATGACCGTACGCAAAGCCATGTGACTGATGGGGATGATGGCTTCCTGCATCTACCTAGTTCCACACGCTCGCATGCGCCCCATGCAAGAGTGGCTCTCGAGCCAATGGTGTCAGGCCAGCGGCCAGTGTGACCATCTAGTGGTTGTCTCGGCAGCCTTTGTTCAGTCTCTGCAGTGGTGGTCAAGGGAAAAACGTCTGCAGGGGAAAACCTTCACCACCCCTGCAGTAGAAGCCACTCTCATCACAGACGCATCTATGACTGGGTGGGGAGCTCACCTCCTTCAACAGATGGCGCATGGCATGTGGTCTCCAGCAGTAGCATCCAATCACATCAACCTGTTGGAACTACTGGCTGTGTTCAAAACCCTAAAGGCCTTCCAAACACACCCCCAGGGGAAAACAGTTGTAGTCCTCACGGACAGTACTACAGCCATGTACTACTTAAACAAAAATGGGGGCACTCACTCTCTAGGGCTGTCCAAACTGTCCCAGAACATTTGGAAGTGGGCACTCAAACAGAACATGTTCCTTCTTTCACAACATGTTCCAGGGGAACTCAATCTTCTGGCAGACGTACTCTGCAGTGACTTCCCCCTACCCGTAGAGCACAAGTGGCGGCTACAGGAGGACATTTTACTCTGCGTCTTCAAACAATGGTGCTTTCCAGAGATAGATTTATTCGCCACTCTGGAGAACTTCCAATGCACAGATTATGCCCCCAGGTACCCACAGAACCGCTCCAAGGAGAACAGTCTTTGGATAACATGGTCCGGGAGATTTGTCTACGCTTCCCTCCCTCCTCCACCCTGATTCCCCTACTCAACAGAATAGTGCACATGATGCACCAAGAACTAGTCACGCTATTCCTGGTGGACCCTACGTGGCTTATTAGGTCATAGAATTCGGGCACCTTCAGCTCCCTCAGAGATGCATGAACATACTCAGAGAGGCACGGAAACCTACCACCAGACATTGCTACTCCAGCAAATGGAAGCGCTTTATCTGGTGTAATGTCAAGGGCATCAATCCTATTGTTTGCTCACCTAAAGATTTCATCCTTTACCTTAGATTCAAGATTGGTTTTCAATTCTCTTAAAGTACGCTTAGCCACGCTTTTGGCATACACCACGTCCCAGAGTAAGGTTTCATGGTGGACAATTCCTGTAATTATAACCTTTATGGAAGGGGTAAAAAGACTTCATCCCCCAAACTCCAACCCAGCTCCAGGGGGCGGGACTTGAATATTGTTCTTAACAGACTAACGGGACCTCCCTTTGAACCCATGCACAAGGCTAGCCTTAAAGCACATACTCTTGATATCCTTGCCCCTGTCATGAGAATACGCCTGAAGCCCAAAGCCAAGTGCAACTCCTGGTTCGACTCATACCTCGTCACCCTAAAATGCAAGTGTAGGGTGGCCGAGAGGAAATGGCGTGCTTCACGTACATCCTCTGACAAGCTGGCCTGCCGCCTGCTGCAAAGGCAATACCGGCTCTCTGTCCTAACCAAGAAGAGAGCGCATATCCAAGCCTGCGTCTCTGCGGTATCTAACAACTCGGCTGAACTCTTTAAAATCTGTGAGGAACTGGCTAATCCTGCCGCAGTCTCTACCTCTCCTGTACCCTCCCAGGCCCTCTGTACGGCACTGGCTTCTCACTTCATCTCTAAAACTCAGGCCATCCTGTCCTCTCCTCCTATCCCCTCCCTCCCCAACTCCCCACTCATCCGCTGGCCTTTCTGCAGCCTCCTCTCCTCCCTCCTTCTCTGCCTTTCCCCTGCTCTCCGCAGACAAGGTTTCTAGACAAGTCTGATCTATGAAAGTCTCGTCGAAACAGGTTCACCCCTGTTCCTCCAAAACCATCAAGGACCACATTGACTTCCTGGCTCCTGCCCTAGCTGATTTCTGCAATCACTCCTTCGCCACTGGAGTCTTCCCATCCCCCCTGAAGCACTCCCCTGTACACCCCCTTCTTAAGAAACCCTCTGCCAACCCCTCCTGCCCGGCTAACTATCGCCCAATCTCCATCACTCCCTTCCTGGGCAAGCTCCTGGAGAAACCGGCCATCTCCCAGATTAATCTCCACACTGAATCTGTTGGTTGTCTTCATGACCATCAGTCTGGCTTCAGAGCTGCCGGAAGCATGGAAACTGCTCTCCTGAACATTTGTGAAGTCCTGCTCTCCAACCTTGACTCTAACAACCCTTGCGTCCTCATCCTGCTTGATACCTCTTCTGCCTTTGATACTGTCAACCATGCCATCCTGCTCAACCGTCTCCGTGATAACCTGGGTATCACTGGTCAGGCTCTAGCGTGGCTGACTTCTTTCCTCTCTGACCGATCCTCCCAGGTCCAACTTAGGTCCTTCCTCTCTGCTATCTTTTTCTCTACCTGTGGTGTCCCCCAGGGGTCCAATCTCTCTCCCTGGCTGTTCAACCAATACCTGGCACTCCTGGCCCACCGCATAGCCGCTATGTGCCCCAACTTTCAGTGCTATGCTGATGACACCCAGCTCATCTTCAGGCTACCGTGGGCCTCCTCCCTTACTTCCCTCATCTCTGACTGTCTTGTCTGCTATCCAGAAGTGGTGTGCCGCCAATGACCTCTGCCTTAATGCCAGTAAGACTGAGATTCTCCTCATCGGCACACCCGCTCCCTCCTTTCCGGTAGCTCTCTGGCCGGCCTCTCTTGGGCCCCTTCCTGTTCCCACCTGCAAGGCTAAAAACCTTGTGGTCATCTTCGACGTCTCTAAGAAGTACTACTAGCTGAACCTCCTCGGCAGTATTCTTACTTTCCTCGCCTTCCCCCCAGAAGCTCACTGTCTCCAGAGTCTGGTTCTCTCCAGGCTGGACTAGCAACAGCCTCTTTCTAAATCTGCCTTCTTCTACTCTCCGCCCTCTGCAACTTATCCAGAACAGGACTGCGAGACTTGTCCTTGGCCTCAAGCCCAGGGATCGTATCTCTCCAGGACTGAAATCTCTGCACTGGCTCCCAGTGGCTGCGAGGATTAAGTTGAAAATGCTCTGCATCGTCCACAAGGCCTTCTGGTGCCTGGGGCCTCAATACCTTCAACTCTCTCTTCCTAAATACCTTCCTTCTCTAGCTCTTCGCTCATCTGCCTCAAACTCCCTCAGGGTCAGTAGCTTCTCCAAGCAACAAGTTGATGGTAGATCCCTTTCTTCGGCTGGGGCCTCCCTCTGGAACAGCCTCCCTGAAACTTGAGGAGAATTGTCTTCGGTTTCAGAAGCACCTCAAAACTTTTATCTTTGCGTCTGCTTTTTCTCCTCCTCTCCCTTGCTGACTTCCTGGCTGACACTGAAACTGCACTGGTTATCTGGCCACCCTCGGATCTCGGGCCCAGGTCCCCTCCCCCCTACAGTCCCACTACCAGCACTTGACAGTCTGCACTTACCCTTTCACTTGCCACCAGCTGGCTGTACTTTTACTTATTGTTTATTTATTTTTCTTATCCCATGTACTGCACTTTCCTACCCCCCCCGCACTTCTCCTCCTTCCCTTCCCATGCACTTGCGTGATCTGAAGGACACTTGGCCTAGTATGATCGTTGTCTGTCCTCCCTCTGTTCCCCCTCCCTTGCCTCGTCGCGCCTTGAAACACTTGTGTATAGGTATCATATATCACCTACAAGACCGCCTTCCTGGTGGTGATCACCTCTATAAGGAGAGTTGGTGAACTGCAGGGCCTTTCAGTTCAGGACCCATTCGTCACGATTCACAAAGACAAGGTGGTTTTGCGCACACACCCTCGCTTTGAGCCCAAATTTATCTCAAAGTTCCATGTAAACCAGTCCATAGAACTACCCAACTCTTTCCAGAACCACACTAACGTGGCTGAAAGAAGCCTCCATACACTGGATGTAAGGAGAGCGGTTATCTACTATCTGGAAAAGAAAAAGCCACTAAGAAAGACAAACCAGTTCTTAGTCTCAGTGGCAGCTGATAGAGAAGGAGTCCCTGGCCCTCATTACGACCCTGGCGGAAAGTGACTGACCGGACCGCCACAGCGTAAATAGCGTTTCCGCCATTGCACGAAGGAGCAAAGTGCGGCCCATTCCGACCCATCGGGCACGAGCACCACGGCATGGCGGAAGTGCAAAGTCCGCGATGGCGGAAATGACCCCAAAACGGCCCACACCGCCGCCGTACGGCGCCCTAGGTGCAATACCGCCACCCATCTCAGCGGACACCGCAGTGAGCGCCAACCGGAAAGTACGGTGACCGTAAATATACGGAAACGGAAGTAAAAACATGGGCCCGGAACGGGAAACATCCCGCCGTACACCTATAAAACCACAAAATCCACACAACCACTAAAAACACTACCCTGAGACACACCCCAACCCGTCATCCACCCTAGCGAAACCAAGAAAAATGGGAAAAGTAGCGAAGAAAGCGTGCGACCGCAAGCGGCAGGTCCACTTCTCCCGTGAGGAACTCACCGTGCTAACAGAGACCCTCCAGGAGAATGCTGCCGTCGTCTTCTCCACGCAAATGACCAGGACGGCACTTGCGAACAAGAAGGCCATATGGGCCCTGGTGGCACAGCGTGTAAGTGCGGTGGGGACCGCACCCCGCAACCCACAGCAATGCAGAAAGCGATGGGACGACCTGCGGATACGCGTCCGTAGCATACTTTCTGCCAACCGCAACATTGCCACAGCCACCGGGGGAGGTCCTGAATCACCCATCAAGTTGACCCCCTGGGAAGAAATCTGTGCCTCCACCATTGGAATGGAGAGCATAGAGGGAGTCGGAGGGATGGAGAAAGGAGTGCAGACATCCGAAGAATCAGGTAGGTGGCCCAAATAAAACAATGCTAAATCCACAATTTCCAATCATGTGAAGTACCATGTGTCCCCATAGTGCAACAGAAACACATGTCCAGGAGAACGTCCACACACATTGGCCTGATAGCGCACTTTAAAACTCACAATAAATACATAAATAATTAAAAACCCCTAAAACACCCACTACACGTGCAGCAGGCACACCCTAACTGCAGGCTGCCAAACAACTGCACCCTCACTCCACACACAAATGAAAGCACCTCCAAGGCCCCGACCCAAATCACCCTCAGGTACCACCCCAATGCATGTGATACAATGCCATTCCAATTCCCACAGACCCATTAATAACCCTCGCCCTCCTTTACTCCACCACAGGGTCCGATCCAAACGACGAGCATCAGGACACCCCTACCAGCACACCTGCAAAGAGGGCCAAGACCAACGGCCAAAGACCCTCCACCTCAGCTGCACGGATCAAGACACGGCAGCAGCACAAATCAGGTGGCAGCACAGAGGAGGGAACATCAACAGGCACCCCAGCAGCCAGCATGCCCACAACACCACCACCACAGGTCCCCCCAATGGATGCCACAGAAGGCACTGCCTCTGGTGGCAGCAGCACCATAGGTGACACCCCATTGATGGCAGCATGCTCCGACACAGAAAACGGGGATGTCGAAGTCAGATCCATCCATGACCTGTCCCAATCCCCCTGTCTGTCCCATCCCGTACACCATGAGGATACCACGCAGGGGCACCCACAAGACGACGACTGGCCATCCCCCACAAGCCCTGTGGCAAGGCAACATGAGGTCACCAGCCCCTCTGTGACACCACTGCAAATGGCCATGGCCCAGCAGAGGCAACAGTCCCTCGACCAGTTAATCGTGCAACAGCAGCAACTGGCCACGCTCCTCAAGGACCATGCCGATGAATGTGGGGGCACTAAGGCAGACATAGAAACATCAACTGAGACACTTAGGGCAGAAATGGAGAGAAGTACAGAGACACTAAGGGCACAAATGGAGAGTAGCACCGAGAGCCTGAGAGTGCAAATGGAGAGTAGCACCGAGAGCCTGAGAGTACAAATGGAGAGTAGCACCGAGAGCCTGAGAGTCCAAATGGAGAGAAGCACCGAGAGCCTGAGGGGGGAACTGCATGCGACGTCCAAAGATGTATGTGCCGAACTTGCCGCAGTGCGCCGTGTGCTCACTGAGCTCTCACAAACCCTTAGGGACATGCATGGACGTGAGCAGGCAGAGACATCATCCGTTGCAAGTTCCGTCCAGGGCAGCCCCCAACGTAGATCTGGGAGGAACCTGCGCTCCACAGGCAGGGGTGCCCCTGATACCCGCAGAGGGGGCTTGCAATAGCGACTGCCCACTGACGATGAGCATCTTTGGACACTGGTGTTTGGGGGGGAGGTAGGAGGGTGGAGGGGGTGTTTTGGGCTCACTTGGGTGGCGGGTCGATAGGGTGTTCAACATGATATCACATATGCCATAAACAATGCACGATCAACCAATGAGATGTGTGGACAATGATCTTTGTGTACTAGGCCATCATAGGCGTACAGTCCATATTGTGCATGTACCAGACACACACAGTGCCACGAGTACCGTGTCCATGTATCAGCCACCAGGTGTGAGTGCTAGAAGCATGCATCAATGAGATGCTGACGAATGTCACGGCCCTCCGGTGCCTCGCAGACTCCTTGAGGTGCTGCCACATCCCCACCCTCATCATGACCATCTTCAGGTGCTTGCAGTTCTGCGTCAGGGGGCATGGGCACATTTCTACGTACGCACATGTTGTGGAGCATGACACATGCCATGACCATCTTTGCAACCTTCTCATGGCGGTACAGGAGTGCCCCGCCAGACCTGCTGAGGCAGCGGAAACGAGTCTTCAGTAGGCCGAATGCCTGTTCAATGACTACACGGGTACGTGAGTGTGCATGGTTGTAGTCCTCCTCATGCTGGTCCCGTGGGTTCCGGACTGGTGTGAGGAGCCATCTCTTCAGTGGATATCCAGCATCACCTGTATGTGGACGATAAACGTATGATGTGGAATGCCATTGCTACGTACGCACACACCCCCCCCCCCCTTCCTGCCAGGTCATTGCCGAATCACATACCCCACATCATCATGCATGAAATGAGACTCACCGAGTAGCCAGGATCTGTTCCCTGCGTGTCGCTCCATGTAGCGTGGTATTGTAGAGTTCCTCAAGACCATAGAATCATGGGTTGATCCAGGGAATCGGGCACAACAATGTGTAATGATCCTGTTGGAGTCACACACCATTTGTACATTCAGGGAATGGAATTGTTTTCGGTTGCGGTACTGGGCCTCCATGGCATGTGGGATGACCAATTCCACATGGGTGCAGTCGATGGCACCAATGCAACCCGGTATGCCGGCAAGTGCATGGAATCCCACTTTTGTGTTGGTAATTTCCTGCTCCGAGCGTGGTAGAGAGATGTAGTCGTCTGCGTGCTGCAGGAGGGCATCGAGCACTTGCAATAGTGTCCGTGAGAACAGTGGCTGAGAAATGCCATGCAACTGTCCGACTGTGTGCTGGTAGGTGCCTGTGGCCAGGAAGTGGAGTACAGACACCACCTTCAGTAGGGGTGGGATGGCGGTTGGGCTATCTATCATGCTGACAAGGTCAGCCTGTGTCATGTCCACAATGGCGGCTATGGTGTCCCGGTCCAAACGGTAGAGGGTGTGGATCTGCTCATCAGTGAGGTTGAACGGATGTGCTCGGAGGCGTGGGATTGCGGGCTGCCTGCGTGGTGGTAGTGGCTGTGCTGGCGGCCCTTGCTGGCCCTGCCTTGGCCTCCTCCTCCTCCTGCGTCTCCTCTGTGCGGCCAGTTGTAGTTGGTGTTCGTCTTCTTCTTGGAGTTGGAGTACTTGCAGTGCTATCAGGTCCCCCAGGGCCAACATCGCGAGTCCTGCCGGTAGCATTTCGGAGTGGGTGTGGTTGTGGGAGGAGACTGGGTGTGCAATTTATGTGTTTTCAGGCTGTATGGCCTCCACCTGTGGTGATTCATTCCACCTGTGCAAACTGCTCTCCCCTTTGGCCGAGCACGTCCCGCACACAATGCTGCAATTCGAGTAATGGCAGCTTGCTATTGCAATCATGTATTTGTACCCGATGGCCGTGTAACATTGGTTGATATGTACATTCGGCTATGGTCCCATTGTTTCACATACAATCTTTGCAGTCGCGAACAGACTTGTGAAGGGTCAGTGGAACGTAGTACTCGAGTAACGGTGGGCCCTCATGCATCACTGTACCGAGTTGCACCGACGGGTGGGGCGTCCCATTTGTGGGTGAAGGCAGTTGCCATTTTCACACACAGCCGCACTAGATGGATTAATTTGTGATTTGAAACGGCCACAGATGCCTTTTCGACGTGATGTTGCAAATGAGGAATTCGAAGGGCGGCGCTTTCGGTTTTCAGCTAGCGGCGAGGAGATGCCCACAGGTCTGACTGCAAATATAACGTTCTATTGTTCAATGTCCTTGAGACAGGGGCCATGGCGAGGATGCAATGATTGATATGAATAGTTTGGGATGCGCAATAGCGACGTGGGCGATGAGGCCGGACGTTCCCAAATACATGTTACTTCACAACACTGGAATTCCGGGCTGGGGCACTGTGGATTTTGCAGGCTGCATAACGCACAGACTCAATGGATATTTCTAATGTTATGTGAGTAAATATTCAGGCGTTTTTATACCGGGATGAGGGAATGATGAATGGATGCATGGGCAGATGATTTGATACAGAGTTTGCCATGTACAGGGCTTCTTGGAATCTGTCCGCCTCCCCTGCGCTATGTGATGCAGGGCTGCCATAGTGGGACCATCGTCTATCTGGCCTTGTTGAGCCCTCCCTGTCTCGACGCGCCTTCAGACACTTGTGTCCATGCACGTTAACATTCCCATCTGATGGATTCTGTTTTCACAGACGCATGCACAGGTACACTCGTTTGTGATGGTGTTTGCACCTCGATATAGATGGTTATGAGTCGCAAGTGGTTTTGGGGTGGTGATGATCCTTTGGAGTGGGCTAGCATGCATATGGCTGTGGATTTAGTGTGATCATTGAAGTGAGTTGTTCGAATGTAGTTCTGATGGCCATTCTGTTCTTTTTCTTTTCTTTTGGTTGACAGGTATCTCCTCCCCTTTTGCCACTGCCATCTGTATGCCACTCCTGCAGATGGCTTTTACTCCCGACACCTGCTGCTTGGTGTTAATCAGTGGAGCAGCATTACGATCTTATGGGACGATCGCCAATGGGCCACATGCCCTTACGCAGTACTAGTGGCTCGGAGCAACATTTCGGCCTTTCAGATGGACTAGTGCCTCCCCATTGGGACGGCCCTGCGGTTCTGTGCGCTTCCATGTTGCCTTTTCGTACGTGAATGTGGCTCTGTGTACCATGATGGAACAGGGCGTCACACAAGTAGTAGCTGGTCATTTCTTGCGGATGCAGCCCACAATGGTGAAATGTGTTTTGGAGTTCATGGCCTAATGGCTGTATGGGCTTGGTGATTTTGTTGTGCATTAAATTTCTATTCTGATATGGGCCGTGTAGCGTTCTTCTTTGCAAGTGATGTGGCATATTCCTATTTGGGGAGCGATGTATTGTGAGGAGATCTGCATTGGGTTCCAGCTTCGGAGTTTAGTTGCGTGGTACTGTGCTGGGCGCGTTTGCCTACGAAGCCCAGTGAGGTCAGGGATGGGGGCTGCCAATATGACTGTTTGAATGTTGTCATGCTCAGGGGCGGGGGATTGGGTTTTGTGTAACAGATGCCGGTCAGCCAGGTGGACTGGTGGAATGATGTGATTTTCGGAATATTGCTGGTCACAGGTGCCTGTGTTTGCGTGCGTTTCTTGGTGGGGAACTGTGGTCATGTCCATTGGGATGGCTTCTGTATTCGTGCCATCTGTGCCCTGCAGCTCCCATTGGCCCCTCTTGTGATTCTTTTGTTCGTTGGCATGCATGGGTGACTTGTACATTTCACTGGTTGCATTGTGACTTCATTGCACCTACGGGGAGTTGTACTTTGTGGGCAGGGAGCGGTGTACAGGCACTCAGTGGGGGCGTTTACGGTTGATTCGCGATGCCGTACTTCTCGCCATGGCGGAATGGTACTTTCCGCCGTGCTTGATGGCGTTAGGTACATGTCCGCTAGGGTCGGAATTCGCGTACCGTTGCGCCATGGTGGTATTTACGGTTTGGCATGGCGCGCGCGCGCGTACTTGGTGCAGTTAGCGTTGGCGTTCACTACGGTGTCGCTAATGGCATCGTACTTTGCGGTGACGGGTCATAGTCGCACCGAGCGCTATTCGATGGCGGTATTGCATTTCCGCCATCGTTTTTCGATTTCCGCAAGGGTCGTAATGAGGGCCCCTGTCTTTAAATCAGCTATTTCTAAGTGGATCGTAAACTGCATCGCAGTGTGTTGCACTCTTGCCAAGAGAGATCCACCCTTCACGCCTAGAGCACACACTACTCTGGGCACAGGGGCTAGCATGCACATTCTCTACACTTGCACGTTCTCGATGTCACTGAACCTAGTAAGATTGTTGTTTTGTCCTCCCTTGTTCCCCTTCCTTGCCTCGTCACGCTCTGAAACACTTGTGTATAGGCGCAATACAAATAAAATATCATATCATACCATAGCATTCATTGCAAATGTTCCTCTAGATTCCATTTGCAAAGCAGCAACCTGGAAATTTGTACACACCTTTACACAACACTACTGCCTGGATACACACTCTAGGTCTGATTCTCAGTTGGGACAAGCGGTGCTAAGACATCTCTTTGCTACTCTGCCTTCACACATCCCACCACCATCTCTGGCTACTGCTCGCTAGTCTATGCACTACATGTGATTCTAAGCAGATTCACAAGCATCTGACGACATGCATTACTCACCGTAATAGCATTTCTGATTATTGTATCTGCTTAGATTCACATGTGCCCCTGTTTCCTCCCCTCGTGGAGTAGAAGGAACATATACTTCTTACACCTTCGCTCTTCTGTATTAGCTCACACAATCTATACGGCTCCCTCACGGCAGAAAAAAACAACCGGTGGGACCCAAACGCGTGAGGGATTTTGGGTACACTACTTGTCACGTTGGGGATAGTGTTACAGTCACACCCGTGTTGACATCCTTTTCGATCTTCAAAAGAAAGATGCAACACTTCGCGATTTCCACTAGATGTCAGACTATATGCACAGCATGTGAATCTTAGCAGATACAATCATCAAAAATGCTATTACGGTGAGTAATGCATGTGATAATGCGCTTAATAACACAGACCAGTCTAAACGACCAGGTTTCGAACCTGTGTTGTCTTGCTTCCAAGACAAACGCATTGCCCCTTAGCCATCCTTCTGGCCCTCTTAGAAGAGGCGTGGACTGGTGTCAAGGTACAATGAGGCCCACATAAGCACACAACAAAATATAGAACAGAGTGTTTTCTGAAAATATATATACTATTTGTTGGAGATAATGCATCAGCTAAAAAATAGTTCAAATAGCTACTGTTGGTGATGTCAAATAGACCTGAGATCAAGAAGGATACCAAAGCCAGGGAATTGTGTTCAAGGATTGTATTCAGGATTGACTACCACCAAGGGGTAGCTGAAGTACCAGGGGATCTCGCCAACCAAATAACCATCAGGACAGCTCTCCTTAGTCTCTACTTGTCCTTTGTGGCTCTGGTAATGCTAACAATGTCCTACCCAGTCACTCTGGGCTGGTGAGGCTTGCCTGGCCTTTAGCAAATTTTACTGTCTTTTCAAAATCATAATTTCACGTTCAATGTTATAGTTAACATACGGATATCATGCGGATATGGGCACATCAGTCTGTCAATATAAGCAGATGACGGGGCAGGCAGGTAGAGGGTGGGACATAGCTCCACAGGTCTCTGTTGAATCTTCAGCTTCTATGGTGTTCTCCCCTTGGCCCTCTTTGTTGTCAGTGTATTCTCCATTATCACCTCTGGCACCGCTACCCACCATCTGGTCCAGACTAGGCAGAATTGGTCTGCCAGAACCTTCCTGCACTGGCTAACTACCCATATCTTGCTAGCAACTCGCAGGTTTGGATCCCTGGCGCAAACCTTTCCTCCTCACCCTGGGTGTCCCAGACCTTCCCTAGTTCTTGTTCACTTCCCTACTACCACATGTTGCCACCCAGCCTCATTCTCGTCCCCACTTATTTCCATCACTGGTGATCCCACCTTCTGCTCAGTATCCACCTCCTCCGTCCTATCATTGGTTGTTGCTACCTCCTTTGTGGAAATGTTCTCTTAGGGGTTTGCCTCCTCTTTCGCCTCCCCAGTTATCACCCTCTCCTTTGGACAACCATGTGATGTTCCCGCCTACTTCCTCCAAGTGTTTGCACCTCCACCCACATGGTCACCATCTTCTCCACACTAACTCCTCCCTCCAAAGTCACCTTCTCCTCCACACTATCCCAATGTGCTGATTTTACTGTACCATCACCCCTCTGTGTTCACCACCTCATCCCTACTATCACCTTGAGTTAATATTTCTCCAGCTTCCACACTACCACCTTCGGCTGATGTTATTGCCTCTTCCGTACCACAACTGCTGGGGTCACCACCTCCTCCACACTACCCTCTGAACTCTAACTGATGTTACCACCTTCCCCCTTTAATTCTCCTCCGTTATTACCACCAGCTCCACTGCTGCCACTCCTTCAACTTCTTCTTTTTCATCAACTGCCTTCTTCTCCACTGCTCTCCAACCTGTAACCTTTACCAAACTGGAGCCTCCTGCAACCCAAACTGCCAGAGGGGACTGCCTCAGCTTTATGCTGTTGTCCCATCTCCCTGGGTGGGACTTTTAGCGAGGGTCTGCACCTGTGGCTGGGTATTTGAAAGAGGGCTGTGTTTTATTGCTGTTTTTAAGTGTACCTGGGGTGGGATGCTTTGGACAGTGGGTTTTGGCCAGGGGGATGGACCAAACCTGCAATCGCACAGGCCTCCATCTTGGATCTTTGTTCCTCTTTTCTGACGTGTCAAATTGAGCTATTTTGTGCTTCTGGCGTGTTGCTGGACATCAACTGGTACGGTTTTTTAGTCCTTCGTTTCCTTTTTTGTATTGGGCATTCAATGAACTGGAAACTTTGTGTCTGATGCAAGAACTCCTACCTGGAAACAATGCTTCTGTGAGTTTTCTTTCAGCAATGAACATCAAGCTTCAGAAAATCACATTCTGTTTGTGAGACGTCGAAGTTGGTTGTGGGACTCGCGAATACTGTACATTCACTTCTTTGATGTTTAATCTGCAGCTGCGACTGTGTTTTTAGAACCCTTGGCATGATGCCAAGTTGTTAATGGCGTTAATCGCCCACTTGGGGGAGTTCATGCCCAAGCTGACAAGTTTACAAGTCTTTTGTGATGTTTCTGGCCAAGTGGGCTGCTACCGACTGTTCACGCTCCTCCACTCATCCCAAGCTGGCTGATTACCACTGTAATAAAGCTGGATTGGACAAGAGGATGTGCTGACTGAAATGAAGTTTCACAGATGTGAATTCTAAAACGTGACTGGAGTTATGAGTACCCAAGAACACATATGTGAAATGTAGTTGTAAATGCATAGAGAGGGGGTTCCAGCAAGAGTTATTCATTTAGACACTTGAGCATGGCCACAGTGATTAAAACCATAGCCTGGCAAGACGTGGTTAACCATAATATAGTACAGTGGGTTCGGGACCTGCTGCAGCAATCTGTGGATGCAGGTCAAAAGTTCTAGTCCCAGGGGTACCAGTTCGGACCACTATTATTCTGTAGTATTCCATGTGCAGGGTGATAACGTAAGGACACCTGTTAAAATTAAACAGTAGTGATTCCCGTGCTTTGTATATAAACTGTCAATAATAATGTTCTTACTCAAATAAGACGCCCGCAATACGAAATCCATTTCTTAACCTTAAACGCGTTCTCTGGCCCATTGCATGTGTAGCCAAAGCACGTTATCAACGTTTAACAATCTACATATTCTTTATTTCCCTTCTTTAGAAATAGCAGCTACGGTAAGCCACCCTTACATAGATCAGCGCCTCAGATTTTTCAGGTGTGCACCAGGCATGTCATGCTGCATGTTAAAACCATGCTTATCAGACACCTTTCTTTGGTTTCAGGTGACATTAATTTTATGACTAAATATATTTGACTACTACCATCCTGAGCAATGTTAACCCTGGCTTCAAAGGAGTGACCAGCACAAAAACCAGGTTCTCTTGAATAGGATGTGATCGCTTTGCTAAGTGCCTCATGCCGGGCCCCCTCACCAATATTATATATGAACCTATCTGCATCATGGGCTTGTGTGAAGGCAGTCTTCCTCCACCAGCATGCTTATCACACAAGTTATATCTGAATTTGTTACTGTTGGCATGCCCTGCTAAATCAATTGGCTTTGCTGGGCAGCATAATAGGCACAGTAAGTTGACAACAGCAAGCAACAGCAGATTCTGCAAGGCAATGCTTATCTCTGTGATCTATATCTGGCCTTTAGATACATGTCTCTATGATGTGACACAATACTGGTCTCGCACAGCTTGTGAAGGCCATTCAGGACTTGAGAGGCCAGCACCCATCTCCTGTATCCTGCAGTCTGCTTGCCAATGTGCACCAGCTGCCACAATCACAAGTTATAAAAGAGCGGGGTTGAGGTATGGAGATTTTGTCTTTGTGCATTTGTGCCTATGTGTGGGAGCAACTACCTCTGGTGAGGTGCTTGTGTGTTGTGTATACACCTGCCTCTCCGGGGATGTAGGTTTTTTTGTGAGTCGCTTCTTTTTGTGAGTTTTTGTCTGCACCTCTGCCAACCTGTTGGTTTACATGTGTGAGACGTAATCGTCCAAAAAGACAGGAAAAAAAAGTATGCCATATTTGTATGAATTTTGACTATACGCAAATCTCGTATAGCCCAAAAATTCGAACTAATATGCCATACAAAACACTACAGTTAAGAAGGGCAGCGGATGCTGCCGGAGTGTCCCCTGAACCCTTCTTCACTGTAATGTGAGCAGGGGTCGCAGGGGTGTAGGAGATCCATAAAATCTGTCGGGGACAGAGGACACCTTGGGACTTTTCTTTCTTTTTTAAATGTATTTATTGTTTTTTAGTCAAAATGTATTCAGTTTCAACGGAAGTAAAAACCAGTTTGTGTTGAGAGGTTCAACGAGGAAAACATAGCTCCGAAACAAACATAAATGCTCAAAATGCTTCGAAAATGTCATCATTCAAGTTCCAGCCTCAGTCTAAACACAAGGCAGGATCAAAATGTATTGAAAGAGTCAGTGGGGGAAAAAACAGCTCCAGAGCAAGACCTAGTGCTCAAAATGCATTCAAAGAGTCATCAGTGGTGAAATAGTAGCCTTTAGACGCATAGGAGAGAGGGACAAACTAGCTCCGAAAAACACATACACGTGATGCTCAAAATGCATTGAAAATGTCATCATTCAAAATCCAGCCTGAAAACTACAAGGGAGTATGCACACGTGTTGAATGGATCAAAGGATGGTAAATACAAGCTCCAAAACACTCAGAAAAGCTAAAATGCATTGAAGATTTCATCAGTGAAAAAGCCTGTAAACAGCAGTACATTTTGATCCTGCCTTGTGTGTTCCTACCAGGAAGTGTTAGAAATGCATCAGAATTCGAATTTCCAAAAAGCACAGAAACTAAATGCATAATGTGGCTGTAGAGTTGTTAGAAACCTTCCAGAATTATTTACCAAAACGTGAGGTGAGAGGAAGGGAAAGGACACAGGATCAGTTTAGCGTCTAAACCAGAGAGCAGGGAAGCGAGTGGTTGCAACAGGCAGTTCAGTGAGCAGGGACAGAAGAAAGGAAGAATATATACGTACCTCAAGAGCAGCAGAAAGCAGTCTTCTAGACTAGTCCCTGGGTTGGACTTGTTCTTAAATTGAATACATTGTGTGTATGGAAAATCTAACAGTAACAGTCATGTGTTAATCAGCTTACAGTCCTCAGTTCCTGTGAGTAGAGGACAGACACCCAATGTGTTGAGCTACTTTCATCTGGCAGCACAGAGCCAGCAGCATGCGCAAAGTAATTGGCCCTCAAGACTTCTCTTACGGCAAACACCATGCAAGGGGTTAGTCACTCCGCTTTTAGTTGAAAAGAGTGGAGGCACAAACCTGTTGCCAACAATTCATGATGGTGCCTGCTTTTTCCTTTGCCCACAGCAACACATTTCCACACACTCGCAGTATGTTCACCCTTTCCATCCCACTTTCGGTATTTTGTCCACCCCTCTATCCATCCACGTGCGCATCGATCTTTCTGTGTCTGCCTGTAAACCTCCTCATCGCTTCACCTCTCCAGATCTCTTCTATTGCCTCTAATCCTCTGTGTGTTTACTTCCCCAAGCTGGCATACCATCTACAGTGTCTGTCATGTTGCTGGCTCCCTCCTCCACGAACCCAGTCTCCACACTGCATGCCACGTATCCTATATGGCTCCTGTCCCAGGCAGTTTGTTGCCAAAATTTGCGAACACCAAGCCTGTACCGCAAAAAAAAAACACATGGCACCGGTGCAATATTTGTTATCTGGCCTCATTGTTAAAGTAAAACGCAGTCAGTGAACAATTTCGGAGCTGGTTGTGCCTACTGCACTCACTGGTAGAATAGATATAAGGACTGTCCTTTTCCCAGGGCAGTCTAAACACATTCGCTATTCCTCACTGGCTGCCGCTGCCCCGGTTACCCTCCTCTTTTGGTCCGCTTCAGCCTTCAGCCTACTAGAGTTTCTTTTTTTTTCTTTTGTGGGCCAAGGACCTTTTGAAGTTATTCAAGGCACGCCCTGCTGCAAATAAAACTTCAGGAATCGGAAACATAACCACACAGGTCTGGAGCACTGCTACTGTACAATGCCGACAAGAAAGCACCAGGAGCCCCTCACCGCTGCCCCCCCTCCCCAACGCACCTCCTCACGTATTCCCCTCAGTGCCAAAGGGCATATCAAAGCCCCGCAGAAATCGTCTGCAGAGGCAGCGCCGCGGGGACAGCAGCAGCATCCCTGACATTTGGCCACCATCTTCAGCTGTGGATGCTGGGAGGTGTCACACCATCTACCTGATGGTCTTAGAGCTGAGGTCATTAGCATGCAGGGCGGCAGACGCTGTGACAAAGAGTGGCCGCTCATCCCGCTCTCAGGTCACGTAGGAGCTCATGAAGTGTCTAAGAAGGAACGCAGAGAACATGGAAAAAACTCTACTAGTGCGAGACAAATGAATACATGACAGACCGATGCAGGGGTGGACTGGGGACCAAAGGTGGCCCCATATTGCACATTTTCAGCAAGCCCAACCCTTTTCCTACATAAAATAAAAAAGGTTACCACGCTAGGCCCAGGGTGCAGAGGCCTACCAGGAAGTCTCCAGAGTTCCCTATAGGCCAGTCCACCCTTGGATAGATGGTATGTCGTGTTAACCTTTATGGGAAAGCCAAAGCAACATAGGTGAGCTGTAGATAGTATCACAAGCTGTGCTCACGCGCTTTCGAAGTGCCACTAATTTCTTTGACACAAACTAGTGACGCAGTGGAAAGAAGGGACGGCATCTTGGGAAGAGAGCTAGCATGAGAGTGAAGGCAATGAAGAGGGAGTGATAGGGCAGTGAGGGAATAGCGACAGAGGTGAAGGAGGGTGGTAGAACATTGAGAACAATATTGGGAGTAGATAGAGGGGAAGACAGAGAGACAAAGTAACTGGGGTGCAAATGTTTGCCCTAGGCAGAAAACAAACCGTTTTGAAAGTGACACTGGGACAGAGAAAGAGCAGGATTTCAAAATAAAGGGTGTCTCACCGTTGTCTCCAAGCCTTGGAAGCCTAACAGCACGTGTCGCTGCCTGCTGGCTTCTGAAGGTGAGGAGGAGGCTGGCAAGCTGCGCAGCAGTGCACTGCGCCCTCCAGCCCAGCCTGGGCTGGCACGTGCCGTATTCCCTTGGGGTGGAGGAGGAGGGAAATGCAACTCTTGCTTGTGGTCCTGTGTTGTTCTCCTCCCCCTCCCCCACTGTTGTGTGAATCATCATGCCATGGGAATCGAAACCACAGCCCGTGCCTACTGCGTGCACATGATGGCACACACAAACTGGGAACTGGGGGCTATAAAGGCCATTGTATTCCCCCCACTTAAGATTGTGGGGGGAGGTTTGTCCCCCCATGTCCTACGCCCATGCACAGGGGTGTCCCCCGCTCCCGACTCAATAAAATATATATTTTTTAAAACAAAATCAGACCCTGCGGCGCCGGTTCCCATACACGCAAGTGAAGGGTACCGGCGTTGCAGAGGGCTGTTGCTGACGGTGGCACACAAGGAGGTGTGCTGCCCACAGGTAAGTAAGGGGTTGGGGGCAAGGGCAAAGTCTGAAATGCTCAGGGGAGAGAAGACCGAAAGTTATTTTCGGAAAAATAATCTTCAGTCTTTTCTCCCTCGAACATTTCAGCTACGATTTTCTAACCCAAATCTGTGTGAGACTAACATAACAGTGTGTGGTTACTGCAAATTGTGGAACTGAGCAAATGTGCATCATTGCCATATTTTGTGCATGTGAACGATATCCAGTCTTCTTGACCGAGTAATGTTCACGCAGCCTATTTTTCACTGCATTTTTTAAAAGCAAAAAATTGATTTTAGGTGTCGGTGGGTATAGATTGGATGTGGGAAGGTGAGTATCGTGAGGGTCTCTTCCCCTCCCCAGCGTTGAAAAAATATTAAAAAAAATGTATGGTTACAAAATTATCGGCGAGGCATTGTTCGGTAAGAACACATGTGGGCACTAGACAAAATATGTGCTTACGGTGGCATTGCATGCAATTTGTAATTTTAATGGGGCATTGTGGGGGATGGTAATAGATGCCAAAAGACATCATGTAGATCAGTGATTTCCTAATGTAGTATTTCTTTTTTTTAATCTTGGATATGCAATGAACTGAGGCTATTCTATTTAATAGGAGGACTGCACATATAAAGCCTCTAAAACGGATTATGCAAACAATTAATTTCTAAATATACAGAAATCAACATCATAAATCACACATCCTCTGGAGATTATAATATTACCTGAAAGCAGAATGCAAAGCCTACATACAGAGACTTGTGTAACTGCTACTGTTGGGTGTCTTGACCCACGTTCAAGTTATTATGCTGCAACATTTGGGGCTGTGGGCTCGAACTCCAAGATGGCCGAAAAAGCCCACATTGTGCCAGAATCCAGGAGAACCGTGCAGTTTTGCGCACACCAAAATGGTCGCCGGACCTGCCACCCACCAGTGCAAAGAAAGATGGTTCTGTTCAAAATCAGTTTTTATTAATGTCAAAAATTGCTAAGATCATGGGCCCGAAACCACCAAACAAAAATCCAACTCTGGTTGAGTGTTTTACTTTACTGCAGATCCACATCAATGCCATGCCAAGCAAGGATCATATACTATCAAGTAAAATCCTTTCTTTTTGAAATGTATTAATTCAAGAAGGCTGTCAAAAATAGGTGCAGTACCGGCATTGGACACTAGCCGGCGCTAGCGATCTAAACTCTGATAGAACTGTATTTCAGGAGTTGCAAAAGGATCCTGAGCTAGCTGGGACTTCAAAGGCTTGCTGATTAATGACAATTCTTAACACCTGCTTTCCCAGAAGGCAGTCTGATTCAATTAACAGTTCAGAGACCCACACAACAGCCCAGGATATCACATGTCCCTGTTGATTGAGAGGGAGGAGCTCCCCTGCAGCCTGCAGGACACAACACAATAGACCCTTTCAATTGAATAGAAATGCAGATTAGGGTGTAACTGTCTACAGCTGCCCTGCCAGGAAGGAGAGGCCAGTGATCTCTGACTCACCAAGATCTGGGGGGCGGGCCAGACTGGTATGTGAATTCAATTAAGGGCAAATGTATGTTTGATTAAATTGCTTATAACATCTTGTGTTAAGCTCACATAAATGTACAATTTGGGGGTCCTTAATATGGAAAATGCCCTCACGAATTGAGACCAAACTCCACTTTGTTCGGTATTCTGGGACCGAACCCCGCTATTTATTAATATTGCAGACACTGTGTTTAGGATAGAGACATAGTAATTTCCAGTAATATGCTCAGGGAAGGGGTGCAGGTCTGTGTACATTTTGAGGAAAAACCAATATGGCGAAAGTCACTAAAAAGTACAAAATGTTGACATTTTTGAACCCAGGCTCTTAGGGAGATCAGAGTTGGGCAAGGGTGTATCTTAAATTAATCTGTGGTATGTGTTTGTAATTTCAACGACGTGTGTACCTGGGAAACCTGTTAGTTATGAAAAATTCATTTTCTAAGTAAAAGCAAAGGGGCGTTTCTTCAATAGATTGTAAAATGGTAGCACTGGATGACTCACTCTGACTCACTCTGACACACCATCCCTTCTCAAATCAGGTCACAGAGAATCCTTGACCTATCAAATCATGAGGGTTGGGCATAGAAAGTCAGCCTTCCCACCCACTTTCAAAACACATAAAAAGAGACTGCTTTGGACAGGCAAGACACTCACTTTCCATTTTCTTGCGAAGCACTCTGTCGGACTAGACAATATCCAGAAGGACCATCTCCAGAACTTAGAATCCAGACTTCAGAACTTTTTCAGCAGGCCTCAAAATCTTTTGCAAATTATTAAAACAGCCGGACTGAGCTGTTTGATTCTACCTAGAAACCTGTGCCAGTACCCAGAAAGCAATGCTGTATCCAGAATCCACTTGATCCAGACCAGCAGAACCAGAGACCCAGACCAGACCGCAGTGCCGCTAGCAGACCCTGGCCAGATCGCTGTGAGCAGAACCGGTACTAAAGACCGTCCGTGGCGAGAGAACCGCAGCCACCCTGACCAGACCTTGACGGCCTATTTCAAATTTATAGTGTGAGTACTCAGCTAGAACTGTGCCAGAACCAATCTCTTAGTTTAAAATAATCTGATTCAAACCAATTTAACCTGTCCAGAACTGCATCATAGAATCGTGTGTCCCTTCTCCGATTTAAACCTGTAAAAGTGTCATTTTGCCATTTTGAATCATTATTTCATTTCTGAAAAACTACCTTCACAAAATCGTCCGTATCTTTTGAATAGTAGGTGCTAGGAACGAGATTTAACTTTCATTTTAAAGCTAAGATTCTAAGCTTTCTAACAAGACTTTCTATTCCTTATATTTTGTCCATAATCGCGCTCGACGCACTCGGAAAAAGTGCCGCGATTTGGCTCAAATTTCTTCACCTGTCAAAATAGCCACTTTTGCTTGAACTGCTAAAATTCGTTTTCAACCTGCTAATCCCTCATTTAGCATTGCCAGTGTGACTTAAACTAATCTTAAATAGCTATCACCTACCCTGAACCTCCTACAGGGAATTAAAATCATTTTTTGTATATTTTGCCATTCTTTGCAAATCACACTTAAAGTATTTTGCCTGTGTTTTAAAATCATCCCTGTGATCTAAGCTTGCTAGGGGGGAACTGAACTACATTTGATTGTATTCCTGAAAACTGTGTGCTTTACTTCCAGCTCCTTATATTGTATAGGGGCGGAATGAATTGCCACAAGGGGAAAGGTGAACATATTATCTCTTGTGAAACCCTATCAGTTTATTTCTGTACTGAATTCTTTCCATCATTGTTTTTCCTTGAAACCCTAAAAGCATTCTGTTACCTTTTCCTTCCTATACCAACTCCTAAGTAATTAAATAAGCGTACAATTGTAATATTATCCATTGTTGATCACTGTCATATTCTTAAGTGTGTTATCAAATATCAATTTATTATAAAAGTGTGATATATATTCTTTAATTTTTCCAATAAATCTTTTAAATTGCAAAACCAACCTACTTCCTGGCTCAGTGAGGTCAGGGGGATTCAAAGAGAGGGGCGTTATAAAAGGGTTTCTCATCCAGAGTATAACTTGTCATAAAAATATATAAATAAGGGCTTCCCTTGGGCGTCCCAGACGAGGCACTGACTTAGTGGGATTGCTGAATTGAAGTCACTTAACACTACACAGCAAGAATATGTTTCAGACCAAAGGGGGACAAAGTACTTCAAACTAGGCTTAGGGCATGTGTCACCAATTGTTTACTTTGTCGACTTAAGCACTTATGTTTTGGCTTTTTCAGCTATGCTTATTTATTGTTCAGGCCTTCATCAGGCTGCTATATTCAGCATGACATGTATACATTTAAAAGCTTGTCTGTATTGTGGACTGAAAAATTCTAAAATTATATTGATGGTAAATATTGTGGAGCAAGTTTCACTTTGGAGTTAAATATCTTAGAAGGAAGAACATTCTTCCTTTACCTCAATGAGTGCTGCTATTTGGATTCTGCACTGTAAATATCCAATTGAAATATCTCTTCATGGAGACCAATATAAAAACCTAAAAGGAAGGAAATCAATATGGTTGAAAAGCGCTGAGCCAGATATTGCAAAATAAATAAAGATGTGATACAATTTTCAATCTAACCCATGTTGGAAATTCTAGAATTGACTTAAGAATTTCCGTTGGCACATATTGCTTATTACTGCTACAAAAATAAACAGATGTACACACATCTTAATAATGTTCCATGGATGTACATCAAATTGAATAAGAGAAGTGATGAGTTTACTAAGCTATTCAATAATTGTAGAAGGCATCAATTATTTGATGTAACCCAGCACTGTGTGAAAAACAGTGGTTTGCTTGCAACCATGCCATTGGTGATGCTAAGTTTCAACCCTTAGACACCAGTTATGTGCGCATAATACACGCTAATAGGTTATGACGTCTCAAGCGCCATGTTGAAATGGACGTAGACCAGGAACGTTCATATCAGAAACAAGTAAAAAGCTGTATGTGCAGATGTTTGTGCAGTGCGCTTGTAAATTGGGAAATGCCAAGCACCATTATGGAAAAGACATCCAGTAAGGACATTTTATATAAGAAATGAGGGCCTATGATCATAAGAATTAATAGAATTAAATATGATTTAATAACACAGGACATTTGAAGGCAATCATTTAGCCCCTGTTGATAAGCTTGTAACTTATGGAGCCAGTGTTGTTCCAATTTCAAGAGACGGTTTGCCACAGAGTAGTTGTGGAGTACGTTTGCAGAAGATCAGATATAAACCAATGAATACCATCCTAGTTATGGGAAGCCTCCATAAAATTGTGTTACTAAAGGTGCTTGCTTATTTAAAGATCGAATTTTAGAATAATGCTCCGAAATCCGAATGGTGACAAATTGTGTGGTCTTGCCAATGCACAATAGATTGCATGGGCAAAGGATGGCATTAATGACATCCTGAAATTGGCAGGTAGGATAGTGTTTGATCTGCCTTGAGAAACTGCCATATGTAAAATTACTTCCTGGGGGTTAGTCTGTAAACCGGGCATTGACCACAGGGAAAATGACTTTTAACTGATCCACACAATTCCCAAAAGGTTTCTGAATGGTAACTGTATTTTTTGTGTGAATCGTGTTAGGGTGGTTGATAATGGTCTCAATGGGAAAGAAGGGTTTGCGTTGCTCGCGCCAGATTGGTGACACGGGTGATGGCGATGTTGCTATTTAGCATGTATCTAATCTAGTTAATGAGAATGGGATGAGTGTCACTTTGTATATAATTGATACATTTTGGATTTGCATTTGCATAGCAGCATAATGACAAGTCTGCTGATACAATATGAACACAATGTTATGTGGCGTGCCACATAGCGCCTAAAGATGAAAAGTGAGGAGCTTCATATTCGCACGTGAGAAAGGAGATTCACAGATGGAGAAGGCACAGTGAGGGGACGTGGTAGTTCTCAACATACATGCACAGGTGTACATAGACAGGGGTTTTTAGGGGGATGTGTTTGGGACAGTTGGGGAACAAGGGGGTACATGGTGAGTATACAAATCTGTATACTATGGGTCCACCTCATACCTAGGGGTGAAGTAGGCCGCAGAAACCTGGTGTGGCGAGATGCACTTTTTGCAACCCGGGTAGCTGATTGTTTGAGGGTGAAGGCTGGGGAAAGGCAATTTACTGTAGTCGGGCAGCTGCAATACCATCAAATGGTCAGCTGTGGCACGGCTCAGGGTTTTATGACTTGATGCTATTGTGGAGAGGAAATGTATTCTTTTAAGTATATGGGAGTTGTTATTCAGTGTCCAGGGAAGTCCAGCAACCTAGTAGGGTTGACTTGGGGCCCGGTGCAAGAGGTCCTTAAGGGCAGAATGGACAAATGGTTTATGGGTTTCAATCAGGTTCTCAGAAAAGATCACGATGTGGCCAGAGGCCATGCATGCTGAAATGGTAGTCATTAGAGATTAGCGTGAAATGAGGACGCCAGAAAGTCTGGGTGGATAAGATGCTTATCGCCAGTTAAAAGGAAACTTGCTTGTTTCTCTCCATCCTCATATTGTTGAAGTATCCATGGTAAAGCCATGTGCATCACAACTGGGGTTCATAGTCCCTGACCAGATGGAATTTGCAGTAAATTATGATTGTTGTGCGAGTATGTAACCATGTGATGATGTCATGACCTGCTGCAAAAATATCCTGAAAAGGGGCGTCTTGTAAATATGACACAAATGTATTTTGAAAGTGTATAGTGGTTCAATACATGTATCCAATGAGAATGTGGGAACTGAAGGGGGTTAGATTTCTTTGTATAGGGTTGAGAAATCATGTTTGGGGGGGGTGACTTTGTAACGGAATATGTGGGAGTGTGTCAAGTGTTGCAATAATATTTATAATGTGAAATCTTTGTGTGGTTCGAGGAGAATCTAGTTAGTTGGACTCCACGGCATCATCTAGCCCCTCCCGGCTGTTTGTACAGTAAACTTGCTTTACGGAGAAATTTGCACTCGCTTCTTAAGAGGTGGGCCTAATTTGGGTAACGAGATTGGGGGTCCACCCACATAAACACATTAACCAATTTGTCTTTGAGGTTACTACTTGTCTTTAGAGCAAACATTTAACTTGAACCAGATAGGGTTCCTCAGAAATGGCGAATCAACTCTCTCAATTTTAGTGAGTATATTGAAAAAGTTGTGACACATGCTGTCATGTAATTTTATTGGGGAATAATGATTAGCTCTGTCTGTAAGATGTGCTCTTTTGGCTGTCTTTTTCAAAAGATGTAATAGATATTCCTGTTGTGTAAAAAGGTCAGCTTTATCGCAATAGTCCATCCTATGCATGCAATTATGCCTTATACTTAAGTATATTCTATGTTGAAGATAATCGCGTAGAGCCTTTGGGTGATGGCTTGAGTAATGTGAGTAATGTAACATAGTGTTCCCGTCTGTAGGCTCTCTGAAAAACGTAGTATAGCGACATCCTTCTGAATGTTTAACTATGATGTCCAAGAAAGGGATTTCATCAGTGTGAACATTCTTCCCGAATTGTGTTTTTGGATTGATACTATTGAGACTATTAAGCCAAGTTTCAAAATCCTGTAAATGTGAAGTAGAACCCTGCCAAATCTGAAATGAGAAATTGATGAAACATTTCCAACAAAACGGTGGTTTTTGTTGAGAATTGGTGATTTGATAAGATGCATTTTCCCTAAAAACATGCCATAAACAGGTTATCTATGCTGGGGGCAAATGTCTCCCCCTTAGCAGTGCCCTTAATCTGTACATAGTGTTTATTATCAAAGGGGAAGTAATTTTTTCATTATGTTATTTTAAGTAACTTAAGTATAAAGTTGTTGCGAACTTGGAGAGGAGCTGGTCCATGATGTAAACATGTTCTGCCACTTCCAAAGCTTGTTTTTGGATGATTTTTATTTAAAAAGAGGAAACATGAATTAACCAAAATGTTAGTAACATTTAAATGGATAGTTTTCCATTACAGATCTCTCCTCCCTAATATATTTTTCTTAAAAGCCTTTGTGGAGTTTGTGTTTGTAGGAAATAAGTTATATTTTCCTAAAGGTTCAAAAACCAAGGTAAACAAAGGTATCTGTGGCCGCCCTTGTGGGTTAGTAAAATATTTTTTTGCCAACACATCAAATTTGGGACTTCTGACACCTGGGCGTGTTAAACGTGCTTCTGATTTATCTAACAATCCATGCACGGGGGGGTGGGGGGCGCTGTTGTGCTCGAGGAAGATGGTTGCCTAAGTTTCAGGCTCTGCAACCCTGAGCCTCATCCTGACGCAATCCTCGTTCTACAGGTGTATGTCCTGATCACTTGGAGGTGGATCACAGTGCGTAGGGTGCTGGCATCGACCTATTAGCTTCTTGGACCCTGGTGACGCCGGGTTCCCCTATATTCTGTCTTCCTGCCGAAACGTATTCCAAAGGGGGTCGGCTAGCTTCTACGTTTACAGTGGGTCCAGGACCGCTGAGACGCCACGCAACTCTACCTGCTGAGGCATATCTGCTGGCGGCAGCTCCGAGGGACCGCCTTGTTCCAGCAGCTGCTGGACACCGACCCATCACCAGCCTGGTGTCCCAGATAAAACTGCTGTGGACGGTCTGGGAACGGAGTGTTCTGCTGGACCTGCCTGGGGAGCTGTCTACCTGAGCCAGGCCACTGAAGTTCCGAGACGTGCTCGGTTCCGGACTGGCCTGCGAACTGGTCATTGCTGTGATTGTCGATCCTCCGGCTGCTCGGCTCCACCCTCACTTTGGATTCTTGGGGCGGGCGGCCCCACACTGCTTCAGGGACCGGGGTCTCCCCTGTTAGGCTGTGTAGTGTGGGCTTCTCCTTGCTCTTGGTTCCTACCTCCTATACTATGGAAATGACTTGCAGACAGCTTTGTTGTGGAAAAATGATTGGCCATAGGCATTTATTTTCTACTGAAAATACACAAACAAGAATCATAATAACAACATGTGTGTGCGCTTTTGGGCACACCGTGTCCAGGGTTAGAGATGCCAGCCTTCTCCTTGGCCAGTCTCGGTTACCCTCGGGCATCTGTTCCTGGACACGTGCCACCTACGACTTGCTCCTGCCGTGTACCGAAGAAAGTACTCTGCGTTCCAGCTCCTCCTTCCGAAGTTTTGCAGGGTGGGTTGGGTGGCAAAACGTTTCCTTCTCCCTTTTCCAGGTCCCAAGACGCTTGCCCGAACGAGGTGAGCGTCTTGCCTGGTTTGTTCTTCCCTCTGTTTTTTGGGCCATACTTATATTCCTTTTGCCCATTGTTATTCTCATGGGGGCTGGGCCCTCCCTGGCCCCCCTACTGGTTTTCCCTCACACCTTTCTCGGTGTTGGGGGCTGTTGCCTTGGCGATGCTGGGGCGGTGGTGCCACCTGGCTGCCCCTCCCCTTGCCACTTCATGCCATCGCGCCCTACCCTGCGCCTAACCCCCCCCAGGGCCTCCATCGGGCCGTACTTCGCACGGCCCGGGGCCTGGGGCATAGGCTGTGTAGTGTGGGCTTCTCTTTGCTCTTGGTTCCTACCTCCTATACCATGGAATGACTTGCAGACAGCTTTGTTGTGGAAAAATGATTGGCCGTAGGCATTTATTTTCTACAGAAAATACACAAACAAGAATCATGATAACAACATGTGTGTGTGCTTTTGGGCACACCGTGTCCAGGGTTAGAGATGCCAGTCTTCTCCTTGGCCAGTCTCGGTTACCCTCGGGCATCTGTTCCTGGACACGTGCCGCCACACCTGAGTGGGCGTTGCCCCGGCCGCTCAGGTTCCCCCCAAAAGTACCTCTATCTACCTCCCCGCTCCTCTAATGCCCTGAATTTATTGTCTGAGAAAAACACCCATCCCTTTGTTGGACAGGTGTACCCCGTCATGATGTGACCTCTCGGGGTTATTTTGGAAAGAAAACCTTGCCTTATAAATGGAAACCTGTGCTCCTGCCATATTTTACCACTGCCTTGTTCGTTTTTCTTCCTCGCTGTTTCCACGGCCTACCTCCGATGTGCCCCATCCTATGTTCTATGGGGTATCATTTCTGACATGAAAATCTCGGTTTTTCCCCTGCCTGGGATCCCTTTAGATCCCATGTTAACATTCCCTCTTGCCAGGCCATCCCCTGCTACAGTATTCCGGGCTGCTAGCTCCCTTATTCTGAAAGCCCCTTAATATGCTAGCGAATCTTTTTTTTGTTTTAAAGCCCAGGGAAGTGCCTCCCTAAAGCGAGCAGTGTCCTACTTGCTGCTACATGTGACCTGTCACGTTTTCAGCAGTAACACCAGTTTTCCCAAATTCAGGGGTCTCCTACTCTCAGGTTTCTTCCCCTCAACCCAGCCCAACCCTTCATCTCATACTTTTAGCGGGCTGTTGGTTAGGTCTGTTACCCCTGCTATTTTTGCGGTGTATGCAGCTGCGGCTAGATGTGCTGCCTCCCAACTTTACTTTTCCCTTTAGCAAAAGCACCTTCCAAGGATTCACATATTTTTGTTGTTGTCGCCTTCCCCGAATTTTTTACTCCTGTCTCAAACCATACATTCTGCACATGTTTTCCGCATTGCTTACCCGTTTGTAAGTTAGGGCGTTCCTGGCCAGGTTTTCTATGCCTCGCACTGGTTCCTTTGGTTTTTCCTGTTTTTTCCAGATAGCCTCTTTGCTAATCTTTCTTTCTCCTCCAGTGTCTTCAGTGGAACCCATGCCTTTAGCAGTGTGGGCGTTTTTATTTTATTATTTTTTTTATTTTATTTTTTCTCTCCTCTTTTCCCCCTCTTTTTGGCATGAACCTGCCCCACTGAAAAAGAGACAAGGCGTCAGCCATCAGATTTACCTCTCCTGATATGTGCCCTGCTCTTAGCATTTCTTTGGTATTCAACTCCCTTTCCCGTGCACCTAAAGCCACCCAAAATTCCAGCAGCGTGCTATTTTTTGCCCATGCATCCCCCAATGCTTTGTACACCTTCAAAAACCCTTTGTTGATATGCTACCAATGCCGCTCTCGCCTCTGGGTATTTTTGTAATATACTGGTTGACAATATTTGGAAAGCTGATACCCAATTCTCAAAACTCTTATCTGTCACCCTTCTTAGTCTACTTTTCTCATCCTCTTTCATGTCCTCCACTGATACGTTTAGCCCCCTCTTTTGGCGCTCTAGGAGGGAAAAAATGTCTATACCTCTTTTTTCCAAATTCTCTCTTTACCTTTATCATTAATGTACCATGCCCGCGCATTCATGGTCCTTCCCTGCGCATCCTACCCCATCGTTGACCCGCCATATTTCGTCATCGCTGGCCCTCCCTCCTTGGCTCAGGTTGCTGGCGTCCCTAAACTGGGTGTGTCCACCCCCTGGGGGGTGCTCACTGCCTCAATAGCCGGCGTTGGTGTAGCTCCTGTGGGTGCCACAGGTGGATTGGGTGGCGTCCCCTGGGGACTGGGTCCCGGACCCCCCAGGTAACCTAGTGGAAAAGGACCTGCCCCTGAACCCTTGCCTGCCCCTTCTACACCATGGCCCTTCCTCCTCTCCTTAACACCCCCATACATTTTACCCATGCTCCTTGTACTTATTCTGCTTTCTCCCCCTCCTGTCACTGGTTCTGGGTGACTTACCCGTACCAGTGATTAGCATTACATATTTACAATTTGTTTTCCCATTTTTTACCGTACCTTTTTTCTTTTCTTTTCGTTCCTTGGGACCTGCGATCAGCAAAGGCGACATTTTCTTTGCCCTCCCCTCCTTTAGCAGGATGTCCAGTACTCATTGGGCCCCAAACTTTTTCGGCCTTCTTGGCCCAATTGCTGAATTCCTTTGCCCTTTTTGCTCTTACCTCAGCCATTTTCGTCTTGCCTAGTTTATTTCCTGTCGGTTCTTTTCCCCCTTGTTTTTCTTGTGCTTTGTGCCTCTTATTTTTGGGTTTGTGGATCTCCTGGTTTGTTAAATTCCGCTGCTGTAGCACTGCCCTTCTTTTGGTGTTACCTGCACGTCTAAGGAAGTATTTGCGACTCTCTTGTCATGTAAATGCACATATTAGTGAAAGCGCTACCTCCCCGCGGGCATCCTGTGTACCCGACCCCTCTGTCTGTCCCATAGACCGATGGAACCCGACAAATCTCGCCCACATGGGTGGGCTGTGAACCAAAAGAGGCCCTGGAAATCATTTTTTAAAGTCGTTCCACATTACCTCTTTTGAGTAGTCCCAACCCTTTTCCTATGAGAGAATATGAAAATTAAATACAAAAAGAGGCCCCAGGTGCAGAGGCCCACCGGGAAATCTCTAGAGTCTCCTCTAAGCCAGTCCAGCCTTGCTCACCCCGAATGGGTGTCAAGCCTTGGAAAATTGTCGTTTTTACAGCAAACACTTTCAGAATTTTGTATTTGGAGGATTGCCTCGAACCCCCAACCTTTCAGGTACAAGTCACAACTAGGGGTGTCACGGTATTAGTTTTATGACGGTACGATAACCTTCTTGCAAAATGACGGTATATCATGGTTATCGCGGTATAGCAGGTGGAGTTAACCAATCTTAACAAATATTTTCTAAAAGGTCATAAATTGTCAGATTTATCATCACAAACAAAACCAGGCACCCAGAGCCAGAATTGGGCTTTTCAACATACTTTTCACTGAAATGCCACCCCTTGCTTCCACCAAACACGTGTGGAGAGGAGGAGGGGGAGAGCACTGCTGCGACTGGCAAAGCAAACTGAATAGCTTTTCTTAAGTGGTCATTTAGGCTTTTAGCTCCCCCACTGGCTACTGGTGAAGATGAACGTGTTGCCATATTTATAACATGCATGCCCCAGATCAATGGAGGCTGATGGTAGTATAAGCTTGTGCGCATACTCACACACGCACACATGCTCTCTTTACGTTACAGCCTTTAGTTTACTTGTGGGCCAAAAGGTGTTCAGTAATGAAGGACATGTCACCCTTTGGTATGGCAGCAGAGAATACCCACAGAGATGAGTGAATTTCGCAGTGTGACTTATTATATATTAATTCAATGATAGAACCAGGGGCATCCCCCATTGTCATATGTTTAGCAAACATTATACATTATATAAACCCCAAAGCCGCCAACCCAAAGTAAACCCTTTTCCTTCTTGGCACTGTATTTATTCTTCCTATTGCTAACTTATTGATTTTGTGTCAGGCACGTGTAGTTTATGGAATGGCATTAAAAACTGCTCCAACTGAAACTACTTGGCAGATGGCACATCCAACAGTGCAAGACCAAGACTGCGCAGCACTTTCTTACTGCAGCTTTCCAAATAAGATTGAAAAGCACACTTAACGGTATACCGGTATAAACAATGTGACGGTTATTATTGTTCAATTGAGTGGTTCACGGTATCTTTAACGGTATACCGTTATACCGTTACATCCCTAGTCACAACACTTAATGACTGTGCCACAGAGACTTGCCTGAAGCTACCTGCAAGAGAGTGCTGACTGATGCGCGCCGTACTGTACACCACAGCCCCATTGCCCTTTTCCTTGAGAGTAATTTGCAATTACTTCGTGCCCTACTCATTCAGGAAAACATAAACCCTGCAAGTACGCGGTTCCTATGTTTGCGTTTTGTCAAACTTATCTTGCATGGAGGACAAAAAGCCCCTATGTACAGGTAGGCTTTCGGCATAAATGTTGATCGCTCGCCATACACTAAGCATTAGCCACATCACTGCGTGCGGGGGGGACCCCTGATGCAACGTGCCAAGCAGCGTTAACCTGGGGATGTTCCCAGTGGGATCCCCCGTTCACCTCGCTGGACATCCCACCAAACTCTCCCTTGTGACGCTCCGCTATCCCTGGTGCAACCAAACCCTGGCCGACACCTCCTTCGTTGTACCAGCAATAATAACCTACCAGTCCACTGTATAGACGGACTAATTAACTTGTTGCATGCTTTGCCCTGGAGCCTGCCTTAGAGCCATGTAAATTACTTGCCACTGTAAAAAGCAGTATGATCTGTCACTGAAATCTGTATGCGGTCGGGCTGCTTCAAAAGCAGTACCTACTGCCCAAATCTGTCGGGTTGGAAAGTATGCTTCTTATATGCACCCTTAGTTTCCTGTCTGGCTGTCCATAACAATATTTGGTCTTTAAAGTGCTTTGAATAAGGTTTACCCCTGATTTGACATTCCATGTCCGACCTGCTCGCCTTTATACTTGACAAAAACACATCTCTTCATTCTCTGCGCAGCCTCGGTTTCTATAGGTGACGCTACATTCCCTCTTTCCATGTTGAGGTCCTGGGAAACTCCTCTACACCCCATCACAAAAAGCGTATTCATGCGTACGTGAAGAATGCACCGACGTGGCACCAGACTAGGGAAAAACGCCTATTCCACCCAGGATACGAACTCCCCACATGCTATCATTTAACAATATGGGTTTTATAATCTCCCAGGAAGCATACACAGTTTTAACGGAGAAAAGAATGATTACACACACACGCACGCGAAACGATCAGCAAATAATCCCCCTAGTGCACACCAGAACTGGAAATATACGCACACACTTTTCTGATCACCAAGAGATTAGACAAACTCCAGGTGCTCATAGTAAGAGCAGGTATACATTTTACATCAACATTGGAAGGCCACTCGGGTGAGAGATGCAAATCCTGACTCGCTCGCGCTTATAGTCCATATACTTTTAAACATAATGCCTGTGTAAAGCGCCCGAAGGGAGACAAAGAACGGTGCAAAAGAAACCCATGCATGCCTTTACAATCACGCACCTCGAAAGCATTTCATGTCCCACCTATATACGTTTCCTGACAAGTCGCCCACATCGATACGAAAGTGATGCGAAAATAACCACGACAAGCACAGCCATAAAAGAAACATCTCCACCTATTGCATCTTAAGGCGGTTCAGACAACATCCACATGATTCGAAGAAAGCCTACTAACCACGCATTTCCTCAGATTACGCCTCCCACACGGGATAATACAGCAGCTAAACCCATCCAGCCTGCTGCCCTCATGCGCTGATCTGCCTAGCCCACCAATTTCCCAATGCTGTGTGCCTTTCTACTACGTCTGCAGCATAGCCGCCCATACAAGCATTGACCTTTTTGCTGCATAGCAGCCAGAGAGCATATCTCCACACTCCCTTGTAGTTCGTAGCTGCGACCCTACAGTGGTCTTTGCGCACGCGACGATTAAATCCCCCATTCAACCCCCCAGGTGAGGTAAGCAGAGGGAGGGTGGGTGCTACCCAGGGCCATATGGGCCAACGCGCCAAGGAACCATTCCTGTTCCTTGCCCCTCCCCGACACGTACCTTCGACCGTACATTTCTCTCTGCGCTCGATGCTCCTTTTTCACTGGAACCCCGCTCGTTCATCACTGGAACCACTTCACTGGAACAGCTTCTTTCTCCTGTTGAAACCTGCTTCCCGCTCGCTAACGCAAGTTTGGCCGTGCTCCTTTATGCTCCGTGACACGGTGTGGTCTTCCGTGTCCTTTCTGTTTGCCGCGGTCTCCGTCCGACGCCTCCTCCAGTCAGTATTACGAGTGCCGCAGGTTAGAAACAAGCGCTTCTCACTGCTAACGCAAGTTTGGCAATAAAGAAAACGTTTCCTTCTCCCTTTTCCAGGTCCCAAGACGCTTGCCCGAACGAGGTGAGCGTCTTGCCTGGTTTGTTCTTCCCTCTGTTTTTTGGGCCGTACTTATATTCCTTTTGCCCATTGTTTTTCTCATGGGGGCCGGGCCCTCCCCGGCCCCCCTACTGGTTTTCCTTCACACCTTTCTCGGTTTTGGGGGCTGAACATGGGCTGAGGCAGGGGGGAACTGAGGTAGTTCTCACTGCTTTGTGCATCATAATCTGATCCCTCCGCTAGCCCGCTGAGCGTCTACTCACACCCGGACCCCTGGCTTGGTGGTGCTGTGACTCCAAGGCACTGGGATGACTCCCCAGCCACCTACATGATTGTAAGGCTCCGGAGGTCTTGAGCTTCCCCTGCTCGAAGCTACTTGCATGTTTTCTACCCGTGGCTGTGGCTGGTTGAGGCTGGGAGTGCTCTCGAGCTCCTGGGTTGCCCTGCTCTTGTCGCCTCCACACTACATCTAGCTCCTGGCCGAGTGTTAACTGTGTCTCCCCGGTGGACAGCAACGGCACATGGTGATCTCCTCACTGTGGCGCTCTTTTGGTTGGCTCTGCTCCAAGGTCCTTGTGACCTCTCTCCTTCTGGCTTGGCATCCGTGGATCAACCCGAGTGTAGCACTCGCTCCCTAAATGCCCCGCCGGGGTCAGCCCCGGCTTTCCTCCTCCACGTCCCACTGTTAAAACAACTTTGCTTACATCTTTCCATCTGCCGGCTACTGACTGAATGCTACAACTAGGCTTCCAGACTCAGGGAGGTTGGGCAGCCATCCATACCAACCTCTCATCCGCTGTCCTTGGCGTTGGCGTCTGCTTCATTGCCGCAGTTTACCTTCACCGATCCTTCTGTGTCTTCAGCTGCTCACCTTATGCATCATTAATACATTGGTGTGAGGGCTGTGTTAATTTCAGTCTGCTGGGGCATACATAAGACCTCTCAGGGAGACACTGCCTCTCTCCAGTGGGGCTGCTCAGACTGGTGTACTCCACATCCTCTAATTGGGGTCGTTTTGCCCTATTGATACTTGTTTGACTTTTTTTCTCGCACGCCCCTGCTGTCCTCCCTATGGTACATGCCCTCGCCATCATGGCCAAAGGGGGAGGCAAGATGCAGAGCTCGATCAATATTTACACCAAGGCTGCACCCAGGATCCAGGGGGGACCGAGGGAGACAAAGTCTAGCCTCTGCTCTTTTATTGTGCTCCGTCCCACAGACTGTACTGGGTTACTGCGATGTATCGATACTTGACATCATGTCGGACATGCACGACACATTCATATTATCATGTTACTCTGTCGGGAAGTAGGCCAGGCTGCAGCTCTCGCACATCCCCCATGTAAGGTTGCAACTGTTGTTTAGTTGGTTGAGGGGTATAAAGGGAGTCACTTCTCTGGTTGGGAGAGGGCGGCGGGCTAGGGAGAAAAGTTACAAATCTGCTAGACTTGCGCTTGGTGCGACGATGCGACCTGCTGATGGGGTCAAGCAATCCATATAATTATCCCCCCCCCCCTTTCTGGGTGGGGATCATGTGGCCCATGGGTTCACCGATTAGACAGCGGGTGAGTGCCTAGTATGTATGAGCTGGAATGTCAGAAAACTGGGCAATCCAGTCTTCTGACATTCCAGCTCATCCCAGAAACGTAAATTGCAGCTACATGTGGAACATCATAAAGTTAAAGGAATAGTTCACTCAAAAATGTTATTGGCTCAAAAGATGGGCCATGATCAAAAATATATATAAAAAATATTCATTAAGAAAGTTCCTAGGGGGGCGTGGCCAGCCGAGCACCCGTGCGGATGGCTCTTCGGCGAGCTCCGTGATCTGATCCACCCCCGGCCCCCTAACCCACTTGAAATGGTCCCCAAAATCACACCGAAGCGGCATGATTATCCATGAATACCTCAGGCACCGGCAAGGTGAAGATTCGGGTGATTCTGAGCACTTTGGATGAAGTAATTGGCGAATCTCGGGGACTCGCACATCCCCCCTCTACTAAGATGGCGGCCGCCATGATCCGCACGAGAGACCGATAGCCGTGAGCCACCGGACGAGCGCAAGCCAGAACAAAGTTAACGGGAGACCTGCATCCTCGCGTTGTGGCCGGCGGTTGCGGGCGGGCGGAGGGGAGGATCCTCGCTCCTCTGTTCGGACCCCGCGGCTGGCCACGCGGACAGCGGTCGGAGAGGAGGTGTCCCCTCCCCGAGGCCTGCGGTGCGCGGCCGCCGAGGAGCTGCGGCTAGCAGAGGAGGAGGGAGACAGGCGGTACCCAGCTGCGACGTTGGAACAGGCAGACCCAGAGCAGCGGGAGGAATTCAGCGAGGAACAGAGGTGAGGAGCCAGCTGGGGGAGGCTTTGGATACGGCAGGGGGGGGTACCAGCTTAATAAAAGAATCATGACGGCGTCCCGGGCCCCCTCCCCCCTCCCTCTAAGAGCTTCCGAACAGCCTCGAGCGGGCTGTTGGTACATCCAAGCACAATGGTTCGGGGTATGGACCAGCAATAAGATCTATACAATTGATTCCCGGGTGCAGGCTGCCATGAGAAGCGGTGTGCTCTTGATGGAGGAAGGCAGACCCAGACGGCAGGATCTAATGAGGTACGCACTCAGGCTGTTCTAAAGGTCTGGAAGGTTACATGCGAAGTGGCCTTTATGGATGCTGGGCTGAATGCATATACTTTAATACATCAACAGGATGATATAAATCCGAAAAGCAAGTTAATCCCATTGATGACCTAAGGTCCCCCCCCCAGGCATGCACCGACGAAGGGGGGCAGCTGGAAGTGTTGGCTGCCATTCCCTTAACTGGATGGATAGGCACAAACACCTGGAATAGAGGAGGCTTTAGCAGACTGCCTAATCAAACCAAGTGTTGTTGACACCCACCTGTTATTTGGCTGAATTGCTATTAACTAAGTGATACTGCACAATTTTACAGCAACTCTCGCCCTACCAACACATTGCCCCACGAATGATCTAGGGTCCTATATGGGAGTTGCACCTAGCCCCATGTGACACACAAAAGTCATTCAATCCTGCTAGGACAACGTGGGGCGGGTCATAAGCCAGCACGGCAACAGCGAGAAACGGCCCTGACCCCAACACGTTTGATCTACGCAAGAGCAGCCAATCGGTGTTCCACAACCTGCCCATAATGTCCAAACAATCTCTGAAAGCTAAGAATCAAAGCTCCGGGGACATTAAAACCATGCTGCAAGCAACAGACTCTCAGAAGCGTATCCAGGTGCAGGCCCAAGTATATGCCCCTCCTCCAGAGGGAGTAGAAGGACTTGAGGACCCACCTATTCGGAAATCAGACTTGTTGGAAATGCTGTTAGAACTTAAAAAGGACATCAAAGATAGCGCAAATAGCCTGGCTAAATCCATTGCAGATCTCAATAAAGGAGTTGTAGCAATTGAAAAAAGGGTTGACGAAGTTGAGACGGTGGTATCGGAGCAAAGTCATGAGCACGATGTTCTGGCGAACAGAGTCCTTGAACTGGAACAACAACTGGAAAAGATGCAGAATAAACAGGTGGATGCCGAAAATAGGTCCAGGCGACACAACATTCGGATACGTGGTATCCCGAAATCGGTAACAGATTCTGACCTGCAACAATATGTGGTGGACCTTTTCCGACACATTTTGAATGCAGACGATACCAAAGAAATTGTGCTGGATCGGACGCATAGGGTTTATTCTATGTACCAAATCAACAAGAACTTGCTCCCGGACGTCCTGACCCGGATACACATGTTCCAGCTTAAGGAGGACATTATGCAAGCCACCCGTAAGAAAGAGCCCATCAGGTTTCGCTCCACCCCAATTCAACTATTCCAGGACCTAGCTCAAGCTACACTTGCCAGAAGGAAAAAACTTAGTGGTCACTGATTGGCTGAGAACAAGAGAGGTGAGGTATCGGTGGGGGCACCCAACATCTCGGCGCTTTGAATGGAAGGGCCGAAAATTCTCTATTTCCAAAGGGTCTGGGAAAAGGGCAATAGAGGCAAGGGCACCTTCGTCCACGTGGGGGTATTAAGGAGTCTACGCCCTCAGACCCCACACAAGCAACTGTCGGAGAACCAGGAGATTAAGGGTGGCTTCCTCAAATTTAGTGGGGGGAATGTCAACCCTACAGAGAGTCATATATCAGTAGTGTGATTGGGGACTACAATGACGTACAGGGAAAAGTATAAAAAGCATCAAGCTGGGGGGGGGGGGGTTGTGGGGGGAGGGATTCCGGAACCCAAATTTCCCGGGTAAGTAAAAACCCCGGTGATCTACCTTGAACAATCTAAGTGGGAAATGTTTTTGAGAAGTTCTGAATTGAAAGTTGGGATGGAGGGGTGTTTATCTTGTTGTGTATTCATGGGTGATGAAATACGGATTGTATATGCAACTGGTATCAAAGCTGGGGGCGGGAACGCAAAGAACCAGACTATAAGTTGAACCACAATAATGCCTGAGTTGACATTCATCTCATTAAATGTTTAGGGGCTTAATTCTACGGTCAAACGGAAATCTATGATAATCAGGTTGAGAGACATGCACACTTCAGTGGTATGGTTGCAGGAAACGCATCTTCTACCGGGAGACGAACAAAGGTTGAGACACAGAGCTTTCCCCATACAATACCTGGCCTCCAGTGGGTCCAAGAGGCGGGGTGTAGGCATCCTATTAGCAAAAGGTCTTAAGTTTGAGAAAAGATTCCTTAAAAAAGACCCGGAAGGCTGCTACTTAATGCTGGGGGAGTACTGATGGGTCAATTAGTTACCTTGATCTCCATATATGCTCCCAACATGAAACAAGACCACTTTATATTGAGCCTATTGCCCAAAATTGCACAGTGGGGAACTGGGAAAATCCTAATTGGAGGTGACTTTAATGGGGTAATGGACGCAAAATTGGATAAAACTCTCCCCGCCACTCCCAATGATCATACATTTAGACAGGCCCTAGCCAGGTTTCTGAGGGATCTACACCTCTTAGAGACCTGGAGATTCTTCAAACCACAAGACAGGGAGTATACTCACTGTTCAGCAGTACACAAGGGCTACTCCCGAATTGACATGATTCTTGTTTCTGAAACCGTGTTCCCACAGGTCACGGGCTTGGAAATAGGAGTGCGGTGCCTGACAGACCACGCCCCGGTACTACTTAAATTAGAGCCTGATAACCCGCAACAACAATCTTACAAACCCTGGCGATTAAATGAAGTTGTATTGGAAGACCTAACAGTCCGAGGCAGTATAGAGCAAACCCTACTGAATTATTTCCGAGAGAATACTACGCAGGGAATGGACTGGCTGACAATATGGGACACCAGCAAAGCGGTAGTAAGGGGGGAATTAATTGCCCAAACATCAAACTATATTAAGAGTCGGGAAAGGGTGAGAAGTAATATGGAAGCCAACATACATAAGGCGGAAGTGGATTATAAGGATAAAGGCTCACAGAAGGCATGGCGGGAATTAAAGAAGGCCAGGGCAACTCTAGAAACACATTTGGCGGGTGATGGGGCGTGTCTGTTGCTGCAGACTAAGCAATTTTACTATATACATGGGGATAAAGCCAATCGACTCCTCGCTGCCAAATTGCGACACCAAAAACTCTGGAACCGTATAACTCAACTCCGGGATAGGAACGGGGATGTAGTGAGGGGGGAGAAAGAGATAGAGAGGGTAATGTTTGAGTTCTACACCAGTAATTCAAAACGAGATAACTTAGAGGAAGAAGCACAAGTTGCATTTCTTAATCAGGTGGAATTACCACAAATCCGTGAGGTAGTTAAACAGCAGCTGGAAGGCCCTACAACAGAGGAGGAAGTCGGGGAGGCGATAGGTACATTGAAAGGATATAAAACCCCGGGTCCAGATGGATTAAGTAACGCATATTATAAAACCTTTAGAAATATCTTGATAGGCCCTCTAACACATTTATTTAATTCCATTAGAGACAAGGAGTACATTTCCAGAGACATGTGTACAGCAACCACAATACTAGTACTGAAACCGGACAGAGACCCGGCGGATTGTGCAAGCTACCGCCCAATCTCGTTATTAAATGGGGATGCGAAGATCTACTCCTTAATTCTAGCCGGAAGACTGGCAATGGGACTCCCGGAGATAATTCACACTGATCAGACGGGTTTTGTGAAAAGGCGACATACATATGATAATATTCGGAGAGCCATCAACACAATCGAATGGGGACGCAGGTCTGGTCAGGAATTCTCAGTAGCAGCTCTGGATGCTTCCAGAGCCTTCGACAGTCTAGACTGGGGTTTCATGAGACTAGTTCTGGGAAAGTTTGGTTGCGGACCAATGTTTACCCGCATGATAATGGCCTACTTTGCAAACCCGTCTACAAGATTGATACTCAATGGGAAACTGACCGAGAACATCCCCATTCAAAAAGGCACAAGACAGGGTGCCCTCTGTCGCCCCTGATCTTTGCCATGGCTATGGAGCCATTTGCATGTAAGGTTCGGGGTCATCTTGAGATCCGGGGGGTGGAAGTGGGGGTTGCTGGACAACAAAAGGTAGCTTTATACGCAGACGATAGCCTTCTGTTCTTGAGAGACACTGGACACTCCTTACCAGCAGCCCTACATTTGTTGGAGGAGTTTGCAAAGGCCTCAGGATTTAAAATTAACTATCCCAAGTCTAAAGTTCTTAACGTCACGGAAAATTTAGACCGGATCCCACTATGGGAAAATCAATACCCCTTGAAATGGGAGCGTAAAGCAGTTAAATACCTGGGGATACAGTTGACTCCCAGATACAATAAACTATACGGCGCCAACATCCCGGACCTCTTTAAAACATTAACCAATGATCTAAAACGTTGGCAACTGCAGGAACTATCCTGGATTGCGCGGATTACCGCGGTTAAAATGACTCTTCCTCCAAAATTCCTACATGTAATAGGCGCCCTCCCAGTCAGAATTCCGAGGCCAGCTATCCAGGCTCTACAGAAAGAGGTAATGAAATTCATCTGGAGGGGAAAAAAACAGAGAATCCCCAAAAAAGTACTTTTCTGGCCACAGGTCCTGGGATGATTGGGGGTACCAGACTTCCGTAGATACTTATGGGCAGCACAAGTTGCCCCAATGCTGCAATGGACAGCCGGGAAAGAGAGTAATCAATGGGTCACATTGGAAAAAATAGCGACCAAGATACATCTTAAAAATCTGGGCTTTCTCGCCACACGAAACGGGGGGAAAAGGTGGACAGTTATTAGAGACAACCAAAACCACTCTCTGGTATTGGGATAAGATATTGCGACACAAGAAGATCAAAGTGGGGGGAGGGCAACTCACACCAATTGTTTTTAATCCAGATTTCACCCCAGGCATGCAGGCCGACTTTTGGACACACTGGGGGGGGGGCAGAGAACACAATATGGTATTAAATGACCTTTATATAGCTGGGTCTCCCCTGATGTTCGAAGACTATAACATTAAGTTTAACATTCCAGGAGGAGAGCGTTTCCATTATGTCCAGCTCAGGCACTGGGTCTCAAACGCAAAGGTGAAAGAAAGGGCAACTAGAGATCAAACGGGGGTGGAACTTACAATGCAAGAAGGCCAGCCGGACAAAGGGATAACCAGATTATATTGCCTAATTGAAGGGACAGACCCCGAGGAAAACCTCAAATACATACAAAAGTGGGAGGCAGACTTGGGGAGATCCATTACTGGGGAAACTTGGAGTCGCAGAGAGCCGCCAAAAGTTCGAGATGCACCTCAATTAAAGAAACCGCATATAAATGATGTCTCCGCTGGTATATTACACCAGTTCGTATACACTCAATTAACCCAGAATACCCTGTGACCTGCTGGAGAAACTGTGGCCTTCCAGGGGACCTTATTCACATGTGGGTGGTCTTGTCCATTAGTTGAAACCTACTGGAAGGAGATTTTAAGTCATATTAAAGAAATAACTGGGGTGCAGCTTCCATTTGACCCACTGGTGATACTTCTGGGGGAGGTAGTGGAGGGTTGTTATGCAAGCTCAGAACCCACGGCCACACTTATCACTCACATGTTGAATGCGGCCAGGATTACAGTTGCACACGCATGGAAAACCAAAGAGGGCCCTGTAGTAGCCATGTGGTGGCTAAGATTGTGGGATGTGATGGCGATGGAGAAGGTGACGGCAATAGCCCTTGGCTCATACTCGAAATATTCAAATACCTGGCTACTGCTGCATGAATTCATGGATGATGGGGAACAGATGTTCTTTAAACCTAGATTACTTCAGGCAGTATCGATTATCTGATAGCTATGAACATCATGTTGAAATGTGGTTAAACCAGTTGATTTCTTAAAGCAAGGACAGAATACTTTTCGTCACCTATAAGTTGGGATATGTGTTGGGGAGTGGGGTGGTGGGGGGGGGTTAATGGTTACTGAACAGGGGTTGTTAAAAGATGAGTAATGGTTTTGCTGCATCTCAAGTAAGGATAAAATGAGTTGATACGAAATAATGTATGCTTGTTATCACTTTTGGTTATTGATGTACTTATACCTACATTGCTCTGAAAACCTAAATAAAATTGTTAAAAAAAAAAAAAGAAAGTTCCTATGTAAACTCTTGAGCAAATGAGGCTCAAAGTCACACATTTCAAGCACTAGGAGGCATCCATTTTGTGAAATGAATGAGCCTCCTGTGCTTGTGTTAATCTCTGCCCTTGCGGCACTAATGAAGCAAAAGCCAGCCAGCTGTAATAAACAAAAGCTACCAGCAGGTGGCTTTTGCTTCATTATTGCCAGAGAGCAGAGATTAACACCTGCTGCTGCTGTTAAGTGCTTTAAATGTAATTGTTTTTCAAAGCACTGCAAAATAAATGCTGCGGTTTTCTTTTTAACTTAGAAAGAAAACCGCAGCATTTATAAATACAACAACATTGTATTGGTTTTCTGTGGTTTCAGCTTTGAGTCTCCTGTGCTCCCCTTATCTGGGAGGGTGTTGCAGTAATCTAGTCTGGACAGTAGAAGTTCTCTAGCTAGTGTGATGCAACTTTCTGCCGTTAAGGAAGCTCTGCAGACATTAATAAGTTTAGCTGTATAGGCTGCTGCAGCGATCGTTGCATTAACTTGTCTGGTTAGAGAGAGCAAGGAGTCCAGATAAACCCCTAGGGTTTTTACTTAAGGCTGGTGATAGGGTTCCCATCTATGGTGAAAGATGTGTAGTCGCCATCTAGTTTTAGTCTGGATTGGGTCCCTACTAAGAGGAGTTCTGTTTTATCATCGTTTAGGCAGAGTTTGTGTTGCGCCATCCATGCTTGTATGATTTGATATATTTTGTGGAGTACATTGATATTCTTGTTAAAGTTCCCAGAGATAGGCAGGAAGATCTGCGTATCGTCCACATAATTGGTGTAGGAGACGCCTTGTCCGTCCAGGTGGTCGAACAGGTGCTTTGTAAAAATGTTTTAAAGTGTCAGTGATACACATGAGCCTTGAGGCACGCCACAAAGGACTGGGGCTGGAGTGGCAGCCGCTATATTGGAGAAGACCCTCATTTTGCGATAGGATACGAAGGACTCGATCCAGTCTATGGCTTTGGTGGAGAAGTGAGCTGTGGAAGAGAGGTGTTGGCGTAGGAATTTTTGGTTCACTAGATTGAACGCAGCGGAGAGGTCAAACAGGAGTAGGATGGCTAGGTTCCCATTATCTATAATCTCGTCCATTTGGAGTTTCAAATCTAAGAGTGCTGATTCAATACCGTGTCCTGGGCCCAAGCCGGATTGGCGTAGGCTGAGAAGGTTGTTGGATTGGGGGTGTTACTGTATTTGCAAGTATGCTGCTTTGTCTAGGATATTTTTTTTTTATTTGTTTATTTATAATACAGCACACAGGTGAACATATACAGTAATATTTGGTTGTAACCTCTCAGAATGCATAAGACATGATATCCCCTCCTCCCACCCCCGGTATCCCAAAGTGGGTGTTGTTCTCGGCCCTCATTCGGCCGGGCCAGGCGGCCAGCGTTCGCTGGTAGAGTGGAGGGCTCTCGCGATCAAGCGCGGTTTATAGGTCAGGGCCAGGTAGTTCTGGTCATAGTCTAGCACTGGTGCCCAAATGTTTATAAATCGGTGGAGCAGACCCGCTTTTGCTGCTGTGACCTTTTCGGCTGTTAAAATGTCCCAAAGTTTAATCCACCAGAGGGTCATTAGGGGCCCTTCCACGGACTTCCCGGTGCGGGCCACCGTGATTTTGGCTGCCAACAAAAATTGGGATACTAATGTTGCCCTTCTTCCTGTTTTCGGGTAAGAGTCTGGGAGTGGGATCCCTAGGCGGACTTGCTCAGGTGCTAGCGGTATTGCCACTTGGGTGATGTCCTTTATTGCGGCAAGGCATTGGATCCAGAACTCCCTTACTTTGGGGCAGGTCCACCACATATGGAGGTAGGATCCTGGGTGGCCGCAGAGACGCCAGCAGTGGGTGTCCAAGGCCTGCTGAAAGTGATGACGCGTAGGGGGGGTAGTACCAGCGCAAGAGCAATTTGTGGGTGCATTCCCGATTAGTGATGCAGCGGGATGCTGTGCGCGTTCTAGTTTATATATCCACCCATGACCCAGGTCCGCCTCCCATTGGGACATATAGGAAGGCTTGGTGTGGAAGGGGTCGTCTTGCAGCAGTTCATAGAGGGCCGAAATCTTTCCCCTGGCTGGCAGGTCATTTACTGTTACCTTTAGTGGGGTAGGGGCTTGTGTTGCCACCGCTCGGGTCTGGGGGTGGGAGCACCAGTGCCGCAGTTGGGCGTAGGTAAATCTGTCTCCGCTAGGTGGAAAATCATTTTACAGTGTTCGAAGGTGAGGGGGGTGTGCCCTTCGAAGAGCTGCCCCAGCGTTTCAAGGCCTCCTGCCACCCAGTTCCTGAAGTTCGATGGGTGGGCTCCTGGGGAGAAGGCTGGGTTAAGAAAGATTGGGGAAAATGCACTCTGGTCTCAAGGGATACCTCCATGTCTGCGGGCCCATTCCCAGGCCTTTATTGTTTCTTTCGTAGAAGTCAACACTCCTGGACAATTCCGGCGTAGTGCGGAGGGGATAAACAGAATGCAGCAAAGGGGGAGAGGAAGGCGGGATTGCTCGATCTCTACCCACCTTGGGCGCCCTATGGCAATTCCCCATGCTTGAAGGTGTGCCAGCTGGGCTGCTATTTGGTATTTGCGGAGGTCTGGCACCCCTGGTCCTCCCAGTTTCGTGCTGGCCATCGTAGTTCTCCAAGGGATCCGTGCCTTCTTGCCCCTCCAGATAAAGTCAATCTTTTTCCTTTGGAGCCGCTCTAGAGGGGGGGAGAGGGATTATGGTTGGGAGGGAGGAGCAGGCATAAAGGAAGCAGGGGAGGAGGTTCATTTTGCATGTCGTGCTGCAGCCCAACAAAGAGATCTCCTGCGTTCTCCAGCATGGGGTCTGGCATGGATTCACATGCTCATGAATATTCCCCGTCGTCAGGCTGGGAATCCTCGGTAAAGAAAAAACCAGTATCAGTTTCGTTTCTGATCTGTCTTTCGTAGTAGTAACCAATCACTGGTCTCTGCGTCATACTGACCACAGCCAATGACTGCCCTCTACCTAAGCACCGCCTCTGGCAGCCATCTTCAGATTTTTACTGCACGTTCATGTGTTGGGATCCTCGTGCTATTGCTCTCGAGCGTTAGTGCCTACTTCCATATTCCCATCCTAAAGGGGCACCGAAAATTCCTCAGGTTTGTGGTCCAAGGGCGTCATTACCAGTTCAAAGCCCTCCCCTTCGGACTACGGTCGGCACCCAGGGTGTTCACCAAGTGCCTCGCATCCAAACGACGGGCAGCTTCGAGGAAAGGATCACACTCGACGAGAGTTTCCGACGAGCGATCCGGTGGTGGGGCACCCGCGCGCATCTGACGGCGGGCATGGACTTCCAGACCCCAGCCCACCAGGAGACAGTGGGAGCTACAACAGGATCTAGTGGATCGCCTCTTCCGATGGTGGGGCACACCCCCGATCGACCTGTTCGCGACGGCGACGAACTCCAAGTGCCGGAGGTTCGCCAGCAGGTTTCCCCAGGCGAGGAGCATGGGCGATGCTTTCTCGTTCCCCTGGGAGGGCCTGTTCCTCTACGCGTTCCCTCCTTTGCCACTGCTAATCCGGCTCGTCAACCAGCTCAAGAGGTCACGGTGCAGGATGATCCTCGTCGCACCTGTGTGGCCGAGGCAGATATGGTTCCCGGACCTTCTGGACTTGTCAGCGTCCCCGCCAATCAAGCTGCCGGTGGACGCGGATCTACTCTCCAGAGAAGGAGGCGCCATCCTCCACCACGACCCGAAATCGCTGAACTTGCAGGCCTGGCTCCTGCAGCGCTAGAGTTTGGAGGATACGACATACCGGCCGACTGCAGAGAGGTTCTTGCAAAGGCCAGGGCATCCTCGACTCTTAAATGCTACGGACACAAATGGAAGAGGTTCTCTGTCTGGTGCCACGCACAGAAGATTAACCCTCTACGGATTACGGCTCCCCAAGTACTGCCGTACCTGCTGACGCTGGCCAAAGCTGGACTGGCACATGCGTCCATCAAGATTCATCTTGCTGCGATCTCCCGATACACCAGAACCACGGGCCGGACGTCCTTGTGGTCTCATCGTCTGGTGAAAGAGTTCATGAAGGGACTGTTCAGATCGTTCCCGCCGGTGAAGGCTCCGGCCCCGGCGTGGGAGCTCAACGTGGTGCTGACCAAGCTCATGGGACACCTGTTCGAGCCTCTGCACTCGGCCCCCTTTGAAGTTTCTGTCGTGGAAAACGGCGTTTCTTGTGGCCATCACCTCCGCACGACGGGTGGGAGAGATCCAGGCCCTTTCCTGCAAGGCCCCGTACTTGACTTTTCACGACAGGAGGGTGGTGCTCAGGACGCACCCCTCCTTCATGCCCAAGGTACCGTCGGACTTCCATCTCAACGAACCCTTGGTGTTGCCTGTGTTCTTCCCGTCGCCTTCGTCGCCGGCTGAGAGGACTTTGCACTCGCTGGATGTGGCTAGAGCGCTGAAGGTCTACGTGGACCGCACAAAGTGTTTTCGGAAGACGTCACAACTCTTTGTGAACTTTGGACCTGTCAATCAGGGGAAGGCTCTCTCGAAGGCTTCCATTTCCAGATGGCTCTCCGGCTGTATCATGTACTGTCATCGGTTGGCAAACCGACCGCTGCCTGGCCGTCCGAGAGCCCATTCCACCAGAGCGATCTCAGCCACCACGGCGTTCCTTTCTGGTGTGCCCCTGCTGGACATATGCAGGGCTGCTACGTGGAGGTCGACGCACACCTTCACGAAATTCTACTGCGTCGATCGGGATTCCAGGGAGGAGTCCAGGGTTGGCCAAGCAGTGCTGCGCAACCTGTTCGCCTGAGGTGAGCCTGGTGAGGAGGTAAGATGCTTAATGTTGAGTTGGATGTACTGCTTAATGTTGAGCCTTTGCCACCTCCCGTGGTTGTGCATGTGGGTACTGCTATGTATTCTTTATTCATGAGCATGTGAATCCATGCCAGACCCCATGCTGGAGAAGGAACAAGTTACTTACCTGTAACTGTTGTTCTCCAGCATGGGTCTGGCATGGATTCACATGCGAACCCTCCCGCCTACCCCTCTGCGGCTCTTCACTTGGTCATACTGCCACTTCACGTGCTTCCAAATCTGAAGATGGCTGCCAGAGGCGGTGCTTAGGTAGAGGGCAGTCATTGGCTGTGGTCAGTATGACGCAGAGACCAGTGATTGGTTACTACTACGAAAGACAGATCAGAAACGAAACTGATACTGGTTTTTTCTTTACCGAGGATTCCCAGCCTGACGACGGGGAATATTCATGAGCATGTGAATCCATGCCAGACCCATGCTGGAGAACAACAGTTACAGGTAAGTAACTTGTTCCTTTGCCACCGGGTAAGGTCCTTTTCCAATTCCTCAAAGAGAGGGGGAAAGTTTGCCTGGTAGACTTTCGTTGGGTGGGCTGGGGATCTGAACCCCCAGGTATGGGATAGATTGGGTGCTCCATTGGAACAGGCTTTTTCTCCAGGGCCTCCCTCTCGCCTGGGCCCAGGCCCACTCCGAGAGCCATTGACTTTTGGAAATTAATGGTGAATCCTGCTACACTCCCGAAGCCGTGGATTTCGTTGAGGGCTGCCGTCATGGAAGCTTTAATGTTGGTGATTGTTAACAAGACATCGTCTGCGTAGAGGGCGATTTTGTGTTGAGCAGAACCGATCCGCGGGCTGCTGATCCTGGAGTTATGGCGGACTCGCTGGGACAACGGTTCCATGGCCAAAGCAAAGAGCAGAGGGATAATGGGCATCCCTGTCTCGTTCCACACGTGAAGGGGATTGGGTCCTCTAGGCGGCCGTTAACTCTCAGCCAGGTCTTGGGGGGGGCCTGGTAGTTCGCTAGGACTATCTTCCTGAAGGTCGGGCCGAAGCTGAAAGCCTCTAGGGTGAGGCGCAGATAGGACCAATCCACATTGTCGAAAGCTTTGGTTGCATCTAGCGCCAGCAGGGCCAGTTGTTGTGAGTCCTGGCTTGCAACCTCTATTAGGTTTAGTGCTCTGCGGATGTTGTCTTTTTGTCGACCTGTGGTTTATAAACCCTGTTTGATCCGGGTCTATGATGCTCGGAAGAAAAGGCGCAAGGCGTTTGGCCAGAATCTTGGCGTATATATTGGCATCCAAGTTCAAGAGAGAGATGGGTCTATATGAGCTATTTTCTTGGGGATTCTTTCCAGACTTGAGGATGATGACTGTGGTGGACTCATGCATCGTTTGATTGACAGTGCCCGTGGCCGCGAATGAGTTGAAGAGACGAGTCAGGGTGGCACCAATTGGGAGCAGAAGAGTTTATAGAATCGGGTGGAAAATCCATCTGGGCCTGGGGCTCTAGGTTTCAAGCTTTTTATGGCTATCTCTACTTCCTCGTTTGTGATGGGCGCCTCGAGTTCTTTCGCCGTGGGAGTCAGGAGTGGGAGAGCCGCCTCTTGGAAGTAGGACCGCTGCTCGTTTAGAGCCCTCGGGATTGCCGTCATTATTTCTGACTGGTGGGCTACCGCTAGTCGCAGCTTCTCATGATCCGCGTAATGGACCACCCCCCGTGAGTCACGGAGACCCAGGATGGTCTTTCTGCCCTTCTCCTTCGCCAGCTTACTCACCAGCAGCTTGTTAGCTTTGTTATTATGGATGTAGTACCATTGTTTGGTTCTGGTTAGTAAGTTTGCTGTGGCGTCGGCATAGTGCGCCTCAAGCCTCTTCCTTGCCATCTGTAGGACCCTGTAAGATTTCAGGGACCAGCCCTTTCGTTTGTGAGTGGCCTCGACTTCACAGACTTCCGCTTCCAAAATAGCATGGGCTGCCTGCTTTCGTTTGTGGAAGGCTGTGCCTTGGGTAATTAGTTCCCCTCTAAGCACTGCTTTCATGGCGTCCCAGGTATTGGCTGGGGAGGTGTCCTTGTCGCGGTTTTCAGTGAAGAAGTTTTTTATTGTTCTGGCGATCTAGTCTCTCACCGCCATGTCACCCAAAATAGGATTGTATAAGTTCCACTGGCGGCGAGGTGGGGGGGTCTGGGTCATGGGATCGCAAGGTGAGCGAGACTGGAGCGTGGTCCGAAAGGATCCGGGGGCCAATCGTAACCTCGTCTGTGAAGGCCAGGATCTGAGGGGAGGACAGCAGCAAGTCGATTCTAGAAAAGGTGCAGCGCACCTACGAGTAGAAGGTGAAGTCCCTCTCTTCTGGGGATAGCACTCTCCAGGTGTCAACAACATTCAACGTGCGGAACAGATGGAGCAGGACTTTTGCCAACTTCAGGTCCCTGGATGTTGGAGGGTGGGATCTATCTTTGAGGGGGTCCGGGGCCCCATTAAAGTCTCCTCTGATGACGACTTGCACCGCAATGAATGGAAGGAGGGATTCTTCTAGGTCTTGGTAGAACCCTTCCTGGTTGTCGTTCGGGGCGTAGGCTGAGATGAGGGTATAAAGTTGGCCGAAGATGATGCATTTGATTGCAATAAAGCGACTCTCCCTGCATTGTAGCGAGTCTAGGACCTGGGGCTTCAGGTCTTTTGCAGAGTATGGCTGTACCTCACTTTTTGGTGCCGTTGGATGCCAGAAAATGTAGGGAAAAAGTCTGCTTCGGAGGCGGGAGAAGTCCGCCGGGACTAGATGTGTTTCTTGCAGGAAAGCGATTGAGGTCCCGTCATCTTGTAGCCTTTGCAGGATGGATTGCCTCTTCGGGGGGGTAAGGGGGTGGAGTTCAACCCCCTGACATTCAGAGTGTTGAACTTTTGTTTTAGGTGCGGGGGTTGGCTCTCTGGGCTCGTTTGCCACGGGGGGAGGGCTGGGAGGGAGTCGCATCAGCCATGGCTGTGAAGGGTTACTGTTTTGGGCTCTCCTGTGGCTGAGGGTTTTTAAATAGTCTCCAACGGGAGATGTGAACTTCCAACTTCCTGGGTGACCAGGGGGACCGATTTTGAACTGTCGGTGCCTCCCCCAGCCACCCAGGCTGTCGTCAGCCACGATTGTCGAGGTTCACTCCAAGGGTAAAGTGTCGGCATCCGCCCTGGAGGAGGGTATGCAACGGGTGGGGCCCGCAGCAGGCGTTATAAGGCATAGTTCCAGTGCTATGTGTACTTCGGGTATTTCACTGATCTTCACCAAGCGGTGGCATCCACCCTTAAGTTGGGTACGAGCCGTGTTGGGCCCGCAGCAGGATAGGGTAGGCCAGGATCCGATGCCATGTGTACCTTGATCTTGCACTTTGCGTTAGCCATTATTTGGGCTTGCGGGTTTTCTGCACTCTTGTCCAGGGAGCACGCCTTGGCTTGGGGGAAGCAGTGCTCTGGTCCTGGGGTCCCCGGTTTGGGGAGGAGGGCCCCACAGCCCCCGGGAGCCAGGGCGCAGGATTGATGCTGCATCATCGAGATGACTGATGGTCCGCGGAGTGGCATTGTGTGAGAATTGAAGAGCTGTCGGGAACAGCCACCAATGGCGAAACTGCTGGTCTCGGAGGAAGAGTGTGAGAGGGCAGAGAGCTCTGAGCTTCTGTAGGGTCAGTGGTGAGAGGTCCTGGAATATTTGGAGAGGAGAGCCCGGGTATGGTAGTTCATCGCGTGAGCGACCAATTGCCGAAATGGCTTCTTTGGTGGTGTAGAAGTGGACTCTCGTGATCACGTCCGGAGCTGGGGGGGGGGGTGGAATGTCCGAATCCGTGCCTCGTTGTGGGCGCAGTCTGTGTGTGATCGAGCAGGAGCTGAGCCTCATCCAGATTCAGTAGTAGCAATTGAAAGAAATTGCCCACGTATTCGGGCAGTGCTTTGTCAGGGATAGAGGTGGACACTCCTCGCATGCGCAGGTTGCAGGTTATTGCGGCGGGCGCGGTTTTCTAAGTCTTCCTGCTTGAATTCAAGGATCTCTGTTCTGTCCATAAGGGTCTGGATTGTGCGTTGTACCTCCACCAATGTGTTAGAATGTTCTTCAGCTAGGTCATCAGATTCCCCCCTATGTTCGATGTCACTGACCCTTTGTTCCCTTTGTTTGACCCTTTGTTCTGTTTGTTCCATTTTGGTGGTGAGTACTAGCATGCAGGTTCTAAACGCCTTTTGAGAGGTGAGTTTTGGGTGGGGGTCTGCTTTCTTCCCCATTTCCGTTGCCAGCAGCATGGTGGAAATGTCTGCCGATTTAGAGGGTTTCAAAGATTAGTGGAGGGGACCTTCGCCGGGCCCCGTCCAAGAACACAAGAGTAAGCTGGCGGTAAAAGCTGGGAGGGGAAAGTGGGCCGGGACGCCCCAGGAAGTGGGTGGGCAGACTGGTCGCTAGGCCCCTGTAGCTTTGGAGTAGTGATCAGCACGTAGTGTGTTTGGGGGGGGGGCCCAAGCGTTTGCTGGCCAGTGGAGCTCTGCTCACCTGTTGCTCAAGGGTCCCGGAGGGCGGGTAGAAGGGTCAATCCACTCCGCTCTGATGCTGGTGGTGAGTGGGCAGGGCCGCCCCAGGAGGCTGGAGGGAGGGTCCCTCTCTGGAATGGGCAAGGATGGCTTAAAGTTTGAAAATAGATGTATGGAGCATTGCAGGAAGGATGGTGGAGAGCTATGGGTGATATTTGGTGGCTCCCTCCAGTTAGCAGGCCAAGCCCTGCATTTCTGCAGGTTACCAGCACTGTCTTTTGCTCTTCGGGCTGAACGAGAGCTACTGTCTGTGATGCTCGTGCTGCTTAGAGGGGGGACTGATTCCTCAGCGGAGGAGGGTAGCAGAGTTGCGCCCGGGGCCTTGGCGGGCTCCCCGTGCACCAGGTGGGCCGGGAATGTCGGGGCTCAGCGCTGTCTAGGATTTTGAGGAAGAAGGGGGGATGGTGGTGATGGGATGGTAGTTGGTGGGGATATTCGGGTCTAGTGTTTATTTATTTTTTTTTTTTTTAGGAGTGGGAGGTCCCAGGCATCTTTCAGATTGTTAAGAATGGTACCTTGTGTAAAGGAGTTGTTAATGAACGATGTGATCAAGGGGACAAGTTCTACCACACAGACATTAATAAAGGGGACAGGGCAGATGTCTCCTTGGCATCTCAAGGGTTTCAGGCCTTTAGATGATTTTAGTGACTTCTAGTATCGAGACTGGTCTGAATTCAAATAGTTAGGTTTGGGTGGTGTTACGCTCACCTGACTCCCACGGAGGCGCAGGTCTGGTTTGGAGTGTTGTTGCTTCTTCTATGGTGAAGCGCAGGACCCGGAAGATGGACTGGACCGGACCTTCGAATCTGGCTTGTCTAGCTCGCAGGAATATCTTTCTGTATGTGAAAAGGGAGTATTAACAATCTGCGGGAGAAAGTATAAGCCTCCCGCTCCCTTCTCACCCCTCTACGAAACCCTCCTGCGACCCCCACGTGAAGTCTCACCTTAGGGTTTGAAAGGTTGAGCTCTCCATCCTGCTTCTCATGCAGGGGCGCGTTGTATCCAGTTACTTCACTGGGATTTTGATTGTAGAGGGTTCAAGTTTTGTTTTCCCGGTATAGTACCGTAAGGATTCTGTTAATGAGTATGATTCCGCATTAATAATTGTTTGTCGTCTCTTTTTCAGGTGCGGAAACTATTCCGAGAAGAGCTGTGGAACCGAAGAATGAGACTCTGGTGAGCTTGATGAGAGTTCTCTCAGTGTCCTTGTATCAATGCGCTCACTAACGCTGATGTCTTTTTTCCCCATAGGGGCCGGGGTCCGGAAATGCCTGGATGCGGCACCGACCCGAAACAAAGATCAATCCAGAAGAAATCAGGTAAGTCTTTAATGGGCGTTGGGTAACGTCTTTTCATGCGCCCAGTAACGCTGATGTCTCTTTTTCCCCTTAGGGGCCGGGGTCCGGAAATCCCAGGATGCGGCACCGACCCGAAATGAAGTTGGAATAACCCAACAGGTAAGCTTTGTAATGGAAATTAAGGTTTCCTTGTTTTCTTTCCCCTCTCACCTTTATTCTTGTCTTTTTCTCCCTAGGCGCGGTGATGTGGCTGCGAGTCCAGATGCCGCCGTAGAACGTGGTGGTACCTTGTACAGGTGAGTGAGATGCGGCGCTGCAGGGATCGATGCAATGTGCTTTTAAATGGATGTCTTCCTTTTCAGGACCGTCGGCGAAATGTCTCTGGAATGCGGAATTTAGCAGGTAAGGACTCTTCTTTACCCTTTTCTCTTCTCTTCTCTCTTTGCAGGTGTTCCAGGATGCTGGCAGGAGTGGCAGAAGACAGAATGCAGGAGCAAACACAGTGAGCGTCCAGCTGCTAGATGCAGAACAACGCGAAGCGTGAGTTGCTGCTTGGGCGTGGCTTAAATAGCCTTCAAAGTAGTTCCAGGTATGTATCCTTCCTCTCAGGTATGTATTCCCCCCCTGACCACACCCGTGTGGTTAAGTAGTTCCAAAGATAAAGTAGTCCCATTCAGGCCTCAGAAGGCCTGGATGTTGCAGCATGGTCTGCATCAGGTAAGTTAACACTAAGCACCTTTAACACAAAGTCCCCTTTTATGAGCCTGGCGCCTATGGCGCCAGGACTGTGGCCCGATATGAGGGCGCCAGGACTGAGTCCAAAGAGCCCCTACTTGAGGCTGTTGTGACTTCCCTTGAAGACATGATGTCTGCCTCTGGGGTAGCTGGGTCTTGTCTGGCACCTTGGAGGTAGGCATCATGACAGGTGGTAAGTTAGTGGCAGCCGGGAGTATCTGATACGAGTAGTTGTTTTTTTTGTTTTTTTAAGACAGTTTTGTTTTGGAGTTGGTTGATTTTGTCCAGGAGTGCCTTTTGGATATTTGTGCACCATGTGGTGTCCTTGAGGCAACTATTTCGGGGAGTGTCTTGGGATTCAAGTTCTCGTAGGATGGCAAATGGCTCTTTTGTGCCCGTTTTAGCTTTAGCTATTCGCTCGTTGTAGGTAAGACTCTTCGCTTGGAAGATGGCTTGTTTATAGGTTTTTGCTGCTGTGATGAATTTGTCTTTATTGGCATTTGAGGGCATGTTTTCCATGTGGCCTCTGCAGCTTGCTTGGTGGACCGTAGAGTTTTGAGGTTTGGTGTGTACCAGGAATTCAGGTGAGCTATTGGTTTAGGTTTGCGTGTGCTCAGTGGAACTACTTTTTCTCCAGCATGGGGTCTGGCATGGATTCACATGCTCATGAATATTCCCCGTCGTCAGGCTGGGAATCCTCAGTATAGAAAAAATCAGTATCAGTTTCGTTTCTGATCTGTCTTTCTTAGTAGTAACCAATCACTGGTCTCTGGGTCATACTGCCCCCAGCCAATGATTGCCCTCTCCCTAAGCCCCGCCTCTGGCAGCCATCCTCAGATTTCTACTGCACGTTCAAGTGTTGGGAGTCCTTGTGCTGTAGCTCTCGAGCTTTTGCTGCGTTTTTGCATTTTTTCAGGAGATTTTTCTCATTTTTTGGTTAAATAAAGCCTCAAGCTCCGCCGTTTCTACATCCGATCAACAGGGACCCGTTTTGGAGTTTTCTACGCCCCTCAAGGGTGAAGATTTCGTCGAGTTGCGCTTTTGGAGGATTCCAGACGTTCCAAGGCCTACGCCGGACATGGCCCAGGAGAAGGGAAGCTCGACAACCGGGAAGCTGGTCAGGACCTGCCCTGGATTCCAGCTTCAGAATGTGTTCAAGGAGGACGAGCATTCGTTATGCCTCTACTGTCTCCATGAGGACAAGACGCACGTGGAGAAGGACCGTGCGTTTTGTGGGAACATGTCGGAGCGGACCATGAAGGATCGCCACCTCCGTCTCGCCAACTGGCTGGAAGGTAAGAGCCCGTCAGGCGAGAAGAAGTCCGAGCGGTCTTCTAAGTCCTGTGAGGGCGCCCCGGCGACGGGGGCCCAACAAAAGGCCAATCGAACGGTCGGGCTCCTCGGCTGCCAGGCAGGGCGCATCCTCCCCGGCGCCATCAACTACGAGCCAACGCTCTGGCTCGGGTAAGAGGAAGTCAGAGAACCAGGCGAAGCTTCTGGAGAGGCCCTGGTCGATCTCGAAGATTCCGGCAGAGGGGGAGCGAGGCTCGGACCCTCCCCCCAAGGTGAAGGCCCCAGGCGTGCAGAAGGTGACGATGGCCTTAATTCACCCTGCTAAGACCTCGATTGAGGATGTCGCAGTGGCCCTGGCTCAGCCTGTGGAGGCTATGCCAGTGGAGGCGACCTCAGGATCCAGAGTCTCCCTGCCACCGCGGAGGGAGTCGTCTTTCAGGCCCACCGAGAAGACCCCCACGAAGTCCCTGTTGGAAAAGGTGGGGGAGGGGCCAGGTGGCCATCGTGGATACGGACACGACCTCTGAAGAAGAGCTCATCGAAGTCGTGGAGGAGGCCTAGCCCATCGGGAGGGATCTCGACGAGGGCGACGACGAGAGCGACGGTGTCGCCGACGAGGTTCCTCAAGAGCCCTCGCGCCCGTCGTTTCCGGTGCCGCAGGACACTTCGGCGGCCATTTTGTCAGCGATTCAGTCCTTATGCTCGGAGATAAGGACAAGGTTGCCCCTCCCCCCGACGGAGGTACCTGAGCCAGACCCGACGGGGGAACCTGAGCCATGGGACCTTCGGAAAGTCCACCGCATAAGAAGAGGAGGACGTATCCTCTGCCACCTCTCCCACCTCTGCAGCCCGCTCTGCCTTCTCCCCGGTCAACTACCCACGGGGATGATACAGGCACGGACACGGCTACGACAGGTACAGATGACGACGGAGGCAACGACAGGACGTGTCCCCCGTCGCCCCCTGCTCGGGCGTCCCTGCCCGACGAGATTGGATCCTTCCATGCCATGATTTCCAGGGCATCCGAGCTCTTCCAGCTCTGCCCCCAAAAGGAAGACTGTCCTCGCTGTACCAGTGCTGGATGACATCTGGGATGAGGGGCTCTCCCTCCTCAAGAACCCTGCCATGGCGCCTGCAAAGAGGGACCGGTACGAGAAGTAGTACCGGGTCCCTAAACTGCCCCCTTGTGCCTTCGGGCACAACCTACCCTGGATTCGGTCGTCTCAGCGGCAGCAAAGAAGAAAACTGGGGGGGGGCATCGGCCTCGACATCAACTTCCCCGCCGGACGGCGAGGGCAGGACGCTGGACACGATAGGACGACGGGTCATCTCATCCGCAGCGACGACTATCAAGGCGGCCCATGCCCTGACTATCGTAGCCCGCTACGACAGGGAGTTGTGGTTCAAAATAGCCCCTCTATTGGACTTCCTTCCGGATGCCAAAAGGGCTGAGGCCCTTGAAATCTTACAGGAAGGTGAGATTGCTTTGGACCACGCCATTACAGTGGCAACGGACATCGCCGACACCGGTTTCCGTCAGTTGGGCAGCGGCATTTGCCTGAGACGACGAGGATGGCTCAAGGCGACGGATTTCCGCCAGGACGTACAAACCAAAGTTTTGGACATGCCCTTCGATGGGAGCAACCTGTTTGGAAAGGCGGTTGATGAGTCCCTTCAGGCTATCAAGACAGACACGGAGACTGCCGGGCACTGGGAGTGCTCCAACAACGACGGCCGTCCTTTCGGAGCGCCAGAGGCAGACAAGGTGCCTCCAAGGGATCCGGCAGTGGCAAGTCAGGTGGTGCCTGTCGTCGTGGACAGGGAGGTCAAGGAGGCAAGGCGGCCTCCAAACAAGATTGAACCAACCGTGGGGTCGGGCCCCCGTCGAAGCACCCCGGTGGGAGGCCGGCTGACGAGGTTCATCAGCGTGTGGGAGTCCATCTCCACCGACCGTTGGGTGCTGGACGCCCTGGCCCAAGGGCACACCCTAGAGTTCCAGAAGAAGTGCCCTCGCGTTCCACCCGTGGCCAGGAAGGAAAATCGCGTCCCTCAACTGCTGTTGGAAGTAAGGGCAATGCTCAAGAAAGGTGCCATCGAGCTCGTCCCAAAGAGGCTTTGGGGCTCTGGAGTTTACTCAAGGTACTTCCTCGTAAAGTAGAAGACAGGAGGATGGCGTCCCATCCTGGACCTGCGACGACTGAACAAGTACATCAAGGCACAAAAGTTCCGGATGGTCACCCTCCAGCACGTGCTGGGACAGCTGGAGGAGGGCGATTTCCTGTCGATGTCGGACTTGGAGGATGCGTACTTCCACATGCCCATTCTAAAAAGACACCGAAAGTTCCTCAGGTTCGTGGTCCAAGGGCGGCACTACCAGTTGAAGGCCCTCCCATTCGGATTGAAGTCGGCACCCACGGTGTTCACCAAGTGCCTCGCACCGGTGGCGGCGCGGCTGCGCCTGCAGGGGATCCACGTCTACCCCTACCTGGACGACTGGCTCATCCGGGCAAATACAAGGGAGCTCACCATGGAGCACACTGCGAAGACCGTCCAGCTGCTCACGGACCTGGGGTTCTCCATCAACTTTCCAAAATCCCACCTGGTCCCCTCGCAAGTCGCCCTGTTTCTGGGAGCCAAGCTCGACACAGTGGCGCGGCTGGCCTCGTCGCCGGAGGAAAGGACCAGTACCATCCTGGGCAAGGTGCAGCGTCTGCTGGCCACGGACATGGCCAGGGTAAGATCTATCAAGTCCCTCCTTGGGATGATGTCCTCCTGCATTTATCTGGTGCACCTTTGCAGACTTCGGATGCGCCCCTTACAAGAGTTCCTCGACACCCGCTGGGTCCAGTCGACGGGCAGCTTCGAGGCCTAGATCCCACTCAACGAGATGTTCCGTCAGGCGATCCGGTGGTGGGGTACCCGCTCTCATCTGTCGGCGGGCACAGACTTTCAGACCCCAGCTCACCAGGTGACGGTGACGACGGATGTCTCGACGAAGGTTGGGGAGCGCACTCCGGAGATCTTCACGCGAGAGGCCTTTGGCTCCCGGAGGAGAAGTCACTCCACATCAACATCTTGGAGCTCCGTGCAGTGTTCTGGGCCCTCAGGTCTTTTCTTCCATCCCTCAAGGGCAAGGTGGTGAGGATCTTCACCGACAACACCACCACGATGTTCTAAATCCGGAAGCAGGGTGGAACCAGATCCCCTGCCCTATCCAAGGAAGCCCAGGATCTGTGGCATTGGGCCGTCGCCCAAGGGATGTTTCTGGTGCCTTTTCATCTGGCAGGAATAATAAACACCATCGCCGACTCACTCAGCAGAGAGCTGCGCTCGTGCCACGAGTGGGAACTACGCCAGGATCAAGTGGATCGACTCTTCCGACGATGGGGCTAACCCCAGATTGATCTCTTCGCGACAGCGACGAACTCCAAGTGCTGGAGGTTCGCCAGCAGGTTCCCCCAGCCAAGGAGCATGGGCGATGCTTTCTCGTTCCCCTGGGACGGCCTATTTCTTTATGCGTTCCCTCCGTTGCGATTGCTGCTCCGGCTCATCAACCTGCTCCGGCTCATCAACCAGCAGGATGATCCTCGTTGCACCGGCGTGGCCGAGACAGATCTGGTTCCCGGACCTTCTGGACTTGTCAGCGTCCACACCAGTCAAGCTGCTGTCGGACGCGGATCTTCTCTCCAGAGAAGGAGGTGCCATTCTTCATCACAACCCAGAGTCGCTGAACTTGCAGGCCTGGCTCCTGCAGCACTAGAGTTTGGAGGGTACGACATCCCAGCCGACTGCAGAGAGGTTCTTGCAAAGGCCAGGGCGTCCTCAACTCTCAAGTGCTACGGACATAAATGGAAGAGGTTCTCTGTTTGGTGCCGTGCACAGAAGATTAACCCTCTGCGGATTACGGCCCCTCATGTATCGCCGTACCTACTGTCATTGGCCAAGGCTGGACTAGCTCACGCTTCCATCAAGATACATCTGGCCGCCATCTCACGATACACCAGAACTACAGGACGGGCGTCCTTGTGGTCTCATCGGCTGGTGAAGGAATTTATGAAAGGATTGTTCCGATCATTCCCGCCGGTGAAGGTCCCTGCCCCGGCGTGGGAGCTCAACGTGGTGCTGACCAGGCTCATGGGGGCCCCATTTGAGCCTATGCATTCGGCACCGTTGAAGTTTCTGTCGTGTAAGACAGCATTTCTCGTGGCCATCACCTCTGCACAACGAGTGGGAGAGATCCAGGCCCTATCTTGCAAGCCACCATACTTGAATTTTCACGACACGAGGGTGGTGCCAAGGACGCACCCCTCCTTCATGCTCAAGGTGCCTTCGGACTTCCACCTCAACGAAGCCTTGGTGCTGCCAGTTTTCTTCCCGTCGCCTTCGTCGCCGGCTGAGAGGACTCTGCACTCGCTGGACGTAGCTAGAGCGCTGAAGTTCTACGTGGACCGCACGAAGAGTTTTCGGAAGACATCACAGCTGTTTGTAAACTTTGGACCTGTGAATCAAGGGAAGGCTCTCTCGAAGGCTTCCATTTCTAGATGGCTCTCCGGCTGCATCATGCACTGTCACCGGTTGGCAAACCGACCGCTGCCCGGCCGTCCGAGAGCCCACTCGACCAGAGCGATCGCTGCTATCACGGCGTTCCTATCTAGTGTGCCCCTGCTCGACATTTGCAGGGCTGCGACGTGGAGGTCGACGCACACCTTCACGAGATTCTACTGCGTCGAACGGGACTCCAGGGAGGAGTCCAGGATCGGTCAAGTAGTGCTGCGCAACCTGTTCACTTAAGGTGAGCCTGGTGAGGAGGTAAGAGATGCTTAATGTTGAGTTGTTGTATTGCTTAATGTTGAGCCTGTTGCCACCTCCCGTGGTTGTGCATGTGTATACTGCTATGTATTCTTATATTCATGAGCATGTGAATCCATGCCAGACCCCATGCTGGAGAAGGAACAAGTTACTTACCTGTAACTGTTGTTCTCCAGCATGGGTCTGGCATGGATTCACATGCAAACCCTCCCGCCTACCCCTCTGTGGCTCTTCACTTGGTCATACTGTCACTTTACGTGCTACCAAATCTGATGATGGCTGCCAGAGGCGTGCTTAGGGAATGGGCAGTCATTGGCTGGGGGCAGTATGACCCAGAGACCAGTGATTGGTTACTACTAAGAAAGACAGATCAGAAACTGATACTGATTTTTTTCTATACCGAGGATTCCCGGCCTGACGACGGGGAATATTCATGAGCATGTGAATCCATGCCAGGCCCATGCTGGAGAACAACAGTTACAGGTAAGTAACTTGTTCCGTCTGTGGCTAGAAGGAGAGTTTGATTGTAAAGCTCTACCATATGGTTGGGATCGCAGGTTGTGTGTTAATGGTCTGTGATGGGATGTAGCAACGGGAGCATAGTCTCTGGAGTGACGTTGCAGGTATTTCTTGACCGCGAGGCTGGAGCCAGTTGCGATAGGGCTTTCAATGTGGTGTGTTTTGGGATAGAAATGGTGATGACATTGTGATCAGACCAGGGGCAAGGATTGTTGTAGATGTTGTTGGTCCTGCCATTCATATCTGCCAACCAGTCTAACGGGCGACCTTTGTCGTGTGTGGGGTAGGTGATGCGCTTCGTGTATCCTAGCGATTCAATCGTGGTGGTTATGGCCAGGATGTTAGCATCTGCAGGGTCATTTCGGTCTAGGTTCATGTCGTCCATAAGGATAATTCTGGAAGAGGGATTGGCATTGTTAGCGAGGAGAATGGTGATGTCTTCATCGAAGAATAATAATGGGCCTGGTGGTCTGTAGATTATGTGGATGGCTAGTGAGGCAATAGCGGAGAAAGAGAGTTTGCTCGAGAGCAGTTCTCCCGAGTGGAAAGTTTGGCTGGGCAATTCTCTAATGGTCGGGTGCATTTTGGCAATAAGGGCCACACCTCCTCCTTTGGCGAGAGGTCTGTCTTTTCTGAAGATGGTATAGCCATTGGGGATGGCTAGGGAGAGGGACAGGCCAGCGGCTGTGTGCAGCCACGGTTCAGTGATGGCTAGTAGGTCCAGTTGGTTAGTCGTGATGAGATCCGATATGTCGAGGGCATGAGCTTGAAGGGATCCAGCATTGATCATTGCTCCTTGGACACATTAAATACATTTTCCAAATATTTATTATTCCCTAAAAATGTTTTATATTCACTTCAAAATCTGACAAACTTTTTTTCTCATCTAGTGAATTAATACTTCTCCAGCATAGTGTCTGGCATGGATTCACAGACTCATGAATAATCCCTGTTGTTGGGCTCGAAATCCTCAGTAAAAGATAAAACTGTTTCACTTTCACTTAAAAACTGGATTTCTCCTGTAAACCAATCACTGTCTTCAGAGTCATACTGCCCCATCCAATGACGGTCCTCTCCCTACACCCCTCCTCTGGCAGCCATCTTCAGATTTTTACAGCACGCTTCAGTCTTGGGAGTCCTCGAGTTTGCTCTCCGAGCTATTTGTAATTTGTTTGTGGTTTTTTTTCAGAAAAAAGTTCTATTTTTGTTTCAAAAAAGCCTGTGTGCTCTTTTCTTCATCTGCCGACAGCGGGGACCTGTTGTCGGTGAAGTTCTGTGCCCCACAAGGGTGAAGATCCATCGAATATTGTACAAGTCCTCTTGGGCCTACTTCGCGCCCTTTGACCGTGACAGAGGAGGAGGAGGAGGAGAGAAGGTCCCCCTTCAGAACCTGCATCAAATGTGGGCTACGGAATGTGTTTGTGGAGGACAAGCATCTGCAATGCCTCTACTGCCTTCACCTGGACCACAAGGAAGTAGAGTGCGAGATATGCCTTGGTTTTTCCAAGAAAATGACTAAGGACAGGCATAGTAGGCTGACGGCATGGCTAAACGCCAAGGTCTTTGACCTGTGCTCCGAGCCAGGGTCATGCCTCGCCCAGGACCGGCCGGTCTGAGGAGCGGTCTTCGGAGTCCTTTGAGGGTGCCTCATCCATGGGGGCCCAAGACGAGGATAAAGACCTGCAAGTTCGAGTCCAACGGGTATGCCGCGGAAGCGGGTCTCAAAGTGGATAGGGCGTGATCAGCATCTCCTTCCGCCTACATTGCCAGCCTACCATCAAGCTCCTCTTAAGAGTCATATACCCCGGCTAAACGACGTGAGAAATCAAGAGAAGCTGCGGAGGTAGGAGAAGAAAGCCATGCAGCCCAGCAGGCTCAACTGCCACAGGCAAATAAATACCTTGTTGGCGGCTCTGTCGACATCTACTGCTACCACAACAGCTACGGGTGCTGATCCTACGTGGTTAGCTCCCACGGCTCAGAAAGTGTCCCTGCCCCCAAGGCACGACACTGCTGCAGTCACTTTGGCTATGTCTGCGGGCATGCCAGAAGTGGTGAAATTGTCCCAGGCCCTGATTCAAGCCCCGCAGGGGGATGGAGAGGGGGGCGCAAGGAGGCCCCAAAACAGGCCTCCCAGTCGTTGTCCAAACCATTGGCATCTCGTCCATAGAAAATCAAGAGTCCTTACATACAGTCCACGAGGATGTTGAAGAAGAGGATGGCGGCACAGGGCCTAGTTTTCCTGTTCTGCATTTCCTTGGATAGTCTGTCAACTCTACACACCTTGTGTCAGAGATCCAGATGAGGATGCCTCCGGTTCGGGTGCCTGTGATCCCCCATGTCCTCGATCAGCCTCCAGCAAAGAAGAGGGTACGGGAGCGGATACGGCCACAACGACGGACGGTGGATCACCCCATTTGGATGCTACACATAGGGTGTCCCCACCGGATGAGGTGGGATCGTTCCACTCAATGATCGCTAGGGCCTCAGAGCTATTCCAGCTGGTGCCCGGGTAAACCAAGAAGGAGGGCTTCTTGTATCAAAGGCACAAGGGCAAGAGGAAGAAAAATCTTGCATGGCTCTAGCCAAACGAGATAGTCTGGAGAAGAAATATAGGGTGCCGGACTACACACCCAAGTGCCGGAGCTCGCAGCCATTGTCAGATTCGGTGGTGTCCACCGCCGCGAGGAAAACCCATTCTCGTCAATTTCAGTGCCTCTGGACAGCGAGGGTAAAAGGATGTAAGCCATGGGAAAGAAGGTGATTTACACCACAGCGTCCACTATCAAGGTGGCAAACGCACTGGCAATCCTGGCCGGGTACGACAGGGAGTTGTGGTATAAGCTGGGGTCGATCCCGAAGTTCCTCCCCAACGATAAGAAGATGAAGGCTATCGCTCTCTTCCAGGAAGCGGCATCAGATCACACCATCACAGTGGCATTGGACGTCGCTGACACGGGTTTCTGGCAAATGGGGAACGGTGTCTGCCTTTGTCGACAAGGTTGGATGAAAGCCACAAATTTCCATCAGGAGGAACAAGCCAGGGGTCTGGACATGCCCTTTCGACTGAGAATCTGTTTGGGAAGGTCGTTGACGAGTCCCTCCAGGCCATCAAGACGGATATGGAGACAGCCCATTCCCTGGGCACTCTCTGGCAGCACTGCTAGTATTCTTTTCGCTCCTCCAGGGGAAAGTCGAGCTGGTCTTCAAAAGGGTTCTCCACGTTGTACCGGCAGCCTTCCAGATCCTCAACGCAAGAAGCCTAAAGAGGCCGTTCCCAGGACTACGCTAGCGGAAGACAGCGTTGGCGTGGCCCGCAGGGCAGGACACCAGCGCTGTAGCACGTCTGAACCGACTGGGATGTTGGGCCCCCACTCATGCATATCGGCGGCAGGCCAGCGGACGAAGTTCGTCAGCGAGTGGAGAAAGATCACCACTGACAGGTGGGTGCTGGATGCTCTCGCCCAAGGACACACCCTGGAGTTCCAAATCAGGTGTCTGCGGATCCCTCCGGCTACCCGTCAGGAGCAGCACATCCCTTAGATTCTGGAAGAGGTACGAGCCATGCTGTGAAAAGGAGCAATGGAGCTGGTTCCTCAACGGCTCCGATGCTCCACGGTGTATTCCAGATACTTTCTAGTCAGAAAGAAGATAGGCGGCTGGAGGCCCATCCTAGATCTATGTCAAATACCTAAATTCCCAAAAGTTCAGGATGGTCACGTCGAAACACTTGCTCGGCCAACTGGAAAAAGGAGACGTCTTGACATTATTGGACCGGAGGATGCCTACTTCCATGTTCCCATTCACAAGAAACATTGGAAGTTTCTACGTTTCGTAGTGCAGGGACAGCACTGCCAGTTCAAGGTCCTGCCTTTCGGCTTGAAGTCGGCCCCCAGAGTGTTCACAAAATGCCTGGCACCACTGGCAGCCTATCTGCGTCTACAGGGCATACATGTATACCCGTACCTGGACGACTGACTGATTCGCGCCCGCTCGTGGGAGCTGGCCGACAGACACACAGAGACTGTCCAGCTATTGACAAATCTGGGATTCTCAGTCAAGTATCCAAAGTCCTGCTTAACGCCATTGCAGAACGCACTGTTCCTAGGTGCCAAACCGAATACAGTGTCTTGCCTGGTGTCGCCCTCGGAGGAGAGGCTAGCAGCCATTCAAGGAAAGGTGCAACGGCTTTCGTTGACGAAGCCTCCCATGGTGCGAGCCGTCAAGTTGTTACTGGGGTATGATATCGTCCTGTATCTACATTGTCCAGTTCGGCAGGTTTTCCTGGACGCCCACTTGATCCGGGCGATAAGACGGTGGGGTGTCCACTCCAACATCGCCCAAGGCACAGGATTTCAAAACCACCCATACCAGGATACGGTCACCACGGACACCTCCCTGGAAGGTTGGGGAGCGCGCACAGGTTGTCTGCATGCCAGAGGCCTGTGGCTGCCAGAGAAGTATCTTCATATCCACATCTTGGAGCTACAGGCAGTGTTCTGGGCCCTCACATCGTTCCTACCATCTCTGAAAGGCAAGGTGGTGAGGATCTTCACAGACAACAGCACCACCATGTTTTACATCAGGAAGCAGGGAGCCACTCCAAGGGAGCGCACGACTTGTGGCACTGGCCGTCGGACAGGGTATGTTTCTCGTCCGTCTCCACCTGACAGGAGTCAAGAACAATATTGCAGACTCCCTCAGCAGGGAACTGCGCTCCTGCCACAAGTGTGAGCTTCGTCAGGATCAGGTGGGCCGCCTATTTGTCAAGTGGGGCAGACCCCAGATCGATTTGTTTGCGACGGTGGTAAACTCCAAGTGCCAGAAGTTTGCCAGCAGATTCCACCAGCCGAAGAGCCTGAGGGACGCGTTCTTCCTGTGAGAAGGGGTGTTTCTTCCATTCCCTCTTCTGCTACGAGTCATCAACACGACCGTGTCAATGCAAGATGATACTCATCACCCTGGTGTGGCCAAAGCAGATTTAGTATCCGAACCTTCTCAGCCTATCAGCGTCGCCTCCAGTCAAGCAGCCAGTGGTTCCGGTTCTTCTCACCAGAGAAGCTGCCAGTGGTTCCGGATCTTCTCACCAGAGAAGGCGCAATCCTTCATCGCGACCCAGGATCACTGAACATGAGGGCTTGGCTCCTGCAGCCCTAGAGTTTGGAGGATATGAGTTGCCTGCGGACTGCATGGAGGGCCTCGCCAAGGCCAGGGCATCGTCGACCTTGAAGTGCTATGGTCACAAGTGGAAGCGTTTCGCTACATGGTGCCAGTCACAGAAGATTACCCCTCCTTACGGTCACTGCCCCACAGATCCTTCCATACTTGCTGTCCTTGGCCAAGGCCGGACTGGCGCATGCCTCCATTAAGGTACATCTGGCGACTATTTCCCGTTACACCAGGTCTCGAGGAAGATCTTCACTTTGGTCCCACCGACTCATCAAGGAATTTCTCGAAGACTTTTCTGATCTTTCCCACCGGTGAAGGCTTCTGCTCCGGCGTGGGAACTCAACAAGGTTCTGACGATGCCCATGGGGGCCCCCTTTGAACCTATGCATCAGGCCCCACTCAAGTTACTCTTAGGGAAAAACGAATTGCCTTGTTAGCATCACCTCTGCCAGAAGGGTAGGTGAGATCCTGGCCCTATCCTGCAAGCAACTGTACCTGACTTTCCACAAATCGAGGGTGGTGCTGCGTACGCCCTCCTCTTTCATGCCGAAGGTTCAGTCAGAATTCCACCTCAACAAACCTTTGTTTTTTTTCCCCGAAACCTTTGTCGCCGGCGGATAGGGCCTTGCACTCCCTGGATGTTGCTCGTGCCCTGAGGTTCTATGTGACACGCACAAAGTGTTTTTGGAAGACTTCACAACTGTTTGTGAACTTTGGTCCTGTAAACCATGGGATGGCCTTGTCCAAGGTTTCCATTTCTTGGTGGCTCTCTGGCTGCATCACACACTGTCATTGGTTGGCGAACCAACTGCTGCCCGGCCGTCCGAGAGCCCACTCCACCAGAGCAATCGCTGCAACTATGGCGTTCCTGTCTGGTGTGCCCCTGCTGGACATCTGCAGGGTTGCTACGTAGATGTCCACGCACACGAGGTTCTACTGCGTCGGCAGGGATTCCAGGGAGGAATCCATAGTCGGCCAAGCAGTGCTACGCAACCTGTTAGCTTCAGGTGAGCCTGTTCCTGAGGTAGGATTTGATTGCTTCTGTTGAGCCTTGCCACCCCCGTGGTTGTTTAACGTGCAAAATACATTGAATGTTTTCAAATAAATATTTTATAATTTCCTTAAGCGTTTTCCTTACTCGCTAAAGTGCAAATTGCCACTCTTGCCCTGCATGTTTCCTTTTGCGTGAAAACCAATCATAATCACAAGAACTTCATCAGGTGTGACAATACATTGATAAGTTGCTGAGAGTCAACTTGTTAAGGCTAAAAGCAAGACTTTTCTGCTTTATAATCTCATTTATGTGGACTTTATTTGAGTAGCACTTCATAATATATACACTGTGACAATGTAGATCAAGCCACAACATCCTTTGGTGTGTCTACAAAACATGTGGCATATATCTTTTCACATTGACCTTTTTCACATTCATCAGATCTCTTTTTGTATTAATACAGTTTTATCCGTCATCAATCCATAAACCAAAGCATTAATCATTTGTTCATACAAAGTGTTAGCATTTTTTCAATAAATTGACATTTTGATCAAAACACCAACTTGCTTACCCCTATAATCTTCTTCCGTAAATACTGGGATAAGCAAGACTACGGACCTCTTCAATCTAAAGCAATACAAATGTTCCACCATCAGATACTTTAAATCTGTATGTTTCCCACATCCAGAAGATGACATATAACGCCAAATGTACGTACTGTTTTATATTTTTTCAATGAAATCCAAGTCCAGCAAAATGTAAAAACCCTGGGAATTCAATTGGAGGCCTTGTTAAATGCAGATGCCCAAGTAAATTACTTAAACCAAACCTGCAACTACCATTTACACCTACTCAGGAATATTTGCCCCTACATCACAGAAATGAACTGCTCCACCATCGCTCGAGCAACCATTCTGACCAGTCTTGATTATTGTAATTCGCTACTAAGTGGAGCCTCACTGTCTAATCTTAAGAAGTGCCATTTCATTCTAAACGATGCTGTGCGTATTGTTAAAATTAAAAACATCCCCAGAAGAACTCACATTTCAGATCACAGAAGAAATCTCCACTGGTTACCAATACAGGAACGCATAAGTTTCAAAATGGGCACCATAGTTTATTGCTGCCTTTTCTGCACAGTCCCTGAATACCTTAAACCATTCCCCCGTATCTCCCCACCAGAACCCTTCGATCGTCCAACCAAGGACAAATACAGGGCCCAAGGGCCAAACGTACAGAAGGTTTTGGAAGATCGTTCCCCGCCAAAGCGGCCTCTTTTTGGAACACACTGCCACTTGTACTCAGATTGGAACCTGATTGAAAAATCCTTCAGAAAATCTTAGAAAACCTTTCTTTTTAAATGAACTTAGCTCCTAATTTAGCCTTCCCCTCAGAGTAAACTGTCCTGTCTCTTTGAGTTTTGTTGCATTGTGTTTTTGTTTTGCGCCCCGATGCCCGTGGCCTGCCGGCGCAGTATACATAGATAAATAAAAAATAAATACGTCTTTTATCTCTACTCTGGCATAGTCCTTGTTCTCTACTCCTGCGTGGTCCATGTAACTGCTATGTGTTACTCTTATTCCATGTCATTCTACTACATCGTACTTACAAACGATACCATAATGACATCAGTACCCTCTTAGCTTTTCCCATCGCTGCTAAAGGAGACTCTGTTCCCTATATACACACACCTAATCAGAAGGCTTTATGCAGCGACTATCCTAAATAACATGCTCGCTCTTTCTGACTGCTAAACCCGACATCTGTTTACTGCTCCTTCATATTGAGCCATGCTTCTCATCATGTCTTCCTCGTGTTGGGGTCCCTTAGTGAAATACATGCTGTGTTGCCTCGGATACCAATAATGATTGCAGTTAAACCCATCAGTTTTTACAAAAGGTCTGTAAGTGAGAACAACTCTGTCCATCTTTATTACTATGGTGGTGTGCATCACACTAAATCTGTTTGGTACAGCTTTTACATAATACCAATTGCAGTAAAATTCAACGTAACTTCTGATCTTGTGCCTTTCATTATTTTCGTTCAAATCTTTTTTTATCACTTTGTGTTCAAAACATCAATGCAACAGTTCTGTTGGGTGTGAACATCACCCTCCATCTCTAATACTGTGGTAGTGTATATAGCACAAACTTATTTGTTACAGCTTTTATATAGTACGAATTGCAGTAAGATTCAACTCAACTTCTAATCTTATGCCAATCAATATTTTCGTTCAAGCCCTTTTTATCACTGTGTTAATAAAAATCAGTTGCTATTCTTTGTGTAATCTATTTTTATCCAGAGCTTCCTCCTCACTTCTGTTGATTCTGTACAATATGGTCCATCTGATCTCTTCGGCATCATATTTCATTGCCAAAAAAGATCCACAATTGGTGCTGTCCTATTGCTATTCCTAATTTAGCTCATACGTTCGGTTATTCTGGTCTTTATCTTGCGTTCTGTTTTCTCTATGTAGAGCAATTGGCACGGGCACCATATCGCGTACACCACCATTTCCGTGTTGCAGTTAGTGAATGTATACTGATGCCACCATTTGTGCAGCCCTAAACCACGCTTGGTGGTACTTCGAGTGGTGTTGCAGCATTTACATTTTCCACATGGTTAATGCCCTTGTATTTTACTTATTCCCTACAACTATGTGCGGTTCTTCTCTTTCACTATAGGAATTCTAAAATCAGTTTTACTTAGTATTTCTTTCAAATTCTTACTTCTTTTGAAAGCACACACAGGATGTTCAAATTTCTTTCCTTGTATTATAAAGATGTTTCAGTTCTTCATAATCTTTTTAATGGTGGTAGTAATATTGGAAAAAGTACTAACAAGTACCAAGTTGTGATTTTCTCTATTTTTTTTTTAAATGTGTTTATTTTTTGTTCGATACACAAGAGAGCATACATCATAACAAGCAAAGGTTTTGCAGATTATTAAGCCCAATCAGTCCCTTTTCTTTCCGCTAGCCTTCCCCTCTCATCCTGCCACCCTCAGTCCTCACCCAATTCTTGGCCGTCTGCTCGCCGTTCCATGCCTGTGTCCTCCGCCGATAAGGCGTTTGCCACCGCACGTGGCTTGAATGTTAGAGCCGGATAGCTCTCGTCGTAGTCTATTAACGGCGACCAGATGTTTGTGAAGCGGTGAAGTCGACCTCTACTTGCAGCTGTGATTTTCTCCGCTATGAAAATGTCCCATAGTTTTAGCCACCACAGGATCATTAGGGGGCCCTCCGGAGATTTCCATATTCAGGCTACCGTGATCTTGGCTGCTAAGAGGAGCTGGGTTAGGAGGGCTGCTGTTCTGCCAGATCTTGGGTATATGCCTGGGATCGGGGCTCCTAGTAGGATTGATTCCGGCTCCAGGGGAAGCGTAATCTTCGTTATGTCTGCTATCGCCGCCGTGCATTGGGACCAGAACTTTGCGACCACTGGACATGACCACCACATATGTATGAATGATCCAGGGAGGCCACATTGGCGCCAACAGCGGGGGTCCAAAGACTGGTTGATGTGGTGTAGTCGGAGTGGAGGATAGTACCATCGTAAGAGTAGTTTATGGGCACATTCTCGATTAGTGATGCAATAGGAAGAGGAATGGGCACGAGCCCATATGTCTATCCACGTCTGGTCCTCTATTGGATGATCTAGGTCCGCTTCCCATTGAGACATGTAGGTCGCTCTAGTGGCGAGAGAGTTTGTCTGCATTAGCTTGTATATCGTCGAGATCCGACCTTGGTGTGGGGGGTCTGCTAGAGTCAGCTCTATGGGGTCCAATTCTCGAGTAGCTGCCACGCGAATTGATGGATGGGAGCACCAATGTCGTAGCTGTGCGTAAGAGAATCTGTCTGTTTCCCTTAGGTTAAAGGTGCTCTTACATTGGTCAAACGTGAGCGGACAGCTCCCTTCAAAGAGCTGGCCTAGGGAGTCGAGACCTCCTGCGATCCAGTTATTAAACTTCGCAGGGTGGGCTCCTGGTGAAAATGTCGGGTTATGGAAGACTGGGGCCGATGGGCTCAGGTCCCTTGGGATGCCCCTATATTTGCGTGTCCATTCCGAGGCTTTCAGGGTATGCTTGGTGGAGGATAGCATGGTGGGCCATAATCTTCTGGAAGTGGGAGATAGATGCAAAAGGAAGCGGAGGGGGAGAGGCAAGCGGGATTGTTCCAACTCGGTCCATCTTGGTCGATTTGAGCTAATGATCCAGGCATGAGTGCGGGCTAGTTGTGCTGCAATCTGATATTTCTGGAGATCAGGGACTCCCAGGCCTCCTAGGTGTGGACTGGTCAACATTGTTTTCATTGGGATTCTTGATTTTTTACCCTTCCAGATGAAATGTAACACCTTCCTCTGGAGACGTTGAAGCGGTGGCCTGGGGATCAAGACAGAGAGCGCAGAGCAAGTATAAAGGAGTCGTGGGAGGAGATTCATCTTGCACGCCGCTATCCGGCCCACCAATGAGATCTCCTGTGAGCGCCAACGATCGAGGTCCTCCTCTAGGGATTTAAATAGTGGTTGGAAATTCGCCCGATAGATGTCCTCTGAGCGGGCTGTGATCTGGACTCCCAGATAGGGAATCGCCTTTTCTGATAGTGGGATCGGGCAGAGAGCTTCGAACAACGCTTTATCCTCAGAGTTCAGTCCCACCCCTAGGGCGGAGGATTTCATAAAGTTTATAGCGAATCCCGACGCTTGATTGTCTCTATTTTTTGTGGAGTATTCTAAAAGGGCTTCCCTGTTATTGAGGGCTCTTTCTTGCTGGTTACCAGACGTTTGGTCGAATGCATTTGATAGAATTACAATATGGTCGAATCAATTTGGTCGAAAAAATGGTCTTTTTTTTTTTTTTGGGGGGGGGTCCCCACCAACCCCCGTTTTTGGTGTTAAAACACCTTTTTTTTACCTTTTTTTACCTATACTAGAGCAAAAAAAAAATACTTAAAAAAAAAAAATTCGACCTTTTTTTTTTCGACCAAATTGATTCGACCAATTTGTCATTCGATCAAATATATTCGACCATTTGACTGGACAGCTTTCTTGCTTGGTTCCCTAACGACTTCGGCTAATCACGTTGTAGTAATTTATCCTTCAGGACTGATGCCTCTTCCAGGATAGCCTCTTTTGTAGAGCTATTCCTCATAAGCCGGAGAAATTGCCCAAATGGCAAACTATCTCTCATGTGCTTAGGACAGAAGCTTTTATAGTTCAATAAAGCATTCCTCTCTGTGGCTTTCTAATATGGTTCAACTTGTAGGATTCCTCCTTCTTCCTCATAGTATATAGATACATCTAGATATTTGATGGTGTCATTACAATAACTGGCAGAGAATTTGACAAATCTATCCTGTTCATTTAACCACTGGAAGAAAACCTCTGCAGCTACTCTAATCTCCTTACCAAAGTAGAATGACATCAATATATCTTTTCCATGCATTAATGTTCTGCAAATATGGATTATCATCAAAATAAATGGCCAGTTCTTCCAATCGTTCCACATACAGTTTTGCCACACTGGGCGCCACTGTCGCGCCCACTGCAGTTCTGTGGATCTGTTTGTAAAAAGTGTCTTTTGCTGTTGTAAAATATCTTTATTCGGTTTAAAACCATAAAAACATTTTAATGTCACAATCATATAAAACATATTAGCACCAATAACCCTTTAAATGCATTTCAGTTTAGCACCCAGCTCATTTCATATACTAATACAAATAGAGATGTTTAAAACTTAGATTTTTAAAAGCAACATTATTTCACACTATAGTTAATTAATGATAATATGATTTTACAAAATGTAACTGCCAATTCAGTCGTTCTAATACCCCTCAGGCAGAATAGTGGCAGCAAGTAGCATTTCGTCAGTCTACTGTACCCTGGACAGCATAACCAAAACATTTTTATAGATTCCTGCACACTTTACACTGTACATCTGTTGTGTTTGACCATCTTGCTGTAAAAACTGCCACCTTCATGGTATTATTGCACAGTTGGACAAATAGGGCTCAGGCATATGTAGGGGACACACAATCCAAATAAGATTCAAAGGCTTCTAATTGCTTAGACATGATGTATAGGGCACCTGTTCTTAATTCAACACACGCCATCTTCATTTTCCCAATGATGGCTTCATGGCACGTTGTCTTAGCCAACATCTTTGAGCTAGGTGGTAACCTATCTGGGTTAGCCCATATGCTAATCAAGTTCAGCTCCTCAAAGCGCTTTTGAATGGACCTAAACCATAGGAGCGAGCCAGAACCAGTAACGGTCCGTAGGTTTGTAAGTCCTTCTCAGTACCTCATTAGTTCTTGCGTACTCCAGTCTGATCCAGTTTTATAGTGGCTTATTTACCAGTACTTCACTGATGTGCTTCAAATCGCATTCCCAACGCAAGCTGGCCATATGGGGGCACCCTTGGATTGCATGAATATACCCATAAAAAATTGTTGTCAACTACATTTAGAGCAGTAGTTTTGCAATGTCCACACAGCTCAGCCCCATACGCGGCAGCTGCCCAACCCTGGGCTTTGTGCAATTTTAGCACTGGGGAGATGGCAACCCTGCCATGCCTATTATAGAAACTGCAAATTCCACAGCTATACTTTTCGAGGGTTGATGTGGCCTTTGCAAGAAGGGCCGTCCACATAAGTTTGTTCGAAAACCTGATCTCTAGGTAATCGTAGTGACATACTTGCTCTAATTCGTACTCAACTACCAAAACCCGCAATTTGGTCTTATAACTTTTCCGTTCAAATACCAACACCTTTGTTTCTTCCAGATTGAGCGTCATTGAAAGCTCTTTACATTTCTTGATGAATACCCTCACATTATGCATCAACCCATTGGGGTGGTGGATAAAAGAACATCATCATATGCATAAAACAATGCTGGGAATGTGTTGTTACCAAGCCTGGAGCAATCTAGAGGAAGGGGACTAGCCACACACCCCTGGCGGAACCCCCCTCTCTACAGCAAATGAATCTGTTTTCTCGCTGTCTAAACCCCATCTCAATGACGCCCTATTATCAGAGCAAAGGTTCTGAATAGCAGCCAATAAAGGCCTGGGAACACCCCCAGCACAGACCACTTTTTGCAACGGGAAATGCTGTTGAACGCTGTACAGAGATCTATAAATATGGCATAGACTCCAACTTGTTCCAAAGACATATTTGGCCAGTATCGTATTGAACCTGACACATTGGTCTATCATACTTATACCATGGGAAAACCCAGCTTGGTGGTGATTGTTGATACTGTTTTCTAAAGCCCAATCTTATAGGCGGGTCCACAGCACTTTTGTTTACACTTTGCCCACCACATCCAAAAGCGATACAGGTCTGTAGTTACCCAGATTCTTATTGTTACCCTTCTTATACAAAGGAATTATTATGGTACCAGTAGCAGGAGTGCAGTGCACATTAATGTGTTGCAGAGGTATTTCCTGTCAATCGGCCTGTTCGTTTTTGTAGAGCATACTAAAATGTGTGTACCAAATACACAGGGGGGAATGTTACCTGAAATGAGCCCCACTGATTTTGATTCGTTACCACCATCAATTTTCCAAAAATTAACTTGGTCACCTTTTTCGCTGCAAAGTAGCAGTTGGTCCCATTTGCTAACAGTGTACTGTGTCTTTCTTGATGTTACCATTAATGTATGTTTTGCCCAGAGAATTTTTAAGTGGGGTTTATCAATCACATTTGTTTTTTAAGGTAAGTTAGGTCATTTTTGGCTTGCTGACATTCATCATCAAACCAACCCATGTTGCCCAAGTTATGTTTTCTTAGTTTTCCCACTGACTTGACAAAGAAATGTAGCAAAGGCATCATCATATCTATAAACAGGTCTCCAATGCTGGGGAGGTACTAACTGCCATACAAATTCCCTCAATGTAACGATAAATGCTTGCATAAATGTATGGTTTAATCACTCTCTTTTTGCTATTCCCGAGGCCGTGAGCACACACTCAATCATTGGACCTCACAGTTTGCCACCCACCCCCGCTCAAAATGTACAGCACAACTTAGTGGGTAATGGTCACTATCACTTCGAGCAATCGCCTCCATACTTGTTACCATGTTACTTGTTACCATGTCCCAGCCGGCTATACTGATTAGGGCATAGTCTATCCTTGAGCTGCCCTGATGGCCTGCATATGTCATTCCTGCTGGTCTATCTGATAAGACCCTCCCATTACAGGAGCACAAACCCACCTCATACATTATCCTAGTAATTCTCTTTTAATTACATGCTAAGGCACCACATAATAGAGGAGTTTGGCGTGTTAGTATGCCTTCGGTTTAGATACAGAAATTCTTCTATGGTGTTTAGAGTTGCCTCCTGTGTTATCATTATATATGTTCTGTTAAGGATTACCGTCTCTCCTCCCTTAGACTTTTTATAGTCTCTGATTCTTTTTTGGAAATATTTTGAAAGGGCCTTGTTCTTTCTGCTTCTTCTAATGTCTCAATATTTGTCAGACGAATGTGACTGAAGGAGGCATGAATGTTGATTTATTACGTAATCCCTATACTCTGCGTCCCGTCCCCTTTCCTCATTACTTATGGGGCATTTCTCCGTCCTGTGGGACGGGACTGGAACACTGTAAAAAACATCACATTTTTCAAAAATGTGTCCTTCCTCTCTTTTTACATGGGGTATCGCACACGGCCGTAACCCCACCCTCCTTAGCTCCACCCAGCGCATCGCCCATCAGTCCTTTTCTTCGCACGTTCGGGACTAGACGCACTTGCATCGTCAGAAGATTTTTTTCCTTCCAGTGTCCTTCTCTCTTGCTCCAGCTTAGCGGTCGTGTAGTAGTCCGTCTATGACGTTTCGGTTAGATTTTCCTAATTGTTCTTCCTGCGAGCGACGCTTCGCTAGGGCTGATCCCCATCCTCTTTGTTTAGCGTGTTTGGGTCCAGGCCACCAGTGGGACTCGTGCTTCTACTGCAATTCCCTTTTGGTCTGGGCACTTCAACGTCATCTGGAGCGGTGGGAGGAGGTGTTTCCGCGCGTTCCTCCTCTGCATTTTCAGAATTTCATCGACGAGAAGAGACGCCTGGTAAGTTCTTTCGTTTTTAGGGCACCCTGACCGGGGGGACGCCTTCCCGAGGTTTTCTCGGTCCGGGAGGAGCTTTAAAGGCTCTGTTACCAGGGTTCCCCCTGAGGTGCCTTCCAGGACTAAGAAAAGTACCAGAGTTTTCTCCAAGGGCCTCCGTAAGGGGCCTGCTCACACCAGATTGCAGTCCGAGGCCCCTCCTGTGTGTCATGGCCACAGGGCAAGGACCACAAGTTACATCACTTAAAGAGTCCAGTTGGAACCAGTCCTGGCACCTTTGGCGCCAGGCTCATGAGAAAGTGTGCTCTTCACACTTTATTCCTAGTGCACCTGTTATTCCATCTCTTGCAGGGCCTCCACGTGCATCCAGGCCGGGAGTGGTCATAGGAATGCATTGGGCTACACGTGCAGCATCTTCTGGTAGTGGCAGGGTGGAGCCATCAAGCAGAGCCAAGGGGGCGTGGCTGGTACCAGGCTATTTAAGCCTGCCCCGCCTGCATGCCATTGTTCCGCGTTAGTCTGCTCATGCAGCCTAACGCTCACCGCCGCATGAAGCACTTCTTACCTGATTCCAGCAATACCATCGCCTGAAGCGCATCTTACCTGATTCCAGCAATACCATTGCCTGAAGCGCATCTTACCTGATTCCAGCAATACCATCGCCTGAAGCGCATCTTACCTGATTCCAGCAATACCATCGCCTGAAGCGCATCTTACCTGATTCCAGCAATACCATTGCCTGAAGCTTACCATCGCCAGCAGCGCATCTTACCTGCTTTCAGCAATACCATCTAACATCGTCTAAAGCGCACCTACCTGGCTCCAGCAATACTATCGCCTGCAGCGCTCCTTACCTGCTCTGCAGGTCCAACACTTGCGCAGGAGCTCTTCTCTACCAGCATCCTCGTGGCTGCAGCCGTCCATCTCCCGCCCACAGATCTTCGGACAGCTGCTCCTCATCTGACATCTCCAGGCCATGCCTGCAGGAAAAAAGGACAAACAAGGTCAGAAACCACATAAAGACAATTCGTTAAGGTTGCGCGCTAGACAACCTTCGCGCTGACCCTAGGGCCCAAACTTACCATCTATTTTGGGACATTGTAAGCTCCTCAGGGCTCCGTTTGGGCTCACTTCCAGCACTGCGACTCCGCTGGGCCTTCATCACCTATTGGGGGAGAAAGAAAGACATTACTTGGGATATGAACACTAATCATGGGGAAAAAGGACATTGCAAACAAGTACGTACAATAATCATTGTTGAAGAACACTTACCTTCGAAGTGGATCAGTCGCAGCCGGTCTGGGCTGCCACGTACACGACCAGTGAAGGAACTAGGTCCACTTGAGAAGCAGGACGGAGAGCTCAGGACGGAGAGCTCATCTTCATAGTTAAATAGGTGAGACTATATGGGCAAACGCATACTCACCACATTCTGGGAAGAAGGGTTCGAGAATTACAGCTATATCACAGCATCCTCACAGCCTCTTGTATTCTCACAGGGGAAGTTTCAACCACCAGAGCAGTCCACAACGCGGGGGCAGGGGAAAAAGGCTGATCCTGGGAAGCCAGATCCTGGGAAGCCAGATCCTGGGAGGGCTGCAACCGTGCCCCATCATCCCCGCAGAGACCAGGTGAGCGTAACACTGTGGGGGCTATTCAACGGCTCATTTCTACTGAGGCGGTGGGTACCGGAGCTTGCTTCGATGTCTCCTTCTCTGGTGCTTCCCATACAGACACCGGGGCGTGCCCCGAGGCCCCTATTGAGGTTTTCTGTGCCGAACGAAGGTTCAAGGCCCCTCGTGAGGGAGCTGTTACCGGGCTCTGGTCCGAGGTCCGTAACCGTCAGAACTGAGAGGCCTTTTAAGGTCTTGTCGGTGAGGTGGGTTCCTCATTGGTCCCGCTCTAGTGGGGATACCGGCTCTGTTGAGGGGGCACACAGTGAGGTCACTGAATGTAATTCCTCTGTTACCAGCGTGGCCGAGGTTCCTCTTTCGGAGGCTAATTTGGCTATTAGTATGTCTCAGAAACATCCTAGGCCACATAGTACCGGCTCTGCCGAGGTTCCTTGTGTCAAGGCTAAAGTCAAGACCCCTGCCTCACTCACACATGTGACGCAGTTCTCCTCAGGCGTTGACATTCCCGCGCGAACTGCGACGGCCATTTTGGACTCTTCCCTTACACCTGTGACATCAGCGTTGGGTGCTGGGAGCATTTTTGGAACAGCGTTTTCCTTGTGCACTGTTTCGTCCATTGTATGACTGGAACGCTCGGATGCCATTACAGCACCCAGTCTCGCTCCCTGCGGCGTCTGCGCCATTGATCTATGTCAACCCCGCTGGTGAGGGCCCCTCTTGGTAGCCCTCTCCCTTGCGGCCTTCGAGCTATTCCACTCATGAGAGGCCTCTGCCTGCCACAGTGTCTAAGCCTTCTGCGGAGGATGCCTTCTTCGGAAAATTTCAGAAGCTAATGCACTCCGACCCCATGAAGGAATATTTCAAAGGTCTTTTTAAGGAAATCTACCCTCCTGGGCCGAATTCTGTACTGATGGTTCTCGTCGCAGCACCGGTTGTTCCGGCAGCTGTCCCATCTCTACCAGTATGCCCACCTCTAGCCCTTCCGCCTCCGCCGCCCTTGTCTCCAATAGACAAGTCTTCGGCGGAGCCAGACGTGACGCAGGTCGATCCAGACGCGTTGGATGACACGCAAGGGGATCAGGATGGTGATGACTTGCCTCCCTCTGTTAGGGCATTCCATGACCGGGTACTGGACATGACTATTTTGGATGTTCCAGTACCTGAGGCACCCCCCAAGAAGGGGTGCTTTCGGGGGCGTTCATCTTGTCTCCTCCGGAGCGCACCGGCTTGTTCTTCCAGAAGGACGTTTTGGCCGAGGTCTGCAAAGTCTGGGATAAGCCACACTCTGGACTGCATGTTATCAAAAAGATTGACCCTCATTATAGGCTTTATACTTCGGAGGAGGTAGCCTTAGCGTCTGGCCCGCTTCCTTCCTCCACAGTGGTGGCGGGCGCCACGCTTCAATCCAGTCCGGCTTCAGCATCGTCTACAGCGGCGGCTCAGGTTCTAGCCAAAGAGGACAAGCTGCTTGACTCTTTGGAGAGGAAGATCTTTGCTAATTCGGCCCTGCAGTTGTGCCAGGTGAACGCAGAGCTCATTTTAGCGGGGGCAAATATGAAAATGTGGAAAGGTCTGTCGGAATTTGAGGAGTTCATTCCTGCGGACAAGCTGGCACGATTTTAAGGCTGGCTTGTGAGATGCCAGAGTCCTGGCGCAGGATATGCTTGAGGCTGCGGCGCATCATGTCGACACCTGGGCTCAAGGCCTCATGCTTGGCGTGGATACCTCTCGTCAGGCTTGGCTTCATGCCACAAAGTTTTCCAAGGAGGTTCAGGATAAAGTTCTGGACCTGCCTTTTGATGGCAAAGAACTGTTCCATTCGTCAACTGACTAAAACTAAGGACAGCACTCAGACGGCCACGTCTTTGTCCGTTCTGGTAAAACCACCTTTTAGGGCTCAAAGAACACCTTTGCAGCCTCAGTCTTCCTCTGGTTTTCGGGGGTTTCTAGATCGAAAGACACAGAGAGTCGATCCTCTAGCTGGAAACTCCTGTGGGCGTCAGCAGTGAGGCTGGTTTTTCTCTCGATCCTCGGCCGCCTCCTCAGAATCTGGGGCTCTCGCCTCTGAGAAGCCAGCTAAATGAGGGTTTTCGGCGCTCGCACAAGACCCCGGGGGGGGGCCCCATTGCGACTCACTGGGAGGCTTGGCAGACCATCACCGAGGACCGCTGGGTCTTGTCAGTAGCTCGGGCGGGCTTCCGCTTGCCCCTTCCCCCTACTCCACCCATCAATTCTCCCTTCCAGCAGTCAGAGACGCCCTCCCTCAGAGTCGAAGGCCAGAAGCTTCTGGATCTCAAGGTGGTGGAACACGTTCCCCGAGGGGAGTGAGAGGAGGGCTTCTACTCCCTTCTGTTCACGATGCCCAAGCCCAACCAGGCTGGCCTGCGCACCATCCTAGACCTTTCCCAGTTCAACCTTTCTCTTCCCCAAGAGAAATTCAAGATGATCACCCCGGTCAGATAAAGTCCTCTCTATGGAAGGGCGACAGGCTCAGCGTGGTGGACCTTCAGGATGCTTATATGCATATCCTCATTTGGAGCCTGCATCGGAAATACCTACTGTTTTCCATGGGGGAGGAGCAGTTCCAGTTTTGTGTGCTCCCGTTTGGTCTCAGCTCGGCACCGCGTGTCTTTACGAAGATGTCGGTCATCGCAGCTTATCTTCGGCTACAGGGTATCCATGTGCATCGGTATTTGGACGATTGGCTGCTGCACAGTCCTTATCCACTGAAAGCCTCAAGCAACCTTCAGTCTCTCCTCCAGCTCCTGTTCCACCTTGGGCTGCATGACGGTCTCTCAGGACTTGATTTTCCTGGGTTTTCGTTGGAACATGATCGATTGCAGAGTGTACCTGACTGGGGACAGAATGGCAGATCTGTTCGCCACGTGTCAGGTGTTTATGCAGTCGGAGAGCATGTTGGCCTGGTGGTTCCATAGGCTTCTGGGCCACATGGCTTTGTGCTTGCTGGCTCTTCCTCTTGCTCGTCTCAAGATGAGGCGGACGCAGATGGCTCTTCAGAGCTCATAGCTTCAAGGAGTGGATCCAGATTCCAAAATGATACTGGTTCAACCTTTCATGAGGGCGGACCTCTTGTGGTGGTTTTCTCTCAGCAATCTCGTTGGGTGCTCCCTTCCAGGACCCTTGCCCACTGTTGACTGTCACGACGGATTCCTCCCTTCTGGATTGTGGTGCGACGCTGGATCATCTTCAGGTTTCAGATCTTTGGTCATCACAGGACAGACAGCTTCATATAAATTATCTGGAGCTCCTGGCGATATTCCTGGCGCTGAAAGCTTTCAAACCAGGCATTGTCAACAAGGTGATCCGTTTCCGCACGGACAATGCAGTGTCAATGTCCTATATCAACAAGCAGGGGGATACCAGCTCTCCTCCTCTTGTGGATATTGCCATTCAGATCTGGGAATGGGCCATTCAGCATGGTATCTGGCTGGTAGCAGTACACATCCCGGGCCAGCTGAATGTCACTGCAGATGCCCTCAGCCGATGAGCAATTGTCAGCTACGAGTGGGAACTGGACACGGAGATCCTCTCGGATATTTTTCGCTGTTGGGGCACTCCAGAAGTGGACCTCTTTGCGACATCTACAAACAGGAAGCTTCCCCTGTATGCCTCCAGGAACGACCTCGTAGCCTGGTGGATGCTCTCGAAATTCCATGGCACAACATGAATGTCTGCGCTTTTCCGCCTCTTCCTCTGGTGCATCGGGTGCTTTGCAAGCTAAGGAACACAGTGACTTGCTCCCTGCTGTTCATAGCCCCTTGGTGGCAAGCCAGGTTTTGGTTTTCAGAGCTTGAGCATCTATCAGTTTGCCCACCGCTCAAGCTTCTGCTGGTCCCCGAGCTTCACCCAGGCGATCAACAGCTGTGGCACCCCTCCCCACAATCGTTCAGCTTGGCGGCTTGGTGTCTGAGTTCAGATCATTAGAGCGCTTCAATTTGTCTGCGGCTAACATGCGCATTATTCAAGCAGCCAGGAAGTCCTCAACAAAATCTCCGTATAGAAGCAAATGGCTATGGTTCTGTCACTGGTATTTGGCCAGGCAGCTGGACCCCAGGGAGGCTACTATCAACATGGTCCTGTCTTTTGTTTCACATCTGGCATAGTCTGACATCCATGTCTCGTCTGGCAGGACATATTTATCGGCTGTTGACGCTTATTTGTCCACTGACCAGTGCTCCTTTTCACTGTCTAATCCAGTCATTAAAAGACACTTTGCGGGCCTGATGCATCTCTATCCTCCTGTTGGCAACCTGCATCCAAGGTGGGATTTGAATGTGGTCCTTAAGACCTTGTGTCATAAGCCTATTGAGCCCATGGCTACTGTCGATTTTAAGTACCTTTCGTGGAAAATGTCCTTTTTGATCGCTGTGACTTCAGCAAGGTGTGTAAGTGAGCTTCAGGCCTTGTCGGTGGAACATCCATTCTTTACTTTTCATGCAGATAAGGTTGTCCTGCGAACAAATCCCGCCTTTTTTCTGAAGGTGGTCTCTGATTTTCATTTGAATCAGTCAATCTCATTGCCTGTATTCTTCCCAGACCAGGCCTCAGAGGCAGAAAGAGTTCTGCACTGCCTGGACGTTAGAAGAGCCCTTAAGTTCTATCTGGACAGAACATCTGAGGTTAGGAACTCTTTGCAGCTTTTTGTGACCTTCGGAAATCCGCAAGGAAAGCCGGTCTCGAAAGCAACCATCTCCAGGTGGATCGCGGCCTGTATTTCTGAGGCGTATACCATTCAGGGTCTTCGGGCCCCAAAGATAATTCATGCTCATCTTGTGTGGGGGAATGGCGGCTGCCGTTGCCTTCCAAAAATATGTTCCCTGGGAGACCATCGCGAAAGCGGCTATGTGGGCCTCCCCATCGGCTTTTTGTAAGCATTACTGTCTGGACCTGAGCTCCAGGGCTGATGCTCAGTTCGGTCAAGCTGTGCTTAGGAACCTGTTTCAGGAAGGAGTTTCCATCCACCCGTAATTCATGTGAGAAGTGCTTGGGAATCTCCCATAAGTATGGAGGAAAGGGGACGGGACGTAGGAGTATAATAAGTTACTCACCGTAGTGACTACCTTACTCCTAATCCATAGTCCCCTTTCTTCCATACGCCCGCCCGCCGTCCCCTCTAAAACGTTTCCTCTGTTATTGCTTAAAGGTCATAGACCTGGCGATAGAAAAGGACTGATGGGCGATAAGCTGGGCGGAGCGAAGGAGGGAGGGGTTACAGCTGCGTGCGGTACCCTGCGTAAAAGGAGAGGAAGGACACATTTTTCAAAAATGTGATTCTTTTTACAAAGTGCTGCGGTCCCGTCCCACAGGACGGGGGAATGTCCCATAAGTATGGAGGAAAGGGGCCTATGGACTAGGAGTTAAGGTAGTCACTACGATGAATAACTTTATTATTTGTTCCTCCCTTCCTCTCAATCATTTCATTTGAATAATTGTTTTAGATGTATCTTCCGCATGAAATGTTTAAACTCTACTAACGAAACCCAATCCTTTCTGTAGCACTTCTTTCTCCTTCTGATTCAATGTGTCATCTGATAGATTGATTAAAAGACTCCTCTACTCCGGGTGACCCGGGGTTCTATCCCCCAGTCTGCTTCCTGGTCTGTACCTAAAAAAAAAAGGCACATCTTGGTTTGGGCATCAGCCCTGCCTCTTCGGTTTCCTGTCTGTCCTCTCTGTCTACCCCTGCAGTTGGAAGCCCTCACATCATGATCAAAATTATCTTGTCTCCTTCTTCGTAGGAGAACTTGATTTAAATTTACAAGCTTTTTTAAGGACAGTTTGATTAATTAAATACAGGAAACAAATTTAATACACTTCATATAAATATTGGAAATGGATTGCCTTAAAAATAATCACAAGATAAAATGGTTCGGAAAAAAAAATGTAGCAATTCATAATCCAATCTGAAAAAACCCATAGAGGAGAGCAAGCTCGTAGCCTCTAAGATGCCCATCTATTTGCTCAATCTACAACCAGATGCTACTCACCAATCAACTACTTAAACCTGGTGAGCACAGGGCACTTATTTACCAGGTTCAGTCTAAGAGCTTGGGCTGCTAACACTATTGGGCCCTTTTTCCAGGGCCATCTTTCTTTGCAGACAAACTCTGAGCGTATCTCTCAGTAGCAAAAACAACCTACCTTTCAACAGTTTGTATCAAAAGCAACATTGCATCATGTGCTTATTGGATGCCTTTTTCCATCAAGAGTTGTCTTAAATACATACATCTCAGGTTCTGTGTTACAGGACAGGTTAACAGATAATGCAGGATAGTTTCACTTGCCACTCTACACAACGGATAGAGTCCCAAATTCTGGGGTGACCACATACCAAGCTGTGTGTAAAATGCCAAGTCTGAGCCGAACGTTCAAAGATTGCTCATATGCTGGAACTATTTTGCCAAATATTCTGTGCTGTTACCCAGTAATTTGACAATTAGGTACTCCGGTTTTTCCTTCAGGAAGGCCAAGCTGTCAACCAATCATGCTCTGGACTTCATTTGGGTATTTACTTTCAAACATGCTACAGAGGAGGGCCCACAGCTACCAGCTGGATCATCCCATAAAACACCAGCACCCAGCGCAATTAACATATATTTGACATGAACAGACCATCTACAGCTCTTACCCCTTCCAGAAACAAAATTATTTCCATTGCCTCGTGGTATAATTCCAGCCTCTGGGAGCACCAAAGTCTAATCCAATATAGGACTGGCTTTAGAGAAATCTGGGCAGCTATTGGGAAGAGACTTGGATCCAGGAATATCGGGGCAGTGGGTGCACCTTTTGGCAATATGAGCAATTTCTTAGTAAACTTGTTTTCTAGTGTGGCCAATTACCCTACATTGACAAAACCCCAGACCTCCGACCCATAAGGGGACGCCAGCAATGCTCGTTTCCTATACAGGTCCAGGGCCAGGGAAATTGCCCCACTGCCACGACGAACAAAAAAGGATTGGCTTACCCCACTGTATTTTCCTAAATTTATTTCAGCTTTAAGCAGCTGCTCCGACCAACCACCTGATTCCTGGGATCTAATCCCTAAATAGTCAAAGGTAAGGGACATGTTCTAACCCGGTACCGTCAATTTCAATTTTCAGCGGACTACTCTTGGCAAACCTTGGTTTAAAAACCATCACTTTGGTCTTGTTGATATTCAACTCTAGTTGGAGTTCCCTACATTTATTAATAAAGATGTCTGAGTTCTTCAGACCTTTGGGGGTTGTTGCCAAAATAACTGCGTCGTCTGCATAGAAGAGGACTGTCCATTTCCTTCCCGCTGGCCTTGGAGTCTGAACAACCCTCCACAAGTGCATCCACCATTCCGCGAATGTAAATACGGAATAGGAGGTGTGCCAGAACACACCCCTGTCAAACCCTCCTATTCACATGAAATGGCTTTGTTTGTTCACCCCCTAACCCAAAGCGTACAGACCCAGAGTTCTTGGAGTACAGCAGGTTTCACCAGTGTAATGGGAGCATTCCAACTAGATAAAATTTCCCAAAGAAGTATTCTAGATACCGAATCAAAAGCGGTTTTCAGGTCCAAAAATATTGTGTACAATTTCATCCTGGACAGTGTAATATACCTTTGAATCAACAGAAACAAAAAACAAAAAAAATCACTTTTTGCCGAAAATCTTCCCAGCACTTTAGAGGAGCGAGATGGGGGCGATCATTTGCTGGATTATCTCTACCTCCCTTTTATAAATTGGAAGTATGGTAGCGTTCTGCCATGATTTTGGGACAGTACCTAATGTGAGGACAGCATTAAATAATTTTCAGAAAACTGGTACTCAGTTCAAGACCTCATCCCTGTAGAAATCTACTGGGATGAAAATCTTGTCCTGCAGCCTTTCCAGCTCTCTGCGAGGCCAACACCATTGCTACTTCACTGGAGGTGATATACCAGATCCCTTTTTGGCAAGCATTCTCTGGGACGTTGCTGTGAAAAGCCCCCATTGGTTGGGCTACGTGGTCATATATCTGAGAGAAGTGAGCCTGCCACGCATCCTCAGGGATGCAGCAATACTGGTGGTTACCCCTATCCAAGACGCATTTATTTCTTAGAAATCAGGTTTTTAAATTCAGATCTAAGTGACCGCAATTTGATTGTATCTGTGTCAACAGCAGATCTTGCACAGAGAATTAGTTATTTCCTGAATTTTTTACAATCCTCATCATACCAGGGATTAACCACCCTGGCCTTTTTTGTTTTAGCTTTCCAGAGGAATGTGTTGGGTAGGAATTTATATCCCTACCTAACACCTCAAATTCAACATCGGTCAGTCATATCGATGCTACAAAAACTACTCAGATTTTCCAAAATTGCTGAGTATACCTTTGGTTTAATATTCCGCTCCTCACCAGTATTAACCCATTTAATGGCTTTCTGAGCGTAAACCTCTATTGCAATTGCCTGGTTCATACTCCCACCTGTCCACCGAGATTAAGACATAATTGATGTGGGAGGACCCTTTAACACCCCTGAATGTCATTTTGGCTGGGGAATCTTTTGGGAATCTTCCATTACAAGCCCTCAAATTCAAGTTACTTAAGATACAAGCCGATTCCACGGCTGCTCTGTGCATTTTCTTCGGGGGGCTGGCAGATATGGGTGGAATATTCCAGGCAAAGTCCTGGTCATCCCAAAGATCCTCAGTCGCTTATAGTGGTTCCTTCTGGGGCTACAAATCTCATGCTACCAGAATAAATTGGTATTTTAGTATCTTTTGTGATCTCTGGTTTATGAACCTCTGCAAAGTCAGCATGTATTCATCTCTATGGTCCCACTGGGCCTATTGTAAAGGTTGAACAGCAGAAATTGTTCACCTCCGTTGGTGGACACTGTTAGCAACTGGAGGTCGGGGGAACAAGTCAGAGAGTTGTTCACTTTCCAGCCTTAGGTGACATCAATCCAGATCTGCAAAACTTCCTTGGTCCCTTTATTGCTGTGATTGAAAAGATTCTGTAGCCCTAAAAATCATTTGGTTCCAGGGCCCAGGTTTCCTGAAAGAGAACTACCTAGTGCCTTCTAATAAAGGAACACCATTTGGGATCTGCTAATGACATATTTAGCCACACTGTTCCAGGAAAGCTTTTTGTAATAAGCCGGGCCCCTAAGTTCCCACTCCTGGGTCGTTAGTCAATCTACCAGATCCAGATCGGATTCCAATACATTGGCATGGTTCTTATTTTTGGGCATAATGTTCCTCCCGACCTCTGGGTTCCCCTGAGCATTGATGCAGACCTGACCATTCAAAGGGGGCTGAGCATGTACCTAGTGTTCAAAAAATTGCTGCGATCTAATAGCGATCTTGACATTTCTTTGATGGGAGAGCACAGAGGTAGATAACCCAGATTGCATCAACCAGACCTGTATATAATCAGGATTATGATGTTCTTGCGGTCCCTGAATACAATGAATGATATCTTCTTCGATTAGCGAGAAACATACCTTTCTCACCTTAAAAGAAATGTGAGTGTTTATTTTTAAGAGAATCTTGGGCTTCATACATGCCAGATTTTAAAGGAGACAAATTGGTCAAAATTATTAAAGGACCATTGGTATGGTTGGTATTGCTACAGATGTTAACATTCTTAGAAGGTGGGGCTCTTCTCCCTAAGGGAGACAAGTTGGAGCATGAGAGAGAGAGAGGTGAGAGGGGTGGATGTGCAAGCGCTGTGAGAAGATATTTTCTAGTTGACTACTTATTTATTAAAACATGTTGTATACTGCACCACACACCCGTAGGCCTTACGGCGCGCACATACAACGAACGAGAACATACGAAACATAAAATCTTAACACATCAGAGAAATAAAGGAATCAGAGTAGGGAAACTGGAAGATAAAAGAAAAGGAGGAAGGAATTAGTAATGATTACTAAGATCCCTATGTGTTTTATAGTTATTGGAATTTAAATGCCCAGGAACTTGCACATAATTCCTATAGCGGGGGCACTCTGCTCCACATCATAACTAGTCAGTATATTTTTAAGGGTGACCTAGTGGGACTTTTCTTGGTGTCCCACCATTAGTGTGTTTATTTGCATTGGAGCGAGCCAGTCTGGCCCCGAATGTGGCAGCTTGGGGGCCATTTGTAGTAGAAACTTTGGGTTGGCGTTTGCTTCTCATAATTTCACTTGCACTCCCTACCCCACTAGTCAAATCTGTGTGGGCCAGCCTCCCCTTGATGCCTGTAATTCCTCACATAATTATTTCAGTTGGAGTAGTAGTTCGCCCACAAATCCCTGACTTGAAACTCCAGGAGATACCAGACGGCGAGGGCTTCTGTTTGGACTTCAGCATCACAAAATGTTCAGCCAAAAACCGTTGGTTCTTTAATGAATGTGCCACACCTTTTTTCCTTTCCAGTGGTCGCTGGTTACCCATTTTCATCCTTTTAAGGATGATTTGTTTTTCACAACTCTTGATAACCTGTATCTTGGGGACTTCTATTGCATCCAGAGGTGCAGATGTTCTAGGCAGCTCTTCTTCCACTGCCAGGGCTGCAAAGCTATTTGGAAGTGGGATCTGTAGGCAGATGGTCGTTAAAGGGAAAATGTCGTAAGAGGCCCCTTTATTGCTGGAATATATCGCCATTATGTCCACAATATTGATTCCTATTTTGCCTTTAATGACCCCTACTCCATTAACTGGGAAAGCGTCATTCTTGCCACCTTCTTGGCCTGATCGTTGATTGATTTCGAAGGGCGCCAGCCGATCAGTTTTCTTATTATTTCTGTACATAGGAGTCATTATATTGCGCGGGTTCTGAGCCTGTGGCTCACAGGTACCGATAGAATCCTTGGCCACACAAATTACTGCGCAATTATAATTTTTTGCTTTAGAGACCACGGCTGCTCCCTGTGCACTTTTTAAAGAGTGGATCGGTCCCTACTTCATTTTTGGGGGTTTTAATTCTCAACATGCACCCAATTGGTGGGGGTTCGATGTCCTTAATATCCGTCAGTAGGCCCTGGATTTCTAAAATCAAAAGATTGACATCAGTAATGGGCTTTATAATTTTTTTTTTTTTTAACTACTTTATTTATTTTGGTTACAGCCTAACAAGCAGGTTATCCACCATAGAACAACTCCCATCATTAGTGACATACATGAAATGTGTTCACTCCCTCCCCTCGGTGGTCCCCATTGTGATCTCCCCTATGTCCACGATGCTCTGATGGTCTGGGGATCTGGCAAGGCTCCGGGGCCCTAAAAGGTTCGTCACCAGGCGCGGTTGAAAAGTCAACGCTGGGAATTTGCTATGGTAGTCCAACACTGGAGCCCAGCAATCGGTGAAGCGATGGAGGGCCCCCTCTTTCGCTGCCGTGACCTTCTCAACCACTAGTATTTCCCAGACTTTTATCCACCAGAAGGGCAGTATGGGGCCCTCTTGCGTTTGCCACTTGCGAGCCACTGTGATCTTGGCTGCTAGTAGTAGCTGTGTCGGCAGTTTAGCGGAGCGTCCTGTTCTAGGGTAGCAGTCCGGGCTCGCCACACCCAGGAGAATCACTTCTGGGTCCATCTGCAATTTGGGTAATGTCCTCAATGATTTGTATGATCCCATTCCAGAAGGACTGCGCCGTTGAGCAACCCCACCACATATGGAAGAAAGACCCCCGTTCGCCACAGCGTCTCCAGCAGCTCGGGTCTATAGACGTGTTACAATGATGTAGGCAGACTGGGGAGAGCTACCAGCAGTGGAGGAGTTTGAGGGCGCATTCTTTGTTCGTAACACATCTGGAGGTTGAGTTGATCCTCGTCCATATCTCCACCCACGTCTGTTGCTCGATGGGGTGTCCCAGGTCCACTTCCCAACCGGCCATGTACGGGGGTCTGACCTCCAATATATCCTCCTGGAGGAGACTATACAGTTTAGTGATCCGCCCCCGGTGTGCGTCGTCCTCCGATGCATGTTCAAGGGGGTGCAGCTCCCGGGTCGCCCCCTGACGAACTGCCGGTTGCGAGATCCAGTGGCGTAGTTGAGCATATGTGAACCTCTCCATCACCTGGAGGCGTCCTTTGCATTCTTCGATGCTGAGCGGAGTGTTGCCCTCGTAGAGTTGCAAGAGGGAGCGGAGACCCCCTGCGGTCCATCAACTGAAGTTTGATGCCTCCATCCCTGGAGCGAAGTCCGGGTTCCAGATGACCGATGAGAGCGGGCCCAAGCCCTTGGGCAGCTTCTTCCTTCGCCGGGCCCATGCCTCTAGAGTTGCTCTGGTAGTTGCTAGCATCCGTGGTCCGCGGCTCCGGAGAGCCCCTGGGATGTGCAGTAGGGAGTGTAGCTGCGGCCGACAATTAGCTTGCGCGATCCGGGCCCACTTCGGGAGGAGGGATTCTTGTTCCGCCCAGGTGGAAGCGCTTGCCAATTAGGCTTCCAAGAAGTAGTTTGTGAGGTTGGGTAGACCCAGACCGCCCCATTTGGCTGCTCCTGTCATGACTTTCATTGGTATTCTAGCCCTTTGACCCTCCCAAACAAATTTCGTATGCTTCGTTCGTAGTTGCTCCAGGGCTTGTTTCGGTGGGGAAACCGGGAGAGCGGAGCACATGTACAGCAATCTGGGGAGGAAGTTCATCTTGCATGCTGTGACCCGCCACAGATTTCTTGGCTGTCCCAGCGTTGCAGGTTGTTCTCCAATTCCTTGAATAGGGGGGGGGAAAGTTGGCTGCGTATAACCTTTTGGGTCCGCTGTAAGGCGTATCCCTTAGTATGCTGATGAGTCGGAGCTCCATGTCAATGGGCAGAGTGTTTGAAGGGTGGCTATGAGGGGGGCACCTACATTGACGCTCGGTGCCTCCGATTTGGAGTAGTTCATCTGAACTCCTGTTACTTGTTCAAACACATTCAGTTCATTTAGAACGGCGGGTAGTGAGGCCTGACAGTTGGTGATGGAGATCATTACATCGTCGGTATACAAGTAGATCTTGAACTGCTCCCTGTTTATATCCAGCCCAGTGATTTTGTTGTTAGATCGTGTCCTTTGGACAAATGGTTCCATGGCCAGGGCAAAGATCAGCGGAAAGAGCGGGCAGCCCTGACTTGTCCCACATGAGAGCGGGATCAGGGTTGAGGTCTTTTGGTTAAGTCGCAGTGATGTTTTCGGGGGTTTGTAGTTAGCCAACAACATCCTTTGAAATGCGTGGCCAAACCGGAATGCCTCCAATGTGAACCGCATAAAGTTCCAGTCCACCCTATCGAATGCTTGGGCTCATTTTTAACAGTTTACTGTTCTTGCCCATAGGTGAGATAGAAAACTCTGCCTTGCGTTTTGTCATCTCTGGGGGAGAAAAAAAAGGGAGAAAAAACCAAAACAAAAGTCTTCCACGTGCTATAAGAAATAAAGGGAAATAATCCCAAAAGCAGTAAGAGAAAAGGCAGGGCCCTGTGTGAGCAGACCAGACAGGGCACGCTTGACTGTTCAAGAGGCAGCCAGAGTCCATCTCCTCCCCCTCGCCTGCATCTGAAAATGCTAGGAAAACATTTGCTGATCATTGCGGCTTCACTTTGTTATTGTTGGCTTAGGATACAACCTAAGTAAAGCCTCTGCAAGTTGGAATTTGCTGTTTAAAATTCAGAAGAGCTTGATGAGCAAAATGAAAAAAACAAAAGAAGTGACAGCGCTCATTAAATCCGATCAGGCTTACCCAGTTAGTCAAACTCCTTGTATGGACCGTGGGGGAGGGGAGAGTGCACAGCGATTCATAGGCAAATGCAATCATGTGGGGAACAGCAGAAAAATCATTGACCCCCTCTCAGGTAACAGACACCGCCCTTCACACACCGGGCACTCATCACTCATTGCTAGAACTGTATGAGGCATTTCCAAACCTGAGACATTTTTTCCCATAATTCGGTACTGTTTGTTCTTGATGGAAATTGTTCCCCTCCTTAGAGTATGGAACTAATTTCTCATGACTGAATTTGGCTAGGTCTTTTTTCATCCTTCTAATCCAATCCTTAGTCCTGCATTCTTTGAAAATCATTAATTTTGGACATGATTTATTTATTTATTTACATTTATATAGCGCACAAACAGCCCAGGGGCATTGAGGCGCTGTTACTTGCAATGACTTAGTTACATGGTGCAGGTAAGATAGCGGTTGTTGATATGTTGTAGATGTTGCAGGATGACATACTGTTGTTACAGATATTACTTTTGATCATATGATACAATATACATGGGGTAATCGTGCTAGTATGTCTAGCCTTATGTGAACAGGGTAGTCTTCAGCGTTTTGCGGAAGGTGGTGAGGGAGGCCTCTCCACGGATAGTGTGAGGTAGGGCATTCCAGTGCGAGGGCGCAAGGTAAGGGAAGCTGGATCCGCCCGCTTTTACTTTTTTTACTAGAGGCACTGAGAGCATGTTGGTGTAGGGTGATCTGGTTGGCCTGGTGGTGGAGACAGGGTGTATCCTTTGTGAGAGGTATGCAGGCGCAGTAAGGTGGATGCACTTGTGGGTCAATGTCAGGGCTTTGAATAATATCCTTTCTTTTATTGGGAGCCAGTGGGCTAGTTTTCTGGCCTCAGAGATGTGTTCTCTTTTTGCAATACCTTGGGCTGCCCGGAGCGCGTTGTTCTGTATTACTTTTAGTCTCTCTAGGTTTTTTTTAGAGGTTCCTAGAAAGAGTACGTTACAGTAGTCTAGCCTAGAGCCGGTGATGGCTCTGGCTATGTTAGTGCAGTTCTCTTTGGAGAGAAAGGGTCTGACTGCATTGATAAGTTTGGCGTGATATGCCGCTGCGGAGGCAATTGCAGTGATTTGTCTGTCCATGGATAGGCTAGAATCCAGATAAACTCCCAGGGTTTTGACAGAATCGGAGACTGGAATTTTAATGGAATCAATGGTGAAGTGGCTGAATTGGGCATCTAGATTCTTTAGGGTGTCGGGAGAGCCTACCAGGAGGAGTTCCGTCTTGTCAGAGTTGCGGCATAGACCGTTGTCTGCCATCCAGGCTTGGATGGTATTGTAAAGGTTGTTGAGGGCCAGGGAGTCAGTGTTGTAGTTACCTGTGAGAGTGATGAGGATTTGTGTGTCGTTGGCGTAGTTGGTGTATGAGATGCCCATGGCGTCGAGGATGAGGAAGAGGGGGCGTGTAAAAATGTTGTATAGCGTGGGGGAGAGGCAGGAGCCTTGGGGCACCCCACAGAGTATAGTGGTTGGTGATGCGGCGGCTAAGTCAGAGAATACTTGCATGGTTCTGTCTTTTAAGAAGGAGGTGATCCACGCTGTGGCTACAGGGGAGAATTTGGCCGAGTATCTTCTTAAAACTATCCAATGATACCAATTTCTTAATATTCTCCTTCAATTTGGCCAAATCTAATATAAGTTTCTCGGACATTTGTTTAGCTGTGTCTATTATTAAGATTATCCAGTCCCTTCCACGTTTATTAGCAATGTAGCTCCACTGAACTACACATTATTTATTGAGAAACCGTCTCTGTTCATTCTTAACAATCAAACCTGTGGTAGCGTGGCGTTTCTAAAAAAGTCTAGAATTGTTCAGCAGTAACACCCCCATTTTCTCCTGAAGTCTCTTTCGGTTTCATAGGCTACTTGATTTTGTATGTTGTTCAACTGAATAGTTCCTCTGAACTCTGCTCATAATGTCCTTTTTTCTTTTATGATATGTTCTTCTTAGACAGAATATAAAGTTTTTCCCCTTTTCCCAGGGTTATGTTTTCCACTGTTATTTTCTCTCAGTATTCAGTTTTACAGCAACTCTTTCTCTTATATCACAACGCTTTAAGTTCATCAGTTTCACATTGAACTTTTCCTCATGACTTCTCCTGGAGCAAGTTGCTTTCACTGTATAATGATTCCCTCTGTGCTCCCCGTTGCCTTCGACTGTGAATGGGAACATCTTCGCTACCCTTGTTCCTCAGGGAGCTTCTGTCTTGCTCTGTATTGTTGATGAAAAACTGATAGCATTTTCTTTCTCTGGTTTTCGCTTCTCCTTGCGGCATCTCAGTGTTTTGCTGAGTGACCGGCTACCCTCCGTCTGTATGCTTGCAGTGTTATTGACGATGGTTTGTGGACCTGCTGTGGACCACAGATCTCGTAGCGACCTTTCTTCTTGTTCCTGCCCTTTCGGCTTCTCATGCTGGGGGTTCGCCATGGCTCTGGTGTCTCCCTGTCCTGTATAGTGCGGGTTTGAAATTCACATGCTTCCCGACTCACGCCTACTCAGCATGCTCCAGGTGCAACGCAGCTCGGGGCCTTCCCCTGCCTCCGTATGTGTTCCTCTCTCTCCCATCGCATACACACTATTCAATGTTCTTTTCCCAGTACATTGGATACTTCGATTTAAAGGGACATGTACTTTTTCTATGTGATGACATCTATTAAGTGTTTCATTGTCCCAGTCTTGTTGTTTAAAAGTGTCTTGTAATTTAGCGCATCCCATGTAGCCATCTTGTGCACAGCTTTAGCGAGTTCCTCACAGGAACGTGAATTCTTGTCCACTAAGGACGAACCTCTCCCGGTGAGATCCACTTGTCTCAACCCCTAGACAAGGTGTTGCGGAGTGGGCTCGCCTCCCTAGCCTACTAATCCCTCGATTCGTCACATGGGTTCGAATACAGTGATGCTGCCATGTGCTTTTGTGCTTTATCCCTAATCCAGCCAGGGCATGTGCCAAACTACCTTATTCATGATTGCTTGCTCCTTATGTTATGCACACAGTATTTATTTTGTACCATCCTAGCCCATTTGGTTATATGTTCTTGTTAGACATGCCTGTCAGTATATGGTGAAATCTCAGTCTTTCAGATTTCACAATTGGTTTCTTAGCCTGCTAAATAAATCACTGTCACTCTGTTTAGTGAAAAAGGAGGGATCTGTAGATGTGGCTCGTAACATATACAAACAGTGCAAATACTATCCATTGTTCTTAATTTCTCCGTTCTGAACCCAGAGATAAACACTTTTTTCCAGCTTATTACGTCAGTGGCACTGTCAGAGTGGAGCTTGGATACATTGTTTGCTGCTGTATTATTGGTTAGGCTAATCCCTAGGTAGACCATAGTTTTAGTAGCCCATTGTAAAGTGGATCTTATTCTGCAGTAAGTGACCGTTAGGGCTCCAGGAGAGACTAAGCACCTTTCACTTGGCCATGTTGGGTTTGAATCCCAAAACGTTAGCTTATCCTACCACAACTTCTAGTAAATTATCGATTGATACCATTTGGTCCGTCGGAATGTCCAACGTCATTAGTGAACAGTTTTGTGTTCGTCCCCCACCCCCAAGTGTTGTTCCCTTTATACCTTGATAAAGCCTGATCAATCATCTAAGTGAGGGGGTTGAAGAGTGAGGGTAAGGAGCAATTAAAATGGGGCGCCGCTCTGCAAATGTACTATGCCCGATTGGTAAGCATTTACACAGATTTTAGCTTAGAGGTATTTATAGTTCTCTAAACCCAAGTTATTTAGCCATCCCTGAGCCTTATCTTGGCCAGGAATCTCACATAAATAACCAGCTAACCCGGTCAAAGACTTCTAGACTTATCATGACCACCTTATCTTTTTTATAGGTAGCCTTTTCTATCAGTGCACTGCTAGTCATAAAAGATCGTGGTTCTGGTGGCCTTGGATAAATCCCCCTTTGTCAAGATGGCCTAATTTTGTGAATAATTTGGCATCAGGATGAATGTGTGCGTTGCCACAAGAAGATGCACAAAACAAGAGATCCTTCTCTGATTTGGGTTCTGAAAAATGTCTGCCTCCATCATTGTGGGCTTAACCCTACAAGTTGAAGAGATCAGTTGATGGACCAAGGAGTAAGTCTTTAAATGCCTTCTAGAATGCTAATGTGAAGCTGTCTGACCCAGGAGCTTTATTCAATTTAAGCCCTTTGTTGCCTTCTTCCTCCCTTGTAATTGAAGCATCTGAATAAAATGTCTTCTCCTTTTGTGTGCTCTATAAGAGGGACCTCCTTTCAGTTATCTATCTTTGTCTTTCCCTGATGCCCCATACAGCTGTTAAAATGGTCGGACTGACATCGAACATTTGGTGTACTACACCTTGAGCACAGACTGTCTGTGAGCACACAGTATTATAGCCAGCCTGCTATGGTCCTCTTTGTGCCATATAAAACCAAAACACAGGCCATAGGAGTAGTCTTCGCAGCTGAATGACTCCTACCAAACACAAAATGGACGATACATGCACCCAGACAGCACCGATTTCTTCAGTGCTGAAACAAAAGACTGAAATAAACGTACAGCCTCGAGTCGGCAACACTCAAGCCACGGTACAAAACGTGCAGATGGCTCAAAGCACACATCTTCAACGCAGAGCAAACACGGTTTACGAAAAGACACACAAACTGCAAATAACACTTCGAATGGATTGTGTCCTACTACTTATTCCTCATCTTTGATATTCAATATCCAGCTTCAGCTCCTTCGGAATTTGTTTTTCGGCAGAGGCTGCTATGCGTCGATGCAGTCGACTCGATGTCCCTCGAGGGCCTCCATCTCGAGGATGATGTCATAGATGGGATAAATAGCACGCGCGGCACCCGTTGGCTTCAATTCAATTTTTCTGAGTAAGCGTACGCTTCGAGAACTACGGCGCGCTACAGTATTTCCTCACAAAGTGTACGAAAATGTCTTTGTCGCGACACCGACTACCCCGAAGACAGGGTTTAAAAGGTGTCAAGACTGCGATGCCAAGATGTCGAGATGATCCGCATCGAGTATGCTTGTGGTATCTCGGTGTGGAGCACAAGACCTCAGCCTGTACAAAATGTCAATTGATGACCGGAAAAGCTCTGAAGGAGTGAAGGGGAAACTAGCGATAGGTAGAGTCCCTAAGAAATCCCCATCGACTACCCCGTCGAAAGAAACCTTCTGACGATGCGAGAGGTGACTTTCCTAGAAGAAAGAAGGTAAAAGGGTCCAGGTCAAGGAGTGGCTCATCCACTCCTCGTCGTCGTTGAGGAAGTCGAAGAGGCGGCACCATAAGTTGGGGGTCTCGGGAGGATAACTCAGGGTTAACGTGCTCGCCTTGGAAGCAAGACGACACGAACCACCACAGTTTCGATCCCCGGGTTCGCGCTTAGAAACCTCTGGGTATTAAGCGCGTTATAAATAACCTATCATAAGTTGCCTACTTCGACATCCTTGTCCGACTCCTCCTGAGAGAGCTATATCCTGTCCCACAAAGGCCTCCACTCTTGCCGAATGGGAAGCATTCAGGCAAGAAATGCTTGAAATATTCGACAGCCAAAAACCACTGACAAGCCATGCTCCTCCTGTGCCTTCTAAAGCCAGTAAGGAAAGGGCTCGAGCCAAATCCTGCATGCCCTCTAGTCCGGGACGAAGGCTAGATCCACATCGAGAGCCGTCGAGGCCTCAACACGATGAGAAATCGAGGGAACCTTCGAGTCATAAATCGAAAGACAAGTCGAGGTCATCAACGCCAGCTGCACCATCGACGCCAGCTGCACCATCCAATCCAGCGGGCCCATCAACACCAGGTGCACCATCGAAGTAAAAAAATATCTTCCTCGAAGACATTGACCACTCGGGCATCTGGTTGACATTTTCAAAACCTTCGACGCCATTACCTGAAAAAAGCTTTGCTCTTTTACCAAGAAAGGATTTCCTTCTCTCTGACCTCTATTTATGAATACAATGAGCCGTCTGATAATGATGCACCCTTTGGTTTGCAGTATGGCACACCAAATGTCCTGTATAGCTTAATTTCAGAGGAATCCAGACTGAAAGATCTATATGAAAATTTGCAGACAGCCAGTGGAGTGGACACTTCACCAGAATTAGAATTTGGAAAGCTTGAGTCAGAAGAACAGGCAGATGCCTTGTACAGGCAGTTGATGACCAGGTTAGTGGATTATCTGGAATGGAGCAGACCTACCCTCCCTTTTTAACAAGTTGATCTTACAGACATCCTTGATAAAGGCCCACCAACGATCCCATTTTAACTTTACACATTGCTCTTAAGAAGAGAGTAAGTGCGAGTTGGGAAGCACCAGAGTCAAGTCAGGCATTGAATAAGAACTTGACAAGAAAATACCATCATCAAGTGGCGACCCCAGCTCCTTATCGAAACACCCAACCTCTAAAAGTCTGGTGGTGCAGGTGGCAACCGCTACCTCAAAACAGGAAGCCTATCCAACCATCCCACCGGATAGGGATGACAAAAGGTTAGATGTTTGGTCCAGAAAGGAAGTTTCCGCTGAGAGCTTGGCTCTTAAATCAGCCAACTCCACATTTGCCTTGGCAAAGCTTTCATACACTCTATGGGACTGCATTTCTATGGCGGCTGAGCTTATTCCCGAAGGGGAGGAAAGAGACGGCTTCTTCGCCATTGTTAAGGATGGCAAGGAAACCATGTGCGAGTCTCTTCAGTCGAACCTGGATACTGCTGACGGCATCAGCAGAGCCTTGGCGGCAAGCACCGTAATTCGCAGATTTAGTCTGGATTTGCACTGGATGTGCAGTGTAAACTCTTAACATGCCTTTTGACGTGTCTCACCTTTTTGGCAGCAAGCCTGACGGAAGCCTTGAGAAGCTGCAGACGTCGAAGGCAGCAGACAAATCTTTGGATGCCGCTATTAGGCAGGCTCAGCATTTTCACCCCAGTGGACCGTCTTGGAGGGGTATATCCTTTCGCTACTACTCCTCAGTTGGAAGAGCAAGGGGAATGGCTGGTCAAAGAGGCCCAAGAAGATTCCCTCGTGGTGGACGAGGGAGAGGTGCAAAGCCCGCTCTAGCAGGGGCATCTCTACCAAAATCCACTGCTTCAGCTGCCTCAAAACCTCTGAGGTCTTGAGTCGTGACAACCCAGTGACAGGCAAACCTCAGCATCTGAAAGAATGGTTATACATTACTGTGTCTGCTTGGCCATTAGAAACCATAGCCCAATGTTACTGTCTTCCCTCCATTCAGAGACCTCAGAACCATCCCCATGGGGAGCCATTCTTTGAAGGGTCCAGATCCGTTCCTTGTGCAGGAAATTTTGACCCTGCTAGAGAAAAGTGCAATAGAGCCGGTACATGTAGCAGAGAGGAACAAAGGATGGTATTCTCCATATTTTCTGATCCCCCAAGAAGGACAGAGGACTGAGACCCATCTTGGACTTGAGATAATTGAAGAAGTTCCTCAGGAAGGACAAGTTCAAGATGGTCACACCTTCTCAGATCCTTCAGGCCCTCCAACTCCAGAATTGGAGGGTGTCATTGGGCCATCCATCTGGAGCACAGAAAGTACCTGAGGGTCGCCGTTGGCTGATCTCATTATCAGTTTCAAGTTCTGCCATTCGGGCTGACCTCAGCCCAAGGATTTTCACCAGACTGATGGCTGTGTTGGCAGCGAGTCACAGGAGAGGGGGGATTCACTTCTACCCCTACCTGGGCGATTGGCTAATCAGGGCGTGTTCTCCCGCACAAGTCCTGGATCATCTCAACGTCACCTGCCACTCTCTTCACAGACCATGCTTCTCCCTCAATTACAAGAAGTCCCATATGACACCATCCCAAAAGCTCCAGTTCATTGAGCTGTACTGGATACATCCCTGGGAAATAGCTCGCTTGAGGTGAGGGCTCAAGACCTTCTGCAGATGTTCTCTAAGTTTCAGAGTGCCCAGCATCTCCCGGCCGACTTTTTGAGGTTGCTCGGCCTCGGGGCATCCTGCATTTTTCTGTTGCCAGAGGCTCACCTGAGAATGAGATCCCTTCAATGGGCTCTCAGGGCACAATGTTCTCAGTTCTCAGGCAACATGTCAGACCTACTTCAGGTTCCAAGCAGGGTTGCACAGGATCTTCTGTGGTGTGCCTGCAAGGACAATATTCTGAAGGGAGAACCGTTCTGGCTGTCTTGGCCAGAGATAACAGTAGTGATGGACGCCTCACTCATGGAGTGGGGAGCCCACGCCAACGATCTGACAATCAGCAGTCGTCGGAGTCCAAACTACACATCAATCTTATGGAGCTGAGGGCCATCAGACTTGAGCCAAAGGCCTTTCTACCCTCTGTATGTGGAAAGAATGCCCTGATAATGACGGACAACACAGTGGCCATGTATTACCTCAACAAGAGAGGTGGTGTATGGTCACTACCACTGTGCAGAGAGGCAATGCAGCTCTGGTACTGGGCAATTCAAAAAGGACTCACCCTATCGGCAGTTCACCTAGCCAGAGAGGTGAAAATGGCAGCAGGCGCTCTGAGCAGGCAGAGTGCAGTCTCCCACGAGTGGGAACTAGCTCACAAAGTCCTTCAAGGGATCTTCACCCTTTGGGGAACCCCTCAAGTGGACCTGTTCGTGACCAATGTCAACCGGAAGTGCAAACTGTACTGCTCCAGGAAATTTCCCCCAGGAGGACCACTAGGAGATGCATTCGTGGTTGACTGTGAGTTTCCACTAATGTACACTTTTCCTTCAGTCCCCATCATTCCTCACATGATCAGGAGGTTGAGAATATTTGGGAAACATTATCCTAATTGCCCCGGATTGTGCCAGGAGGATGTGGTACTCGGACCTTCTGGACATGTCCTTCTGCCCTCCAATACCTCTTCCACAAAGAGAGGACCTTCTCTCGCGAGAGAAGGGTCAGGTTACCCCATCCAGAGGTCAAGAATCTCAGCTTCATGCATGGTTTCTGAGAGGCTGCAATGCACGAATTGAGACCTCGCGGGTTACAATATGGAGATTTTGCTTTCGGTCAGAAGGCCAGCAACAAAGTATTTGTACCGCTGCTGTTGGAACAAATTCTGCAGCTGGTGCAGGGACAAGAATGTGGACCCTTTGCTTTGCAAAACACTGGAGGTGTTCTCCTTTCTACTGTACCTAGCCAATCTGGGGCTCCAGGTTGGTGCCATTAAATGTTATTTGGCAGCGCTATCCATCTTCAAGCGCTCGTCTGAGGAAACTTCATACTTTAAGATACTTTTGGTGATACAATTTCTGAAGGGGCTCACTAATGTGTTCCCTTCATCTCCCTTTCAGGTTCCCATTTGGGATCTCAATCTGGTACTGAAATATCTTATTTGTGCACCATTTGAACCTCTACATTCATGTCCCTTAAGGTTACTAACTTTCAAGACCATCTTGTTGGTTGCACTAACTTTAGCCCGTAGAGTGAGTGAGTTGCAGGCACTATCCTCAAAACCTCCATTTACAGGTTTCACAAGGACAAGGTCATCCTGAGGGTTAAGCCTTCATTTTTACCTAATGTCATTTCAGACTTTCATTTAAGACAAAAAAGATTGTGTTACCCACTTTCTACTCTCCACTTCATCCTGGCAAGACGGAGGAGACTTTGCACAGGCTTCATCCACATAGGGCTCTGAGCTTCTACATTTCAAGGTTATCAAAACTTCGTCTGGACAACCAACTATTCATAGGTTATATGGGTCATAGTCTGGGTCAGGCTGTGACAAAGCAAACCTTATCCAGATGGACTATTCTAGCGATTTCAGAATGCTACACGCTTGCTGGCAAGGATGCTCCTGAAGGCTTGAGGGCCCATTGCACTAGGGGCATGGCTACCTCATCTGCTTTGTAAAGAGGTGTTCCTATTAAAAACATATGTGAGGCAGCTATGTGGTCCACAATACACTTTCACTAAGTATTACTGCCTTGATGCTACCCTGAGCCAGGATGGAATCTTTGGAAAACTGTCCTCCGTTAGGTTCATGGAAACCATTAATAGCAAAATTCTTACTCCCTCCACCAAAACTAACACTGCTTTGGGAGTCTATCAAAGATGAGGACTACGTGGGAGGACACAATCCATTCGAAGAACAAGTTACTTACCCCTGCTAACGTTCTTTCGACTGGATGTTCCTCCTGTGTATTCCTCATTGCCCTCCCAGCCTACCCCTCAGTAGAATTTCCCATGCTATTACAGCTTTCGCTCCTTTAAAGCCTAGTACGGTCAAACCCGTTTTGATGCAGGTAGTTCTACTTGAGAATGAAAAACAGAACTAAAGCAAACGGGCGCTGCTCGTGCTATTTATGCCTTCGATGACATCATCCTTGAGTCAGAGGCCCTCGAGGGACATCGAGTCGACGCACAGCGCCCGCTGTTGAATTTATATTTACGATGCAGCTGCAGCTGGATATTGAATATCAAAGATGAGGAATACGTGGGAGGAACATCCAGTTGAAAGAATTTTACCAAGGGTAAGTAACTTGTTCTACTCAGCTGGCATGGCAGAGTGTGAAGGTATTCTTTTACAGACCATGCAGAAAGAATCGTAATCCGAGGAATTGAAAGATCGTATGTTTCTTGCTCACTCTAGTATTAAATGGATAAATGAAACTTTTCATGACTCAATTGACAAGATGTCCTATTTTATGGATTTTCTAGAAATACATCCACCAAAAATCAAACCTACAGTCAGTGTTGACAGTATACTGTGACGAATCAACGGTATTCGTCCCTTCTTCCCAAGGGGGAGCTACCCCTTTGAGGCTAGAGAAGTAAGCCCGCTCTGCAAGACCCTTCCTAGGGGTCTGGGCAAGTGGGGCCTCACTGGGAGCGACTCACCCTTAGGGGACAGGGATTTCCTGGATCAGCCACACGATCAGCATATATGGGACTGCCTACTGGGACGAAGAATGCTAAATCTTTATATGTGGCTGTAGGCAATGTTGAAGCAAAACCATCAGAGAACGTGAAAGATTATGTCCTTTTAAGAGTCTTGCATTTAGCGGAGATGAGTAGAGGAGGAGAGTGTGTATTGAACACAGGGTAAGCCGCCTGATTTGATTGCACCAAGGAACAGCGGAGTCCAAACTAGCTGTGGAGCATGCGACTTTAAATCAGACCAAGATCGCCAAAGTGAGACGCCGGGAGACAGTAAAGCAAGGCATCTGGGGAACGGCTGCCCGAGAGAAAATGTGTCCAAGACCTGGTAGAGGCGTGACCACGAGCGAATCGTGGTGGGCAAAGCGCCCGCACAACTACGCTGAGGCCATCACTGCTCGGAGCGAGCAGAGCTCCCTGTCATCTGCATCGGAAGAAGGCAGCAGCCCGAGGGGAAGCAGAGATCGAGACACCAACAAAAGCAGAGCGGAAGGAAATAAAGTATCGGGAAGAATACCCAAGCAAGTGTCGAGCCCTGAAAGGTTCACATACTCACCTCAAGTTTCCCAGAGAATGCTTAAAAATGCGGGAGGCAGTCGGGGAAGGAACACATGAGGAGTACAACTTGTCCCAGTCATAAAGACAAGTTAAGAGGAACGTGATTGTTGAATTACCAATGCGAAAGTTGTCTAGAGTCAATGACCCGCAACCTTGCGAGGGGTATAATGTGCATGAAGAGTGTAACTCGTTCTACTCCCAAAGAGGAGACACAAGACTAAAGTTGTTTAACTGGCATTGTGGAAAACTCGATGAATGCCAAACCCAAAAGGGTAATAGAGGAAGACTGCAGACAAATACCCTGCAAGCAAGGGATACGCTCACATAAGCAAAGAGAGGAAGACTGGAAAAAACATGACCCAAAGCCATGTCTTAAGCAATATGGTATTATCGTACCAAGAGAGTATAAGACTAGAGGAGAAAGCACTAAAGAAAGATGCCAGGAGAGTGACATTATACAAGTGGATCAAGTCCCATCAAGGGTGAATTGAGAAACTATAACACAAGAGAAAAGAGTGTGAAAAAAAATGCAAAGACTCATTTGGCACAACATATCCTCAAAGAAAACACACAACCCAGGAGTGTTGTCGAATAATTAAGAACTCATGGAGCAGATACCCAGGCTTTATTGTTATAAAAAGAGGGAGGGGTGAAGCAGAGACATTTCATCCCGAGACTATTGAAAAAGTCACCAACCCAAGAGAATAAGGATCTTCTCTTGGAAAAGTCTAAGTTGTTTATCTTAGTGGTAGGGTCAGGTAGAGTTGGGTATGGACCAATAACATTTGTATTTTAGGACTTCCTGATGCCTGATGAGCACACTTAGTTCTTTTAGATAGGTAGGTTGAACCCTTTAGCGATAGGGAAAGTTAGGTCTTATGTATATAAGGACATTTTAGTGATATTTCTAATGAAATTATATTGTGCAACTCCTTCTTCTGACCTGCCACAATAACCAATAAAAAGACGGGTACAAAATATACAGTTGAATGAGGAGTTAATAGACTTAGAAGTCTACTCAGAAGAAGGGGACAAAGAGATAGAGCCAGTGGACTGCCCTATGCCATATCCAGACATTATAAATCCACTCATAACATCCTCACTTTCAGATAATCAGGGCCTATATAATCTACTAAAAAGGGCTGCTAACATGTTTGGAATAGAAACAAACTGGTCAGATGAAGATACTGACTTTATAGAGGACATCCTGCAGGGGAAGAAACGGGCTACCCAATATATACCTCCTTTTTAAAATCTGTACAGAAGAGGATTATACCATCCTTAGTAAAACCAGCTCTCACCAAGCCAGTTAAATCTCGGGTTGAAACGAAATATAAACCTGCAACAACTGACCAATTCTATATAAGGGGCCATTTAGCACTGGATTTGCTGGTAGTTGCAACTCCACGTGAGCAGGCCGGAACACCTTTATCTTCTACTGATCACCCATGTATAAGTAGAGCAAGAAAATCTATGCTCTAGCTAGGAAGGTGTCTTTTTCCGCAGACTGAGGTGCGTATTGCAAATTCTACTGCATTAATGGCATGTTACAATAAGGTACAATGGGATAAAAAATTATGCTGGAGTGAAAACAATCTGCTAATGTAGTAATTAAAAATGTCCTTGATGCAGCAGAGACTGCAGGAAGACTTATAGCACAGGGAACTATTATTAAAATGCATGCTTTGCTACGAGGGCCAGGCTTTAGACCACAGGCAACACAATTGGACATACCAGTAGAGGAAAGCCAGCTTCTTGGGAAAGCAGTAGATGAAGCTTTAAAGAAAGTGAAAAAGGAACATGACACAATTGTCCCTCTCAGACAAATTACAGCAAACATTACCAATAGAGGGGTTTCCCATCCAATAGGCCTACTTTTCACACCCAAACATATCCCAGATTTGCCACACAAAGCACATGCGCAACCGGCACAAGCACTTGGTATTGAAATCAGGGCACACAAAATCAGACTGTGTCAGACAGTATTGACGTGGTAATTGTCAGACCCCAACAGAGGCAACCTCTGCTACTAAGCAATGACGTCCCAGTACACGTTACCTCCCATGCCACACAGGTAGGTCAAATAACATTGTACGCCCATGCACAAGAGGACGTAATATCAGACAAGTGGGTGCTGTCCACGGTAACTGCTGGGTATTCTATAGAGTTCTTAAAAATTCCGCGCAATCTACCTCAAAGGAACCGCCCAGACTCTGTAGTCTCAACAGCGGCAAGGGAACGTTGTGCCAAACCTCCTTCCCCTTGTATGGTATCGCCAGACAAAGAAGGCAAACAGCTGGACGCCTTTGGTAAACTTGTCATTTCCACAGCCGCTACTACTGTCAAGATGGCTAACTGTATGGTAATCTTCACCCGCTATGACCGGGAGCTCTGGCTTAAGCGTGGCCCTGTGCTGGATTGTTTGCCTGATGACAAGCTTAAGGGCTCACTTCAACATCTACGGGAAGGAGAGGCAACGTCCGATCATGCCATTTCCATTGCAGTTTACATTGCAGACATGGGATGCCGCCAGATCAGAAACAACTGTGTTGCGCTGTTAAGGTTGGCTCAAAGCCACTAATTTCTGGCCTGAGGTGCAATCCAAGGTGGTGGACATGTCCTTCTATGGCATTGACCTGTACAGCAAGAAAGTGGATAAGGCCCTACAAGCCAACAAGGCCGACACTGAACCCCACACCTTCTTTGGGAACTCTAACAGCAATGTCAGTACTTTTGTTCTGGAAAATCCTGATTTCCCAGAACTTTGCGGGACTACAGGTTCTCCTATCGACCACAGACGACGTGCTCCGGCAACGTCCAAGAGGGTTGCAAAGGGAGCTCAAAGGCCTAACATGGAAACCAAAGTTTTTCCGCCAAGGAGCAAAGCAAGCCTGACTGGGGAGCTCACACAGGCCGATTCTATGCCAGAGGCCTCTGGTCCCCCGACGAGAAGAAAGTACACACCATTGTTATGGAGCTAGAGGCAGTGTTCTGGGCCTTGAAGTCCTTCAAGACTCCACACAGTGGTTTGCGTCTTCACGGACAACATGACCACCATGTTCTATAATCGCAAGCAGGGGGGCAACCCCCTCACTGATTCAGTCAACAAAAGCCCAGGCATTGTGGTCATGGGCACTGACCCACAATGTTCCTGATTCTGTTCCATCTTCCAGGAATCCACAGTACAGTAGCGGACTCTCGCAGCAGGGAACTCTGATCCTGCCACGAATGGGAACTTCTCCAGGACCAAGTTCTCTTCATCTGGGGGTACCCAGACTATTTGAGACAAACTAGAAAAGCCCAATGTTTGCATGCAGGTTTCCTCAGACAGGTAGTCTAGGAGATGCATTCTCGTTCCTGTGGGAAGGAATGTTTCTCTACGCTTTTCCCAGATGCCGCTTTTACCCCAGGTGCGCTCAGTGGGCTCAATTCTCAATGGTGCAGGATGATCATAGCCACCACGTGGCCACAGAAAATGTGGTACTCTGACCTCCTGCAGCTGTCAGTGGCTCCTCCCATCAGGTTGTCCCCTCTCTCTTCGACCTCCTCTCTAGAGGCGGCGGTTCCATGTTACACCACAACCCAGCAGCCCTCCGCTTGACCTGGCTCCTGCAGTGCTAGAGTTTGGAAACATACCTCTGCCTCCGGACTGCCGGGAAATCTTAGATATGGCCTGTGTGTCATCTATGCTATCTTGCTACTAGAGCAAATGAAAACCCTTTGCCGTCTGGTCTGCAAGTCAACGTCTCGACTCGTTTGGCCTGCAAACACCGGAAGTCTTAATATATCTCCAGTCTTTGGCCAATGCTGGTTTAGCGCACTCTTCCATCACGGTACACATGGCAGATATTTCACACTATACACTTTCACCATGTAGGCCTTCACTTTGGTCTCACAGACTGGTCAAAGAAGGACTGTTTCCTCTCTTTTCCTGTCCGAGCTCCCGAACCAGCCTGGGAACTCAACGTGGCACTCTCCAAGCTGATGGGTCTTCCTTTGGAACCTCTGCACCTCATTGAAGTGTCTCTCCTGGAAGACGCCTTCCTACTTGCCATTACTTTGTCTAGGCGAGGAGACAAACTTCAGACTCGCTCTCCTGTAAACCTCCTTACTTGACTTTTCATCAGTCCAAGGTGGTCCTTCGCACAAATCCTTCCTTCATGCCGAAGGTCCAGTCTTCGTTCCCCCTTAATGAGCCGTTAGTTTTGCCTGTATTCTTTGGTTCACCTTCATCTCCTGCTTGAACTCTCCTTGCAGTCTCTGAATGTGGCCATAGCCCTTAAATTCTATGTGGCTCGCAATAAAGATTTCTGCAAATCATCACAATTTTTCGAATGGCAAACGGGACCCTTCCAGGCAAGCCAAGATCACACTCGGATGAGGCATGTGGCTGCTACTACAGCGTTCCTGTCTGGTGTGTCCCTGCTGGGCCATGTGGAGGTCTGTCCATATTTTCACATGGTTTTACTGTGTTGATAGGGATTCCAGGCAGGAGTCCCAAGTTGACAGGCAACCTGTTGTGTGAGGCGAGTGTTTCTGGAGTGAGTTACTTGTGTTCAGTTATCCACCCCCTCCGTTTAGGTTCTATGTATTTACTGCTTTGTAATCTTATCCAAACAGCATGTGAATCTATGATCTATCCAATGCAGGAGAAAGAATAAGTTACTTACCTGTAACTCCTGTTCTCCAGCATTGGTATATTTCATAAATGCACATGCAACCCTCCCTCCATCCCCTCTTACGGCATTCTTGGCTTATACTGCCACAGTACGTTTGCCAAATCTGAAGATGGCCTTCAGGGGTGGAGCTAAGGGAGACCTCTCTAATTGGCTGTGAGCAATATATGTTTTGACAAAACGTGAGGGCGGGAGGGAGAGTTAAGCAGGGTATGGCCCCAACTCTGAACTGTTTTTAACACAAAAGGAGGACACTGCCCACTGTGAAAGTACTTGGTTATAGCTCATAAGAATCCAAAGGAATCCAATTGTTAAGTGAATTCTCATTCAGAAGCACTGAGACGCCATTTAGACATACCATAGGGCCCTCTGACAGATGTAATAAGTCACAGTGGTATAAGGGAGAGTGGCCACCAACAACCACTGAATTCTATTGTCACGGTAGGGCTAGAGATATGATTGGCACAAAAGCGGGGCTAACATCTCACCAAATACACAGTCTACCGAGTACACGTACCTTGAATTAGGTGATCCCTGTCTAAGATGTAGTTGTATGGAATAAGGTGTATCCACAGTCGTGTGGACCACATGGATCCAACCCCAGGGATTCTGAGGAGAAAGAGACATGTGTTCCTGTGAGGAAGGAGAGGGCTGTCATGTAATTAAAAAAGAGTAGCTAAGTACTTGTGTGCTAAACACCTGAGCCTGCCGCCGTAGCGGCTATCAATAACTCAAAGGTACTTGCTAAAGGGCTCTTGTATGTGTCAGCAAACAGGTGCTTGATCCAAAGGGTGCCGAGCATAATTTAGTAAACCCTTAATCCAGAAATGCGAGGTACGCGCGTAGGATTCCTCGTCCAGCCGCCGTCAGTATCGCATTCAGAATGCTGGCTATTGGCTGTGTATATTCATAGGCGGCTCACGTGACGTGACGTCTGTCACGTGAGCGGGGAGGGACGCCTGGGTAGGAAGTCAGGGGGGGGGTGATCTAGCTGTATGAGTAGCTTGGCTGGAATCCTAATGGTCATAAGCCCGTGTCAGGAGCACAGAGCAGATATGACCAAAGCACGTAGGGAAATTGAATTAAATGAGCAGCTCAAGGCGCCTGATCAGGAAGTCAGGCAAAACTTGCAACATATAGGAGGAATCTCTATGGTGAAACAAGCAAGTTAAGGTCGTCAAAGCACACACAAGGTACCTTCATTTAAAAGTGATAAGGGGACCAGGGAGAAATGCCAAGTTATCTATAGCCATTGGTTTGTACCATGGGGGTTATGGCCAAGAGGAGGGTAGGGGCCCCAAAAGCAAGGTAGGCAGTCTAGTGTCTATGCTAGGGCAGACCAAGGATTCGTCAGAGAACGACTCAAAGTGGAACTCAGGGAGGTATGTGGACCCACTGGGAAATTTCAGAGAGTGAAGATGTAATGAGAGGACCCTCATGTGATCAGAGCCAATGAGTGCCACGGGATGTTCACATTTAGCCCCGTTTTAAGTCGGAAAACCCATCTTTGTTCTCTTTTTAGTAGTAGACTAGCCATGTCACCCCCTCTTCTGGGGCATTTTACTTTCTCGATGATGGTCCAATGAAGATCTTTGGCCTGATGGTTGTGCCTAGAAAAATGCTCCACCATAGGGGCATTGTCACGTTTTGTGCGTAAACAGGACATATGCTCCTGGATGCGCTTCTTGATTGGTAGGGTGGTCATGCCAATATACTTTTTGCTGCATGGATACGTGATCAAGTAGATAACATTGGACGAATTACAGTTGAACAATTAATTTTGTCTCCACGGAGTGCTGAGACCAAGGTCGAGGGTTTTAGATCTTTTGGTCAAGATACATACATTACACTGTCCACAGGGAGTATGTCCAAGGGGCCGAGTAGAGTCCCAGAGAGTTGATTGCTCTCGAGTCTCATGTATCATGTATGGGTGCATATGAGTTTACCAGAGTGCCCCGAATGTTTCTCCTTTTTTTCATAGCGAAACGTGGGACAGGTAGGGGCACAGGGCCAACGTTGAGGATAGGCCACAGCTTCACAATTTCCCTCTTGATCTGGTTCATTTTGTTGGAATAGCTGAACACAGCGGTGATGGTTTGTTCTCCTGCCGGGCCCACCTGTTGCTGTAGTATTATCTCACGGGGGATATCCCTGGTGCGCTTCCTGGTGTTTTTGATGAGTCTCTTTGGATATCCTCGTTCCGATAGACGGGCAGTGAGCACTTTCGCCTGTGAGTCATATTCCTGGGCGCTAGAGCAGTTGCGTCTATAGTGCAGGAATTGGCCAAAGGGCACATTTTCACAAAGACTCCTATGATGCAAACTGGAGAAGTCTAACAGAGAGTTGCGATCCGTCGGTTTTCTGAATACAGTCGTGGCAAGCTTCCCTTCAGTGGCAGAGATCTCGACATCCAAAAAGTGGATGTTGTCTTTCGCTATGGAGTGTGTGAACTTAAGGTACCTGTTTCTTGAGTTCAACCAGGTCATAGTCACTAAATTCCAATGCTGTTCCTGTGAAGATGACTAGGACATCGATGTACCTGGTCCATAAGGAGACCTGTGATCTAAACGGGTTCTCTGCCACATAGATGTATGTCTCTTCGAAGTCAGCTACATACAGGTTGGCCAGCGACGGAGCAAAGGTGGCCCCCATGGCGGTGCCGGAGCATTGTTGGTAGAATGTTTCATTGACCAGGAAGAAGTTCTTGGTGAGTGCCACTTCTGCCAACTGTACAATGAAATCTACAGGGATCTCTGCAGGGGTAATCAAATTGCGTAGCACTTTCTCCACAATTTGTAAGGTCGCGTCCTGAGGGATATTGGTGTATAGTGCTTCTATGTCTAATGTAACCAGGAACTGTGTATTGGGATCGAAGGTGACGTTGTTGAGCATGTTGAGAATGCTCATTGTATCCTTTAAATAGGATTGCATTTTGGGAATCTCTGGTCTCAGGAAAAATCTACAAAGACTGAAAGGGGTTCAAGAATAGATTCAATCCCGGCCACAATGGGGCGTCCCGGTGGGGGCTGGATGTCTTTATGGACTTTGGGCAAGGCATAGAAAACAGGTAATTTGGGAAATTTGGTGTTAAGAAAGGCAGCACGGTGGGGGGATTGAAGGATTATCTGGGATGTAATCCAGTGACGTCTGTCTCACTCCGTGTGGCCTGGTCTTGGTCAAGTACCCCGAAGTGTTATCGTAGGCGGATATTTCTCATAAGCTTGGCCAGTTTGATCCTTTTTTGAAAGGCATGTTGAGCTGTGGGCACGAAACTGAGGCCTTTTTGTAAGATCTGGATTTCCATCGGAGTTAACATGTATGTTGAAAGGTTCCTCACTAGTAGTTCTGTGGTGGTTGTGCTCCCCGGCCTCTGCTCCTGGTGACTACCAGGGACCCCGAATCTTGTCCTCGACCTCTGCCCCGTTGGCCTCGGTATAAAAAAGGCCTGATGAGCAATATAACCCAGAATGCCTAATGATGGAGAATATCCAAACCGCATGTGACCATATGAAAGATACCAATGCTGGAGAACAGGAGTTACAGGTAAGTAACATATTCCTTATTAACTGCTCCCCAGTAGACATTCTCCCGTACCTAGATTGTGCTCTAGTATTTAAATCCTTCAAAGTGCATTTGGCTGCATTGTCAGTAGACCCCTTTGTCACACCGAGAGGTTGTGCTATTGCCCTACATTGTTAGATGCTCCTATTGTATTGTCTGTCTTTCGTTGTCCACGCCCGTTAGCCTCTGGGTCATTTGGTGCGCATCATAAATGTACTAAAGTAAAGTATACACAGCATCTCAAAGTAAGGTCTCCCGATGGAGAATGTGTGTTATCAAGGCTTTTATGGACGAAGTAAAACACATACATGCACAGGCCTTATTTACTTGAGAACCACTTGTGTCATTAAAAGCGCACTTGTTTTAGGAATACACCATCGTTTCTCACATTTAAATTTCAGGTGAATCAGTCTATTGAATTACCAGCATTCTTCCAAAATCCTCAAAATGGTGCAGAAAAAGCAATACATACACTTGACATTCGCAAAGCAGTCATGTATTACGTTAACAAAGCAAAATAACTTAAGTAATATGATTTGTTTTTGTGTTCATGGAAGCAGGGAGAGAAAGTGATCCATTCTCTAAGACTACTATTGTCAGATGTATATAACGTTAGAACCTTTGAAGCACCACTCTTCCATTCACTCACAAGCAGCTGCCCTTGCCTTCATTGCTAATATACCACTTGAAACTATCTGTAAAGCAGCAACGTGAAGTTGGGTCATACATTCCCCCAACGCTACTGTTTTGACACTCAAACAAGAAATGATTCTCAGGTAGGACAAGCCATTTTAAAATATTTGTTTGCAACCGATCCTTCAGCTCCGCAACAACCTTCTTCAGGCACTGCTTGCAAGTCTCTGCAAAATATGTGAATCTAAGCAGGTTTATGAGCCTGCAAAGACAAACATTATTTTTCTTGTAATCCTTTTCTCTGTGGCTTGTATTGTATCTGCTTAGAATCATATATGCACACACATCCTGCCCACAGATGGAGTGAAGAACAGTTAAAAAAAATAATAATATATATATTAATTACACGGCCACAATAGTGGCCGTGTAGTTATGGTTAAGTTGCTGTTTCCATAGGAAGAGCACTTTTTGGGCGGCTTATAACTTCGCTCCCCCTGGACGAATCCTCACCAAACTTTGCAAAACAAGTATATGGGCCCCTCTGAATATTCTTGCAATGTTTGGAGATGTTCGGTGCAGTGGGGCAAAAGTTATAGGGGGCGTCCCAAAATGTCTTTTTTTCCCATAGACTGAATGGGGGAAAAACTTGGCGCACGGCTACAGGTAAAACCGCTGGACGGATTTTGAAGAAATCTGTGGCAGGTACAGGGGCTTGGTCCAGAAAGCATGCTTTTGTGAATTTGGTGACCATCCGTGCAGTAATTTTCTTTATAATTATCAAAAAGTAGGTTTGAAAAAATTAGTGATATCTATGTCCGCTCCGTGGTCACACTTCCCTGTTCGGTCCACGAATAAGATACAGATTGGCTAAGGGGCTGGCGTCATGACCGCGGACACGCGACGTCTCTGCCCATTGGCTGCTGCGAGACGTGTTCTGCGTCAGATTGTTTGGATGCGCCCGACATCTTGGATCCGCCGAAAGCAGAGCAACAACCAGCGTACACATGCTCTATTTATAAAACTCTTTTGCTGTGTCACAGAGCATTGGGAAAGGTTCAGACAGTGAGACATGGGTGATCAGTGCATTTGTTCTGTGGGACGGTCTTCATGATGTAATTTCTATGGACACCTTGTACGCACAGAAAATGTGGGGTGTAATAACGATAGAACTTCAGTCCATGCAGTGGACAGGAAACTTGTAACTGTTGAAAGCACACGCGTAGTGGTAGCCAACATTGAAATTGACAACATGCCGTGAATGCATAATTTTTTCCGATGGCTAACATTATATTCATTAGTACGCCGGCATGGGTGTCAAATGCTACAGTGGTTGTGGCCAGGGCCTAGAGTCTTAAATGCATGGCCGTCGGCCGAAGCCTTACTTCCAAGACTGTAGGCCCTGGCCACAACCACCGCTGCATGTGCCACCCATGCATACACCCGTAGTATTGCGTTTGGATTGGCAAGTTGTGGGGAGTGCGTGCAGTCTTGGGTGCATGGCCGAAGGCCATGCACCCAAGAACAAAGTGATAAGTACTAGACGTGGAAGCCACTGCACACCCATCCCATGTAAGATCTAAGGACATACAGCTAGGAATGAAGCCTCTGGCCAGAAGCACTGAAGGATAACACACCTATAGAATAATCCCCACTACCACACATCACTGAGGTGGTTGTGGGGAGACCCTCCTCTTGGGTGCATGGCCAAAGGCCATGCACCCAATAATACACTTATACATTCTTAATGATGTATGTTCTATGGCCTCCTTGTACGCACAGAAAATAAGGGGTCCCATAAGGCCAGTATTTCGGCCCATGCAGTGCACAGGGAAGTTGTTACAGTTGTAAGGACACGTGTGGTGTTGGGGAATATTGAAATTGACAACATGCCGTAATTGCTATACTGTTTCCTATGGTTATTGAATTCATCAGTATGCCGCCATGGGGGCACATGCTACGGTGGTTGTGGCCAGGGCCTAGAGTCTTGGATGCATGGCCATCGGCCGAAGGCCTTACTTCCAAATCTCTAGGCCCTGGTCACAACCACCGTAGCATGTGCCTCCCATGCATACACCCGTAGTATTGCGTTTTGATTGGCAAGTAGTGGGGAGTGCGTCCAGTCTTCGGTGCATGGCCGGAGGCCATGCACCCAAGAACAAAGTTATAAGTACTAGACGTGCAAGCCACTGCACATCCATCCCATGTAAGATCTATGGACATACAGCTAGGAGTGAAGTCTCTGGCCAGAAGCACTGAAGGATACCACACCTATAGAAAAGCCCCCACTACCACACATCACTGAGGTGTTTGTGGAGAGACCCTGCACTCTTGGGTGCATGCCCAAAGCCCACGCACCCAAGACTGAAGTCATAAGCAGTGCACTTACAAGTCAATATGGGTGTGGTGTAATGCCCTAGTTGTGTTGACGCCCTAGTGTCTTAGCTTCATGGCTGCAGTCGATGGTCCGAAAATAAAATGTATAAGAAGCTAATTTACAAGGACCATGGTTTTGACATGCAGCAATGGTTGTGGCTAGGAAGTATACTCCTTGTACCTTGGACGTAAGGTGTAGGTGGTAGGTTATACATCGAAGATGCAAGCGCCAGCCTACAGGCACTGCAGTTTATTAGTACCATAGATTAGACGTGTAGATTTGCGTGTGTAGCAAATGACTGCCAATATACTTACTCCTTACTTTGTTCAGAATGGTCATACAATTTTTAACTGCTTATCACACTTGGCAGAAGTACCCTTTTTTCCATTTCTGTGATAAAAACTAAGAGGTATGTTAGTCTTTGTATGTTTTGAAAATGTACTACATTGCATAATAGACAGTTTACCTTTTTTTTTTGACCCTCATATTTAGTTTACAAACCAGTGTATTGTGCATTGCGCTCAGTTTGTGTTTGCTTTTCTAATCCTTGGGTCTGGGGAAAAACAATCCTTGGCGGATTAAAAAAACCCTTCATTTAGTATGGTACTAACAACTTCCTTGTTTCCTTCATCTTTCTGATTAATGGTACGTTTGTTGCCTTTCTGCCAATTTTTAACAACAGTTAGATACCGGTAGGCGTATTCTAACTGCGTTTGTTCCTAAAGATTTGTGATATTCATTGGTGTCGTTGTTATATCCTGTTTCCTTCATCTTTCCCATTAATGTTATGTTTATTGCCTTCCTGACGATTTTTAACAACACTTAGATACCTGTTGGCGTATTCTAACTGTTTGTAGTCTTTCACATAATTTTTTGGCAATCTTGAAGTACACATTATTTCGTAAATTTTGGCTTTAAGAACAATAAATACGCATTTGTTAGGTTAGCTGGCAATCTCTGCTTCAGAGTAATGGTGCTATCATAACATTCGAACCATCCACATTCTTTTTAATGTATGCAATATAGTGACCTGCATTGGTTGTAGCTCCTGCATGGTAGATTATAACTACTGTTGTAAAGGTTTTCTTTCCAAGTGACACTTGCCCGTGTGTGAATCCAGTCAGTTTGCAGTTGTTTTTGGTGCCATCTGCATTATAACGAGGAGCATAAGTATTATGTAGGCACTATTTGATTGTATCAATAAGGTGGAGCGATTGTCTGAATTGCAAATAGTACATAATCTGCCATGGTTTGCATTTTGTACAAGTTGCTGAAATGGAATGCTCTCCCAATTTGGTATGGAAACATACACAAATCGCTCATTTGGGATTTGTTCCTGTATCACTTTGCTACAGAGAGTGCATGTATCTTTCCACATGTACGAAATCTGAAAGATTTCATTTACAGGTATGCTTTTGTTTTCCAATACTAATAGTAAGTACATTAGAAATTCTTGTGGATCTTCTTGTGAGTTCATAGTGAATCTCACCAGTCGTCCAATTGTTGCCTTACTCCATGAACACTGTATGTTTTGTCAGGATTGCTTGTTGCATTTCTATGCAGCACGAACATTTGCAAACACAATTGGTCTGTACTGTGCAGGTAGATATTGTTAACAATTGGTGGCAGTTGAAATAGAATATTCATTGCTACATTTGCATAGCAATTTACCGCATTTTCATTTGCAAATTTGAATGGACCAGTGAACGTGTCCGTGTCAGAAAGGGGCGCGTGGGGGTAGAGTGTTTGAAGATCCTACGGGGTAGGATGGGGAAAAGGTGTTATTAGAAGGGGGGATACCGCGTCTCACCCGTCGGTGTTTCACTTCCACTCCCCGAAACCCCCTAACCAGGTGATACTCCCTCACTGGTCCACCCCCAGGAACTGGATCCGGTAGCAATGGGCGTGTCCTGTCCACCTGGATGACAGATCCCCGGGGACTAGTAGGGAGCCACCTTCCGGTTTCTCACAGTACCCCTTACAGACAGCCATCATGCTCTTCCACTCAAGCATACAGGGGGCTCTCTCAAGGCAGTGGAGGTCAGCCGCAGCGGCGCCGCCCGCCAGGCAGAACACCTCCTCCCAAGTGGGACTGAACCGGCCGTGGCTACGGGCCCTCACGCACCCCAGTGGAAGGCCAACTGGCGAAGTTAGTCAGCACGTAGGAAAAGATAAGATGTGGTTGGATCCCTGGCGTTAATGGCGCCAAATTAGCTGGAACAGAGAGATCTTCTGATGTTGTCGGACCCCATTCACAAAAAGCACTGTAAGTTCCTGCGATTCGTAGTTCAGAGTCAGCACTACTAGTTCAAGGCTCTGCCTTTCTGCCTGAAATTTGCCTTGAGGGTGTTTACGAAGTGCCTGGGCCCCGGTGGCGGCACATCTTTGTTTGCAAGGCATCCACATATACCCCTATCTGGACGACTGGATGGTGCGTTCCTGCTCACAATCTCTGGCAAGCGAACACGTGGCCTAAACCGTATGTCTGCTGAGAGCTGGGATTCTCCATAAACTCTTCGAAGTCGTGCTTGAAGCCATCTCAGGGCGCTCTATTTTTGGGCACACAACTAAACACTGTGACTTGGTTGGCGTCCCCTTTGGAGGAGAGGGTGAGGGCCATACAGGGCAAGGTGCAGCGCTTGTCGGACCAGGCAACAATGGTGCGATCCATCAAGCCACTTCAGGGCATGTTATCCTCCTGCATCAACCTCGTTCGCCTCTGCAGATTGCGCATGAGGCCTCTCCAGGAGTTCCTGGATACGTGGTGGATGCAAGTGTCGGGGAACTTTACAGACAAGATCGCCCTCAATGAAGAGTTCCGACAGGCGATACAGTGGTGGGGTGTGCGGCAGCACCTCGTCAGGGGAGCTCTGGTTCAGATTTCTCCTTACCAGGAGACGGTCACCACGGACGCCTCTATAGAGGGGTGGGGAGCCCACACCAGACAATTGCACGCCAGAGGACTCTGGCAACCAGAGGAAAGGGACCTACACATCAACGTCCTGGAGCTTCAGGACACGTTCTGGGCCCTCTGGTCTTTTCTGCCATCATTTGAAGGACAAGGTTGTGAGGATCTTCCCAGACAACACCACAACCATGTTCTACATCCGGAAACGGGGGGGAGGGGGGGCCAGGTCTTCGGCACTCTCCAAAGAGGACTAGGACTTGTGGAAGTGGGCCATTCATCAAGACATTTTCCTCGTACTGTTTCACCTGGTGGGAGTCAAGAACACTATTGCGAACTCGCTCAGCAGGGAACTACGTTCTTGCCACTAGTGGGAGGTTCCCCAGGACCAGGTGAATCTGCTGTTTCGACAAATATAGTCGACCCCAGATCGATCGCTTCACTATGGCGGCGAACACCAAGTGCCAGAGGTTCGCCAGCCGGTTCCCTCAACCGAGGAGCTTGGGGGAACGCTTTCTCATCCCGTGGCAGGGAAAGTTCCTATATGCTTACCCCCCCGTTCCCACTCCTCTTACGTGTGATCAACACACTCAGACAGTGCCACTGCAGGATGATGCTCGTCGCCCTAGCGTTGCCGGAACAGATCTGGTATCCGGACTTAACTACTCCTGTAAGTGACCCCGTCCATCAAGCTACCGCTGCCCCCGGACCTTCCCCAGAGAAGGGGGGGGGGGCGATTCTGCATGACGACTCAGTCTCTGATCCTGAGGGCATGGCTCCTGCAGCCCTAGAGTTTGGAATTTATGCTTTACCCGCAGAATGTAAGGACCTCCTGGCCAGGGCCAGAGCATCGCCAACGTTGAAGTGCTACGGGACACACTTCTCCTTGCCGTGCCCGACTCCGATTACCCCTCTGCGTGTCACTGCCACGCAACCTCTACCATATTTGCTTTCCTTAGCAAAAGCGGGATTGGCTCCTGCCTCTCAAGGAGCATCTCTCCGCCATATCCAGGTACAGCAGGTCGCTGGACAGACCTTCCCTGTGGTCTCACAGGCTCTTCAAGGAGTTCTTCAAGGGGCTCTTCAGAACTTTCCTGCCCCAGTTTGGGAGCTCAATGTTGTGCAAAATAAGCTCATAGGAGTGTCCTTCAAACCTATGTATCGGGCTCCGCTCAGGTTTCTCTTGTGGAAGACTGCTTAACTTGTGGCTATAACCTCAGCGAGGCGGTTCTGGGAGATTCAGGGCCCTGTCTTGCAAGCAGGCTTGCTTGTCTTTCACGCTTAAAGGGTGGTACTGTGTTCCTACCCCACCTTTATGCAAAAGGTACTGTCAGAATTCCACCTCAACAAAACTTTGGTGTTACCTGGCTTCTTTCGTTAGACATTGCTAGTGCATTGAAATTCTACATGTCACATACAAAGGATTTTCAGAAGATTTATCAGTTATTCGTCAACTTTGGACCTGTAAATCGGGGAAAGGCCTTGTTGAAGGCTTTCATCTCCAGGTGGCCCTCTAGCTGCACCATGCACTGTCATCGACTGGCTAGCAGGCTGCTGCCAGGCCGTCCGAGTGCCCATTCCACCAGAGCCATCGCAGCAACAATGGCGTTTCTCTCTGGTGTGCCCCTGCTTGACATTTGCAGGGCTGCTATGTGGAGGTCCATGCACACCTTCACGGGGTTCTACTGCATTAACAAGGATTCCAGGGAGGAGTCGCGAGTCAGCCAAGCGGTGCTACGCAACCTATTTGTTTGAGTTGAGTCTGTTACAGAGGCGAGTGTTCATTGCTTCTGTTGAGCCTTGCCACCTCCCGTGGTTGTGTATATGTACTGCTATGTAATCGTTATTCATGAGCATGTGAATCCATACCAGACCCCATGCTGGAGAAGGTTTGTTACTTACCTGCAACTATTGTTCTCCAGTATGGGTCTGGCATGAATTCACATGCAAACCCTCCCTCCTTCCGCTCTGTGGCTCTTCTTGGTTCATACTGCCACTTTATGTGCTTACCAAATCTGAAGATGGCCACCAGGGGTGGCGCTTAGGGAGGGGACTGTCATTGGATGGGGGCAGTATGACCCAGATGACAGTGATTGGTTTAGAGGAGAAATACAGTTTTAAAGTGAAACTGTTTTTCTTTTACCGAGGATTCCCAGCCTGACGACGAATATTCATGAGCATGTGAATTCATGCCAGACCCAGGTTCAAGAACAATACTTACAGGTAAGTAACATAAACTTCTCTGCATCACCTTTTTTGTTTTACTTGCGGCCTACATGCCATAACTTTGGATTTTGATTACTTAATAAAGGAAATGAAATGGAAGGGAAGTTTTGGCATTCTAGCTTGGGACTAGATGAGAATACTTTGTTCCCCCGTATTCGGCTAGAGTTCGGTTTGTTATCTTTAAGCACAACCATCAAAATTTGGAGGGGCAAGTGTTTTTTCTAAATGGTTTTTCACAAGTGAAGTTGATATTCGATACTTGGTTAAAATGGCTATGCTCCAATAAAATAAATCTTGCCTTTTTTTAAATAAAAAAAACATTGAATTGTGTTATAACATTGTGGACTGAATATGATAAGGAGGCTAATTTAGAAGGGAACATCAACAATTTTAAGACGAAAGCCAAAAGATGGGACTGGATTCACTAATGTCTTGCAATAGAAGGGGAGGCTTTGTTAAGGGAATATTTGTTCCATCCCATGCTCTATGGCACGAACCACAAATACATTGTGCACTTTCCATACTGATAACAGCAACAAATATTTTTAAAATTTCAATTTAAACAGGTCTAAACCTTTAGGTCATGGGCCCTAAAAGGGGCATTATGAAATCTAAGAGGGACCGCCGCTGTTATAACAATAGAAATTAGTTTGAGGCCATTAAACATCTGATTATATATTGTAATGTTTTAGCTGAGGACTGGCTTCAACAATAAATGTGTACATAACCGTCATACCGTAAGTTTGAAAAATATTTTAGTCTTGTATGAATGCTCATCAAATAAGCTTAACCTTTGCACTTACTCATGTTTGGCTCAGTATGCAAAAGAGGCTAACTATAAAGACTTGGGGGTGTTCAGGTCCTTCAAGTTAAGTTACACATTTTTACACAAATCTGAGTTGTTTTATTGAGTGATGTGTAATGTATTAATGAATTTCCATTATTGTTCATTTAATGTCTTATGAAGTATTGTTCTTAATAAATGTGCATATAGTGTACACAGGTTAATTGTACCCATATTACACATTCATTATTTTAAAAAGATAGTTTCTTTACTTTTTTTGGAGATCTTTGGCTCCTTTACTGGCTAGCCAGACAGGGTTGAGTTGATGCTACTTTGTAGTGGGTTGCTCAGTTCACCTTATTTGAATGCACGTACAGGGCACAGTCCATAGTCTCCAACATTCTGTCCCTTTTGGGCTATTTCAAGTTCTCCGGATCATGTCTTTGCAAGGAGGCTATTTCAGGAGCTGATGCATCTGCAAATACAATGTCCAACAGCAAATGTTTTTACTGTAGGTAAAGTATCCCGTTTCACAAACATGGGCAACATATAACTGTGTTTTTCTTTTGCTTCTAAGGTACTGTGTCAACAAATAGAAGAAACCAAGGTCTCACTTCTGGGAAATTTGTTGCAAAGGCAGCTGTTGTGGAGTCTTTAACACAGAAGAGCCAACTCTACATGCTTCATAGTGCTGAGACAGGCACCAGAAATGCAAGGCCGATTAGGTCAGATGGCAATGGAGAAAGCCTTTTAAAAATTAAAGAAAGGGAGAGGGCCACCCATTACAAAATGGATTTCAGTAGACCAACACCATCCATCCTCAATCGGGGAAAGCTTGCAATGAGAGGACTGTATGGTTACAACGAACGTGGGAGTTACACTTTTAAGCAGAATGCTGACCGAAGCTTAATGCCTTATGCATGTACAAAATGCAAGCAGGGTTTCATTCACATGGCGGATCTGATTCGGCATGAGAGAACTCACATGGGAGAGAAACCTCGTGCAAGTCTGGAAAATAACCAAACCCCTTTGCACATTAAATCTTCCATCATGCAGAAGGAACTCGACCAATTGAAGAGAGAATATAAATGTACAAAATGTGACACATATTTTTCCTCAGATAAAGCACTTGACCTACACCGGATAGTACATACACAAAACACCCCATACAAGTGCACACAGTGTGAAAAGTACTTTTCCACTGACAAAGCACTCACACTCCACAGGCGTGTGCACACAGAAAATACAACCTTCAAGTGTACGGAATGTGACAAAGGCTTCTCAACTGACAAAGCACTGTCACTGCACAGGATGGTACACATGAAAAACACAGCCTTTAAGTGTACAGAATGTGAAAAGTGCTTTTCCTCTGATAAGGCACTCACTCTGCACAGGAGGATACACACTGAAAATACAGCATTCAAGTGTACTCAGTGTGAGAAATGCTTTTCCACTGATGCTTCCCTCGCACTGCACAAGAAGATGCACACCAAAACTGCAACACATAAGTGTACAGAATGCGATAGACACTTTTCTTCTGATAAAGCCCTCACCCTGCACAGGCGAGTACATACAGAACATACAAGCAGTAAGTGTACAGAGTGTGGGAAATGTTTTTCTTCATCTAGAGCTCTTGCAATTCACAAGACTATGCATACAAGAAACAAATCACATAAGTGTACTGAATGTGGAAAATGTTTCTCTAATAGGAAATCACTCTCACTACATGGGAGAATACATGCTGGGGAGACACATTTTAAATGCACAGAGTGTAATCAGAGCTTTGCCTTCCTCAAATCTCTAATTGTGCATAAGGGGAAACATAAACTGACCCGGGCCTACAAATGTACAGATTGTGATCAGAGCTTCACTTATGGAAAGTCTTTCATCATGCACAAAAAGAAGCATGGTTTGGAGAGGCCTTTCAAGTGTACAGAATGTGAGAAGTGCTTCTTTACCAAGAAAGCCCTGACCGTGCATCAGGCATCACACACAGTACAGAGTACCTACCCGTGTACAGTCTGTGAAAAGTGCTTCGGCAGTCGCAAGGCCCTGGTGCTGCACAGCAGAATGCACAATGGAGCAACGCCATACAAGTGTCAAGAATGTAACCAAAGCTTCCCAAACCTTAAGTCTCTCATTGTCCATAAGGGGAAACACAAACTGGCACGAGCATACAAATGCACAGAGTGTGACCAGAGCTTCACGTATGGCAAGTCTTTTGTCATGCACAAAAAGAAACATGCCTTGGAACGACAATATAAATGTACGGAGTGTGACAAGTGCTTTCTGACCAACAAAGCACTTTGCCTGCACCAAATGGTGCACACAGGGGAGACTGCACATAGGTGTGCTGAATGTAAGAAGTTCTTCTGCAACAACAAAGCACTGGCCTTGCACAAGAGGATACATACAGGTGAGACCCCATTTAAATGCACAGAGTGCAACCAGAGCTTTTCCTATCTTAAATCATTGATTGTCCACAAGGGGAAACATAAATTGAAAAGAGTTTATAAGTGTACAGAATGCGACCAGAGCTTCACCTATGGTAAATCATTTATCATGCATAAGCAGAAGCACACATTGGCAAAACCGTACAAGTGTGTAGAGTGTGACAAATGCTTTTATACAAGCAAAGCTCTTACCCTACACAAGATGTTCCATGCTGGGAACACTGCACATCGGTGCACAGAATGCGAGAAGTGCTTCTGCAACACTAAAGCCCTCACACTTCATATGAGGGTGCACACTGGAGACACTCCACATAAGTGCACACAGTGCGGGAAGTGCTTCAGCAATAAAAAGGCACTTGTAGTGCATGAAAAAATTCATGCTGTGGCAACGTCATATAAGTGGAATGAGAGTAAGAAGCGCTTTATGAACAGTAAAGAGCTCACCCTGCATGAGGAAGCAAGTCAGATGCCACATAAATGTACTGAGTGTATGGAAACCTTTCCTGAAAATGGCGATCTCATTAAGCACATGGCGACACATAATGATGCCAAACCACTCGAAGGTGGTTCTAATGGGGAAAGCTCAAGACCAAAGACTGGAGATCTCCCTGTGGCAGATTATGAGGAGAAGATGTTTCCATGTGGCCAGTGTGACAAAAGCTTTCATCGACAAGCCCACCTTACCTTGCACCGCAAAGCACATATCAAGGGCCAAGTTTTCAAGTGTGATGACTGTGGAAAATGTTTTCCTCGGCTGGCACATCTCAATTTACACCGCAGGAAACACATAGAGAAAAAGCCAGATTTAGAGGTCCTAGTCCCTGTGAATCACTCATATCAGTGTGACATATGTGCGAAAAGCTTTCCACGCCAAGCTCATCTCACTCTGCATCGCCGTATGCACACTGATGAGAAGCATTTCAAGTGTGAGCAATGTGACAAGCGCTTCTCCCGGCAGTTCCACCTAAGCTTGCATAGCCGGAAGCACCAGTTGCAGAACCCTTTCAAATGTGGTTCATGTGACAAAATATTTCAGTGGAAAATCCATCTGGCCATGCACCAGAGGACACATGCAGATGAAAAGGTCTTCAAGTGTGCACAGTGTGAGAAGACATTCCATCGGAAAATCCATCTCACACTTCACCAGAGGACCCATGTTATCCATAATCCCTTCAAGTGTGGTGAGTGCGACAAGAGCTTCCACCACCATGCTCAGCTCATTGTACACCAGAAGAAGCACCGAGACAAGCCGTTCAAATGCGGTCAGTGCGACAAGAGCTTTAATATGAAGGTCAATCTGGCTGTGCATGTGAGGGTCCACACTGGGGAGATGCCGTTCACTTGTTCAGTGTGCTCCAAAGTCTTCCGACAGGATACCTGCCTGGCTCTGCATATGAAAACACATACTGATGAGAAACAATACACGTGCAAAGAGTGTGGTAAACACTTCCACCTGCGCCCCTCCCTGATTGCACACGAGCGGACTCACACAGGAGAGAAGCCGTTTGAATGTGAGGAGTGTGACAAGCGCTTCTACCAGCAGGCACACCTGACCTCACACCTGAGGACGCACACAGGAGAGAAGCCCTACCAGTGTGGGGAGTGTGGGACACGTTTTCACCAGCAGGCGCATCTCACTGCACACCTGCGGATTCACACTGGAGAGAAACCATATAGATGCAGTCTATGCGGGAAGACCTTCCGCCTCAACAATTATCTGACTGTGCACATGAGAACACACACCGGAGAGAAGCCGTATAAGTGCAATCAGTGTGAAAAAAGCTATAGTCAGGTGACATCTCGAAATCACCACCAGAGGAAACATACAGATGGGACCCTTACAGAGTGATACAAACAGAATAATAATCCTTTAGTCGACTTGAAAACAGAGTTGAGGGATCGAAAAAGTTAGCCTTCAAAGATTATGTCCAGGGACTTGCCACTTCTGCATAACCTGATTAGTCAAACAGCTTCCAGGGCACAGTTAGTTTGCCCTTAGCAATCCTTGAAGACCAGAAATAAAGCTCCCTACTTTGTAGCGGTAGAATGAGAAAAGGAGACAACATATATATGTTTGAGTTGAACTAAGAGTGCTGCCCCCCACACAAGCTTTAGATATCTCTCCCACAATATAAGCAGAAATTCAACATTTCAAATATTTATGCAGGAGAAAGCCTCTAGGACTATAGCAAAACACTTCTATTTGAGGTGCCTACAGCTCACCAGAGACCTCCTGCACAAATACATAGAAAGAAATATACTGTCAGGCTTTAAACAGAGAAGTTGAATCTGAATATTAGTCTGACACCAAAACGTCCAACCCTTTCCTAAGCAAAGGGTACCATTCCATTGGGTGGTTGCATGTAAAAACATAACCAGTTCTCTGAAAACACTGTATTCGAAGATAATGGTAATCACAGACCAATGGCTTTTTCCATGACACAAGAAAAGTTAGTGTTTGACTTACCCAGACTCATCTTCTTATACATTCCATTGGGTAAGAATGATTTGCTCTGATTATTGTAATAACTACTACCATATCTCCAAAGTCTCTAAATTGCTAACATACTCCTGTCGTTGCCATAGAAGAAGCATAAATAAATAATTGATTTAGTTTTAGTTGATCAAAATATCCCGTTTACTTGTCTTGGGTCCACCAGCATCTCCAGTACCCAGTATATGTGGTGTATTCCAAGTTGAAGGAGCTTTGTGCTATGGTCAATGGAAAATGCTTAAAAAGGTGACTGAACTACGACCATGCAAGCATTCTTTGCTTGCACAGAAGTACTGAGAGGCCACTCGATACCAATATTTCACCTACGTTCAAGTTACAAGCAGCAGCCATTCCCCTTGTTCTCCATCACAGTGAAGCAACTGATACTCTTGAGGTCCAAAGACAATTGCTAATTTAGACACGATCACTGCACTCTCACGAACAGGACTGCGACAAACAGCTGAACTGTTGCTTTCAGTAGCGGTCATGAGGATAAGGTCTAAAATCTTGTGGCAATCCAGCAACAATGTAATTTAGCAAAAGGAGGTTGATGAGTAAGTCAGGTCACTAATAGGCCACTATGATTATGTGCTAATTTATCCCTATGTGTATTGTGCCGTATTCCATTAGGCATGGTGATAATTGTAATGGAGCCATGGCACGACCAACGACAACTGGACAAAGGCTTTGCTGCTAGACCATACAGGATGATAGTTTACAGGCCATCAATTCCCTTTGCGAGGATCACCCCAATTTGCTTATTTTCTGCTTCTACTGGAACTGCAAATGGCAAGTCTGCAGTATACCGTAAGGAAGATAAGACCTGTCGGGAGCAGAGAGGAGATCATGGAGATGCAATAGGGGAGAAACACAATTCGGAGACTAAAGATACGAATGGAAGAGACACGTGGGATGCAGAAAATGCAGCCGCAGTTGTGCTGTTGAAAATACCAAATGGAGAAAGAAGTATTATCTTGAGAGTTTTATACAGGTTTTTTAATTCATGTAAATGAAAATGTATTTGCTAAAGCATTAATGTTCATTTTGTGCTGCAAATAGAAAACTGTATTAGAGTAGCTTAGGGCAGATTGATTGTACCAATAGTTGGGAGTGAGCACCATCCTCAAAGTTGCCCATATATGCTTTATTTTGTTTTGCTTAAGAGAAATGGGTAGTAGGAAAGAAACATTCCTTGCGATCATCTGTCTAGTGTAACTTTTCTGCAGCCCTTTGAGAGGCATGCACTCTAGGGTCAGGGCATGTGTGTAATGTGTATAAAGGTACATTTCCACCTAGAGGGGCCCACTCTTCCAATTAAGCTAAAATACATTGATGAATATTAAGAATATTTTACCAATGCCCTTCATTATCTCATAAAGCCTTGAGCACACTGCCTTTAGATTGTACCCTGCTTTTGATCCTCAACTTGGAATTACTTATGCTATCATTGTGCTTTTCTCAGTGAATATTTGCATACCCACACTTGCTTGTGGCTGGTTACTTGGATGAAAAACATTGCTGAATATTTGGAAGACAACATTGATAATGATGGGAAATGTCTGTTTTACACAGCACTGTTTTTCAAATGCATTTCTTCCCCAGCATAAGCATTGACACATGTTTGGTATTAAAAAACGGTTGAACAACAGATATGTAACATGTATTTGCATGTGAGGAAAATGTTTGTTCTCTCGATCTAGTTTTAGAGAGCATTCGAAGAAATCTGTTGAATCAGGAACTGTAACATACTGCAATCACTACGTATACCTGGGGAGGCATGTATTAAAAAGATACTGTATCCGTTGCTGCTTTTAGGGCTTGTAAAATAGATCTACTTTACCTGCTTCTTTAATTGTTTGAAGGATGCAATGGAATGTCCTAAAATTGGTTTGTTGTCCAGCATTGAACAGTGTGTGGGTGTCTTGTGACTTAAACATTTAACTGAAGCTCCATTAAAATAATGGTAATTGCATGTCCTTTCACCCTCGACAAGGTTCTTGAGCCAAGCGTGTTCTCTCGCTGCTTCTGCAACATTTTTGTTAAACACTCTTTTGGCATTTTAATGTTTTTAATGTCCATTTTATTTGAAAAGCAAAATGAAGACATCATTTTAAGAAGAAACAACATGTATATGCCTTCATACTCCTCAGATATCTGCCGTTGTCGTGTAAGTCGGTGCTCATTACCTAGCATAAATGCATGCTTCAGAGATAGAAATTAAATCGGCAACATCTGAAAAATGCCTACATTATTTTAGAGTAACACAGCTATTTTGGGTATTCCATAGTAAGGCAGTTCTAAGGTAGGTCATTGGAGTGCTGTCTTGATGGGTCCAGTTGATGTTGAGTTGGTTTAGGATATTTTTGTTCCAGAATGACACATATAATTGTTACCTGGAATCAGCAACTTAAAATAGTAACCTTCAAGGGCGTGAGAAAACCACTAATTCAATTTAAGTTTGTAAAGAGGTCTGATCTTATGCTGGCACTGTGCCATTCCTGCTCTATTTTAGGGCTATCGCAAACCAGCCTTCCTTGTTGTTGCTTGCTCAAGTGACATCCAGCCACTAATTCAATTTAAGTTTGTAAAGAGGTCTGATCTTAAAATGGCACTGTGCCATTCCTGCTCTATTTTAGGGCTATCGCAAACCAGCCTTCCTTGTTGTTGCTTGCTCAAGTGACATCCAGTTATTTATCAGACACTTATGGAGCAAGTGTATATTCCCAGGAAATCTATTTGTATTCATATTTTAATTCGGAGCTCTTGATTTTCTGTCAAATTTAACCATGTTCGACTTTTGCATCATATTTGCAAGTTTATGCAGGAAATCTAATGTGCGACAAGCAGGCTGCTGGCAACAACATGTATGGCAAGTTTTTTCAAAGTAGAGGAGCGACTTCTTTGGGTGATGTACAGGCAAGGCGGCATGAGAGTGTGGGACATTACAGTGCGTGCTCTAGTAAATCGTTAGGGGCAGAACAGCTTTGGCAGGTATGGGCACAGACATATAATGGCCATGTCAAGCTGGGGCTGAGAAAAAGGAAGGCATTCTAAAAAGCGTTATGAGACCTGGGATAAAACACATTTTTGGCACGGAACCTAAAAGACTTCATTCCACCTATAGAAGTAGAATGTGTAAAATAGTGCATCATTTTTGATCTTCTGATACCAACTATAATCCATTTCTAAATACATTTTACTGTACGTTATTTAGTGTGAAAACCCACCATGGACCTTGGTATAGAATAAAAATAATGTTAAAATTGATTTCCTATATTGTGATTGGTCTTAATTATTCTATAGTTTATCTTTCATGACGTCGGTCTAAAAACGTGGGTTTGTACGTACGTGTTTGATTATAAGCATTCTGATCAGAAAATATTTGATAATTGGTGCTGTTTTTTTTATATTTAGAACAGAATTTGTGAGTAACTTGAATCAAAGATTTGAATCTGACTTGGTCATCTACACCTGGTCTGTCAAATACTTGGATGACATAAGTACCTGTTGCATGGCTTTAACAGCTAGTTGATACAGGTTGTACCTGTATCAGTCACATGTTATATGAGTGCACCTAATACTTGACTTTTGGAGACGAGTAGTGGAAGTTGTCTCCTCAGATCTGGAGATTATAAGGGACAAACCCATGAGCCTGGTGCGACCACCTTACCCTCCAGGTCCCCCTCCAACACCAACAGGAGAAAGTGAGACTATTAGCCCTTACTAATGTGAGGAGGATAATATTGAGACCCTAGAAAGATAACCCAACCAAGTTCAAAGAGTGGACTGAGGTTGCAGTGTACGAGCATATTATCCTTAGAGGTACAACTGCCAAATAGACAATCCGGCCTATCTGGGGAAAAGGCTCCTGAATGTGTTCTTGTTTGACGGTGGTCTCACTCTCCCCTTTGCCTATCTGCAACACATTTAATTTGCCAATGTGAAATGGTTGCGGTTTGCTACAGCTGAAAATGATTATTCAATTTAAAATTGCCTGTTATTTTGTGCACTGTAAAAAGCGTTTTATAAATTCTCAAAAAGACATGCAAGGTTATGAAGCTCAGGTTTCAGACTTGAGACACGGGCAACTCTGTTTAATATGCAGTGGACAAAACTCACCTCTTTGAAAGGGCAGTGGATGAAGCGCTTAAAAAAGCTAAAATAAGAGAGCCTTGAAGGTCTTTATCAAATAAAAAGACTTTTCTAGTGCAGGGGATCCTCGGAAAATCACTGGACTCTTCGTCCCCACCAGTGTTCCCAGACACTGTCTCAAAGTTCTTATTCTGCAGGTACCAGGTGGTTGTGAGGAATTACCATCTGGCAGGGGTGTAGAAGCCCTGGCTTTATTGATTTTTAGTCATTAATAAAAAATGATGCAGGTAATTGCATCTCAGAAAGAGTGATCCGATATCCAGATCACCCTTTCATAATCTCCATACCAAAAGCATAGCAGACAACTGTGCCAGGCTGCATTAATCTTCTCATCTGCAGCTCCTGCTCTCCATTGACAGAGACGATTCAGAGGTCACATGAGCCCTGTTTGAAAGCTCTGGAAAGTCATTGCAGCGCAGAGACTGCATTTAAGATATGCACATCACATAATTATGAGAGTTATTAACCTGGTGGCAGTTGTATAAATATAAGCCATACCTGAAGTTAGGGTTTGGTGACTAGTATTTCTCAAAATTATGTAAGCCACTTCTGATTTATATCATACATGTGTCGGCACTAGGAGCTCAGCTCAACTGTGAAAGGGGTATGTGTATTCTGTTCAGAAATCCTGGCCCTGCAGGGCAAGAGACTGAATGCCTGTGTCTCTCCTTTGATCCTTTGCGAGGTCGGGTAACCACTCTCTACAGTGAGACAGCGCCCCAACAGGGGTTGTCTTGGGAAACCAGCATCAAAGCAAATATCCTATACAAAAGGACTAGCCTACCGGAGGACCTTGATACTGTTCACAAGGGAAGGGGTGAGGTTAGTATAGACGGAGGGAGCTCATCATGCTAGAGAGAAAAGTTTCACCATCTTGTTTTTCTCTGTTCCACTTTGCATCCTGCCTCCTCGACCTCCTTTAGTACAAAGCACTTTGGTTATGATGTTAGAAGACAAAGACCACCTGTCACAAGGCCAGGAATTGGATCCTTAAAAAGAGGCTTGCTTTTGTCTAATCACCTATGGTCCTTTGTCTATAAAAGAGGGGGTCTCTGTCATGATTCCTGCCCCTCATGTCCCCAGCCCTCCAAGATGTCTGGCTGGAGCCAGGCCACGATCACCTACATGGCCCTCAAGGGCCTCTCCATCCCTCCAAAGACCCACTCGGAGTCAGACTTGGTGCTTGTGGCACCACACTCACTCACTCCCGTAGGATAACATTGGGGATTGGACTTGTAGTGCATTGATGGGGACAAGATGGATGCCCCCACATATTTCGGTTCCCAGAACTGCATGTGCAGTCTAGTGTTTTGGGTCTGGTTCAGCCCAGAGACACCTGGGATACCCAGAGACTATTTAAGCCACGCCCAGGCTGAGAAACATGCTTTGTGTTTTCTGCACCTGCAGCGTGACACTCACTGTGTTCGGATCGGTCTCCAGTAGGCCTGCATATTTCTTCTGCGCTCAGCTCCTGCAAGAACACCGTTAGGAACAGCCTTACCTTGCAGCGCTTCTTCCCATCATTCATCGCTTCTTCTGTTGTGCGGGCATCTTCGGCCGTGTCATTCCCATCCCGGCACGCCGCTTCCTAAGGAAAAGGGAAAAGAACAGAAAAAAGGCATTAGTAAGCATTCAGCAAATCTTTGCTTATTTTTAAGGACTGTACGAGCTTCAAACGCTTACCTGAATCCCAGCCGCTCTGGGGGAACTCTGTCTCTGGAACTTCTCATCCATCTGCAAGAGGGAAAAGACACTCCAGGTTAGCGTGGAAACATCTAGAGGCGCCGCATACCGCGCGTACTCACTGCATTTCTTCTTCATAACCGGCATCCACGCTGAAAACGCTGCGGCACCTAAAAGACACAGAAAAAGAACTCAGTTCAATACAAATACGAAAGGGTCGCATCGCGCTCTCACTCACCTTCTGCGCTACTCATCTCAGCAGCACGTCGCCATCCCCGGACGCCGGCCATCATCTAAGGAAGGAAGGGAATGAAGTTAGAGAACTGTTCAAAAGACTCATTATACTGACCTGTCAGACTCTTGCCAGTGAAGTAACTAAGCGGCAACGAGCCTGCATCAATCAACGCGCCCCTGCGCTGAAAGCAGGATGAAGAGCACACTTTCCGAGAAAACAAGGTGAGCTGTGGATCAAAGGGAAGGGTTGGACCCCGGGGAAGAAGGGGTTCAAGCACACAGAAACAATAGGGAGTTAAACTCTACCAATCCTGTGTTTCAGGCCCAGTCTCCAGTCAAGTAGACTCCAGGGAAGGGTTCAAGGTTGCAAGAGGTCAGAACAGGCTGAGTGACGTCCCCGTGGATACCAGGTGAGCGTTACAGAACACAGAGCCTCACATCAAAATCCACCTGGGCATCATGGAAACGTCAGAAACTGACCAGTTAGCCCACATGTTGGGGCAGCTACGTTCCGAAGTACATGCAGCCAGACAGGAGACCAACACCCTGAGGAGAGAGCTGATAGTAGCCAAAGAATGCACTGATGATTTAAGCCGGCAACTTCTCCAGTCACAAGCAGGGCATGCACCATTGCCGGGAAGCGTGCCCTCGATGCCAGCACCATCAGCCAATCCCGTTCAGATAACCCTTCCTGGGGCAGTTCCCTTGGCCCGCCTGAACGATTTACAGGGGATCCCAAGAGGTTTGCAACGTTTATGAACCAGTGCCGCCTGCACTTCCTTTGTAGACCAGGGGCCTTTCCGAATGACCAATCACGGGTTGTTTTTTTTGCTATCCTACCTGAGTGGTAGCGCCGCGGACTGGTCTGTACCCTTTGTGGCCCAAGACGATCCTTTGCTGCATGACTTCAGGGGCTTTCAGCAGGAGATGGAAAAGCTGTTCGCCCGTCGTACTCATGGGCAGGCATTAGACAACAAACTTCTGTCCCTACGCCAAGGGAATCAAGACCTATTAACATACATAGCCACGTTCAATAGACTCGTAGTTGAAGCAGAATGGCCAGTGGAGAAGAGAACCACGTTATTTCATCAGGGGTTGCAGGGGGAGCTCAAGGATGTTCTCGCACAAGTAGTGAACCCCCCGAAAGACTGCTCAGAATTCATTGACCTTGTTGTTCAACTGGATCATAGGTTGCAGGACCGAAGAGCAGATTGAACCAGACCGGACCCTCGCCCTATGTATGTGCGTTCAAAGGACAATATTGTCCCCACAACGGAAGGTTCAGGAGAACCAATGCAAATCAAGGGGGGGGTCAGAACCCCTTGACTAAAGCAGAGAGGGATAAAAGGAGACAGCAGCAGTTATGTCTGTACTGTGGAAGGTCAGGTCATTTCCTTAGAGTGCCCTGTGAAGCCACCGAGGAGGACGGTAGGGGCCACGGACAAGGAAGATGCCATCAAAGAATCTGAAAACTCCCCAGCCGGCTAGTGTAGCGGTCCACTTGTCGAGCGAAGAAAGTGAACTACAGACCTCCCATTTTGCACTATCTGTGGTATTGATCAATCACCAACAACCATCCCGGATGCACGCAGTAAGAGCGTACATTGACAGTGGAGCCGTTGGGAATTACATCGACCAGGATCTTGCGGCAAAGATGGGTCTTCCGTTACGCCCTAAATCAACCACCGACACTGTTACCACTGTCGACGGCACGGAAATAGCTTCTCGTCCAGTATCCCAATTTACTGCAGCTTTAACCCTTCTGTGCCAGGATGGACACCAAGAATCTATCCTTTTCGACCTCATTAAGGCACCACAGTTCCGGTTGATTTTGGGAAAGCCATGGTTGGTAGCTCACAATCCTCGATTCGATTGGCGAGCAAAAGAATTGGCCTTTCCCGAGACTTGCGCCCACACGTTATCGCCAAGAGAAACAACCAATAAACACCAGAACCTCCACGCTTGCGACTGTGGCAATCGGCACCCTACCAAGTGAATACCAGGACTTTCAAGATGTCTTTCAGAAAGAACAGGCTAATGCCCTGCCACTGCATAGACCATACAATTGCCAACTCAACCTGATACCCGGCGCACAAATCCCTTGTGGGCGAATTTACGCGCTCACGGAACCAGAAAACTAGCACCTAAAGGCCTGTCTTGACCAATACCTGGCCAACTGGTTCATCCGTCCCTCGAAGTCTCCAGCAGCCAGTCCTCTATTCTTCGTACCAAAAAAGGAGGGGGACTTGAGAACGTGCATAGACTATCGTGCACTGAACCAGATTACTGTAAAAAAATGCTACCCCCTGCCACTGATCCCTGAATTGCTTGATCAAGTCAAAGATGCCCAAATCTACACAAAACTAGACCTGAGGGGGCATATCACCTTGTTCGCGTAAAACAGGGGGACGAATGTAAAACCGCTTTTCGCACCAAATACGGCTTGTACGAATATCAAGTAATGCCATTTGGCCTTTACAACGCGCCTGCAGCATTTCAATACTTAATGAACGATGTCCTAAGGGAATTGATGTCTGTGCTCTAGTGTACATCGACGATGATCTAGTATATTCCGCATCAAAGCAGAACCACGTTAAACACGTCCGATCCGTATTGGAGAAACTCTGTCAACACCAGTTCTACGCCAAGCTCGAAAAGTGCTCCTTCCACATCTCCGAGGTGGAATTCCTGGGCTTTATTCTCAGCCCGAATGGAATCCGAATGGATGCACACAAGGTAGATGCTATCCTGAACTGGCCATCCCCAAATTCACTCAAGGGGGTTCAAAGTATGCTGGGTTTTGCAAACTTCTACCGCCGGTTCATCCCAGGATTTTCGCAAATTGTGCATCCCATCACGTCATTGCTAAGGAAAAGCAACAAACCGTTCCAGTGGACAACAGAAGCCGAGGAAGCTTTCCAGGAACTCAAAGCAAGATTCACATCTGCCCCAATCTTACGCCACCCTCGCCCTGATCGGCCATACCTGGTGGAAACGGACGCCTCAACCATGGCTATGGAAGCCATCCTCTCACAAAAGGACCCCGAAACGGGCCAGTTACACCCTGTTGCCTTCTGGTCGCGTAAATTCACACCCCCTGAACTCAATTACGCTATCACAGACAAATAACTCCTGGCCATTAAGTCAGCCTTTAAGGCATGGCGGCACTACCTCTTGGGCGCCAGACACACAATCACCATAATAACTGACCACCGGAACCTCCATTACCTAAAAATGGCAAAGGCCCAATCCTCATGACAACTAAGTTGGGCTCTTTTTTTTCTGAATAGGACTATGTGATTACATTTCGACCAGGGGTGAAAAACGGGAAGGCCGATGCCCTTTCCCATATGGGGGTGGAAGAGCAAGGGTATCAGACCCCTGACCCAATAGCAATCATCCCGAGTGACAAGCTCCTATGAATCACAGCAACCATAACTCGGAATGAATTACATGAAGAAATCCAAAACCTAATGAGTCCGGAGCAATTACAAGCGTGGAGTGCACAAGGAGAACATTACATGATAAAAGATTAGTTGCCCTACTTCAGGAATCGTTTATTCCTACCAAACCAAGAACTATGAGAACAAGCCATGTCCGGTTATCATGATTCCTTGATCGAGGGCTACCCCAGAATCGCTGAAACCCTAGCCAACGTGGCGTAAAGACATTATCCAATTCATCCTAACTTGTGGAGTGTGTGCTCAAAACAAGTCATCCAAGCAGAAACCGGCTGGGCTATTGCAACCATTGGAAATCCCACCAGCACCCTGGCACACGTTGTCCCTCGATTTTATTACAGACTTACCACCCAGTCAAGGGTTTAACACTATTCTTGTGGTCGTGGACCTATTTTCAAAAATGGCACATTTCATTCCTCTTAAGGGGCTCCCAAATGTTTCCACTCTGGCAAAGGTATTTTTTGAAGGCATCGTACGGCTCCATGGGTTTCCTTCAGTTTTAGTCTCAGACCGAGGTACTCAATTCGTATCTAACTTCTGGAGAAAATGCTGCTCTATGGCCCAGATCGACATCCGGCTATCCACCAGTCACCATCCCCAAACGGATGGTCAAACTGAGAGGACAAATCAGACGCTCGAGCAGTATCTGCGTTGCTTGTTGCACAAAGCTGAAGGAAGCTGGTTCGACCTATTATGGATAGCTGAATATGCTTATAATAATTCCCTGCACACCAGCACTGGGCAGACACCCTTTTATACCATGTATGGCAGGCACCCACGTACTTCTGAGTTAGACGTTCCTACAACCCTGGAAATGCCAGCAGTCAAAACCTTGCACACGACCATTTCTCAAACCTTTAAAGGGGCAGCTGAACACCTACTTCAAGCTAAGAATCGCCAAAAGAAGTTTGCTGATCAACACCGAGCAAAGGCCCCCAACTACCAGTGGGAGACAAAGTCTGGCTGGCGTGTAAACACGTGTCCATTAAAGGAACCCAAACTTTCCGTCCAAGATACCTGGGTCCATTCACCGTCCCCTCCGTGATAAATCCTGTGGCGGTCACACTAGCTTTGCCGTCAAACATGCAGATTCATCCTGTGTTCCACGTGTCTCTCCTTAAACCTGTTCAACCTGGGACCCAGGTAGCAACGCCACTGCAGCCAGTAGTAGTCGCCAGGGAGCCAGAATTCGAAGTCAAGGACATCCTGGATTCAAAGTACGTCAGATCCAAATTATGCTACTTAGTAGACTGGAAGGGGTATGGTCCACAAGACAGGACATGGGAGCCTTGTGAGTACATCCATGCACCTCGCTTGCTTAGACGATTTCATCAAAATCATCCAAACAAACCAGGACCAGACAGAAGAGCCACCTTGAGAGGGGCCTTGGTGGTGGGTTTGGGGGGGCGGGGAGGGAGTGCTGTCATGATTCCTGCCCCTCATGTCCCCAGCTCTCCAAGATGTCAGACAGGAGCCAGGCCACGATCACCTACATAGCCCTCAAGGGCCTCTCCATCCCTCCAAAGACCCACTTGGAGTCAGACTTGGCGCTTGTGGCACCAGGCTCACTCACTCCCATAGGATAACATTGGGGATTCGACTTGTAGTGCATTGATGGGGACAAGATGGATGCCCCCACATATTTCGGTTCCCAGAACTGCATGTGCGTTCTAGTCTTTTGGGTGTGGTTCAGCCCAGAGACACCTGGGATACCCAGAGACTATTTAAGCCACGCCCAGGCTGAGAAACATGCTTTGTGTTTTCTGCAGCGTGACACTCACCGTGTTCGTATCGGTCTCCAGTAGGCCTGCATCTTTCTTCTGTGCTCAGCTCCTGCAAGAACACCGTTAGGAACAGCCTTACCTTGCGGTGCTTCTGCCCATCATTCATCGCTTCTTCTGTTCTGCGGGCATCTTCGGTGGTGTCATTCCATCCCGGCACGCCGCTTCCTAAGGAAAAGGGAAAATAACAGAAAAAAGGCATTAGTAAGCATTCAGCAAATCTTCGCTTATTTTTAAAAACTGTACAAGCTTCAAGCGCTTACGTAAATCCCAGCTGTTCTGGGGGAACTCTGTCTCTGGAACTTCTGACCCATCTGCAAGAGGGAAAAGACACTCGAGGTTAGCGTGGAAACATCTGGAGGCGCTGCATACCACGCTTACTCACTGCATTTCTTCTTCATAACCGGCATCCACGCTGAAAATGTTGCAGCACCTAAAAGAGACAGAAAAATAACTCAGTTCAATACAAATACGAAAGGGTCGCATCGTGCATTGCGCTCTCACTCACCTTCAGCGCTACTCATCTCAGCAGCACGTCGCCACCCCCGGACGCCAGCCATCGTCTAAGGAAGGAAAGGAACGAAGTTAGAGAACTGTTCAAAAGACTCATTATACTTACCTGTCAGACTCTTGCCAGTGAAGTAACTAGGCAGCAACGAGCCCGCATCAATCAACGTGCCCCTGCGCTGAAAGCAGGACGGAGAGCACACTTTCCAAGAAAACAAGGTTAGCTGTGGATCAAAGGGAAGGGTTGGACCCTGGGGAAGAAGGGGTTCAAGCACACAGAGACAATAGGGAGTTCAACTCTACCAATCCTGTGTTTCAGGCCCAGTCTCCAGTCGACTATAATACAGGGAAGGGTTCGACGTAAGAGGTAAGAACAGGCTGAGTGACGTCCCCGTGGATACCAGGTGAGCGTTAGTCTCCCACTCCTACTGGGATTAATGTCTGGACTTCAAGAAGAATTTGTTGTACCTTGCTGGGAGAGCAGTCCTTTGCAAAGTCGTACTGTTAAGTGAAGGCAGGTGATCCAAAGCAGAGGCAAGCTCTGCTCCCTAACCATCCCAAGGGCACATTAGGGTGACTTGCTACTGGAGCAAGACCTGCCCCTTTGCCAGCCACACCAATATCCAGGACCTCATTGGAGGTGAAGGACCCCTGCAGGTGTTTGGCAGCCTCCCCCTGTTGGGGAGAATGAGAACAAAGGACCTAGCCTGCATTTTGGACTGTTTAAACACATTCAAACCAACTAAACCTGTAATGCTGTCTTTGGCACTTCTTCAAACTCTTCGGACAGCTGTTGCTGGATCCTCAAACCAGTTTGCTGCACCACCGCACCAGCTGAGCACATCGTTGCCTCAGCTCAAACTGTTAGCTTGCCGCTGTGGAAGAATTCAAACCGCCAATAATTAAGGTTATGTGAGAGGGCCCCAGTTCCCATGGTCAATTTGTTACGACCCTGGAGACTGGATAACCCCATTTGCTCCCTTTTTCACTTTTTATGAACTTTGTGATATTTGATTGCCTGTCACCCCTGTTCCTTACCCAAAGTGCTGCATCATTCTATCTTTGCATATTCTGTGTTCTTTCAGCAGGGGTGGGTTTTTGTTGTGTTTTCCTATTTAGTTGTTGTATATGGTGTGTTTAAAGTATATATTTTTTTAAAGACACTTGATTGACTATTCCTTTATTTTGGTCTGTTGTACTTTGTGGTTTGGTTTGCTACTGTTTCACATTCACACCATTAAGAGCATAGCCCGCCCTTGCCCCACGTTACCAAAAAAGGTGAAGTGGGTCTATCTCTTGACTGTGCCTGTTTCACATATATGATTTTGATCACTCTTGTTTTGTAGAAGTTTGAGGGCTGAATAGGCAGTTTAGTCACCACTCATCCCTTTACTCCTGCGGGCCAAAGTCATTTCATCACAAAAGTTTACCGGTCCGAACGCCAACAAGTAGTTACCTCAGGAGTTCAACGTTCATATAGACAAGGCAGAGGACGTGGAAGAGGCCAAACGCCTACAGGCGCATCCTCTTGCACAAAGCAATGACTTCACGGTACAGGTTCCCTCCCACGTCACCCTAGTAGGGGGCCGATTTAACATCATAATTCCACACATGAGAGGGAATATGATCAGACAAATTGGTGCTGTCCACAGTCAGAAGGATAGTGAGTCAAGCTCAGAGACTGTCTGAGCTTCCTCCAAAATGCAGAAGACTACCACCAGCTACTACTGCAAGATGAAATTCAATCCTTGCTCCAAAAGGGAGCCATCGATAACGTGCATCCAGACCAGGTAAACAAAGGAATGTATTCTCTATTTCCTGGTACCAAGAAAGACAAAACAAAAGGACCAGTTCTAGTGTTAAGGCTGCAAACAATTATGTCAAACCACAAATGTTCAGGATGGCCACCCTCCAGGAGGTGATTCAAATTCTAAAAAAGGAAGATTGCATGGAAACATTGGATATGAAGGAAGCATACCTTTTATTTCTAATGGATTCCATCCACAGATTTCTCATCTATGATATGATATTCTGTCCACAGCGCAGGGGGTGCAGCAGAGCTCTGTGTCGGCTCTACCTGACGCCTTTACGGGCCATGCGCCAGACATGATGTTGGGGCCAGTATATATTCAGGCGCTGTGTATCGTAAACTCGGTTCCTTTTTTCACGCACTCTGTTCACTTCAGGAACATGCTCTTTCATTTTCTAAATTATTTCTTTATCATCCTACTCCAACCAACAAAGGCTTCAACTGTTGAACCTTGCGTGAATTGCAGCTGACCGATGTCTGTATAAGATCATCCGCACAGGATTTATCTCTATTGCTTGGGTGAGGATCACCGCACCCAGGACAGCTGGTCATGCCAGTCCATGCACCTGAAGGCCCTTCGGGAAAGGACGGCTAAGATCTTCACCTACGTCCACAAGAATAAGTGTGAAGTCACAATTTCCCATTTGAGGTTAAGCAGCGCAAAAAGTCGATCCGAGGAGAGATCGTCTCTGCGCAAGGAAACAAAGAGAAGAAGCATCACAAGAAATCTTGCTCCCCGAGCAGACGTTCACAGCAGCAATTCTCTGGTTCGTTTAAGAAGAGGAGTAACTGCTCCAGGAAATCTCAAGAGAAGACGGCTTGGGTACCTTTTCCAACCCAATCCTTCACCCGAGAAGAATGGGCGAATTATCGCCTCTAGATGCTTCACACCTTTGCCATGACCGCTTCGGCCTTGAAGCTGATGGTTCCGGCGGCTGCGCCGATGGCCTCGACAGGACCCATTGCATATTCTGGGACCAGCAGGGCACCCACAGGGATCACTCTTGCACACCTATGAGCTCGGGCCTGGACTCTACAAAGGACAAAGTCCACCTGCGCCATCAGACTCTGCTTTCAGACGTCGAAGTCTCTGCGCCAGCTCCGACTTTGTCCTCTCTGCCAATGGGCGTAATGGACTGTAGAGTTCCACTGGAATATTCTCCTCTCCCCTTTAAACCTTCAATGTCAAAGAAGTATGAAATGTATGATGAAGAGTGAGAACAGGTGCCCTTTGGCTTGAAACTTTTGGGCGCCAGAGAAGAGAGAGACTTTCCAGAGGAACGTTACAGGGAAGGTGAAGATGTCCAGGGGCTCGCTTCTGAACTCCAGGAGGCCAGTGGTCTAGACACCTCTGCTTAGCTGGACATCCTGCCAGCCCCCACCACTGGTAAGCCTCAGGCATCCGTCCAGAGACTGATTGCTTAGGCGGCTGATACCCTGCGACTACCTGCTCCATCCAGGCCTAAGATTCAGTTCAAGTTGACTGATATATCCTGGATGAACACCCTAAAAAAGAGACCCTGCTACCTTTCAGTGTAACAGTAGAGGCCCCCATACTTGCAGTTATGTAAAGGTCTGCATCTATGCCTGCAGTTGGCAGTGACCTAGCTAAGAAGCATTGTCCTGCCCCCTTGGAGCCAGCCTTCTTGGCTAGTAATTCATCCCCCGGGAGCTTAGTGTTCCAGGCTACAACTGCGAACCTGAAATCATCCACCTTCCCTTTTTCTCTACTTGACAAGTAAGAGTAAGAGACTAGAAGCATGGGTGGAGAAGGTTTTTGTATCTGGTAGCCTTTACCTCCATGCAATCAATGCATCTTGTACCCTTGCAACATTTTCTTTTGGTCTGTGGTCCACAGTTGCCAATGTGGCAGGGCACATCCCTGTAGGGAGGTATAAGAGTGCTTAATGTCTATGGTCCAGGACTGCAAAGAATCCTCATCAGATTCTGCAGTCCGGTCTGGATAGAGCCGATTGTCTTGGTCAATCCATGGCCCCAAGTACAGTGGTAATGCACCATTCCTGGATGTGGACGTCAGGCTTTATGCATAATGTTCAAGCTTAGCATTTGGACATTGCCTTTTGATGGACAGAAACTGTTTGGGGCTAAAGCAGATGATGCCCTTTAGATGTTTCAGTCCTCAAAGGTTACGGCAACGTCCTTGGGTCTGGCCATACAACAGCCCTCCACTCCTTCTGCGAGGGTTATGTTTTCTTCTCTCAGAATCCTCTGTGAGGTCATCTGACGCATGTCCCCTATGGGTGGGAGACTTTCCCTGTTCGGCTCGATGCTTGGGCCTTACAGGTCATCCAACAAACCTAATGTCTCCCATTCGTGCAGTGTCCTTCAGACCATGGCACTGATACCAACACCTTGCCTCTGAATCCCATCTTTTGGAGGAGGTCCATACGATTCCCTCAATGAGCACGATAAAAGTAGGAACGAGGCATGGGGTGGTATGCCACCTATTTTCTGGTTCCAAAGGAGAATTGGGGTTTATGTGGCTACTGATTTTTTTTTTCTTATGCATAGACAAATTCCCAGATACAGCAAGCCCTCAAACTACAGGACTGGTTGGTATCACTGGACCTTCAGGATGCCTACTTCCATGTGCGCCCATTCATTGAAAGCACAGGAAGTGCCTGGGGATTGTGGTGGGCCACCACCACTACCATTTTAAAGTCCTGCCGTTCAAGCTTTCTTCAGCTCACAGGGCTTTCACCAGGCTGCTAGCAGTGGTGGCGGCTCACCTCAGGAGGGAGGAAGGGAGAGAGAGCATTCATGTCTTTTCCTACCTGGAAGATTGGTTCATCTGACCTAGCTCCCCGACCTAGTGTCAGAGCACATGCTTCGTACATGCAGTCGTACATGCAGTCTGTTGCACAGCTTGAGCTTTTCCCTGAACTTCAAAAAGTCACAGGATTCGCCGTCCTAGTCCTTCTGATTCATCGGGGTGGATTTGGACACTCGCCTGGGCAGGGCCTTCGCACCCGAGGACTGAGTGGCGAACATCCCTCGAATGTTCAATGTCCTCGAATCACATGGACAAGTCCCTACCTCAGCTTTCTGTGCCTAATAGTCCTCATAGTCTCCTGCATCCTGGTGGTTCCAGAGGATCGGTGGCGCATGATATTGCTTCAGGAGCTCCTCTGTTGCAAGTGGTTGCAATTTCAGGGCCACATGTCAGACCTTGCAGGTTTCAACCCAAGTGGTCCAAGACCTTGCATGGTGTGCCGCGAGAGACAACTTGCTGAGAGGTGTGTTGTTTTGTCAACCTGGGCCCCAACCAATGTTGATCACCGGTACAGCTCTGACATGCTGGGGTGCTCACCTGTTGGAACTGGTCTTCCTCTGGAGTTGAAAGTTATCAAACTGGCCCGATTGCTTTCCTCCCCTCTGTGAAGCGCAAAACAGTGCTAATCCTGATGGACGGCGCAGTGGCCATGCACTAATTCAACAAGCAACATTCGAATGTCTGAAGCTTGACCGACTCCCTCCTGGACGTACTTGATAAAGCTATTAATACACTAGCTCCTTTAAAATATAGAAAGGTGATCAGTCATCCCAAAAATATTTGGTTTTCAGGCGACCTAAAAATGCTCTCTTATCGGTGGTCATGCCAGGAAATTTAAACTGGCAGTCATTGAAGCCAAAAAAGACTCTTATAAATCACGTATAGAGAAGGCTCAATATAACGCTAAAGAAATCTTCACTATTCTTAAGGAATTAAAGAAACCTGACATTGAATTCCAGGAATCTATTTGTAAATATCAGGAGTGGTGTGTGCATATTCAGAAGGCCATGGTGAATAAAACAGGAAAGATTAAAAGTGTTATCGAAAGGCAAAAATCAGTTTGCTTGCTAAACCCACAAAAGGGATGTTGAAGGAAGATTCGCCGTTATTGCAGACCACCAAAGTTTGATTTTAGGAGCATAACTGAGAACGAACTTCGTATTATCCTGGCCAAGCTTAAGCCATCTACTTGTAAAGGGGATATATTTCCAGCTTCAGCTATCAAAGCCTGTTAAGAGCTTTTGATTAGGTCTATCGCGAAAATAGTGAATTCATCCTTTAAAGAAGGACTGCTACCCACAAAATTGAAGGGCTCCTGGATCACTCCACTGCTAAAGAAACATGGGCAGCAACCTAAACTAGCTATTAATTATCGCCCCATATCCAACTCGCCAGTCTTGCTCAAAATAATGGACAGGGTGGCCTATGACCAACTACTGAGCCACCTAAAAAAAATCACCCAGTTTTGAACGGGGGTCAGTCGGGTTTCAGACCAGGTTTTAGTACAGAATCGGCTTTACTGGAACTGAATTCCAATATGATGGCTAATATTAACAATGGAAAAATATGTTGTTGATGTAATTGGATTTATCATCTGCTTTTGACTTACTGGATCACCCTCTCCTCTTGACTAGATTACAGGAGGTGGCTAACTTCAGTGATCAAGCAAGGGAGTGGATGCAATCTTTAAGTAACAGGACCATGCAGGTCTGTAATAAGCAATCGGAACCTGACCCAGCCCCATTGCGCTATGGCGTCCCACAGGGGGCTTCTCTATCTCCTGTTCTGTAGAACATCTTCACAGCTCCACTTATCCATCTTTTAGAGCAAAAAAATGCAGATGATTCCCAATGCATTATCCCTTTGTCAGGTAACTATGAGAACGATTCCATAAAGGTGACCGAAGTCTATGAATTGATTCACAAGTGGATGGATAGGAGTGCGTTAGCCCTGAACCACGAAAAAACAGAACTCATGATCGTAGATTCCAGGCCTAGAATACTCAAGCTTAATGCAGAATATGACACTTTTGTCATTGCGAAGCACGACATCCCCACTCAAGAAAAAATAAAAATATTGGGGGTGGTATTTGATCAGTAACTGAACATGATAACTCAGGTTAATAGTCTTGTTCCTGTATCGACCTATTATGTATGGCAACTTACACACATTCGCCCATTCCTTTCCCAAAAGGGCTGCGAAACAGTTGCTCGAGTTATCAATTCTTCTAAAATTGATAATTGTTGCTCCCTTCTTGTAGGGATCGGTGAAAGAGAACTGGCCAAACCCCAAGTAGTGCAAAACAGCACTATTGGAGCAATCGTGGGCATGCAGAAGTATGAGCATGTATCTGAGTTGCGGAGAAGCCTGCATTGGCTGCCCATCGTATTCAGGATAGATTTTAGGCTACTTCCGATCACCTACAAATCGTTGGCTGAGCTTTCCCCCGCATGTATAGCTTGCAGACTCAAAAACAAAACAGAATTTCGTTCCCTGCGTTCAAGTAGTATGAAATTGCTGCAAACCCCAAAGGCCTCATTTGAATTAATAACAGATTGGGCTTTTCGGGTGGCTGCTTCTTCTAAGTGGAATGTGCTGCCTGTAAAAAACTGCTCCTCTTTGGAATGTTTCAAGAAAAAGCTTTAAACATATCTGTTTGGCTAATTCTTGGGCTATGGTTAGTTCTTCCCACTCCTTAATCTCTGCTCTCCTTTACAGTTTTTCGGTGCCCCCTAGGCCTCCGGGCCACTTTGATAGCGCCTTACAAATAATCTAAAGTAATTTAAAGTGGGGTTCTTGCCCTATGCAGAGAAGCAATTCGACTCTGGTTCTGGGTTGTGAAGAGCGTTGTCTCCCCGACATGCGCTCATCTTGCCGGAAGAGAGAATGGCACAGTTGATGCCTTGAGCAGACAGACTTTGACCTCCCACGAGCGGGAGCTATGCCAGGAAATTTGAGGAGTGTTTCTTCTTCTGGGGAACTCCTCAAGTGGATCTCTTTGCTTCCAGTATGAGCAGGAAGTGCGGGTCATTCTGCTGCAGGGAATGTCCTTGCCACAGAGCTCGGGGGGGGGGGGGGGGATGCACGGACGGTCAAATGGATATTCCACCTCCTATATGTGTTCCGGCCGATCCCAGTCATTCTGCTGGTGCTCAGGACAATGGGCCTGTTAGGGACCGCATTGATTCTGATTGTTCTGGGCTGGCCCCAGAGTACGTGGTAACCAGAGTTGCTGGACATAACCTTTTGCCCCCATTGGCACCTCATGAGAGTGGTTCTACTCTCCCAGTCAGAGGGGCGGGTCCTCCACTGGAGCTCAGTAGGCTGAACCTTCATGATTGGCTACTGAGAAGCTGGGATAGGCGTGTGGGAAGTGTCGGACAACATCCTTGGTGTTCTCCTATCAGCTCTGAGATAAGCAACAAAGTCAGTTTGTGCCTGCAGGTGATGTACATTTTCAGCTTGGTGCTGGGAGAGGGATTGCAATCCTTTATCCCGTCAGTTTCCCACCAGTTTGGGATTTTTTGCGGTCTTTGACCCAAGCAGACCTACAGATTGTCACTGTAAAGGGATAATTCCCTCACTGCTATTTCGGAATTTAAGAGGTCCCTGGAACAGTTCTTACAGGGTTTGTGTAACCAGTGTCCTCTGTGCCAGTTTGTGGTTCCGGCATGGGATTTGAATTTGGTATTGCCATTCCTAATGGGAGCTCATTTTGTGCCCCTACATTCCCATTCTATCAGGTTACTCACACTTAAGATGGTTTTCATGGTTGCAGTCACTTCTGTGAGATGGGGAAGTGAGCGCCATTCTGACGGTGATGAGCAGGCCATTCGGCCCTGAAGATTCTGTCGAACATTGTGTGTGCCCTTTATAACACCTTGGAGGACGAGTTGATTCCGTTTATTACTAATTATGACATTGTTTTGTTGCAGGAGAACTGACAATATCTTATTCCTTACCAGCCAACAAAAGTAAGAGGGAACGAAATGCTGGCGGCATAGCAGTTTATGTATCAACCTCATTGAGGGGCACTCCTGAACTGATGCATAATGACCATGGGATTTTCCAGTGACCGTGGGTGCTATCTTTTGGCAGTGTGGTTTGTGCATTTTTAGAATGCAAAAAATAATGTTGGAGTATCATTTCTAAATGTTTTTCTGAGTCAATGCAAGTTCCTATAGAGACAATGTCAGCAGCTACCACTTGGATAATTGGGGGCGACTTTAATGCTCACATGGGTGAAGGACCAGGTATGATATGTTAAATACAGTGTGTGCAGCGCATTTGGATCTAACTAGACAAAAAATCAGACAAAGTAGGGTTGTATCTAGAACTATGGCTGATCGAACACGGTCGTAGAGCTGTAAATGGTTGCCCTCCTTCAGACCAACCTGAAAAACAAACTTTTGCTGGCCATCTTGGTAAGAGCCTGATAGACTACATTATTTCTGTGTCTGGTTGGCATTATATAGTAGATCTTTGCACTGATGAGAGGCTAGAAAACAATCATTTTCCACTCATGCTCATTTCCAAACCACATCTTAATTGTGCCTGTGGCACCAATAATACAATCCCAGATAGGCCTGGAGGGTATGTTCGTGCCACTCGCTGCACATTACGTTGGAAATCCAAGAATTCATCCATCATATTCGAGTGAGTAATAGCCGAGCAAAAAGGCTTCATACAGAAAATAATTAATCTTGAGCAGCTTACCTCCAGTATCCAGAATGTATTTTACGTGGAAATTGAAGCATTTTTGCTCTCCCTGGCTGGATATTATGAGGTCAAAATAAGGGCTAGTTGAACTGTGGGTAAAAAATGTTGGTTCAATACCCATTGTAGAGTAGCAACAAAAATTTCTTAACCGCCTTGGAAGCAACCCTAGGGACATACGAAATGGAAGATCAGAATATAAACAGTCCATTAAAAGACAGAATCTACTTTATGATATCTGGAAAAAGCTCTTGGAAGCCTCTCGACTGAAAAACTGGCACATATTGAGAAACCGTGAAGTCGGCCCTGCCTTTCCCTAGAACAGGACTGTATGGCAGACTGGTTGGCCAACCTTTGTGAACTTTAATCAGACAGGCAATCGACAACTATTCCATGGCCAGGAAAGTAGTTCTCCCTCCTCCTTCCTTGAATGGGGGGAGGGGAATCAACTAGTAGAAATATGAGCTTCTGCTGGGATAATGTATTAAAGTCAATCAAAGCACAAAGGTCAGGCAAGGAAAACCCCAGGGCTTGATAGAGAGGGCCTGTGGATCTTTTTAAACATGATCCTTATTTCTGGACAGTTATTCTGTTTTATATTTCCAAATTCTTAGGAGAGGCAATAACACACTTAATTCATCCTATCGCCCTATATACCTACTAGACAGTACATTCAAAATCTTTTCAAGTACATTTTTGTAGTACCTTAGCAACTGGGTGGAATCGCGTAACATCTTATCTGATTCTCAGTTAGGATTCTGCCATAGCCTCGGCATTGCTTATCAGATATTAAACTTGTACCTGATTCTTGCAAGTGCGGTGCACATCAAAGAAGAGCCAACTTACATCGCCTTCATGGACCTATCTACAGCTTTTGATTCTGTCAACATGATAAAGCTGTGGCGGGTCCTTAGTGAACAGGGCATACCAGAAAAATATGATCAGTGTTCTGATAGCGCTTCATAGAGGTAACAGAGCTGCAGAGAGAGCAGGTTGATTGAGGGACCGAATCAGATAGTGTAAGGTTGATGTGTGTATGGCAATGGTGCGTTTTGACACCCCTGTTCTCCCTATGCAAACATCTTGGAAGCACATTGCTCGATGGCCATGCGGCCATCCCTCGTTTTAGCTCTAAACAATACCTCTTTTGCCTTACGCCAATGACTTGGCTCTTGCCGCTGCTGCCCATGCTGGCAGGTGTGGCGGATCAGAAGAAGAAAACAGATTTGGGTTTTCCATTTTACTGTTGTAGTTTATTAAATAAGTGAAACCGCCTACCTTTCCATGGACTATGGGTGTTCCCTACCTAACAAAGCTAACTAATGTGGTTGTCGGTCACCAGTGAGATTCCCAAACCAAGTTCTGTCCCAACGTGCCTATCCTGACCCAACCACTATAAGAACAACTAAGGCACAGGAGAATGTGACTCTTTCCCTGTAAGCTTGTTTCTCACCAAGTTCAGTGGAGTAAAGTATTCTTAGGTAGTTCTTAGTAACTACTTTTTATCAAATCATAGAGTTCAGATACTGGGTTTTTCAAGGTGTCAACACTCTTCACTCGCTTATTCTTTCTTTCCTTTCTGTTCTCTTGTTGTTTGACCCTATCTTGGATTATCTCTTCCCTTCCACTGGACAATTATGTTCCTTTCTCTTTAATCAAACTTAAGCTCGCCTCTTTACTCAATGGCCACTCTTTCTATATATATATTTTTTATTGATGTAGCTGATATCAACGTTTCAATATTTAGAATTAATACATTTTCTTACAAATGTACACAATTTAAGCATTTTACAATTCTACAATTGTCACGAACAGATAAAAAATGAAATAAAACATGGAAGAAAAACAGAGAACAGCAAAATTGCATTGTTTACCATCACAACAGTGTCGGTTAGAGACTAAACATTTCATGCAATTTGCTTATTCACAATGTTGTTCCAATGTGCTAAAATATCAGTCTGATGAATTTGAAAAAGAAAGAATAAATATAATCTCAATCAGACCAATTGAATTTTTTCTGACCGCACATATGTGAACTCAAATCAAGATAAGCCGATAAGGCAGGAGTTAGTTACACTCATTAGAATTGCAACACAGATTGTTGGAGAGTTTGATCTTTCGCTGCCAATTTTATAATTTCAGTGCTAACACCATTTGATTATTAGCCGGAGTAATCAACTCCTCATAGTCCCAATTCAATGACTCCAAAAAAATGTATTGCAGCAATTCTCACTCAAATCAGTTGTGAATATCAAGGACCAAAAGGTATCTGTATGCAAGTCTTTGATATGGAAGAACAAAGGTCTGAAATGCAAGAAGCGCTGAACGCTCAGTTTAGCACATTCTTCTATTAAATGCTTTAGTGTCTCAACTTGGCCTATTTTGTGACAATGTCGACATTTATTTTGGTTGGACGATAATTTATTATGGCGAACTAGGACTTGTCTAGTAGGCCATAAGTCTTATTCGCAGCCAAGTGCTTCTAATCTTGGTAGATGGACATTTCTTCACGTATCCCTCCACCACACCTAGAGCCTTTGAAGGAAATGGATTGTGTTTGAAGTCTTTGTAATTGTAGCAGGAGTTACATGTCTTTAACCAGTCAAATAAGAGTAATTTGCATTTTGCCCGAGTGGGATCATTCAACAAGACTTACTCTGTGATGTCTGCATCCACTAATGCGTCTGCAACAGTTCTTTTCCATTCAGTGCAAAATGTAAGCTTGGATGCACTGAAGTAGCTTGCTATGATAGATAATAAATAGTTTTTGTTTGTGCATATCATGTACTTTCTATGGAGCAAACATAACTTCCATTGGTAAGTGCAGTACAAGGAAGAAGCCCCTAATTCATGTCGGATAAAGGCCATAGGAGTTGTTTTTGGTAAGCACAGTAGCTTTTTCCAATATCGAATTTAGATGAGTCCAAAATTGCTCTGTTCTAACTTGGTTTGTGTCTGCACCATATAGTACTTGGGGGACTGCTTTTTGTTTGAAGAAGGTGATAATTGGAAGACATGACAATTTTCCGTACTTCACGTGTATCATCTTTGCTTGTGAATTGGCTACACACATTTTGATTGCAATTTAAGTGAAGCACGTTAGGTCTGTCGGACTGTTGTTTGTATTCACTCCTAAGTAAATATAGTGATACACGTTTTCAATGGATGTTTTCAAAAGCGTCCAAGTTCTGGTGATCGTTTTCTTTTGTCTGGATCCTGGGCAACCTTGGTTTTGTCCAAATTGATGGTAAGCAAATATTTGGTGGCGTATGTGTCCAAGGCGTGAAGCATTCTTTGTAGACCTTTTGGTGTCTTAGATATCAATATCAGGTCATCTGCATACAATAAGCATGGAATGCAGTGACGGCCCATTTTCGGTGCATCAGTCAACAAACAGATCAAATCTCTCACCAAGTCAGAAAAAAGTTAGAGGGCTGAAGCAAGGATGCACCCCTGCTTCAGCCCTCTGAAAGTGGGAATTTGTTGGGTTAGCAAACCACTCAAAGGGAGACATACTTGCATGGTGGTGTTTGTATGGAAAAGCATGATCCAGAACAATATAGACTGTGGACAGTTTGCTTCTCTGAGTTTTATATGAAGAAGGTGTCTTGCAACGGAATCAAAAGTGGCTCGAAAGTCAATAAAAATGAAGTATAGAGGTTTTTTCTGCGATAGTGCCTGTGCTTGAATAATGGAGATGAGGGTCAGGTTAATGGATGTCCCCAACCTTGCTACAAACCCAGTTTGATAGATATCTCGGTTTTCAGAGTCTAATGTCCATTGATTGAATCTTTCCAGAATTAACCTTGTGAATATTTTTCTTGGAGCATCTAGCAGGGCTATTGGATGGTAGTTTGTTGGTGATTGTCTGTTTCCCTTTTTATAGATTGGTAGAACTACCGATTTTAACCATGAACTTGAGAATATTTTTGTGGTTATGACTTGATGAAGAATATTGTGTAATGTAGCTGTCCATTCAGTAGGATATTCTTTAAACATGCTGTTACTGAGGCCGTGCGGGCCAGGAGCACGAGAGCGGCTAGACTTTTTAATAAAGTGCCCAATGTCGTCTTTGGATATAATCAAATCGTAGTTGAAATTATTTGATTCTATTGTTGGTGATTCAACCGAAACAAATGTTGGATCGATGGTGATGGCATTGCATATAGACAAAGGAAATTATCATACCACTCCTTTGCCGTCACACCATTTATTTGGATTGCTTCTTGAGAAGAATTGGTTGCAATGTTTAAAAGGTTCCAGATAGCAGCTGACGATTTTGTTGCTATCACTTGTAACATTGACTCTCCATTTTGCTGGTACATACGTGCCTGTCTGCACCGTGTCCAGTTCCGATAGTGTGTTTTGAGAAATTTCATGGCCCTCTCCCTGTCAATAGGTCCAAGATGTTTGATGGCTTGTTTTTTCCTACGATGTTTTTTCTTTTTTCATCTTGTGCAAGTCTTGAGCGTATGCGTGTTTCATTTTATATATGGGTCTTGATGTATTTGAAGCACGACTGACAAATAGCTGTAGGGCCATAAGATAATGGTCTGCCTTTGTAGAAGATTGAGGGATAAGTGTTCACCAATCCTATACTGAAGGTGTCCCAGTTTTTCACTGGACCAACAGAAGCGATTTCTACCCAGATTGATGTCTAATTGATTAGGGTATTGTGAATCTATTATCTGCTTGTCTGAAGCTTCATGTCACCAAGTTAAAGTTATCATGCAGTGATCACTAGGAGATTTTTTTATAATTTCCAAGTGTTCGCCATTGGAGACCGTACGTTTGTCCATGTATGTATAATCAATTATTGAACATTGATTACCTCTTGACCATGTATTTCGTGGAGGGCAGTCTCCCTGTAGTGCACCATTAGCTAAGTACAGGGAATGTGCCTTTATGAAGTTTCTCCATGGGCGAATGGTCATCTTGAGTTTGTATATCATCAAATAAATGCAGATTTAGTTCTCCAATTAGGATAGTTGCTGAGATATTTGGTGTGGAAGCTATCAGAGTCGAGTGTTACGACCCTCCATGAAGTTTTTGTCTGAGATTTTTGAATGGTTACAATATTAACCGATGAGTACAAGTGTGTAGAATCCTTGTGAAATTTTGACTAGCTGAATGTAGTTGTTTGGAGATGACCAGGCTTCACAGATGTAGCCGGATGTAATTTGCACTGCAACCAGTAGGGCAGCAGACGGGGGGGGCCTTTACCCGATGTTATAGATTTTATGGTGGTTATCTGATACCAATCCCATATTGGATTTTCTAACAGCCACGTTTCTTGTAGTGCTACAATGTGATATTTGTTTAGGCCATGTTAAGTATTCATCAAATGGACATGCCCTCTAGTATTCCAGCTCGCTAAGGTAGTCAAGGTATGTGCTTTTGGTTTGGGTTATTATAATCGTGGCAGCAATTCAGCTCTTGGTAACAGAGAATCAGATGATCCTGAATTCATGGCCAACACTGAGAAACAGTTGGAAAGCGTTAAAGGATGACAAATGGAAGAAGCTTGCAAAGACTTGAGTAGAATGTTGTGTTTTTGATTTGTGAATCTCAGGTGATATGTATTGTAGCAGTTCGAAGCCCAGATCATTCAAATCTTTTCTGGCTTGCTGATCTACATTTTAGTAATAAGTGATGCAGATGTGGTTTATGGTCTCTCATTTTTATATTTGACGAAGATGGTTCTTTTGAGAGCCTGCTGGTTATGTTTTGACTGGATTCCACTTGGTGTAGTGTCTTCGGTTTTTGGATTGCACTTGGATTGGATGTTTGAAAGCGCTCTGTTGCCCTGCACCTAAGCGTTGGTAGAAAAGTTGTACATCGTCTCAAATAGCTCATTTGCCATTGTATTGTGTTTACGAAAACATTTATGTAAAGAGGTTTGAATCTCTGTTTGCCATCGGTCTTTATTGGTTGGTTCCTGACTTGGTTTAGTCAAATCAATTGTGTTGGTTTGCGGAGCGCTGTAAATGTTCTTGATCTGATGGTGTTGACTATAATGATAGGTGGTCTATTACCGGCGTCTTGATTGACCGCTTCAACCAAATCATATAATGGCTGATAGATAAGTATACTTTGACATGCAGAATCTTTGGTTTCAGGTTTCTGTTTCGTTGCTTTAGTTAATTTCTTCTGACCCGGGGCAGTGATGTCACGTTTTGTGAATTTTTGAGTGATATAGCTTTAACAAACTGTTTAGAGGTTGATGAGCTTAAGTTTTGTACTTGTACAATATTTTTGGGTTTCTTTTGCAACCGTTTAGAAGGGTTGAGTTAATCTGATTTTTTGGTTGTGACGAATCAAATGTTATAGGCCTTCTTTTAGACGGCCTCCTTTTGTCAAGTTCGTTGATTGTATTTTGTCTTTTAAAGGTGAATGATAAGGCGCTAATCAAGAGAGTAGCGCTGAGGGTTCTTGAGGTTTAATGATGTAGGAAAACTTTGCAAATACATCAAATCTCACCAAGCTTCTACTGTCTCTTGCTCTTGGAATTGCCTCTTCTCTTTCTAGATGGGCATTAGGGGCTGGATGATATGATTTCGTCCTTTTGAGTGGCACAGACACCTTAGGGTCCGAATGTGGTAATCTGTCTAGTTGTTGATTAGCCAATGTGCTTAACAGAGCAGATTGTGGATTTATTTTATCATCCAATACCTCAAATAGTTTGAATAATGAGGAAAGTGTCATATTCATTGCATTTAGAGTCAATTCTAGCAGAAACTTCGATAGCTGTGTTGGTGTATTGGCTGATTGATTACTCAAGGAGTTTATCGATTGCACTCGTGTTTGCGGGGTTGGATTGGAGTAAGATATAGGTGACATACTTAAGTTTTGCGGAGAATGTTGGAACATTAATGGTGACTGTGAAAGATCTTCAACCGTGTCATTCGGGTTCCTCGAAGGTTGGATTGACACTGGCGTCTCAAACTGTAAATGCTGTGATTTCACTTGAGTAGATGTCTGAATTGGGCTGCTTTCTGCTGAGGATAGAGGTTTTTCCTCCATCCATCAATGCCACCGGAACCGGCGGGTTTGATTCAAAATTTTTCAGTTTAACTGATTTGATGGTACTTAGCCTTTCGACCGGAGCAGACATTACAGGTGGCTTGCCCGTCACCAGTAAACAAGATCGACTTCTTGAATTATCATCCCGTGCCAACTTGGTGGAATCAGTAATAACTGTTACCTCGTGTTGGGGAGGTAAAGTTATTGCACACATCGTATCATTATATACAATGGGTTCTTCCATAGTCGAAGATGGTTTGCTGTGCAATGGGTAATAACATCGAATGTTCAAAGCATAGAGAGCGTTGAGAAATGCTGGAAGTTCGCAGGAATAATGCAGAGCATGTAGCAGCCTTGCCAAAACAGTGCTTTCCCAAAAATGTCCACTCTATTGATTGGGACGAGTCTGCAGATTCAAATAATGATTCTTTTGTTCACTTTCAATAATAAATCTCAGCTAGGACATGTACGAGCGTTCCAGTAGTGATTCTCACTCTCTAGATTCTCTTGCCACTTTCTCGACTGGGACGAATATGAGTGTTCCAGTAATGCTTCTCACTCTCCTCATGTATTCTTGATAATGTATCTTGTCTGGGAAGAGTATGAGCGTTCCAGTAATGATTTTCACTCTCATCGTATATTCTTGACACCTGGTCTCGACTGGGATGAGTATGAACGATCCAGTGATGATTTTCAACCTTCTCAGGTGCTCTTAACAGTTTATCCTGACTGAAACAAGTATCTGTGTTCCAATAATGATTTTCACCTTCCTCGTATATTCTTGACACTTTGTCTCGACTGGGACCAGTAGGTGCATTCCAGTAGTTCTCTTCGGTCCCCTCCCCAGTCTCCCGGTCTCCCTGTTACCTGTATTTTTCAGGGATAATGTCACTGGGAGTTCTGGCAGGCCGGGACCCTCTTCCTCAGATATCAGGTTGGCTTCTCATTCCTTCGTCGTTCTTTCGATCAGTGTTTATGGATTGCCAGGTCCTTCGTGATACGGTCATGCCTCCACTTGTCGCTCGCTCTCTCAGGGCGCCTTGCATACCCTTTGGTCTCTCGCATCTCATTGCTCCTCAAGCGCCATGCGTTGGAAGCTGCCCTCTGGCATCTTTCCACCATCGGATGCCACACGTCCAGGTTTCTGTGTGTCTCTCCCAGCTGATTTGAAACTTGCAGGTTCGCCTCTCACTCAGGTCTCCACCTCTAAGATTTATGACGCTGCTGTGGGTCTCCCCCAGCATAGTGTCAAGTACCTTTTCTCTGTTTTATTTACTCTGTATTCTTCCAGTGGTTTTCCTCATCTCAGTGTAAAAGGTACAATCGTAGTGTTTGTTAATAACGCATTTTAGTTTGTTCATGTTTTCTTTCACTGGGTGTTCTTGTAGATGGGTTAGGGTTATGTTGCTTACAGAGTTCCTCATAAGAACAGGAGTCCTCGTCCACAGAGGTGGGAGTCTCTCCCGGTGAGGTCCTGCTAGCCTACCCCTAGGGGAGGGTATTGCGTACCAGGCTACCATCCCTAGCCTCACAGGGAAAGCCCACTCCCGACCCCTCCAGGGAGAAGTGATGGAATCCTGCGATTCGTCACAAAGGGCTGTGACCAAACTGACCCTGTTAAACTGGATCATTCTCTGCATCTCAGAATGATATGATCTGGCTGGTAAGGATGTGCCTGAAGGTCTCTGTGCTCATTCTACCAGAGGTGTGGCTGCCACTTCTGGTGCCTCAGAGGGGAGTCCCTGTCCTGGACATTAGCCAGCCGGCGGCAACATGGTGTCTCTGCACACTTACTTTTGCCAAACATTACGGCTTGGATTCTTTCAGGATAAGATGTTCGTTTTGTTAGGGCGGTTTTCCAGAGTTTTCTGGTCTAGGTGGTGGCCTTCCTTTTCCCCTCCAGATCTACATACTGCTTTGGGGTTCTATCATAGATGAGGAGTCCTTTAGAAGAACAAATGACTTACCTTTCAGTAATGTTCTTTCTGATGAATGGTCCTTCCATGGATTAATTATCGCGCTCCCTACCTGTTCCTCTTGGCAGATAGCCAATACACCATTGGTTCTGTGATTCGTCGCCGTCAGAGTGCAAGGGGGAAAAAGATGGAAATGCAGTCGCAGGGACCGCTGCCTTAATATAAACTGGCCCCGACGTCCTGTCCATTGAGGGGCATGAAGTGGTGTCGGGGGGGGGGGGAGAGGGGCACACAGCGCCCCCTGGTGATGGGAGAGTTTCTGAAGAACAGCAGTGCTGTGGACAGAATATCATAGATACATAATCTGTGGGAGGAACATCCATCAGAAACAACATTACAGAGAGGCAAGTAATTTGTTCATTTCAATGTTCCCAAGTCATGGACAGTAGCTATGCTTTGAAATAGACCACAGTCCTTTGCAATTCAAGGTACTCCGTATTGGAATTGCTTCAACACTTTGTGTGTTAAGCAAGTTACTCACAGTGGTGGCAGATCACCTCTGCTGCAAGCAAATCCAAGTTTATCTTTATCTGGATGTCTGGCTAATAAAGGCGAGTGAAAAGCAATGCCTGCTGCACACGCCAGAGACAGTAAATCTCCTACTTGAGTTGGGTTTTTTTAATAAATGAAAGGAAGTCCAGCCTCCTTCCAAGCCAAAGTAAACCATTTCTAGGAGCAGTACTAAAAATAAAATTGGCAATGGCTTACCCATCTCTGTAAAGAGTGAATGCTGCTCTTGCTCAAATTCCATCTTGCATAGCCAGTCACCAGATACGTCTGGAAAGTTGAGAAGCTAATCTGCGTTCTGGTTTTGTGCATTTTCATAGCTCCATATGCAGGACTCAATATGCACCCTATCCAGCAGTGGCTGACAGAGCAGTGGTTTCAAGCCACAGGCAAGTGGGACGATCTACTAGTGGTCTCTCATTGGCCCTGAAGTGGTGGACACAAGAGAAGATGCTTAAAGGAAGAACTTTTTTTCAATCCACCAATACAGGTAACCAACACAATAGACACAGTCCTAACAGGATAGGGTGCGTTATTGTCAACATCTCCCCATACAGGAAAGGTGGTCAGCAAGGCAAGCACCACATAAGCGTGTTGGAACTCCTAACAGTTAAGATACTGCTGTGCGCTTTTTAAACGTTTAATGGGCAAAGCATTCTCCTTATCACGGACAACAAACCAGCGATGTTTTATATTAAAAAAAAACAATGTGGAGCACTCGCAGTAGAATGATCCTGGCTTGCGCAAGACATTTGGCAGTGGTGCCTCAAAAGAAACATTCAGATTCAAGCTCAACATGTTCCAGGAAAGCACAATTGACTTGCGGATATCTAAAGTAGGCTTTTGGTACAGGAACATAAGTGTGAAACAAACACCAGTTCACTCAAACAGATCTTGGCACAGTGGGGTCAGAAAGCAGTCTACCTATTCACACCTCATAAAACACAAAATGCCAACGCTTCACATCCAGGTACTCACAACTGGGGGTCTCTAGGGAATGCACTGTAGAGGAGCTGGTCAGGGATATTTGCATATGCTTTTCCCACTACTCCATTATTGCACAAAGTAGTAAACAAGTTACACCAGGAACACATGACAATGATACTTATTGCACCAATGTGGGCAAGGCAACCATGATATTCCCACCTGCTAAATGTGTCGCTATGCCCTCCAATGAAGCTGGCAACCTCAAGCAACCTGTTGACCCTGCAGTGTCAACTGATCACACACCCACCTCATACAACCAACTGAGCCGCTTTGCTCCTGAAGTCCAAGAGATTGGTCTTTTACTTTTATCTGCACGTTTTATTGACATATTAAAGGAGGCACGAAAGCCTAACACCAGACATTGATATTTCCGTAAGTGAAAAAAGTTTGTCATCTTGTGTGCTAAAAACATTCCCATTGACTGCTCTCCAGTGAATTCGCATACCTCCATCTGCTGAACTCAGGTCTGGCATACAATTCTCTAGCATTGTCAGTACACACAACAGCACAAGGTTTCTTGGTGGAGAATTCCACTAATCGAGGCATTTGTGGAAGGGTTTAAATGCATATACCCACCAGTGGCACATGCACCATCAGGCTGGGACTTAAATGTGTTGAGCTGGATGGACCCCAGCCGGCCCATAAAACTGGGGGTCTCCAAACAGCCCTTTAAGATGAGCAGCAGCACCCTCGAGATAGATGGGGATGCATATTCATACTCTTGCACCAAATAATAACTCAATAGTTTGGCAAAGGGAGTCAGTTTAATGACAAGTACAAAAAACGGGGAGTTCAATGAACATCAGCAACCGCTCGATCTTCCTTTTCGCTTAAACTCCAATTAATTCCAGAAAAAACACAATATTAATACCAAAAACTCTTCATCATTGACGCGTAATCTTAAAAACCTAACATGAAACGTGATTGATCATAGGAAGGTAACTTTAACATAGGTACTATATCTGTATATGGTAACGGGGAGAAGTGATTTGATAATCAACGTCGGGTGGGGCAACTAAGCCCTTCCGTCAACTGGCCACTGTAAATGTCACTAAAAGTACAACCTCTCATTGGTTCTACTAACTATAGGACCCTAGATTACACGGTCCACTCTGATTGGGTTGGCATCAACCCCACTCATACTTTTTCACTTGCGCTTAGCAGCATGCAGACTAACCAGCCAGGTGCAGGGAGTATGTCTGCACCCCAGCTTCCCTCCAATTATGTCACAATCAATCATCACCTCAGTGGTCATGTGTCAATTACTGGTCTGTAGTTTGGCCTTGAGTCTGCTTCTCTGTCTGAGAAAGTTTAAGGAGTATGGGTATGGCAGGGGCCCATGCGTAGGTGTGAAAGTCTCATCCCTTCCTGCCTGCCTGGTCACATGATTCAGACACTGTGAAATCGGCCTCTTCTTCATTCAATTTCGTGCATTTGCTTTAATTCTGCCAGTCTTCTACCATCTGTGGCTTATCTTGACCTTTCTGAACAGGATACTCTGTTCTTTTTCTCTTTAATTGTATCCACTGTCGGCTTATTCCAGCCGATACGACCTTGGCTTCTTGGCATGGTTACCTTCAGCTGGGGTTCTCTCCGTCTTAACTCCCGATTTGTTCGCTGCAGCACTCTTCCCTTGAGACCTTTAGTAACCTCTGTTCAATTCTGCTCTTGTGCGCAATGGATTTACATTAATCTATAAAGTGCTTTTGAGGGAGATATATGTATAGTTGCCGCTTTCTGCAATCGATTTTCTACTAAGCATAAGCAAGCTTCACGATTTCTTTGCTTCTTGCGGTTTCTTGCATCTGTACACGTTTAAACGGACTTAATATCTTCATTGTGCATATGGCATAAGTCTCTGCCCTTTGACATCAATTTCTTCATCTTAGGCTCAAGATGTCACTTATCCATGGTATTTCGTCTCTTTGACAGCATTCTTAGGTCATTATATCTTCTATATGTACGTCAGTCCAGTTTCTTATGACCTCGCCATTAGTCTTCCTTTAGTATCTTCTTTGCTTCTTCGGGTATAACATTGACAATTGTCATTTTGTCTTGCTTGTAGATGGGTACTTTACTGTCCAGGTTTTTTTTTAGGTTTCGGTACTTCAATAGGTGCTGTTATTCTGATAGGCACTGGGCAGAGCCCACTGCGGCTCTCTGCTGGTTTATCTGGTCTCCATACGTCACATATTTTGGCGTAAATGTACCTGGCACTTCAAAGTAGGTGGCTGTAGTGCGGATGATACTTGGCACTTCCTCTTCACTCCCCCCTCTGGGCGATTCATCGACCACTCTCACTTCTTCCTTTGCACTCATCTTCTTGTCATCCTCCGGACCTAGACATGTGGGGCTTCAGAAATGGTCCTTTGGGGTCCATATCTTTATTACTCCCTTCAAACATCCTGCTGTTCTTACGTTCCATGTCATCAGTTGACATTCTCCACTTGGATTGCAATAGATCAATTTTCCCACGTATTTTCTATGTTTCTTAGGATACCTAAACTTTGTTCCTTCTGGTGGATAAAATGCTGGCCTTCACAAAGTCTCTTATTTCTTCATCAGTCAGGTCTTTGGGCTTCCATCCTGAGTCAACGTCAATCATGGTTTTTATTCCTATGGCCTTTTTCGCAGTTTTCTGGCACTGGGAGATTATTATCTTGATAACACAGAACCCATATCATCACCAACAGGGCTCCTAGGAACTTGAATGCATCTCCCATCCATTGTGGAACCCATGAAAACAATGATCCAAACCAACTGTCATGATCAACTTCGTCAACTTCATCTATCGTCTGATTCTTTAATTGTGTCAGCATACCTATAGCTTCTGTTAAGGTTCCATTTTCGTCATTGTGTGACTATAAATGTGCAACATGATTCTCCGATTTTTGCGCAAACACCTCCATCCATATCTGTGATCGTGTCCAGGACATGTCTGTTCTGGAGAGTCATTAGTCGAATCGCTCTGAACTCTTCCTTGATTGCATTGAATCCCTTTATGGTTGTGTTGATGGTCTGCAGTAACTCCCATCTGGTTATCGGCAACCATTTAGTATTTGCTCCAACCTGAACTCTTGGCATCAGGATTGTCATGAATAATGATGAGGTTAAGCTGAACGACCTATGTTCCTATGGGATTGCATAAAAGGCTTCTTCTGATTTGGCAGAGAAGTAATTTTCTCTCTTCATTCGGCTCATTAGTTCCACAGATCTCTTCTTCCTCATATGAGCATCTGCTTTCGGGAAACTGTCAATATTCAGTTTACCTTTTGGAATCACCAAAGCTGGAACATGGACATTCACCAATGTGCACATATCTCCCCAATTCTTCGGCAATCTAATATATGCTTTGGATCCACACGCCCAATAATGATCCATTATCACTGCTGTTCCATGCATCATTCCTGTAGCATCGAAGATTTGTCCGCACTTCTGATTTTCTCCCATTTTTCTTGTACCATTGTTTCTGAAGCACAGTTTGGAATTCTCCAATTGCACTGTAGGGGTCCTCCTCCGTCTTCGACCGATGTTGGCAGTCTTGTAAGTATCGGCCATAATGGCTTGCATACCATCTGTACATTTTCAATTGTTTCTTTATAGTATCCAATGATCGTCCATGCTCTGCAGATCACTACTCCTTTCTCCCATCCGTCTGGTGAAAGCACTGTTACCCAGATTTGCATTTGGCCTCTGTCCTTCCATCTTCGAGCTTCTTCTGTAGATTTCCCTTGAACGTTCAGCTTTTTGTTTGTTTCTCTTCTGATCTCTGCTCCTTTAACTCCAGGCTTCTCATATCTGATCAGTGTTCTTTGTTTTTGCCATTGTTTCTTGTCTTTATGTCTTGGACATAATCATCTTCATCTGAATCAGTTGCACATTTGAGTGAAGCATCACTTCCCATGAACTGGTCTCTGGTCGTGCACATTGAATTCTCTGTTTAGGCTGAATTTCCTAACCTAGTGAGTCCCCCAGCAGCTTTTCTGGATTTTTGGGGTTTATTTTTTTCTCCTGCCAGGAGTGAGACTCTTTTACCCTCACTCCTGGACATGACTTGAGAGTGTTTTCTGTGACTTGCTATGTGCTTATGGGCTAGGGGGTAATTTTCCCCATAGGCCATCATTGGTTTTTTGGAATGTGTGTTACACAGCACCCTCAGTGTAGTAACACAGGGGTGTCATAGAGACCCCCAAACATAGACTCCACACCCTGGGACCGACTACTGTCTCCCTGGGTCAGTAAAGTTACCATTGACTTTACTAGTCTTAACTTAGGAACTTAACCAGTACAAACCATCTTACTGTGGAAGTACTGGTAGGGGCAATTAGATTGCCCCTGGGTCTGTTGTCGAGGGGGTATTGTCCCGTCCCCCCTCGCCGAGTTCTAGCTGGTGGCAGTGGATACCACGGAAATATTCCACCGGAATATTTCCCAATGGGATTTCCCATTGTTTTTAATGCACCACTTTTTGGTGCAATGTTAAAGATACCGCCGGTTTATTTATTTAATATAAATTCCCCGGTTGGGATTTTTCGCCAGAACTCGCCGCCAAAATGGCGTCTAGGTTCACTTCAGTAACCCTGAACCCGAGTCGAGCCTTTGTTCCACTTTTGGCGGGCTTCTGCACAGAAGCCCTCCAAAGTGGTGCCATTCTGTCTGGGTACCACAGGGGGTGTGGGAGGGGGTTTAGGCACCCTGGACTGAGTTGCCTTGCCAACTCATGTCGCACTCCAGTGTGATTGGCCCAAGTGGTGAGCCACCCCGCTCACCACTTAGCATGTTTGAGTGACAGCTAGGCTGCATGAATGGGGGTTTGCTGCATAAAAGCAGGGTTTTTGGGACTGGTTCTTCAGAAGTCGCCACAGGACCTAAGAAGCCAAAGAGGGAGAAGCCGAGCCGACCTGCCAAGACGACACCACCGGTGGAGCCCTGCGGAACCGTCTCACCACTTTTCCCGACGACAGAGGAGATCTCCCGCCGGAGAGTCTTCTTCCCTTAACTGGTGGGGACAACCAGTTGCTGCCTTCTTTTCGCCGTCCCGAAGCATCTCGTGGCCGCCTTGCCTGTACCAAGCACCCCGGCAACCGGGATACCACTTTTTACCTCAACCGCGAAAGAGGGGTAAAACCCTTTGTGTGCGGAAAACTCCACGGCTGGCCTCATCCCTGGTAGGGCAACGACCTTCAGCTTTCCTCCACGTCGAGATCACCTCTTCCTCTGGACGACGCCGCGACTTGCACCCACTACCAGGAACGACTACCACCGCTGGAGGATCCTTTCCACTTTTAAAGGTACTGTGTTCCGCCCAGCCTCCCTTGCCACCGATTGTACGGGGTAGATTTAGTCCTCGGCTCTCGAACCTGGGTAGGCCTGGGACACCCTAACTAAACTTTTCGGAAACGTAGTAAAACCTTTTCTACTCACCTGCAAAGACTTGTGACATTGTGTGATCTTGGGCATATTTTCGCCTGGCTCCCTCTAAAGCGGGCCCCAAACTAATTCTCCTTGTTCCACCATTGACTGTCTTTGCTAACCTTATGTGAAAAGTGTTTTACCTTACTGCTCTCTTTATTTCTGCCTTTTCCCTCCCTTTTTTAATAACTTGTTGGAGTACCATCTAACGTTAAGCGCTCACCTCTGGTTGGAAATAAGTGGTGTTAACTTAGAATTGTCCAACAAATGATTAGGGATGTACATATGAGTAATAGTAACTGTGTTTTGACTTCCTTACCTTTGTCTGTGCTAGTGTAATTTATGAGTGTGTCTTTAATAAATAAGTTTATACTTTTACACCTAGCTCTGGTCAGTGTTTGCTTGTACTACTGTGCCTCTGTACCTATTGTGTATCCTCTGTATACTGTCTAACTCTTCTTGAGGGAAGTCTGACTGCTCAGCCACAGCTACCACAGTGAATCTGTGTGGTACAGACTGCTACCAAGTGGGTTTACTGCCAACACCTGTAGTCTTAAATCTTTTGCAGTGGTCCCAGAGGGAACTGCACAGGTTTCTGCCTAACACTGGTGTACAGCGGTGGGATTTGTATTGAGTATACACTTTAGAGTACTTTTGAGATACCTTAGTACAACTAACCACAAAGCTTAAGCACAAGAAAGAAAAAGTCATTTTTAACCTGTCTACTATGGAAAGTTATAGTCAAGAGTCCCTTGCTACAAAAACTGCTGATTGTCTAAGACTTCTCTGTAAGCATAAGAATCTCATGACTAAAGGAAAGAAAATGGAGCTAATAGAAAGGTTGTTAGGAAACCAAAGTCTGGATGATGGTTCAGAGGAACCTATCACTCCAGCAAATGTAGAGAACAGCAATGAAATTGATATTGAACAAAGCATTGATGATCTTGGGTCAGAACCAGAAGAGGAAGATGAAACTGTTGTAGGTGTTCCCTCCAGGCCTCTGTCTGCTCTACCAGCTGTACCTACTGGACCTTTGCCAGGTCCCACATTTAACCCTCAATACTTTGAACTAGAGAAAATGAAACTAGAATTAGAGTACAAGAAACGTAATGCTCAAACTGACAAAGAACTAAGGCTAAGGGAAATGGAGCTCAAGTATGAGCTAGAAATGAAGAAATTGTCTGTTGAGAATGCTTCTCTCTCTGGCTCCTCTAGAAGTTCCAGTCCTAAAAGACCCCGGATGCCTAAGGAATTGATTGGTATGTATGAGCCTAAATTGGATGTGTTGGATTGGTTGTCTCAGTTTGAATATAATCATGGGCTCCAGAATATCACAGGAAATGCTTTACTTACCTGGTTGTTCTCTAGGCTTCCCCCTGTTGCAACTGAGGTGGTAATGGAGTTGGGGGAGGAGGATAGGCAAGAGTATGAAAGTGTGAAACTAGCTTTAATAGCTAGGTTTGGGAAGACCCCTTCCCAGTATCTTAAGAGGTTTAGAAGCCTCAAAAAGCATGATGGTACCCCTTGGGCTACCTGGGTGTGTGAAGGGCTGAAAAACTTAGAGGGGTGGATTAAGGGTTACAAAGTGAACACTTATGAAGGAATGAGAAATCTTGTAATGTTGGAGTCAATTTATGATGCCTGCTCTCCTGAGCTCAGACAGCACTTGGCTGATTCACGGGAATTAGATCCTAGGAAACTAGCTAAGGCTGCTGACTTGTGGGTTGCCAACAGGGCTACTCACAAGGATTCTGGGGTAACTCAGAAGAAGGATGAGGGAAGACAGCCTAAGAAAGACTCCAAAGAGAATTCTAATAATTCTAATTCCAAAGAGGGCCCCAAACCAAACCATAAGGGTAAGCCACCTGGAAAACCACAGCAGAGTAGTATACCTTCTGGTGCTAAACCAGAAGGAGGTCAGAACAAGCCTCCATTCCAAAGGACCTTTGGGGCCTGTTATGTTTGTAAGGCTACTGACCATGTGAAAGGAGATCCGAGATGTAAGGGTAAACCTTCAGGGGTCCAGCTTGTCTCCTTAGCCTTCGCTCCAGAGGAGGAAGTCACTATGGCAAGTGGAAACTTTCTACTACTGGCTGATGAACCCACTGGAGTCTCAGCCAGTGTTTCTTTAGTCTCCCTGGGGTTGTGGGAACAACAGAATTTAGATGTGTATAATTCTATCCCAGATAATACTAAAGAGTATTATAAGGACAGTGTCCACGTGAATGGTCAGGAGACTCCTGCCATCAGGGACACTGGGGCCAGCATAACTGTGGTGGATGAATCATTTTTCAAGGCAGAGGATGTTGCTAAGGCACCCAAATGCCTCACCAAGTTAGCTGGAGGGCCTGTGCAGATGTGTCCCCAGTTACCAGTTCTCATCCAGTGTAATGATATGGCTGTGAAGATACCTGTCAGTATACAATGTGAGGTGCCAGGAAGGGTTCTGTTGGGAAATGACCTGAAAGCTCTTGGAGTTGTGTCACATACCCCCAGACATCCTAGTAAAAGGTTACAGGAGCTCACCAAACCTGCAAGAGAGAAAACCCTGCGAGGTTTATCTCAGGAGATGATGACAGAAATCACTCCTCTCCCACTGGAGCAACTTACTGCAGTAACTACCAGATCAGGAGCAAAGGGGCAACCCAAGACTCCTAGAAAAAAACCTACAGCAAGCACTCCAGTGCTTCCAACCAGGACTTCCCCGAGGTTGTCCAAAGTTACACCTGTAACTCCACCTCCAGCTGAGGCTGAGAGGGAGGTACAACCCTGTGTGGTTGAACTAGACTCTGAAGAAGAGCTAGTAGGAGGCCCAGAACCTGGACCCGGCTGACCATCCTGAGCTGCAGTCTTTACTGGCAGAAGGTGGACCCAGCAGGACAGCTTTCCGTAAGGGACAAAGAGAATGTCCAACTCTGGAGGGTCTCCGCCAGCAGGCAGCTTCTCAGGCTGATGGGCAAGAGCCTGGGAAGTATAGGTTACACTGGGAAGATGGCCTCTTCTACAGTGAACCAACTGAATCTGAACCTGGAGCCTACCAACGCCTGGTAGTGCCCCAAGAGAACAGACAACAGTTCTTGCAACTAGCCCACGAGATTCCTTTGGCTGGTCACTTTAGTTTCAAGAAGACCAAGGAAAGGCTCTCCTTCTACTTTTATTGGCCAAAGATGGGGGCTGAAGTAGATAGATATTGCAGGAGCTGCCATACCTGCCAGACTTCTGGTAAGGTTGGTTCCAAGAATGTGGCACCTTTAGTGCCCCTCCCAGTTGTGGGAGTCCCATTTGAGAGGGTAGGGATTGACATTGTTGGTCCCCTTGATCCCCCAACCTCCTCAGGCAACCGGTTTATCCTTGTTGTAGTAGACCATGCTACTAGGTACCCTGAGGCAATTCCTATGAGGACTGTTACAGCTCAGGCTGTGGCTAAGGCCCTCCTTGGTATCTTTACCAGGGTTGGGTTTCCTAAGGAGGTGATCTCTGACAGGGGATCAAACTTTATGTCCAACTACATGAAAGCCATGTGGAAAACCTGCGGAGTCACCTACAAGTTCTCAACCGCCTACCACCCTCAGACAAACGGGTTGGTAGAAAGATTTAACAGAACCATGAAGAGCATGATAGGTGCTTTAGAGGAACCCCTTAAGAAGAAGTGGGACCTTCTACTGCCATGCCTTCTCTTTGCTTATAGAGAAGTCCCTCAGGAGGGAGTAGGTTATTCTCCCTTTGAACTTCTCTATGGCCATCCAGTCAGAGGCCCCTTGGCCCTGATTGAGGGGCTGGAGAGTGCTCCTTCCCCCAAGCCAGTCAGAGTGACTGACTATGTGATAGGTCTCCGAAGGAGAATGTCACAAATGATGGCAGAAGCAAGTGACAACTTGAAAGCTGGCCAAGCTCTGATCAAACATTGGCATGATCAGAAGGCTAACATGGTTGAGTTTACTCAAGACCAGCTAGTTCTAGTTATGCTTCCAACAAGGCAGAGGGCCTTGCAAGACAAATGGATGGGACCCTTCAAGGTTGTGGGAAAACTTGGAGAGGTCAACTATCTGGTGGATCTGGGCAAACCCAGGGAAGCTCCCAGAGTCTTCCACACCAACCGCCTCAAAGCCTATGTCTCTAGACCAGAAGTAGGAGCATTGCTTCTAGCTTCATCAGAAGAGGAGGAGGAGAGTGAAGCTCTACCTGACCTCCTGAGAGGCTTACCTTTGGACGAAAAGGTTGAAGGAGTTAATCTCTCTTCAGATCTGACCCCTGAGCAACAGGAGGAGTGCAAAGCTATGTTAAATCAGTTTGCCCCCCTGTTCTCACTTTCACCAGGCTTGACCCCTTGGGGACAGCATGAGATACTCACTGGTGACTGTCTGCCAGTCAAAAGCAGAGGGTATAGAATGTCAGAACATGTCAGAACCCACATCAAAGGTGAGGTCAAGAAGATGCTTGATCTCGGGGTAATAGAGCCCTCTACTAGTCCATGGTCTAGCCCAGTGGTGTTAGTACCAAAGGCAGGATCCAAAGAGTTGAGATTCTGTGTGGACTATAGAGCTCTTAATGCAGTCACCAAGACTGATGCCCACCCTTTGCCAAGGACAGATGAGTTGGTGGATAAACTTGGTGCAGCCAAGTACCTCAGCACACTGGACCTTACGTCAGGCTACTGGCAAATAGCCCTGACAGACCATGCCAAGGAGAAAACTGCATTTTCTACCCCAGTTGGCCTATACCAATTCAAGGTTATGCCTTTTGGACTGAAAAATGCACCTGCAACATTCCAGCGGATGGTGAACCAAGTTCTAGCTGGGATGGAGGACTTCTGCATGGCATACTTGGATGACATTGCAGTCTTCAGCCACTCCTGGGAAGAACATGTGACCCACTTAGGACATGTTTTGCAGGCTCTTGAGCAGGCCAATCTGACCATAAAGGCAAGCAAATGCCAAATTGGTCAGAGTAAAGTGGTCTACCTTGGACATGAGGTAGGAGGTGGAGAAATAAGGCCTTTGCTCAGCAAGATTGAAGCTGTGCAAAATTGGACAACACCTACTACTCAGACCCAGGTGAGAGCCTTCTTAGGCCTCACTGGGTACTACAGGAATTTCATTGAGAACTATGGGACCATAGCTTCTCCTCTGAATGTGATCTCCTCTCCGAAATTCCCTAAGAAGGTCAAATGGAATGAGGAATGCAATCAGGCCTTTGAAAACCTGAAGAAAGCTCTTTGCCAAGCTCCAGTACTCAGAGCTCCTGACTACCACCAAACTTTCATTGTACAAACTGATGCTTCCAATGTAGGTATAGGTGCAGTTCTTAGCCAACTGGATGAGAAGGGTAGGGAACACCCCATTTGCTTCATCAGTAGAAAACTGAAGGATCCTGAAACAAGGTGGGCAACAATCGAAAGAGAATGCTTTGCTATTGTGTGGGCACTGAAGAAGTTTAGGCCATACTTGTATGGTTCTACTTTTGTCATTCAGACTGACCACCAACCCTTGAGATGGTTAATGCAAATGAAAGGGGAAAATCCAAAACTATTGAGATGGTCAATCTGCCTCCAAGGGTTTGATTTCACCATTGAGCACAGGTCAGGGTGTCACCATCAAAATGCTGATGGACTCTCTAGGATGTATGTCATCGACTAGAGGTATGAGGTTCATCCAGGAGTGGATTAAATCCTCCTGTCCCTTAGTCTGGGTGGGGCGAGTGTTAGGGAGAATTCTCTGTTTAGGCTGAATTTCCTAACCTAGTGAGTCCCCCAGCAGCTTTGCTGGATTTTTGGAGTTTATTTTTTTCTCCTGCCAGGAGTGAGACTCTTTTACCCTCACTCCTGGACATGACTTGAGAGTGTTTTCTGTGACTTGCTATGTGCTTATGGGCTAGGGGGTAATTTTCCCCATAGGCCATCATTGGTTTTTTGGAATGTGTGTTACACAGCACCCTCAGTGCAGTAACACAGGGGTGTCATAGAGACCCCCAAACATAGACTCCACACCCTGGGACCGACTACTGTCTCCCTGGGTCAGTAAAGTTACCATTGACTTTACTAGTCTTAACTTAGGAACTTAACCAGTACAAACCATCTTACTGTGGAAGTACTGGTAGGGGCAATTAGATTGCCCCTGGGTCTGTTGTCGAGGGGGTACTGTCCCGTCCCCCCTCGCCGAGTTCTGGCTGGTGGCAGTGGATACCACGGAAATATTCCACCGGAATATTTCCCAATGGGATTTCCCATTGTTTTTAATGCACCACTTTTTGGTGCAATGTTAAAGATACCGACGGTTTATTTATTTAATATAAATTCACCGGTTGGGATTTTTCGCCAGAACTCGCCGCCAAAATGGCATCTAGGTTCACTTCAGTAACCCTGAACCCGAGTCGAGCCTTTGTTCCACTTTTGGCGGGCTTCTGCACAGAAGCCCTCCAAAGTGGTGCCATTCTGTCTGGGTACCACAGGGGGTGTGGGAGGGGGTTTAGGCACCCTGGACTGAGTTGCCTTGCCAACTCATGTCGCACTCTAGTGTGATTGGCCCAAGTGGTGAGCCACCCCGCTCACCACTTAGCATGTTTGAGTGACAGCTAGGCTGCATGAATGGGGGTTTGCTGCATAAAAGCAGGGTTTTTGGGACTGGTTCTTCAGAAGTCGCCACAGAACCTAAGAAGCCGAAGAGGGAGAAGCTGAGCCGACCTGCCAAGACGACACCACCGGTGGAGCCCTGCGGAACCGTCTCACCACTTTTCCCGACGACAGAGGAGATCTCCCGCCGGAGAGTCTTCTTCCCTTAACTGGTGGGGACAACCAGTTGCTGCCTTCTTTTCGCCGTCCCGAAGCATCTCGTGGCCGCCTTGCCTGTGCCAAGCACCCCGGCAACCGGGATACCACTTTTTACCTCAACCGCGAAAGAGGGGTAAAACCCTTTGTGTGCGGAAAACTCCACGGCTGGCCTCATCCCTGGTAGTGCAACGACCTTCAGCTTTCCTCCACGTCGAGATCACCTCTTCCCCCCAGCCTCCCTTGCCACCGATTGTACGGGGTAGATTTAGTCCTCGGCTCTCGAACCTGGGTAGGCCTGGGACACCCTAACTAAACTTTTCGGAAACGTAGTAAAACCTTCTCTACTCACCTGCAAAGACTTGTGACATTGTGTGATCTTGGGCATATTTTCGCCTGGCTCCCTCTAAAGCGGGCCCCGAACTAATTCTCCTTGTTCCACCATTGACTGTCTTTGCTAACCTTATGTGAAAAGTGTTTTACCTTACTGCTCTCTTTATTTCTGCCTTTTCCCTCCCTTTTTTAATAACTTGTTGGAGTACCATCTAACGTTAAGCGCTCACCTCTGGTTGGAAATAAGTGGTGTTAACTTAGAATTGTCCAACAAATGATTAGGGATGTACATATGAGTAATAGTAACTGTGTTTTGACTTCCTTACCTTTGTCTGTGCTAGTGTAATTTATGAGTGTGTCTTTAATAAATAAGTTTATACTTTTACACCTAACTCTGGTCAGTGTTTGCTTGTACTACTGTGCCTCTGTACCTATTGTGTATCCTCTGTATACTGTCTAACTCTTCTTGAGGGAAGTCTGACTGCTCAGCCACAGCTACCACAGTGAATCTGTGTGGTACAGACTTCTACCAAGTGGGTTTACTGCCAACACCTGTAGTCTTAAATCTTTTGCAGTGGTCCCAGAGGGAACTGCACAGGTTTCTGCCTAACACACATTGCCAAATGTGTTAGGCAATGCGCTGTCTTGACATCTATTTCAACAGCTACGAAGATTTTTTACTTTCACATGCTGTACGGTAGAAGTGCACAAACAAAGCATTCTTCCTCTGAAGTTCGTCTTCCAACTTCTTTCATGTGTTGGCACCATATGTTGTTTCCGAAGTGTGCTGTGCTGTCCAGGTAATCGTTAAATTCCTTATTGTCTTCTTGTGTGCTCCTTCGAATTATTTAGGTCTTCCTGTAGTTTGCTATGACCACATCCTTAAACGCATCCGTATAGCTTCTTCTTGCTGGAGGATTCTCAGGTATCTCCATCAATGATCCAGGCATGTTCATCTGTATTATTTGAGTAGGAGGAAGTCAGGTAAGTCTTTCCCTGTCTTCCGGTCTCTTTTTGGCTTGGTTTATGAACGTCCATATTGATTCTGTGACTATCTCAGCACTTGATTGTATTGCAGGACTTGAGCTTGACCCTTTCATCACTGGTTCAGATGTGCTCACTGGTGCCATCTCTATTTGTTCCTTCTCTAGAGTCTTTTGTCTCCTTAACAGTTTCTTTTCCATGTGTCTTCTGGCACCCTTCGGTAAAAAGCTTCTCTGTCCAAACTCTCCCCATTTTGTGGAATGTGATTCTGCAGTCATTGACACTAGACCAGGTGTGTATGTACTCAATATTTGTGTACGTGTACCTTTCAACAACCCCCCTCTCAGGTTTACTTTGCTGACCCTGTCTCCAGCGTTTCAATTCATTTGTTACCACAAGTATGTGGGTCTCATTGATAATAAAGACTATACATGTGTGAATAATGCATTTATAGGTTACTTTACAGCATTTGTTCCATATCCAATATGAATGCCTCCCCTCATGAGGCAGGACAACGTTACTGCTCTGGTTGCTCATCTCGATCATCTAAAGAAACAACTAATTCTTTAATACATGCTAAACATAGCCACTTTATCTGGATTATGCTGTCTGTGCTTGCGGGTCACAAATGCTGGACTGCTTATCCCCTTTGTCTAAGTAATAGACTGTCTCTTGTCTCTGGAAACAGTTGTTTTTCCATATATGAAAGTTCCAAATGAGGCAATAAGTTCAGCAACTCTTTAATTTGCGTGTTCAAAATAGACAAGTTCCCAGTCAATGCCTCTTATCTGTTTCACTCCAGACGACATACAGTTCCTTTTTTGTCAGCATAAACACAAGCAAAGTCCTTGGCAATTCCTTAACGATCTGTCCCTCAAAGTTTACAACCTTCTCCGGTGATTCTGTTGCTGATTATAAAGTTCGACCTGCATTATACCATGTAGGAGCATACTCCTGTGTGTAGAGTTCGCTGGGTCTCTGATAAAAGTGCGGACATCAACACTGGCATGTCTCCCCACAAGTTATGGAAAGTCTTCAATCAAGCGGAAAAACACATTGCTAGCTAGTCTGCTATCTTCTTGTGACAGGGACATTTGTCTTGTTCTCGCTGTACTCTGGGAGCAAATGAAACTGCTCTGCAATCACTGTGAGCAGCCTCCTTATTGTCTTTTCGTTTTCAGGATCTTGGAGAAACTGTTATGCTCATGAGCCTTCCCACCAACGACGGGTATGACCTCAGTACTAATTCGAAATGGATCAGAATGTCTTTGGTGAGGTCGCTATTGTGTGACACCATACGTAAGTCCAAACAGGGTTTCTGTGTCGAAAGAATCAGGATACTGTATTCTCTTCCAATTGATGTATCCTCTATCACAATTTGGCATCTCTTTTCTTATCAAGGCTTCAGTGTGCCTCAGTCCAAGGTTCCAAGTCAACAAGCTATTTTGTGGCTTATACGCATAATTCTTCTTCACCCTGCAACTAGGATGCACAGAGTGTCTGTGTTCTTATCTTTTTTCCCTTTATTTTTGCTCAAAGGAAGTGTCCAGAACTAAGCCACAACTTTGCACAAAAGTTCTTTGTCTTTGCTTTGCTGGTCATGTGTCCTCCTTCTTCGTCATGGATCTTGTCTGCACGTGCTGTGGTTCTTGTCTGTAGTCTCTTCACGTTGGGGTGCAGGCAGAGGGTCTTCTCCGATGTATGGCTTAATGTCTCCCAGAAAGATCCACGCTCTTTTTCCCTCTAACTTGGCTGCAGAGGGTGTAACGTCCTCCACTCTAAAGGGACTGTTGAAACTCGGCTCGTCCCACTTTTTCCTCGTGTGATTTCTCACCAGGACCGTGTCCCGAGGGAATAGTGAAGGAATACGCAAGTCTGGAACTTGGTCTGTTGTAGTATCTCCTTCTTTGTTCTGTGCTGCCCTGCACCCTTCTTGTCGTCGCTGCAGCTGTCCTGAAATTACAGTAAGACAAGATGCCATGCAATTCAAGTAATTTTGCATTTCCAATCCTAATATTTCCCCTGTTGGCTGAGCATCACACCTAGCTCTATTTTGAGGTGTCAATGGCGTGCGCATACTTCTGCCTGTCAGGATTTCGTGCGGCATGAGATGATGATGATCAGAACCAGGCTGGTTTCTGAGTGCATACAGTGCCAGTGGAAGACAATGTAGCCATCCCTTCTTCAGAGTAAGCTTCAACTTGGCTATCCTTTCCTTTAACAAACCATTGAGCTTCTCGCATATGCCATTCCCTTGAGGATGGTACGCCGAAGAAAACTTGTGCTTTATACCAAGCAACAAGTTGATCTGTTCAAATACTGCATTAACAAAATGAGGTCCATTGTCTGACCTCTTGACTTCACACACTCCCCATCTGGGAAACGCCTCCCTTACCAAGAATTTGGCTGCACAGGTAGAGTCTGGGTGTGTACATGGACCTGCTTCTATCCATATAGAGAATGGACACACCACAACAATTAGATACCTGTACCCGTTACATACTTGAATCATATCGACATAATCGATATGCAAGTGCTGAAAAGGCCCATTAGGCCTTGGGATAACTCTTCTAATCATATGTAGTGTATGCCCAAAATGCTACGTGTTCTGCCAAGTTCGGTATGAACCAGTCTTCGGCAATTGTTGCTGCTAGATTCTCCTTCGTCATGTGCGCTGGATAGTGTAACTGTTCCAGTGCGATTTTTATTAAGTCTATAGGCATCACCGGTTTACCAGTGCTGTCTTGTCGCTGCAAGCTCTCGGAGGGGTTAATGGAACACCCTTGTCGCTTCCATAGGTTCTTCTCTTCCTGTGGTGCCTCCCCTTGGAGCTCCACTGAGTTTTTGACATATTGATATAGCCTTCAGGCTCGCTTCATGCAACAATCCTTCTCTCATGCACATCAGTTATTTCCACATTCATTATTATTTCGTCTTTTGTTGCCACATGCTTGACTTCAGTGTCTGCTGCTTGATTTCCACGTGAAATCAAATCTGCCCCTTTCATGTGGGCGGCACTTTTCACGAGCGCTATGCCCACTGGGAGTTGTAGTGCCTTAATGAGCCTGTCCAATAAGACTGCGTGCTGCACTGGTGTGCCGTCCGCTCAGAGGTAGCCCCTCCTTTTCCAGCACGCTAGGCCTGCATGCACTCTCGACTTCACATAGGCGGAGTCACTGTACACCGTTACTTCTGGTCTGCGTGATTCTCGCGTGCGAGTATCAACGCCAATAATTCTGCAGCTTGTGCTGAATAATGTGAGGGTAATCGTGCACTAAGGAGTACTCGAAATTCCCCATTTGCTGTGGGTTTCATAACAGCAGTGCCTGTATATCTCTGTCCATCATTTTGATCGATCCTCGAAGACCCATCAATGAAGACGATTGCACCTTCAGCCAATGCATTTTCTTTCACTCTGGGGATCTCTGTTACGCTCACCTGACTCCCACGGAGGGGCTGGCCTGGTTCGCGCTGCTGTGACCTCTTCTAAGGTGATGCGCAGGGTTCGGAAGACGGACTGGACCGGGCCCCCAAATCTGGCTTGTCTGGCTCGCAGAAGTATCCTTCTGTTGGCGAAAATAGGGGATTAACTGTCTGCGGGGTAATGCAATCGGCCTCCCACTTTCCCCTCTCACCCTCTTTGAAACCCTTCTGTGATTTCTCGTAGCGTCTCACTTTAGGGTCTGGAAGGACGAGCTCTCCATCCTGCTTCTGATGCAGGGGCGCGTTGGTATCCAGTTACTTCACTGGATTTTCGGATTGGTGAGAACCAAACTTGCTTGGCTTCCAGGTAAGTTTTTTGATAAGAGGTTCCCCTTGTGTCCATGCATTAATGTACTAATGCTTGTGTCTTTTTCCCCATAGGGGCCGGGGTACGGAATGCCGGGGAACAGGCACCGACCCGAGATGAGAGGTGAAATCCTTGTAGAAATCAGGTAAGTCTTTAATGAGCGTTTTTTGGTAATGTCTTTTAATTCGCTCATTAATGCTGATGTCTCTTTTTCCCCTTAGGGGCCGGGGTCCGGAAAAGCCAGGATGCGGCGCGGACCCGAAATGAAGAGGGAATGAATCAACAGGTAAGTCTTAACATGGAGATTTAGCTTTCCTTATTCCCTTCTCTCTCTCACCTTTTGTTCTGGTGTTTTTCTCCCTAGGCGCTGGGGCGTGACTGCGAATACGGATGATCGCTGCTGAACATGGAGGCGCCCTGTCAAGGTGAGTGGAATGCGGCGCTGCAGCGATCGACGCAATGAGCTTTTAAATTAAAGTCTTCCTTTTCAGGATTGTCGGCAAGATGTCTCCGGGATGCGGATTTAGCAGGTAAGGACTTTTCCTTCTTCTGTTCTCTTCTTCTCTTCCTTTGCAGGTGATCCAGGATGCTGGCAGGTGTGGCAGAAGTCAGGATGCAGGAGCAGACACGGTGAGCGTCCAGCTGCTAGATGCAGAACAACGCGAAGCACGTGTGGCTGTTCGGGTGGGGTTTAAATAGCCTTGGAAGAAGTTCCAGGTATGTATCTTTCCTCCAATTAGCTATGTATCCTTCCCCGACCACGCCCGGATGGTAAATTAGTCCCACAGGTAAAGCAGTTCCTTTCAGGCCTCAAGGAGGCCGGGATCCTGCAGCATGATCTGCATCAGGTAAGTGCACCCAAGCACTTCCATAATGAGCCTGGCGCCTATGGCGCCAGGACTGATGTCTTTTATGAGCCTGGCGCCATAGGCGCCAGAACACTGTCCAAAGGGCCCCTATATGGGGTTGCTGGGTCCTTCCTTGGGGACTGGATGTCCGCTTTCGGGGACGCCAGGCTTGAACCGGCTCCCCGGGAGCGGGCATCATGACAGCACTCCCACCCACCCACCCCCCCCCCGCCCCCAAGGCCCCTCCCAAGGTTGTTCCCTCCGGGGGTTTTGGTTTGTCTGGGAAGAGTCGGTGGAATTTCCTGACTAATCGAGGTGCATGCACATGGTCGCTGGGTTCCCACGACCTCTCTTGAGGTCCGTACCCCTTCCAATCAATTAGGTAGAGCAGTTTTGACCTAAACATTTTTGAGTCTAAAATGTTCTTCACTTCGAATTCGGGCTCCCCATCTATTAGAATAGGTTCTGGAGGTTTGAGTAGTCGGGTTCCGGGTACCACTGGTTTCAGAAGTGACACATGAAAAACAGGGTGAATTCGCATACTAGCTGGTAAATCAAGTTTAACAGCCACTGAGTTAATTATTGACGTAATAGAATAAGTTCCCAGATATTTTGGGTTAAAAGTTCGAGGCCCTTTGAGTGGTAAATGTCTGGTAGCTAACCACACTTGATCCCCAATCTGATACGGAGGTGCTTCACTCCGATGTAGATCAGCATTCTCCTTGTATTGTCTCTTGGCTTGTTGTAAATGCGTAGTTGCCTCTTTGAAGGCTTGGGTAATTGTAGAATGCAGATGTTCTACTGCAGGCATTCCGAGGTGAGTCAAGGTTTGAGGTTCGAGGGTGATGCCCAAACAAAGTATAAAAAGGACTGTGGCCAGTTCCAGAGTGTATCGAATTATTATATGCGTATTCGGCTATCCAAAGAATGTCTTTCTAGTTGCTTTCAGATTGCTGTAACATACACCGTAAATACTGTTCAAGGGTCTGATTTGTCCTCTCGGTCTGACCATCGGTCTGAGGATGGTGACTGGTCGATAATCTTACGTCGATCTGCGCCATTTGACAACATTTGCGCCAGAAGTGGGAAATGAATTGGCTTCCCCGGTCAGAGATTAGTATAGATGGGAATCCATGTAGCTGAACAATATTTTCGAGGAATTCTTTGGCTAGGACAGAAGCTGAAGGTAAACCTTTCAAAGGAATAAAGTGGGCCATTTTGGAAAACAAATCCACAATTACCAGAATAGTATTGTACCCCGAACAAGGAGGCAGGTCCGTAATAAAATCCATTGATAGGGTGTGCCAGGGTGCTGTTGGTATGTCTAGAGGTTGAAGGAGACCGGCTGGTCTTTTCTTTTGACTTTTATTTTGGGCGCAAACACCACAGGACATCACAAAAGATTTAACATCTTTTCGCCAAGAGGGCCACCAAAATTGTCGTTTCACCTTTTCCTCCGTCTTGGCAATACCGGGGTGTCCCTCTATTAATGTATCATGATAACCGGAAATAACTAGTTCATGTAATTCCTTATGTGGCAGGAATAAGCGTCCTTGGAAATAAGGTAAACCATTATCTATGGTAAAGTCTGATCCCTTTTGTATCCATTCCTGTAAGGTTGTAGGGTCCAGGAGTTGTTTCACTCTGGCTTGAATGTCTTCAAGCGTCTGTAACGAAGTCATGCCTAGAATCCTCTGTTCGGGAATTATTGGTATTGGTTCTGAATTTGTATCAGATTCTACCATTCCAATTCGGGATAAGGCGTCTGCTTTGCCATTCTTGCAGCCAGGTCGATAGGTAATCACGAAATCAAATTCAGCGAAAAACAAAGCCCATCGGAGCTGCCGTGATGACTGAGCCTTGGCGGTTTTCAAATACTGTAAATTCTGGTGATCAGTGATCACTGTGATGGTATGTCCAGCGCCAAGCAGATAATGCCGCCAGGCTTTAAAAGCGGACTTAATGGCTAACAGTTCTTTGTCCGTGATTGCATAATTAACCTCGGGTGCCGAGAATTTTCTGGACCAAAATGCTACGGGATGCAGTTGGTTGGTTTCGGGATCTCTTTGGGACAGGACAGCTCCCATGGCTAGGCTGGATGCGTCAGTCTCGACGACATAAGGGAGATCTGGACGCAGGTGTTTCAATATAGGTGCGGAGGTAAACTTAGCTTTTAAATCCTGAAAGGCCTGCTCGGCTTCTTCAGACCATTCAAAACGTTTATTTTTCCTCAAGAGTGCAGTAATGGGTTGTACCACGCGTGAAAATTCCGGGATAAACCTGCGATAGAAATTGGCAAAGCCGAGCATGCTTTGAACCCCTTTTACTGAGCTAGGTGATGGCCATTTGAGGATGGCATCCACTTTTCTTGAGTCCATTCGGACTCCTTTGGGTGTCAGGATGAAACCTAGAAACTCGACTTCTGTGGTATGGAAAACACATTTCTCCAATTTAGCAAATAGTTTGTGTTGGCGCAGTTTTTCAAGTACTGCCCTGACGTGTTTTCTGTGATCAGATTCCCAAGAGGAGTACACCAGAATGTCATCGATATATACGACAACACAAACATCGATGAGTTCCCGAAGGACATCATTCATGAAGTATTGGAAGGCAGCCGGCGCGTTACACAATCCGAAAGGCATCACCTGGTACTCGAATAATCCGTATTTAGTACGGAAGGCAGTTTTCCATTCGTCGCCTTCTTTAACTCGTACCAGATGATAAGCCCCCCGGAGATCTAACTTGGTGTATATGAAAGCGTCCTTCACCTGGTCAAGGAGATCAGGGATTAGAGGCAGAGGATAACGGTTTTTAACCGTTATCTGGTTCAATGCGCGGTAATCGATACAAGTTCTAAGGTCGCCTTCTTTTTTGGGCACGAAGAACAAAGCCGAGGATGCCGGGGACTTTGACGGGCGAATAAAACCATTAGATAGGTATTGATCCAAATATTGTCTCAAATGCAGATTCTCAGGTTCGGTAAGGGCATAAATCCTGCTACAAGGGGGTTGTGCACCGGGCACCAGATCGATTTGGCAATCGTACGATCTGTGAGGAGGTAACGTGGTGGCCTGTTCCTTTTGGAAGACGTCCTGAAAGTCTTGGTATTCCGGAGGTAGTTGCATGGAGGCAGAGGTTACGGATGCTAGATTAATCTTCAGGTTTTCTGGGTAGCAGGTTTGTGTACAATCCGGGAAGGTTATTCTCTTAGCTCGCCAATCAATTCGAGGATTATGTGTCTCTAACCAAGGGATTCCAAGAATAACCTGAAACTGTGGAGCCTTGATTACATCAAACACAACACCCTCCCGATGGCCGTCGGGACCAATAAGAGTCACCTCAGTAGTGGAATGTGTTACCGGTCCAGAGGCAATTTCAGTTCCATCGACTGTGGTGATGACATCTTTGCTGGTTTTAGGACGGAGAGGGAGGTTAATCCTAGAGACCAATTCACGATCCACATAGTTTCCAATAGCCCCACTATCGATGTATGCCTTTATTGCATGCAACCGCTTAGGCTGTTCTGGATCTACAAGGACCATTGGCACAATGAAATGCGAGGTCTGAGAGTTAGTTTTCAAGCTCGGCAAGCGGACCCCTACACTTGTCGGGCGGAGTCATTTCCCGAAACAGAGTCTTCATGGTTTTTATCAGCGGCTCCTACCGCCTTTCGGGGCGGTTTTGCCGGGCAATCTCGTAGAAAGTGTCCAGAATTCCCACAATAAAGACATAATTTTAACTGCCGCCTCCTTTCACGTTCCTTTTGAGTTAAGGGTCCTTTAACCCCTCCAATTTGCATAGGCTCAGAGACATCAACTCCCTTGGGATTAGCATGGGTCTTGACCAACACCCGGATCTCAAACCTGGACCAATCTGCTTTTCTGTTTTGAAGTCTGTGATCCAATTGGACCACTAAGTCTAAATACTCTGTGCATTCTTGGGGCGGGTTTACAACTTGGGCCAAGACATCTTTAAGTTCTCCGCGAAGGCCTCGATAAAACAACGTGACTCTTTTATCCTCAGGCCATCCCGATTCCACAATTAGTCTATTAAAGGTTGCAATATAGGATAGGAGGTCCTGATTGCCCTGTCGCAGGGATAGAAGTTCGTCATCCAGAGCCTGCCCCTGAGAGTGTCGAGCAAATAACCTTTCCATGCTTGCTTGAAACCTTTGAAAATCACGGAGAATCGGGTCATCTTGAGTAACCAGTGGAACTGACCAATCGGCAGCGCAGCCGCTGAGATATTACAATACAAAGGCTACCTTGGTCTGATCATTAGGGAAGGCCCCAGATCTGCATAGGAAGTGCAAACGACACTGATTCATGAATATGGCGAATCGTTTGGGGTCCCCAGCAAAGCGTTCGGGTGGGGCCAGCGGCATGTTTCCAGGTAGATTAATCTGCAAAGGGTTACTGGAAACCACAGGAGCGGGGTTCCCTCCGGAACCGGGTAGAGGAGTTTGCCCAGCTTGACCTTGCAAAAGCTGTCTGGCCAGGTCATCAGTTCTTTCCTTTGATATTATTAATTCCCTCCTGAGGGCATTAGTCTCTTGACGAGCGGCATGTACTTCGGCCCGTAATTCCCCCAGTAATTGGGCCAACTGATCAGTCTCAGAACTTTCCATAGCGCCTGGGTGGGAATTTGTAGGAAGGCTTCGCATTCTGTTACGCTCACCTGACTCCCACGGAGGCGCTGGCCTGGTTCGCGCTGCTGTGACCTCTTCTAAGGTGATGCGCAGGGTTCGGAAGACGGATTGGACCGGGCCCCCAAATCTGGCTTGTCTGGCTCGCAGAAGTATCCTTCTGTTGGCGAAAATAGGGGATTAACTGTCTGCGGGGTAATGCAATCGGCCTCCCACTTTTCCCTCTCACCCTCCTTGAAACCCTTCTGTGATTTCTCGTAGCGTCTCACTTTAGGGTCTGGAAGGACGAGCTCTCCATCCTGCTTCTGATGCAGGGGCGCGTTGGTATCCAGTTACTTCACTGGATTTTCGGATTGGTGAGAACCAAACTTGCTTGGCTTCCAGGTAAGTTTTTTGATAAGAGGTTCCCCTTGTGTCCATGCATTAATGTACTAATGCTTGTGTCTTTTTCCCATAGGGGCCGGGGTACGGAATGCCGGGGAACAGGCACCGACCCGAGATGAGAGGTGAAATCCTTATAGAAATCAGGTAAGTCTTTAATGAGCGTTTTTTGGTAATGTCTTTTCATTCGCTCATTAACGCTGATGTCTCTTTTTCCCCTTAGGGGCCGGGGTCCGGAAATGCCAGGATGCGGCGCGGACCCGAAATGAAGAGGGAATGAATCAACAGGTAAGTCTTAACATGGAGATTTAGCTTTCCTTATTCCCTTCTCTCTCTCTCACCTTTTGTTCTGGTGTTTTTCTCCCTAGGCGCTGGGGCGTGACTGCGAATCCGGATGATCGCTGCTGAACATGGAGGCGCCCTGTAAAGGTGAGTGGAATGCGGCGCTGCAGCGATCGACGCAATGAGCTTTTAAATTAAAGTCTTCCTTTTCAGGATTGTCGGCGAGATGTCTCCGGGATGCGGATTTAGCAGGTAAGGACTTTTCCTTCTTCTGTTCTCTTCTTCTCTTCCTTTGCAGGTGATCCAGATGCTGGCAGGCGTGGCAGGAGTCAGGATGCAGGAGCAGACACGGTGAGCGTCGAGCTGCTAGATGCAGAACAACGCGAAGCACGTGTGGCTGTTCGGGTGGGGTTTAAATAGCCTTGGAAGAAGTTCCAGGTATGTATCCTTCCTCCAATCAGGTATGTATCCTTCCCCGACCACGCCCGGATGGTAAATTAGTCCCACAGGTAAAGTAGTTCCTTTCAGGCCTCAAGGAGGCCGGGAACCTGCAGCATGTTCTGCATCAGGTGTTGTAAATAGCGTCACGAGAACGCTGCGTACCTGTTCGTCCGGTTGGGTTCCTTGGTGATGAGGCCAGGCTGTCAGATGATCCGAGGAGACGTGACTGATGGCGCGGGGAACCAGCCCAACACCAGCCCGAATGGAACCGGATTGGAGGTGAACCGGCTCCCAACGCCACGGGTTGGCTCACCCCTGATTTGCGTGGCGTCAGGACAGTGCAAGCACTGGCAGGGGGAGCCTCTGAGTAGAAGGTTCAAGGTCCACAGGAGGCAGGGTATCCCGACGGAAGCTGATGAAGATCAGGAGACCAGAAGCAGAACAGCACCTCCAGGAGCCAAGACTAGGCAGCAAGAGGAGCAGGCTGGTAAACGAAATGAGCACGGGAACCAGAAGGAACAGTGGGAACTCAGAGCCAGATGGAATCAGGAAGGACTGAGCCGGACAGGCAGGAAGGTAATGACAGGGACCAGAACCAAGGAGGGCCAGCAGGAACTCAGAAGCAGGAAGGAAGCAGGATGGAGGGAGCGAGGCAGAACAGGTAAGGAGACAGGGGAGCCCCAGGGAGAACAAGGGCAGGAGGAAGACAACAGAAAAACGGTAAGGCAACACAAGGGCAGCGAAGGCACGATCCGTACAAACCGCGTTGAGAAGCGGTTTGGAAAGGATCAGGGCTCCTTAAATAGGCCCACCAGCACCTGGGAGGCTTGCAACGCAAGCCGTGCCGCCTCCCAGGCATCGGATAACCCACAACGAGGCTTGCGCCACAGATCTCCCCGCATCGAGCATCCTGCGCACCGCGCATGCGCGGAGAGCGGACGCCCGCGCATGCGCAAAGCAGTGCGCACAGGAGACCCGGAAGCGCCCGAGACCCAGGACAGCCCCGGACCCCGAAGCCAAAAGCGGGGATACAACCTCCAGGACGGGGAGCGCCGTAGCGGGTAAGGAGACCCCAGGACAGGCGGCGTGACATCAGGTAAGTGCACCCAAGCACTTCCATAATGAGCCTGGCGCCTATGGCGCCAGGACTGATGTCTTTTATGAGCCTGGCGCCATAGGCGCCAGGACACTGTCCAAAGGGTCCCTATATGGGGTTGCTGGGTCCTTCCTTGGGGACTGGATGTCCGCTTTCGGGGACGCCAGGCTTGAACCGGCTCCCCGGGAGCGGGCATCATGACAATCTCATCGTAAAATTCTTCATAGCTCGCACAATCATGTATTGGCTCTCCTTCAATGACTGGCTCTGCTATAAACATAGCTGGGTTCACTATTTTGCATCAAACTATTTTAATCATTGGATTTGATATGACCACTTCATAAGCAGAAGCTCTCCGAGATGTCAATGTGTTTTTGGTTTCTCTAAAATGGCAAATAATGCGTGCTCGACAAACAATGTCATCGGGCATCCCATCACAATGGTTGTAGCCTTTTCTATGGCGAACACTGAAGCAGCTAAACTTTGTTCGCACAGGAAGTGACCCCTCAACACTGGGTCTAAATTCCCACTGTAGTATGCCAGGGGCTTGCACCCCAACATGGTTCTTTGTGTAAGTACTGCTGTCATAACACTGCCATTCGTGTGTGAAAACAGGTACAATTCCTCTGCATAATTGGGAATCCCTAAAACTCTTTCTTTCGTGCCTGTGCTTTCTTTAAGGCGTGTAACAAGGGCTTGGTATAGGAGCTGTAGTCAGACCTATGCCCTAACATAATTATATAATCCTAGAAGACTCTGCATTTGTTTTATCGTGTGTGGCTTTGCCGTCTTTGAAATAGCTTCAGCCCTTACAGGGATAACCTTTTTTTCTCATGTGAGATCAGCTGCCCTATGTACAGCACTTCTTGTTGGCAATACTGTAACTTTTCTTTGTCAACTTTATATCCTTTCTCAGCCAGTATAGTCAATAGCTGAATAGAATTGTCTGCACTTTTCCTCTGTAGTGCTGCAAATCCGAATGTCATCCAAGTATTGCAAGACAACACTCTCTAACGTAATATTGCTTAAGTCCATCTGTAGGACTGTGTTGAAAATCGAAGGAGACTCATAGTACCCCTGAGGCAGCCTTGTGCTTTTCAGACGAACTTCTCTGAACGTAAACAATGTCAAATCTTGAGTCTTTGTGCAATGGGATTGAGAAAAATGCATTTTTCAAGTCAATTACCGTGAAATAGCTTGCTTCAACGGGTATATTACATAAGATCGTGGACGGGTTAGGGACTAGAGGGAACTCGGCCTCGACTATCTGGTTTATTGGTTGTAAATCTTGGATTAAACGGCAAGACCCACCCTTTGATTTTTTAACGGGGCACACTGACATATTACATGGTGACTCTGACGTCACTAAGATACCTTTCTCCATCATGGCACAAATTGTCTTAAAAATCCCTTCATCCCCCTCCCTAGACATGGGATACTGTCGTGCTTTTGGTAAAATTGCTCCGGGTTTCAATTTAATCTTCACTTCTCCAACTCCTTTCAGTAATCCTACATCATAAGGGCCTGTAGTCCATACTGAGACAGGCACCTTTGCCATGTCGTCATCAAAATATTCAGGACGTTTTTGTGCCAGCACCCAATAAATGAGATTAACTTCAACTGTCATCTCATCTTCACCTATCTGCTCTTCAAATAGATCGTCATCAGTGACGTCAGTCAATCTGTACACTTCCCCAGTGGCGATTACTGCACACCATTGCCTGCCTTCATCATCATAACCATCAAGCAATGCCATTTCTCCTCGCACTATGGCTGTTTGTGTTATCAAGGGAAACGCTCTGCCCTTTTCCTCATGCATAGGTATTCTTGGCCTGAACAGAAACTCAACAGGGGTTCTCATTGTTTTATCCTTAAGGCCTGGTAGCCATGACATTAATATACGCACTCCATACGCAAATATTTCTGGTTCCAATGGAATAGCTCTTACAGCCATTTGTCCTGCGTACGCTCTAATAATTTCGTACACGTTCAAATAATGCATTCCTGGAGTTGAACATACAATGCCCTTCTCCGTGAATGAGATTGTCATGTTTCTCCAGCATGGGGTCTGGCATGGATTCACATGCTCATGAATATTCCCCGTCGTCAGGCTGGGAATCCTCGGTAAAGAAAAATCAGTATCAGTTTCGTTTCTGATCTGTCTTTGGTAGTAGTAACCAATCACTGATTTCTGCATCATACTGACCACAGCCAATGACTGCCCTCTCCCTAAGCCCCGCCTCTGGCAGCCATCTTCAGATTTTTACCGCACGTTCAAGTGTTGGGAGTCCTCGTGCTTAGCTCTCGAGCTTTTACTGCGTGTTTCGCGCTTTTTCAGGTGAATTTTCAAATTTTTTCAGTTAATCGAGCCTCAAGCTCCACCGTTTCTACTCCCGTTAACGGCTACCCGTTGCGGGATTTTCCTACCGCCCCTCAAGGGTGAAGATTTCGTCGAATCAACTTCTTGGAGGATACCGGAAGATTCGCGGCCTACTTCGAGATGGCCCAGGACGCAAGTTTGTCACCCGGACCCAAGCTGTTTCGCAGCTGCCCTGGATGCGGGCTGCAGAATGTATTTAAGGAGGACGAACATTTGCGATGCCTCTACTGTCTTCATGGGGACAAGACTCATGTAGAGAAGGACTGCCAGTTCTGCAAGAACTTGTCGGAGCGGACCATGAGGGACCGTCGATCCCGTCTCGCCAGCTGGTTGGAGAAGGGCTCAACGGGTGAGAAGAAGAAGAAAGGGTCTGAGCAGGCTTCTAAGTCCTGTGCGGGCGCCCCGGTGACGGGGGCCCAACACCAGGCCAAGCGGCGCGAGTCCGCTGGCTCTGGGAGCGCCGAAAGGTCGGGCTCTTCGGTCGCCAGGCAGGGCACGCCTTCCCCCGGCACCGTCAACCACGAGCCAGCGCTCCGGTTCGGGGAAGAGGAAGTCCGAGACCCCGGGTAAGCTTCGGGAGAAGCCCTGTCCGATCTCGGAAGAGGGGGAGCGAGGCGTCGCCCCTCCCCCTAAGGAGAAGGCCTGGGACGCACCTAAGGTGGTGAAGGCCCCTACCGAGCAGGCAAAGGCCTCTATCGAGGCGATCGCGGCGACTCTGGCCAAGCCGGCAGAGACCCCGCCAGCGGAGACTGCCTCCGGGACTAGAGTTTCCCTGCCACCAAGGAGGGAATCCTCTTGTCAGCCCATCGTCATGGCCTCCATGATGGAAGAAGCGAGGGGGGGCACGGTAGCCTCCTCGAGCTCGGAGTCAGCCTCGGAGGAGGAACTGACCGAGGCCGTGAGGAATCTCGAAGTCCAATTCGAGAAGGTTCGATCCCGTAAGGAAGATCCTCGGGAGATAACCGAGGAAGACGACGATGGCGAGGAAGAGCAGCCTTCCCTTCCGGCACAGCCAGAACCTAGGCCTCAGGCTAGCTCGGCGGCCATTTTGTCTGCGATCCAGTCCTTATGCTCTGAGATAAGGACGAGATTACCACGGCCCAGGCCGGAGGACCCGCAACCTGGCCCGTCGGGAAGTCCTCGGAACAAACGACGGAGGACCCAACCCTCTCCTCCACTCGCCCCCGTAAGGCCTACAGTTCCCTCCTCATCCTCCCACGAGTCGGGAGATGACGGTGCGATGGGCTCGACGACGGGTTCTGAGGGCGACGGCGACAACGACGGAACGGGTCTCCCGTCGCACGGGCCTCGCCGCCCGACGAGATTGGCTCATTCCACGCCATGATCGCCAGGGCATCCGAATTGTTCCAGCTCTGCCCGGAGGAGCAGAAAAAGGAAGGTTTCCTCTATCAGCGTCGGGAAGCCAAGAGGAAGACTGTCATCGCGGTGCCTCTAATCGATGACATCTGGGAGGAGGGCCTGTCGGTTCTCAAGAACCCCTCCACGGCACCAGCCAAACGGGACCGGTACGAGAAGAAGTACCGGGTCCCTGAAACCGCTCCCCTGTGCCTCAAGGCCCAGCCAACGCCAGACTCGGTCGTCTCGGCGGCGGCGGCGAAGAAGAAAGCGGCGGGGTCAGGAGCCTCGACGTCGAATTCCCCGCCGGACGGCGAGGGAAAGAAGTTGGACGCCATGGGGCGGCGGGACATTTCGTCGGCGGCGGCGGCGGCGACGACGATCATAGCGGCCAACGCCCTGGCGATCGTGGCCCGTTACGACAGGGAGCTCTGGTTTAAGCTGGCCCCCATATTGGACTTCCTACCGGACGACAAGAGGTCCGAGGCCCTGGAAATACTTCAAGAAGGCGAGGTGGCGTCGGACCACGCCATAACGGTGGCAACCGATATTGCCGATACCGGGTTCCGCCAGCTGGGCAACGGTGTTTGCCTACGACGACGGGGTTGCCTCCGGGCGACCGACTTCCGTCAGGACGTCCAGACCAGGGTGTTGGACATGCCGTTCGACGGCAGCAACTTGTTCGGGAAGGCGGTGGGCGAATCCCTCCAAGCCATAAAGACGGACACAGAGACGGCCCGCGCCCTAGGAGCCCTTCAGCAACGACGGCCCTTTCGGAGCTCCGGAGGCAGACAGGGTGCCTCCAAGGGATCCAGCGGTGGCTCGTCGTCCTACCGCCAGGCGGCACGCTCCTCGTCTCAGGAGGCCTACAGGGGTCGCGGCAAGCAGGGAGCTCCTCGCCGCCGTCGGCAAGGTGGCCAGGGCAGCAAGGCCACCACCTCCAAGCAGGACTGAACCGGCCGTGGCCTCGGGCCCCCACCGAAGCACCCCGGTGGGAGGCCGGCTGACGAAGTTCGTCGGCGTGTGGAAGTCCATCTCCACCGACCGTTGGGTGCTGGATACCCTGGCAAGAGGACACTCTATCGAATTCCTGAAGAAGTACCCTCACGTTCCACCTGTGGCCAGGAAGGAAAGTCACGTCCCGCAACTGCTGTTGGAAGTACGGGCGATGCTCAGGAAAGGCACCATTGAGCTTGTCCCGAAGAGGCTCCGGGGTGTACTCAAGGTACTTCCTCATCAGGAAGAAGACGGGCGGCTGGCGCCCCATCCTGGACCTTCGTCGTTTGAACAAATACATCAGGTCACAAAAGTTCAGGATGGTCACCCTCCAGCACGTGCTGGGACAGCTGGAGGAAGGTGACTTTCTATCGTCGTTGGACCTGGAGGATGCTTACTTCCACGTTCCCATCCTCAAAAGTCACAGAAAGTTCCTCAGGTTCATCGTCCAGGGACGCCACTACCAATTCAGAGCACTGCCGTTCGGATGGAAGTCAGCCCCCAGGGTCTTTACCAAGTGCCTAGCACCTGTGGCGGTGCGGCTGCGCCTGCAGGGGATTCACGTCTACCCCTACCTGGACGACTGGCTCATCCGCTCAAGGACGAGGGAACTCGCCGTCGAACACACTGCGAGGACCGTCCAGCTACTCACAGACCTGGGATTCGCCATAAATTACCCAAAGTCCCACCTGGTGCCGTCGCAGGTGGCCCTGTTTCTGGTAGCGAAGCTCGATACAGTGAGGCGCCTGGCGGCACCGTCGGAAAAACGGACGAAGACCATTCTAGGCAAAGTGCAGCATCTGCTAGCCACGGACGTGGCCAGGGTGAGGTCCATCAAGTCCCTCCTGGGGATGATGTCCTCTTGCATCTACCTGGTGCGCCTCTGCAGAGTACGGATGCGCCCTCTTCAAGAATTTCTCGACGCCCGTTGGATGCAGGCGACCAGCACCTTCGAAGATAGGGTGCCCCTCAACGAGGTGTTCCGGCGGGCGATTCTGTGGTGGGGCATTCGAGGGCACCTCACAGCAGACAAGGACTTTCAGACGCCGGCATACCAGGAGACGGTGACGATGGACGCCTCCCTGGAAGGCTGGGGCGCCCGCACCGGAGATCTCCACGCAAGAGGCCTCTGGCTCCCGGAGGAGAGGCTCCTGCACATCAACGTCCTGGAACCCCGAGCCGTGTTCTGGGCTCTCAAATCGTTCCTCCCGTCGCTCAAGGGCAAGGTGGTGCAGATCTTCACGGACAACACCACGACAATGTTTTACATACGGAAGCAGGGAGGCACCAGATCCCCAGCCCTATCCAAGGAGGCACAGGATCTGTGGCACTGGGCAGTCGCCCAGGGGATGTTCCTGGTTCCCTTCCACCTGGCAGGAGAAAAAAACACCATCGCCGACTCGCTCAGCAGGGAGCTGCGAGCGTGTCACGAGTGGGAACTGCGCCATGATCAGGTGGATCAACTCTTCCGACGATGGGGCGAACCTCAAATCGACCTGTTCGCAACAGCGACAAACTCGAAGTGCAAGAGTTTCGCCAGCAGGTTTCCTCAGCCGAGAAGCATGGGCGGTGCGTTCTTGTTCCCCTGAGATGGCCTATACCTGTATGCGTTCCCTCCGTTGCCGTTGCTGCTTCGACTCATCAACCAGCTCAAGAGGTCCCGGTGCAGGATGATCCTCGTAGCACCGGCGTGGCCGAGGCAGATCTGGTTCCTGGACCTTCTGGACTTGTCAACGTCCCCTCCCATCAAGCTGTCGGCGGACGCGGACCTTCTCTCCAGAGAAGGAGGCGCCATCTTCCACCAAGACCCGGCGTCGCTGAACCTGCAGGCTTGGCTCCTGCAGCGCTAGAGTTTGGAGGCTACGATATACCGGCCGATTGCAGAGAGGTTCTTGCAAAGGCCAGGGCATCCTCGACTCTCAAATGCTACGGTCATAAGTGGAAGAGGTTCTCTATCTGGTGCCGAGCACAGAAGATCAACCCCCTACGGATTACGGCCCCTCAAGTGCTGCCGTACCTGCTAACGCTGGCAAAGGCTGGGCTAGCCCATGCCTCCATTAAGATTCATCTGGCGGCTATCTCCAGATATACCTGAACCACAGGACGAACGTCCCTGTGGTCCCATCGACTGGTAAAAGAGTTTATGAAAGGACTGTTCCGGTCGTTCCCGCCGGTGAAGGCCCCGGCCCCGGCGTGGGAACTTAACGTGGTGCTGACCAGGCTCATGGGGCCCCCATTCGAGCCGATGCACTCCACACCGATGAAGTTTGTGTCGTGGAAGACTGCATTCCTGGTGGCCATTACCTCCGCACAACGAGTGGGAGAGATCCAGGCCCTATCCTGCAAAGCACCGTACTTGACTTTCCATGCCTCGAGGGTGGTGCTTAGGACGCACCTCTCCTTTATGCCCAAGGTGCCGTCGGACTTCCATCTTAACGAGCCCCTGGTGTTACCTGTTTTCTTCCCGTCTCCTTCGTCGCCGGCCGAGAGGACTTTGCACTCGCTGGATGTGGCTAGAGCGCTGAAGTTCTACGTGGACCGCACAAAGAGTTTTCAGAGGACATCACAGCTATTCGTGAACTTTGGACCTGTGAATCAAGGGAAGGCCCTCTCGAAGTCTTCTATTTCCAGATGGCTCTCCGGCTGCATCATGCACTGCCACCGGTTGGCTAACCGACCGCTGCCAGGCCGTCCGAGAGCCCATTCGACCAGAGCGATCGCTGCTACTACGGCGTTCTTATCTGGTGTGCCCCTGCTGGACATCTGCAGGGCTGCTACGTGGAAGTCGACGCACACCTTCACGAGATTCTACTGCGTCGATCGGGATTCCAGGGAGGAGTCCAGGGTCGGCCAAGCAGTGCTGCGCAACCTGTTCGCTTAAGGTGAGCCTGGTGAGGAGGTAAGAGATGCTTAATGTTGAGTTTTTTGTATTGCTTAATGTTGAGCCTTTTGCCACATCCCGTGGTTGTGCATGTGTGTACTGCTATGTATTCTTATATTCATGAGCATGTGAATCCATGCCAGACCCCATGCTGGAGAAGGAACAAGTTACTTACCTGTAACTGTTGTTCTCCAGCATGGGTCTGGCATGGATTGACATGCGAACCCTCCCGCCTACGCCTCTGCGGCTCTTCACTTGGTCATACTGCCACTTCACGTGCTACCAAATCTGAAGATGGCTGCCAGAGGCGGGGCTTAGGGAGAGGGCAGTCATTGGCTGTGGTCAGTATGACGCAGAGATCAGTGATTGGTTACTACTACGAAAGACAGATCAGAAACGAAACTGATACTGATTTTTCTTTACCGAGGATTCCCAGCCTGACGACGGGGAATATTCATGAGCATGTGAATCCATGCCAGACCCATGCTGGAGAACAACAGTTACAGGTAAGTAACTTGTTCCTTAACTTTGTCATTAGGTCTTGTCCCAATATATTCACCGGGGTTTGCCTTGAATATAGCAGTGGCACATTCATGTCACATTCTCCTATGGAAACTGGAAGTTCTTTCGTAAAGGGGACAGGACTTGTTGCTCCTGTGAAGCCCTGAGTATTTATGGCATCGCCCGACAAAGAAAACTTGCCTTCACGTAAACACAAGCATGTCGCACCCGTGTCAACTAAGAAATGGTATTCTTTATACCCTATACAGACATCTACCCTTGGTTTCTCGTGAGGGTTCGGTGTCACTGATAGGATGGAACACATCAGGTCTCCCAGTGAGCTGTCCTAGTCCATATATAATCTTGTCCCATTCTGAGTGAACGGATTTCCCCCGTCACTCGTGGCATCTCTTATTGTAGAATTCAATATCTGTCCTGTACCTTTTGTTTGTGACAGTTGCATTGGCGACTGTTGAGACTGTCCCTGTGGAAAATTTGTCACATTATGGGGTAGCAAACTTTGCTGTACTCCCGGCGCTTTCTGTTGCACTGTGTGATCTTGTGCAACTACATTTCCACCCTGCTGCGAGAACGCAGGTGGATTCACCATCCCTCCTCTTGTGAATTGGTCATTTTGTACCATGCCTTGACTTCTGCATGTGCGTGCCAGATGCCCTGTCATCCCACACGTCCAACATGTTGGCGGTGGTCTGAATATTTGCCCATTCTGCATATCCAGGTTTCTGCTTTGCATATTTTGAAACCCTCCTTGATTGTTTTGAAAACATCCCTGATTACTCTGCCATCCTCTTCCTCGAAAGCCAGTTTGATCAAAGCAAAAACGGGCAAAACCCATTATTGCTTTGATCAAACTGCCTTTGATTATTGATCTGCTGTGTATTTGATCCATCTGTGTTAGTTATCATTGCCCCTTCAATGGCATACTTTGATAATTTTTTCTGCACTAATTTGGCCTCTTCGCCTTTTCGTGCAGCATCCTTTTTGCGATTCTTCTCTTGCAGCAGCCTGCAATAGTGCGTGATGGTCAACTGTATTTCAGAGCATGGCTTAGCCTCGATTCCTACCAATTTCTTGAGGTGTTTCTGTACCTGTTCTGGCAGCCCTTGGCATAATATATGATAAAACACGGGTATAGATTTCCCCCAAGATTCACGAGTTTCCAGCACACAGGCGTCTTGGAAATTCTGAATGTAAAGCAAAGGATCATCTGACTCCTTCATTTTGCGTGTCATTATAGCTCCCATATGAGAAGTGTCTGGGTATAGCACTCAAAGCGCTTTCCATACCGCGGTTCTACAATTGTTAAACGGCAATCCGTCATGCGTGGTATTAACTGTAGTTACTCCAGGGTAACCTGCATGTGTCCACACATCGTCGGCTCTATCACCAAGTATGGCGATTAAAAGACCCTTAATATCCTCTATAGCTAACGTGTTCCCTCCCGTAATTTTTTCTAAGTCATGTATCAATTTTCTGGCTCCCGATGTCAACATTGGGAGCTTATTTTTCAGGTTTTCTCTGTCCATGTGTGGTGAAGGTATATATTGTGGCCTCGTTCCTCCTTTTTCTAGTTAAGGGAACTGTGACACATGACACTCTTTTTCCTCTCTCATCATCTTCCTGTCCACTGCAGGGGTAATATTCCTGCATCGCCGTCTACCTGGCAATGTCCTTAGGCTGCTCACATAGGGTGGCGGAGACACCCCCCTCTGACCGTATGATACTCCTTCATGCCGATCTGATTGTATGGCTGACTCTGATGTCTTGGGTGCAGACCCACTAGAATCTGACCATCTTATTCCCTTTCCCCTAGAGAAGCGTTTTTCGCATCGTTTCTTTCTCTTCACAGTCTTCTCTTTCAGCATCCGATATTGTCTGTGCCCAACTCATGCAACTTCTCTCATCCTCCTTATTTCTGCTTAGAGTCAGCCTATCTAATGACAGCTCTCTATTTTCGCTACTTCGGGAGGTGTCCTCAGTATCGTACAACTGAGTGCCCTCAAGATGCTTGTCCTCTCATTTTCCTTGGGGTACCTGTTCTAGCCCCATCTCATCATATATCCTATCGATTGTCTCTCTGATGCTTCTGGTATCGAAGTCATCTTTCATATTTGCCCTAGATGTGCCTGGTACTGGATCGTACTAAGGAAATAATTCTTCTATATCTTCCCAGTCTACTACTGGATCAGGTATTATAACCTCTTTCCAGATATTCAAGATCCTGTGCTCCCTGTCTTCGTTTTCGTTCTATGTCATCATCAAACTCTCTACGCTTCCTAGCTTCCTCTCTGACCCCATCTTTTTCTTGTTTCCTCGCCTCTCTTCGTTCGTTTGCCCTTCGCATTTCCTCATCCCTTCATCTTTTTATTCTCTTCTCCCATATCTTTTGTTCTACTTGTATTCTCCTTTGTTCTTGTCTATCCTGATCATCAGCTGTTCTCTGCTTAAGATCGTGTTTTCTTTGTTCTTCTTCCTTTTCCTGTTTTCTGACCTGCTCATCACGATATAACTGCTCTTGTTTCTGTCTATCCTTTTTCTTAGCCCCTTCATTTCTTGATTGGTTTTCCTTCCCTTCTGATTCATCCCATTCTCCTTTTTGTCTCATATTCTCAATGCCTTTACCATCGAGTTTCAATTCAATCTGACCTCCCATCCATTTGTTCTGTGCGAGTTGTCATCTCATCAGTCCTGTCCTCATCCCCTTTCCATCTCTTTCCATCTCTTCCCGCATCTAGAGATGTACTTGCTTGTGCTTGATCTCCTTTTTCGCATCTCTCCTTGCCCCTCAGGACTTTGGAGGTAATATTTATTTCCATTTATAAAGCGTGCCACTGCCCTAGGGCATCATGGCGCTGTTACAGCATATTGACTTAGGTGCAGGCGAAAACAAGTCTACAGTTATTAGGTACTCGTTCATTACAGATTAGACAGTATTCAAGTTCCTTGGTTACAGTGGAACAGCAGAGTGGATGCAAACTATTTGAATAGTATGGTTTTAAGAGCCTTTCTGAAGGCTAAGAGGGATGTTTCTTTTCTGAGTTTGGGTGGTAGTGAGTTCCAGGATTTTGGTGCCAGCACTTCAAAGCTAACCCCGACGGCTTTGGCTCTGTTAAAAGCAGGGATAGTAAATTGGTCAGAGTATAGTTCTCGCTTGTGTCTGAGTGAGTGTATACAGTGTGTTCGCTCAGCTAGGTATGGGGCGCAGATTGTGATAGACATCTGTGCGTGATTATGAGCGCCTTGAACAGTATGTGTTCTTTGATAGGGAGCCAGTGGGCATCTTGTCTGGCCTGAGAGATATGTTCTCTCCTAGGGATACTGAGAGCAGCTCTGAGAGCATTATTTTGCGTGATTTGTAGCCTGTTGATGTTCTTGGCCGACGTACCTAGCAGAAGGACATTGCAATAGTCCAATTTTGCGCCCATTGTGGCTCTAGCATAGTTGAGACAATTCTTGGCGGAGAGGTGGGGTTTTACAGCGTTAATGATTTTTGTGGTGAGAGCTGCTGATGAGGAAATATATTTAACTTGTCTGTTCATAGAGAGGGTGGAGTCCAGAAAGACTGCAAGGGTTTTTACCGCAGCAGAGACTGTGATGACAGCGTTCTCGATGCTGAAATTACTGTATTTGCTGTCAAGTTTTTTTTAGGGTCTCCTTGGGGCCTACAAGTAGGATTTCCATTTTATCCCGTTGAGACAAAGGCCATTGGCCACCATCCAAGCCTGGATGATTGCGTAAGTCTGCTGTAGGGTTTTGAGGTCCTTTTCATAGTCACCAGATAGTGGGAAAAGAATTTGTGTCATCGGCATAATTGGTAAACGTTATGCCGAGACCTTCCAGGTCATTAAATAGTGGTAAAATGAAGAGGTTATAGAGGGTTGGAGAGGTGCATGAACCTTGATGCACACCACAGCTGATGGGAGAAGGATCGGCTGATTCCTGGTCTGAGGAGACCCTCATGGCTCGGCCCTCCAGGAAGGTTATCCCGGTGGTGGCTTTTTGGGAAAAGTGGGCAGAGTCTATGAGATGTTTTCCTAGAATTTTGTGGTGGACCAAGTCAAATGCTGCCGACAGGTCAAGGAGCAGGAGAAGCACAGACTTGCTCTTATCCATGTTCTCTAGAAGCTGATTTTTTAAGTCTAGCAATGCTGACTCTGTGCCGTGCCGGGGGCACAAACCAGATTGCCTCTTGCCCAAGATGTTGTGCAATTCCAGGTAGGACTGTATCTGTAAGTAAGCAGCCTTATCAAGAATGTTCAGCAAGAATGGTACAGTGGTGATCGGTCTGTAATTGTTTGGGGAGTCTGGGTCAAGTTTGGGCTTTAACAGTGGCCGGACCCAAGCTTCCTTAAGGGAGGAAGGTACCGTGCCAGAGGTGAATGAGGCATTAATAAAGATTGTACTGAAGGGTGCTAATGCTTCAGCGCAGTCCTTAATTATGTTAGCAGGGCAAATATCGCCTTTACATAGCGATGTTTTTATGTGCTTCATGATTAGTAGGACCTCATGAATGGTTACTTCTCTGAAAGCAAAGGGTGTTGGGGTTTTGAGTCAGGGGAGGTAGGAGCTTCTGGCTCAGCGCCAACGTGTGTTGGGGACGCAGCCTTGGGCAAACTGTTGAAATTGGCTTTAATGTTCTCTTGGAGTAAGTTAATCTTGTCTAACGTAGCGTTTTGTATGTTGTTACACCATTTTTCATCCTTAACGGTGTCATGTGTAGACGTGGGGGGAACAACCAGTTCATTGAAAATGGCTAATAATTCCTTGGACTGGGATTTTGCATGGTTAATTCTGGAATTGTAGGCAGCGGCTCTAGCTGCAGCGATAGCCTCTTTATACTGTTTAGCAATTGAGAGATATGACTCACGTGTAAGGGCAGAGGGGCTGGATTGCCAATTATTCAGGGCTTGTCTTTTGAGAGCTTTTAAGTCAAGTAGGTCCTGATTGTACCAGGAGTTGGAATGTTTGGTGCTTTTTGCTCTTTTGATTTCTAGTGGGGCGATGGTGTCAACCACACCTTTGAGGACTGCGTTGTAAAGCTCAACCAGTTCTGTGGGGTTGTTGAGTAGATGCCATTCTAGAGCTGATGCTTCTAGAAGGGGGAGAATTCTTTCTTTAGTGAGCAGTTTTTTTGATCTGGCTAAGGCGGCAGGCATTGGAGGGTTTTGTTGCACAGGTATTTTGGACGGTATGAGGAAGTGCAGAAGATCGTGGTCAGTCCATGGGCAGGGGGTGTTGGAACTGATGTCAACTCCACAGTTGTGATCGGCTAGCCAATCCAGTGTACGACCTTTGATGTGGGTTGGGCTGTCCACTTTTTGAATAAAGCCCAGGTCAATGAGAGACTTAGCAAAGACTTTACCTTTTTTATCTTTGGAATCCTGGAAGCCAATATTGAAGTCTCCTATGAGAATTGCTCTGGTGCTAGTTTTGAGGTTACTCCTAATGAGGTGTAGGAGATTAGCTTGGAAGTCCAGTAGAGGGCCCGGAGGACGGAATACTAGGTGTAACGTCATGGCGTCGTTAGGAGAGAAGGACAGATAGTGCGTGAAAGTGGTCTGAGGTGTGGACTTGATTTGTCTGGCTTTGAGTGATTCTTTGACAATAAGGGCCACCCCCCCCCATTTGTTGGTGGGTCTATCCTGGCAGAGGATGGTGTAACCTGGTGGTAGGGATTGGCAAATGGTAGGTGGTTTCTGTGATGGCTAGTGGATCAAGCTCTAAGTCAATGATAAGGTCATGGATTTCTGTAGTGTGGGCTTGCATAGACCTAGCATTGATGAGTGTGAATTGGGTTTGGGGGGTAGGGTTGTAACTAGATTTGGGTTTGGTTGTGACAGTGGCAGGTATTGTGGTTGGTTCAGGAGTTCTGGGCGTGGAGATGGATGTGTGAGCAAGCCCAGGAAGGGTTTTATCCAGGTACTTTTTCATTGTGGAGGATACAGCGTGGGAGCGGGATCCGAGTCTTTGGTTCCTTAGGCGTAAGGGAAGAGGGATCATGTGGGCCTGAGCTACTTGTGTTAGCTGCGGCGCGGCTGTGCCAGAGAGCTGGACTGGCGAGATCTTTGTGGGGGCACGGTACGGCTGGCCAATAATGAGTGCGGGGAGGAAGGATGTCGGAGGAATCCTTTGTGAGCATGGTGGGATGAGTGTTCCAGTGGCCATGTTTGTGGTAATATCATAGAGTAGGCAAGTGTGGGTTCAGCAGGCAGAGGGCCTAATATAGTGACAAGTGTGGATATTCCGGGTCACAGTATGCAGGCTATCAATAATACGCTAGGCTGGGTCACAGTGTGCAGGCAATCAATAATACGCTAGGCAGATAGGCCGGGTCACAGTGTGCAGGCAATCAATAATATGCTAGGCAGATAGGCCGGGTCACAGTGTGCAGGCATTCAATAATACACTAGGCAGATAGGCCAGGTCACAGTGTGCAGGCATTCAATAATACGCTAGGCAGATAGACAGGGTCACAGTGTGCAGGCATTCAATAATACGCTAGGCAGATAGGCCGGGTCACAGTATGCAGTGAACAATGGATAGGCAGGTCATGAATTAACAGGTACAGGCAGGAGATGATACTATAGCATGGCAGTTAAGGCCTACTGGTAAATATAAAACCATGTACAAGGAGAATATTCCTTTAGGGAAGCCTTTACATTAGTCGGCTGAGTGAAATGAGCAACAGGCAGGCAATCAAATTAACATAGAAGTGATGCGCATTGCTTACTGTCTTGTGCTGCATGCAAGGAGGGAGCTTAGGTGGAGATGTCCAGGCTGATACCGTGGAAGAAGTGGGGGGATGGTGACGCCCCACAGGCAATGTCCCCTGGCCATGCACGGACGGGCACAGACAGGCCTGTGTCTTTACCAGGTGCCTTCACAGGAAGGGCCAGCTAACGTCTTCCGGTGATGCTCTGCACTGGAGCAGCCGGCCAATCACTGGCAAGGCGTGGCTGCTGCTAGGCAACCAAGTGAAACACAGCTTACATCCCCCATTTTAGTAGGCTCCTCGTGTCGAGTCGGCGGTATGGAGTGGCACAACAATGCTGATCAGTGAGGTGTGGAAGTGAGGCTGAGATGGATGGGCCACAGGGGAGATGGAGTATGAATGAGGAGTGCTTGCAGTGCACGGTTCAATACCCAGTTGTGACGCTGCCTCGGTGCGGGTCACGCCGTTTGCTTCCTTCTGCGGTGCCTTTGCAGGCTGGGCTCCTGCCCACCTGGGAGACTAGAGGGGAGTGGGGGCACAGACAGGCCTGTGCCTTTACCTTTATCTCTGTCTTTCTCTGGGCTTTTCATCACTACTTTGCATAGGTGACTCATATACTGGGTTGCTATATCCCGTGGCTGCTTTAAGTCCTCTCAACGGGTATAATCCTTCATCTTTACTAGATATTTTTTTTGTTTCAGGCGGGGTGGGTGCCGCAGACGGCTCCTTACAACCCTCTGTGCATATATTCAGTATCCAATCTAACGGCGGCTCCTCCTCCTTTTCTTGTTGGTACATCTTCCAAAGCTCTAAACTAGCTAGGCATTTGTCTAACTTTTTGCCTGTATATGTGGCATGCAAATATGTCGTCATGTGCTGCAGGACCGTTTTAGATAGAGATCCGCCTTGGGGCCATGGCATAAACATTTTGTTTGCGGTCCCTTTAACCCATTCTGCACTGTACTGTTTAAGCTTGGGTGCATGCTGCGCCAGCTGTTTGCACATGTGTATCAATGGGGTCATGTCTTCCATGCTTAATCTGTTTATCTTCTCCTATATATAACACTTTAATATGCTTTACGTTTCACAAATAAGATCAACAATATGAGCGAGCACCAATCGTCGCAAGCTCCAATCCCGTTTTTCCACAAAAAATGTACTTTTACTTTTGCTAACAACAACCATCACTCCATGCCATACAACATTTCATCATTACAATCGTGCAATTTCCATGCTATGTTCCCCCAAAATGTTTTTTTTAACTTATGACATCATAGGAAAAAAAAACATAAAACAACCTCCGGTCGGCTACACAAATCTCATGCCATCTGCTTCCTCAGATAATAATAATGCAAGATGCATCCTGTCCCTAATTTATATTCCGACATGGAATTTAAGCCCATTTCTTTCAGAACGTCTTTAATCGATCAGGTCGTCTGCATCATCCTATCAATTCAGGACCTTAAATGAAGGCTTCTTCTAGCGCTCTTTAAAACCTATGAAAATGGATGTATACTCTCACCTTGGTTACTCACGGTATCTCTCTCTATTTCCCGGCCACCCTCGAGTGAATATCTTCCCCTTATATGCATTATACTCTTGCTCTGATGCTATTTTTGTCCCACCTCCCTCCGTTACCTTTTTCCTCTCCAGACGCTCGAGATCACTGCCTTCGTTACCGCCTTTCCGTGCCGCTCGTCCGATCAGCTGCTCGTAGACATGGGAAGGGATTCTTGGGGGGAAAACAAAGGTTCCTTCAGACCTAACCTGCAGGGTTTTCAATTAGTCTAACCACGATCTACGGGGAGCTTCTCATTCTCTCAGCCGGATGGCAAAGGACTTGTGATATTGCCGAGGAGCGGAAGTTACTTATGTCGAAGGTAAATGGGTATTTTATCTAATCAAACCATCTAATCTCTGCTACCAAGTGAGCTGGATGGACCCCAGTTGGCCCATAAAACTGGGGGTCTCCAAACAGCCCTTTACGATGAGCAGCAGCACCCTTGAGATGGATGGGGATGCAGATTCGTACTCTTGCACCAAATAATAATGCCAACTCAATAGTTTGGCAAAGGGAGTCCATTTAATGACAAGTACAAAGAACAGGGAGTTCAATGAACATCCGCAACCGCTCAATCTTCCTTCTTGCTTAAACTCCAATTAATTTCAGAAAAAACACAATATTTATACCAAAAACTCATCATCATTGACACGTAATCTTAAAAACCTAACATGAAACGTGATTGGTTATAGGAAGGTGACTTTAACATAGGTACTATATCTGTATATGGTAACGGGGAGAGGGGATTGGATAATCAATGTCAGGTGGGGCAACTAAGTCCTTCCTTCAACTGGCCACTGTAAACGTCACTAAAAGTATGATGTCTCATTGGTTCTACTAACTCTAGGACCCTAGATGACACAGTCTACTCTGATTGGGTTGGCATCAACCCCAGTCATACTTTTCCACTTACGCTTAGCAGCATGCAGAATAACCAGCCAGGTGCAGGGAGTTTGTCTGCACCCCAGCTTCCCTCCAATTATGTTACAATCAATCATCACCTCAGTGGTCATGTGTCAATTACTGTTCTGTAGTTTGGCCTTGAGTCTGCTTCTCTGTCTGAGAAAGTTTAAGGAGTATGGGTATGGCAGGGGCCCAATCGTAGGTGTAAAAGTCTGATCCCTTCCTGCCTGCCTTGTCAAGTGATTCAGACAGCGTGATATCGGCCTCTTATTCATGCAATTTCATGCATTTGCTTTAATTCTGCCAGTCTTCTACCATCTGTGGCTTATCTTGACCTTTCTGAACAGCATACTCTGTTCTTTTTCTCTTTAATTGTATCCACTGTCGGCCTATTCCAGTCGATACGACCTTGGCTTCTTGGCATGGCTACCTTCAGCTAGGTTTCTCTCCGTCTTAACTCCCGATTTGTTTGCTGCAGCACTCTTCCCTTGAGACCTTTAGTAACCTCTGTTCAATTCTGCTCATGTGCACAGTGGATTTTCATTCATCTATAAAGTGCTTTTGAGGTAGATATATGTATAGTTGGCGCTTGCCGCAATCTTTTTTCTACTAAGCATAAGCAAGCTTCACAATTGCTTTGCTTCTTGCGATTTCTTGCATCTGTACACGTTTAAATGGACTTAATATCTTCATCGTGCATGCGAGGTAAGTTTTTGCCTCTTGACATCAATTTCTTCATTTTAGGCTCAAGATGTCACTTCTCCATGGTATTTCGTCTCTTTCACAGCATTCTTAGGTCATTATATCTTCTATATGTGCGTCAGTCTGGTTTCTTATGATATCACCATTCGTCTTCCTTTAGTATCTTCTTGGCTTCTTCGGTTATTACATTCTGACAATCGTCATTTCGTCTTGCTTGTAGATATGGTTTTCTCAATGGGTACCTCACTGTCCAGGTTTTCTTAGGTGTTGGTACTTCAATAGATGCTGTTATTCTGATAGGCACTGGGCAGAGCCCAACTGCGGCTCTCTGCTGGTTTATCTGTTCTCCATACGTTACATATTTTGGTGTGAATTTACCAGGCACTTTAAAGTAGGTGGCTGGAGTGCGGATGATACTTGGCACTTCCTCTTCACTGTCATGCAAATTTATGGGATATGCTCTTTCCTGGTTAAATGACCAAGAAGATTGGAAGGACCTGCTGTGCAAACACGCAAAGCTTTGTTTAGTTTTACAATTTAATTAACTCTTAGTTAGCCTAAAGCATAGATCCAAAAAGGCTTACATGGATAATTACCAAATGTCTATAAATTGTTCATAAAAAAGAAATTAATGATTATATTCCAGAGACAGAAGCCAATACATGGGTCCAATGCTTTTCAGACTAGAGTCCATCTTCAGGGACCATAATCTAAAAACAATGCAAAAACATAAGTGACTAGATCAGTAGGCAAAAATGAGGTACTGACTTATGTTCAGTGAAAACATTCATGGGAAAATATTTTTGTTTGGCATACCTGCCTGTCTATATCCAGCTATTTCAATCTTAATAGATCTGAAACAAATTAATGACTAATTATTCACTGAGTCAATAGCAAAATTAACGGCACCGCTATTCGATGATTGTACAACTGATACCAATTCATACCTGAATTCTCACCATAACTCCATGAAGAGTTGCAACTCAATGTTGCCAAACAACCAGCTACTGCACCGTTAAACACAATATTTTGGTGTGAGGGGATAGTCTTGAAAAACCTGCCAAAGTCTGTAATGGCTACGTAGTTGGAGAGATTCAATGGGTAAAATTACTCTACTCGCAGAAGGCAGCGATGTAGAGTGACGTGCTGAAACCCTACCATTTGATTTGAGCGTGTGTGTATATATAATACTACAGACAAAATGGCCCGAAACATGCGCATACACAACAATGCCAATGACATGTCATCACAGTAATATACCCAGCAGCCACTTTGACTTAATATGGAAACCGATAACGTTGTGTTCCTTGTGCATTTACCCCAATCTGGAATTATTTAAAGGTAGATTGACCAGAAATATAAGTGTATCGTGTGTGAATAACTCTAACTTGAGACTAGCGTCTGCTACTGTGAAATCTTAATGCACATAGTGACATTTTGATAAAGTATGCATCAAAAAGAAATTGGGCTTTGTGGAAAAATGATAATATAGAAATGGTTAAAATTATCTATCAGACAGTAACTATAAACTGGATATCAAAACTAAAATAGTATTGCAAGGGGATTCCAAGATGCCGGCCGTGGGGAGGAGACGTTCGTAGAGGTCTCTCCCGCCGGGCCGTGACAGAAAAGCACCACTGTGAAGCATTGGGAGTGCAGAAGCTGGGCTTTCCGGCCCCTTGGTTCCAGGAGGTGTCGCCGGGATCGAGAGTGACGGCGAGCTTGGTTGCAGCCGCGAGGAGCCGTGCCGTTTTTGGATTCGCCGCGGGTTCCCCGGGGAGAGACTGCCAGCGGTTTAGGAGAACGCAGCGGAGGAGCAGAGGCCGGTCCTGTGGTGTGCCCCCCGGCGAGGGGCTACGCCGTTCCCCGTCCAGTTGCGGTTTGCCCGGAAGGGGCCTCTGCCGGACCCAGAGAGCAGAGCGGGGCGGCAGGAGCTGCAACAGAAGCCAGGAGGTGAGGCATCAGTTAAGTAGGGATCGGAGCCGGCCTTGCGGGAAGAGAGCACCGCCCGGGGGTTCCAGGCGGAATCCAGGTGGCCAGTCGGTGGCAGGGGGTGGGGTGCTCTCTCCCCCCCCTGCCCCTCCAGTTGGGAACATGCTGCCCGGCAGGCAAGGAGAGCCGCCGCAAGCTGGGAAGTTAGAGGAGATCTGGAGCTGCCAGAGGGAGACAGGTGCCTGAAGGGACTCTACGCCCCCAGCTTTTGCATAGCCAGCCATTTGGAGGAGTCAAGGTACGGGTGAGGGGCTCCCTCCCTTAGAGACTTTGCACACGGCAGAGGAGGGGTGCGAGTGGAGGCCCCCAGATAGCGGCTGGGGAACAAGGACAGTCCTCTATCCCCAAAGACTTGATTCAATACCCGTCCTGCGCTGTCCGATGGAGGGCTGAGCCCCCAGAAGAGTGCTTTTGGTATGGGGAGTGCAGTTTTGAGGCCCCACAGTATAAGTGCGCTGGAACTAGAGTGGAGGAGGAGGCCCGACTAAGTGAAGTGCCCTCGGCGGGTGGTGGAGGTGCAGACCCAGCGAGGCCACATCCGGTTTTGGTTCCTCCTCAAGGGGTGAAGTGGTGACGTACAGGGAGATGCAGGCAGCAGGGCAAGGCACCACCCAGCGGTTGCTGGAGGGCCGTGGTTGGAGGCCCTATGTCCAAGAATAAAGGGAAAGGGGGGGCCATCTGGGCCACAAACTAAGCTCTTCAAGCAGGATGCTAATTTAGTCCATATGTTGTTGGCTGATACTGCTGGCGGCACCCGAGGGGGAATGCAGGCAGAGGCATCCGAGATGCAGAATCAGGCCCCCCAGCAAGGAACGCAAATCTCAAAGGAGGACATGCAGGTTTGATTTAGGGACCTGCAAGACAAATTCATGTCCACGGTACAGGATCAGTTTGCCAATATGAGGGAGGACATGAAGCAGGCGGTCCAAGATCTATGGCTGGATGTCTCAAAGCTTGAGGAGCGTACTGACACACTAGAAAAGATAGTGCAGAATGTGGAAGATGAAGCGCAGCAATATAGCGAAATGCAGGAACAGCTGGTGCGGCTGACACACAATTTAGAGCTCCAGTGTGAGGACCTAGAAAATCGGTCCCGGAATCGAATATACGCATTAAGAATATGGTGGAGGTGGTGGAAGAAAAGTACCTTAAGAAGGCAGTGCAAGACGTTTTCAGAGACATCTTGGCAGTGGAGAATACCGAAACCGTCAGAATTGATAGGGTCCACCAGGTGGGCCCCAAAAGAACGGGCAAGTGCCCCAGAGATGTCTTGGTGGCGATGTCCTCGTACCCACAGAAAGAGGAGATCTTGAGGAAAGCCAGGGGGATGACCCACATAAAGATGAATGGGGTAGAAATTCACATGTATCAAGATCTGGCTCTGGTAACTCTGCAGAAGAGGAGGGGGATGGCCCCGGTGGTCAGGGAACTGGTGGACGAAGAAGATTCGATACAAATGGACTTTCCCGTTTGGATTGTTATTCTCCTGGGAGGGAAAGCAGAGAAGAGTGACGTCATGCGAGGAGGGGCTGCAGATCATGGGCATCCAGGAGAAGGAGGGGGTTGGAAAGCGCCTGCGGCCCAGGGAGGAACCTTGCAGGAAACCATGGGAATGGACAGAGGCACACCGCAAGAGGAAGCAGTCTGAGGGAGGAAAGCATTGAGTGCAGCGGGCGCAAGAAGGACAAGGGGCACGAAGCTCCAGGGGAATGGTGAATATATAGGCCTGGAAAAGATGGTGGACACTTGCGCTCCAATGGACACATGGACTCGTGGCCCGGCGAGGGTTTGTCCGCCGGAATCACACAAGACAGAAGGTAATGCATGGATTAGGACTCCCCGAGGAGTTATTACTGAGTGTGCAGAGGGTCAGGTGCGAAGGGCCATTCGCCCTAGCAACCATAGGTCCCTGGGCCCTCCTCGGGACAGTTAATGGGTTGTTGGGGGGGGGGGAGGTCAAGTTCAGGGGGGTGGGGGTAAAAGGGGTAAGGGGTTCCAGAGGGCAGATGATACGTGGGGGCCAAAGGGGGATCAAGTACGTACGGGGGCCACAGCCTATGGGGAAGCTGAGAATTTTAACGTTTAATGTGCGAGGCCTAAATGCCCCAGTTAAGAGGAAGAAAGTAGAGGAGTTTCTGAGAAGGGAGAGAGGGGACATCTTGTTACAAGAAACGCATATCAGACTCTGGGATAAAGCAAGGCTACGCCTTAGAGGTTACAGGCGGATAGTGCAATCCAACGCGGCAGACAAGAAAATGGGGGCCCTGATTGCATTTCACGATGGGTTGAATTTACAGCTTCACAATACTCAGGTGGACAAGGCGGGGCGCTTTGTATTTGCTAATGTCTCGACAGAAGGGTTGAATCTCAAGTTGGCCTCAGTATATGCTCCAAACATGGGGCAAGATGGCTTTATGAGGGAGATTGTGGAGAAGCTAGAGGAATTCGCAAACGGGGAGGTGATTCTGGGGGGTGATTTGAATTTGGCGTGGAACCCAGCAGTTGATAGGAGTACTGGTGGCAGTCAGGGACCGGGGGCTCCCTCAAAGCAGCTTCACCAAACGATGAGTCACCTAGCACTGTGTGATGTGTGGCGGGAACTTAATGGCCAGCAGAGGGGATACACATACTTCTCTCATGTGTACAACTCAATGTCTAGGATAGATTATTTCTGAGTCACAGTGGGGTTATTGGGGGAAGTCCAAGGGATGGAAGTAGGCCCCATTTCTTTATCGGATCATACTCCTCTATGGTTGGAAGTAAATACTTTGGTGAGGAAGTCGGGACTCTGGAGATGGAGGCTTCCCCAGGAAATAATTCAGGACCCCGAGTCAGGGAATGCAATTAGGGAGAGGAATACTGGGCCCTCAATGACACGGGTGACGTCAATAAGGGGACTGTGTGGGAGGCCTTTAAGGCGGTTATGAGGGGGCATTTGATAGCCCTGAAGGCAGCTAAAGACAGGCAGCGGTATGAGTGGCAGAAGAAGCTGGAATCGAAGATGGCCGACATTGAGGGGAACTTACACGGAATCCCACCTCCCGCCTGAAAAAAGCGTTAATGTACGTGGAGGGCCAACTAGATGTGCAAGTAAGGCGGAGAGGAGTCTCCTCCATCTCCGACATTGGTACTACATAAAGGCTAATAAAGCAGATAGGTATTTGGCAGGGCAGTTGAGAGCCAAGAAGCAGGAACTCTCGATTAAGCAGCTACGGAATGAACAGGGGAAGACTCTAACCCGCATGGGAGACATAGGGGAGGTTTTTAGGGATTATTACCAGGAATTGTACGCCTCGGGCAATCCAGTTTGCGCGGACCAGGACGCCTATTTAAAAGCAATAAATCTACCCTGTCTAACAGTCGAAGAGAGGGAATCCCTGGAAGGGGGGATAAGGGAAGACGAGATACGAAAGCCTATAAGAGGGCTCCCCGTAAATAAAGCTCCAGGACCTGACGGTTCCCCGGCGGCCTTTTACAAGAAATATGCAGACAACCTTGTTCCGTTTTTAGCGAAATTATATAACATCTTCAAGGAAGAAGGGAATGTGACACAGTCTATGAATGAGGCCAAAGTGCTGGTGTTTCACAAAGTAGGAAAGGATCCGACGCTTCCGAGTTCATATCGCCCCATAGCCTTAATCAATTTAGATTCCAAAATATACACAAAAATATTAGCAGCAAGACTGTCTCCACTACTCCCCAAACTGATTAATAAGGATCAGTCAGGCTTCATCCCAGGCCGACAAACCCATGATCATATCAGGTGAACAATTCATTTAGGGGAAAAAATTGGGATCAAGCAAACCCCGGCAGCACTCCTGGCGCTTGACGCCAGAAAAGCATTTGGCTGGGTAGAATGGTCCATGTTGTTTTGGAGCCTAAGGGCCATGGGTTTTGGGGAGCAATTTTTGAAAATGATCAAGGCCAACTATAACTCCGCCGCTATTAGGATAGCTCTGAATGGGGAACTCACGGGTAGCGTGGAGCTGTCGAGGGGTACCAAACAGGGATGCCCGCTGTCGCCTCTTCTATATGCTGTCTTTCTGGAGCCACTGTTAATAAGGATCCGAGAACTTCCCTCGATTGAAGGGATAGAAATGTCTGGCACGCAGCATAGGGTGGTGGCGTATGCAGATGATATGCTAGTTGCTCGAATCCTGCCAATGGTAATTCAGGAGCTTGAGAAATGTGGGGTGCTGTCAGGACTGAAGATTAACAGAAACAAGTCGAGTTATAAATCCTGGCAGGGGATGATGGGGAGATTAAGCAGGTGGCGGTCTCCTTAAATCTGAATGTAGCGGGCAGGGGGATAAAATACTTAGGCGTTACCCTTACAGATAGGATAGAGGGCCTCTTTGGGGAAAATTTGCCGGAACTCCTGATGAAAGTTAAGATGGATCTGGAGCGCTGGAACCCGTTGGCGATCTCTTGGTGGGGGCGCATTGCATTGGTTAAGATGACTGTACTTCCAAAGCTGTTATATCAAGTTCAGGCCATCCCGACTAGAGTCCCCAACTCCTCCTTCAAGGGACTGGCAAAGATGATCTCCTCCTTTGTCTGGAAAAAGAAACCCCCTAGGGTGGCCAGAGGAGTTCTGACAGCGCAGAGCCAGGACGAGGGGGTGGCGCTCCCGCATCTCCGTAGGTACTATCAGGTGGCGCAACTGTGGGTTTTAAAGGAATGGATGGGGGGAGGGGCAAACAATCTGGGCAGAGCAAAATGGAGCGGTGGCAAGTTCCCCTTAGTGGAGTTGTTGTGGAAAGCGACACACCGTAGGCACCCTAATCTGCGTATCAGTAAAGTCATGGGGGCCATACTCTACGGCTGGGATGACCAAACGAGGAAGGGCACATTGACAGATGTGCCAGGCCCGTTTACACCTATGTTCGGGAACCCGGACTTCCCCCCAGGAATGGAGAGAGGAACATTCAAGAAATGGGAGCAGGCAGGGTGGACAAAAATAGGGGAAATGTTTCAGGACCAAGAGGTCAAGTCGTTTGAGGACTGCACCAGGCATTTAAAGCTGAACGAGTCAGACAGATTCCGGTACGAGCAACTACGACACTGGCTGGCGGCCCCTGGTATCAAACGGGCGGCCTTGAGGGATTTTACTCCCTTTGAAAAGTACACCTTAACTAATTTGGGGTCGAAGAAACTGGTGTCGCCGTTGTATAAATTTATAAATGTGCAGACGGAGGATGTCAGATGGAGCTACATGTTAAAATGGGAAGGGACATTGGGGGAACCCATTAGTAAGTCACAATGGACGGAGCTCTGGGGGAGTATCTCTAAACTGACCTGATCCATCCAAATGAGGGAAATGTGGGTTAAGATTGTCTTGCAATGGCACTATACTCCGGAAAGGCTAAACATGATGTATCCACAAACGTCCAAACTATGCTGGAGGGGCTGCGGGGGGAGGGCAGTTGGAGGCATATCTGGTGGGACTGCAAAGTGATTCAGGGCTTCTGGAATGAAGTGAAATCCCAAATGCAGGGGATGTTTCCTAACGCTGCCCAATTGGGGGAAAGGGTCTGGCTATGTGGGATAAGAGATCATCTTGCCAGGGAATACATAAAGGCGCAATGGGGGAGTTTTATGGGTCTGGTTATTGCGGCATGGGCAACGATAGCCCAAAATTGGAAGCAACAAGACCCACCGTTGGTGTATAGCTTGCTTCAGAAGGTGTGGATTCTCATCACAATGGAAAAACGGACTCATAAATTGCAAGGCTCCAATGGCTCCTTCTCGAAAGAATGGGGGGGAGGTGCTGGGCTATCTACAGTCGGACTATATGGTGCAGTGGTGCCCTCACAAAATCAGGATTCTGGATCTATTCGATGCTTGAATAACTCCACAAGAACTAAGGGGGAATCCACCGGGGGGTGGTGGGAGTGGGAGTTGGGGAACTGTGGTTTTGGTGTTTGTTCTGTTGTTTTTATCTGCTGTTTAAATTGTGAAAACAATAAAAACAATTCTAAAAAAAAAACTAGTATTGCAAATATCCTTGGATTTTAGAGTCATTGATGACAATAAGCATGACCTAGTTATATTGCTAAATTACACAAACATCCGTAAAACTCATGACGGTATGTATGTTCCACTGCGTTGACTCCAACCAGGAAACTTACAGCTTTGAGATCTGTTACTATAGTAAAACCTAGATATGGCAAAGCATGTTAGATTAAACTTCATATGTATCGAAATATATAACATTGATATACCACCATGTTACAGTCCTTAATGTTAGGCCGGTAATTTCGTAATGATGATAAATGAAGTTTAGAAAGATTGCACTCTTCATTTAGACCGCCAGGTGATGGAGAATTGGGGCGGTCAATCCTGAATGTGTCTCTCTGATCCCGGAGTTTTGTTACATTGCACTTCCCTGCTCTCGAAGTGACACCCTCCAGAATTTGAAATTTCATCTTTGAAATTTGGTGACCTTGTTCCAAGATGTTACAGGTTACTAGGGATCTCAAATTCTTAGTACGTACATTCGAACAATGTTCATTCCATTGTGAGACAGGCATGGTATCAAGAGAGACACAGATTCAAAGGTAAACACCTTTATTTAACAATGTTCCAGGGTTGATGTAATACCTAACTGGCCATAACTCTAAAGGAATTGTTCCCTTAACTGATGTTTCTAAGGGCTGTTGATGCCTGAAAGTACAAAACCAAAATCTGTGCCCAAACCTATGATTGCCCTCACTCTTTGACAAAATGTGATGGGGAATCTTCGTAAAGAAAAATAGTGGTTACCAAAAAGGAAATGTAATCCACAGCTGCTTTCGGGTAGTCTTACCAATAGGTGGTGTTCTGCCTGTTCAAAATGTTCAACTCAAAAGGGTTGCCCTTGGAAACTTCCACATAGGGTTCTTGCAATAAGTCAATGGAGTTTACAATGTCTCTGGATCTCTTGGGGTTCCCTTCCCCAAGATTCGCATTTTCCAGTTCCAAACAAAAATACACCGTTCCTGTTAGTCCTCTCAGGGTTCCCTTCCCCAAGCCTAGGACTCTCTTCACAAAGTTCAACACAAAACAAAATATAACACAATTCTTCTTATGCTTCTCAGGGTTCCCTTCCCCATGCATAGGCCCTTCTAGTTTCAAGCACAAGTTCAACTTGTCAGGATGTACCATTCTCTTATATACAGTTTTTTTCAGATACAAACCTTTCCGTGGGTAGAATCAGACTTTTTTGAAAACGTCAGACTCTTTGCTCCTTCTAAGCACGACCACCATGATCTTTCGCCCGTCTCTTTATTTTATTTTTTTACCTGTTTTCCTTTTAACCTTTTATCTTCAGGTACTTCATTCACCCCTTTTTATTTCTCTGTGGTTCTTTCACTTTGTCGTGCACACTTGCATCTTCTTTTGCTTTACTTTCTCTGTGTTGCGCCTCTTGCACACTTGCACCTGTCTGTTTCCTTATAGTGCCTCTTTCACACTTCTGTGAACTTGTTTCCTACTTTCAGGTCGTTCGCACCCTTTTCTTCTATATCTCTTTAAATGTCTTTACTCTGGACTTCGCTTTATGTCTGTGCCACTAGCGCATTTAAATATCTTTACTCCAGACTTTGCTTTATTTCTCCACCGCTAGCACGCTTTCTCCTTCTTTCCACTTTCCTTGTTCCTCCTTTCTACCCTTTTCTGCTTTCACTCCCGCTTTCTGCTCTGTGCCACTTTACAAAATCTCGACTTTCTCCCTTTCCGCTCCAGTCAAACACACACTCCTGAGTTTCTCTCACTTGTTTGAAACTCACTGGGTAGCATATCTCTGGAGAGCGATCTTTCCTGGATGCATTGGGTCAAGGTCAGGGTCTCACCACCTGCCCCTCAGACCCCCATGGTACCGGCACACAACCCAAGGTCTCTGTGGAGACATGGCTCCCTCGCCATGCTGCCGCCCCTCACGAACACCGGGCCAGCGTCTCAACATGCCGTTCTCATCTGGATCCTCCAGGCTTCTCTTCCTGCAGGTCCCTGCTCCTTGGCTCCACTGGTCCAGTTAGCATCCCCAGCTCGCTCTTTGCTTCTGGCAGAACCACCCTCTTTATAATGCAGGTGAGTCAATTTGAGTCAGGTTTGCACAGTTGGAGGAAAGTGCCTGACCTTGCCTGACTCTATTAGTGGGACAATTCAAAGGTGTTAGATGGTAGCCCTCCCTTTGCATCCCTATGTTGTTTCTATGGTGGTTAATCCTCACTGCTCACAATCGCCTCTTCCTCGTCCCATTACTTATTGGAAATGAGGAGGGGGCAATGGGGTGAGATTGGAGGGTAGGTCTATGCACTGAAACACTATTGTATGTTTGACGGAGGAGAGAGGGGATTCCCCAAGCCTTGTGTTTATTCAATGGAGCAGCTTCCTTTTGTGTAGATTACTCCTTACCCCTGACATCTTGTTCTGCCAGCACACGTCTGGGTTAGTTGGATATAAAGGGATATTGATGTTAACGCACTAAATTGTAACAGCGCCACGATGCCCATGGGTCGCCCTGTGTGTTTTATAAATGTAATAAATAAAATTAAATGTGTCAAGTATGCACCAAGAGGATGCAAAATGCTATTGGTTGTTGACACTTTTGGGCGCTCTGGTGATTTATGGATTTTTGGGAGAATGTAGAAAATCAGAGTTCTAGGACATAGTGTTGTCAAATATGATTGAATTCTGTCAGAAATCCAACCTCTTTGTTCCGCTTTTGTTAGTAAAGTATTTGGATTAGATTTAATCAAAGAGGTAGTGTCAGCGTAAAGCTCAGCATAGACGTTCCTATCATGTAATTGATTTTCACATTCACTCTCATAGTCTCTTGTGTTTAAGACTACTAACCCTCCCCCTTTGACAGCTGGTTTAAAGGTAACTGAAGGGTCAGAGAACAAAGACTGTACAATTACTAACTCTATATGGTTAAAGTGTACATGTTTTGGTCGACCATAGGGTAATTTTTGTAACTCAGTCAGAACCATTCTGTGAAAAAGATCAGTAATAGGGTATGGCACTGTAGGAGTAAAAGTGCTGTGAATTCTGTGTATTCCAAATCCTCTGCTGAATTGTGCGTGTTTTCAATATTGGGATCAGCAAAAAATGCTTTAAGGTGTAGTTTCCTAGTGAATTTAAATAAATCCACTTTATTATCAAAGCAGTATGAACTGTAAGTAGGGACGAAGTTAAGCCCCCTTTGTAGGATAGAAGGTTCAATTTGTGAACATCTCCTATCAGAGAGATTTACAACTGTTTTCTTCTGGTGTTGTCATGTGGTTGCAAAGAGATACATTCCCAATTTGGGAACTCCCGTCCCCTGCACACGGTCTATGGCTAAAAAGCCAAAGAAGTTTTACAGTCAATATTACACATTTCAGAATTTCTTAGTGCAAAAAGTAAATCAACATTATTGTTATACCCCAGGTGAGATAAATCATGTATTCATAAGTATGTGCGTAGTAAATTGAGCTAACAAACATGTTTTTTTAATCTTTTCCACAAAGTTTTTATTGATCCAAAAGGGGGCTGCCCAAAGCGTTTCGAGATGAATGCTCTCCTTCAGGGGCTGATTAAATCTATTCAGACTTGTAATCTATTTCAAAAACAATAAAGCAAAAATGTCAATTAGATTGTATACTTTTTAAGTAATCTGTGCATTATAATAAGTCATATGAGATTATTGAGAACAAAAATCAAACAAGAACAATTCAAAAAAGGCTTAAGAAAAAGATTTGATCTTAATTTTCAGATCCCACCGTTAGGCTGTCAATTCCAAATATTTAAGGGAAGGGATACATAGTTTGGTTGTCATGTGGTTGGCCAGTTCATGTTTCCACCTGGGTCCCCTGCAGTACCTTTTCCACTTCTCCATAAAAATGAGTAGGTGTGCTTCTTGGTTCATCTGTTGTACTAGTGCAAGCTCTGGCTTGTGTTACAGATGTTGCTCGTGTTAAAGATGTTGCTCCTGAACTTGGTTCTAATTCAGTATAGGTGGACTCTGTATCTGTGCTTCGAGATTATGATTAGCTAGAAGGGCCCCTTAGATGGATTCGGTTTATAGTTCTCCATCCAAGTATATACTATATTGTTATGGTAGTTGTAAGTGTCACTCTTTGAATTTGTGTAGTTGCTTGCTTTCAAATTCTGATTCATATACATCTATGCTTTAGGTTAACTAAGAGGTGTCATTGAAATGTAAGAAAATAAACAAAGCTTGATGTGTTGGCACAAGAGGCCCTTCCAGTCGTCTTGGTCATTTAACCAGGAAACAGTTTATACTATTCGATAGGCTTCATGTGCAAGGGGGGCCACTTTTGGCGACAGATCCACATACTCAATTCACTTTCATTAACAGTATAACTATCATCAATAATAGCAGTGCCCACTCTCTCATACACATATGCAAAAAATATGAGGTCACCTTTTGAGCCTTAGCACAAGGTATCCATTAAACACCTTGCATACAAGTTGACATTCATGGTTTTAAGGACATCGTAGATTCTCACCAATATTTATTTCACGTCAATCAGTCCATAGAACTGCCAGTGTTTTTCCAAAACCCTCAAAACAGGGGTGAAAGGGCACTGCATACACTTGACTTACGCAGGGCAGTCATATACTAACTTAACAAGATAAAAGGTCTCAAAGACTGACCAGTTAATTGTATCAGTTGCAACAGGGAATGAAGGAGGTCCGATCACAAAGACTACTGTTGTGACATGAATTCCCAGGTGCGAAACTCTCCCTTTACACCAAAAGCACATTTAACACGTAGAATGGGAGCTATGCTAGCTTTCATTGCTAATGGACCAGCCGAAGCATTTTGTAAAGCAGCACCATGAAGTACAGTGCACGCATTCACACAACACTAGTGTGTTGATACTCACTGTCAGGTACTGTTAGGATACAGTGACATAATCTGAGACTAGGTCTGGGGAAAATTAGTATAGAAAGGTTTTTGGAAGTTATTATGAGTTTAATTTTAAAACAGCCAATTTTGCCCTTAACATTCATTGCAGTCTATGGAGAATGCCCCAAGCCAAGATGGAGGTCCTCAGTCTAAGTTCTGATTGGCTGGTGATTGTTTATAGGGAAGACAATGAACATTCTAAACTGCCTTTCATCGTCTTTGCCCAGCTGAGAGGTCGCGTATTAAGCTGCTCCTGCTTAACTTGTTCAGGGGTTTCAAGTTTCAAGCGGTCGAGCGGCTTATTTGGAAAAGCAAACAGGAATCTTGCGGAGATTCATTTTTGGCACTGAACAGGAGTAAGAAGATTTCGAGTTATCCAAGAAAAAAGAAAGGTTTCAAAGACTCTTCACAAGATAAGTCCTTTTAAAACTCAAGACTCTTTCTATAATGTCATTGTAGAAGATTTAATCTGATTTTCAAGTTCAGATGAAAAATATTTACTAAGAACTTTATTGCTGTCGCATGTTTGGCTTTGCTACGCTACGTTTTCTATCAAGCGCGTGGTTTTTCCGTTAACAGAAGCCTGCGCGTGAGAGACTTCGCTTGAGAATCTAGCGCGAGCTCTTTGGTGTCGCGTGATACTCTTGTGCGTGTGTTTTTTCTACCCGCGGTTGAACTTCAGCGCGTGTGCATCTTGTTTTAAGCGCGTGTGGATTTTTCCCGTTATTTCCGACTTTAGCGCGTGTGCGTGTGATCGCATCTTGGACTAAGCGCGTGTGGATTTTTACCCGCGGTTTGTCGTCAGCGCGTGTGCTCGCATATTGGATTAAGCGCGTGTGGATTTTTACCCGCGGTTTGTCGTCAGCGCGTGTGCTCGCATATTGGACTAAGCGCGTGTGGATTTTTACCCGCGGTTTGTCGTCAGCGCGTGTGCTCGCATCTTGGACTAAGCGCGTGTGGATTTTTACCCGCGGTTTGTCGTCAGCGCGTGTATTCGCATCCTGGACTAAGCGCGTGTGGTTTTTTACCCGCGATTGAACTTCAGCGCGTGTGCGTGCTTTCGTTTAATCGCGTATGGATTTTTTCTGTGGTTTCGATTTAGCGCGTGTGGTTTTTTCCTGCGGTTTAATCTACAGCGCTTCAACGATTTTCACTCAGTTTGGATCCCTATGCGAGTTCAAGAGATTTCCACGTGAGATTTTTGACGCAAGTTTCAAGAACTGTTAATTTAAGTAAAAACACTCTAAAAAGAAATTTATAAGAAGAAATATAAATACTTTCCAGAAACACTAGAACTTCCATTTACTTTTAATGAACTTAAGACTTTGTTCAAGCTTCTTGAGTGTAAAGAAGATTACCTGCAAAGTTAATTTCACATTCATGGACCTACTAAGAAGGCTGAATGATCGTTGAGATTCAAGTCAACTAGTAAGGAAGTCTAGTCAGCTTATCACTTCTCTGGGCATATTGTAGAGAAGTTCCAGGTATGGTTTTTACTTTATTTGATAAAGGATATTGATACCTAAGGTTAGTATAGTGCCTCATGAATAACAAGGTGTATTATATGTTTATGTTTTACCACAGGTGAAGAACCAGCTAGTCTTAGCTTCCAGCCTGGTGTTTGTTAATTTGTCCCTTCCCCCTTTCCCCTGGAAGTGAGGTAAACTGAGCAGTTTATAGTATCAGCTCAGAGTGCCACATTTTGGGTGGATTGTCGGGGGCTCAGCAGCTTCTGCAGACACCAGGATCTCAGCCTGACAGAATGAAAGGCCAATAAAAAAGAAAAAGTCTGCCCAAGCTGTATGAACCCCGACGAGACAGCCATGGAGGCGTTGGGAGAAATGGTTAGGGAAATTAGAGAAGAGTTACGGGTGGCTCATCGAGAATACTCAAATCTTAATAAAAGAATAGATGAGTTAAATTTAAAGGTAACACAAATACAAGAAAAGGAAGTTTCGGAAGGTGCAGGAAACCCACCTGAGCTGGTGAGAGTAGGGGAAGAATAAGAACATAGACTTTCAAGGGAAGTGGTGGGTGGTTTAGGAACTTTAGTTATGCCTGTTCCTTTGGCTGCTCCTGAGCGTTTTTTGGGAGATCCGAGAAAGTTTCACATTTTTCAGACTCAGTGCGAATTACATTTCTTAAGTCGTCCCGAGTTATTTTCAACGGATGCTTCCAAGGTCACATTTACATTATCTTATTTATCAGGAGAAGCATCTGCGTGGGGAAGTCTCTTGGTGAGTCAAAAGAGTTTGGCTTTGAATAATTATTCCCTGTTCCAGGCCGAATTTAAAAAGATGTTTGATAAGAGACAGGTATCTCTAGAGGTAGATGGAGAACTACTGGAGTTGTGTCAGGGAGGAAAGGAGTTGATTTCTTATATCACTCAATTTAGAACTTTAATTTTAGAGAGTAGATGGCCAGAGGAGAAGAGGGCTTCCTTATTTTATCGGGGCTTAAAAGATGAATTGAAAGATGCTTTGGCTGGTGTTTTGGAACGACCAACTACTTTAGATGCTCTAATTGATTTGGTGGTTCGGTTAGATTTTCGTTTAGCCGAAAGACGTTTAGAGCATAGACGTTATCAGGGGAAAGTTAGGTTTCCAGGAAGAGTTGAGAGATCTAAGGTTGAGGTGGTGAACAGGGAAGTTAAGTCAAAGGGAAATGAGCTGCAGAGTCGGGTGAGAGGTCCGTTGTCAAAGGAAGAGAAGACAAGAAGAAGGGAGAATAATTTGTGCCTATACTGCGGTAGGAGTGGTCATTTCCTTGAAAACTGTCCTTTTACCTCCAAGAAGATCTTCAATTCTTCAGGCAGAGTACAACAAGTTGCTAACACGATACAGACAGCTGTTCCTCATATAACTGTGAACGTATCCTTAATGTTTGAAAAGAAAATCTTAGGTTCTGGGCCAATTATTATTGATTCAGGGGCTACAGGACATTTTATGGACAGAGGATTGGCAAAGAGTTTAGGTGTTCCTTTAGTGGCTAAGAAAGAAGTTGAGCAGGTAAGGGCAGTTGATGGTACATCTCTTTCTTCAGGTCCAATCACTCATAATACAGAGGTACTTGAGATGGAGTTAACTGGAGGTCATAAGGAAACTATCTCTTTTGAATTAATTGATGCTCCAATCTTGAAAATAATCTTGGGTATGCCCTGGCTTACTATGCATAATCCTAGAATTGATTGGAGTGCAAGAATTGTATCCCTAGAATCAACTTTTTGTAAGGAACATTGTTTCTTAGGGAAAAGTCATGGAGAGGAAGAAAGATTTGTGAATTCTGTTTCGTTTTCACTTGCAGAAAGAGGGGCAATAGGTTTTGATGTTGGAGCAGTAGTGGGTGAACTTCCTACTTGTTATCAAGATTTTTGGTATGTATTTGATGAAAAGGAAGCTGGAGAGTTGCCTCCTCATAGACTGTTTGACTGCAGGATAGATTTGGAGCCTGGAGCTATTTTACCTAGCAGTAGGGTTTATGCCCTGACTGAAAAAGAGAATGACTATTTGAAAGAATACTTAAAGGAAAATTTGGCTAAGGGTTTTATTCGGCACTCTCAATCGCCGGCTGCCTCACCATTGTTTTTTGTGCCAAAATCTGACGGTTCCCTCAGAACTTGTATAGATTATAGGGCGGTAAATAGAATGACAGTAAAAAATAGGTATCCGCTCCCTCTCATCTCTGAGATGTTAAATCAAATTCAAGGTGCCACCATTTTTTCTAAATTGGATTTAAGGGGGGCTTATCATCTGGTACGAGTTCAAGAGGGGGATGAGTGGAAGACGGCATTTAAGACCAGATTTGGCCTGTACGAGTACCAAGTGATGCCATTCGGTCTTTGCAATGCCCCAGCGGCTTTTCAATTTTTTATCGATGAGGTTCTTCGGGAATTTCTTGATATTTTTGTTATTGTTTATATTGACGATATTTTGATTTTTTCCCAAAGTTTGGAGAAACACAAAATTCACGTTCGACAGGTCTTGAGAAAATTGAGAGAGAATAATCTTTACGCTAAATTGGAGAAGAGTCAGTTCCATACGAATTCGATGGAATTTTTAGGTTTTGTGATCACTCCTAGTGGTCTGGAAATGAATCCGAAAAAGGTGGAAGCGGTTCGTGATTGGCCTATTCCAACGAAGGTGAAGGAGATCCAGAGTTTTTTGGGATTTGCCAACTTTTACCGAGGATTCATTGAAGGCTTCTCCAGTTTGGTGACTCCAATTACTCGACTTTTGAAGAAAGGAGTTCCTTTTGTTTGGGACGTTAAGGCTAATGAGGCTTTTAAAGTATTGAAGGAGAAATTCATAACTACTCCTATCTTAATTCATCCTGATACTTCCAAGCCATTTTTTGTAGAGGCTGATGCTTCCAATGTGGCAATGGGAGCAGTGTTGTCGCAGAGGCATAATGTTACTGGACAATTGCATCCTGTGGCCTACTTTTCTCAGAGGTTCTCACCAGCGGAAGAAAATTATACCATTTCAGATCGCGAGCTTCTTGCTATCAAAGCAGCATTTGAAGAATGGCGACATTTTTTAAAAGGAGCACGTCACACTGTGACAGTATTAACCGATCACCGAAACTTACTCTTTTTGAAGACAGCAAGAACTCTGACACCTCGACAACTAAGGTGGTCTTTATTTTTTGCAGATTATGATTTTATAGTTACTTTTAAGCCAGGAAATCAAAATAAAAAAGCAGATGCTCTGTCACGACAATTTCCAGAAAGTGAAGTTAAGTCGGTTTGTGAGTCACTTCCTCTGATCGCTCCAGAACGTTTTGTTCTTGCTGGAATTGAGAAAGAAAACGAAATCTTTAAACAAGTACGAGAATCCATATCTGAGAGACAACTTGAACATTGGGTTCGTTTGGATCCAGCTCGCAAGATTAAAGATGGTTTACCTTATCTGGACGACAGACTCTATTTACCATCTATTGAACTTAGAGAAAAGATTTTGAAGGAATGTCACGATTCAGTTCTGGCAGGACATCCAGGATATCGAAAAACACTTGAGTTGGTCCGAAGACATTTTTGGTGGGAGAAAATTCGACAAGATACTCTTAATTTTGTTAAGACCTGTGAAGTTTGTGCTAGATCTAAGAACCTCATCGGAAAGCCTTCTGGGTTATTGGAACCGTTGCCAGTTCCACCGCGGCCTTGGTATTCAGTGTCTTTAGATTTCATCACGGATCTACCACTAGATAAGGGGTGTACATCAGTATTGGTTGTAGTGGATTTACTCACTAAAGAAGCACATTTCATTCCAATGAAGGGAGAGGTTACCGCTGATAGTTTAGCTCACAGTTTCTTACAAGAAGTAGTTAAACTGCATGGAATTCCCAGTCAGGTCATCTCAGACAGAGGGTCTCAATTTATTTCTAAATTTTGGAGAGCTTTCTGTAAGAGATTGGGAGTTGAGGTATGCCTATCATCCGGTTACCATCCCGAAACCAATGGGCAAGTGGAAAGGATAAATCAGGAGTTGGAGAAATATTTGAGATGTTATCTACAGACAGGGGAAGAGTGGGTAGATATGTTGTGGGTGGCAGAATTTGCATATAACAACTGTAGTAAGGATGCCACCTCAATGTCTCCATTTTATTTGGGACGAGGTTTTCATCCTCGTTTTCTTAGTATAGAGATCGATTATGATGCTGAAAACCCGGAAGTGGGAAAGAGACTAGAGATCATGAAAAGAAATTTGGAGAAGGCAAAAGGGGTGTTGGTGGAGAGTAAACAAAAATATAAAAGATTTGCGGACCTTAAAAGAAAGACTAGTCCCCAATATAGGGAGGGAGATTTGGTATGGTTATCAACCAAATTTTTGAGAATTAAGGGAAGAAATAAGTTTTGCCCTCGTTTTGTAGGGCCGTTTGTAGTTGAAAGGGTGATAAATCCAGTGGCTGTTCGCCTTAGATTACCACGACATATGAAAACTCATCCAACTTTTCATGTTAGCTTGTTGAAACCAGTGGTTAAAGGAACTAGATTGACACCTACTCCTTCACCAGTTGTATTTGAGGAAGATGATTCAGAAGAATTTGTAGTTAAGAAAATTCTGGACTCTAGAATAGTGAGAGGAAAGCTACAGTATCTCCTTGATTGGGAGGGTTTTGGTCCTGAAGAACGCACTTGGGAGAAAGCAAGTGATGTACATGCTCCTCATTTGGTTAAAAAATTCCATAAGAAATTTCCATTGAAAAAAGGCCCAGGGTCTGGGCGTTAGAAGGGGGGTACTGTCAGGTACTGTTAGGATACAGTGACATAATCTGAGACATTAGGTCTGGGGAAAATTAGTATAGAAAGGTTTTTGGAAGTTATTATGAGTTTAATTTTAAAACAGCCAATTTTGCCCTTAACATTCATTGCAGTCTATGGAGAATGCCCCAAGCCAAGATGGAGGTCCTCAGTCTAAGTTCTGATTGGCTGGTGATTGTTTATAGGGAAGACAATGAACATTCTAAACTGCCTTTCATCGTCTTTGCCCAGCTGAGAGGTTGCGTATTAAGCTGCTCCTGCTTAACTTGTTCAGGGGTTTCAAGTTTCAAGCGGTCGAGCGGCTTATTTGGAAAAGCAAACCGGAATCTTGCGGAGATTCATTTTTGGCACTGAACAGGAGTAAGAAGATTTCGAGTTATCCAAGAAAAAAGAAAGGTTTCAAAGACTCTTCACAAGATAAGTCCTTTTAAAACTCAAGACTCTTTCTATAATGTCATTGTAGAAGATTTAATCTGATTTTCAAGTTCATATGAAAAATATTTACTAAGAACTACGTTTTCTATCAAGCGCGTGGTTTTTCCGTTAACAGAAGTCTGCGCGTGAGAGACTTCGCTTGAGAATCTAGCGCGAGCTCTTTGGTGTCGCGTGATACTCTTGTGCGTGTGTTTTTTCTACCCGCGGTTGAACTTCAGCACGTGTGCATCTTGTTTTAAGCGCGTGTGGATTTTTCCCGTTATTTCCGACTTTAGCGCGTGTGCGTGTGATCGCATCTTGGACTAAGCGCGTGTGGATTTTTACCCGCGGTTTGTCGTCAGCGCGTGTGCTCGCATATTGGATTAAGCGCGTGTGGATTTTTACCCGCGGTTTGTCGTCAGCGCGTGTGCTCGCATATTGGACTAAGCGCGTGTGGATTTTTACCCGCGGTTTGTCGTCAGCGCGTGTGCTCGCATCTTGGACTAAGGGCGTGTGGATTTTTACCCGCGGTTTGTCGTCAGCGCGTGTATTCGCATCCTGGACTAAGCGCGTGTGGTTTTTTACCCGCGATTGAACTTCAGCGCGTGTGCGTGCTTTCGTTTAATCGCGTATGGATTTTTTCTGTGGTTTCGATTTAGCGCGTGTGGTTTTTTCCTGCGGTTTAATCTACAGCGCTTCAACGATTTTCACTCAGTTTGGATCCCTATGCGAGTTCAAGAGATTTCCACGTGAGATTTTTGACGCAAGTTTCAAGAACTGTTAATTTAAGTAAAAACACTCTAAAAAGAAATGTATAAGAAGAAATATAAATACTTTCCAGAAACACTAGAACTTCCATTTACTTTTAATGAACTTAAGACTTTGTTCAAGCTTCTTGAGTGTAAAGAAGATTACCTGCAAAGTTAATTTCACATTCATGGACCTACTAAGAAGGCTGAATGATCGTTGAGATTCAAGTCAACTAGTAAGGAAGTCTAGTCAGCTTATCACTTCTCTGGGCATATTGTAGAGAAGTTCCAGGTATGGTTTTTACTTTATTTGATAAAGGATATTGATACTTAAGGTTAGTATAGTGCCTCATGAATAACAAGGTGTATTATATGTTTATGTTTTACCACAGGTGAAGAACCAGCTAGTCTTAGCTTCCAGCCTGGTGTTTGTTAATTTGTCCCTTCCCCCTTTCCCCTGGAAGTGAGGTAAACTGAGCAGTTTATAGTATCAGCTCAGAGTGCCACATTTTGGGTGGATTGTCGGGGGCTCAGCAGCTTCTGCAGACACCAGGATCTCAGCCTGACACCTTTACACCAAAAGCACATTTAACACGTAGAATGGGAGCTATGCTAGCTTTCATTGCTAATGGACCAGCCGAAGCATTTTGTAAAGCAGCACCATGAAGTACAGTGCACGCATTCACACAACACTAGTGTGTTGATACTCCAGCAGGAACAAATTTACAAGTAGGACAAGCAGTCTTAAAACATGTATTCACTACTGTCCCTTCAGCTTCCCTCTACCTTCTTCAGGTACTGCTCGCTAGTTTATGCATAGCATGTGAATTTAAGAAGATTCTCAAGTCTCGGAAGACATTACTTGCCAAGTAATTGTCTTTCTGGGGCTTGTATCTGCTTGGAATCACATGCACCTGCCATCTTACCCTCTTGGGAGCAGAAGGACCAGTTTAAAAAAAAATACAACACCCAGTCATGAATCATCAGGTCTGCGGTACTACCAAGGCTGGTATGCTTACTAGTACTAATGAACAAATTCCTCCCCAGTCTGGTAGTAACCTTATATATGCTCTTTTTCCACAGGCCAATAATGATCCATCAAGACTGCGGTTCCATCTGTCATTCTTGGTACATCAAAAATCCGGCCACACTTGATGTTTTCTTCAAATTTTATTTTGCCATTATTTCTGAAGCGCAAGGATGCATTCTTTAGAGGAAATAGCTGTAATGGTCCCCCCTCATCATTGACCCGAGTCAGTAATTTTACAATTCTAGACCACTGGTCTTTACATTCCTTTTTGGCATTCATCACGACTTCTTCCCATTGTCCGGTTAATGCCAGTGTTTTGTACACAACCAATCCATCGGCCCATCCGAAGCACTGTGCCCTTTATTTGCAGTCCTCTCTCCCAGCATATTCATATTTCTTCTTCACTCTTACCCTTGCAGTTCAACATCTTGTTCTCCTCTCTCTTTTGATTCCTACTCCATTAATTCCAGTTTGTTCATATTTGATAATTCGATGCATTGTTTTTGTTTTCTCTTGATGTTGCATCCTGTACATAGTCGTCTTCTCTCTGAGTTGTATTTTTGTTCAGCCATACTGTGGATGCTGTTCTTTCCTGAAATTGTGCTCTGGTTAGGAAAAGTGCAGGGTGTGTCAAACAGTGTGCCTTTTTAATTGATACCTCTGTAGCGATAAATATTTTGGATGTTCCGAAGGCGTAGGGTATCAAGGAACATACATAGCAACTTTCGCCCAATGCACTTCTTCCCACTTATTTCATGTGCTGGTACCATAGGTTATTTTTTAAATGTACTGCCTCATCTAAATATGTGTTTATAGTTTCATGATCCTCTCCACTTTCTCTTTTATGTTGAAACAGGTGCATTGTTATATTATGAAATCTGGCCATTCTGTCGTTGGCAGAGTCAACAGTAGATGTTTCTCTATCATTCATTATGAGATAATCATTTATAGCATTTCTGAAGCCCATTATAATAAGGAGGGAAGCACAAATCATAGTACTGATTGATGTCTCTGTTAGTATCACATGAAAGCCTATCAATTTCCGAGAAGGCAATGGTTCTCTAAACTGTTGAAGCTTCTCCATTGTTTAAATATGCAAATGTGTTACCTCATTTTGTAATCAATTCTATATCAGAAATTGGAGTATTGCTTCGATTATCACTCTCGAAAATGATCCAACTATTCTTGGGGTTCTCCAAAAATGTGACATTGTTTATTCCACTTTGGGTAAATGCTGGATATGTTTCAGGAATGTAAGATGAAAGAATACCTAAGAATGTGTATACCAATATAATAATAGGTATCATAGATGATCAGAAAAAACTCCTCTCACATTGTCTCTTGGGCTTATTCTAGGGAAAGTGTTCTACGATTACGGTGTAATTGATCAGTTCATAAGACAACCCTAATCTAAAAATGTTTCGCGCTCTGTCTGTGTTCTTGGTCATAGATTGCGTTGTCATTCTTTGCCAGTCTTCTCTTGCTTCACTGTGGATAGATGCAGGAGAGGTCAATGCTTCACCTTTATAGGGCTTGATATCGTGCAGATGGATCCACGCCTGTCGGCCCTTGAGCTTCGCGTGGTAGGGCTTTGTTCCTCCACTTCATATGGGTTATTATAACGAAGGGTATTCCAGGTACAAACACATTTTGTTACTAGCACCTGGTCCCCTGTGTACAGCAATGGTGGTTTTAATGAATCTTCCAAACTAATGGGCAAATTGTCCTCTGTTCACTTTTGACCCCGCCTGTTGGTTTTTGATCTGTTGAGAAATAAACAAATACTTTGTCCCGTTTTCAAATAATCATGCATCTCGTTGCCTAATGCGTTCGCTACACTGTGGGTGTCTGCATTTGCCCTTGTTCGGGGATGGGGGAAGGTGAGAGGAGTTCTGATTCGGCGTCCATTCATCAACTCATGGGGCGTTAAATGGTGATCTGAACCAGGCTGTTTGCGTAATGCATGTAATGCAAGGGGTAGGCAATGTCATTTTAAGCTTAGCTATTTTCTCTTTCAGAAGGCCATTTAATTTCTCACATATTCCCTTGGCTCGCAGGGGATAGGCTAAAGCAAACTTAAGCTTGATGCATAAGAGTGAGACTATATTTTCATGGAGTTCATTCACAAAATGCGGTCCATTATCAGATTGCAAAACTTCACACACCCCCCATCTTGGAAATACTTTATATACTAAAACTTTGCGGCACAAGCAGCATCAGGATGTGTGCACGGACCTGCTTCGATCCATCTAGAAAAGGGGCATACTACAACTAACATCTATCAATAACTTTACATGTTTGCAACATATCCACATAATCTATATGCAGAAGTTGGAAGTGGCCATTAGGTTTTGGGATTGCTCCTCTCACCGTTCGCAGGGTGTGCCCTGCCGTAAATTTCTAGCACACAGTAGAGTTTACAATGAACTGTGCCAAATGTTCACTGAGGTTTGGTACGAACCAGTCTTCTGCTATTGTAGCAGCTTGACTCTCTCAAGTCACATGCGCAGGATATTGGAGCTGCTCCAATGCTGCTCTCAACAATGCTAGAGGCATAGCTGTCTTTCCTGTACTGTTCTGGCTCCAAATTGCATCATTGGGGGATAAAGAACACCCCCAGTTTTTCCATATCTTCTTTTCTTCTTGCGATGCTCGTCCTTGTATCTCAATTACCTGTACAATGGACGTCTTATTAAATCCTTCTTTAGCCAACATGCATCGCCATGCCGCTTTCCTTATATCTTTTATCTCTTCTTCAACTATGGTTGAATAATATGCGGCACGTTTGGCCTCTAAGTCTGCTGCTTCATTCCTGCAAGAGATTAAATCTGTTCTTTTTGAATGCGCTGCGTATTTCACGATGGCTATGGTTTCTGGAAAGCTAAAGGCTTCAATGAGCTTGTCTAATAGCCCTGCATACTGCACTGGAGTGCCGTCTGTGCAGAGGAAGCCCTTCCTCTTCCAACGTGACAGGCCTGCATGTACAGTTGACGTCGCGGAGTTTGAATACACCGTCACTTCCTCATCCTCAAAACTTCGTAGTGCATCAATATGCGCTGCTAATTCTGCAGCCTGTGCTGAATAGGCAGCAATCTTTGACTTATCAATACTTCAAATGTACCTCCTCTGGTCAGCTTTACTACTGCTGATCCCGAATGTGTCACCCCCATTTTTTGATCAATTGTAGATGAACCATCAATGAGAACCAACCCCCCCCAACCCCCATTTTAGAACATTCTCTCTAACATGGGGAATATAATTATAACATTCAGTGTATGTAACAGTCATGCACATCATCATCATCTTCCACTGGTTCAGCTATGAACATTGTTCGATTCACTCTGCTACACCCAACAATGTTGATTGCCAGGTTCCAGATAATCATCTTGTACCCCGATGCTCTTTGAGTAGTCACTGTACTTTTGGGTTTTCCCAAGATTTCAAATAATGCATGCTCTACTAATAGTTATGGAACACCCCATAGTGACACTTGAAGCCTTTTCTATGGCAAAGGTAGCAGCTGCCAAAGATTGTTTGCAAGGATAGTGTCCTTTCATAACTGGATCTAAAATCCCACTGTAATAAGCTTATGGTTTATGACCATGTCCTAATGTAGTTTTCTGTGTAAGGACTGCTGTCATGATGTCTCGATTTGAATGGGAAAATAAGTAAAACTCTTCACTGTAATTTGGCATTCCTGATACAGGAGCTGTACTAATCGCGTTTTTTTAAATTAATCAAATCCTTCAGTCGTATCTTCTGTCACACTAACTTAGTTTTAGCCACCTGTGGCTCCTTTGGCACTTTTAAAAGCGGTTGAATATATGTATGCATATGTAGTCAAAGACCCAGGCCCTGCAATAATTGCATAAACCTAAAAATTGCTGCATTTGTCTCAACATTTTTGTGCAGTTCTCATAATGGCTTCTGCTCTTTCAGGTGTCACCTTTCTTCTTCTAACTGTACTATGTATAATACTTCTTGGAATACTGTCATTTGTACCCTTTTTCTGCAAGTATCGTCATAAGTTTGACAGTCTTCTCTGCATTTTTCTTCTGTGTCACTGCACACTAAAATGTCATCCACATATTGAATTATGGCGTTTTCGAGCTGAACATTTCACAAGTCCATCTGAAGGACTCTTATTAAAAATAGAAGAAGACTTGCAGTAACCCTGAGGCAAGCAGGTATATTTCTGGCGAATCGTTCTATAGGAAAAGGAAGTCCAATCCTATCTTCATGTAGGTAAAATACCTAGCTGTTGACGGGATATTACACAATATTGTCGCAGAAGTTAGAACTAAAGGAAACTCTGCTTTGACTATATTATTTAGGGGGCGAAGATCTTGTATACATCTCCATGACCCCCCCCCCCCCCTTTGATTTATTGACCGGGTACACAGCCATGTTGTACAGAGAATCTAATGGTACTAGAACGCCTTGTTTCATTAGGGCGGATATAGTTATGAATATCCCCTCATCTGCTTCTCTGGACATCGGATACTGTTTTGCATGTGACAAAATAGCTCCTGGTTTAGGCTGAATTTTCACTGCTCCCACTCCCTTCAGTAGGCCCACATCATATGGACGTGTAGACCATAGAATATTTGGCACCTTCTCCACATCTTCCTGCAGAAATGGCAGTCACATTTTTACCAACGCCATTCTCGTGTTCTCCACTTTAATCCAATAAGTGAGACTTATAAAGAATACTAACTCATTTGAATAGTCATCCCTAAACAGTTCATCTGTTAAGTCTGTTCATCTATATCCTTAATAGAGGGCTATCCCTGTTCTCCATCCCCTTCCCTCATAGTCTGTCCCATGAAGCATCACCCTTTCTTCTCTTACCACTGCTGCTTCTAATTCCAGAGGAATAACTTGCCCTTCCTCAACTCTTGGAATTTCTGGCCTGAAAAAAAATGGATCAGGGATCATTATTATTGTACCTGCCAATTTAGGTAGCCATGAAAATTAAACAGTGACTCCATACAAAAACACCTCCTCGTCGAAAGGGACTTCCCTTAAGGCTTTCTTTCCTATGAAGGCTAATATAAATGTCCTCACATTCATATAATTTATACCCAGGGTTGAACACACTATGCCTTTGTCAGTAAAAGATATCATTTTAAGCTTTGTCATTAAATCACGACCTAGTATATTCACCAGTGTCTGTCTAGAGTATAACAACGGCATAGACATGTTGTGTTCCCCTATAGAAAAGGTTAATTCGTCTGTAAATGGAACTAAATGTGTTGCCCCAGAAAATCCCTGAGCATTCATGGCAATGCATGTGTAACGCTCACCTGATTCCCACGGAGGCGCTGATCTTGGCAGGAAGGTGTCTGTGACTCGAAAGGTGATGTGCAGAACCCGATGGGCTTCTGGGGTCGAACCTCTTCGCACTGTGTGTCGAACTCGTAGGGTGAGGTTTCTGCAGGTGAAAGAATATAGGGGTTAATGGTCTGGGTTGTTCAATGTCCCTCTTCCTCTCTCTCCCTCTCCGTAGAGCCCCCAGGTCAACGTGCTAACCTTAGATAGGTGAATGCTGGGCTCTCCATCTGCGTCTGGTGCAGGGCGCTGTTGCCAGTTCCTTCACTGGTGAAATATAGGCCTCTTGGACTCAGAAGACCGTTACCGTCGTTAACTGCACGAGCGGTGAGTTTCCAGACACCTTCTTAGTCTTTATAGTCTTTAGGTGCAAGGCACGTTAACATTGAACAGGACTTCGTATACTGCTTTTCTCCCTTTTGTCTTGCAGGACTCTTGAGGAAGATGGAGTGAAGCGCCTGGAAATGCGTGAGTAAATGCAAGCGCTCTAACTGTCTTTTCCCTTGCAGCGTAGTTCGTGCTGAAGAGACACCGGAGTATTGCAGGCGTTCTATTGCGAAGAGTGCGATGGGCGTAAGTAAATACCTGTCTAATGTCTCTTCTTTTGTCTTTCAGAAGTTGCTTTGCAGCGCCGGAGTCCGCGGAATGTCCGTAAGTAGATACAATGTTTTTATCTCCGCAGGCGGCGATGCAGTGTGAAGAACTCCAGAATTCGTGGAGTGCCGGTAAGTAGTGACAATGCTTTTGTCTTCGCAGGCGGAGGTGCAGCGTGCCGAAAATGACCGCAGCCGATGGATCAGGTGAGTAGCACTGCGAGTTAAGGCTGCCTTGCTAACCTGCTGTTTCTTGTCTCTGCAGGTGCTGCTGTCGACTGGATGCAGGAATGGTGAGTATGCTTCTTGCAGATTCAGGATGCCGGAATGGTGAGTATGATTCTTGCAGATTCAGGATGCCGGAATGGTGAGTATGATTCTTGCAGATTCAGGATCGTAAGAAGAAAGGCTGGAACAGACTCGGTGAGCGTTCTGCTGCAGATGCAGAATAACGCGAAGCACGTTTCGTCTATCGGGTGTGGTTTAAATAGCCTTGGAGTGATGAGGCGTCTTCCTCCACGGCCCCGCCTAGGTAAGAAAAGAGTTCCAGTTCCAGAAGCTTTCCAGTGCTGAATCCAGGGAGTGGAGCTTGCCCCACCCAGGTAAGAAAGTAGTTCCTGTTCACAGAGGACTTCTAAGTGGCTGGTAAGTAAGCAGCATGGTCTGCTGCAGGTAAGTCCACCCAAGCATCTGCACACATATTATGAGCCCGGCGCTTCCAGTGCCGGGACCGATGATTCTGATGAGCCTGGTGCCACCGGCGCCAGGACAAGGTCCAAAAGGTCCCCGTGGGGACCGGCTGGTGCCTAGGATTAGGGTTAGGGGCCTGCTTCCAAGGACGTTGGGTTGGTCCTGGCTCCTTGGAAGCAGTGATCATGACAGTACCCCCCCTCAAGGCCCCTCCTAAGCGTGTCTTCTCCGGGGGTTTTGGCTTGTCGAGATGATTCAGATGGAATCTCTTGACCAGACGAGGTGCGTGGACATATTCTGAGGGTTCCCAAGACCTTTCCTGGGGGCCGTATCCTTTCCAATCAACCAGATAATATAACTTAGATTTGGAGTCTAGAATGTTCTTTACTTCGAATTCGAGTTCTCCGTCTACCAAAACAGGTTCTGGGAGTTCAGTCAATCGGGTTTCTGGTTGTACTGGTTTTAATAAGGAGACATGGAATACTGGATGTATTTTCATATGTGCAGGTAATTCCAATTTGACCGCCACCGGATTAACTATGGTAGAGATGGGGTAAGGTCCAAGGTATCTCGGGTTGAAGGTGCGGGGTCCTTTTAGAGGCAGGTGCTTAGTGGATAACCAGACCTGATCTCCTACTGCGTAGTGAGGGGCCTCTTTACGGTGGCGATCTGCTCCCTTTTTGACTTGAGTTTTAGCTCTTTGCAGATGGGCAGTGGCTTCTTTAAAAGCACGGGTAATCTCAGAGTGCAAATGATCCACAGCAGGTGTTTCGAATTCTTGGGGAGGATCCAGATTAGAGGTTCTAGGATGATGTCCGTATAATAGGAAGAAGGGAGTCTTCCCGGTTCCAGAATGAGTCGAATTGTTGTAAGCGTATTCAGCGATCCAAAGAATATCCTTCCAAGGGTTTTCAGTTTGTTGGAGCATGCAACGCAGATATTGCTCTAGAGTCTGATTTGTCCTTTCGGTTTGTCCGTCAGATTGGGGATGGTGACTGGTTGAAAGTCTTACATCAATTTGGGCTAGACGACAGCAACTTCGCCAAAAGTGGGAGATGAATTGACTTCCCCTATCGGAGATTAAAACCGAGGGAAAACCGTGTAACCGAACGATGTTTTCTAAGAATTCTCGGGCCAATACCGAAGCCGAAGGTAGGCCCTTCAGGGGAATGAAGTGAGCCATCTTGGAGAATAGATCCACGACTACTAAAATGGTATTATACCCTGAGCATGGAGGTAAGTCCGTGATGAAATCCATGGACAGGGTATGCCATGGACAGGGAGGAATATCCAGAGGGTGTAAAAGGCCAGCTGGTTTCTCCTTCTGACTTTTATTCTGGGCACACACACCGCAGGAGATTACAAAGTCTCTAATATCCTTCTTCCATGATGGCCACCAGAAATGTCTCTTGATCTTTTCCATGGTTTTGGTAATGCCAGGGTGACCCTCCATTAGAGAGTCGTGATAACCGGAGATTACTTGTTTTTGTATTTTCTCACAGGGCAAGTACAATCGCCCTTGGAAATATGGTAGGTCTTGATCCACTGAGAATTCTTTTCCCTTTAATTGCCAGTCCTGCAAATCGGCCGGAGTTAGGAGTGCCTTGACTGTAGTCTTGATGTCTTCAAAGGATTGAGCGCTGACCAACCCCAAAATCCTTTGTTCTGGGATTATGGGTATTGGTTCTGGATTGGTCAAATGTTCATCTACTCCCATCCGAGAGAGGGCATCTGCTTTTCCGTTTTTACTGCCGGGTCGATAAGTAATTATAAAGTCAAACTCAGCCAGAAATAGAGCCCAGCGAAGCTGTCTGGAAGACTGAGCTTTGGCCGTCTTTAGATATTGTAGATTGCGGTGATCAGTCATTACGGTGACTGTGTGTCTGGCTCCCAAAAGATAATGCCGCCAGGCTTTAAAGGCCGATCTGATACCTAAAAGTTCCTTGTCTGTAATTGAATAGTTGATCTCGGAAGCCGAGAATTTGCGGGACCAAAAGGCTACTGGATGTAATTGGTGTGTGACCGGATCTCTTTGTGTTAACACTGCCCCCATAGCAAGACTAGAAGCATCCGTTTCCACGATGTAGGGGAGTTCTGGGCGAGGATGTTTTAGAACAGGTGCAGAAATGAATTTAGCTTTTAAGTCCTGAAAAGCTTGTTCTGCTTCAGTAGACCATTCAAAACGTTTGTTCTTTTTTAACAGAGCGGTGATGGGCTGGACTATCCGAGAGAATTCAGGAATGAATCTGCGGTAAAAGTTAGCGAAGCCTAACATGCTTTGAACCCCTTTTACCGAGGTTGGTGATGGCCACTTTATGATTGCATCGACCTTCTTTGAATCCATATGAACCCCATTAGGTGACAATATGAATCCCAGGAACTCAACTTCAGTTACGTTGAAAACACATTTTTCAAGCTTGGCAAAAAGGTTAAGGTTATGTTGACGCAGTCTCTCGAGAACCTTTTTAACGTGTCTCTGATGTTCCTCTTCAGATGATGAATAGACAAGGATGTCATCAATGTAGACAACAACACACACATCTATGAGTTCTCTAAGGACATCGTTCATAAAATACTGGAAAGCGGCAGGAGCGTTACAAAGTCCAAAGGGCATCACTTGATATTCGAACAGCCCATACTTGGTGCGAAAGGCCGTCTTCCACTCATCGCCTTCTTTTATTCGTACCAAGTGGTAGGCTCCTCTGAGATCCAACTTTGTATATATGCATGTTTCTTTGACTTGGTCCAGGAGTTCAGGGATCAAAGGTAACGGGTATCTGTTTTTAACGGTGATTTGATTCAGGGTGCGGTAATCTATACAAGTTCTAAGGTCTCCTTCCTTTTTCGGAACGAAGAACAAAGCCGAGGAAGCTGGAGATTTAGAAGGACGGATAAACCCATTAGCTAGGTATTGGTCCAGATATTGCCTGAGGTGAAGATTCTCTGGCTCGGTGAGGGCATAAATCCTACTGCAAGGAGGAGGAGTTCCGGGTATCAGGTCTATTTGACAGTCGTAAAACCTATGAGGAGGCAGGGTGTTAGCTTGATCCTTCCGAAAGACATCTTGGAATTCTTGGTAGTCGGGAGGTAATGTGGGAACCTCCGAAGAGATTGCCACCACTGAAACTTCAGGCCGAGGATAACAAGTGGTAAAACATTCTGGAAACTGAACCGTCTTTGCTCGCCAGTTGATCTGAGGATTGTGCTTCTCTAACCAAGGGATTCCCAGAATGATCTGGAACTGAGGGGCCTTGATCACATCGAACACGATTTTCTCCCGGTGTCCATCTTGGCTCCCTAGCGTCACTTCTTGGGTGGCGTGCGTTACTGGTCCGGAGGCTATCTCCGTGCCATCCACTGTAGTAATGACGTCTTTTACTGCCTTAGGGACAAGGGGTAGATTCATCCTTGATGCCATTTCACAGTCCACATAATTGCCGATTGCTCCGCTGTCGATGTAAGCTTCAATTGCATGCAAACGATCCGGACGTGCAGGACTAATGAGGACCATGGGCACCACGAAATGCGAGGTCGCGGGACAGATCTTAACGCTCGGCAAGAGGACCTCTACACTTGCCGGGCTAGGTCGTTTCCCTGCTCAGAACTTGAGGTACTGGAATCTGCGGCTCCTACAGCCTTCTTAGCTGGTTTCACTGGACAGTCTCGAAGAAAGTGCCCTGAGTTCCCGCAATAGAGGCATAATTGCAGCTGTCTTCTTCTTTCCCGCTCCTTTTGGGTTAAAGGACCTTTCATCCCCCCTATTTGCATGGGTTCCACAGTGTCAGCTCCCTTAGTAGAAGTCTGTGGTTTAGAAAACACTCGGGTATCAAATTTAGAACGATCACCCTTCCTGTTCTGTAATCTGTGGTCCAGTTGGACGACTAAGTCAATATAGTCTGAACATTCTTGTGGAGGGTTCACAACTTGAGCTAACACATCCTTGAGCTCTCCACGCAGGCCTCTGTAGAAAAGTGTTATTCTCTTATCCTCGGGCCATTGAGTTTCCACTATGAGTCTGTTGAATGAGGCTATATAGGTCAAGAGGTCTTGATTACCCTGTCGTAATGAAAGAAGTTCATTGTCCAAGGCCTGCCCTTGTGCATGTCTTGCAAACAGTTTCTCCATGCTGGACTGGAAGGCCTGGAAATCATGTAAAACCGGATCATCCTGGGTGACTAAAGGGATCGACCAATCTGCGGCGCTGCCACTGAGATAAGAAAGCACGAAAGCCACTTTGGTCTGGTCTGTTGGGAATGCAGCTGGTCGACATAAGAAATGTAAGCGGCACTGGTTGAGGAACACTGCAAATTTCTTTGGGTCACCAGAAAAACGTTCGGGCGGAGCCAAGGGCACATTACCAGGTAGATTGATTTGCACTGGATTTACAGATGATGCAGAGGGATAGCTTCCTCCTGGAGCTGGCAGAGGTGTCTGTCCTGCCTGCGTTTGTAGCAATTGCCTAGCGAGGTCCTCTGTTCGCTCCTTGGAAACTATCAGTTCTCTTCTTAGAGAGCTTGTTTCCTGACGAGCTGCATGTACTTCTGCTCTTAATTCCCCGAGCAACTGGGCTAAGTGATCAGTGTCTGAGGTTTCCATTGCGCCTGGGTAGGAGTTTTGCGGTGGGCTTCGCGTTCTGTAACGCTCACCTGATTCCCACGGAGGCGCTGATCTTGGCAGGAAGGTGTCTGTGACTCGAAAGGTGATGTGCAGAACCCGATGGGCTTCTGGGGTCGAACCTCTTCGCACTGTGTGTCGAACTCGTAGGGTGAGGTTTCTGCAGGTGAAAGAATATAGGGGTTAATGGTCTGGGTTGTTCAATGTCCCTCTTCCTCTCTCTCCCTCTCCGTAGAGCCCCCAGGTCAACGTGCTAACCTTAGATAGGTGAATGCTGGGCTCTCCATCTGCGTCTGGTGCAGGGCGCTGTTGCCAGTTCCTTCACTGGTGAAACATAGGCCTCTTGGACTCAGAAGACCGTTACCGTCGTTAACTGCACGAGCGGTGAGTTTCCAGACACCTTCTTAGTCTTTATAGTCTTTAGGTGCAAGGCACGTTAACATTGAACAGGACTTCGTATACTGCTTTTCTCCCTTTTGTCTTGCAGGACTCTTGAGGAAGATGGAGTGAAGCGCCTGGAAATGCGTGAGTAAATGCAAGCGCTCTAACTGTCTTTTCCCTTGCAGCGTAGTTCGTGCTGAAGAGACACCGGAGTATTGCAGGCGTTCTATTGCGAAGAGTGCGATGGGCGTAAGTAAATACCTGTCTAATGTCTCTTCTTTTGGCTTTCAGAAGTTGCTTTGCAGCGCCGGAGTCCGCGGAATGTCCTTAAGTAGATACAATGCTTTTATCTCCGCAGGCGGCGATGCAGTGTGAAGAACTCCAGAATTCGTGGAGTGCCGGTAAGTAGTGACAATGCTTTTGTCTTCACAGGCGGAGGTGCAGCGTGCCGAAAATGACCGCAGCCGATGGATCAGGTGAGTAGCACTGCGAGTTAAGGCTGCCTTGCTAACCTGCTGTTTCTTGTCTCTGCAGGTGCTGCTGTCGACTGGATGCAGGAATGGTGAGTATGCTTCTTGCAGATTCAGGATGCCGGAATGGTGAGTATGATTCTTGCAGATTCAGGATGCCGGAATGGTGAGTATGATTCTTGCAGATTCAGGATCGTAAGAAGAAAGGCTGGAACAGACTCGGTGAGCGTTCTGCTGCAGATGCAGAATAACGCGAAGCACGTTTCGTCTATCGGGTGTGGTTTAAATAGCCTTGGAGTGATGAGGCGTCCTCCTCCACGGCCCCGCCTAGGTAAGAAAAGAGTTCCAGAAGCTTTCCAGTGCTGAATCCAGGGAGTGGAGCTTGCCCCACCCAGGTAAGAAAGTAGTTCCTGTTCACAGAGGACTTCTAAGTGGCTGGTAAGTAAGCAGCATGGTCTGCTGCAGGTAAGTCCACCCAAGCATCTGCACACATATTATGAGCCCGGCGCTTCCAGTGCCGGGACCGATGATTCTGATGAGCCTGGTGCCACGACAAGGTCCAAAAGGTCCCTGTGGGGACCGGCTGGTGCCTAGGATTAGGATTAGGGTTAGGGGCCTGCTTCCAAGGACGTTGGGTTGGTCCTGGCTCCTTGGAAGCAGTGATCATGACAGCATGACATTGGATATTTTCCCTCACGGATACAGGAACGAGTCGCTCCAGTATCTATAAGAAATGAGAATGTCTTGCCTCCTATTGTTACCTTGACCCTTGGTTCCTCTTGGGGGTCTGGTGTAACAGATAGTACGGAACACATCAGGTCGTCCTATGGGCTATGCTTTTGTGGATATAGATTCATCCCTATGCCTGTAAAAGGATTCCCTCCCACCACAGTCACACTCCCCATTTTGGGTTTTGCTGTTTGTGTAGCTCCTGTGTCCATTTGCCATTGTGATGCGCCTGTCTGTTGCATTGGGGTGTATTGTATTTTCTGAATGGGTGCCTGTTGCATTTGCATAGTTGTTTGCTGTTGTTGCCCCTGTAATGACTGTGTCTGCATTGGTGTTTGTTGGAATTGCTGGGGTTGTGACAATTGTGTTTGTATTGGCACTTGCTGAAACTGTTGTGGTTGTGGCGCATATGCCTGTTTTTGCGTGTAATCTTGGGCATAATATCCTTGTGAGTATGTATTATATTTTGGCTTGTATTCTGTCCCCCCCTCTTGGAGATTGCCAATTCTATTGTTGCATGCCTCCTCTACTTCTACATGCTCTAGTCACATGTCCTATTTTTCCACAATTCTAACATTTTAAGGGCTGTCTGCCATTAGATCCCTTCCTTGAGGGTTTTGAAATCCTCCTTGTCCTCATCCTCGAGGCCCATTCCCTCTGCCTCTTGGCATTTCATTAGACCCACTCTGATCTTGGGCAGCATTGGCTATATTATTTTGCTGTGGGAACTGTATCACTTGCTGTGCTTCCCTCATTACTTGTCAACACTGCTCCCTCTATGGTGAACTTTTATAATTTCTTCTGCACCAACCTTTCCTCTTCTTGCTTTCTAACCTCGGCTTTCTTCTTATCTTTTTCTTTTAGCATTCTGCAATAATGCATAATTGCCAATTGTATCTCCGGCCATGGTTTTCTGGCCATTCCCACCTGTTTCTTTAACTGCATCTGTACTGGTTCTGGCAGTCCCTGACATATGTGATAAAATAACGCTACTGTTTTATCCCACGGTTCATGCGTCTCCGAACTCCATCTATCCTGAATAAAAGCAATGGGGTCTGCATCCTCCTGCATTTTCCTAGTTATTATCACCCCAAAAGCTGATGTATCTGGATATTATACTCTGAGTGCTCGCCATATGTCTACTCTAAAATTATTGAATTGCACTCAATCACCCCCTTCCTTTCTCTAATAGTGGGAACTGTGAAAACCCTCATCCTTGATCATACCTACCCACACCTTGTTCTCCAGGCAGCATTATCATCGCCTGCTTGTTTTTTTTCCCTGGCAATGCCCTCAATCTGCTCACATAGGGCAGAGACGCATCCCATGTACTGTGTGATCGTACGTGTGAATGTTCAGTGTATGGTATTGGTTCTGGTTTACTACTTATAGGGTCTTCTAGATCTAACCATTTTACCCCTTTATGCTTGATTCTCTTTAAAATCCATATGTGCCTTCTTCTCGCGTCTTCTTATTTTGTTTCCTTTCCTCGTCTGACATTATTATGCCCCAACTCGTAAAGCTAGTGTCCTCTTCCACGTCATCACGATGTAACCTATTTAAAGATAATGTTCTGTGATCATTTGGTCTAACGTTATCCATGCTTCCACCTATTTCTCTAAAGGAGACCCCTTGTTCACCTTCTTGGGTTCTATATCCTTCCTTATCCCTCTTTTGTCTTTATAATTTCTCAATCCTTGCCCCTATAGTCACAGTGTCTTCCTCTCTCCATGTTGGTATGTCTAATAATCCTTGCAACTCTCCACAGGACGGTTTTGACCCTCTCTCTTCTTTGGTTTGCTCTTGCGTTTCTATGGGTATCATGCTTCTATGGCATAAATATTAAATCTCATCTTTAAATCCCCTACTTCTGTTCATTTCTTCCTATCTTCTCCTTATTTTCCTTAATACCTCTTCCTCTCGCCGTCTTTGTAACATAAGTGCTTTCAATCTTTGGGCTGCTATTTCTTCTCGTTTCTCTTCTTCTAGCCTCTCCTTCTCCCTTTTTGCCTCATGCTTTCTTCTTTCTTCCTTCGTTTACATTCCTTGTCCCTTACTTGTTTGTATAGGCTCTCTTCTTCCTTCTCTTTCACTTTCTTATCTTGCTCCTCACTTTCATCTTCCTCGAACTCCATCAACACCTTTATCTCCCAGTTTGAGCAATATTTGTCCTCCCATTCTTTTGTTCTGTACTATTGTCATACCTTTAGCTATATCCTTTATTCCTTTTTGTTCCTCTGCATCTTCCTCTTTTTCTATCTGTTAATTCTGTTTATTCCTTTTCTCATCACTCTATATACTCTCATTGCGTGTCTGTATATATTTGCGTTCTCTGCGTTTACTCTCTTCCTCAGTCTCTTCACTAATAAAAGGCAAGGGATTTGTATTATGGATTAACATACCCATCCTTCAGTTCCTTTAGAGGGTAAAATCCCTTCTCTTTATCCTCTACCTCTTGTTTCTCGGGAGTTAAAAGAGGAGCTGAAGGCGTTACATCGTCCCCTTAATGCTGACTAAGCATCATTCTTTCTCATTCTGGTACATTTTACAGAGCTCCAATAGTGCTAGTCCTTTCTCTTGCTTCTTTCCCTTATGTGTGGCATGTAAATGTGTTGCCAGATTATGTAATATCGTATTTGACAATGAACTTCCTAGAGGACAGGGCATAAATGTCTTGGTGGTCGTGCCTTTTATCCATTCGGAATGATGCTGTCTAATTTTAGCTGTATATCTTGGTAATGTTCTGCATAAAGGTGTGAGGTGTTTCTTCCATGATGGCAAGTCAATTCAGACTGCCAATACTTACCCAATGTTTCCCTTTTCCTTCCAAATGTATTAAATATATTGTTTTAATATTTCTGAGCAGGCACCATCAATCGCTGCTCGTATTCCAGATAATCAAAATATTTTCCCTGTCTTTGTGTTGTTTTTCAAACCTATTGACACTTTTTTTATTCCTTCCTTTTGTTTTCCGTTAATTATTTTCATATCGTTGTTTGTTTTTTTAGTATCTTTAAACTGTCTTCTTTATTTATTTGTTGGTTTCATCTGTTTCAAGCTATTAGATTGACGACAATCCTTTGTCTAAAAAAATGTAGGAAGAAATCTTTATTTATGCTATCATTTCTTATTTGTCATTTGTTTTAAACACATTATCCTATATACAAACATATTATACCCCTTACATATGTGCACTTTAAAAAAAAAAAATATATATATAATAAAGTTATTTTGTTATTTTGTATGGGCCTGAACTTCTGCCCAACATCATGTTTCAATTATGTGCAAACCCGGATAGACTTCGACCATTTTGTGAGAAAGTTACATCTAAGAAAGTTCTTCGCTACCACTGAATTCACGGAAAATTACAGCACCAGAAGGAAGAACTGATATAACCATTGCCGAAATAGGGGTGCTTGCCGACTTGGTAGAGTTACAAAAAGGCTTAGAGGTAAACGCCGACCAAGAACTACAATCAATAAATCTTGAAGAACTAGATATAAGGACGGATTGGTCAGTGAAAACTAAATTAAAACAAAAATTGAAATTCAGTCCCATGGTAAACATGGCCAACAACATAGAGGCGTTCCAAACCTTGGTAATTGAAGACCTCAAGAAACTCAGAAGACAAAGAGGACATAAAGTGACAAACAATCTCACAATGAAGGACAGAAAGGCCCTTCAAGAACTACGTGACCTGACCAACTGTGTAATTTAGCCCTCGGACAAAGGACGTAATATTGTCCTAATGACTCGTGAAAATTATATCAAAGAGGCATACAAACAGTTAAATGATAAAAAATGCTATGAAATAATTTTAAAAAACCCACAAAAGAACTAGAATGGAAGGTTAAGAATGTTGTAGCTGGTTGGGAACAAAAGGGCATTCTAACCAAAGAAAATTGTAAATTCTTACAAACAACAAACTCCATCACACCCACAATATACTTTCTCCCCAAGATACATAAGAACTTCAAAAAACTACCGGGGAGACCTATTGTATCATTGGTAGGGTCAGTTTTTTCCAAATTTATAGATGAAATACTGTTTCCATTTGTCTCCTCATTGCCTTCCTATCTCAAAGACACAAAGGACTTCCTATCCCATGTAAAGGACATTCCCTGGGAATCAAACTACATGATGGCCACAATGGATGTTGTGTCGTTCTATACGTCGATAGGTCATGACCATGGAAAGAAAGCATGTGAGAGATATTTAAACACAAGGTCTCTCAACTACTATGAACATACACATATGATCTTAGAGATGATCGATCTTTACTTGAACAACAATGTGTTTGTCTTTAATGAAGAATACTTTAGGCAAGTACAGGGGACTGCCATGGGCACGACATTCGCCCTGTCTTACGTGAATTTAACCATGGGTGCCTGGGAAGCTACAGAGGTATGGACGTAACAAAACCACGAACAAATGGAGAACGTCATCATCTGGCTCAGATACATAGATGATTTATTTATAATTTGGAAAGGAACTGAAAAGGTTAGGTGGAATTTGTGAAATTATTAAATCAAAATGAGAATAACCTCAGGTTCACTGATACCCATAGCTATTCCTTTATAACTTTCTTGGGTTTGAATCTACGACTAGTGGATCAATCACTGATGTGTGAAATACACAGAAAACCAACGGGTTCAAACACGCCACTACACGTAAAAAGTGGACATCCTAAGAGCTTAATTTGGAGCGTACCTATGAGCGTTCATAAGGATAAGACGAAATAGCTCCACTCTGGACACATATGATGACGAGAGTAAAATAACAGCCAGAGGATTCATAAGACAATGCTATCCAAAAAAAGTTATAGAAAGATCGTATCTCAGAGCCAGAGGTCAGGACAGACAAGTTCTCTTAGCGGAAAAACAAACAATGAGTAAAACAGAGAATGAACCAATACGTCTCATACTAACCTTTGATAGTCAAACGGAAGAGGTGAAACGGGTACTACAAAGGCACTGGAAAGTACTAACTATAGACAAGGACATTGGAAGATTATTGAAAAAGAACCCTGATATCAGTTTTAAAAGAAATACCTCTATAAAGACATGCTGGTCCATAGTTTCATGCAAAAAGAAGTTGGAGATGCTAATACCTGGCTGATGAGTAAGGGCTTTTATAAGTGCACTAGGTGCAATATCTGTAAGCTTACAAAGAACTGTGCCACGTTTGAGCATCCAATAACAGGAGTGACTGTGTGTATAGATAAGAAAATCACATGCGAGACAGAGTATGTAGTATACATACTGTCATGTGCATGCAAAAAGTGGTACGTCGGAAGTACTAAATGCAAACTAAAAACAAGGGTGCAACAACATGTCAGAGCTATCCTAAACAAAGATGCAAATTACCCAATGGCAAAACATTTTACTGGGTATCATGAAAACTACATGGAAAGTTTTGCCTTCTTTGGAATTCACGCCATAGAGAGCGGTCCAAGAGGGGGTGATAGAGAAAGAAAGCTTCGACAACAAGAGACTTGCTGCATCCTTGACTTTGAAACTAAACAGCCTAATGGACACAATATAGACGAAAAACTATATACTTTTTTAGGATATTAGCAGAGAATTGAATAAGGATCCCAGCTTCATAATAATTACTGAAAGTATGTTTTTTTTACAATTGTTTTTTAACGATTGTGATTTTATGATTGTTGCCTGTTTTTAATTGAGTGTTGAAAACTTTTTTACACACGGGTTGTTTGTGAATATTAGGTGTCACAGGTGTGGGTATGTTTTAAGTACCTTTAAAGTGACACTTCCGAAGGCATTTGACTAGTAAGATGAGCTTGACATATTTATTGTGATCTGATTGTAAAATTACAGGTTATTCTCTGGAGAGACCAGTACCGTATTAATTATTTGAAGTTGCAAGTACTATGCACTTTAGGTAGTTTGGAGGATGGTTAGCACCTTAGCACTTTGCACTTTAAAAGTTGCAAGCACTGTGCACTTTATGGTTAATGTTCATTGATGAATGTTACTGCACAGTGCACTTTATGCATTGAGATAAGGCAATTTGCACTTTATATAGATGGTATCTGGAGAACCAACCAAAGGATTATGGGACTGCCCAATATTGGTCACATTTATTTTAAATGGGACAAGGAATAATGAATTGAACTAAGAAATGTGCGCAGCGGATGTATACAAAAATTATATGAAAAAAACCAGCTGATGTATGACAACATTTGATATGATGACAGTCCGTCACGATTGTTTAATCAGGGACTATACAAAGACTGCTTAGTAATATATTGTAGGTACTAAGCCTGTTGTAAGATGGCCGCCAGCGTTGCAGGACACATTAGTCCTTTCTTCATGTCTATTCCCATGTCCCCTTTCCATGTCCACAGTCATGCCTTCATGTATTTTAAACACGGTGGTGGTAGTGATTTGGTGTTGTGAGCAAGCGGCAACTGTTTGGGTGAGCCGGGATGAAAGGCGGCCGTATGCTATGGAGCCATGATGTTAACCAATAAAGAAGATATGCAAGATATACTGGTGTCCTCAATTGAGTGAATATTGCTGGAAGGAGAGTGCTCCTCAATGACTGGCGATCAGTCAGCCCTTGGGAAAATATATTCCCCTTACGTATGTCTTCCTTTATTGGCTGAGTAAATGTAACTCCTATTTTTATTACTCGCTCTGGGAGTTTGGCACGCACTCTTCTAACTGGCTCTACCTTTAGAAATCCTTAATGCTCCGATATGGAACTACAGCCCTTTCCGTCTCTCTTGAGCCTGTGAATTCAACGTATTCTTATCACTCTTCCTTTTATAATCTCAAAAATACAGTTGCCCTTTATATATACACACAACACAATTACAGTCCCTCACCTCTGTTTTTACCAGCTGTAATGGTCTACTTACATCCGTGGCTCAGCTCCAGTCCCTCAGCATCGACTCTCTCTCAATCGAACAGTACGTCTTTCGTCCGCGGGGCACCTGAGGGGACCGCACAGGAATTTTGTCAAAAGGGGGACCTGCTGACCATATGTTGATCACGTGATTCTTTGCGTACCGCTCTCTGAAGGAAACTCTGCAACTGTCTAGCTTGTGCCGGGACTGTCGACCGTCCGGGAGTCTGGTCTGGGCACTAGGTTGATTAGACCTGAAACATCCGTACTGCTATCAAATGTGTTCTAGCATCTTGCAACATCTTTGTGCTAGATGGAATTACCACTAAAATGTCTCAGACCAAATAAACCGACAGACTCAAAAAAGATGGTAAAATACTTCCTTTATCTCAAAGAAGGAAAGCAGGGTGCATCACAGACCCGCCTCCAGCAGCCGGGCCAGGCCCCCCCAAGACCACCCCCACCGCCCCTAGAAAGGAGGCCATGACAGTGGTGTTAATCACCACTGAAACCCAAGGGAGTGGGGGTGGATTTCACTCTAAACATGCAGCAGCAACCTCGGGGACGACATTCTGAGAGTCTGAACTGCAGGATGCCTGGCCAGGATGTGTTTGCTTGTCCTAGACGATGATTTATGCCCCACAACCATAAAAGCACAAATGATCAGGGAGATGGAGGGCCATTCACATCTCTAACTGAGGTAGCACGCTTTTTCAGGCAGGCTTCCTACTACTTATTTTGCAAACCTAAAATCAAATTTATTTTTTTTGTAATTTAAAGTATAGTTATCTTTTGTGGGAATGTAGCATCTTTTCACATCATGCTTAATAAAATGGTTAACTATATCAAACAATAAATGACAGGTGATGTTGCTTGAACAGTTGTCTGCAGAAGGTGCATCATCTGACTGCGGGCCCTTAAAAATTACATTCAAAGTATATAATATGCTGCATTAACTACTTACGTATAAGTGAAAAGATAAGGTTGGTAGTCCCAAAAATGTAATTCAGGAGTGGAGAGTAGTAAAATCAAATATTGATGGATGCAAGGCTTTGAATTCAACATTACCACTACCCTTGCTCTGCGCAACATTCCATAATTCTGTAGTATGTCTGTGCCATTAAAGAAGGGGGCAAGCCGTTAGCAAATGACTCTTGGTGCTGCTACCAAAAGGTACAGTTACGTCTCAATTGCTAGGCCATGTCCCTTCTACACTGGAACACAAGCAACCACATGCATGATTAGGCCTGGTCGTCTAGCAGTTTGGGAAGGGTTTCTCACATTAGTGACATGGCCAAGGCTGATTTGCAAACAATGGTATGGATGGCTGGCCAGAGCAATGCCAGTGGTTAAATCAATTGAGAGACTTTTGCCTATTAGGTGCAAGCCAGCACTCATGCAGTGCAACACAGATAGGATGGAAATAAAATGTGAGGAGAAACGCACATCCTATGGGTGAGTTTGGTCATTTACCTACCCAGTGACTAGCCAGGTCTATGTTAATGCCTATGGCATTAACACCAACTACCTGCCCCTCGCCACCAAAATGCAACCTTTCCGGAACTCTGAGCAAGCTCCATCACAAAGTAACACATAACGTGTTTCTGTATAGGGCCGCCCATTGTTGTAGCTAAACATTCTTTTGAGTGTTTAATTACTTAATTGCCTCTGTAAATGAGCTACTGGTGTAATAAAAATCTCTTAATGTGTGTCTTCACCCAATTGATTTTATAAGCAATATCTTTGTCAATGCCCCTGTTCCATGCACTGAAGTCCTGTCTCAAACAAGTGATCGCAAAGCCATTCTATGCCCAGGTACTCAACGTTTTCCATCGTTCCCATCTTATGACCAGGTGGTACCTGTGATGATTCACAGGTTCTCATTACTGCTCCCCAGGGGGGAGCCCTTCCCTATGAAGCTAGGGAGGTGAGGCCACTACCCAATAGTCCCCCTAGGGGTGGTAAAAAGTGGGAGGACCTCATATGGCAAGACTCTTCTCATGGGGATAAGGACTCCCGTCCCTTAAAAGACCTCCCTCGACCCTTGTTCCCCAGAGCCATGGCCCTATTAACTTCGTCCTCCCAACCTGAAGCTACTAATGTGTGTTGTGAGGTCTCTTCTGTTGCATCTGTAAAACCAGACAGGACTGAGACGAGTAAGAGCAAAAGAAACATTCAGAACAACAGTAGAAGAAATTACTAAAGAACCGTGATGAGGTAGCCACTGGGATGCATGAAGGTAACTTCAAAGGCATTGACAACAAACATTGACACTACACTGCGGTGGGCCCAGCAATATAAAGTAAAGACCCAGGAATGACTAACTGTGTTTGAGAGCAGGAAGAGCAGTGAGGGAAGCTGGTGTCCGTCCTACAGGGCCTGGTAAACTCAACCCTGTGCTGTCCAAAGCATCGAGAGACAGTCTGGGCCTCATTACGACCCTGGCGCTAAGTGACAAACGATGGCGGTAAATGCTTACCGCCATCGTTTTCCGCCAGGTCCGATCATGACTCCTGACCGTAAACTACGATGCCAATAGCGGCATCGTAGTTAACGCTGCCGCTAACTGCGCTAAGGGTGCGCGCACGCGACCGCCCACACCGTACTTAGCGCCATGGCGGAAAGGCACGCAAATGCCGACCCAAGCGGACATGCACCTAACGCCATCACCGAGGCCGCAAAGTACCTTACCGCCATGGTGCAAATAACGCCATCGCGAACCAACCGTAAAGGGCCAATTCAAGTGTATGCAGCTGCCACAGGTGCACAGAAACAGCACAGGTGAAGGCAATACAGACTCAGGGGAGTACAAAAAGAGCACACCCCACCCCTACCCACACCCAGTCACACTCCACAATGATGCCAATACGACTAGCAATGTTGGGGCTGGAGGACCTGATAGCAATGCATGTGCTACTACAGCAACAACAACAACAACAACAGGCAGCACAGAGGAGACGCAGGAGGAGAAGGAGGGCAAGGCAGGCCCAGCAAGCCCCACCAGCACAGCCAGTGCCACCACGCAGGCAGCCCCCAATCCCACGCATCAGAGCCAATCCAAACAACCTCACTGCTGAGCAGATCCACACCCTGTACCGTTTGGACCGGGACACCATCACCGCCATCGTAGACATGATACACGATGACATCGTCAGCATGATAGAAAGTCCAACCGCCATCCCCCCCCTACTGAAGGTAGTGGCTGTACTCCACTTCCTGGCCACAGGCACCTACCAGCACACAGTGGGGCACCTGCATGGCATTTCACAACCATTATTCTCACGAACACTCATCCAAGTGCTCGATGCCCTCCTCAAGCACACAGACGACCACATCTCATTACCACGGACTGCCCAGGAGATTGCAAACACCAAAGTCGGTTTCCATGCACTAGCCAGCATACCCGGTTGCATTGGTGCCATCGACTGCACCCATGTGGAATTGGTGGTTCCACGTGCCATGGAGGTACCGTACCGCAACCGGAAACGGTTCCACTCTATCAACGTGCAAATGGTCTGTGACTCCAACAAGATCATCACACATTGTTGTGCCCGATTCCCCGGATCAACCCATGATTCCATGATCCTGAGGAACTCCACAATACCATGCTACATGGAGCGACATGCAGGCCCAAGATCCTGGCTACTCGGTGAGTGCTATGTCATGGAAGTGGGCATGGGAATGACGTACCAGTGCATACTCCACCTGGCAGAAAGGGGGGGGGGATGCATACTCCACCTGGCAGAAAGGGGGGGGGATGCATACTCCACCTGGCAGAAAGGGGGGGGGATGCATACTCCACCTGGCAGAAAGGGGGGGGGGATGCATACTCCACCTGGCAGAAAGGGGGGGGGGGATGATGCATACTCCACTGGCCTGTGAGTAACACAGAGAACGGATACAGAGGAAGGGCACTCACAATGCACAAAACCCCTCTGCATACATAGGGTGATGGCATGCAAAACAGGCCATGGCAGCAATGAGCATATACTGGTTGCATAGTGTGAATCAATTAGTGCATGTAGAAGTGAGCCAAGGTAACAGTTCCATGCCAGCCATGGTGGAACATCATGTTCCTGATCAGACAACATGACTGACACATACATTCTCGCCTACATACAGGTGATGCAGCCTACCCCCTGAAGAGGTGGCTCCTCACGCCAGTCCGGAACCCGCAGAACCAGCACGAGGAGGACTTCAACCGTGCACATACACGTACTCGTGTGGTCATAGAGCAGACATTCGGCCTCCTGAAGGCACGGTTCCGAAGCCTCAGCAGGTCTGGTGGGGCACTCCTGTATGGCCATGAGAAGGTGGCAAAGATCGTCATGGCATGTGTCATGCTGCACAATATGTGCGTCAGACGGAATGTGCCCCTGCCCCCTGACGCAGAACTGCAACCACCTGACGATGAGGATGAGGATGAGGAGGGTGCAGATGGGGCGCCACCACATGGAGGAGGCGATGTACAGGAGGGGCGTGCCATGCGCCAAAGTATCATCAACCACTGCTTCTAGCACACACGGCTGGTGTTCATCGCATGGAGACTGCACTTGGGGCACTGTGTGTCTCTGGGGCATGCACACTGTGGACTGTACACCAATAAAGCACACATACGCAATGAAAATGTCCACACATTTCCTTTTTGTGAAAGAAAAAAGTGTATTGGAACCATGAACTGTCGTGTCACACCCCCTCCCACCTCCCCCCTGCACACCCCAACACACCCCCTCCCACCTCCCCCCTCCCCCCTCCCCCCTGCACACCCCAACACACCCCCTCCCACCTCCCCCCTGCACACCCCAACACACCCCCTCCCACCTCCCCCCTGCACACCCCAACACACCCCAAGTAGCTGTCAACAGATGCCTGTGACAGTGTCCACAGGCCGTCACAAGCCCCCTCTCCCGGCACCCGGGGCACCCCTGGCTGTGGAGCGCAGGTTGCGTCCGGAACGGCGCACGGGGCTGCTCTGCGCAGAACTGGCAGTGGAGGATGTCCCTGGCTGCTCCTGTGCATGCACGTCCTGTCGTGTGTGGGTGAGGCCAATGACCGCACGACGCAAGGCCGCAAGTTCTGCACAGATGTCCCTGGACATGGCCTGCATGGCATCCCTCAGGGTGGCAGTGCTCTGCGCCACTTCCGCCCTTAGTGTCTCCGTGGCCTGTTCAATGCTAATCCTAGCCCCCACACATTCCGCTGCATGCTCATCCAGCATTGCGGACAGTTGATGCTGCCGTTGAGTGATGTCCTCGAGGGACGGCTGGCCGTGCTGGCCCATGGCCAGTGCAGGTGGAGTGATGGAGGGGCTGGTCCCCTCCTGTGGAGTGTGGACAGGGCATGGGGTGGAAGGCCACTCCTCTGCCTCAGTGTGCCCCTGTGTGTCGCCCACATGGGGGCTGGCGTCTGAGAAACAGGGGGAATGTAGTTGGTCAGTGGGGCTTCTGACCTCCTGCTCCATGTCCGAGTCAGAACATGCAGCTGTTGCAGCTGTCTCCCCGATGTTGCTGCTGGCCGCTGACCCCCTGCCTTCTGTGGCAGGCAATGTCGGTGGAGGTGGAGCAGCAGCTGCTGGCCTGCTGCCAACAGGGGTGCTTGCCGGTGGGACCTCGGGTATGCCTGCAGTGGGACCTGCTTGTCGTGGGGTCTGCCTCACTGCAGCTGAGGTTGAGGGTGCAGGGAGGTTGTTGGTGGACTTCGCCCTCTTCGGCGCAGGGGTCTCCTGGTCCTCTGGGTGTGATTCTGTGCCTGTGGTGGAGCAAAGGTGGGAGGGCGTTATTGATGGGTATACGGACTTTTGGATGACAATGGTTGACATTATTTTGGCCAGTGGATGAGGCAGATTTCAGGCAGTGCCATGCAGGTTGTCTCCTTTTGGTGTGGCATGTGGATGCAGGTATGCGGGTGCCAGCAGTGTATGCAGGGTGGTGCTCGCATGTGGCTATGGGCAGTATTGATTTGTGTTGCATTTACACTCTAGGGCAACCTTGTGCTACACATGATTGGACTGCTGTGACTATGGCATGTCTTGTATGAGGCACCTACCTTCATCGCCTGATGTCGGGGCTCCCCTTTCCATCCCTCCAACGCCTTCGATGGATTCCATGCCGATGGTGGCAGCACAGATCTCCTCCCACGGTTGGAGTTTCAGGGGGGATTCTGACCCTCCACCGGTTCCCTGGGCAAGGTTGCGGTTTGCCGAGATGACGGCTCTGACCCGTATGCGCAGGTCATCCCAGCGTTTCCGGCACTGCTGTGGGGTGCGGGGTACGGTCCCCACCGCGCTGACGCGCTCAGCCACCAGGGCCCAGATGGCCTTCTTCTTCCCGATTGCTGTCCGGCTCATTTCAGGGGAGAAAACAACACCTGCGTTGTCCTGCAGGGTCTCCGCTAGCATGCAGAGTTCCTCCCGGCTGAATCGCTCCTGGCGCAGGCGGTCACAGGCCTTTTTCACGCATTTCGGCATTTTCGGGAACTTGGGTGGGTGGGTGTTTTGTCGGGACAGGTGTCAGGGTTGGGTCTGGTGTTGTTTGGTAGGATGGCGATGGATTGTGTTTTTAAAGATGGCCGACGGGCTGCTTCCCGTTCCGGCGCGATGACGCTATTTCCGGTTTGGCCTTTTACGGCCACCGTAAATTACGGTGGCCGTAAATTACGCTGGCCGCTACTTACGCTGGCGGATGGGCACCTTGCTCGCTTAGCGATGGCGGTAGGGGCCTTTTCCGCCATGGCGTTATTTGCATTACCGCCATGGCGTAATGCTCGTGCGCGATGGGTCGTGATGTGGCGCTCTTTACGCCATCGTCCCACGGCGTAAACGCTCATTACGCCATGGCGTTAATGACGGGCGCTTACCGCCAGGGTCGTAATGAGGCCCTCTGTCTCCGAAGAAGAAGTTGAAATGAATTACGTGAGCTGGAGCAAACCCGACTCAAGAATCTAGCGGTGGCATGGCCTCTCCGATGTGGACTGTGTGGTTCATAAAACGCATCGAATCCGCTGAAGTAACGGCTCAGCGGAGACGCACAGACCGAAGAGGAAAGCAGGAAGACCTGCTGAACACATGTTGAACCTTCATCGATTTGAGAACCCTGGGAAGAACCAGTTGCGCTCCTCAGTGAAGATAGAGGTAACAGGAGTTTCAGGAAAGCTTGGTGGTGTCCAGGGAACCCGAAGAGTCAAGTATTCCTCAGGAGTTATCTCCATCACAGTAGCAATGCCCAAAGAACCAAGAGTCAAGTATTCCTCTGGAGTGATCTCCTTCGTCACAGTGGTGACACAAGAAAGCATAAATCTCAAGAGTGGCTCAGGAGTGAAATCCCACTCCCTTGTCACAGTGGGCAACTCAACACATGTGAAAGGTACCGAAAGGATCAACAACTCGCAGAGAATAATCACCCCAATAGTCAAGATATGAAAAGTCCTAACAAAGTGCCAGCAATAAGAAGAGTTGATGAAGTCTTTAAATCCTTGGGAGTAAGTGGATGTCTAAAGACGTGTACAAAGAACTATCAAGGAACCGTCTCCAAAGCGTTCCCAGATAGACCAGGAGAAATGAGTCATTCTCCTGGTCTAGGTATATTTGGTAAATCAGACCTTGATATAAGAGACTGCAGTTAAGTCAACCGAAGTTCATTGAAACCTTTTCTTCTTGGTTTATTTGTTAGTGGCAGGGATAGAGTAGTTGGTTTGGACAGAGGACAGTATATTGTTTTCTTTTGACTTACATCCTGACGAGCACATAAGTTATTTTGTGTTGAGATAGGGAAAAAACCCTCTACAAATAGGGAGAGACAGGTTCATTTCTTTGTTTGAATAAAAGTATATAGCTAAAAGGATACCACCTTGTCAGTCTCCTTACTCCAGCCACATACCCTTATCGCAGTACCTGGCAAATGCCTCTCCATGCCTAATCAAAACCCAAATCTGTTGCCTTCGCCAATGCATGTTAGCTTCAGTTTGTCTCCCTGGGTGAACGTGTATATGCCCGGATGTAAGTGCCTTATTTGCTTCGCCTAGGAAATCAAGCTGCACCTCACTGAGTTCGTCCAACAAGGCCCTATCTGAAAATGATAAGGCAAGTATGGACCAGTTTCAGATCTTCTCATGCATACTTTGCAGTGGGGGGCTTACCTAAATAGAATGTATCTTTGTCTGTGTGGAAGACTAGTCTACTCTGCCGGAATGTTTCATGATTCAAACTGACCTTCTAACCTCCTACTGTTGTAGTAATTTCATAGTTTGCATTCAAACAGAATACATCAAGTGTATTGTGGGTCTTGTTTGGAAAGTATGATGTAAATCCTGGGTGTTAAGGCAGTGCTGGAAATGAAACCTGAAACCAACAACTGTCCAGAGACTATCCTGAGCTGACCAGAGCCCAGGGCCATACCCCCTGCTAATTTCTTATGAGGTTGTGAGTAATCCATATATGTATTACCTACTCCACCAGCGCCCCTTACCTTGTCCACTCAATCTGCTCCCTTTACTACCTTACCGGCATCTGCTATGTGTCCCAGTCACTGCATTGGACGTTAAGGTTGCTCAAAACATTCGCAACAGTGCGCCACCTTTAGTCGGACCTATGTACTCTACATTCTGGTAGACATCTCTACTATCCCCTCTCCTTATAGACAATCACATTTATGTGTTTGTTATTAATGCATTTGAACTTGTGCCTTTCTGCATTTTAATCGACTGCCTTTTTGTCTCCCTCTGCTAAAATCGAATCTAGGTATGTTTGGATTATGCATTTGAACTTGTGCCTCTCTGCATTTTAATCGACTGCCTTTTTGTCTCCCTCTGCTAAAATCGAATCTAGGTATGTTTGGATTATGCATTTGAACTTGTGCCTATCTGCATTTTAATCGACTGCCTTTTTGGCTCCCTCTGCTAAAATCGAATCTAGGTATCTGTACCCTAATACACTGCTACCGCGGTTACTGCTGCCTTACTTTCTGTGCACGCCACTGCATCTACGGTGGTCATTGTTATTATTGTTTAACATTGTGTGCAATTGCCTACGACAGCACCTTTACCTCTACCACCCTTTTTGTAGATCTGGTAGGCATCTGCTTTTAGACTGTATTAGGCCAACATGCCCTCCACCCTCACTACTCTATTTGCAAGAATACTGCCCACCCTACTCTACCTCAGATGGCACACCGGTGGGACAGCACCCAATTACACCACCGCCTCCCTCCACTACCCCAATCTTCACAACACCAGGACTATCCCGTCCATTGCTCACCACACCAACCCTTACCTCAACTACCCAGCCTTATGGCTCCAACACTTTGCTTCCAGACCTTCACCAAACATACCATGTTCCATCACCCTGAGAAATGCCAGACTTGGCTCGCGACTTACGCACGCCTCCCATCACTCTGTGCATCTTAACAAACAGCCTCTGACCTCCACCGCATCCACACACTTGAAAAACCCATCATCACCTCACCCCAACCTCCCTAACACTAGCAATATCAAGGGTGCATTAATCAATGTCAGATCACTTGCGGCTCACGCTCTTGAAGTGGCTGACCTTATTCTCCTCGACTTCATGGCTATCACCGAAACTTGGCTTCACGCAGCCTCTGGCCCACTACTCTCCCTTGCCATCCCTCCAGGTTACAACATTATCAGACACGATCGTAACTCTAACCAGTCCAAAGGTGGTGGCATTGCCATCATCCATAAAAATGCTCTAAACTTCCACCTCTCCTCTGTGCATCACTTTTCCTCTGTGGAAGCACTGACAGCCAAACTAGCTGTCACTTCTAACCACTCTATCACCTTGCATCTACTTTACCGGCCACCTGGGCTGCTATCCACCTTCGCTGAGGACCTCTCCAACATCATCACTCATAACACCAAAACCAACTCCCAAGCCTCGATATTAGGGGACTTTAACCTCGGCCTCACTGATCCCAACGACACTGCTGCCATGACTATTGATAATATGCTTATGAATGCAGGATTCATACAGCTTATCAACCAACCTGCCCACGTTAAGGGCAGAACCCTCGACTGGCTAGCCTCCCACAATTGTCCTATCCATATCATCTCTAACCAACCGTATGCATGGACCGACCACAACTTAATTACGTTTAACATTCAGTCCAAACCTGCCAGCCTCTCTCCTACCATTACACCGGCTACTGCCACCCGCAATAAACGTGACATCACTTGCGACAGACTCCTCCCCCTCCTCCTCCCGGCTCTCATTGACCAGATTCGCTCATGCCCTGACCCCACGGCTATGGTTGACACCTTTAACCTCACTATGCAAAAAGCCTTAGAAATTATCGCCCCATCCAAACTGAGAAAACCCAAACCTCGAGCCCACCTGAACTCTTGGTTCACACCCCAGCTCAGAACCCTACGCAAAGAAAAACAAATTGCGGAATCACATTGGAAAAGCAACCAGTCCGCAGCCAACAAATCGTGCCTCCTCCTGGCCATCCTTAACTCCAAGGAAGCCATATTCCAGGCTAAAAAAGACACTTACAATGAACGTATCGAACAAGCCAAATCCAACACCAAAGAATTGTTAAGAATCCTTACAAATGCCATATCATAAAAGAACTTGAAATCCCTGTCACTGTACCAGACACTTGCATCAAAGATAGCACTTGGTGTACCAAAATCCAAGAGGCTCTCCTCGGCAAGATTGCCACCCTCCAAATTAAAATCAATAACAATCAAGCCTACAATCCAACCCACAACCCAACCATATCCCCAACCTAAACCACCCCATCCCAGACTCTGACTCCTTTTAGCTTCTCTCCACTCTCCATCTCCGAAGTGGAAAAGATCATCACCAGCCTTAAACCGACCAATTGCCAATGCGACCTCTGCCCGGCACCTATAATCAAGAAGCAGCTCATGACCTAGCGCCATTCATTACTACGCTCATCAACTCTTCCTTTAGCTCTGGGATCGTACCTGACAATCTAAAGGACGCGTGGGTCATCCCCCTATTGAAAAAACCTACCCTGGACGCTAGTATACCCACAAACTACAGGCCAATCACCACAGTCCCGTTTTTCCTAAAAATCCTCGACCATGCAGCATATCTACAAATTCAAGATTACCTTGAATCTAACAAACTCTTGGGACTTAGGCAATCTGGATTCCGGCCATGTCACGGCACTGAAACTGCCCTCATAGATTTAAAAACACAGATTGAAGATCTAAAAGACAAAGGCAAACTTGCTGTCTTACTCCTCTTGGACCTCTCAGCGGCCTTTGATCTCATCAATTATGAAATCCTCTGCCACCACCTTAAATCAGCTGCACACTTCTCCGATAAAGCTACAACGTATATTAGCTCCTTTTTAGACAATAGATCTATGTGCGTGTTCTCTCCACTAACAGCCGCCCCATCTGCACCCGTCTCCTGTGGCGTGCCACAAGGATCTTGTGTTTCACCCACGTTGTATAACGTGTTCACCAAACCTCTCTTCGATATCTTGGACTATCTGGGTGTCACTTACACCAACTACGCTGATGACACCCAGATACTAATCCCTATCTCAGGTGACTACACGGCTGACTCCCTCACTATCAATGTCATCTACCAGGTCATCCAGGCGTGGATGGCTCAACACAGACTCTGTCTTAATGATGAAAAGACAGAGCTCCTTATTCTTGGTTCGCCACAAAAACTTACCAAACTCGACCCTGCGTTCAAGTCCTTCATCATCGATGGGAATATTATCCCAACCGCCAAGGACACAAAAACCCTAGGGATCTACATTGACTCGACCCTATCCCTGACCAGACAAACTAACTCAGTCTCTTCCGCAGCGGCATATACCTGCAAGCTTATTACAGCCTGTCACCCTTTCCTCTCCGCAACCAATTGTGTCACCCTGGCTAGAACTCTTGTATTATCCAAGATTGATTACTGCAATGCACTGTACCTAGGCACCAATTGCTGCAACCTAAACAAGTTATAAATTGTCCAAAACAATGCGATTAGAGCTGCCCTCAACATTCCCAGGCGCCAACACATATCCGACACCAGACACAATATTCGCTGCCTCTCAGTCCCACACCGTATCTCTCTGAAAACCCTGGCTCTTACTCACAAATGCCTTCCTAACCAAGCACCCTGCTACCTGGCCAACTGATTTGCCCTCCACAACTCCATTAGACCCTGCAGAATGGCTCATTTAAACTGCCTTGAGGTTCCACGTTTCAATCTCCAAAGATGAGGTGGAATTAGCTTCTCTATCTTGTCAGGTAAACTCTGGAACACGCTTCCTAATGAGCTTAGAGCAGAACCCTCATTCCCGAGATTCAAACACCTTAAGAAAACCTGGCTGGCCGCCCAGGACATTTAGCACTGGGTTCTCTGCTTAATTTGTACATGTATATATAATCTGCTTGTCCTCTCATTGGTATTATTATACCTGTAAATTCTGTATTATACTTGTAAACTTTGTAATTATGGTTCTGTCTGTTTTTCTTATGTTGTAACTAAGTGATGCGCCCGGTTGCCCCTGGGCTTGGTGCGCTATACAAATAAATAAAATACAAATACCTGTAAAATCAAATGAGAGATGAGCATTTCCTATAATGTTGCAGGGAAAAGTGTAAAAGGTATACATTCTTTAAAACAAAAAAGCAGTATTTAATTATTTCCTAAAGGGTGCAATCGGAGGTGGATTTAACATTTGGACAAGGAGCAAATGCACATGCCCCCCTGCTTTGCCTCTCTCCCCTCAAATACTAACAGCCAAGGTTGCATAGGCCCTCCCAGTGACGACTTATCTCTTTAACATGTCTCAGAAGCAGATTTACAACAGGAAGTGATTAGAGATGACAAAAGGGAACAGTCGGGGACCATTGCTGTGGCACTTTTTTCTTTAAATTATATAGGGTTTTAATAAACTATTTAAGTGTTATTGTTGGGTGATTAGAAATTGAGGGGATACAGAAGAAGCTGTGTGAAACAATGACCTTGTCATGCATTTCATTTCACTATATGTCTGTATGAGATGTTTTGTAAGTTCTCATCAATTTCTATGCTGGAGCTTGTAGGCTTCCATTCAGGATGGGGGAAAATAAAGCTACAATCATAGTGGTTAATTTTCCAAGTCAAGCCAAGTGGAAGAAATGGCGCTAAATGCATTTATCACCACTTTTTATGAGCAGCAAGATTTTGTATGATTTGGCAGGCAAAGTTGGAGAGCAGATCGGAGTTAACAAGGTTCCCCTTCCAAAACCGATTGACTTTCCACCAACATGTATTTTTATGTTGGTGGAAAACCAATGTATTCCTATAGGATCTGCCTGACTTTTACGACTGTTAAAACTAGGCCGATTCCAAAGGAATTCTTTGTGGATGACTCCCAGAATCGTTAATTGTGGGAGTGATGTAAACTTTTCCAGATACACAGTGAAAAAGTGTAGAGAAAAGGCAATATTCACATGTGTTTTACTCTTTATTTTTCCAGTACTTGGTGGAAACAATTAACATCAATAAATGGCCCTTTTTCAAAAAATTTAAACAGAAGTGGTCCCTTCCTGTTCAATTTAGGATTCAAAATAAAATGCCCCCTTTCTCTTTTCATCACACGTTTCTACAATGATGAATACATTGTCAGGTTGATTTGTCATGCGACTTGTGCATTTTTAAAGTAATCTGTATCAAAAGGAGTATTATTTTGGATTTTCAAAACCAAACTTCAACACATATTTGTACAAACTTGAGCTTGGACGATGTGTGGTCAAGTACCTAAATTTCAGGCTAGGCTCAACTTCTGGCTTTACCATTTAATCAAGGTGTGTGATCCTGGACAAATTATTTAATTTCACTATGCCTTACTTGCTAAAATTAGGTACCCCCTAGAAGTGATTCAGTTCGCATTATAAGCTATTCCAAAAAGCCTCTCATGATTTACTAGATGGGCAGCCACAGGCATTAGGACCCACCAAGAACACACACACACCTTTCTTTGAAAATATCAGGCCACATTTATTGAACAAAATTGTGTAATTCAATAACAAATCAAAGTAAACACAAAGTAATCATGGACAATTGCATATAGTATCTACCAGACAATGATGTACAAGGGCATGGCAGGTGAGCAAGGCTGTCTCTTCCCTGCCACGCCCCGCCAAGAGCAATACCAAGGGGCTGGAAACCCCTCAACCTGCACCGTCTGCCTCCTGATGCAGCTCTCCCACCCCTAGCATTCTATCCTACATGCTAGCACTCCCTTGCACCCTCAACCTAATTAAAATGTGCTGCAAAAGTGCACCAAATATAAAATGTTATGTTTAAAATGTAATTTTGTTTGAAACAAAATCTGGAGGGTGGAGAGTCTACAAGACCACAAATGTGTCCATTTCGACAGTGCATTCAACACCATTTGATTCAATTATACTGGGTGCAGTTGCTCCTCCTGGCATTTAGAGACTTGCTCACTCTACCCCATATAAACTTTGTGCACTTTTAATTGTCCAATACTTGGCATCTGTAAATGTTCTTGTTCCTCCTAATCTTGAGAAATATGTCCTTCGCACATGGTCTGCTCATTGGACTTCCTTCGTCCTTGGTCCGAGGCCAATGTACTCCTCTATTTTGTAGGGGAAAAACAACTTCTTCATCATCTTTTCACTTTAGGATCCTGCGCTCGTACTTTGAGGTCGTTCGGTTGAACTGTTCTTGCTATATTGTGTTTCAGCGTATTTACAGATATTGACCAGTCACTTTACTCTTTTTTGTGTTCATGATTACTGTATCGTAGAGTACATGTTTCTCTTAGTGTTTCAGTTACTTTGTCATTCTTAAGTATTTTCATATTGTTTAAGCATAGGTTCTTACATGTTGAAGCCGCGCTATGGCGAAAGAGTCTGGATAAGGCCTTCGTCACTTTCTGCAGCTCCGCTGCAAGAGACTGCATCTAAGCCCCACCGATGCCAGGAGACCATGAAAGGGATCGGGCCCCCTGCCGCCATCACCATGCACGCGGCCCGGACCGCACCATGCAACCAGGAGGAGCATCGCCCCTCCCGCTACACTAGCATCAACACAGCTGTGCAGCGAACAGCTGATTGGGCTCCCGCCTCTGCCAGCCCATCCTCTCCTGCTTTAAAGGGAGAGGAGGCCGACCGGCAGCCGAAGCCGCTCTATGGCGAAGGCCTCTGGATAAGGCCTTAGTCACTCTGCAGCTCTGCTGCGAGAGACTGCATCCAAGCCCCACTGACGCCAGGAGACCATGAAAGGGATTGGGCCCCCTGCCGCCATCCCCCCATGCACCCGGCCCGGACAGCACCACGCGACCAGGAGGAGCATCACCCCTCCCCCTACACCAGCATCAACATAGCTGTACAGCGAACAGCTGATTGGGCTCCCGCCTCTACCAGCCCCTCCTCTCCCACTTTAAAGGAAGCCGCTCTATGGCGAAGGCCTCTGGATGAGGCCTTCGTCACTCTGTGCAGCTCTCCACTGCTCGACGGCGTGCAAAACACCAGTAAGCTTTCCGAGAAAAGGTAAGGCCACTTGCTGCCTCAAGAGCATCACTGCTAGCTATTCTTACACCAAACTGAGTAAGGCTCATGTCTTTACTCTAAGCCCTCCTCCCTGCTGCCTTAGGAATACACGACTCTGGTCGCGCACCCGTCCCACTACTCCCACCACCTACATTCCAAGTCCGGCACACCGCAACGTGAGGGTCGGCCTCAGATGTCCACCACTCTCATGCAGCCGCAACATGATTACTCCCCCTCGATCCATGCCTCTAGCCATGAAGCCTGGGAACTCTAATATTCAGCTGCAGCTACAAGATGCGCATAACAATACTCACTCATGGTCCCCCATGCATGCCCCCCCTGTAGCATGCAGGTCCGCCCACGCAGCTGAAGTAGGCCCCCCTGCCTACATCTGTGTCTCTCTATGAGCCACAGCATGCAAAACTAAGCCCTGTTTGCCCCCTGTTGTCCATATCATCTGTGCAACCTATTGCACCCTTACAATTATTGGCCAACCCTGCTGGCATTACTGTGCTCCCCATGCCTGCTTCCCCCAAGGCACCGTTGCCTAATGATGTCAATCCTACGCACTGACAATATTATTACTATCGACCTTGTTCCTACGCCCTGGGGCATCGAGATGTCCAAGATTAACATTGACTCTGCGTTGCTTTGCATGCCTGCACCCCCTGAGGCCCCTATGACGAATGTTGAATCTGCATTGCTTTCAATGCCTGTGCCCCCTGAGGCCCCTATGACAAATGTTGAATCTGCATTGCTTTCCATGCCTGCGCCCCCTGAGGTCCCTATGACAAATGTTGAATCTGCATTGCTTTCCATGCCTGTGCCCCCTGAGGCCCCTATGACAAATGTTGAATCTGCATTGCTTTCCATGCCTGTGCCCCCTGAGGACCCTATGACAAATGTTGAATCTGCATTGCTCTCTATGACTGTGCCCCTTGAGGCGCCCATAACTGCACTATCCAATTGTAGTAATATCTCCATGCTGGGGCCACCTACCAAGCCCACCGGGCTACCCACCTTTACACCTCCAGTGGTCCACACGCTTAGCTGCGCCCTGGTCAACGCCCGCTCAGTACCTGCCCACGCCCTTGACATTAACGACCTTATCCTTAAGGACAACCTTGACCTCTTAATTCTTAAAGAAACCTAGCTCAACGAAAGCTCAGGCCTGGCACTATCTCTTGCCATTCCCTCAGTGTACTGTATCTTCAGATAAGACCGCACCTCCAAGAGGTGGGGGTGTGGCCCTCATTGCCAGGGAAACCTTTGCAATCAGAGAAGTGGCAGGGCAACTTGACCACAATAGTGACTACCTCCCATTAAAAATTAATGTTTCCCATAACTGCACCATAACCATGCATATTGTCTACAGACCTCCTGGGCCCATCAACGACTTCCAGGACACCCTCATCCTCTCACTGTCTGACAACATCAAAAAGACGTCCCAAGTCATACTCTTGGGCGATCTAAATTTAGGGTTCAATGACCCCAAGGACTCCCATGCCAAATCACTCAAGAAAGCCCTATCCACCCTGGGCTTCTCGTAATCTATCTCTGACCTTACCCACATCAAAGGGCGCACACTCGACTGGATCAGCCACCATAACTGCTTCATCCAAATCACCGCCAACACTCCCATCCCATGGTCTGACCAGTTTATGGTCAAAGTTTCGAATCAAAAGATTCAAAACAAAGGTTTCGAAAACAAAAGCCTCAACATACTATTTTTAACATGCAAAAGTGCATTTCTTTCAAAACCAATCCGTCGACAATAGTTATGGATTGGTTTCAATTGAAATGCACTTTTACATGTTAAAAGTAGCATTTCAATGCTATTTTGTTTGTAACGTTGAAATGTTACATGGAGTTGTCCAGTCCTGTAGTTCCAGCATTGGACAGCTCATCTAACGTTTTAAGGTTTTAGTGTATATTGGGGAGGGGGGGGTTTCCCCCTATCCCCCACGCCACCCTCCCAACCCTAACCCAAGCCCCAACCCTAAATAACCCTAACCCAAGTTTTGAAAGGCAAACTTTCAAATTGTTTTCAAATAAATTGTCATTCGAAACTTTTGTATTTAAAAAAAAAAAAGATTTGAAAGTTTGCCTTTTCGAAACGTTTGTATTCAAAAAAATGACTGGACACCGGTCTGACCACCACTACATTCAATTTAACCTCAATACTAAAAAGGGCCCCATATGCCTATCTCCCCCTGGCCAGCAGCCCTCGTGAGGAGTTCGTACCAATTGACAGCTGAGAACATAGCACCTTATTTTCTGAACCCTGCCCGGCAGACCCCATTCTCTAACAACCCAGAAACCCTAGGTAACACCTTCAAAGATATCGTGTCCCAAGCAGTTGACGCCACTCCGCCACTCACCCATAAAAAAGCCAAAAAAGCCAAACATTCCAAACACATGGTTCTGAAAAGAACTCCTTGACCAACACTCTCAGAAGAGGATTGCCCTTTCCGCATGGAAAGCCAACCCATCAGAAGCCACCAGAAATGCCTTCAAAGCCATCTCCAAATCATACAAAACCAACATCACCCTAGCCAAAGCTGCTTCCTTCAATTCAAGGATCTATGACGCCAAATCTGGGTCAAAAGAAATGTTCACCATCTTTAGGGAATTGGAAAAACCATCCTCTCCTCCTCCCTCTCTCATCAAAGATGAAAAATGGTGCAACAGTATTCAATCTATGCTAGACGAGCTCAACTCGCGGCCATCAAAAAGCCCTCTCCCGCCTCATAGCCAATTTGCATAGTAAACCCCCCACACCCACAAAGACCAACTCCTCCCCACTGTTTGACTTCAAAGATATTACTGAGTTGGAGGTCATCGCCCTGCTCAAATCCATCTAACTGTAAGGGAGATGACTGTCCAGCCAAACTTATCAAAGACTCGGCCCATATTCTAGCTGGTTACCAGACATTTCGTTGAAAAAAAAGGTCGACAGGACAAATGGTCGACACCATTTGGTCGAAAACCAAATGGTCGAATTTTTTTTTTTTGGTATTTTCACTTTTTTTTTTTTGGAGGGGGGGGTCTCCCCAACCCCTTTTTTTTTCTAAAAAACCCTTTTTTCCCTAAACGAAAACCTAAAAAATGTATATATAAATAAAAAAAAAACGACTATTTGTTTTTCGACCAAATGGTGTCGAACATTTGTCCTGTCGACCTTTTTTTTTTCCGCCGAAATGTCCGGACACCATTCTAGCTCCCTTCCTAACTGTATTTATCAACTCTTCCTTCCAGGCCGGCCACGTTACAACTGGATTTAAGGAGGCGTGGGTACGCCCACTCCTCAAAAAAACCTCCATGTACCCAACGGTCCCTGGGAACTATAGGCCCATTAACCCTATACCTTTCTTACTTAAAATGTTGGACAAAGCACCCTACCTGCAGGTCCAAAAGTTCCTGGAAGATAACAGTCTCCTCGGCCTGCGGAAATCTGGCTCCGCCCACGACATGGTACCGAAACGGTTCTCCTGGATTTAAAGAACCAAATGGATGATCTGAGAGACAAAGGTAAACCTGCTCTCCTTCTGCTCCTGGACCTATCTGCAGCCTTTGACTTGGTGGACCACAACACTCTGTACCACCATCTAGCAACCCAAGCTAACTTCTCCCCCAAAACATGTGATTGGATTACCTCCTTCCTCCAAGAGAGGGCCATGAAAGTCTTCTCTGACTCAGCCTGTGCCACCCCTAGCCACATCAAATGAGGTGTTCCACAGGGCTTGTGTATCGTGCCCACGCTCTACAACCTATTCACGAGCCCCCTGTTCAGCATCCTTGACTCCCTGTGCATATCGTATACCAACTATGCGGATGACACACAGGTACTCATCCCGCTCATGGGGGGACTACCTTGAGGATACAAATACACTCACCACCATTTACTCCACTATCCAATCTTGGATGGGAGATAACTGGCTCTGCCTCAACAGTGAAGAAACGGAACTTCTACTCATAGGATCACCCTCTAACTTGGGTAACCTCGGTGAACAGTACGCATCTTTCACTATTGACAATATTCCCATCAAGGTCTCTAACAACGTTAAGACACTCGGAGTCTACCTGGACTCCGATCTGTCCATGGATAGACAGGTTAATGCCATCACCTCCTCCTCAACCTACTACTCTAAAGTTCTCAACGCTGCCAGACCCTTCCTGTCATGCCAGAACTGCCTGACCATTGCCAGGGCAATAATGGGATCGAGGCTGGACTACTGCAATGCCCTACTCATTGGGACCTCCAACAAAAACTTGGCCAAACTTCAGTTAGTCCAAAATAACGCACTAAGGGCGGCCACAGGGACCTCTAGAAAAGACCACATTTCCAAAGTTAGAAGACAGGCCCACTGGCTCCCGGTCAAAGAGAGAATAGTCTTCAAAACCCTTGCCCTCACCCACACATGTCTCCATGAACTTGCTCCCCTTACCTGACCCAAGAATCACCAAGCACACTGCCACAAGACCCTTAAGGAAGTGCTACTCCAACATGGGCTCCAGTTTTCCCCCTCACGTAAGAATGATCGAGTCCCACCAAGCATTCTGCACAGCTATTAAAACTAAGCTTTTTGTTTGAAATTAAAATGCTATCAATCTGTAACAGTAATCCTCCTATCATGCATCTATATGTAACTATATTTGTATTTGTGTAACCAAGAGACCTCTGGTCACCTGCCTAACCTTTGAATCAAAATTCCTACAAATTCTTGTAACAGCACCTCGATGCCCCAGGCTGCACGTGCGCTATACAAATGCAAATAAATAAAATAAATAAATAAAACTTCCTTATGACATTCTTTTGCTGTAGATAGACTGTTTTAACGTACATCCATTCTGTGGCTGCATTTTGACAGCTTGGCAAAGAGCATCCTTCTTGGTAACTTTCCTCCATTATATCAGCTTGTGGGTACACTGTAAATGGTTGTCTGAGTGCATATTGTGTCTCATATACTCTGCATGGTACAGGAATATTGCAAGGATTCATGCATGGGTTCCCAATTACAGCTCTTTGTCTGTATTCCAATAGGAAGGTGCTAAGGGGCGGAGACCAGGGAGAAGGTGTCCACCAGCTCCTCTACAAACACACAAAACAAATGCAGGCCAACTGATAGGGGTAACAATGATTTGGATCCAAAACAGAAGCCGGGTGAAGAGAAGATGTTGATAAATGATGAAGAAGAGATAAAGACTGGAAGAAGAGAATTTGTTCGAAGATTCGACCAGAGGGCGGAATGTAGAGGAGCAGGCAAATATTTTCTTGCCAGTTTCCGCCACCTCACCGCTGTGAAATTGGAACAGTCGAAGAAAACTGCAACCAAAAAAGTGATGGGTGGAAGGTTTTGAATGAATCTGTCCAACTGGCATTGCTCTGGGCAACCTTCCATACCACTGTTTTTTTTAGCCTGTCTGCGCCTTTGCAAAAGGGGAACAGCCATATGCAAATCAGTCAGGTACTGCCACCAATGGTAGCAGCCCAGCCCGAACTGCTAGGCCAGATCCCCTTTACACGGAAATACAAGCAGCCCCACATGTTTCGGGTGTGTTGGGCCTCCTCAGTGAGGTGCAGCTTGATTCCCTATGGTGTGGCGAGCAGGGGACCCATGTCTGGCCCTAACCTCTCACACAGTGAGACAAACTGCAACCACAAAAGTGATGGGTGGAAGGTTTTGAATGAATCTGTCCAACTGGCATTGCTCTGGGCAACCTTCCATACCACTGTTTTTTTAGCCTGTCTGCGCCTTTGCAAAAGGGGAACAGCCATATGCAAATCAGTCAGGTACTGCCACCAATGGTAGCAGCCCAGCCCGAACTGCTAGGCCAGATCCCCTTTACACGGAAATACAAGCAGCCCCACATGTTTCGGGTGTGTTGGGCCTCCTCAGTGAGGTGCAGCTTGATTCCCTATGGTGTGGCGAGCAGGGGACCCATGTCTGGCCCTAACCTCTCACACAGTGAGACAAACTGCAACCACAAAAGTGATGGGTGGAAGGTTTTGAATGAATCTGTCCAACTGGCATTGCTCTGGGCAACCTTCCATACCACTGTTTTTTTAGCCTGTCTGCGCCTTTGCAAAAGGGGAACAGCCATATGCAAATCAGTCAGGTACTGCCACCAATGGTAGCAGCCCAGCCCGAACTGCTAGGCCAGATCCCCTTTACACGGAAATACAAGCAGCCCCACATGTTTCGGGTGTGTTGGGCCTCCTCAGTGAGGTGCAGCTTGATTCCCTATGGTGTGGCGAGCAGGGGACCCACGTCTGGCCCTAACCTCTCACACAGTGAGACAAACTGCAACCAAAAAAGGGATGGGTGAAGAGTTTTGAATGAATCTGAACCACTGGCATTGCTCTGGGCAACCATTTTATATTCTGTAATGGCTTGACAGGCGAAGAACAATGGTCTGCAGGGCTGCCCAGAGCAATGCCAGAGGTTAAGATGAGCCAAGTTCCTAAAATCCAGAATGGCCATCAAAGGGTCCTTAGTAGGAACTTTAGCAAAATCTCCCCACCAGAGATAGCCTCCTGTGTTAACTTCCCTCATGGGACAGACAGCTGAAGGCGATTCCTGGGAAACCTTAGTTTCTACCTTCGCTTCCACCGTTCAAGAATTGGTCGACCTAATAGCGCAGGTTAGGTGGAAGTTGGTCAGGGAAAATCCAAAGCACCAAAGATTGTTCTCCCCTCTGTTACAAATCAAAAAAGAGGAAAAAGGAAACTAGAACTTTGGTGGCTAAAACAGCAGACACCGGAAAATAAGAGCAAATGGAAGGAGTTAGAAACATGGTATAAACTAAATATAGTGGAAATCAGGAAACATTTCTTCAATTACCAAATCAATAGGGCATCTGACTCTACTGGCAAGCTCTTTGAGATCTTGAGATCTCTAGAAAAGCACAGGGCTTTATCTGCCCTGGCCCAACCGACCCAGGTCGACTGCATAAGGGTGCAAGAGGCTTTCGAGGCAAAGATTCTCAAGGCCAGTGAACTATCAGCCACCCAAGCTCAAGTTCCTTTGACACGAACCCTCACTGGAGTCCAGCATAAGTCACACGAAGTTGACAGCTTCATGTTCTGACCTATGATGACCAGACATATGAAGACTTTACTGTCCATTATGAGACCAACCCCCTGTGCAGAAAACATTCCGCCCCCTAGGATAATACTGGAACGTCAGGACCTCTTCACCCCCTTCCTTACACATTTGGTAAATGCCTCTTTCAGAGACGACTATGTTCCAGAATCTGTCAAGACAGTCACAGTAGCCCCATTAGTTAAGAAACCTGGATTAGACCCAAAGGACCCAAGCAATTCAAGGGCAATCATCAATTGCAATTTCCTATTAAAAATCCTGGATAAGTGTGCCACCGTACAGCTGCACGTTTTTGGTGAAGCTAATAACATGTTACATAAACAAGAATCCGGGTTCAGGCCTGTTCACAGTACCGAGACAGCACTTAACGATTAAAGACCCACATGCTACGCATCATGGACAAGGGTAAATTGGGAATGCTGGTCCTACTCGATTTATCGCAGCCTTTGACTTGTTTGACCATGAACAGCTCCTATGGTCTTTGGAACATGTGGGTAACTGCACAACAGGAGCAGTAAAATGGTTCCAATCATTCTTATCCAATCGAAGGTCCAGAATTCACTGGGGCGATGCCTTTTCACCTTTGGCACCTATCAACTGTGGTGTGCCACAGGGGGCCAGTCTTTCCCCCGTGCTGTTTAACCTATACCTCAGACCACTCTGCTCCCTCCTTGAGGGTATCTGAATTTTCTTTACGAATTACGCTGATGACACTGAGCTGGTACTGGAACTGAGTGGTGAGTATGAGCAGGATGCTAGCAATCTCCGGACAGTCTACAATATCGTGGAGTCCTGGATCCAAAGAATTGGATGTGCCTCAATGGCAGTAACACTGAAATACTTCTCTTTGGCTCTTGGCAGGCCTGCGCTAAACTTAGCCCGGAATATAAAAGCTTCCATATCCAGAAATGTGTCATCCTGGTTCAATACAGGCTAAGAGCACTAGGCATTTCATTGGAGGGTTCCTTAAGCACAGAATCACATGTGAACCAAATAAACAGGAGCTGACAATATCACCTCCAACTGCTCAACCACATCAGTCAACGAAAAGAACTGTGCAACCATTGCTAGAGCAACTATCCTCTCAAGGTTTGACTATGGCAACGCCCTGCTGATCAGAGCTAACAGTTCTTGCCTTGCGAGATGCCAAACAATACAGAACAGTGCAGTAAGAATCCTCAAAAAGAAACCATGGGGCGAACACATTTCGTCCGACAGAAGAATTTTGCATCGGCTGGCAATGAAGGAACGGATTATCTTCAAATCCATGACTATTACCCACCGCTGTTTCCATGGGTCTGCCCCATCATACTTGAAAGCTCTCATCTTCAAGTACTTAGCAGGTAGAACTCTGTGCTCTGAAACCCTGGGTCAGATCACTAGCACATCATTCAGACACTCGAATGGGCTGGGTAGATCATTCCCTGTAAAGGCTGCTAAAGCATGGAATGACCTACCGGTTGCTATCAGATTAGAAGGCAACAGCAGTGGCATTTTTAAATAATCTGGTGGCTTGAGCAGGGTCCATTTCTGGTGTTTCACTTTTGTCCCGTTTACTATGTTTGTCTGCTGTCTAAATGTTGCACCCTGATGCCTGCAGGCTTCGGCGCATTATAAATAAAATAATGTGTGCTGTCATGAGAGCATGTGCCACAGTCTGCAAGGCCTGCGGAGGGAGAAGGGCTTAATCTTGCAGAGCAGAGTGATCTGCTACCACAAGGTCTGGGTTATCCTCTATGAAATCTGGGGATTTGGCAGATGGTGTGATTTGGGAAGTGAATCCATCCATGTGCACTGACTCCAGCAGAGACGGACACAACACACAGCAACCACAAACAGCAACAGAATCAGAGAGTGGAGCAGCAGGAACTGAAAGACCAAGTACAAGCAGCAGAGTACCACATCTGGCTGCTTCTTTTTTTAGACAGACACCCAAGCGCAAGCGAACGAGGAGGGAGAAGAGGAAAAGGGCCAGGAGTACAGACGCAATTCGAAGCCCGAACAACCTAGTGGTAAACATCTCATATCGAATATTGAGCCAACGAGAGGAGCAAGTACTACAGAAGGGTTTGAAATTCGTACCGACATTTGGCACCAATCTGTTCAATACAAAAGTGGAACTCCACAAATTAACAAGAAAATTGAAATTAAACGTTTTCTTCACAGAAATGGGGCATGAGTCTTCCAACAAAGAAACAACAGAACTAGTTGAGTTCAAACCAAAAAGTACCTTTACACCACCCATTAGTGTACCTGCCATCGACATCTTCGAACGTATGGTAATCTCTGACTTAAAGAAAATTAAGTATGGAACTCTGAAAAACAAAAACTTAAGTAGAAGCGAAATGGCCATAATACGCAATCTTTATTCTGATGATAAAATTACTATTAGACCAACAGATAAAGGTGATGCTCTAGTGATTCAAGATACTCACGACTATGAACAGGAATGTAGGAGACAATTAGATGATCATACAGTTTACGCAAAGATTGAACAAGATCCTATCAATGGCATTCGAGACAACTTAGAGATTCTATTAACCAAAGTGGAAGAAGAGGGTATGATTTACTAACAAGACTAAAGCATTTCTACTGACACAGAAACCAATCACTCCACATTTTTATCTTTTGCCAAAAATCCATAAAGGGCTAATAAACCCACCGGGAAGACCAATCGTTGCTGCCACAGGAGGTATATTACAACCACTTGGAACTTACATTGATTATTTTCTGAACCCTATCATACAAAAAACTGAAACTTATGTGAAAGACAGTACACATTTTCTCACCATACTCGAGAACATTAAACAGACAGAGAACAACATACTTTTCACAATCGACGTGACAAGCCTTTGTACCACCATCCCACATGATTTGGGGCAAGAAGCGGTTGAATGGCTCCTTTTGCGTGAATACAATATAGGAGCAGTCAAAGAATTTATAATGTCCTTGTTAATGTTCATCTCAACCAACTCGTACTTCAAATACAAGAATGAGTACTATATTCAAACATCTGGCACAGCTATGGGGGCAATGATGGCACCGGCTTACGTAAATTCATTCATGTATCAGTTTGAAATGTAACATATCTTACAAAATTCACAGTGGAAAGACAAAATCAAATTGTGGATTCGATACATAGATGACATTTTCTGTATATGGCAAGATACTAGAGAATCTTTGGATGAATTTCTTCAATACATCAATAGTATAGACCATCAAATACAATTTACTTCTGAGATGGGGAACCCTGGGATTCATTACTTGGACATTCAAGTCAACGTACATAATCAACAGATAACTACATCATTATTCACTAAACCAACAGACAGAGACAATTTACTACATCGGATGAGTTTCCATCCGCAAAACACACTACGCAATTTGCCTTACGGACAAATGCTCCGTCTGAAAAGGATAATCAGTGATCAAGGTGAATTTGAACAAGAATTAATCAGATTGAGCAAGAAACTTGAGTATCGAGGATACCATGACGAAGATGTACTAACAGCAACAGAGAAAGTAATGACAAAAACAAGGGCTAGCACCCTTACGCCAAAAGATAAACCAACATCACCACCATTGATATGTGTCCAAATTTTCTACACAAAGCATGCAAATCAAGAGATGCATAAATAAACATTGGCAATTATTAACGAAGGATGAAAGAACCAAAGATCTTTTTGCTGTTCCCCAACATTCGCGTACCAAAGATCACACAAATTGAGAGATTTACTTGTTAACACACGAGAAGACAAACCCAGAATAAACACCTTGACTAAGAGAACTGGCACTTACCCGTGCCTAAATTGCGGGAATTGCAACAGTATAATTAAAGGAGAAACAGTGGTACACCCTTACACAGGTGAAAAGATCAAATTAAAATGCCATGCAACTTGCAACACAGAGAACTGCATTTACTGTATACGGTGCCCTTGCGGTGCATACTATGTTGGCAAAACAGGACGGAAAATATGTATATGCATTAATGAACATAAATCATGTATACGCAACAAAAACACCAACTCTGCAGTAGCAAAACATTTCAATGAAAAAAAGCACAATATCTCACAACTTAGATTTCAAGTACTGGAATTAATTGACAATACTTGCAGAGACACCAAAAGGAAAAGACAGCAGAGAGAAGCATATTTGATCGATCGGCTCAAAGCACTATCACCACGAGGAATTAATGATGAATTTGACCTTAATTGCTTTCTCTGATAATGCTATACGTGACTATGTACATTTCACTGTAATCTGAATCATGATTGTAATTAACCAAGTTTCTATAAGTATTTCACTATATGTTCATAGTTGTAGAGCCTTTTTTTCTTACTAAGTTAATCACAAGCTAAATTAGCGCTCCAGAAGCAAGTATCAAACAGAGTAGTAAGCATCAAACAGAGCATGACGCATTTGCATTTCTATAGGTGACATAAATAGAGTTGCTGTACCACTCATGACTTTCTTGGTCTGCACTATGCATTTAGTTGACAGGAAGAGTATCAGTGCACATCCACTACATACCTACCAGAATGCAGATGGACATTGCCCACTCATTTTTTTTCACAACTTTATTGTGCACTTAACAACAACACACGATCCACACAGGTATCTCTTCATCTTTGACATCGAGTGTACTCGCATATACACTCTATAATTACGTTGTGCTTTGGGGCAACAAACGGGCATCAGTTAAGTAATATCAGCAGTTTGAGTTAGCATTTTTCAGTTATTCACATCAGGCAGATTTTATTAGCCCACACCAAGATGGCCGGTACACTTCGTCGTGTTCTGCCATTTTAGATATACACGTTGCCTTGACAACGATTTACTTTTCAGCCACATTCGAGATAGTCAGCAGCTCAGGAGAACACACACGGCAGGACTATACGAACGGATTGTAAAGGAAAGCTTTATAGGTAAGCACGAGTAATGATGAAGTGGTAACCCCATAAGTGCAGCATCGCACTTTATCATGACGAGCACGCTAATGTTTGTGTTCGTTTTATTTCAGTAGTTACAGCGTTACTCGAACGCACTTTACAACGTTGACCTGCGCAGGCAGCGCCTGGAAAATAGATGCACTTTGAAGGTTAGTGCTCGTAGGTGTAAAGCAAGAATAGATTGCAACAACGATTGGTGAAAGCTTATAACACAGTAACTATTATTACATTTTGGTACAGTTGCTTTATGGAAATATGAGCAACCATTTTTAAGAACATGTAGAATAAGATGTTCATTGCATTTTATGTTGACGTAATATGAGCATTATGTTATGCCATTTAATGATGAGAGTACATTGATCAATTGAAACGTGGATCTTGCAATAACCATCAAGGACTGTATTCCAAGCAACTAATTATGACATATGTGTTTTTCTCTCTTCTTTACGTGTTATTTGTGAATTGTCTGTTTATTGTGGGCGCCCTGTCTTGCTAAATGCCTCCCCAACATGTTTATTGCAACACTAATTGCATGATGTTAATTTTCTTGATTATTGATGAATAATTTATACATGCTTGCGTAGTTCTACGCAAGAAGAAAGAAACCATGATTTCCGAAATGCATTAGCCATAAGGTTGCTCATTTGCCTATTAAAAAGCAGGCTACAAATTGGTGTTGTTTAACCAATGACAAACATTCATTGATTCACATTTTTTGTGGATTAACAAATATCATTTATACATCATGTGAACTGTTTTTGTTTATGATTATATATTGTTTGATCAAGTAATTTACGCAAATATTTAACCATTTGTGGGAATTGCAGGTGTGCGGCCCGCACCGATGGCTAATTAGCCTAGGTCCTTTTTTCTACAGTCTATCATTAGAGCCCAGCACGGAGGCACTATTCAGTGGGCCGCACCCTACTAAGCAACTCAAAACCAATTAAGAACATTATATTAACAAACTCCTCAAAATCAAAGAGAACAGAGCTGTGCATCCTCTCCCTCGCTCCATCCACCCATGTGCAACTCATTCAGCCGTACTTGGATAGTTTCCTGTTTGAAGGGGTAAGGAGGGGCACAAATTACATTTTAGTCAGGCTGCGTTTTCGGTATTTACTTGTCATCCACATTTGAATGGTTGTAGCAAGGTATTTACAGAGTTAGTAATATTGTGGGAACAGTTTGCTGTAAGGTACAGCTGGGTGTCATCCTTTTACCGGTTTAGTGATATAACTGAGTCATCAAGGAGTGATCTCAGTGGTTCCCTGTATAGATTAAATACCACTAGGGAGAGGATTGAAGTCTTTCGCGCTCAACAGGTATCTGTGGGTTGGTAGTCAGATATTAAGGTGCTCATCTGGACAGCCTGGTATCTGTTCGAGAGGTAGTAATGACCTTGCTGTTCGTGGCTCTGTAAGAAATGGGCGGAGGTGGTGATTAGGGGGAACTGGGAGAGGCAGATGCGAAGCCTGTGGTGATGGGTGCAGGTCAGACGTACCCAGTTTTTGTGTGCCAATCTGCTTTCTATGGGTTTCATTGGGACACTTGGGGATCTGTTAACCATAGGAAAGTGCTCAAGATCTGATAGACTACAGCGCTTTCGGTCTGATTAGTCGCTGATGTGGGAGGATATGATGGGGCAGAAGAAGAGCAGCTATTCATGGCTTGTTTAGTGGTGATGTGCTAAAGACTAGGACTGTGGCAGCCATCTGTGGTGGTGTGTAGTGAAAGGGGGTATGAGGGTTGGAGGGGAGATGGTTAGTTGGGGGATGTGGGGTGCAGGCCTCAAAGAAAAGGTGAAACAAACTGTAACCCTGCACTCTGGCAGCGACAGTCTCAAAATGAAATGGGAGCCAGCTTCTTGCAGCTGGGTTCCATTTCACTTTCTCACAGTGTCACTATCAATCCCCCTTGCCATCCTCTGTCCCTCCCTCCATTTCTCTTTTTCCCCCCTCTCTCACACATAGGTACAACAAAACAAGGATACGGCAGAGGAGGCGGTCTGGAAATTCCACTCATTACCAGAGATAACCTGCTGAGATTTATGAGACACAAGAACTTTTGTTTCACTGCTAGGTCTGCTTGGAATTTCAGTGCCACATGTGCCCATTTCACTGTCTTTCGTAAGTTGGTTGGTGATGCAGCATCCCTGCAGGGGGTTCTTCATGATGAAATGAGGAGAAAAGATAGAAGGTGGAGTGTGGATTCCTCAAAAATGCCCCAAGAGGCTGGTTGTAGCACCCCCTGGCATAATGGCAGAAGGAAAAAACAGTTAAGAATTGTTCCTGCAAAGCCCATTCTTTTTGTGAAGGGCTGATCAGAGTTTGGTGGTCCACAATATCCAATGCCGCTTATACGTCCATGTGGACCAGGAGGCAGACATGATCCATGATCCGGAGAGCTTTATCGATGACCTGGACGTTGACTGCTTCAGTGCTGCTTTTAGGGCAAAAGGCGTGTACGCTGCCTTTTGCCCTCCGCAGTGCAAACTGAGTAAGCATGCCAGCCAGCATTCTGGCGAAATCCCCATGGAGTCCTATGAACATCAATAAATGGGGATTAACACCGCCTACCACCACTTGTAATCCAGCTGTAAATCCGTCAGTTTGGCAGTATTCCAGCAGATTTACTGCCAGATTACTGCCCAACTTGTAATTAGGCCCATGGTCTTCTTTCGCTTTCTGGTTATGTCTTGGGTCTGGATAGCTGTGGTTCTGTTGTAAATCAAACGTCTAACTGGTGAACAGAGGAAACTTGCCAAGCCATAAAAGAATGACATGATGGCGCAGGAAGAACCAGAAAAGTGAAGTGCATGGCACAATGGTTGCTTGATGTATCCTGAAGCAGTTGGTTCCAGGGAGGACAAAATGGCAAACCATGCCAAATGGGTTCAATTCTGTTAAATAATTTCATTTTGGGCATTCTGACGGGCCTTTTTAGAGCCCCCTTGATGTTTTGCTTTTTCAATATTTTTATTTTTGGTGGCTAGAGAGACTTCTCCTGCAATCCCTCTGCCATTGCAAACCTTTTTCATTGAATATTTGGTCCTGGGTTACCAGAAAGGTTCCCAAGCCTAGGTGTCCTTCCTAAGCACCCCATGTGTGCCATATGGTGATTGTTTTAGTAGGTAGGCTGGTGGCAGCAGTTACTTAGTTTTAAATTTGCTTGGGTGCAAACCAATCTACTGCATTGGTAACCCAATATGCCTATTTTGGTAGCCATTTGGGTACCAGTGTATTTTTAAGTCCTGCTCTTTATCCATTTTGTTTTAGGGGCGTCCTTTATTTAGGGAACCCATGAGCAGGCCTAAAATGGATGGACATTATGACCACGTAGGCTTGAGACATCCTCCATATTGGGTTTTGACTGGTTGAGACCGGTCCCTGTTTCAGGCTACGTTTGTTAGTTTTGTAATAGTGGAAGGGACAGACTGTAGATGGATTCGATTTTGGGACAGGTGACTGAATTACTTGTAAGACCTACTGTGAGACAGGCATGGTATCAAGAGATGACACAGACACCAAGGTTAACAGTTTGTAAAACCTTTTTTTTTTTAAATCTTTGGGCTGGTTTAACTCCTATCTTGCCCTATAACTAAGGTGGGGGTTTCCCTACCAAAATAAACTAAGAAAGGTCTGTCTATTAGACGAAATCAAAAGTCTGTCTGTCAAAGCCTGTGCGTGCCCTCACATCTAATACTAAACATAGTGAAAGGATATCAATAGTGAAATAAACAGTGTTCAAACTAAAGTTCTGAGCTTCGTCCAGCTGCTGATTTGCTCTTGGCCCTCTTTCCAAGTTCAAGACAGTCCCAACAAAAATGGTCTTGGGGGGGGGCCTCTTGCCTCACGTTCAATACAGTTCCACAAAAACATTTCTCTGGGTTTCTTCCCCAAATTCAAGATACAGTTCCAATAATGTTTCACTGGGTACACAACGTTCCACAAGAACTTAGGGCCTCATTACACGTTGTGTGGTAGGGATTTAACGTTACCGGTAATGGAATACCGGTAACGTTAAATCCCCATGCCAATTACGACCTGGCTCACCGCTATTAGCGGCACCGCTAAGTACGGTGCCACTAATAGCGGGCAGGCCGCGTGCGCGCGACCCTCCTTCCCGTAAATTACGCCATGCCGCTATTAACACAGCATCACAAGGCTAGCGGACATGCTAATAGCGGCATGGTAAAGCCCCCCAAGCCCCTTACCGCCATGGTGCTAATACCGGCATCGCGAACCACCCGTTAAGAGAACTGAGCAGTGTTGCCACCTGCCACAGGTGGACAAAATCAGCACAGGTGGAGGCAATGGAGACAGTGGCAGCTCCAAAGGAGCACACCACACCCCTTCCCACACCAAGATGATTCCAATACTGGCAGCATTACATGGCCTGGAGGACCTCATTGCAGTGCAGCTGCAACAACAACAGGCAGCACAAAGGAGACGCAGGAGGAGGAGGCGGAGGAGGGCAAGACAGGCACAGCAAGCACCACCACGGCACCTAATCATACCACAGAGGCACCCACCAATCCCCAGGATCAGAGCCAGTCCATTCAACCTAACCCCTGAGCAGATACACACCCTGTACCGTCTGGACACGGCTACCATCACCAGCATCGTGGACATGATCCACGACGACATTGTGTGCCTCATAGACACAGAACTGCCATCCCCGCTACTGAAGGAGGTGAGTGTGCACCACTTCCTGTCCACAGGCACTTAGCATACAGTGGGACAGATGCATGGCATCTAACAACCAGCATTCCCACGCACACTGAACCAGGTACCCGATGCACACCTGAAGCATGCACCTGAACACATATCCATGCCACAGACTGCCCAGGAGATAGCAAACACAAAAGTTGGCTTCCATCCACTGGCAGGCATCCCAAGTTGCATCGGGGCCATTGACTGTACCCATGTTGAATTGGTGGTCCCACATCACAATAAAGTAGTCTACTGAAACAGGGAGCAATTCCACTCTATCTACGTCCAAATGGTATGTGACGCCAACCAGATATTCACACATTGATGTGCCAGATTTCCTGGAACTACACATGAATCCATGGTTCTGTGGATCTCAAATATCCCACGCTACATGGAGCGACACACCGGACAACGTATGTGGCTACTTGGTGAGTAGCCGGGCAAGCACATGGCAACGTGATTTGGGGGGGGAGAGACAAACACTCAAAGTGGGTGTTGACTGGCGTCCGTACGGAAAATGGACATACAGATGTACGCCAATGTCCATCAGGGAAGGCCACGATGTACCTGAGAAGAACCCACATGCAATTTGAAGGTGCACGACTATGAGAACAATGCAGGTTGCAAAATATTACACATCCATCCCCATTTCACATCATGCCACGCCACATATTACACAAATCAGCAACATGGCGTCAAGATGGTAATACAGAATCAGCGCATCACAGCATCAATCCAGCAATGTACACTTGAATGCATGCAAAGGGATCACCCCTAGACATAGCACTGAACCACACACCTATAGCACCACTGAAGTGATGCTTCACAGCATGGCAACATTGGTGTCAGAATGTCAGTACACTAGCAGTGTGGTACAAAATTTGCCTTGGCCAGGGACACCTGAGACCTGGCCTCACCCAGGACATGTCAAAATTACTGTTGTAGGCATTATTGTGGCATTTCTACTTGCAGGGTCGGAGACACACTTGCACGTTGCTGTCACACAGACCATCTGCATGTATGCGCTCAGTTTAGCACTTGCATCACAATGCAATGTCAATTTGTGTGATGTGAACAGGCCGCCCTTGAGGTGAACAGTAACAGGACCCCATTCATCCCCCCATACAGGTGATGCGGCCTATCCCCTGAAAACCTGGCTCCTCACACCTGTACGGAGACCACAGAACAGGCACGAGGAGGAATACAATCGTGCACATACCTGTACCCGCATCGTGATCGAGCAGGCCTTTGAACTTTTGAAGTCACGTTGAATGTGCATTAACAGATCTGGTGCTGCTCTCCTTTATGGACATGAGAAGGTGGCCAAGATCACCATGGCATGTGTCATGCTGCACAATATGTGTGACAGACGGAATGGCCCACTGCCCCCTGACGTTGGAATAGAAGCACCTGATGAGGATGATGTTGATGAGGACGGTGGTGAAGGGGATGCAGGTGTTGCAAGAGGGGATGGCCAGGAGGCACGTGCTGTGAGACAGCATCTGATCAGCCAATCAATCTGCGGAACATGTTTTCGTACTGTCACATGGATATGGGGAGGAATGCACTGGTGTATGTCTTAGAGCACGCAATGGACCCTGTCGCCAATGAAGTACACACACACACAATGAAGATGTCCAAGGCCGTGTTTTCATCAGAAACCAGTGTATTGACTAACATAAAGGTGAAGAAGTGCAAGCCCGACAACATCCCACCACCCTTCCCACCCACCCCCCACAACAGACCCATAACACCCTTCCCACCCACCCCCCACAACAGACCCATAACACCCTTCCCACCACCCCCCACAACAGACCCATAACACCCTTCCCACCACCCCCCACAACAGTCCCTCATGTGTCTGCCATTTTTGCCATGGCCAATGCACACCGAGGTATCCCCATCAACCCCCTAATTTCCATTGTCCTTGGAAGGATCTTGAGGGTTGCCAGACGTGCGCCTGGTGGTTCGCATTGAGCGCCTGAGGGGGCTTGTTTGTGTTGACCCGGAAGACGAGGATGGGGCAGACTGGCCTTGTTGGTGAAAGTGGCGGTCCATTGTGTCTGCCATGCGGACAAGCACCTCCCTAAGCCTTGCAATTTCATTGCATATCCTGTCCGTGTTGGCGTCCATGCGCTCAGTGGGAGTGCCTCACCGTCTGGACAATGTTCTCACTGAGATTGGCAGCCTCAGCGACATGCTGGCCAACCAGCACGGTCAGCTCCTGTTGGCGCTGCAGGATGGTGGAAATTTGGAGGTCAGTGCCGGGTGACCGTGCACTGGATGCCGTGCCCTCAGATGCCTGCAATGCAACAGGTGATGGTAGCATGGGTGACATGATTGCAGGGCTGGTGTCCTCGAAAGTCCCATCAGAACCAGGGGTCTGGGATGCCACTGGCTCTGGGCTTCCTGGGGGGCTTGGGGTGTGCATCTCCATGTGCTGGACTATGGTGTCCTCTGGATCGGATAGGGGGCCAGTGGCGGCTGCCTCACCAGCGGAGCTTGCCGCAGCTGATGGTGGGCCCTGGGTGTCTGGCATTGTTGCCAGTGGGATTGCCTCCGGTGGTGGGGCCACAGTTGGTGGTGCAGCTACTGCTGCCCTGGCAGTGGCACTATGACGTAGGCTACCACTCTTCAGGTGTGGCCTTCCCCCCTTACCCCTGGATGTTGCTGGGGTATCCTCCGGCTCCTGTGCCCTTGGATGTAGGTGGTGCCTTTGATGCATCAGCGGCATCCTCCCCATCTGTATGTGAGCCTGTCAGGGATGAGAAGGGGGATGGCATTGGTTGCGTTTCAATATACTCAATGTAACTTACAGGAATGATGCAGTTGTGGCCATTGGGACTTAGCAGTTGTGGATGCAGGTGATGTGCCAGTTCAGTGCCTCATCCATGCATGGTTGAGTTTGGGACTTGTCTCTGGTGATGTGTGCATGTGTGTGTGTTTGGGTCTGACACTGACATGGTGATGGATGGATGCATGTGTGGATGTGTGTCCATGCATGAGTGGGGTCTGTGCTCACATATGGGGGTGACTGTACATTCACACCGCATCCTGTCATGTGTACACTCACCTCCATCGGAAGTGGTAGCCATGCCGACCTCCATGCTGCCCACTCCCTCGATGCTTTCGATGGCAATCATGTTTGCACATGCCTCCTCCCATTCCGTCAGGCGTATTGGTGAGCCATCTCCACCGGCACTGGCAATGCGGTGGTTCTCAGCCAGGATGCCCCTCACCCGCAGCCTGAGGTCGTCCCACCTCTTCCTGCATTCGCGCACAGTGCGCGTGCTGGTGCCCACGGCACTGACTTTGTCTGCCACCTCCTCCCAGATTGCTTTCTTCTTCAGCAAGGTCCGCGGCGCATGTCATTGGCAAAGACTACCTCTGCATGCTCTGCAAGGGTCTGTGTCAACATGACCAGTTCCTCATTAGTATATTTTTCCTTCCGCTGCCTGTCACAGGTTTTCTTCAAGGCCTTGGGCATGATGCAGGTGTCATGGATGATTTAACACAGCTCACAACTCCAAAATGGTCCAGGGGGCAGAGGATGGCAATGGATTGTGTTTTTAAAGATGGCCACCGTGCTCTTTCCCGTTCCGGTGCGATGACGCTATTTCCGGTTCTGCAATTTAGCGGTCAATGCTAATAGCGGTGACCGCTAATAGCGGTGACCGCTATTAGCATGTAGAGTGAGGGCGGAGGTGCTATCAGCACTTTGGTCGGCCCCGGTAAGGTGCTTTTGCGGCATGGCGGTAGGGTCATTTACCGGCATGGCCCTATGCGTGTGTCCGCTTACTCGGAATGGTACGCTATTGGCGGTCTCCTGTGAGGGCGGACACACTAATAGCGCCATGCCGGTAAATCCCGTTTTTTACCGCCTACTGTGTAATGAGGCCCTTAGTGTTCTTCCCCAAGCTCAAACACTTGTTCTTCCAAATAGAATGTTCAACTTGTTCATAATCTTCAACAAGAGCTCAGGGTTCCTTTCTCCAAGCTTATAGTACTTCTTCATTAAAGCACAATTGGTAAACAATGTCCCATGAGAGCTCGGATTCCCTTTCTGGAATTTAGAGCACTCACTCTTTAATTCACAATGTTCAACAAGATGATCAAGCTCACAGTTATCTTCACTTTTGCGCTTTTCTTTCCACTTCCATATGTGACTTGAAAGCCAATGTCACATTGCCTTCTTAGCTCCTTTGCTTCATCCCATGAACGGGTGCCTCGGTCTAGGCGCAGTTGTTGAATCACACGGTTCACACATGACATGTTGCGCAGCATATAACCCTTGCCACTTGGACAATATTACAGTTCACATAGGACTTTCTTGCTAACACAGGTCCCCTTGCTGTGCCTGTGTTACAAGCCCATTTGTTCTTCTTGAGCACTTATAAGGCTTCCTTCCTTTTCAACATATGCCCCTCACATACTTTTCTTTAGGGTATTTTTAGCCTGGTTCGCAGCTTGCTTTTACCCTATTCAATAATTCTTCTCATTGGATTTTTACACGTCCACCAACTTTTATTACTGGGTATCACGTGGCTTTGAGCTTTTCTTTTAAAATTATTCATGCAGGCTTTCTGTTTATTTTCCTTCTGTCATAATCTTATATCACTTTCTGGCTCTTTCTTGCTATTTGTGCAACATTCTCATTTATTGTGCATAGCTTTCCTTTTGTTCGGTATTCAGTACAATTCCAGGACATAACTGATACAAAGAGGCACTCTCATTGTTTATAAAGCTCTCACACGTGACTTGCTTTTTCGTTCACTGGGAGATCTAAACCATGACACAATGAACTGTTTGAACTGTTACTTTGTTTTCCACGCAAACCTCCTGTTCGCGCACTGTGCATTTTAGAGTTGATCGCTTCAATACCGGGAATACCTCCGTTTACGCACCCTAAGATATAAAGTATTTTTGTAAAATAACAGCATACGGAGCCGTCCGGGGTTTCTTTACTCACTGAAACTCACTAGCTTTTCCTCCCATGTGATTGTGGTCCAGTTTGCTTCCTTTCTTTCATGATATAATCTTCGGGAGCATCTCTGGGGGGGGGGGGCGAGGAGGGGGGTTCCTCTACCCCTCCAACACTTCAGTGTTTCTACAACATCGGGAGATAACGAGCATTCACAGGAATCTTTGTCGGCACACTCCGATGCAGCACAGCTCGACCACTGCAGAAAGGAGTCATAGGGCCTCATTACAACTCAGGCGGTAAGGGGTTTACGGCGCCGTAAACAGCGCCGACCCTTACCGCCATGGCGGATTTAACACCTGCTTTTAGCAGGTGTTAAAATCCATGGCGCTAAGGGACCATGGAGTTAATTACGCCACCGTAATTTACGGTGGCGTAATTAACGCCTTCCCCACTCCCATTATGCCCTATGGGGCAAAAATGGGAATGGGGAAGGGTAAATGGGGATTGGGGACTTACCGCCCCGCCAAACTCGGAATGGGGCGGTAAGTCCGCCAACCACCATGGCGTAAACGTAGTTTACGCCATGGTGGTAAAGTCACGGCCCAGGCGGTAACTTATCGCCTGGGTCGTAATGAGGCCCATAGGGCCTCATTACATGGATGGCGGAGAACCATGGCGCTATTAGCGCCATGGTTCATGGCACCGCCTTGGCGGAAAGGGGAATTACCGCCCCATTCCAAGGTTGGCGGGGCGGTAATTCCCCCTTCCACCACTGCCCTTCCCCATTCCCATTTTTGCCCCATAGGGCATAATGGGAATGGGGAAGGCGCTAATTACGGTACCGCAAATTGCGGTACCGTAATTAGCTCCTTGGGTCCCTTTGCGGGTTGGTTTTTAACGCCTGCAGAAAGCCATAAGTTGATAAAGGGAGTAAACATCTTTATTTTTAATGCTGTGAGGCAGCATATCAACTTATGGGTTGTGAATGCGGCGAGGAAGGGGGGCATCTCAGTTATTCTTGATCACTTAATTCCTTTGGTGTGGTGGAGGGGGGCCCCAGAGAAGTCCGTGACCGTGATAGTTGGACGGTTTGAGAGTGAGGATAACTTTTTCAACTTCTAAGATGGATACTTTCTTAAAATTGAAGAGGGGAGTCAGCCGTTCAGAGGGGGTGGGCAGTAGGGTGTTCGAGGGCAAAGGGGCAGTGTTATTGTTAGAATTGGAGGCGAGGAGGAGGGATTCTTTTTTGTTGTTGATTTTCGCCTGTAGGGTCTTTATTTTATTAGCTAGTGCACTCTGAATGCTAGTGCACCAGTTGTTATCCTTGAGGCAGGTGTCCGGGGCTTTGATAGAAGTTTCTATTTCTTTGAGAATGGTGAACAGTTCTTTAGTGTTGGAGTTGGCGTGGGAGATACGCAGATTGTATGATTCTTGTTTAGCAAGGATTATTTCTTTTTTGTAAAGGGATGCTAATTTTGTGAGGTTATTTTTGTTAGTATCTGATGGGTCACATCTCCATGTTTGTTCGCAGATACGTTTCTCTAATCTGATGGCTTTTAGGTGGGGGGAGAACCAAGTGTTGACATGTTTTTTCTGTTTGCTCTTTCTAATTTTCAAAGGTGCTATGGTGTCGAGAGCAGATAGCATTACTTTATTGTATTCTTTGACTATGGTGAGTGGGTCTGAGGAGGCAGGGAGAGAGTTCAAAGTGGGGGGGATCAGAGGAATTAGTTTGTTAGCTGTTATATTCTTTTTATTCCTGGTGGGAACGGCGGGTGCTATGCTGACGGCATGGTGGGGAGCTGTGGCTTCTAGGGAAAAGTAAATCAAATGGTGGTCGGACCATGGCAAAGGTGTAATGGCAGTGACTGAAGTTTGGCAGTTGTGCTCAGCTATCCAGTCAAGAGTTCTACCTTTTGGTGTGTGTAGAGCCTGTTACCTTTTGGGTGAATCCTAATTCCTCAATAGAGTCGTTACTTGGTGAAGCATTGGGATCTGAAGGGTCTTTGTAGCCAAGATTAAGGTCTCCTAAGAGGAGGCTTGATGAGGCATTTTTAAGGTTCTCTGATAGGCTATTAGTGAGATCTTCTTCGAAAGAGCCTAAAGGTCTGTATATTAGATGGATGGATATTGTTTGGGTGTTAGAGATAGTTAGTTTGGCAGTCAGGAGTTAACAAGAGTCTATATTTAGTGGGGGAGCAAGTCTCAATGCTAGGCTAGTTTTGGCAATTATGGCTAGGCCACCGCCGGGGAGGTGGTGCGGTCTATTCATAGGCGAGTATAGTCATCTGGGATGGCTAGCATAATCGCTGGACCTGCTGCTGAATGAAGCCAGTATTCCGTTATGGCGAGGAAGTCAATTTTTTCAGTTGAGATTAAGTCGGCTATTTCTGTGGCATGTGCCACCATGGACCGGGCATTTAATAAGGCTCCTCTGATACAGGACAGAGTAGTCTAAGTAGGTGGTGGCAGGGTGTTGTGATTAGTTCCTGGGCTGGTGATGGGGTCTCGAGTAAGTCGACTGTTGAGCTGGAGTGGATGATGAATTTGAGTAGTTTTGTGCGTGGACACTTTAGTACTGGGCTGGGGTTCTCTTGGGTTTCTCGAAGAGTTATTAGAATGGGAGTGTAGGGATTTGGCAGGGGGTTCGTATATTTTAGGGAGTCTGGCACGTAGCTTAAGGTTTCTTTGGGAGAGAGTGCATGGTCTGGTAGACAGGACCGTAGAGTTGGTGTAATTGTTAGCGGGTGCCACAGATATCGGAGAGGGCAGAGTGTGCAGCATATCAGCGTCTATAGTGGTAGACACGTATAGGATAATCCTCAGTAGGACAGTGCAAATAGCTGGCACATACATAGTTATGTAAGGGCTAGCTGCAGGTTAGTAAACCATGTAGGGTAATTAAGGGAGTCCGCAGGGTGAGCTGGGCAGAGAGTGACTAGGATCACTCTCTGTCTAGGGTGGGCGCTGGTGATAGTGTTAGGGTCATCGAATGACTAGTAACAGTGCAACATGGGAGATATCACTGAGCCGAGATGGGCAGGGCTGGCACAGTGGTCTTAGGAATCTCTGAGTGAACATATGACGAGTAGTGTAGACATAGAGGACGTATCAGGCTAAGCATAAGATAGGCACTATTGGCAAGGTAGTCACAAATATCAGGCTAAAGCATAATATGTGCATCACTGGCAGGATAGGTACATCAATCACAAGCTAAGCATAAGGTGAGCACTGCTGGCAAGTGGTCGCAAATAATATAGGCTAAGCGTGGAATGTGTAGTGTTGGCAAAAATAAGTACGAAATCAGACTGCCGTAGTCGACACAAAGTTAACAGGCTAAACGTAATATGGGAGTACAAAGCGGGCACAGAAATCACAAGATGTGCGTAATATGGGTCATACTGGAGGTCACAGAGATTGGCAGGCTAGACAGTGTATATTAGCAGCAATGTAGAAATGGTCAGCTAAGATGGGCGTATGCACAAATTACTGGGCTCAACAATGTATGCACGTATCTCTGGAGCGTACATCGGTCAGGCGACTCGTAATAGCAGGTCACTATTCAGACAGGAGAGATACCGTGAGGAGCAAGCTAGTAATAGACAAATGATAGTAGATGTATTACAGGCGGAACGGGAAGTGACCGACACACTGAGGCTAGGTTAATTAGTAAAAAGGTGTGCCTTCCTGTGAGGGTTAGAGGCAGGTTGCATATTGCACATATGGTTAAATGGTGTTACCGAAGCAGACTGTGAGGTATACAGTTGAGCAGAAAGTCTCGGTAGTGAAGGGCAGTTGAGGGCAGAGATGAATCTTACCGGATGGATGGATGCTGGGCGGTGCCAACAGTCAGAAGCCAGAGAGATGTGGCACGAAAAGGGCAGAGTTCCTGGCCCTGTCAACTCTGGACAGGCTCAGTACAGGCACCACCCTTGATGGGTGTGCCGGCTTATTGCCTGCCGGCAAGGGATTGGCTAATAATAGAAGCGGGTAGCCAATAGTGCTGAGGCAAGTTCAATGTGTTGGTTAAGGTCGGGTTTGTTGCAGAAGAAAAGTGAAGGCGGCCATCTTGAAGCGGCAGCACCTCGTGGGCTGCAATGGAGGCTGAAGTGATTTTCAGCTGATGTTGGTGAAATAAGCAGAATATGCGGGCTGGTTCAGCTTGCAGTTTGAGCATAGGCTAATACTGAATATTAGCAGCTGATCCGCCGGAGAAAAGCGTAGTAGGAATGAAGAGGCTCAAATGCGATGCGTAGTGGCCTCTGGGTCCTACCTTGCATCTAGGTAGATCCCAGGCCCTCCAGAGACAACGGGAACTGCTCCGGCAGTTGAGGAAGCTCCTGCTTCTCAGGGATATGTGACGTGGATGCGACTCTCATACGGCTCCTGATCTTGGCACACTCTGATTCCACTGACAGTCTGCCACAGCTGTTGCCACTTATGCGCCTCTGCTCCTGTTAGACTACCACACCTGCTACAACTTCAAACGACTTCTGGGTTTTACCAGCTTCTCTTTTCAATTCCCCCATTCCCAGTTCCAGCAAGCTACCACGTTCCAATCTGCTTTGCACTCCTGTGGGTTCCACCATATATACACAGGTGTGCTGTGAACAGGCGTTAGGTGAAGAGAGGGACCCCGGAATGCCCTTCCTCACCTCCATTAACATGACAGCCCGAAGAGTCAAGAATGCATGAAGCAACTCACTGTTTGGACAGCCCCCAAGAGGATCAGTGACATCCACATATGCAAACAGATATTCTCCTAGACAGCCATTCAAACCTTATCCAGACAACTTCTTTATGGATCCAGGTGCCACTACTCTGCTCATGGATCCAAACTCTTCGATGGCTCAGACTGACTAACAACGGTAAACCCTTGTGCTGATATTATTAGTGACACCACGACATAGCAACATTAGTCATGAAGTAAACTCGCAGGCATGCATGAAGTTGCACGAACACACACATGCTCACACAAAGAGCATGCTTACACAGTTCTGTAGATGGGGAACAGATATATGATATGATAGGTTATTTATAATGCTCTTAATACCCAGAGGTTTCTAAGCGCGGACCCGGGGATCGAACCTGTGTTGCTCCGTGTCGTCTTGATTCCAAGGCGAGCATGCTGCCCCTGAGCTATGCTTTGAGACAAATACATACTGTCAAAAGCTTTTATTATTTTTCTCATTAGCCAAGTACAGAAACGCTGCATGTAAGGCAAAAGAAGAGATGCAGAGCAAGCTTGCAGATGCTTATCGCAACTAACCCTATGGAACTACAGGACCGTATAAGAGGCGTGGAAGAACCAAATATTAACCTATAGGAAACATATCACGGTATAGATATGTAGAAATCATAGTATAACTATACTGAGGTTACATGAGGCCTACACGCCACAGGACGAGAGACGAAGAAAAGCAGAACTACGCTGCACAGAACAGCAGGCCAGGGCTACAGCACATTCTGAAGCTAAGAGAGACAGAGCCATCTGCAGAAAAGCAGAATAAATCCTCATGAATTGCAGACCAGAGAGCTTGATTTCGCAGCCGATACATACAATGGTCATTCACCCGCAGTGGGAAGACGAACGGTCCTCAGCAACACAGACATGAAGTGAAACATCGAATTGTTAATGTTGCAACGTTGAGGGCACTCGCACAGGCAAAAGTGGTAGCACTAAGAGTTACATTGGGAACACATAGGGCCTCATTACGAATGTGGCGGAAAGGCAACCACGGCGCCAGTAGTGCTGCCGGCGCCGTTGTTACCTCTCCACCACATCACGAGTTATGCTTGCCGGTGCCGGACTGCACGCGTGGTCTGACCAGGTGTGCAGACCGGCATCCGCGAGCAGAACTCGTGATTGCACCGGCACCGTTATTAAAGGTGCCAGTGCAACCATGCTCCCGACCCCCATTCTGCCTTGTTGGACAATGGTAATGGCCCATTCACGGGTGCCAGGCCGTTAGCGAGTTTGGTGGTAGCCGTGCCCTTAATAAGGACACAGCTACCGCCAAACTCGTAATGAGGCCCATAGTCTTTCTCATCACCTTGAGAAGGTGCACTGAGCGCTGAGAACAGAGCTGGGTCCCAGGCCTGCGGAGATCCGCTCCAGCCAATCAGGGAGCAGAAATCCAGGGGTGGATGGAAGAGGGCAAGGGCCAATGGTAATCTTGCGACCCTGCAACAATGTAATAGATAGTTTCTTGGGAAGGGGCAGGCAAGCCACCTGACATGTGAGGACCAATAAAGTAATATCTATAGGCACCATGCATAGGCACTACCACCCCAAGTACCCAATCCTGTCTTCTCATAGGTTTTTAGGGGAAGGCCCCATATTGTGACCCAGAAATAAAACAAAATTGCCCGACACGGCCTTAGGAGCCGTGAGTCCAGGAGATTTCGAATGTCCTGTATGATCCATGTGTAATATACGGCAGTTCTAACTTGCCCTTGGCAGAGTCCTCCGTATGTGGACTGGGAAGGGTTCGTTGGGCACTGAGAGCAGGAATGGTGAGCTCGTAGTGTGACCCCAGTCCCTCTAGTATACCTAAGTTAACAAGTTGGTAACAGAGGGATGGTTCACTACGCCGCTCGGCATAAGATGCTTCTTCCGTGCAGAGGCCGTCGGGTGACAGTTTGGAGAATATCCTGCCCGCGATCCGTGAGGAGCCCAGCAGACCAGAAGGGTCACATGGCAGCTTTGGAGGAGCCAGTAGCCGATCAGTGGATCACGGAGTGTAGTATTGACTCAGCCACACAGCAACTGAGGGGGGTGGTAAAGTAATGTGAGGTGGTAACGGATATTGTTGTGTATTGTTTAGTAGTGTCGAGAAGTGTGAAGTACAGTAGGGAAAGGAGCAGAGGTAGATGTTATTTTTGTGGTTAGGGAGAATTTGGTCCTGAGGTAAAAGGTTCTGGCGAATAACCTAGACTATTGACTCAAGGGTACAGATGATAAACGTTGTTTAGACATTTGATTCGCTGTGGAATGAGGGTCTTAGCGCAGATAATTAATGATGGTAGCCCCGTGTATGGGCTTAGCAAAGGGACCTTACTCCGATTGTGGCAGGTGTCTTCTGGTTAAGTCTCGCAGAGGCATTTTATATACAAGGCGACGCGTTAGGTACAGATTGAGCACAAGAAATATTGGTATCCCCTGTTAGGAGGCAGGAAGACAGCTGTGGGTATATGTCGGGGTCCTACAAATTAGCTGTGTGATCTAACAATAGCGTTGTGAGCTCTGTTAGTAATTTCTATCTTGCCCTATTTGTGAAGCAGTGACATCACCCGTAGTGCCGATGCATAGGACAAGGACAGCACAAGGAGATCTAGAATTTGCTGGTCGCAACTTGCAATTGACAGTCAGCTATTTAGTCGCAGTGCGCAGAAGGTGCATGCGCAAGATTGATGGATGTGCCTAAGGTGGCAGAGAGTTGTACAAGGGCATGGAATGGAGCATGCCAGAAAGATTGGTTGGGAGCCAGAGAGGGTCGGGAGAATTGACAAGAACTGGTATTTGTGAAATTGAGGAAAAACTGAATTGAAAGTATTTTTGTGTTTGTTCAATAACGGAAGTATTGAAAGCCTCGACTTGAGGTCAAGTAGGTATATAGCAATGTATCAGGGGAAGTGCGGGGGATACGCCCCTGCAGCACCTATGTAAGGCCCTTCCGCGATATAAGGCCAAGATTGTAAATATAGCGCGGAATGGACAAAGAACACAGATGGTAAATTGACTAAGCCATGGTGTTTTGCTTTATCGTGGTCGCTTGTGGAGATCCCGTACTTACGTTCTCCGCAATCTTGCAAAAGTAATCATTGGACTCAGATAGGCACTGAATTACACATAACACATCAGTGATAATTATTTTTAAAAATTGTGCGTTATAGGCCCTTTATTCACTAATAACATACAAACAGAAAAAATAAACACATAATCGACTATATAAACGAAAGGAGAAAAATCATTCACTGTTAAGATCGCCACAGGAGACTCATTCATCTCAGCCACGACAACACTGCTTAGTCCCACAGCAGGTAGGCAAAGAGATTGTTTGTTCTAACGGGATCTTGAGCGGAGCGTCCTCCCTTCCAGCGAGACTGCAACACCCGGGGTCCAACTTCTAACTCTGAATCTCCAAGAGGAAAAACCCTTGTCTCTTATGGGGGCTACATTCGATCCCTGCCCCTTGTGGGTTACCATGCTGCCCTCAGCCGAAGAGCAGAGTGGAATATTCGAGTTAGAAGTGGAAAAAACCCATCTTCCCTGCTTGCCATCGTTCACACTGCCCCTTATCACTGCACCTGCAGAGTGCTCCAACTCCCTTTCTAGCTCGTCCTTTGGCATACAATACAATAACTATTCTCCCCAGCTCGGTCATCTGACATAAATATGTGACCTTGTCTCTGCAGCAGAAATACATGTTTGCTAGCTGGGCCCAGGAAAACGTAGGCTTTCATTACTGTTTCTTTGCGGTAAATGGAAGTGAATATCCAAGATGGCAGCGCATCGGCGCCGTGTTTTCTGGCTCATTTAGCTCACGCACTACACATGGCCACAATGCAGAAATTTCTCCAAATACGTGCAGCAATCATTACACACACATATACAAGAGGCTTACAAGGGGAAAAGGTTGAGCAGCCGTATGGCGATATTCAAACTCTAGAAGATGTTTTAGGAGCGAGGCGCCAGTGGATGCTGAGCCAGCAGGAGACTGCATCCCCACCTCCTCCTGACCATAAGACCGAAGGCGCTACCACAGAAGCACAGGGATTATACCCGATATGAGAATTAAAAGCAGCGCAGGGTTACAGAAATCCAACATTCGAACTTCCACCATATACCAAGGAGGAGTGGCAGCAAGGGGCGTGCAGCGAGACCCAGACAAGCGCCAAGGAGGGGCTGGGAGGAATAGCATTGAATGAGTGGGTAGGAGGGCAAATATTATTGAAATTATATGGGAAGACAGGAGAAAAAGAAGGGGAGAGTAAGGAAGTAGCTGGGTGCAAGTGAAGCCGTGAAGCATGAGAGTGGGCAGAGATGGAAGAAGTAGAAAGGAAAGAGAAGGAGGAATGCGAGAGGGTGTGAAGAGACAAGCAAAGAGAAGAGGAGAGAGTGGGATCAGCGAGAGATGGGAAAGAGTGAGCTCGAAGAGTTAGATAGACGAAGAGAGGAAGACGAGAAGGAAAAGCAAGTGTTAGTAAGTAGGGAAAGGAGGAAGTGGGAACTAGAGCAGCTCCCAAGAGAGCACAAACGCAAGGGGGGGAGTGCGCAGCGAGAAACCTAAGACTGAAATGGGGATTAACCGCTTCCAACGATAGCGTGGGAAGAGATAGGCAAGCAGAGAAGAATAGCAGTAAGACACATGAATGGGCAGCCATGCTGCCAGACAGAATGGAAGTAGGATCCTCCCTGAGGGGGCACAGCAGGAATCAGATAGACTTAGGAGGGGAACAATAGCGAGGCAAGGTACTGAGGAGACTAAGTCCATGACAATTTCAACAGTGACCTGGGAAACACTGAGCCAGAAGATGACCTGGCGGACAGTGAGGACGAGGAGATGAAATATCTTGCTTGTCAGTTGACAGGGAATAAGACGGATCGAAGCTCGACATGGGGAGCAGACAGAGACGCAAGAGAATTGTAGAGTGACAAAGATGAGAGACCACGACAGTCGAGGGATGCATCACGCAGCTTGGATAGTGTAACCCCATATGTACAGAGTCTTGGAGAACTCCCAGCACGAAGGAGGGGGGAAATGGAAAGGCCGTTCACCGCAACCGACGACACCGGGAGATCTGAGAGGCAAATAAAGTTGACAAGAGGCCCGGACAGGGAGGTTGGGTTCATGCAGATGCCCTTGCAGGGAAAAGGAGGGGCGACCTCAGTACATACCAGAGAAACACATAGACAAGAAAAATCTGAGGTGTAGGTTACCCTCATTGTCCACAGGTGCAGGAATATCGATATATGGGATGGAAAGAATGACGGCAGGACAGAAATTAGCCGTAGGGGATGTAAAAGATCTACTAGTGCCAACCCTCTGAGAGGCCGCTGATGAAGTACGGTGAAGGGCGGGGTCCTCAGGAGTAATAACCCAGAACACGGTGCGCAATGGTTCGCCGTTTGCTAACTGGAGAGCAACTCTATGGCAAGCTCTGCGGGTGCAGACACGTCAGAAATTAGTGTGATTATGGCATGCAGAAAGGGGGAAGACAAAGACCCACGCCAATATATTCAGGCTATTCAAGAGCATTGGCACCTTGAAACGTGAGAACCGTGGGATAACGCAGTGGCATTATTCTATCATATACTATGCCAAGGGTTGCCAGAGCAGGTGCAAATGCAACTGAAGAAGCTGGCGGGGATGGAAGCAAAACCATGGTCAGAAATACAACAGTACATTACTCTAGGCTAATGCAAGAGAATGCGAGGAACGAAAGCAGGAGGAGGTGAAGTTAGTACAGAATAAGCCATCTAAATACGCCATGGAAGGGGCAGTATTAACAAGCACGGGAGGACAAAATGCACTGCAGACACAGTACGCACCACCACCTGAAAGAGGTGGGTTCATGGGGTGGAGGAATGCGCAGCATGGGTTTTGAGAAAGAGGGGGGCCACCAAGGGAATGCAGGTATGGGCAACAATTGCAACATAACCAAAGGGGAGTTCAGGGAGGTTATTGAGGATATAGACAAATGCAGCATGGTCCGGAGGTTTCCCTGGAGGGTATCAGAGGCAAGAAAGAGAACCGCCCCAATGCTGGGTGTGTGGACAGAGAGTACATATCTGTTACGCTCACCTGGTATCCACGGGGACGCCACCCAGCCCTGGTTGGATGATTTGCACTCTCAAACCCTCTCCCGGTCCCTTGTTAAGGCCTCTGGTTATAGATGGGTCTGCAATATAGGAGATCTGGATTCAATACCAGATTGTCTTTGTTTTCCCACCTTCCTTGGCCTCAACTCCTTCCTCCCCCTTGGGCCTTCTCCTCACCTTAATATTGTAAAAGGTGGATTCTCCGTCCTGCTCCTCGTGGCAGGGGCACATAGATGTGGGGGGCGAACAGCGACCAAGTTACTTCACTGGTGCAAGCCCCCCTGTGGGAATCCAGGCCTGCTGCGACTCTGTAGGTTTGCTGCTTTACAGTCTTTATATGCAGTTCTTATGTTCCTATTAGTTTGAATATTAATGTCTTGCTTCGTTCCTTTTAGGTATGGAAAGGTATTTTGTGTTGTCATGCAGTTTGAAGATGAGCATGGGCCGGTAGGCGAAAGCGCGGTGTGCGCGATGCTGTCCGGTGAGTAATGCGCGATGCGTGGTGCTGTTTTGCCTTTTATATTGCTAACCTGTGTCTTTTCTCTCCTTGCAGATTGCGATGTTCCTCACTGAGCGCCGTAATGTTCCAGCAATGATACTGACCAGGAGATGACTACCCAGGTAAGAATTGTGTGGCTTTCTTCATTCATGCGGAAACGTGAGTAAACGCTCACTAATGCTGTCTTTCTTTCTCCTCTTTCCAGGTTATGGTATTCCAGGATGCATGCGGTGCCGGATGATGAAGTTCGTACCTTCAGGTGAATGGAAGTGAAGTCAGCGATGGATTGAAGACAGGACACTGTTGCAGGTAAGTTTCGTAGTGTTCTTTCTCTCTCTGCAGGTCCTTGGTTTCAGATAAACTGGCATCAAAGAACTGGACAAGGTGAGCGTTATGCTGCCCACAGCAGAATAACGCAAAGCATGTTCTGCTGTTTGGGTGTGGTTTAAATAGTCTCAGGTAAAGTAGCCCAGGTAAAATAGTCCCAGGCCTGCCACACCCAAAGTAGTCCAGGTAATGTAGTCCCAGGCGTGCCACACCCAAAAGCCTAGACCGCATAGCTCAGATGATGGTTATGAGCCTGGCGCCAAAGGCGCCAGGACTGACTCCAAGAGAGTCTTGGATGAGGTTTTGAGGCCTTTGCCCTGGCCCTAACTGGAAGGCAGATTTGCCAGTGAGGGCCAGGGGCAAGGGTCATGACAATATCTCAAGGATATGCAGGAGCCGAGGAGGGATGCAACAGAATGGGTCAACGCAATACCAGCCAGCATATCCAGGGAAACAGAATGAGTTTTATACCGAGGACCAGACGCAACAACAAGGACAGGCACCGAACGCATACCCACCAGACCATGACATACACACAACAAATGCAGATGCCCGTGCAGCAGTATTCGCAGGCACTGCAGATGCTGGGCAGCACACAGCAATTATACAAGGCACAGCAAATACCGCTGATGCAGAACAGCGCACAACCCAGCGACAGAACAGTGGCACACACAGACTCCATGACAACAACTTCCATTAGGAAACTAGGGGGGGGTCACTGTTATGGAGGGCACCCCATTCTTGGTAAACAGAATGTCATTATACCCTCAATAATACAGCCCACAGATTGACTTGATGTGTTCCATCCTATCGATTACACACAACCCTGCGGAGCAACCACGCATTGGGATGACCAGGCTTGTTCCTTACTTGTAGACAAACGGACAACTGAATCCTGCATCTGGGAGGGGAAATATAGTATGTCAGGCGATGCCATGAATGCTTAAGGCTTCTCTGGGGCGATGGAAGTGGTTCCTTTCACAGAATATATTGCACTTTCCATAGGGGAGCATGACTTAGCTTTGCCCCTACTTTATTATCGACATACATCCGTAAACATACTGGGGAGAGATATCATGAGCAGACTTAACATGACCATTTCATTCACTGATAAGGGGATAGTGTGTTCCACACCAGGGATACACCTTCTAAACGTGAGGGAGATTATTCTACCGTATTGTGGACACAAGGTGCAGAGGAGGGTGCTGTTAGACGAGGAACTGTTTCAGTATGGGACTTAAATAATAATAGCATGGCTCCCAGGAAGTCAGGGCAAGATGTGGCACCTCCCAAACGAATACTTATTCAGGCCAGAAATACCATTAGATGAGAAGGGAGGGACGATAGTGCCACTCGAATTAGAGGCAGTAATAGTGGGGGATGACTGGATAGCTGTGCATGGGACAGACAACACAGAGCGACCATGGGGAGCAGTGATCGCTGTGGCAGAAGGATACCGGTTGGCCACAGTCACAGATGAACTATTCAAAGACAACAGATGAGATCACAAGATGCTGTTCGAAATGAGCATCACATATTGGTTGAGAATACATTACAAAGAGGTACCGCAGAGAATGGCGATGGCGCTGAAAGCACTGCCAACCTTTCTCGGGGACGATCTGGCAAAGGTCCCCAGCATCTTATGGACCACAGGTCACTACGATGTGGGGCTTCTAAATAAGTCAAAATAAAGCTGAAGCCAGGAGCCATTTTACCAAGAGTTAGGCAGTACCCACTATCGAGACCATTACAGCACTACTAAAGCAGGGCATCCAACACAGCTGTGAACACGGCTGTGTACCCTGTCAAAAAGGCGACAGGGGGATCATGGCGTTTTATACAGGACTTGCGCCCTCTTAACCACATTGTAGAAGCAGAATTTCCTTTAGTTCCGAATCCAGCAACAACTTTCTGTAGCCTCCCCATAGAAGCTGCCTACTTCACGGTCATAGATTTGAAGAATGCATTTTCTATTCCACTACACCCAGATTTGCAGGACTTGACTTCATTTCTATATAGAAATAAGAAGTGGAAACATACAAGACTTCTTCAAGGGCACTGTGAATCACCTTCCATATTCAACAGGCTACTCCAAATAGACCTAGGCAGTGTACAGATGGAGAGCATGGTTATACAGTACATAGATGACATATTGATTGGCAGGAAGACAGAGGAACAGTGTAGAAATGACTCAGTATGCATGTTGACAGTACTAGCAGAAAAAGGATACAAGGTAGAGAAAGCCAAGTTACAATATTACCAGGCAGAAGTGTTGTACATTGGACAGATCATATCCCAAAACGGCAGACGAGTAACACCAGAAAGGGCAAAAGCGATCCGCAGAACAACAAAGCCCACAACTGTAAAACAGATGCAGCAGTTCATAGGACTTTGCAATTACTACAGGGCATGGGTATCCAACTACAGCACCTACACTAGACCCTTATTGATGTTAAACGAATCTTCACGAGATCATGGGTTACCTCTTCTTTCTGTAGACCGTGGAGTTGAGGTTGCCAGTATGTCGATGTATGATGGCCGATGAATGGGTAGCGCGAGAAATTAGCCCAATCTCCTCCTGACGATATAAGACAGGACGGCACTGAACCAACTCCCAACGCCACGGGTGGCACTTCTCAGAATTTTGCGTGGCGTCGGGACAGTGTTTCCACTGGCTGAGAAGGCTTGATGAAATCAGCGAAGATAACAGGGCTGAACACAGGAACTTCCAAGAAGGCAGTAAGGCACAGGTACCGGCAGGGCACAAGACAGGCAAAGGAGACAGACTGCAAGGAAAAGCAGTACTGACAGGGGATACCTCACAACAACTAGGAACCCAGACAGGACCTCCCCTACCCTGAACCAGGAACAGGCAAGGAATCCCTAAACTAGGAACAGGCAAGGAATCTGCAAAATAGGGAAGAAAGGGTAGGAGGGCCTGGAAGCAAGAAGGAAATAAGGAAATGAGGCAGGGCTAGACAGGAAAAGGTAGAACAGGAGGGCTGGAAAACGAGTGCCAGGACTCTAGCAGCGCATACACAGTAACAACCGCGTTGAGACGCGTTGTCCCTGTGTATGCGGTGCCCTTTTATGGCACGGGGTCAAAGCGAGGCTTGGAACGCATGTTCCGACACTGCGCATGCGCGGGACGTCGAATACTGACGATCCGCGCATGCGCAGATCCTCGCAAGATGGCGGCGTCCACGGCGCCCATCCGAACCGCGGGTCGGCGTGAGGAGAGACGCCACCGCGGGTACAGCCTCCATGAAGGAGGAGACCGCTGCGGCCGTGGACCAGGGACCCCAGGACAGGTAAGTGGCGCCCGCGAGCGAGCGCGCGGCGTGACACCATACCCCCTCCCGGACAACCCCGGAGCACCGGGTTTCCAAGGAAAGCGGAGATAGAAGTCCCGAACCAGGCGCGGTGCATGCACGAAGGAGCGCGGTTCCCAAGTGCGGTCACAAGCAGGATAACCCTTCCAACTGACCAGGAGCTGCAGAGCACCCCGCCAAATCCGTGAATCACATATCTCCTGCACCTCAAATTCAGGGACCCCCCGAACCAAAACCGGGGCAGGACGGGAACAGGTATGACCCATAACATCGGGCACGTAGGGTTTCAAAAGGGAAACATGAAAGACAGGATGAACCCTCCAAGAGCGAGGCAAAGACAAACGAAAGGCAACAGACGAAATACGCTCAATGACGCGAAAAGGACCAAAAAAGCGGGGGGCTAGTTTCACGGGTAAGTTGCGTACTGGTAGATTCTTGGAGGACAGCCAAACCATGTCCCCAACATGAAGGACAGGCTCAGGGCTCCGTCTCTTGTCAGCCTGCTCCTTCATATGTGCTTGTGCCGCTGCCAAGGTACCGGCCGCCAGACGATGTTGATCGCGGATCAGAGTCACCAGGGCATCTGCAGATGGAACGGCACTGGAAGATGTAGGATGAACAGGCAGCAGTCTGGGATGAAGACCAGTAGAGCAGAAAAAAGGGCTGAGTCCGGTAGTGGAATGAACAGCGTTGTTGTAAGCCGCTTCCGCGGTATCCAACCATTCCGACCAGTTGTCTTGGGTAGCATTGGCATAACAACGTAGGTATTGCTCAAGGGTCTGATTGGTACGTTCTGTCTGTCCATTAGTCTGCGGATGATAGCCGGAACTTAGGGCTCGCTGAATGTCCAAATGCCGACACAGTTGGCTCCAAAAGGCAGAGATGTATTGAGACCCCCGATCTGACAGGATCTTCTCCGGAAGGCCATGAAGACGATACACCTCGTGTAGAAAACATCGTGCCATCTGGGATGCAGTGGGCAGTTTAGGAAAGGGCAAGAAATGGGCAGTCTTGGTGAAACAATCCACCACCACCATTATACACGTGAAACCACCAGACAGGGGTAGGTCAACGATGAAATCCGTGGCGATGGTATGCCAAGGGTACGGAGGAATAGGCGTGGGTTTCAGAAGACCAATGGGCCTTTTGCGAGGAATCTTGGTCTGGGCACATACAGGGCAGGAGTCCACATAGTGCTTTACCAGTGTAGCCCATCCAGGCCACCAGTACTGCCGTGCAACCAGTTCTTGTGTTGTGCGGACTCCACGGTGACCGCAAACGATGGAATCATGACAATTTTGTAGAACGGTTTTCTGGAGTTCCAAGGTGGGCACGTACAAACGATCCTTGAAGAACAACAAGCCGTCACGTTCTCTGATGTCAGCACGTTGTAGTATCTGAGATCTTGAGGAATCCGTTCGTGTGGCCTCAATCAACTGTTGGAGCTGGGGTGTCACCATCGATAGAAAATGTTTGGGCGCTATCAGAGGTTCCGGTTCCTTGACACCTTCAACGTTTTTTTCCAAAGACCGAGACAGGGCATCAGCCTTAGTGTTCTGGGAACAAGGGATGTACGTGACGGTGAAATCAAACTGTGAAAAGAAAAAGGCCCAACGAGCATGACGGGAGGTTCTGCATTGCAACGAGCGCAGGAACTGTAGATTGCGGTGATCCGTGCGAACCACCACCGGGTACCTCCCACCCAGTAAGTGATGTCGCCACTCCTCGAAAGCAGCTTTTATCGCTAATAATTCTTTTTCTATCACTGCATAGTTTCTCTCGCTCACTGACAATTTCCTTGAGTAGTATGCCACCGGGTGCTCTATTCCCATGATTGCATCTTGCTGTAGTAAGACCGCACCAATTGCATAGTCCGATGCGTCTGTTTCAACCACAAATGGCTTTTCATCATCTGGATGTCTAAGAACAGGAGCCGACATGAAAGATCTTTTCAATTCCAGGAATGCCTCCTCGGCCTGCGTGTCCCAGAGAAACGGCACCTTGGTACTAGTCAGGCGGGTTAGACTGTTGGCTAGTTGAGAAAAACGTGGAATGAAGCGTCGATAAAAGTTGGCGAAGCCCAAGAACCTTTGAAGCGACTTCACACCATGTGGTGGTTTCCATTCTCGTATAGCTTGCAGTTTTGCGGGATCCATCTGTACTCCTGTGTTGCTGATCACATAACCCAGAAATTCCATGCTTTCCTTATGAAATTGGCATTTTTCAATTTTGGCATACAGGCCGTTGTCTATTAGTCTACGGAGGACTTCCTGAACATGCACCACGTGTGCAGTACGAGTGTCAGAAAAAAACAGAATGTCATCAAGGTATACCCAGACAGATATCCCAATAAGGTCCGAAAAGACATTGTCCATGAACCGCTGGAAGACGGCCGGGGCGTTGCAGAGTCCAAACGGCATTACCCTGTACTCGAAGTGACCGATAGGTGTTTTGAAGGCCGTCTTCCACATATCTCCCTTCTTAATCCGCACCAGGTGATAGGCCCCTCTTAGATCCAGCTTGGTGAAGATTTGTGCGGATTTCAGGGATTCGATGATTTCCCGGATGAGTGGTAACGGGTACCTGTCTTTCCTCGTGATCTCGTTTAGTTGACGATAGTCGATACAAGGGCGCAAAGTGCCCTCTTTCTTCTTGACGAAGAATAACGGGAATCCTGCAGGGGATTTGGACGGCACTATGTAGCCCTTGTTGAGGCAATCCGTAATGTACTCCTGTAGGACGCCTTTCTCGAGTTGAGTCAACGAATAGATCTTGCCGTGGGGAATAATCGCACCAGGCAGGACGTCAATGGAACAATCAAAGTGCCGATGGGGTGGCAGTGGTATGTCCTCAGGCTTGGAGAACGCCTTGTGGTATCCAGCATATTCATGAGGAACCGATTGAGTGGCACATAAACGAGCAGATACTTCAGCAGGATTGAGGGACTCCAAAATTGCAGGAAAGGTTTCGTGAAGTACACAGTCGCGAGGACAACGTGTCGCAGAGAACACCAGGGAACGAGCGGTCCAGTCGACCTGGGGATTGTGATACAGCAGCCATGGTAAACCCAGCACCACCGGAAATGAGGGAGATTTGATGACGTCCAATGAGATTCGTTCGAGATGCCCTTCCACAGAGAGCCACAAGGGATCGGACTGTTGGCAAACCGGACCAGAAGACAAAGTAGAACCATCGATCACCTCGACAACTGTTTGTCGTTCCTTGTTATGTAAACGGATCCCATTGGCAATCGCGAACGAGGCATCGATGTAGTTGCCAGATGCTCCGCAATCCAGAAGGGCCCAGGTCTTCACACACTTCCCTAGCCAGGCAACACCGACTTTCAGGATCAACAAGGGCACTGAATTCATGGGAGGAAGGACAGATTCAGAAAGGCGGCCCGCTGCTGCCTTCGCCTCAAACAACGGGCCTGTTAGTTTTCCTGCTTCTTCAGAGGACGTAGCGGACAGGTGCCTAGAAAATGGCCAGAACCACCGCAATACATGCACAAGTTCTTCTGTCGTCTTCTTTTCTTTTCAGTCTCGGACAACAGACCTCGGATGGCACCCAACTGCATGGGTTCTGGACCCACATCGGTAGAAACAGCCGGTCCGGGGTTCTGTGCTGGAAGAAATGATTGATATCTGTCAGATCTGCGACGTTCACTCCGTCGTTCGGTTAACCTGTGGTCAATGCGTAAGACTTGTTCCACCAATGCTGGCAACGTTTCTGGCTCCGGAATGTGCAGCAGTTCGTCTTTGTACTCTTCTCGTAGTCCCCGGCGAAACAAGGTTTTTTGAGTAATTTCGGGCCATTGTGAATCGGTTGCTAGTTGTCGAAACCGACTGATGTAGTGGATTATGTCACCTGACCCCTACTTGATCTCCATTAATTGGTTCTGAGCCATGGCTGCCAAATTGGGCGGTTTAAAGACGTCCAAAAAGGCTTTCTCGAAGGCAGCGAAATCACCCAACAGGGGACTGTTAGTAGAGACTAAAGGTGCGGCCCAAGCGAGTGCATTGCCGGTTAAATTTCCAAGGATATACCCGATCTTAGCCTTGTCTTGAGCGAAATGAGTAGACCTGAATTGGAAATGGATCCAACAGTGGGTACAGAACTCTGCCACTCGACGCGGATCACCATCATACTTCATCGGAGTAGTGTAAGCCATGGAGTTCTCAGGCGGTGTGGCAGGTTGTGCGGGAGTAGCCAAACACCAATCCAACGCTTGTCTGAGGGTGTTGTTCTCCTGGCGGAGAGTGGTCATTTCAAGACGCATGGCACGCATTTCTTCACGTAGTTCCTGCATGTCGTCCATGTCGGGACTGGGGTTGAGGCGTCTCAATCTGTTAAACGAATCTTCACGAGATTGTGGGTTACCTCTTCTTTCTGTAGACCGTGGAGTTGAGGTTGCCAGTATGTCGATGTATGATGGCCGATGAATGGGTAGCGTGAGAAATTAGCCCAATCCCCTCCTGACGATATAAGACAGGACGGCACTGAACCAACTCCCAACGCCACGGGTGGCACTTCTCAGAATTTTGCGTGGCGTCGGGACAGTGTTTCCACTGGCTGAGAAGGCTTGATTAAATCACCGAAGATAACAGGACTGAACACAGGAACTTCCAAGAAGGCAGTAAGGCACAGGTACCGGCAGGGCACAAGACAGGCAAAGGAGACAGACTGCAAGGAAAAGCAGTACTGACAGGGGATACCTCACAACAACTAGGAACCCAGACAGGACCTCCCCTACCCTGAACCAGGAACAGGCAAGGAATCCCTAAACTAGGAACAGGCAAGGAATCTGCAAAATAGGGAAGAAAGGGTAGGAGGGCCTGGAAGCAAGAAGGAAATAAGGAAATGAGGCAGGGCTAGACAGGAAAAGGTAGAACAGGAGGGCTGGAAAACGAGTGCCAGGACTCTAGCAGCGCATACACAGTAACAACCGCGTTGAGACGCGTTGTCCCTGTGTATGCGGTGCCCTTTTATGGCACGGGGTCAAAGCGAGGCTTGGAACGCATGTTCCGACACTGCGCATGCGCGGGACGTCGAATACTGACGATCCGCGCATGCGCAGATCCTCGCAAGATGGCGGCGTCCACGGCGCCCATCCGAACCGCGGGTCGGCGTGAGGAGAGACGCCACCGCGGGTACAGCCTCCATGAAGGAGGAGACCGCTGCGGCCGTGGACCAGGGACCCCAGGACAGGTAAGTGGCGCCCGCGAGCGAGCGCGCGGCGTGACAATTGAGAGCACTGAAAGAAGCACAAAGACGGGAGAAAACTTTACAATGGACGAAAGAAATGACTGAGGCATTTGACGAGCTGAAAGAAGCAATATGCACAGCTCCAGTGTTAGGGATCCCAGATTATCAAAATACATTTTTCCTATTCTCACACTCTGATGGAGTGGTTATGACCGCAGTACTGACACAGAAGACGAGCAAGCATCTAGCCTACTACAGTGGGAAATTAGACCCAGTCATGAGAGGACACTATCCATGCAAACAGGCATTGGCTGCAGCTGCATTCGCAGTGGACAAATCAGCAAGTATTACCATGGGATGCAGCACCACTCTCTATGTGGAGCATTCTCTCTTTGCAATACTGGAAAGGCCGAAAAGCACATTGACAACACAGAGAGCTTCAGGGTACGAAGTGTTACTGTTAAACCCAGCTCTCAAGATAGTGAGATGCAGACATATCAACCCACGACTTTTCACGTCGAAGTCTTACAGCAGGGGGACTATGCACACAACTGCAACGGAAAAAATAGAAGAATTCAGTGCCACTCACAAAGTACTGAAGGACGCACTTGAGGGGGAGACGTACTTTACATTGACGGGTCATCAACAATTTACCAAACAACTGGGGAAAGGCATACTGGGACAGCAGTTTTGGGATTGAGGGAGGATGGGACAAGCAAGGTAGTGACAAGCATAAGTCTGCAGTCACACTATTCAGCACAAGCAGCAGAATTAGTGGCCTTAACATTGGCACGAGAGCACAGCAGGGAGAAGAAAGTGACAATGTATTCACATTCACCCTATGTGACATCCACAGTGCATTCTGGGCTGTCACGTTGGCTGAGGAGGGGCTTCAGGTGTGCTGATGGGTCACTGGTGCAGCTTACACTCCTATTGGGCAGATTGATAGAGGTCATAGACCTCCCAGAGCGAATAGCAGTATCGGAGTGCCAAGCAACACGAGGGGGGAGGATCACATCTCCAGGGGTAGCGAAGCAGCAGACTGGGAAGAAAAACATGTCGCCTACTTTGGGGACATTTTGGAAATGGAGGCATTGTCCCTTGTGTGTGAACTATTATACTAAAGGAAGGGTAAAACACATTACCAGTGTGGATAAAGAGGGGATGTACAGTGTCCGTGACAGATGCCTTATGGCAGCAAAACACCACAGGGAAAGTGGCAATGCCATTTTCATTATTGCACACTGCACTGACACAATTACACTATCCGACCCATACAGGGAAGGAAGTGCTTGCTGCTCATATTGGAGAAACATGGTTCTGTACTAACTTGGCAGAACACGTGGCTGAATTCATGACTGTCTATTGTGTAAACAATATACTGCAGGTCATACATTGAGGGTAGTGAGAGGAGCCATACCATTCCAACACCTGCACATCGACTATGTTGTCATGATCCAAGTTTGCCAAGGTTGCCGCTACATGATGGTGGTTATGTGTCCATTTTCCCATTGGATCGAAGCAGGTCCTTGTTTCCCAGCCTGACACCCTTAGAGCAGCAAGATTTCTGGTCCGGGAGGTATTCCCACAATGGGGCGTTTGTGAGGTCTTGCGGTCTGACAATGGCTCTCAATTTGCCAACGAGATGTTCCAACACATCACAACCCTGTTAGGAATCCAACACAAATTCTCATGTGCCAATCACCCGCAAGCAAACTGGGTGTGTGAGCGCTTCAACAGATTGCTCAAGAAAAATATAGCCAAGAAAAAAAAGACACTGAACACAAATTGGCTCCATTGCCTTCTCTTAGCCTTGTTCACACTGCGCAATGAGCCCGGGTCTGACCACCATTTAACCCCACTTGAGGTGGTTACAGGACGGCGCATATGGCTTCCCCTAGCTCCTCCCACTAGGGCAATCAAAGACGCTGAGAATGCATCTGATGTATTGGGTCAGGAAATGTACGAGTATACCGCTTCCTTGATTGCTAGTGTCTCTTTTATTTCTTGCCAGCTGCAAAGACAACGGGAGAGGCCTGAAGCCGGAGAATAGAGCAACAGAACCGAAGCCAATGAGAACTTACTTAAGCAGCCACCTTTGTATCCGGGGGACCAAGTCCTCTCACGCAATTTCTCCAGAAAGTGGAATGCCCCGCGGTTCACAGGACCGCATGTTTTTGAACTGATAACTGAGCGAGCAGTCCAACTTATCAGGAAGACAACTTGGAACCACCTCAGGAACATCAAGCCCTACAAAGCAGTGGCCTCTCCAAGCACCATATCGACAGGGACAACAATCCACAAACAGAAGAGCAAAACAACAATTTGCAACCAGCTCAACCCAACAGAGGACATCCAATGGTTATACGCTCATGTGCAGGAGAGATAGTGCAAGGACTTCCTACACATCCAGAGTGAGGGCACCCTGTCTGTTATTTCCGCACACATTCATCGTGAAAGTGCAATGGTTTTATTGCATTTGTTCCATGATTCCCTGTGATCCCCATCCTGAAACCTTCCAAAGCCAATTTGTCCAATTTGTTAGGAGATCCAACAGTACCAGAAGACGCCACCATAACGTGTATTTCCACTTCTTCGTAGCTTATTTGACCAAAAGATACCCACACCTGGAAAGGGAAAATCCATCCAAACTCAATATTACGTGACCCCAGAATAAAAGCTGTGTGGGAACAGCTGTTCCTTCTTGCTATGGCAGACTATTTCATTAGCTGGCCTGAACTAATACAATACTAACCCAATAACGCTTGTTTTGCGCATTTCAGGCAGGCAACTATACAAGGAGCCAAGAGGAGCTTAAGTGATGGAAACGGTTATTAAAAGATTGATTATTTTGTCTTGTCTCTTATTTCCAAGTGGTGTCTTTGCTTTCCTTTTTTGTAGAATCTCCCATGTTGCTAGCAATAACGCTGCATCCTCTACTAACACAACCCCAACTCTAGCAGGTGGAACGGCCATGTCAGGTGGACCAGTAAGCACTGTAAGTACACTAAGGAGAGGTAGATGCAGTGCAGATGCAGACATGGGTGGCTGGGGGTGGAACTCTATCTTACTGATACTACTCAAGTATCTAACAACATGTGGTACAAGCACATGACCAAAGTAGGTAAAGAAACTACTGGGGAGAGTTATGTCTGCTCATTAATCCCCTATGCCATGAGTTCCTGCAGAACGTTTATAGCAACTGAAATACCGGCATCAAGAGCACAATGCCTTATGTACCTATCCATGGTTACACCCCGAGGAAGATTCCAAGGGAAAACTGCAACATTGTGATGGATGTTCAAGGCAACATTTCCCTATGAAGACCCTTGTATAAAGACACTTGACATGATGAACAATTACTGGCAGCTAGATCAGGCCATAAAATACATAACTGATGGCCCACAGAAAGAAGAAATAAACAATAACACTCAATTAATTATCATGCCCTAGGAAAGGGCCCAGGGAAATAAGAAGAGTACCAGGATGTTGGGAAAGACCACAAATGCTTGTGTATGGCCAAGTATACACAGCTGAAGTAGGGTGTAGTTGGTAGCAAGGCACCCACCCTAGTACAAGCACCGGTAAACACAGTACAAGGAGAAAACGACAAGTGCCTGAAGGAATGGGATGCGAGCACCAAGTAACTGGATTGGGTGGACAATGAAGCTAGGCCAATGCCCATAATACCACTGAAAACACCAGCATTGTGTTTCCAGAACGATGGAGCAGAAAAGGTTGGAGAAAACACAGGGTGCAGGTACACAGAAAAACATCCAGCAATAAAGACTGGGATTGCAGTACTAATGGATCACCATTGGGCGTGTGCAGATCTAAGGCTTACGAGAAGCTGCCACCCAACTGGGCAGGAGTTGATACACATCAATATGCCAGCACTAGTAGAACCACAGAAGGACATCAAGATAGACGAATTCCCCAAAATGGATAATACGAAAAGAAAGAAAAGGTCAGTGGGAATGAGTAGAGTAAAGAGAGAAAACTATTTCTCATCAGCATCAGAAGCATCACTGGACGATGTGCCACCTGAACACGTGCTGTTCAGTAGGACATAAATGTTTTTTGCGTCAGTAGGTCCAGCTGTGCACACATACACAAACATAAAATGGTTGCAGATAACAAGATGGGAGCTGATGCAGACAAATTCAACAGTAAATGGCTTCAACGCGATAAAAGAAGAGCTCCAAGCAGTAAGGTTGATGGCTCTCCAGAACAGATATGTTCTAGATCTTCTCACAGCAATGGAAGGAGTAGTTTGCGCCAAAATCAGGAGTTCAAGTTGCACGTTCATGCCCGCAAATGACAGAGAGAATGGCACACTGACAAACAGTGGCAAGATTGTCAAAAATGCACGCCAAAAAACAGAGGAGGAAGCAAAAGGAACAGGAAAAGACCACAGCTGGTGATCATATATATGGTCAAGGATGCCAACATGGATGGCAGACATATAAGTATTAATAGGAGCATTAATATTAGTACTAGTAGGACTGTGTGTAAGATCTGTATTACACAATATCTCAAAACGACTGAGAAAACAATAGGTGCTAGTGGATATAAGCGTTGAAGAAGAAAAGGACAAGATAGCGGAAGAAAGAAATAACCTGACAGCAAAGATCAAAGAGTGCCCACTGTTCCCAACTGAGATAACATTCGACGATCCCTTTGACAACAAGTACTGGGCGAAATGGGTATGGTTGTAAGAGGATTCAATTCAGCACTACAGCTAAATTAACGCCTAGTCTAGAATACTGAATGAAAACCCTTATTGATATATCTTTAGGTCCAGTTCATGCGTTCTGGATGACTACCCCTATATAACACCCCTCTCTTGGAATCCCCCTGACCCCACTGAGCCAAGAAGTAGTTCTGTTTTGCAAGTTTAAAAGGTTTATTTGATAATTTAAAATAGATATATATATCACGCTTTATAATAAATTAATAATTGAATAGCACACTTAATCTGATATGATAAAGATCAACAACGGAGAATCTGGCGCTAGCACACTTCTTATAATCAATAAGGAGTTGAGATGAAATGGATAAGGTAGCACACTGGTAAATAGGTACAGAAGTATAATGTGGTAGAGGATGCTTTATGTAAGCTCAGGTGGATGCAATATTCAATGAATGCAGTACAGAAAATACTCAATATGATTTCAACCAAACAATGTAATCACTTTTCTCTGGCTATTCACTCCCCCCCTCTTTATGCAATGCAAGGGAATGGGAGGGAAGCACACAGTTCTCAGAAATGCAATCAACTGTAATTCAGTTCAATCCAGCAAGCTTACAGAAAACAGATAGGAGTTTTGAAAACACAGGCCCAAATGCTTTGATATGTGCTAGCAATGGATGAGAAATATGCTGGAAATGCTTTTTAATTCCCTTTCAGAGGTTCAGGGTGAGTGGTATCTAGTTAATATTAGTCCAGGCTCACACTAGCAATGATGCAGGGATAGTTAGCAGGTTAAACGAATTTCTGGCAAATGGAAGGCAAGCAGCAGCAGTTTTTACATGTGAAGAAATTCGCAAATCGCGGTAAAATTTGCGAGTGCGTGTTCCGCGATTGCGGTAAAACTATAAGGGGTAGGAATGCGGTTCTTGGTGCGATTCAAAGCTACGATTCTAAGCTATCAGAGGAAAGTTACTGCAAGTCTCTAGCCCAAACGGTCGCGGAGATATGAGCGATTTAATAAAGGTCGTTTTTGGGTTTGCAAATTTCAAAAGCTCAAAATGACAAGTGCAGCTTGCAACTAGCAAATCACAGGTGACAGCTTTACAAGTGACAGGTGACAGTTAGGAGACAGTTCTACTTAGATTAAAATAGGATTGAATTATATTATTTTAACTAAGAGATTGGTTCTGCACAGTTTTCTAGGTACTCACACTATATTCTTGAGTGAAATGGGCCTCGCCACGGATCTGGTCAGGGTTTTAGACTGGACTCTGGTCTGGTCCGGTCTGGCCTCTGCACTTCACAGTGATCTGGGTCAGCTCTCTCTGCTGGTCTGGGTCTCTCTGGGTACAGCACTGCTTTCTCTCTGGTTCTCTTAGTTCTGGATAGATTGAAGTCTCTAGTTTGGCTTTCTGGAGGTTGATGGAGGTAAGTATGGATTTTTCCGGCAGAGCGTCCCGCTGCAGATGGATTTGGAAAGTCCCTATCTGTCCTGTCTGTCTGCTTTTATGTGTTTAGAATGTGGGTGTGTTCTAGCATCACTGACCCTACCTCTCTCTCAGCTTCTAATTGGTCAAACTTCCATTTATCATTTGATTGGGGAATGAACTGTGAGTCAGAGTGATGTCATTTTACAGCCTGCAGAAAGTCCACTCCTCCTGTCAACTTACACACAAATCTAGATTTGAAACAAATACATATTTGCAGAGGTACATATTGTTTTAAAATCATATGCACCCATCATGCATTACAGGAGGTATACCCTGTTCAAACTCTGCTCTTCCTGGGAGCTTGCATTCAGAAATGGCACATATTTCACTTTTTAACTGATTTTGCAATTTCTGACATTGACCCAACTTTACATACATGTGTGCAGGGAGTAGGGACATTAACTGATGAAGTTTCAGATTTTTAACATGCATACATTTAGAGTAATATCCACTTTTCCGCTGACACCCCCTTGAACATGCCACCGGTTCTAAAAACCTCTTAAAATGTGGGCAGAAAAATCACAAGAATTATGGTGTCATTTATAAAATTTTCACATGTCCGCTCTATGAGTTATTCATCTTTTTAAAGTTATGTTCTGGCTCCAAAGGGGTGTGGTTTACCCTCAGCAAAAGGTTGAATTTCTGGTTCTTCCAGTTCTGCCAAGCCAGCTTGCTCTCACAGGCAGTGCTCCTCCCAGCTCCTGCCAAGAGGAAGCTACATTTTACGACTGCGGTAATAAAAACCTTTGCCTGAGTGAAGAGGGCTTTGTTCACTCTCCTGCAGAGCACAGATAATTCAATTATCAGATAGATGGCATATCCTTAGTGTGGGCAGCAAAAGGAAGGTTGGCCTGGGAACACAGTGGTGACTCAAGTTTCCCTCCTGATGGGGGTAGTTGCCAGGCAGAATTCAGTTCCTTAAGCCGGGTTTCAGATAAAATGTCACTTTTTGTTCCCCAGTTTCTGCATTCAAATAAAACTAAACATTTTTACATATGCAGCTAGAAGGCTGATTCTAAGTTTAAAACTATGACATTTAAACAGTTACAAAGGCATGTGACACCAAACATAGCTCACTCATTTAATCTAAACATTTTCGATTTTAGTGTCTTTAAATCCAGTGCAACTTAAACTGCTGACTCCATAGTAGTTTTGTTATAAGCATTGTTTTGGGCTCTTCATTTCCCAGATTTTGTAGGCACACAACACTCCATTCTACCAAATGTCTGCTGGTGTCCAGTGAGTTTTTAGATGTGTTGCAATGTTTAAAATAGACAGTTTGAGCCTGCCTTCAGAGAAACACAGGGTGGTTTTAAACTGCCGGCTTTTGGATAGTGGTGAATACTGGTACTGCACCCATTTTTGGGATTTAAGAAAATGAATTCCCAACAGTTATGGGTTTGCTTTTGGCAATCAGCATTGCCACTCCCAATGGTTTCAGACTACTGTGCGGGTAGTCCAATGGTGGTTTTAAAGCGCTTTGAAGCTAACCGGCGCTACTGTTTTTCCTTTGGCAACCCATTTCCCTCATGGCAACCCAGCCTTTCATTCTCGCACTGGTGGGTGGCAAGTGAGACAACCATTTTAGTGTGCGCACAAACTGCGCAGCTTTCCTGGATTTCAGCGCACATGTGGGTTTTCCGCCATCTTGAATTTTCTAAGCCCACAGCACCAAATGTTGCAGCATGATAGCTTAAACGTGGGTCAGGACACCCAACAAGCCCCCCCACGCGACTGCACTTTGAATTTGAGTCGATGGGGAGTCGCGTGCCCATGGGTTTTGACCCACGCACCGGTCTGTCCGCATAATCTTCTTCCTCTTCTGTAGATGGCACAGTTCAGCATCTTCTTCTCCATCCGGTACTGATCGATCGGTTCTCCTCGCCAGTCCTGATGGGAGTATTGGGCGGTCCACTGGGCCCATTGGATCTTCGTTCCCGGTCTCCGGATCATCCTCCTTGGCCAGTCTCAAGGTCTTCTTTCTCCTAGGACGACAAAGGAAGAGCGGCAATACCTACTCATAGACGTTTTTCCACCACTGTTGAGATGGTGGGACAGCATATGCATTTCATCATGACGAAACATTACATTCTTACTTTGATAAAAAAAAACAGTATAACTAAGAGACAGTTTCATGCAAATCACAATATTTTAGAGACTAGATGTGGTATGTTTTATGATTGGAACTGAATTAGTCTGAGACAGTACCCGCTAGGATTCCAGAGGATTCCTCCAGTTGTTGCAGAGTGTGCCTGGGATGGCAACATTTCAACTGGTTTATGTGGACCCACTTGTCTTCCCCCTCTGCCGAACCGCCTTTGGGGATGCGGATCTTGTAGGCCACAGGGGAGATCTTATCGACGATCTCAAAGGGTCCTTTCCATGTAGGCAAAAATTTGCGCTGCTTGGCCTGGTTCCTTTGGAAGTTGTATAGATAGACCCGGTCCCCCACCTGATATTCCTTCCTGGAAGTTTTCAGGTCATAGTGGGTCTTCATGCTATCAGCTGATCTTTCTAGATTCCGCTGAGCATAAGCAAAAGCATGTTGGAGGTGTTTCCTTAAATTCTCTACATACTCATGAGTAGTGGAGGCATTTATCAGTGTCTGCTCTTGGGTCCTGTAGAGCAAATGCTGAGGAAGCACCATCTTGCGCCCAGTCATCAACTCAAATGGTGACATTTTGGTTGCAGATGAAGGGGTAGATCTGATAGCCATTAGGACCAGAGGTAATCGGATATCCCAACTTGGCCCAGAATCTGCCACAAACTTCTTTAATATGCTCACAATTGTCCGGTTATATCTCTCTACTGCCCCAGAAGAAGCTGGTCTATAAGCAATATGCAGCTTTCTCTTGACCCCCAGTATCTCCCACATCTTTGTCATTACTTCACTGGTGAAGTGGCTACCTCTGTCTGACTCGATCCTTTGAGGTAGACCAAAACGGGAAAAGATGTGGTTAATCATCAAGGCAGCTGCAGTTTCTGCCTTGCAATTTGGGGCTGGGAGACATTCCACCCACTTGGTAAACAAGCATGTCACAGTCAACATGTACTTATTCCCCCTAGCCGAGCGAATCACAGGGCCTACAAAGTCGATTTGTAAATCTGACCATGGCAGTGTCATTCCCCTCTTTTGTAAAGGCGCCCGGTGTGTGAGGGATGTCGGCTGAAATTGTGCACACACAAGACAACCCTTCAAATATTGGTTGAGGTCCTGGCCCATGTGTGGCCAGTATGCAACCTCTCTTAAGATTTCCAATGTTGTGTGAAACCCCCTATGACCGGCGGTGGCCGCATCATGGGCGTGACTTAACATCAGGCTTCGGAATGAGGTAGGAACCACCCACTGATCGTGGCCAGCTTTGGATTTCCTTACCAGCAAACCGTCTTGGATTCGGAACATTTTTGGACATTTCATCAACACTCTTAGGTCCTCTTTCCCAATGTAATCGGTATCCGTCAGGGGAAAGTTCTCAGGGTCCTCAAGGTGCTGGTAAAATTTACCAATAATTGGATCCCCCTTCTGAGCGGTAATCAAATCAGCATCAGGGGTCTCCTTACTCCATTGTGCAATTGAAAGGTCGTTGTGAGCATTGGTCTGGGACCTAGTGATAGCAGTGACCTGGATTTCCCCCAATAGGGACTCAATCTCAATTAGATCCCCTTGGATGGCCCCGGTTTTGGCCAGCTGATCAGCTAAGTCATTTCCAGTTTTGTCTGGTCCCTCTACTTTGGAATGACCCTTGATCTTTTTCCAATAGATGGTCATCCCATTCGATGTGACCAGATCATCAATGTTTTGGATCAACTTCCCATGTTTCAAGGGTTTGTTGTTAGCACATAACATGCCTCTGGTTTTCCAATTAACCAGGTGCTCCACGAACCCGTTCCGTACATAATCCGAATCTGTGATTATGACCAGTTCGTGGAGTTGATGCTGGACAGCAGTGAGGATGGCATGATGCACAGCCATCAATTCTGCCACCTGACTACTTCGGGGACCAATTTTGTATCCAGCGGAGGGTTCTGGGGACTCATTCACCCATGCATTCCCTACGCCAGCCACCAGTTCTTTCTCCCCGTCGTTGTCAACATGGTAAGAGCATCCATCCACATAGACAGTGGGCATTCCCTCACACTTGTCCTCTTCAAAGACTTTGTGGGGGGAATTAAGGTATGCCTCCATGTTGTCCTTGATTTTTAGACTTTCGTCCTCGAGACAGTTTTCTCTGGCACAATCATGCAAGTCAGCCAGACCTTGCGCGAGGGGACTCTTCTTGTTTTGGCCATATCGGACCTCCACAGGAAAGCCTTGCATTGACAGAATCCAGGAAGTAATTCGGGAATTACTCACATTTCCGGCCCGGATTCTGTCACTTTGGAGATATTGCAGAGGCTGGTGTGGAGTCTCCACTATGATGTGTTCCCCCTGGATAAACGGGCGGTAATTCTTCAATGCCCACACCGTTGCCAGGAGTGCCTTCTCACAATCGTTGAATTTTTCCTCCACAGAGGATAAAGTTTTGCTCGCATAGGAGATTACTTTATTGACCTTGTCATGCTTTTGGTATAATACTGCCGTCAAGCACGTATTAGAGAAACCTGTCTCCAGGAAGAACTCCTTGTTTCTGACAGGGTAAGCTAGGCAAGGCGCTTGTGAGAGGCTTCTCTTGAGTTGTTTTACTGCCTCGGCTTGTTCTGGACCCCATTCCCACTTGACCCCCCCCTTCAGGAGATGAATCAGGGGTCTGGTGATCTCTGCGTAGTCCTCAATGAACTTTCTGCTGTAATTAGTCAGTCCAAGGAGGCTCCTTAGTTCCCGCAGAGTTGTGGGGTCTTTCAGTTTCTGAAGTGCTTCCACTTTCTTTTCCTGGGGACAGAGGCCCTGAGGAGTAATCTCATGCCCCAAGAAATTAACACGGGTTCTACACCACTGTGCTTTCTGAAAGGAAAGTTTTGCTCCGGCGGCCCTCAACTGTGTCAGAACATAACGGATCTCCGCTATATGTTCCTCCACAGATGAACTTTTGATGAGGACATCATCTACATAAGCCAGGTTACCCCTTGCACCCAGGTCGGGCATGGCCTTATGTAGGAAAATATTGAACTCATTACCGGAGTTAAGGTATCCAAAGGGAGTCCGGGTCCATGTGTACTGCTGGCCCCCAAAGGTAAAAGCCAGTTTGTATTGGTCCTCCCTACTGACAGGCACGGTCCAGTACCCATTGGTCAGGTCTATTGCAGTGAATACCTGTGACCCCTGGATCTGGGCCAGCCCTTGGTCAATGTAGGGCAGAGGCCATCGGGAAGTATGGACCCGTTTGTTGAGCTCCCTGAGGTCGGCACAGAGTCTCCACTGGCCGTTTGGCTTCAATATTCCCAGCACCGGATTATTGAAGGTGCTGTGGACTGGACGGATTATTCCCCGGGACTCAAGGTTCTTAATTATTTCAGTAAGGGACTCCATTGATGCGAGAGGCAAGCGATATTGCTTCACAAACACAGGAGTCATGCCAGGGTCCGTGGGGATTGTTGTTGTGTGGATGTCAGTGCGACCACAGTCATATGAGTCTACCGCAAAGAGATCTTGGAAATCCAAGAAAACTTGTTTCAACTTTTGCTTTTGTTCCAGAGTCACACAGGCATCAGCTAGGTTGACTCTCTCTTCCACCATCTGCCTGAAGCCTGGAAAGACTTCTGGTTTGGCTATCTCCGCGGCCTCCTCCAGCTGGGTGGAGAAGTCCCTGGTCAGAGTGCTGATTTGGACTGGAGCATTCAGGTGGCCAAGGCAGCCTTCATGAACCTGGAAAATCACCTCCTCCCTCCTGAAGTCACAAGTCACATCTTCCTTACCATAGGGGCAGGAAGTGTACACCAGGAAGTTCCCCCCATGCCGGGTAAAAATCCTGTCTGGTGTTGTATAGTCCTCACTGTCACTGTCAAAACAGTCCTTGGGGATTGGTCCTAACAGTTCATTTACAAGATCAATGGAGAAATGTCGGTCATCAACCGCCATTCCAATAATGGTGCCTGCGGCTAGAGTAATACTCTTTAAGTCGCTGTTATCCACCTCTATTAGAATGGTGTCATGTTCTATGTTGACTAATGGAGTTGGGTTTACCCCCAACCCTTGCTGTTGGAGAGAAGCATTTAGATGTATGTAAGCATCAGGGTTTTTCAACTCTTGTCCCCTTTTAACTTTCACTTCCAGGGAGAATTGTCGGGTCCTTTCTGGGATGGTGACTTCCTCTTTAATCTGAATTTCAACTGCATAAGGTAGCAATTGAGCTGACCTAAATGCTTTTTCTGGATCATCAAAGCCCATGGGATTATCCGCTAATCGGGACCAAGCTTTGAAGTTTATTAGGTCCAAACTAATGGCAAAGCGATTGAGAATGTCACTGCCTAAGTAAAAGGCGGCAGGGACGTCTCGCACGACCCAACAATTATGGACAATGCTCTTGTTGCCAATGGAGATTTTGAGCATACACCTGCTTGGCAGGAGATGTTTGGAATTAGGTGCTTCCAGGTCCATTTCCCATTTGTCTATCAGTTTGAAGGTGGGAATGGCTGGATCTTTTGGGAGTTGGCGAAACATGGCTTCGCTGATGAAGCTCTTACCGTTGTTCACACACACTCGAGCGAGAACAGAGTCCTTCCCATCATTTAACTGAACAGGGATGAACAACTGCTCTTCAATTTGCTGAATATCAGCCAGGCTCTGAGCTGATTTCACATCTTTCTGGACTATAGGAGTGGGAGTTTCTGATTGTGGATTTGTAAAGAATTTCAGAGTGTTTCCTTCCAGTGTGGAATACCACCTTAAACTGGAAGGAAGGTTGATTTTCAGAAATAGAGAGGACCCCCCATCACCAGTCTGTTGTCCTACTGCTATTACTGTCACGTCTGGAATTTGGTTGTTCTGGAAGTGAAATTCTACTTGGTCAGATTTTTGTTCAACCATGTGGCAGGTGCCGTTTAAACTAACATGGTTGACACTCTGTTTTAATTTTATTGGTCGGCTAGTCTGGGTCCAGAGGACCTTGTTTACACAATCTATTAGGGGTGACAACCTTCTCAGGAGGTCATTCCCTAGTAAACAAGGGGTGCCCTCTGGGGTCACAACTATGACCGGGTGTTTCAACTTATGTCGCCCAATTTTAATGTCCAAGTCTGCAGTCCCCTCAACGGGAATTTCCTTCCCGTCAAAGTTCTGTAGTTGTCCCGGAAGAGAGGTGAGAGGAATTTGGTAATTCTCTCCCCTTCCTGCATTCAGTTCGTCAAAGGCCCTTCTGGACAGAAGGGTAGCTTGAGATCCAGTGTCCACCAGTGCCGAGATTGTACCCTGCCCCTGTACTTGTACCGGGGCATAATATCTTCCCTCCTTCTCCTCAAGGGGGCACAGATAATGTACATTTTTGGACAACTGGTGGGCTAATTTTCTGGTTTTGGACATCGCTAGCGAAGAGATTTGGGCAGAATTCTGTGGAGAGCCTTGGGAATCTGAAAGAAAAATTTGGCAACTGGAGATCAGAGCCATTGTGGGTTCCCCTGGTTCCGGTTCTGGGCCGCCCCCACCTTTTTGGAGGCAGTCACCAGGATGGGTTTGAACCAGGGGATTTTCTTGCTGTTGGTTCTGGGATGAGATGGTGGGCGGCGGTAGCTCAGTCTCCACATCTCCCCAGTCTGGATTTGCATCCCTAGGGACCCATTTTTCTTTGGGAGGAGTTCCCCCCTCTCTGAAGGAGGAGATCCTTTTCCCAGGATCCTCTGAGGATCCCTCTCCCTCAAATTGGAAGATCTGTACCTCCTCCTCAAACTGAGTCTGTTTGGGTCTTTTGTTTCTCCTACCCCCCCTCTGCTCCTTAGGAGGCAGACATTCAGGGGCAAGAGATTTTGTTTCCGGTTCCTGGGTTTCCAGGGGCTGTTTACAAGTGAGGAAGGAAGCTTCCTCCAAGGCTTTACACCCCCCTTCCCTTTGTGCCTCCTCCCTGGGAACCGGTGAGTTATCGGGGTGCTGCCCCCGTCATTGTTCTGGAGCACCAGGTCCAGAGTTGGGTGCGTTCTGCGCCGGCACGCCCATCTGAGGGTTCTGCTGAGCCCTCAGTATGTGACCCAGGTCCCGCGCCATGTTTTGAACCTGGCGCTCTAACTGGGAAACCCGCTCAGGCTGATACGGGGCCCTGTTTTCTCCCCTGGGCTGATCCCGGGAAGGGTAGCTGTCCCTCCTCTGGTAATACCCCGGGTTGGGAAGATTTGGGTACCCCTCCACCCTTGGCCTCCCCTCTCCCGGATTCAGTGGTCTGGGCTCAGGGAATTGGGGAAAGAAGGATGGATGGTTTTGGGGCTGGAAGTCGGGTGGATATCTGGGGAAAAAGTCCTGCCCAGGGTTTGGTAAATTTCTGCCCTCCTGTGGGAAGTTTGGAGGGAAGTTCCCTGGGTTAGGTGCTTGTCTGGATCCCCCCCCTTGGGCTGGAGGAGTCCACACATAACCCAGGATGGGTCGATTTCCCTTGTAACGGGGACTTACATAATCAGGAGAGCGAGGGACCCCATTTGTGGGGCTGCCTCCTTGGCTCCCTGTCTGTGACTGACCCGAGGACCTCCTGGGCCTAGCATTATTAGGTGCAGGCAGGTTTTTAGGCCCCCCCATCTCCAAATCCAAAACGGGGGTAACCTTTACCTCTGCCACCTTGGCAGCAGCAGGGGTGCTGTTGGCTTTGGGGTTTTTCTGGGCATTACTTTTGCTATCTACCGGTTTCTGCACCTCATAGATCCGGGTAGCCTGTTCAATGACCCAGTCTAAAGATCTTTTCTCGTGAAAATCCCTCACGAGCTGGGTCATGATATATTTGGGCAAGGCATGGAAAAACGTATTTATAAATTCCCTGCTGTCCGTGCGCACCCTTCTTGTGGTCTGTGCAAAAGCACGCTTTAACTCCTGCACAAATTCTTGTAGGGCCTGATCCTCCCCACATTGCAAATTGTAGGCTGCCTTGCGAGCCTCTTGAGGATTTCTGTGAACAGAAAAATGTTTCAGGATGGCCGCCTTATATGTGGACCATCTTAAATGATTTTGGTCCTCCAGCCCCGCAAAGAAACTGGAGTATTCCGGGGAGAAGGTCCACTTTACATATTGAATACAGCTTTGGCTGTCCTTCAAATGGAAAGTCTCCATCATTTGTTCAAACAACTCTAAGTGCTCCCAAACAGAATACTTAGCGTTCTTATGGTAAGGCGTGATGACGCTCCTGATCGCCTTAATCTGCTTTAAGGGGTCCTTAAGCAAGGCCCTTTTTGCCTTATTGGCCTTTTTGGTTCGGGTAACCCTTGTCCATTCTTCCTCGGACTCAGAGACACTGCTCCCAGAGGTTCCCGTCTGTTCTTCCAGGTTTTCCCGGATTCTGCGAGCCTGGGAATGGCTGGCAGAATGTGGGGACCTGGTCTCCTGTGTCCTGCGCAGTTCAGAGGAGTCTTCAGATTCCTCCTTGCTGCCAGGATTTGATGGGTACCCCCTCCACTGACCTAACTGGGCAGAGGTTTTCAGGATGCCCTTAATGGGCCTACTCTCCTGGGGTTCCCCATTGAACTGTACTGTACTTGGGTGCCCATACCCGGATGCCCACCCCTCCATTCCTGAGTGGTACTGGCCTATGAGCCCCATACTCTTAGCTGGATAGTAATCTGCCATCCCTGTGGCCCTGTGCTCATGTGCGCCAGGGGACATGGGGGTGGTAGAGTCCAGGGACTGGGGAAGATGAAGGCCCCTGGTGTTAGGGCTCCTGCGGTTATGGTCAGGAGTCTCTCTTTCCCAGCGGACCTCATCTCTATCCGCCCCTGCTCCCTGTTGCAATGCAAGAGCCTGCATTTGTGCTTTCAGTTCCTCTGTTAAGGCCTTACTCGACTCTATCAGTCTCTCCTGCATCGCTACCTGTTGTTGGAGCCTATCATTGTGTTGACAGAGGGCCTCATTTTCCCTCTGTGCTTCCTGGGTGGTCCTGGAGAACTGGGCCAGTCTTTGCTGCAGGAGGGTTACCTCCTGAGCTGTGTCCCTATTGGCCTGCTCCTTTCTTGCTAGAGCATCTTCCACCCTTCTGGTGTGCTCTACCAAGTTCTGGTGTTCTTTTTGGAGATCACCCAGTCCCTGGTGGGCCAGGTGATTTTCTTCCATTTTTCTTTTTAAATGGCAGACTTCCTGGCCTAAGGCGTCTCTTTCCTGACTAAGAGCCTGCATTTGTGCCGCCAGGTCGTCCCTTTGCCGTTGAAGGGCACCAGCTTTTTGGCGCTCCTCATCAAACTCTGCCTGGGTATCCAGGTCTTTCAAGATCAGCTTGTTGCTCTCTACCTTCACTCTATCTAGATGACTTTGCAGGGTGGCTACCTGCTCCGTGCATGCCCTGTTAAAGTCTAATTGTTGCTCCAGCTTTTTCTGGCTCTGCAGTAAGGAGTCCAAACTGTCTTGGTGCTCCTTCTGCAGGGCCAGAAATCTGGTATCCTGTTCTGACTTTTCCTTTTGCAGCACATCCATATCCTCCTTCATTTTAGTGATGTACAGTCTGCTGTCATTTTCTGACTCCTGGCTCCTCTGCAGCCTCTGCTCAGAAGAGACCAGGTCAGATTGGACCTTCTGTAATGCCAGCAGTTGCCTACTCGCCAGATCTTGGCCTTCAGCACATTTGTCCTGCACGGCTCCCATATGTAAATATAAATATGCCGCTACCCTGGCAATCTTATTGTGTTCATCTTTGGCTTTAGGAGCCATATATAGTTCACTCAGGGCCACATGTAAGGGACCCTGATCTCTATATATATCTGACCCTGTTTCAGTGACCTGTTGTGTGATGGCCTGCAACCACGCATCCTGGCCCTGTTCGGTCCATTCACCTCTCACAAATAGCTTATGCAAGAGGTGCTCTCTGGCTATTTTCATGTCTACTAAGGTCGTCATTCTAGAGATTGGTCTCTGTCCTGACTTACAGAAGTTTGTATTTTATTTTTGCAGAACAGAACTTTTCTTGGAGTGTCCCTTTTGAGGAATGCTTCACAGCGTAATGCAGCGTGGTGATCCGACCGGATGTATGTATCCCGTCAGTTAGCACACTGTATTAAGCTGCACAAGTGGTAAATCTAACCCAACGTCTCGGCTCGAGCCCCCAATTTGTAAGAGGATTCAATTCAGCACTACAGCTAAGTTAACGCCTAGTCTAGAATACTGAATGAAAACCCTTATTGATATATCTTTAGGTCCAGTTCATGCGTTCTGGATGACTACCCCTATATAACACCCCTCTCTTGGAATCCCCCTGACCCCACTGAGCCAAGAAGTAGTTCTGTTTTGCAAGTTTAAAAGGTTTATTTGATAATTTAAAATAGATATATATATCACGCTTTATAATAAATTAATAATTGAATAGCACACTTAATCTGATATGATAAAGATCAACAACGGAGAATCTGGCGCTAGCACACTTCTTATAATCAATAAGGAGTTGAGATGAAATGGATAAGGTAGCACACTGGTAAATAGGTACAGAAGTATAATGTGGTAGAGGATGCTTTATGTAAGCTCAGGTGGATGCAATATTCAATGAATGCAGTACAGAAAATACTCAATATGATTTCAACCAAACAATGTAATCACTTTTCTCTGGCTATTCACTCCCCCCCTCTTTATGCAATGCAAGGGAATGGGAGGGAAGCACACAGTTCTCAGAAATGCAATCAACTGTAATTCAGTTCAATCCAGCAAGCTTACAGAAAACAGATAGGAGTTTTGAAAACACAGGCCCAAATGCTTTGATATGTGCTAGCAATGGATGAGAAATATGCTGGAAATGCTTTTTAATTCCCTTTCAGAGGTTCAGGGTGAGTGGTATCTAGTTAATATTAGTCCAGGCTCACACTAGCAATGATGCAGGGATAGTTAGCAGGTTAAACGAATTTCTGGCAAATGGAAGGCAAGCAGCAGCAGTTTTTACATGTGAAGAAATTCGCAAATCGCGGTAAAATTCGCGAATGCGTGTTCCGCGATTGCGGTAAAACTATAAGGGGTAGGAATGCGGTTCTTGGTGCGATTCAAAGCTACGATTCTAAGCTATCAGAGGAAAGTTACTGCAAATCTCTAGCCCAAACGGTCGCGGAGATATGAGCGATTTAATAAAGGTCGTTTTTGGGTTTGCAAATTTCAAAAGCTCAAAATGACAAGTGCAGCTTGCAACTAGCAAATCACAGGTGACAGCTTTACAAGTGACAGGTGACAGTTAGGAGACAGTTCTACTTAGATTAAAATAGGATTGAATTATATTATTTTAACTAAGAGATTGGTTCTGCACAGTTTTCTAGGTACTCACACTATATTCTTGAGTGAAATGGACCTCGCCACGGATCTGGTCAGGGTTTTAGACTGGACTCTGGTCTGGTCCGGTCTGGCCTCTGCACTTCACAGTGATCTGGGTCAGCTCTCTCTGCTGGTCTGGGTCTCTCTGGGTACAGCACTGCTTTCTCTCTGGTTCTCTTAGTTCTGGATAGATTGAAGTCTCTAGTTTGGCTTTCTGGAGGTTGATGGAGGTAAGTATGGATTTTTCCGGCAGAGCGTCCCGCTGCAGATGGATTTGGAAAGTCCCTATCTGTCCTGTCTGTCTGCTTTTATGTGTTTGGAATGTGGGTGTGTTCTAGCATCACTGACCCTACCTCTCTCTCAGCTTCTAATTGGTCAAACTTCCATTTATCATTTGATTGGGGAATGAACTGTGAGTCAGAGTGATGTCATTTTACAGCCTGCAGAAAGTCCACTCCTCCTGTCAACTTACACACAAATCTAGATTTGAAACAAATACATATTTGCAGAGGTACATATTGTTTTAAAATCATATGCACCCATCATGCATTACAGGAGGTATACCCTGTTCAAACTCTGCTCTTCCTGGGAGCTTGCATTCAGAAATGGCACATATTTCACTTTTTAACTGATTTTGCAATTTCTGACATTGACCCAACTTTACATACATGTGTGCAGGGAGTAGGGACATTAACTGATGAAGTTTCAGATTTTTAACATGCATACATTTAGAGTAATATCCACTTTTCCGCTGACACCCCCTTGAACATGCCACCGGTTCTAAAAACCTCTTAAAATGTGGGCAGAAAAATCACAAGAATTATGGTGTCATTTATAAAATTTTCACATGTCCGCTCTATGAGTTATTCATCTTTTTAAAGTTATGTTCTGGCTCCAAAGGGGTGTGGTTTACCCTCAGCAAAAGGTTGAATTTCTGGTTCTTCCAGTTCTGCCAAGCCAGCTTGCTCTCACAGGCAGTGCTCCTCCCAGCTCCTGCCAAGAGGAAGCTACATTTTACGACTGCGGTAATAAAAACCTTTGCCTGAGTGAAGAGGGCTTTGTTCACTCTCCTGCAGAGCACAGATAATTCAATTATCAGATAGATGGCATATCCTTAGTGTGGGCAGCAAAAGGAAGGTTGGCCTGGGAACACAGTGGTGACTCAAGTTTCCCTCCTGATGGGGGTAGTTGCCAGGCAGAATTCAGTTCCTTAAGCCGGGTTTCAGATAAAATGTCACTTTTTGTTACCCAGTTTCTGCATTCAAATAAAACTAAACATTTTTACATATGCAGCTAGAAGGCTGATTCTAAGTTTAAAACTATGACATTTAAACAGTTACAAAGGCATGTGACACCAAACATAGCTCACTCATTTAATCTAAACATTTTCGATTTTAGTGTCTTTAAATCCAGTGCAACTTAAACTGCTGACTCCATAGTAGTTTTGTTATAAGCATTGTTTTGGGCTCTTCATTTCCCAGATTTTGTAGGCACACAACACTCCATTCTACCAAATGTCTGCTGGTGTCCAGTGAGTTTTTAGATGTGTTGCAATGTTTAAAATAGACAGTTTGAGCCTGCCTTCAGAGAAACACAGGGTGGTTTTAAACTGCCGGCTTTTGGATAGTGGTGAGTACTGGTACTGCACCCATTTTTGGGATTTAAGAAAATGAATTCCCAACAGTTATGGGTTTGCTTTTGGCAATCAGCATTGCCACTCCCAATGGTTTCAGACTACTGTGCGGGTAGTCCAATGGTGGTTTTAAAGCGCTTTGAAGCTAACCGGCGCTACTGTTTTTCCTTTGGCAACCCATTTCCCTCATGGCAACCCAGCCTTTCATTCTCGCACTGGTGGGTGGCAAGTGAGACAACCATTTTAGTGTGCGCACAAACTGCGCAGCTTTCCTGGATTTCAGCGCACATGTGGGTTTTCCGCCATCTTGAATTTTCTAAGCCCACAGCACCAAATGTTGCAGCATGATAGCTTAAACGTGGGTCAGGACACCCAACATGGTGCAGCTCGGAAAGAGACTGCAGTTACATGACATGGAGTTTTGATGACCATGTAAATTACTCTTGGCATCTTGGAGGAATAACAAAGATATGGCTACCAAAAGTAAGGGTGACTATGTATGGTGGTTTGGTCGACAAGCTGAACAGAGGGGGGAAAGAAGAGAGAGTTCCTGGAATGCCCCTCCTCACCCCCATCAACATGACAGCCCGAACGGTCAAAAATGCATGAAGCTACTCACTGTTTGCACAGCCCTCAGGAGGGCCAGTGACATCCACATATGCGAACAGATCTTCTCTTATACAGCCATTCAAACCTTATCCAGTCAACATCTTTATGGATACAGGTGCTGCTACCCTGATCATGGATCCAAATGCTTTGATGGATCAGATTAACAATCGAAAACCAGTGTGCTGACATCATTGGTGACACCACGACATAGCAACGTTAGTCATGAAGTAAACTCGCACCCCATGCACAAAGTTACACGAAGAACATGCTTACACAGTTCTGTAGATAGAGGACAGATACATATATACATACTGTCAAAAGCTTTTCTTATTTTTATTATTAGCCAAGTGCAGAAACGCTGAACGCAAGGCAAGAGAAGAGATACAGAGCAAGCTTGCAGACGCTTATTGCAACTAACCCAATGGAACTACAGGACTGTATAAGAGGCCTGGAAGAACCAAATAATACTAACCTATAGGAAACAAAGCACAATATAGATATGTAGAAATCATAGTATAACTATACTGAGGATACACGAGGCCACAAGCCACAGGACGTGAGATGAAGAAAAGTAAAACTAGGCTGCACAGAACAGCAGGGCAGGGCTTGCAGCCATGGTCAGAGACAAACCGCACATTCCAAAGCTAAGAGACAGAGCCATCTGCAGAAGAGCAGAATAAATCCTCATAAATTGCAGACCAGAGAGCTTGATTTCACGGTCCTCATTCATGTGATGCAGCCGAGCCAGACAATGGTAATTCACCAGCGGTGGGAAGACAAGCGGTTCTCAGCAACACAGACATGAAGTGAAACATGGAATCGTTAACGTTACACGCTGAGGGCACTCTCACAGACAAAAGTGGTAGTACTAACAGTTAAATTGGGAATACATAGTCTTTCTCATCAACTTGAGAAGGTGCGCTGAGAACAGAGCTGGGTCCCAGGCCTGGGGAGATCAGCTCAAGCCAATCAGGGAACAGAAATCCAGAGGTGGATGACAGAGGGCAAGGGGCCAATGGTAATCCTGCGACCATGCAACAATGTAATAGTTTTGTGGGGAAAGGGCAGACAAGCCACCTGACATGTGAGGACCAATAAAGTAATATCTATAGGCGCAGTGCATAGGCACAATCACCACAACTACCCAATCCTGTCTTCTTGTAGGTTTTTGGAGAAGGGCCCCATGTTGTGACGCAGAAATTAAACAAAATTGCCTGACACAGGCTTAGGAGCCGTGGGTCTGGGAGATTTTGAATGTCCTGTATGATCTGTGTCTGTCTGTGTAAAAAATGACAGTTCTTACTTGCCGTTGGCCGAGTCCTCCGCCTGTGCACTGGGGGAGGGTTTGTTGGGCCCTGGGAGCTGGAACGGTGAGCTCGTAGTGTGACCCTCAGTCCCTCTTGTATACTTAAGCCAACAAAGATTTCAGGTTTAATTGCCTGGCCCTTTTTAAGCCTATTAGTGGGACCTGCCAGACTAAAGTAGTATTCCTCCATGGCCCTCTTCCTCGTCCCAGTACTAAAGTGGTATTTGACATAGGAAATGTGCACTACTCCTAGTCCACTCTTCCTCGTCTCAGTAACAGGTAGGAGTGAAAAGGGAAGAATCGGTTGGGATTGGCAATGACCCATGAAGGGTGAGGGAGGATTGGGTAGGTTAGTGTTCGGAAAGGGGGATAGGATATCTCTCCTTCGGGCACCCATTCCCCAAGTACCCTCCACCCAGTTGATCTTCCCTCGCTTGTACACCCCCAGGGTTGGGATCCAACATTGATGGCTTTTCCCTGGCCATCTGTGCAGAGGTTCCAAGGGGAGCAAATGTGATGACGCCCTCAGGTTTTTCACACTACTAACGAGCACATGTGCTTTTCTTTTGTGAATTTCTTTTGTAGAATACGGAACACCAACTCCTTAGAAGTAGGGTCAGGACAGTCCTTATTTCTGTTAATAAAACTGCCCGGTTGCAAACATGACTTCTTGTCCGTCTCCCATGTCTAACTTGCACAATGCCTATAATGTTACTGTATACACTGTACATATTTCTGGTGATACTGTACTGTTTTCCCTGAAGTCTAATGGCATGGTGCTCTTAGCTAAAAATGCATCTTGTCATTTGGTGTCCTCTGGCTGCGTTTTAACAAAGTGTTCCCAACACTAGAACCTTAATTGACTGCGATATGTGCAATTGTATTTCTCAAATGCTATGTAGGTATAGAAATACTGTGCCTTTGTTGGTGTTGGCTTTGGGATTCTGTGTCTTAATGGCTAGTTCGCTTCTCTTCCCACCCCCTTTGTGTTATGTGCCTACCACCAGGTAATGACTGTACAATTTTAAAAAAGTATGATTTGTCTTTGACATGTACTGTTTTTATAATGCACTAGTTACTGTGTGTTTTGTTTGCTAATAGTACTTATTTAACTACATATGTGTTTTTTTTATTGTGTATTTGGTTTATTACAAACCTTTAACACATCAACATTATACAAAAACCTGCATTAATTCATTATCATATATTAAAAACGTAAGATAAATATTCAAAATGGTCCCTTATTAGCATCCAAAAATCGATTAAAAGTATGTTGTGCAAAATTCATATTTCAGGTTACCCGAAATCATTTTCATAGCTTCTTTCCATACATGAAAAGCTGATGAAGTAATGACCAACGATTCCCCAGAGTGTGTGGGTGTGTTATGTAATAAATGTGCATATTTTTCAGTATAACAATGTGGTGTATTGTTTATGGGTACGTGTGTGGACTAATTGTGTACCTTTGTGTCAGCCCACTTTCCCTCCCTTGAGTTAAACCTGACTGCTTTACTGCATTACCACTTTTAAGTGATTTGGCTTTCCTATTTTGTAATGGGTGCTCTGTCCCTCCTTAAGGTTAGTGGGTGTACAGCCCTCTCCAAGAGTCTGTGTGAAAACTTCTTTATCAAATACTGTTTTCAGTTTCTCATGTTTTTCCAGATCCTCAGTGCAAATTTGTAGCGCATCATATTTAATGATTGTTCCTGTCAACACAAAAAGGGACTAGATTAAAAGTATCTTATTTAAACAAAAAGGGACTAGATTAAAAGTATCTTATTTAAACAGATGTTTGAGTCTTTATCCAGGTATTCAATAGTCTCTTTGCATGGAATTCAAGAGGCTTAATTAACCTCTGCCCATCTCCTACCACACTTAACAGGCCGCTCGAATCTTGATCAAGTCTATGGGCCTCATTGCGAGGAAGGCAGTAGGGGGATAACGGTGCTGGTAGAGTGCCGGCCCCGTTATGCCTCTAGCGCCTCATTAGGAGGTCTGATCGCGGGTCCCACAAAGGACGTCTGGTAAAACCAGGCGTCCTTAGCGGGACCTGCTAGCAGACCAGGATGCTAACAACGGGCCCGTCTTTAACGGGCCCGTTGTTAGCATCCTCCCCATTCCCTTTGAGCCCTATACTCGTAATGAGGCCCATGTGTATGTGTGTAAGCCAGTGTCTTGTAGACTTCTATTCTGTACTGTTCCTTCTCCTTGAGTATTTAGATTCTTACTACGGGTGAATAGTTGGCTCCATATAAAAAGATGTGTGTATGCTATCATTAGTTAGTTTTGGGTTGTACTTTGCTTTCATTAGGACTTTGACCCCCTTCGGTATTGAAAGTCTTTGGAAACTTTGAATATATTTCTTCCACACATCATAGAATTTCAGTCAAGTTCTACTGAAACTGTCTTATTTTTCCAACTGGTATCTCTTTTTTAAAAACTATTTTATTGTTTAAAGCGTGGACCTAGATCGAGAGCAGCAGAGTGCTGTACAAGATGTGGGTAGCCAGCGTTGGACTCGCATATTTTAACATTAGCGCAGTACTGTGAGTCGCATTCTGTGCGTCCATTGGGATTAGTCCATGGTATGGTACTATTGAAAAAGCCACATTTTGAGAGATTGACGAAATTTGATAATAGTGCGGGCATTCCGAGTCGATACTGGGATCGAGTTCCAGAGGGTGCGTGCGTGACAAGAGAAGGATTGTTTACGGGTCCTCTTTTTGTGGACTAGTTGTGATTCGAGCCAGTTGGTCGATTTGTTGCACAAGGAGCGTGTGGCATCAATTATGTGAAGTTTAGCTGCCAGACATGCTGGTGTGCTACTTGTGACTGTTTTGTATATGATACATGAAGTCTTGAACAGTAGCCTGGCCTGGAGAGAAAGCCAATATAGCTTGCCATGAACGGAGGTGATTTGGTAAAATTTCTGTGCACCCATAATAAGACTTGCTGCAGCGAGATGGACTGCTTTTAGGAGAGCCAAGTGAATGGCTGGGAGCTCAGTCAGAAGGGCATTTTTTCCCATCAATGTGGGGGACTGCACCGGCAACTTGGAGTCGGTTAGAACGCAACCTGTTCATCTGCGCAGCCTGGTGGCTGCCCGAAAGGTAGAAGGTAAACCAATTTAGGACAGTGCCAGAGAATCCCATCCTGTCAGACAGGAGTGGGAGGAGGATACAGTGGTTGACTGTCAAATGAAGCATGAGTTACCCATATCCAAGATACTGGCTGTCTCGTTGCTACACTTGGGATGGAACCTCAACTGATAGTCGTTTAGGAGGTGTAGTTGATTGATTCTGATGAGTAGGTGTGTAGCAACTACTTTTTCCAAGATTTTGCCATTAAACGGGAGGTTCAGAATGGACCGGTAGTTGGTCAGGTCGTCTGGGTCTAGAGTAATTCTTTTCAAATGAGGCCATATGAGACCAGTCTTGAGGGTGTCTGGGAATTACCCTTCTCTGAGGGAGGCATTAATTATGTTGAGTAGTGCATTGAGCGCTGGCCCATCAATTGTTTAATGATGGAGGCCTTGATGATATAAAGTAGGAAGTAGGTTTCAGAGAGGCGATTGTTTTAGGTGGTCTGGGAGAGATAGAGGAGAGAATTCTGTTCAGAGTGGCAGCGAGCGTTCTGGAGTGCAGGGGTGCTAATGCTGTAGAAGGTTGACTTGATGATCTGTCAAATGTTTTCTATTTTTTCAATAAAATATGTTGTTGATTCTATTGCATTTTGCTGTGTTGCTTACACCTCCGGAAAGGGCAAGGGTTTGGTACAGTGCTTTACTTCTTTAAAGAGGGCTTTGCTCCTGCTAGCCACTGTGGCATGGTTAGTATTTTTGGCCTCAGTAATTAGAATTTTTGCACCACCTTTTCTCTAGGGCTATGATTGAGTGTTTGTTCGAGGTGAACTCGGGGGTGTACCAGTGGGCAGATCCTTTGGTATTAACCTGAGTGGTTTTTAGGAGGGCATGAGTGTCCACCAGATTCATAGCTGAGCTGTTAAATAATTCTAGGAAGACAGAGGTATTCCCTGTTGTGGGGAAGTCTGCAAGGTTTGCTTCCAGCTCATTGCCGGGGAAGGTTTTGAAAGAGCCGCACAGAGTGAGGGGGTGTTTAACCTCATTTTTGTGGGCCATGGTCAAGTGGGTGATCGACAGTGGGATGACGGTGTGGTTTGTATTCCCTCAATGAACTGCACATTTAGAAATGAATTCAGATTCTAGCGTGCATCATTTTGTATTTCTTCAGTGAACATAAAACTTAGAATAGGCTTGGTTTTCCAACAGACACCACTTTATAATCCTTCAATGGCTATTAGACTTAGAATTGCGATCAAACTTGGTCTGGACTTTTATTACTAGTAGTTTTTCAAGTCTCTTTACTCTAGGAAATCTGACTACATGTCTAAACATATATACTGACCGTTGTAATGAATCCTATGGATCCCTCACTGAGACCATACCTAAAGTATCCTCCATGGTGGCCAAGGAAAGGCAGACGCTTCCTGACTTTGGGGGTGGTGTACTGTGGGAGGATCACCCGGGAGGAGAAAAGGATCAGGGGAGTGAGGGATACTTGTGGGATGAGATACAGTATTCAACCTCTTCTAAAGAAGACATCCTACAAATGCCACAGTATGTTAATGGCTTGTTGCCATCATAGTTCTATTGTTCCATAGGTGGACTTTTTCAATGTGAATGAATTCAACCATACACCCTGTGGTGTTAAAAGTAATAAACATTCTGTTATAACCAAAGAAATGCCTCAGGTTCTAAATTCCCCTAGCTCCCAAAAGCATAAGAGGAAGTTGTATAGTAGCAGTAGACTTAAGACCAAAGATCCATATTCCACTTGTCAAACCTGCCTCATGCCTGTTTTTGTGATATTCCTTTGTTGAATGTCTTAGAAAGTAAACATCCAAATTGTAAAACAGAAGAAGTTAAGAAAAAGTATTCATTAGGGAATTCAAGTCCCACAATTCCCTCAGTACTGGGACGAGGAAGAGGGATGCAGTGGAAGGAAGAAGTAGAGGAGCAAGAAGACGCTGACCCCAGGATGGGTCCTGAGAGGGTCTGTGCCTCTGAAACTCCAAACTGCAGAGGTCGTGCAGCGGGAAGCGTGGAGAAGAAAAGCTTACCACATGAGACTACGTTGTGCAGAGGTTGCGCAGCGGGAAGCAGTCCTTGTAGTAGCAGTCGAGAGGTACCAGGTGACTGGGTTGCACTAGAGACTCTCGGGAGTCAGAGTGACTCCAAACCAGGGTAGCAGAAGTGGCGGTGACCAGAGAGCAGGTGCGCCTGGTCTGGTGATGACACTGGTCCAGCAGTCCTGCGAACACGAAGCAGAGCACCTCGAAGCGACTTAGCCAGTGAGTCTGAGACGAGCGAGTGACTCTGGGGTGCTCCAGTGCAGCAAGCTAATAAGCGTTACCAACACCAAACTATTGAAAACTTGTAAAAGCAATCTAACAAATATTGCAAATACTTAACTGTTAAAAATGTACAAAAGTGGCTGATGTTAAATCAAGAGAACCCTAGAACTGAATATGTGAGTTTGAGCAAACACCAACAAACCCGACGGGGAGGCTGTATTCGAATCTGAGGCATACTACCAATACCCAAGCCAAGCCACATAAAAGAACAGGCAAGATCAGTCTAACAGAAGTTGCCAAACACAAGAAGGGTATGTTAAAAAAACCTAGGGTTGTCAAAGTTGCGAATCAGGTTCTGGCACATTTATAACTGTGGTTGACTTAAACAGATTGCCACAGCCAAGGCAGAAGCAGGAAAATACTTTATCCTAACCACTATTTTTATATTGGTGCAGAAGAGAAAGAAAGGTGGCAAACAGGCTGCCCTTCTGGGATAAGCTATCCAGAGGGAGATGAGCATTGTTTGTAGACAGGTCCTAGTATGGATCAATGTGAATGTTCTGTTCCCTGAAAGCTGCTAACATCGTGATACCAAAGAAGACTGTTGAAGTTGTTATTCTTATCTGAAAGTTACCATTGAAGCATGTTTCTGTTGTGGTGTTGAAGAAACAGACGGGCAGGCGAGTATACCTATAGGGCAAGAAGTGATTGCCCAGAAGAAACCTGGTTAGAGGATAAACCAGGTAGTAGACGGCACAAGTGCTGAAGAGTGGTACTAATAGGAAACAACATGTTGAATTGTGACATTTGGGGAAGAATTGTGAAAGCTGATTGAAGAAAAGTTACAATTCTGCAGTTGAAGTTGTGGTGAACCCTCCTGATCAAACTATTTGTTGTTGCTACAAACAGGAGACAGTTCTTATTCCTGGAGAAGTGAGAATGTATGACTTTCTATTATAAGATACTTTATTTTAACAACGGAACATTGTGAATTTGAACTGTGGAGAACTATATTGGAACTCTGTGATAAAAATGGATTTTCTTGTTTTTCCTTCGAACTGTGGAGAAAACTCTTGTTTGGATCTGTGGAAGGGAAGTTCGCCCGTACTACGACAAGAGACAATGATTATGTTGTGAAGCAGGTCATATGTTATATATTGTTGTTGAATTGAATTGCCATATAATTCCTTTTTGCTTTGACTGTTCTATAAGTATGAGGTTTAGATAACCCTCAGTTAGTGTTCCCTTTTGTGTGTTAGGCAAAGAAATCCTGAAATGGGTAGGGGGGAGTGAGGCGTTTATTCAACCTGTTCATTTAATAAAATGGCAAAAGTTGAAAACTCTGTACACCGTTGTCCACCTCATGTTTATGACCCCTTACACTTTGTATGGAGAAAAAGATTTGCAGAGCCCTACGAGTTGAACAATGCAACAGTTAGTTGACAGTGTTGAAATGGAGATGAGCTTCGATGGCACTGCTTGCGAGCCAAGATCACTGGGGTTCATGGGAAACAGCACGATGTGAGCCATGCAGACACTCACTGCATGCCAGAACGAATGGATGCTCACACAGTGTAGGCGATTACACACCCAGGATAAATTCAAAATGGATACTAGCCGATAACACTTGGATCGCAGTGCTATCAGAGCAGGAATCAGATGTCGGGGGCCCTCTGCAGTTTTAAAATGTTGCAGTAAGTAAATGGGTTAATATTGTCTCCTTGAGCCCAGCCAGAGCAGATAAGGGTGTGGTGTCATACCCCCAGCAACTGTCCTGTCTGTTCAAGAAGGTTGGTTGAGTGGCCCAGCTCCATTGAAGGATGCTGGTGACAGGAGTGGATAAGATCAGAGTACAGAGCCCACAAAAAATAGGAGAGTAGCTGATGGAACACAATATTTCTTAAATGTTCCTGAACCAGAGGATGTGGCCCATGCAAAGCCTGTGACCAGGTATTTCCTGTTTAGATAGTGCCTGCGTCCCCTCTCTACTAGTGCAGGAAGGGGTCAGCATAAAGCAGAGAGACGCAGATGGTTTATTGCTGTCTGAGCCTCAGCAGGGTCTCCCAGGAGTGTCCAGGATCTAAACATTGTACAGATAAGTGGTTCAAAACAAACAAACCCCCTTTAGGTGTATTTACTTAGGCAAGACCACTCTATCCCTCCTCCAAAGAGCTGTGGGATCTGCAGTGAGGCAGCGTTAAGGGAGAAGTGATCAATCCTGACACGTACTTTTGGATGCCACTCTGGCCACATTTTTATTACACATCAAAACATAATCCAACAAATAAAATGTGACTTTCATTAAAAAAAAACCTGCAAGAACGATAATGCAATTCCACATGTTTGTACTGACCAGTGGTCTAGGCGGACCATGGCTCTTGCCTCCTCCCCACCATGCCCTTCTCCGGGGAGCGATACCAGGAGGTAGCCCCTTTGTCACCAGCCCATACTGCCCCTGATCCATCACACCCGACCGCTCCCCCACTGGGCCCTATAAGGTACTTATGGTGGCAACAGTAAAGACAGACACAAGTGTTCACAGTTCAATGGTGTTTATTAAACTGTAAATGCAGGGTGGAAAAACACCTGATCTAAATCTAAGATGGGAGCAAGCGACGACCATCAAATGAAAAATAAGGCAGTCCTCGTGACGTTGTGTCAAAATAAAAGGGCTGATACTAAGAAAAACCGATTGCCAATTCCTTACAACTAATTACACAAAGAGTGTGGGATAAGGGTTCAATAAAAAAGAAGTGTTCACAAACAATAAGTCAGGATGTGATCAGCAGGGGTCTCCATTCTCCACTTTTTCAGCACAGGACAAGGTATGACCTTGGAGCACAGCACACGCTCGAGCTTTCTCAGCACAAGCTAACCGTTCCGTTCCAGCTATCAGGTTCTTCAATGGATAAATCTCTTTTCAATAAAAAGTCTCTTGCATTCAAGGGCCTGATGTGGTCAACAACAAACAAACAAAAAGTTCCTTTCTCAATGGACTTTGGGTGAGGACTTTTCACCCTTGGATCTCCCTCAACTGGGCTCGGACCCACTTGACAAGGGGGGCGATTCGCTTCCCCTGGTCTTCCAATGCTTCTTACTTTCACAGGTCTAAATGTCTTTTTAAAACAGTTCTTCAGGCTTCGCCTCTGATTGTTGGCTTTCCTCTGCTGGGTTCACTCTCGCCAACCTTTACACACAGTTCACTGTAGACACCCCTTAGTCGGGTTCACTTCGCTTAACATGCTATTCTGGTTGTCTCCTTCCCTCTACCGGTTTCACTGTTGACAATTTCTAGACAGTTCACTATGGGACTTTAGAGTTCGCCCTGTCTCGTTCACATCCCTCCGCCGGGTTCACTCTTGCCAACTTTTAACAAACAGTTCATGTACTAGTTTTCACCATGCAGGATTAATTTCCCTTTCTTTCACAATTATCAGTCGGTCAACGACTTTCGACGGTACAGAGGATTTTACAAGATGCCTGTATGACCACTTTAACCTCTCTTCGCCTCTTCCCAAGGCCTTCTGGTTACGGTAGTCTCTTATCATAAGGTAATCGCCCAGAGTTTCCTGGGTGAGCACCCACATGGTGCCGGTCGCCTCTGTTACAGGTTTTCCCTCTTTTCTCAATAGTTCCTTTCAAAGTTCAAATCAGCTCTTACTACCTTTTGTTCAACACAGTTTGGTTTCTTATCGACTCTCTTATCGACTCACCGGCTGTGATGAACCGCTTGGCTTTCTTCCCTTTCGAGTCAAGGGTGGTACCACTGAGACAAGCGTCTCTCCCCAGCTTGATATCAGCAGAGGAGGGCCTTGCGTACCTTAGACATCTGCTGCAACACACGCTGGCCTTTGTTTGTGGTATTATTTGTTCGATTACAGAGGTTTCACGGGCCTGGATCGAAAAGGGCAAGGTCACGTCTCTCCTTGTCACCCTCTCGGTATTCGCCGTCTCTCGCCTCCTCTTGAACTGCCGTGCTGAGTTAGCCATCACGTCGTGGGGTCTGCCTTCCTCATCCTGTGCTCTTGTGCTCCACCTTTTATCCCTGTGGGGAAGGGAAAGAGCCATCAGGTGTGTGTGGTTCTGGTCAATTGCCTGACTTTGCCTGACCTTTGTATTGGGACATGCCAGGTAAACGGCTCTGGTGTTAATCCGTTGTCTTTTGTGTTGTGTGAAAGTGTTTGTGTTGGAAAATGGGGGGGGCAGTATTTTGGATGGGGAAAATGTGTTGAAAGCAGGTGCATACCGCGTCTCACCCGTCAGTGTCTCACTCCCCAAGGACTAGATCCAATAGCGATGGCCGTGTCCTGACCACCTGGATGACAGATCCCCGGGGACTAGCCAGGGAGACGCCTTCAGGTTTCTCACAGACCCCTGGTGGCTGTTCACCCGTTATGGTGGGAGGTGCGTCCTCTGCCCTCCCCTCATCACTATTCCAGCTCCGGAGTCGCCCTGAAGAGTATCTCAGTGTCCACATGGTACTCCCCCCACCTGCCACAGGGGCGCAGACCCACCGGTCTGTGACACCCCCACCTGCACCAATGACCTAATCATAGCCAAATAATTCTGTAGCAATAGTTCGGTACCTAATTGGGATAGGTGTACCCCATCCTGCTGACATTTCCAAGGCCCCTCAACAGGCCATTAATCACAATCCGAAGGCGCCCGTGGCATGCAGCCAGCCGAACAAGTTCATTGTTCAACTTTCGAGCCGAAATGTTTAACGGCCATGCTGGTCCCAATGGCCCCCAGTTCAACCTCAGAAAGATCTGAGACCAGGTGAGCAAGGCCCTGAGGCAGAAAGGTCCAAACCAAGAAAAGAGGGACAATAAGCATTGTATCATGTCCCGTCTCCCTAACTGTGCCAAGTCATTGCCCCCCAGGTGTAAGATAACAAAATCTGGGTTCGGCAACCCCTTCTTTCTTTCATTTGGACTCCACCAACGAGTGCACTTGACACACTTGCAAGCCCCCAGAAGCAATCCAGTGTATGTCAAAGGCTGCCACGTGCAACTTCCACCGAGGGCGCTCCCACACTCTGCTCCATTCAACGTACGAACGAGTGGTCCACGACCCACACCAATGGGCTCGCCATTGGTCCTACGCAGAACAACAGAAAAGAAAGTATGTTAGACACGCCTTGAAGAAAAAGCTGGGGAAGATCACCCTTCACACATGTCTGTGGCACGCCTGACCCTGCATGGTTCCCCCACCCTTCTTTCGCTTGAACCTGCAGCTTTTTTAACATAATGGATGCAGCCTAATGGAACCCTTGTAAGTGCGGGACTTCCATCGCCTGATCGTTCTGATCTGCCTCTCATTGCACCCATACCCAGCGGCCGTAGTAGCTTCCCCATTTTGGAAGGAATGGGAGGTGAATCCTAACCCCAAAGTCCCACGCCCTCAAATGGCCTCTCAAAGATCCTCCTGAACTGAAACCTATACAGGCAAGAGCCATCCTTATGCATAAAATGAGGGCCACCCCTTCCCCTCTGGACACCATAAAGGACCTTGGTAAACTCACTGAGCAAATCTCAGCCCTGCCATGGACCGTTACCGTAACCCTGGTGCCCTTACCCTCCTGATCAGGTTTAGACCTTCTCAACCACAGATACACTGCACGTTTCCCTCAAAGGAGAGGTCATCCCTGGATAATCCTCTTGTCCAATCTGTTGTGGAGGCACCCACCAGTTCCCCTATCCTAAAAGCACCAAAGAAAGCAGTGACAGAGGTAGCCATGGACAAGGGTAACTCCCATTTGTCCCTACAGATCCCCCCCCTAAACCCTTCATGATAAAGGACAATTTGTATGGGTCCAGTGGCCACCTGTTGTCCCCCTGAGGGCCCTCCACCCTCCTCCAGCCTGTCAGTGCTTTCATTAAAGCAAAATTGGCAGAGGGGATGGACCTCCCTGTAAGCCTGCGAAAAACACAATGGCGGCCATCTTTGTTCTAGCAACCACCACAGATATACCCCCTGTGCCCATAGCTGCCCCAGGAATGTAATTATCGCAGCCTATAGAATAGGTCCAGAAGGCCCGAGCCCCACAAAATTCCCTGAAATATTGTTCATAAGCCTTCTTAGTTCTTTAACCCAGAACCCTCAATCAGTGAGGTTAAATCCGGGCACCAAGCCCCCAGAGTATCACGGGAAAAGTCGTCATCACCGTGTACGCCATCGGTAGGCAACGCTGGAACTCATGTAGTTGGAAATGGGACAAAGCATCAGCAGCATTCTTATGAATGCCAGGTACGTGGTTAGCCTGAAAGCATAAATTCCCACAAAGACACACCGACCTCAATACCATTGGGCAAGCTGCTCGTTGGCTATTAATGGAGCAGAACACAAACATACTATCTGACCAGAACAGCACTGTTACCGTAGCCCTGGTGCCCTTAACAGGGTTACCCTGGACTCCTTAATTACTCCCCCACAAATGGTCAAAGCCACCACGATTGCGAAAATCTCCCAAAAGTTTGTTCATGGTCAACCCAAGACCGCCCAGCTGGAAGGCCACAGCTGTCTGCACCATTTGTTACCCAAGATGGCTCCATATTCCACGCTGCCCATGGCATCAGTGTAGAGCCCCAGTTGTACACCGTCCTTCACCTCGGAAGGCCATGCATGCACCCCGTTCAAACCTGCTAGAAAAGTGCCCCAAATCACCAGATCCTACTTTCATTCTTTTGACAACCTTGTGTGAAGATGCCTCTTGGTTAATCCTGACATGGCCCCAGTGATTGCTCGTGAGAAAGGCCTCCCCATAGGGATTATCCACAGGGCAAAGTTAAGCTGCCCCACCAGGCCCTGCAGCTGCCCCAATGTCACCTATTTAGCCTGTAAACAGGTGGCTACCACCCATAACGTTGAGAACTTTGTACTCAGGAAGGCGGGACTGGCCCAATTTGCAGTCAATCTCAATACCCAAGAAACCGAGAGATGTAGCTAGGCCCTCCGTTTTCTCTGTGGCGAGAAGTACACCTATCACCTTTGTCGCCTTCGGAAATGCTTGCCATGCTTTCTAGCACTGATCCGTGCCCGGTCTGCCCATAAACAGGAAATCTAAGTAATGAAGAGTTTGTGTTCCCTTGCACTCCCTTTTTGTTGCTCATTCCAAGAATGTGCTGAAGCTCTCAAAATAAGAGCAAGATATAGAGCACCCCATAGGCATACACTTGTTGAAGTAATACTCCCCCTTCCCCACCTGAAAGCCCAACAAATGGTAGTCCTCAGGATGCACTGGGAGTAAATGAAAAACAGATTCAATATCAGATTTTCCCAAAAGTGCACCTGTTCCCAACCACCGCAATTGCCCCATCAAAAGAAGTGTATCTAACTGAGCACAAGCCCCCTGGGTAATGATGGATTGTGGATCAACCTGAAATTCCCCAGTTCCTTCTTGGGAATACTGCCCAATGGGGAGCACACAAAATTCTGTAGGGCAGGGGATGAGAATGGTCCTGCTATCCTCCCCAACTCCACCTCTTTTTCCACTTTGCTCAGTAATGTTCCCGGTTGGGTCCTGGCTGATTCTCTGGGACTGGAGGGGGGGATAAAACCCCCCCGGACCGGTATCTGGAAACCATGCAAAAAACCCTTGACCAACAGTTTTGCATCCCCATCCCGATGGAACCCGTTTGCCCATGCCCATAATACATAAAACCGCATGGGCGAGGGGAGGACCGCCAGGGGCTCCCAAGGGTATTGCCCCTATTTATGCTCTTTGCTGTACTTGAACCCTCCCCCACCCCCCATGTCCCAACATCCCACAAAACAAGTAGACGTGCTTGAATTGGCAGACAGGTCTTGTGCACACAGTTTTGTTTAATGCCCAGCATGCTTCCTTCTTGTCCCCTGCTCCTTTGCTGCTCCGAAAGGACTGCACTGGTCTCCAAGTTCCCAGTCCCATGTTTGATGTATGTGCGACTGTGCAGCTAGCTCACAAGTCCATTGCCCTAGTCCCCCAGTGCCCCAGTCCATCAGTGCATTCCCCGCCTGAGCACTTCTGAACCTTTCAACATAAACTAGTAAAGCCCCAAATGCAGTCGTGGTACATGGTCAGCACCAAATGAATATAAGACCGCAGCTGTTAGTGAAGTTCTGGAAACCTCTCGAGCAATATGGCAGAAAATATTGCAAAACAGGTAGCCCAGTTAGCCAGAGATTTTTCTACAAAGAATTTCCTTTCCTTTCCCTCCCCTTTTTGCTCCTTAGTTTCCTCTACCCTCCTGTAGTCAAGCATGGAAGAAATGTCAATGTACTTGTCCTTATTTTTTCCTTTGTGTCCTATGACAAATTCCACGTGACCATACTTGGCACCGCTGCCAGAGGTGGGGCTGAAGCAACCAGTGACTTCCAACCCTCTGATAAACTGTCTGCTGTACCTGGTGTGGCCCCACTTACCCCCCCCCCAACAATCCATCACCTCTCGGACCACTTACTTCCCCAGATGGCTTCACACCTGATGCGGATGCCCCCACGGGACTACTACCACTGGACCTAATGCGACCCCTGATCCCGCAGAGACCTCCAGCAGGGTCTACCCCTGCGCAGCTATTCCCTTCTGCCCTGCCGGGTCAACCCTGGCTGCTACTGTGGCCACCTGACCACTGTGTGTCCCTCTTATAGTCATGGCTGTCTGAGGCTGCTTGACTGGGCTTCACCCAGGACTGGAAGCAACGCCATTGTCCCTATCCCCTATGGCACAGTCACCTGTGGAAAGACAGACCCCACCTGAGAAAACCAAGCCTGTGGCTGTGGCCCCCCTTGCCATTCCCCAAAATTGCCCCCAAGAGACCCTCCTACTCCTCCCCACGGGCACAGGGCAGAGGAGAGCCCCAACCGTATCCCGCACCCTGCCAGTTGTTCATTCCCCAAGGGCTTTGGGAGTCGTTATTACCACTATCTCCACCAGCACAAGGGGGGACCCCACTTTCTTTAGCCCTGTTCCTTCTTTTGACTGGGGGAATGCATCTCTAGGTGCTGCATTATTCCACCGCGGCCGCCCCCCAGGTTAGGGACTTCCCTACTATCCTCCCCATTCTCCTGTGCCTCTACAATTTCTTCTAGTGGAGCGTTCCTGGACAGGGAGGCAACAGCAACATCTAGTTCTTTCCCCTGCAATAAAGGAATTGATGCCTCTATCTTCGCGGGGTCAATGTTGAGCACTACACCGTATTTGTCTGTTCAGCACCGCTCTCTATCCTTCCTTCAGTCAATCCCTGGTATAGGCCGATTTGACCGCCAAAAAATGGTCGCAATGACCAAAAGTTCTAAAAATGCTACCACCAAAGGTTCGAACACCAAACGTTCGAACCTTTGGTGGCAGCATTGTAAAAAAAAAAAAAAACAGCAGCTGCGGGGGTGCCATCCGCATCGCCCCGCTCACTACACTATATGGTATAGGGAGCGGGAGTTGCGGGGGACAGCCCTGCAGCCTTCCGTTTCAAAAAAATGAAATAAAAAGAAACAGGGGCTGTGGGGGTTTCCTCCGCATCGCCCTGCTCACTATACTTTATGGTATAGTGAGCAGGGGCTGTGGGGGACACCCCTGCAGCCTTCCGTATAAAAAAACAAAAAAAGAAAAGAAAAGGACCCTTTGGTGCCGGTTCCCAATCACGAAAGTGAAAGGAACCCAGCATGAAGATGAAGGGGTTTGTTTATGTTGGGGGTGTGATGAGGGTGTGGGTGGGGGGGTGTTATGGGTGTGTTGTGTGTGTGGGTGTGAGTATGTATGTGTGTTTGCATGAGAAAGGTGCAAACATTTGGTAGTTCGCACCTTTCTCATGCGAACGTTTCGGCCCCGGTAGTTTCTACCTGTAGTCTCTAGCTGAACTATTCCCCTGGAGTCCCCTTGAAAGTCTTTAAGAAGACTTCCGTCCCATCCCCTTTTCAGCGTCCATTGTTGTGCAAGCCGCCATGAGCTCAGACTGATTTGTTTTAACAAGGATCCTCTCCCAGCTTTGGTAAGTTTGACTTTCAACTGGATTCAGGGAGGATTACGGCAGTCTCTTTCCATTCTCAATTGTTTTGATGTTATCTGCATGAGGTATGTATAGGATTGAGCGCTTTGAAACACTTGGCTGTGTATAGGCCGTTTATAAATAAACAATACCGTATCATACCATGGGTGTTGGGGGTCCTATTCCTTTTTGGGAAGGAGACATTCTATTCCATTGCATTTCTGGTCATGGTTCTGTTCCCCTTGCTCTGGTCGGGGTTTTTCTATTTGAGCACAGATGCATTCTGGGAGTGATGGTACTGGTCTCCCGCGTTGGCATGCAGGTGCAACATCTAAAACGTGAAAGGAAGTGCAGGCTCCGTAAATTCTATTAGCATGGAGAGCTGGTCATTTGTAGAGGCGGTACTCTTGTCATTTGTGTAGCAGTTCTGTCTATGTGTGAATTGCACTTCGTTTTTGACCCACACTAGAGAGAATTACATGGTGGAATGAGGAGCAGTAAAAGATACCGTCCATTACACTTAGCATTTAGGTATATGTCACTCCAAAGGTTTCCTCGTGTGGGGAGCCAGGAATGAGACACGGAAACGGAGGACCCATGGTGACTGGTATAAACCTTTATTAAATTATAAAGGGGTTGGAAAATACCTCAATGTCCCTAATCTAGGAGGTATTTCCCTACCTCAACCAAAAACTAAGGGCCTGTCCTGTGTCAAGACGTTCAAAGCAAAAATGCCCTGTGTCTGAAATCCTATCCTAACCCTGTCATTCTAAAAGTAACTCTAAAGTGTTAAGGGTATTGTCTTTTGCTTGAAAAGTGCACAAATGTTCAAGTACAGCAGAAAGGGTCAAATCCAACCAAAGTTCCAATTGGATAATGTTCACAGTTCCAGTGAACGACTCACTTACCCAGGTTTCTCTCCAGCAAAACAAAAGTTCAGAAGAATAACCAGGTTCTCTGTAGCCCAAGAGGACAACCACCTCCTCTTGGTGTTGCAATTCACTGCAGGGGAAATGACTCCCTTCCAAGGTCTTTTCCACATTCAGTGCAATTCAAAATCTTAAGGGCATGAATCTTCCTTGGGATTCTCTGACTCACAAAACACCTGGTAGGCTCTCTTGCCAGGTTCTTTCTTATGTTGATTCGCTGTCAAGATCTGTGGGCATATGCTTTTCCCCCAAGTCCCTATCATCACTGGTGTATTTCTATCTCCCCAAATACAGGGACTATGAAACTCAGTTCGTAATGTAAGCTGTAGGGAATTTGCCTCCCGTTCCATTTAGGGACCAGGAATGCCTTCACCAGCTCCCTTCTGGGGCCCCGACCTTCCACTGTGGGCTCACCAGCTTTAGGACCGCTCCCTTGGCTTCTCCAACTCTGCTCAGCTCCTTCTCAGCTTGCGCTCTCTCCACTTCGGGTGGCGAGTCTCTGTGTCACTCTGGATTCTCTTGTGGTGCAAAGCTCCTTTGCCTCACATCCCGCTTTGGGGTGTCTCCTGCCTGCGAGAATGCATCTCTGGTCCAGACACTGCCTCCCCTTTTCTTTGTGCCGCTTTTTTGCCTCGCTTTCCGCCTCCTGGATTCCCAGCGCGAGCTGGGAAGTCTGCTCCATGGTTCTCCCGCATCTCCATGCTTGCCTGTCCACCTGAGAGCTTGACTTTCCCAGCAGTGTCTAGCCGATGGGATCCCCCTGTATTTCTCCACGGCACCATCTTTGAACTTCCACGTTGCTAAAAGGAGCCGTTTGGAGCCAATCTGATTCCTCCCGCAGCTATACGCTCAATTTGGTTTAGCTGAGCAATCTTCATTCCAGTTGCTCTCTTCCTCGTGTCAATCTTTGTTACTGATGCAACTACATGATGTTTAAAAATTCTATTACTAAGTGTTGTAGAATATTGAGGGTTACTGCCACAATATTGCATGAAGTCCTGAGATACTGAAGGGGTGTCCCTAAAAGGCATTGGGGGATACCTTGTCTCACCCAATGATGTCGCTCCACCCCCCTGAGGGTCGACTCCACCCATGTGGTCCTCTGTCAAATACCCACCCCAGGGTCAGGATAAGGTTGTGGCTGCTGTCCCCTGGCCACACGAGAAGAGGCTACCTCTGGGAAAGGAGTGATGACCTCATCAGATTCATCACATATCCTTCCCCTAATGCTGCTGGTTCTTTCAGCATCTATTGGGAAACGGAAAAAGAAAATCTACATTCCCCTGATCTCTTCCTTTTTCATGTTCTACCGTGAAGCACTAGGGCTGCATATCTTGGAACAAGCGCATGTCTCGGGCATTGGTGTCTTTACGAAGGCTGATCTGTGTTAATGGAGAATGATCGGTGACCAGTCTAAACTTTCTGCCAGCGAGATAGTATTTTAAGTATAAAACTGCCCACTTTATAGTTGGGTCTTAAAGCTCAATTGTGGCATAGTTATTTTCCCTTGAATATAATTTCCGACTAATAAAAAGAATCGTATGTTCGATGCCATCGTGATCTTGGGAAAGAACAGCCCCTAACACAACATGTGATAATACTGGACCACTGCATAAAATGTGTTTCAGTTTGTCAAAACAGTTTTGGTTTCTGGACTCCATTTTATCTTTTTCGGGTCTACGTTTTTAAGCTTATCAGTGAGGCAAGAAGCAATATAGGAATAACTGGGAATGAATCGCCTATAATACCCAACCAACCCTAAAAAGGCTCTCAGATGTTTCTTTGTTTTGGGTACTGGATTTCTTGCACAGCCTTGACCTTTTCACTTTGGGGTTGAACAAGTCCATTTCCCACAAAGAAACCGAGGTACTTGACTGCTGACTGTGCCAAGTGACGTTTTTTCAGGTTTGCATTAAGGCCAGCTTTCCTCAGGGCTCTGATGACTAAATAAAGGTGGTGCATATGTTCTTTCCACGTTCTACTATGAATGATTATATCATCCATATAAGCCCCACAGAAAGGCTGAAGGTCCAAATGTGGCTGGTGCCCTGTGAAGACCAAATGATAAGACCTTGAATTGCAATAGCCCAATAGGGGTGGAGAAGGCTGTTTTCTCCTTGTATTCTGGATTACCGGGTTCTTGCCAGTAACCTTTTGTCAGATCAATCAGGGAGAAGAAAACAGCGGTTCCCAATCAATCAATGAGATTGTCTATCCTTGGCATAGGATAACTGTCAAATTCAGACACTGCGTTCACATTCCTGAAATCGATACAGAACCTCCGCGATTGATCTGGCTTGGCAACGAGTACTAACAGAGAGGACCAAGGACTCTGGGATGGTTCAATAATATCAAAGTTTAACATCTCCACTTCCTGTGTGACTATCCCTTGTCTTGCTTCAGCGATCCAGTATGGTTTTAAATGGACAACCTTCCCTGGGGGTATGTGGATGTAGTGAAAATTCCCTTTTACTCTGACATCTGGTAACTGTTCCAATAAGTCTTGTAGATCTTGTTTCTCTGTCTGTGGCAGGTGAGAAGGCATCAAAGGGTTTTTATCTGACTCCTCTGTTAAGAGACTAGTCATTAACACTGTTTCGGTGTCTACAGGATCCTCTCTCCATTCCTTAAGGAGGTTTATATGATAGATATGGGTCTTGATTCGCCTATCTGGTTGGGAGATTCGATAGTTGTATGGCCCTGTTTGTTCAATCACCTCATAGGGTCCATGCCATTTAGACAACATTTTGTTCATGGATGTTGGCAGAAGAACAAGAACTTTCTGTCCAATAGAAAAAGACCTAAGTAAAGCCTTTTAAACATAAGAGGTCTTTTGGTTTTCTTGGGCTCTAGTCATGTGGGCTTGAACTACCGCTCTCACCATAGCCATGTGTTCTTTTAAACACTGGACTGCTTGTGAGAGAGGTAAAAGGGCTTCCTCCCTCTCCTCCCAGGTCTCCCTTAGCATGTTAAGGACATCCTGTGGCTCCCTACCATACAGTAACTCAAATGGTGAAATCCCAGTTGAGGATTGTGGTGTTCGGACGGCAAAAAGGGCACATGGTATCATAATATCCCAATTTCTGCCGTCGGCCTCAACCAATTTTCATATGACATTTTTAAGGCTTTTGTTGAAGCGTTCCACTAATCCATCAGTTTGTGGGTGGTAGACCGAGAGACCGAGGTCCTAAGAGTTTTAATGTGTAGGATCTCCTTCACCTCTGCATTAACCTCATAAAGGTAGTCCCTTGATCCATTCGAAACTCCTTTGGTACACAACTTCCCAAAAAATGGGATTAGATGTTTCAAGATTTGTTGGCATGTATTATTACGTAATGGGAAGGGAGCCAATCTAATTTCTCCAGCAGCTAGAATGCTCACTTTGGTATTGCTGAGCAATCTTCATTCTGGTTGCTCTATTCCTCATTTCAGTCTTTGTTACTGATGTAACTACGTGATGTTTAAAAGTTCTATGACTAAGTATTGGAGAATATTGAGCGTTACTGCCGCAATATGCCATGAGGGTCTGAGGTACTGAAGGGGTGTCCTTAAAAGGGAATGGACGATTCCATGGCTCATCCAATGATATCACTCCATGAGGGTTGCCTCATCCCATGTGGTTCTCCCTCAAAATAGCCATCCCCAGGGTCAGGATTAGGTAGCGACTGCTGTCCCCTGGCCAGATGAGGCGAGGCTACCTCCTGGAAAGGAGTGATGACATCATCTGATTCATCACACTAGCCAGCATCATTGAATTAGATTGTCATTGCTGCATTTAAGAGAATTAGATTGTGTCCCTTTGTATTTGGGAAAGCTTTGGTTAGTTGTCAAGTGTGTGGCCAAAGTGCCAGGTAGTGCAAGCATTAAGTAGGGTAGATATGAATCATTATTAGCATAAGGGGCACCTTAGCCAGAGCCCTGCCATTTTGAACCAGGGCCAGTTAAGAGTTGGTAGCTTTCTGTCATTCAGGGAACTAGGCCGCATTTCTGAGTTTCTGTCCTGTTTGTTTAGATTTCATTCCTGCTTCCCCCAGGAAGTGTTTACCAAGGTGCCTGGAGGAAAGGAGAGGTACCGCACAGATATTAATTGATATTGGAAGATCCAGCAGTTCACAGGGTTGTGAGTAGAATGCATTGTCACAGTTTTGTTTCTGACGTTAGATTAGAATAATAATTGTGAAGGGCAGATCTGGTGCCAAAATACTGAATCAAGTTATAGTCACACTGCCCCCCCTAGCGGATTCAGGATGACTGGGTCCATAGTAGAAAGGCTGGTAGCAGAAATCTGAGAAATTAATTTCCAAAGAGTGTAGCCTCAGCTGAGATTTTCATGAAGACATCTGGTTTGCAGGAGATGGCTAGAAGGATGTGCACTAGGGAAAGCAAGATGTTGCAAAACATGTTGCAGAGGAAGCTACCTCAAAGGTCTGGGAATAGTCTGAGTTTGCTAAGAGTTTGAGCTGATGAGAAAGGATATCATTGTGTCTAGTATGCTGGTTACACTGTTCACACCTCCAACATGATTGGTTTGTTTCGGGGGGCATGCACATTGTGAGTTACCTGAAGAAAAGGTCATTATTGCAACAGTTACATGGATGCTGTTTAGCCAATCAAAACGCAGTATTTTTCGCGGCTGCCCGATTAGGTCATTCGCTGGGGACGGTACACATATAGTCAAGGATAGTTTACGAACCAATGGGTTGGGGTTGTATAGGTTGTGTTTAGATTCTTGTATCAGGGTTAACCAATCGGGAAGGTGGGATTAATCTGTACTTGATACTTGTTAGACATGTTAATTTTGTGGTTTTCGTCTGTAGAACCTGTAACCTAATATGGGTGTGTTGGGCGCGTTTTCAGTTCTATGCAGCGGACTGACCCTCCTGGCCATATTTGCATGTAATAAAATCTGTTTTCCTTGCAAGATGTGAAATCTATTATTGATTCCTTGGATTGCTTTTTCCTATCGGATTTTGAACCTACCGTAAATGTTCAGTGACCCAATGTGATTTCTAGGACCCTCGAGAGGCTGGGGGCTCCCCTCCTGCATACCCTCCGTTGCCGCGACTACCTGCAGTGACCAGTCCATACGCACACAACAAGGAGGTTTGCAGGCACTGTTTCTCTGAAGGCTGGCCTGATCCCTGGAGCGCGGCGGTTTGCCAAGCTGTGCAGGGAATTGAAGGGTGCACAGCGTCGGATGACCTCGGAGAACATTGCGATGAATCTTGCAGAGTCATCACTAAATGCCAGCCTAAAGTCTCCTCCCATTTGGCCAGGGGAAAGCAGCCGCTACCTGATCCTACCCCTGGGGGTGGTATCAAGTGTGAGGATCACATGGGAAGAGATGGCTGTCAGGGGGACGTGAGGACTCCTTTAGGAGAGATGCAGTATCCATCTTCCTATGAAGATGAAATTTCCCTAATCCCCAAATACATAATGGAATTCTGTCATTGTAGACATCCCTCCTATGAAACTACCCAAAGACCATGCTATGAAAAGTCATATAATAAGGACAGGATGTCTACTTTGGGGGTTTAGGAATTAAATAAAACATCCTCCAATTGTCACGATCATGTCTTAAATAGAGGTCCTAACACCAAAGTTAAAACACAAACCTTTTTCACACTTTACCCTAACTCCAACAATTCCCATTTCACACAGCAATCCAAATTAATTAAACATCAAAACCCCAAAGCCATTATGGACTTCAGGATCCATAATGCCCTTTGTATTGGAACGAGGAAGAGGGGCCTAAAGTTAGTGAAGATCAACACTGCCATTAACCAGAATGTGCAGTCTAGTTGTTCTAGACCAATACCCCTGAGCGGGACATTCAAACTTAGGAATGAGTTGCAGGTGAGGAGAGATGCCCAAGGAGTAGCTGAGGCAGAGTCAGACTAGAGTGTGGCGTCTGCTGCAGAAGTTGAAGGGAGAATGGCAGCTGACGCGAGATATGCAGGCCTGCCACATTGCAGTGTAAGCACAGTGGGAAGTTGTATCGGGAAAATAGACCCAGCCGAAAGGGAGACACGCTCCCAACCCGACAGAGCTCTGGTGTGCAGGAAGCAGTGGAAGGTCAACAGAGTCGGAGGAGCTCTGGGAAGCAACTGTGCAGACAGCTGAAGACACGCAAGTGCTGGCAGGAGACGGGACACCCATCGCTGCATAAGTCTGTTTATTTATTTGGGTTATGTTAACCTTTTATTTTATTTCCTTGTACGCTGCTCCACAGAGGGTGCCTGGCCTCATTGACACACTGCACGTTGCCTAGCAGCAGTGTCTGTTTTCCACACTTGCATTCTCTATTAGAGACAGTCTTTCATCGATGCCTACCCGCAGCTGCAGGGAACACCCATTTCAGGGCGTATCTTCCTGCTTCCACACAGCCTGTTGGATGATCAGTTGGGATGCTGCCCCTGATGCTGTAACATTATATTTACTTTTACTTGCAGGTTATTTACTTTTATTTTGTTCCTTTTAAGGCTCCGGTTACATTTCCCGGGCCACGGCGGATGACTGGGCGCCTTGAGCAGAGGGTGCCTGGCCTCATTGACACGCTGCACGTTGCCTAGCAGCAGTGTCTGGTTTCCACACTTGCATCCTCTATTGGACGCAATTTCCATCGTTGCATACACGCAGCTGCAGGGAACATCCTCGGCAATACCATGTGCTATATTAGTGGCAATGCTGCACTGACTCAGCGTGCCAAAGTTAAGCCCGTCTGTGCTCATCCGTGCGCACTCCGTGCCGTGGACAGATGGCATGGAGGTTGGGGCTCATATTACTTTGTCTAAGGAGAGGTTGGTGGAGTTTTGCCTACTCTAGGTGACCTGGGAATTCCTATTCTAGATCCACCGGGTAATGTATTAACGGAGCTACTTGTTACCACCCGTTCTCTGGTTAATCACACAGCTGCATGTTCCAATCTGCTGGCTGAAATGGCTCCGGACGTGCTATGCATTACGGAGACGTGGCTAAATTACGCCTCCGGGCCCTTATTGGCTCAGCTTCTTTCGGATTCCTATATATTTTCCGTGTGGACCGCCGGCCAGCGCAATCTGGGGGCGGCACGGCAGTGATTGTGAAGTCTGAGCTGAATGTCAGCCATATTCCTCTGATCCATTCTCTTAAACTGGCAGCTATTTTAATAAAGATTTCTATCTCCGATTATCTTAGTCGACACATTTTGGTGGTTTACCGTCCTCCTGGAGCTGACGGCTCCTTTTGGGACCAATTCTTTGAGTTTGTCACAGATTTGGAACTAAGATATCCAGACCTGGTTATTATAGGTGATCTTAATCTTCATTTTATTTGTCCTGCCATGCTGTCATGATGCCTACCCCCCGTCATCCAGACCAAGTCCCTCAACCTCGGAAGCAGGCATCATGTTACCTGGAGCAAACCCAGCAACCCCTGTTAGGGGCTATCTGGGTACAGTCCTGGCGCCTATGGCGCCAGGCTCATATGGGACATCAGTCCTGGCGCCGTAGGCGCCAGGCTCATATGTTAAAACTTACCTGATGCAGACCATGCTGCAAGGGATCCAAGCATCCAAGCCCATGTTAGGCTTGAAGGGACTATTTTGTTACTCGGGTGTGGCTGTGGAGGAATACTTACCTGGGACTACTTTGAAGGCTATTTAAACCACGCCCGAAGAGCAGCACATGCTTAGCGTTATTCTGCATCCAGCAGTGTAACGCTCACCGTGTCTGCAATCAGCATCCAGCATCCTGCCACGCCCGCCTCGAGTCCAGAGCGCCTAGAAAGAAGGGAAAGAAGAAGAAAGGTTAGAACAAGAACTTTACTGGATTTCTTACCTGATTTCGGATTCAGCGCATCTTCGAACCAGAAACAGACTTCATTTTAAACGCGTCGCATCGCCAGCAGCGCCGCGCCATACTCACCGTTCCTCGCAGCATCTCTACGATCCGGTGCTGTCTCCATCACCTGGTTGCCGTATTCCAGCGCCTAAGGGGGACAAGAAAACAACAAGGTGAGCCAAGGGAACAAACAAAGACAATCTCTTGCCACCATACACTTACCTGATTTACCGCAGGAGGTATTATCCACCAGCATGCCAAATCTTCCTATGCTGCGCCTGCAAGAAAAGAGAAAGGACTGACAAGGGCAGTCAGCAGTGTGAGCAGTGAGCGCTGTTCGAGAGCGCTGTATTTCCTTACTTTCCTTTGGAGGCGTGTGCTGAGAGGCGTGTGCTCTGGTGAGCCTCTGGTACATAATCATTACCCTCCGCGAAGCGGACCGCGAAGGGACTGACAAGGGCAGTCAGCAGTGTGAGCAGTGAGCGCTGTTTGAGAGCGCTGTATTTCCTTACTTTCCTTTGGAGGTGTGTGCTCTGGTGAGCCTCTGGTACATAATCATTACCCTCCGCGAAGCGGACCGCGAAGGGACTGACAAGGGCAGTCAGCAGTCCGCGGTCGGCGGGAGGAGGAAGGAGTGCTCTTCTAACTGCGCGTCTCAAGGGAGGGGCCCTCTACACCATGACTGACCTGGCGCTGAGAGCCAAAAGGAAACCTTCAGTGAACGAACTCGAGCCGAGAAACTTACGGAGCACGAAGCTGCGGTGCCCAGAGTTTCCAAATAGCAGCTCTACCGATGCAGCTGAGCAGGTAACTGAACATGGTCCTTCGTTGGACCTGCATCACAACCTCCCCCTAACAACATTTCCCAATAACGTAAAGAACCAATCACAACATTCAGAGTGTGTTTTCAATTTCCCTACGATCGAGAGGAGTGAATACCTGGGGGGAGAAACAATCACCTTGGGCAAGGGCGCCACAGACTTCTCCATGACTAGCGAAACACCCACGCCCAAAACTTTACCCCATGCGACAAAAGGGGAAAGCAGGGAACACCAAGCGTCATCTAAGATAAATCCAGTGCCACGGATAGAACCCCCCCCCCATCAGACTTGAGAACTACCCATGCCCGCTCGCTTTGGAGTGAGAGCCAGTGGACGCCAACCCGAGGAAGGGGGTCTTGGGGGCGGGTCTATCCTATACGCCCACAACGGGGGGGAACAAGTGAACATCATGATACATTCGATGGGGGAAACGGATGACCTGCGAACTCCGCCGGGCGGCAAGGAGATCTCCCCTCCCACACCACCAACCGGCCCAGAGGCAAGCCCCGGAGTTATAGAGTTCACTCCTCCTACCTCCCCGAAGAGACTGGTGCCAGTAGATAGGGCGAGATCATTGTCGCCTCAAGGAGAGGTCAGGTTAATGGGCTCTCCAAGTTCCCAAGACTACATTGCCTCGGCTATCACAGCGTCCCTCAGCCCGGTAGCGCTGTCTCAGTCTAATGCAGGTTCTTTGCCCAACGCTCCTCCAGTGAACACCCTACCATCGAGTCCTCTATCTGACAAAAGGAGGACGGACCCCTCCGTTCATTCAAAGACACAGGGGAACATACAGAAAATGCTCCCCAAAAGGCCAGCGCGTTTAAAAGCTCCGTATAAGAGAGGGGGAGTAGGAGGGAAAAGAACTCAGCACCAGAACCCTACAAACGCAATGATCACCCTTAAAGACTTTTTTCGTAAGAAATCGCGCCGTGAACGTCGTGGACAGCAGGACTTCTTTGATGCGGAGCTGCTGGCCATAATGGAGTGCACGGCCCTACATCTCTCAAATCTAATTCTACCTTCAAAACCTAAGTCTCATGGGGAAGAGGTTAACAACAAGACGGTGCCAGCGAAGTTACCCACCGGGCCTGCAAACGACCCATCCAGCAATACGCTACCAGGGTTGGAGGTTGGGTTTGGTTATGAAGGAGACATTCAGGCTGGCACAGAAGTGGGAGTAATCCTTCAGAGATAAGCGACGCTCTTGAAGTGGCACGCAGAGAAAAAGAGCGTCTTCTAGCTGCCGAAACCCAGGACCCCCGTCGGCAGCCCCAGGAAGACCAGAACAAGGACAGGAGGGGCTTGCGGGAGAGGAAGGGTCAGATCTCTTTTCAATCTGACCCTGAAGAGGGGGTAGCCTCCTCGTTCAAACCAATGCTCCCTCCGACTCCTCTTGACTCGATCTCCCCCTCTTCCCCTAAGGGAGTCAAGGAGATAGGGTTAGGAATTGGCCTAGACAAATGCATCGGGAACGATCAGTACGTGAACTCCCCTGTGCTTCCTAGTCGGATGAGCGAACTCACTGCCAAACCGATGCCAGAAACACCTGTCAAAAAGTTAGATCCAATGACTATCTTGTCCACCGTCACGATAGCATTGGCTCCGTTTGGGAAGCTGTACAAATCGATCCATGAGACGCTCAAAGATCAAAACACTCTAATAGCATTTATGCACTCTAAACTCACCTATCTAGAAGGTTTTGTGTTGGCCCACAGGACTTGCGGCACGACTCTCAAAATGCTTCAGGTAACAAGAGACCTCAGCATGTGGATGGGGGCTTGAACGACAACTCGATGGCGCCCAAACTGGTTTCCTTAATTAACCAGGAATCTCAAACATCGGAGAATGTCTGCAGTTTAGCTGATCTGAGGGCCTCAAGTGGAAATTCCATCTTCCCCCAGCCTCCCAGGACCGAGGTGGGCCTAACTGACCCGCAAACAAAGAGCTTAGCAGGCACGAAAAATGGTGCGACAGTCCTTAACCTCCCGGAAGACGGTCAGATTCAATCTGCAGTGACGGGTACCAATTTTGCAGCAATTAGGGTCCCGTCAACCTTTGAAATCTTTAAGCACGTAGGTGCTCCTTAACCGGCCCAAGGAAGAAAAAAGGCTCAGAGAGTGGTCAAACCAGCGTCAATTGACCCGAGGAAAACAGCAACGCTGAAACCGAATAACACAAGAGAGTCAAAGACGGCAAATGACTCGTCACCTGTGCAAAACAGAAAAGTGTTTAAATTAAAGCCAGCCGATCAAAATCAGGAGGACCCCCCTGACATGGAGTCCGTGAGCGACTTGGACTCAATTGATCTAATCGACCTCAGTACATACTCGGTGGAAGAGGACGAGATAGACCCGCTGCCCCCAATCCAGCAAAAACGAAAAATTCCAGAGACTCGCGAAAACAGAGCCGCGGAAGAACCAAAAACAAAAGCCCTCCTCATGGACTCGCCATCAATTACACCTCGGGCCAAGAACAAGAGGAATTTGAGCCAGCCCTCCATGGCAGGTCCCGATGGATCGAGATCCAAGAAGGATAATATTTCACACAAATCCAGGGAAGACAGGCGTTCTCCCCGGCTTAACACCAAGAAAAAGTGCTACAGCGACAACAAAAGTGCTTCCGTAGATCCAGGAGTCAGGTCGCTGAAGGAAAAAAGAGACCGTAAGGAGAGATCAAAGGCTGGAAGAGCCTCCCCAGCAGTCCTAAATCCGCACTATAAATCACAAGTCCACGAGCACAGGTGGAATGAAAGGGGAGCTGTGTTGGAGGGGCTCCCGCGAAAGGCAGCTGTGGATCAAGATTTTCAAGAAAAAAAAGAAAATACTACCAGGATTTTCAAACTCCAAAGGGTCCATGAAAAACAGGACAGTTGGATCCTGAAACGTAGAGCCCTGGCAAAATTATTTAGCGAGTCTCATCTCTCGCAAATTAATATCACAAAGGAGATCAACATCCTCGAGCCAAACCCCAATGGAAGAAAAGACAGCTCGTATCTCCACATTGATTCAAACTATATACAGCAACAGATTTGGGGGGAAAGGTCAAACCTTTTCAAATTGGGATTCGAGCTGTTCTACGTCGCAGACGGAATCCTGGGGCCTAAGCCACCCCAAGAGGGGGCGTCACGAAATGCGACAAATTACAAGGCGAACGAACAAAATTACGGACGCCAAAGGCCGATCCTGCAAAACAGACGAAGACACGAACTGCGAAGTGAAGAGGGCGGCTTCATTAACATTGGTAAGATGGAGGATGCCCCTTCAGTAAGAAGGAGCAACCAGCAACTATCCACCGGAAGAGGCAGAAATGAGAGGGAATGGGCCCCCGATGAGAAGCCGATACCTTCTACTCGTCGAATTTTCCAACTAGTTGAACAACAATTGAGGGACAGAGGGTCTTGCAGGGCGCCTCTTCGTGATCTAAAGCCCTCGAATTTCACCGATCAAAATGGAGACAAGCCGGAATCCAGCAGAGGTCCCCAAAGAAGCAAGTAGCCACCACAAGGATTAATTACTGACTTCTTTGAGGATGCCAAGGCGTCTCCGACATGTGATCCTCCCTCTTTAAAGCTAGGGTCTTGGAACACCAGGGGCTTCAAACACCTGACTGTTGAGTCAGATGTCGACCTCAAAAGTTTCAATGTGCTGTGCTTACAAGAAACTTGGCTGAGGGAGAAACCTATTTTGGATGGTTACCACCTGATTCACTCGCCGGCTCTTAAAGAAAATAAGGGCAGACCCAGATCAGGGCTTATTATCGCCATCAGATCGGGAAGTGGCCTCTACCTGAAAAAGGTACTCAAAACAACAGAGTTTATATTTGCAGTAATTATCACTTGGAACACTTCCCGTAATGGTGGTGTCAAGGCCCCGCAGTTTGAGATACTACTGGTGAATACCTATTGGAACCCAAAACGGGTGACCTGTGACAACTACATTAACCAAATGGAGACGATCATCGACGATCACCTAACTTCGAGCACCGCCAATTACACCATCCTGGTGGGGGATTTGAACGTTGACTTAACTAAAGGATTAAACTCTCCGACGGGAAGAGCCCGGAGATGGACAAACCTAATAAAGGCAAGAGATATACATAATCTGCTACAAAGAGTAGCCCCTAATGCAGAGGTTATCCCAACTTGGGAGAGAACCTGGGAGAGAAACAACCAAACTGCCATCATTGACTACATCCAGGTATCAAGGAGCTTTTTTACAATAAAAGAATCCTTTGAAGTGACCAGGACTAAACATAGCGACCGTAATATCGTGAGCTTTTCATGGGCCTCACCAAGATCAGAAGCCCGCTACACAAATGCAAATCTGGAAGTCAACCAAAGTGGCACACGGCTGAAGATGTCCGCATCCGCAATCGCCCAGTTGACACAGCTGTATAAGGAGGAGAAAAACGGGAATCTTAGTGGGGCTAATGCATCGACAGACTATGCCTCAGTTCTCTCGATATTCGCCTCTAATAAGGGAAAGAAGCAGCCAACTGCAACGCCATTTAATCACGTATTCAACCCACAACTAGTAGAACGCAGAAAATGGGTGAGAAAACTGAAGCGAGCAGCAGCTACTTCTGAGTCTATACAGAAAAAAGAAGAAGCAATTTTGGCGGCGATTAATTATAAATCATGGTTAAGGACATCGAAATACCAGCGTGCTTAAGATGACGCTGAGCTCATGCTACGAACCATTTGTGGTAAGAACGCGCGAGACTTCTGGTCCCTAATTAAGGGGGATTCGAAAGTCCTGAATCAAGCCCTTCAAAACTCAATAAGCGATGCAAGTTGGGTATCTCACTTTTCCGATCTCTATGGAGTCCCATCATCACCTAAAAACCTATTATCACCAGATCAGCGGACAAAAAAGATCGTTTGGGCTGTTCCAACTGATATCGAGACGATCGAATGGAAAATCAATAAACTTAATGGCTCTAGAGCAGCCGGCCCTGATGGCATCACGATCTGAAAAAAAATCTGAAAGCGTGGTCACTTTTCATCAAAGAGGTTTTCATGACGTGTGTTAAGCTCTCAGAGATTCCACTGTCATGGAAAAAGGCTTTAGTGGTGCCTAATTTCAAAAAGGGCTCAAAAGACATTCCCTCGAACTATCGCCCAATAGCGCTGCTAGACTCCATAGGCAAACTTTTTGGAGCCCTATTGTTAGACAATTTTCAAACCTGGATACCAACATCAGCCCTGTTTGATCCTCTGCAGGGAGGCTTTGTCAAAAACATTGGCACGACGGCAAACAAATTGGCTTTGAGCACACTGAAAGCTAAGGTATCAGAGGGACGGCCCAAAATATACATGGCTTTTATTGATTTGGTCCAGGCCTTCGACCGTGTCGATCGAGGGCTACTATGGGAGAAACTACATCATCACGCTTGCCCCTTACAGATTCTGGATCCAATAAAAGCCCTGTACTCAGAAACCTCAATGTGTGTACGGTTAAATAATCTGGGTCGCCTTTCTTCCGGGATCAAGACCGAGAGAGGCGTCAAACAAGGTTGCCCACTGGCCCCGGCCTTGTACAACGCCTATATAGCGGATTACAAGGAATACGAGGAGAGAGTCCGTAGTTTCCCCCCGACATTGGGAACAAGCAAAATATCACGCCTGCTATACGCAGATGACATTATCCTCATGGACCTCACACCTATAGGCCTGCAGAGACAGATTAACAATCTTAACGCCTATCTTAAAGAAAACCATCTTCAGATAAATTTCGATAAAACCAAAATAATGACGTTTGGAAAGTCGCCCCGCGATGCGGAGAAATTCGGCTGGGCAGTGGACAACAAACAGCTGGAAATTGTGACCAACTTCAAGTACCTTGGGATTATCTTAAATAAAAGCATAAAAGAAGTCCCAATGCAAGACAACATAATGACTAAAACTCGCCTACTCACAGCCCAGGCAAGAGCAGTAGCGACCAAATTTGGCCGTTTCACATTAGTGCCAGTCCTGACCTTCTACAGAGCAAAGGTAGTGCCTACCCTGACTTATGGAGTTGAAGCCTTACCTAATTTACCATCAAACTTCTGGGAAAAAGTGGAGGGACTCTTTTGGAAAAAACTGCTCAATTTGCCACAGTCGCTTCCAATTGCATTAATAAGGAGAGAGCTGTCGCTTCAATCGTTGAGCTCCATTGTGGCTCGAAATGAAATCATGCTATACCGAAAAACGCTGCTACCCTCTCCGCCGCTGATCCTAAAGGAAATACACCAGGAAATAATATCAGGGTCGTGCAAAATGCTGTCGGATTGGTCACTAAGAATGATAACTCTCCTAGACTGGGCGAGTAGTTCTAGTGACGAACTCATTAACAATCCGGTAAAGGTGAAAGCGCGCATTATGGAAAAAGATTGGATTGACACATTGGAGAAGGCATCGACTTCGAAATTGATACCCGACCTGCCTTTGATCTGGCAGAAAGTCAACTCTACAAAACAGTACCTGTCGAAATGTCCTGACAAGATAGTACGAGAGTCTTTCCTGAGAATTCGGCTGAAAATTATTCACACTAAGGAAGTTCTGTCAAGAAGGAATAAGTCAGAAGAAAAAGGGTGTAGATTCTGCGAAATTGGGGATGAGGTGGAAACTATCAAACATCTGCTAATGATTTGCCCGGCTGTGCTGGCTGCACGTACACTACATCTCGGTCCTCTTTTCAGAAATTTGCAGTTCTATGATGAAGAGGAATGGTGGTGTTGTTTAATCAGCGTAGAAAAGACGTCTTGGGTAATAGCAGTGGTGGGCTTTTTTCGTGATATTGGTCTGATAACTCAATAAGGAGGGGAAAGTAAATGTAAACCACGGCTTGAAATTTTCTCTCTACTACTCTTGTGGGAGGTAAGGAGAAATAAGTAGGATTTTCGTCCTCCTCTCCGCCTTTATCCTCCTCTTCTTCTTCTGCTGCTCCCTGTCTCTTCTTTGACTTTGCTATTCTTTTATCATCAAGGGTTTTTTTTTTTTTGACTCTAAGGATCCAAATCTTGTAAAAATTGTTTTAAAAAATTAAATCAAGTAATAATAAAAAAAAAGAAAAGAAAAGAGAAAGCAGCGAGTTAAACCTTGGCATCATTTACCGGACAGTGTTACAAAACACAGACTCTTACCTGAACGCTTTCAGCTGCCACAAGACGATCATCTTTTGGGTCTAAGCTGCAAAAGAAACAAGGAATTGGACAAGAGTGATTAATCGGACATTTTGAATTCATTAGAACTATATACTTACGGCCTTTCGCCCGGATGTTTGGAGCCAATATTTGTCCAGAACTCTTCCAATATCCTCAAGCCAGTGAAGTAACTGGCCATCAACGCGCCCCTGCATTCTTCGCAGGATGGAGAGCTCATCATACAAAACTATAAGGTGAGCTTTGTGAAAGGGAATGTCAGAAGTGATAAGTGGGGACGCAGTGAGGTGTTAATACTCAAATCCACGGGTGGCTAATTCCCTTTCCCCGTCTTTTGGAGACTACTTCTACGGATCAAGCAGACAAAGCTAGGTGGGCCAGTCCAGTCAGTCATCTCTGCACTACGCATCACTTTGGTGGAGACCGTGGCTGTCCAGTTCCGCTCGACACCCCTGTGGGAGCCAGGTGAGCGTAACACACAATGGCAGAGAAGCATTTTTTTGAAGCAATGAATGATGTGGGTCTGCCCCAACTGGGGACAGCTCAGACTCATTTAGCCGGTAATACACTAGACCTAGTTTTTGGCAGAAGCCCCTTAGTTGCTACTTTTCCTCTGTTTCCCATCCTTTGATCTGACCACTTAGTAGTGCCTTTTTTGGTTCAGGCACAAGTCGCCCATACCCCTGCTGACGGAAAATATCAGCTATGCCGAAATTCGCTTAAAACCTCCAATGAGGACATTGGGCCACATTACAAGTCAGCCGGTCCGGAAACAATGGTGGCAGTAAATCTGCCGCCACCGTTGTTTCCAGACCGGCTGATTACAAGCCTTGCAGGTGGGAGGTGTCACTCCCGCCAGGTCTGACCTGGCGGAAGTAACACCACCCGACTGCAGGCGGACATGGAAACACTGGCTCTGTCATAGACGGAACCAGTGTTTCCATGTGCCCCATCCCCGTGGAGTCCTATGGGACTCCATGGGAATGGGGATTTACTGAATTCCGCCTCCAGAATTACCGGGTCACTGGGGTTGTAATGCCCCAGTGATTCCGGCAACGGTATTACGGGTCCGGCAGCAGCCTGCTGGTATTTCCAACACGGATACCACTGGACTCGTAATGAGGCCCATTATCTCCAATATTCAGGCACACTGCCAAGCGGCAGGTGCAATTTAGTTTTCTACGCTAACAAAAATATTCACCTGTGTTGCAGGTACTTTTGCTCCGCTCACCTACCGTAAGTTGAGGGGTCGTCTCTTCCAGCCCTGCTTTACAGACGAACTTGAGGCCCGACGGGCGAAAACGGCAGGCTAAGCAGAAATGGCAGAGAACCTATTCCGCCAGTGCTAAATCTGACTTTACTTTGATTTGTAACACCTATCACCGTGCCACTCAGGTGGCTAAAAATACTTTCTATACTTGCAAGGTTGAAAATGCTCTCAATCAACCCAGAGAATTATTCTCTGTAGTCCGCTCACTTTCTTCTCCCCCAGACACTGGCTCTCAGGTCGCCCATTCTTAAGCTTTTTGGGACGACTTGGCTGCCTTTTTCATTAGCAAAGTTAACCTGCTACATGAACAGATTCACTTATCTGGCTTTCCTGCTCCTGAGCAGCAGTCATCTCCTTGCCCATCTGATCATATTTGGTCAGTGTTTCCTATATTTTCAGTCCAGGAGGTGGAGTCCGCGATTGGCAAACTAAAATCTGGCTCACCTTCGGGTTGCTATTCCGCGGAGAATTTTAAAAGATATTACTCCTCACATTTGCAGAAGCGGTTGACAACTCTTGCCAAACTGGATCCATTTCGTTAGAGCTTAAACAGGCTGTTGTTTTTCCTCTTTTGAAGAAGCCCTTCCTGGATCCTTCTCTGCCGGCGATTTTTCGTCCTTTTTCTTTGTTGCCTTTCTTTATGAAGGTGTTGGAATCTCTCGTTTCACCTCTACTCACCTCTTTTCTGGAGCATTCTTCTTTTTTGAATTTGTCTCAGTGCATGACGACCTCTACCTATTGGCTGATGGAGGTGGAATAGGAGCTCTTATTTTGTTAGACTTATCGGCTGGGTTCGATACAGTGGACCATCAGGTACTACTGGGTCGTCTGGCAGTGGCCGGTCTTTCAAGTCAGGTCTTGGCTTGGTTTGCCTCTTTTTTGGCCGACCATAGCCAAACATTGACACTTGCCTCCTTTCTTTCAGCTGCTTCGGTCCTGCTGTGTGAGGTCCCCCAGGGATTTGCCTTGTCCCCGGCTCTTTTTAACATCTATATTCAGCCTCTTGTTTTGCTCATCCGCTCTCACAGCTTTAGGTGTTACTCCTATGCTGATGATACGCAATCATTGTCCGGTTGGATTCTACCCAACTGGGCCCATCATCTCAGCTTAGGGGTATCCTGTTGGCCGTCAGTAAGTGGATGGGCAGAAATTGGCTAAAGCTTACTGGGGACAAGACGGAGGTCCTGGTGGTGTACCCCCACTGCGGCCCTCACTCGGTCGCCTCCTCATCTGATTCGACTTGGTCTTCGGCCTTTTGGCCGACCGAACATGGCCCTTGCCCCTCCCCGGTGTTGGAGGTAAAAAACCTGGGAGTGATCTGCAAGACAGGATTCTTTCAACTTTGAGTTCTTCGCAAGGTCCTGCCATTCCTCCTTATTCAACTCAAGCCCATGGTTACGGCCTCTTTAGTTTTGAGTCGGCTGGATTATTGTAACTCTTTTTCTGGCCCAACCTCTGTATCTTCTCCATCCATAGCAGCTCCTCCAAACTATACGGCTTGTATCTGTACTGATATGCTATATGGTGCCCATATTTCTCCCATTCTCTGGTCACTGCGCTGGCTTTCTGTTCTCCAGCTGGTTCGTTTTAAATCCCTGGTGATAGTTCACCGGGCTTTCTATGGATCTGGCGCTGAATATCTCCAGGAAAAGTTCTGTCCCTATGTGCCCTCTCATGAACTGCGGTTTAAGGGCTCTTGTCTCCTCTCGATTCCTCGCTATCAGTTTGAGCTGGTGGGTGGCCGCTCTTTTTCTGTGGCGGCCGCTAAATTGTGTAATTTTCTGCCTGTCTCATTAAGGGCTACTACAACCTCCTTGCATTTCGTCGGCTGTTGAAAGCATATCTGTTCTAAATATTTTTCTCTGTCAGATAGTTTTTAAAACTTCCTGTTTCATCTTACCGCCAACATGCTTCGGCGGGTGTGCGCTTTATAAAATTAATTAACATAACATGACAGTGAGGGGAACGGAGACGCCAGAGTAGACCGTGAGTGTGCCTAACGCTAAAGGTGACCCGGGGGCACACTGAACAGCACATTTTACAGAAGCCCATAATTTTGAATACCAATTGAATAAAGCAGTAAGACAACAAGGGCGCAACTCTCCTAATATGGGACACCAATTGGGGGAAACTTGTAACCCGCATTGTCAACAGCCAAGAGGCGGCAAAGGAGTGATACTAAGGAAACAAGGGTTCAACTTCCCTTCTTTGGGACACCAACTAGGGAAACCTGTAACCCGCATTGCCAACAACCAAGAGGTTGCAAAGGAGTAATACAGAGGCGATCTGGGCGCAACTCCCCTTTTATGGGACACCAATTGGGGGAGACCTGTAACCCACATTGCCAAGAGACTATAAACAGAGGCAACCATTGTTGAACCCTCATCACATTGAATGCTGGTGTGGAGAATCTTGGCACTAAGAACTATTGTAGTTGTGGACGTTTTACATGCTGGCAGGTGAGTAAACCAGGCAATGGACCAATAGCCGTTAGTCCTGGCAGGCGAGTGGACCAGGATGGATGATGACGTTCTGAAACAGTATTATTGTGGCAAAGAGGTGTAATGAAAATTAATTTATTAACACTATTTTATTTGAAGAACAAGTGTGGCATTACCAGATGTAGTTGCTGTGCTATCCTGACAAAAGTATTCTATTTGAAGAAGAGAGGTGATATGGTGATGACTGTTTTAGATCCTGTAAAAACTACCTTGATTCATTAACTTATGTTTTGAGAGAGAGAGAGATTTTTGATTAACCAAGAAGGATATTGGGAAAGACACCAATTACTTTGATTCAAGTGCTTATGAAAGAGACATTTCTTTAACAAATGGAAAGTCTCATTTGAAGGAAAGGATATTTTGTGTTGAACTGAGCAGACCGTTGTTGAATCAAAACTTCTCCAAAGGTATTCCTGCCTTGATCCAGCCAGGGGAAGAGAATCCTATCCTCTTCACAAGGAGTACTTTCAAGAACCCATAAATTTGAACTTTCATTCTATTGTTTGAATCATAACTTCTCCAAAGGCATTCCTGCCTTGATACAGGGGAAGGGAATCCAACCCCGATCAAAATGAGTACTTTCAAGAACCTATAACTTTGAACTGTTATTCTATTGTATTGAATTGAAGACAGTCAAATATTCCTTAAGTTATTTTGTTGTACGTATTTGTGTGAGGGTAAGAGACTTTTGGCCATCAGGTAATTGTTCTTAGGCTAGTTAGCTAGGTAGGGACGTCCTTGTTAGGATTGGGTAGATAGCCGTTTACTTCACCTCTTTTCATTTAATAAATGGCAAACATTGAGAAAACTTCACCTTTGTGTCCATCTCATATTTCTGACCCCTCACAACATCTAGACCATGAGTGCACTCTTTCACGAAAAACAGGAGGGGTGACAGTTTTTGTTATTATGTGGTGTATGAGTGAATAAAGAGAGAAGGGGAAGCCCCTTGAAGACGAGGGAATACAACATTGTGAAATAGTGTAAGAGTTATGATTAGTAGTGAGGTGAAGCTCTCCCATCGCAGGGAAAGATGATGTAATAAATAGAAGAAGTGAAGAATTCATGTGGAGTAGCTCCTCTGTAAAAGGGGAAAGACAGAGCTGTATTTGAAGTGGCGGTCCTGAGTGGAAAAGACCTAGTATCCCTCCATCCCTGAAGGAAAGTGACGTGAAGAAGGTTGAGTACCCTTGTCTCAGGAAGAGACGGAGGAAGGGTCTACACAATTGTGAAAATAAATGTATCTTTATTATTTGTCTTGTTAGGAGTTATGCAGGGCATTGGTAGCCCATTGTGCAGAGAGGGTCTTTTTGTAGTGAGTGTATTAGTAGAAGTGTGTTAAAGGAGTGAGGGTTTGATTTTTCGTTGTGTGAGGGTGAACTGGTGGTGTTAATTGGTTGTAGCAGTTGATGTAAGGCGCCGCCCGATCAGTGGCCGCCAGATTCTTTTTTCTAAACAAGGTTGGATTTGAGAAGGCGTTTGAGTACTCCATTGGAGCATGTGTAAGACGCTCCCTCACTTAAACCTCTGAAGTACCACTGTCAGTGGTGTGATGAATCCGATTGTATCATCACTCCTTTCCTCGTGGTAACTTCCTCCCATATTACTAGGTGATGGCAGCCACTACCTGATCCTGACCCTGGGGTCGGCTATAGGAGAGAGGCTCACATGGGGAGGGAGACAACCTCCGGAGGGGATGATGGTATCAGTGAATGAGACATGGTATCGCCTTTCCCCTTGCAGGGTGAACCTCCCATTTACAACACTCTAATGGCCTATTGTAATACCTCCCCTTCTCCCTCCATGGAGAGTATTGAATCCCTTTTGTTATAACCTATAGGCCAACACTCAAACATGGACTTACCTTGTAAATCTGCAAAAACCATCTGTCATAACTCCACATACCAATACTCCATGACAGACTTGCCATCAAAACCCATTATGGACGTTTATCCAATGTTTTCATGCAAGTTGCCTAAAAAGGACTGCTGTTCCCATAAACACCACAACACTGCGACGAGGAAGAGGAGTAGAGTAATGGAGAGCAAGAGAAGTGCCGAGCACAAGCAGCGCTCTAGTTGCTGGGAGCACACCACTGTGCCCAGGACATTTAAATCATTTAAATCAGGACCACTCAGGAATCTGACTGCTGGTGGGAGCTGGCTGCTTCTCTTTGTGATCGGTGGGCTGGAAGAAGGTTGGTGGACCCAACAAGCTCAGGAGCTCAGAAGCAGAAGGCTGTGCAGAGACATAAACCCACAATGGGAACGCCATAAGGTAATGTAGGACTCCTGGACGTTCGCGGGTGTCAGAAAGCAGCAGTTCGCCTACCGGAAACCCGTGCAAAGCAGACTAGCCCTGCTGGAGCCGCGGGAAGCAGGGACACGGAAAGCGAATGGTCTTGAGGAAGAATGTACCCGAAGACTGTTACTGGCTGGGCTGTGAGAGGAATAAGGATCGCTGTGAAGAGCCGGTGAGTCCACACTGGGACAGAGGGAATACCGAGGTGTATTGGCAGCCATGCCAAATTCCAGTTATCAAACGGAACGGAACTGAGAGAGAAAGAGAAACGTTTACAAAACCGAGAGAGAGAAAGTGAAAGTGCATCTTCTTAAGAAGGGAGACTTTGAAGTTTGCGAGTATGTGCCGCATATGCATATAGGAAATGCTAAACAGGCAATATACATGGACAGAGTCTATTAGCCAATAAGGCTAACGTGGTGAACTATCAAGAGTGGAAGTGTGGGCAAAAGAACACACATGGAAATCCCTGGAAGCAGAGTATCCCAGGCAGGTACAAGTGTACAAAAAAAGTCCCGGTAGGGAAGCATACCAGGCAAGGACAAATTGAGGAGCATACAAGAAAAAACAAAAAGTAGTGCTGGGCCCAGAGACTAAGGAGCAAAAATCTGGCAGGAGAGTACACAAGCTATCCTGACAAGACAAAAGGGCCGAACACTTTTGGTGTATGATTTTGTTGTCAATCAAGAGGAAAACCAAGAACTGTTATTTGTAAGAAAACATGCAGAAGAATCCACGGGGAGGGAGACACTCTCTGGAGCAAGGAGCCATATCCTTTCTAGAACACCGAAGGCCAAAGACATTATCCTTTTCACCTTAGAATTCATTTCTTTAGAATGTGCGGAGAGTGTTCCGTGTTTTGCAGTGACTCTTTGCTATCAGGCGAAAGTCTTTCTACAGGATTTACTGAAGGGGGAGGTGGCGATCTCCTACACTACCTTCACAAATACTGAAAGCACAACAGAGTGTGTGAAGAGTGTTCCGTGTTCCTGCGGCCTCCTCGGCTCTAGCGGCCACTTGCAGAGTTTGAATTACAGCCTGCGTTGCATAACGGACTTTGGCAGTGTTTCCGTCTCCCTTCTTCCTCTGCAAGCTATTTGCCGACCATAGCCACATTACAGTAAGCCCTCTTCGGAGAACCTATGCTTAAGAAGTTAACAGAGCGCGATATTACTAATGTTAGCGTCGGTGACTGTGGGTATTCGCCTTTTAACCGACTATGTGCATTACGTCTTCTCTCGCCTCGAAGATAACTGACTCTGAGTGAACGTCACAGAGTTGTGAGAATTTCCTAGATATTCGCTTAGCCTACAGCGCTCTGCTCTGCTATATGTGATGTCTGTTAGTCATGAGAATCTATGAACTTTATCGTCAATCGACTATCACAATCATTATGTGCCAATTTCCTAACCTCAACCCCAATCTAACAGCATCATAAACACCAGACTGATTTACATCCTAGTGTGGAAATTCCTACTGTAATCTTATTACCTACCATTAAGCTTGAAAATCGCGTCACTAATTCAGCAGTGCTCCAGTAGAGGCGATATTTGGCCAATAACTGAAAGCTACACAAATACAAATTGAAAGCTGGATCACCAGAGGATATTAGCATCTTCTGCAAAACTATGAAAATCCTGTGAGGAATTTAGACATCTTTTGCTTACAGGAAAGATGGCTATCGCCCCCGATAATTGATGGTTACACATGTAACCACCTGTCGGCTTCAAAAGGCACAAAAGGACTAATGGGCGGACTAATAACAGCATGCAAAAATGGATTGGGTTTAGAGCAGACTCCATGGAAATCTTTAAAAGATTGCTTACAACTGTCAAAACTAACTTGGTGTACAAATAACAATAATTCAAGAAGGACAGTTGGTTTAATAAACTTATATTGTAATCTGATGAAAACATCCACTGACGCCTTCCTGACGGATGTTACCTCCCTTCTTGATACTTGCACTTTAGAACCTGAACTAGCAGGTATAATCGTCCTAGGAGATCTGAACATTTCATATCTAAGCCCATCCGATAATTGCTCATCCTCGTCATTGGCTGTTTCTTAACCTCCGTCAGCCCTCTTCCACCCACGCTAGCAGCACGCAGGCCAGACTGCCAGGTGTTTGGCGAGCTGGTCATAACCATAACTTCTCACCAATTAGAACATCATCCATCATCACCTCAGTGGTCTGCTGTCAATTAGGCCTTTTGTACTTGTCCTTGAAAATGTTCTTTTGCTCTGGAAGGTACAGGGGAGTAGAGGCACACTCTGCCCTCGTGCCTAGGTGTGACCATCCTGCTCGTCCAACTCCTTCTCCTCACGTGACTGAAGACCACAAAATCAAGCTCAGGCGTATTAAAAAGACTATTTTCCAATGAGCCTCTGACGTCTTTTCTTGTTCTTATCCACGCCTTCAGAACAGGTGGTTCATTCCTTCACAAATTGCTACTAATTCATGCTCCTTCCAGTCGGAAACGACCTTGGCTTCTTGGCTTGTTCAACCTCGCCTTTCTGAAATTCACCTGTAATTCACTTATTTTCTTACTGCGACATACTTGGAAAAGAACGTCTTTCTTCCTTCTTTTTGTCCGGCTCTGCTATAATGCATGGTGGAAGACTCCATTTCTCACTCATACTTTATACATATATATACATATATATATACATATATATTGGCACTTGCTGCAATCTATTTTACTATAAAGCTAGCCTCATGTAAACTTCGTCTGCTTGCGTTACTTTGCATCTGTACAGGTGTGAACTGGCTTTAACAATTTCATTGTTTCTATAGCATAAGCCTCTTCATCTTGAGCCCAAGATGTTACTTATCTTTAATACGTTCTTGATGCCTTATATAATATCCGGATTCTCTCGTCTCTGCATCTCCTCTATTGCACATCAGCTCAACTCTCGCATGATGTCACCAGTCTGTTCTCTTATGCATTCGTCCTTTTCCTTCTGGGTTTTCATTCAAATAGCCATAATACTGTCTTGTATGCAGGTATGGTTTTTTCAACAGGAACCTTGCCTCCAGGATTTTCTTGGATATAGGCACTTCCCCTGGTACTACTCGAGTTTCACACTCTGGTATCCAACATATAGGCAATATGGGCGAGGTGGGGGTACTCGGCTCCTTCTCTTCACATTGTTACACCCTGTTCACACCTGCTTACAGTAAACACACGGGACACCTGGATCACACATCTTTCCTCTTTATTATCCATACACTATCTACCGGTTTCTCCCTTGGCCCCTCCCCTTCCCTCCACCAGCTCCCTTCTTCCCCTCGCGGTCCCTCCCTATTAAAGGGGCCACGTCCATTCTGTCCATAACATCCCCCCCCCTTGCTTATCACGTTTGCGGCCTACATCTGTTCAATGAGGCGGGGGATCTGTGTATAGTCTGCTGGGGCCAGCCCAGTGGTTCGCAGGCCTCCCCATCCGGTGCCTGCGGCGGGGGATCCTCAGTCTGTTCCATCCTGGGTTCTTTTTCTTCCTCTTCTTCCATCACGCGTGTGTCTTTGTCAGAGTCCTCTTGAAACAGCTTGTGGAAAAATTAGGCATTTCTAGTTATCTTGCCGTCTTCTCCCAGGAACGTGATCATCGGTCCTTTGACATCAGTGACTACGAGCGGCTTGGACCTGTATCTTGAGTCTCTTTCTTTGTTGTTTCCGCCTGACGAGTATGACATCACCCACTGGGAGTTGATGTTCCACCACCTTTTTCTTCCGATCTGTCCACTCCTTGGCCTTCCTTCTTTTCTCGGCCTCTCGTTCCTTGATCTCTGCATCTTCTGCCAGGGTGTAGTCTTCAAGTTGCGGCAGTCGAGTCATCAGTTTATATTTTACCATGAGTTCTGTGGGTGTCTGTCCGGTTGTCTCATGCGCTGTGTTCTGATAGCTCCTCAACATTTGGGAGATGGTTTGGGGCATGGACATCAAGTCTGCGGCTGCTTTCTGGCGTGTCTTCTTTATGGTGGCCATAAATCGTTCCACCATGCCGTTGGCATGTGGCCGCAGTGGCTTGATTCTATGGTGGTGAAATCCTAGGTGTGATGCAAATTTCCGAAATTCTTGACCCTGGAACGGTGGACCGTTGTCTGTTCGTACCGTATTGGGGACTCCCTATTCGCTGAACAGTTCATCTATCACTGCCACTACGTGGTGGAACACTGTGAACTGGACAAGCTTTGCCAGGGGAAAGCGAGAGTATTCGTTGATGGTTACTAGCAGATTGCCTCCTTCTTCTAGGGGCCCGTAGAAGTGCATCGCCACCCTTTCAAGGGTCCTTCTGGTAGTGGTACTGTTTGAAGCGGGTACGGGGGTCTGATTGTCGCTGTCACTTGGCATGGTGTATAGTGCTTTAGCGTGTCCTCTACTATTATGTCCATATACGGGAACCACAACTGGTTTCGCAGTATTTTCTTTGTGTTGGCGACTCCCCTGTGGCCTTCATTTGCAATAATGACCAGGGCTTTCCTGGAACTCTTGGGAGCCACTAGTCGATTTCCTCGCAGTAGCGTCCCTTGGTCTGTCATGGTGAGTTCTCTTTGTATCTTCGCCATTCTCTGCAAGTCTCTTTTGTCCACTTCCCCACTCACAAAGTGTTCCGTTGTCAGGTGACGCCACCTGTTGGTGTTTGTGAGCTGGATTGCCGCTTGGACGGTGGGGTCGGTCCTAGTCCTCTCGGCGAAGAGTTCCTTTGTGATGGTGGGGGCAGAGCATTGAGAGATAGGTAGGCAATGTAGGCTTCCGCCTCATGCTCCATGATGTTTTCTGGTGCGCTTTCAGGGTGTCTTGTCAAATAGTCTGCTGGGTTGGCCTCGCCTTCGGGTTTGTGAACAATGGTGAAGTCATATTCTTGTAATTGAATACCCCACCATTCTATGTGTGGTGGCATCTTGGTCTCAGGGTTCCCGAAGAGGGAAAGGAGCACCTGATGGTCCGTGATGAAGACGAATGTCCATCCAATGACAAAGTAGTGGAACTTCTTGCACGCCCAAACCGCAGCTAGGCTCTCGCGTTCAGCCTGGGAGTACGCGTGTTCGATAGCAGAGAGCGCTCTGCTGGCATAAGCCACTACTTGCATGTCAGTTTTGTTGTTCTGGTCTGTTTGGGCGAGTATGGCGGCTAGTCCGACAGGACTGGCATTGACAGTGATCTCAGTGTCCCAGCCAGCGTTGAAGTATGCCAGTTGGCGGTTGTTGGCCAATTCTCGCTTGATGGTACAGAAAGTCTTCTGACAATGTTAGTCCCATTCGAAAGGGAGGTCCTTCTTGAGAAGCTGCCGGAGTGGGTTGGTGAGTGTTGCATAGTGTAGCAGGTAGTGGGTGCCGTATCCTGTCATTCCTAGAAAGGACCTCAGTTCTGTTACATTCTTTTGAGCCTCCAAATTCACAATGGTGCTGATCTTGTAGGGGTCTGCCCTGATTCCTTGGTCGGAGAATATGTGTCCGAAGAAACCCAGGCTGTGTTTATTGATGGTGCATTTTGGTCCGTTGAGGGTAAGGCCGGCTTTGTGTAGGATGTTGCACACCTGCCTTAGAGCATCATCGTGTTGGTCCTGGGTAGTGCCAAATACTAAAATCTCATTGCTATAATTGAAGGCATTTGTGACGGATGCAATCAATCAGCGTATTGTTTCCTGGAATATCTCAGCCGCCGATGATATCTCATAATTGAGCCACTTGTAGCGGAACAATCCTTCATGTGTTGTGAAGGTGGTTATGGGTCTTGAGGCGGGGTCGATTACAAGCTGGTGGTAGCCTTGGTTCAGATCTAGCTTGGAGAACCGGGTGGCCTTTTGAGTCTTACCAGCATATCCTCAATATTTGGTCCGGGGTATCTCTCCCTCTGGATTTCGGTGTTGGGAATCTGCATGTCCACGCAGAGACGTAGGCATCCGTCGGATTTGGGAACCACCACCAAGGAGGACACCCATGGGGTGGGTCCGTTGACTCTCTCAATGATGTCGTTTTCAAGGAGGAGTTGTAGTTCGTGTGTCACTCGGGCCTGTAAGTGAAACCCTATTCTCCGAGGGTGTTGTGGTACTGGTCTCACTGTAGGGTCAATGTGGAGTCGGATGACGGTGTCCTTTAGCATGCCTATGCCCTTGAACAGTTCGGGGAACATCAGTTTCAATTCATCCATGTCTAACTCACGTTGGGATAGTGTCTGCAGGACCTGGGCATTTGGCGGGAGGCCCTGTATCGTCTCGGATTGGTCGTATTGGATGTTGATAAGCTGCAAGGCAGTGGCTGTCTTGTAGCTGAGGAGACATCTCCCCGTCACAGGGATGTGTATGACGTGAATCATGGCGGGAACGTGTCGTCATCTGTGTACCAGGTCACAGCAGGATTGGCCTTTGGATTATAGAGGAACCGTTGCTCCCCACTGGAAGATGCGAGCCTGGGACGGCTGTAGTGGGTAGGCGCTTGCCATGGTCTTGTATGTTCTTTTGTTCATGACGTTCACAGTGGCTCACATATCAATGAGGAACGGGGTGTGAAGTCCTCCCATCTGCATTGTCACTTTCGGGGCGTCGCTATCATCGGAAGTATTGTATATTAGCCGGCCATATTCTCTGCTGTACCTGTCACATTCGTAGTAGGGCTCTGTAGTTGACGGTTCTTCTGCTGGAGGGTTTTCGTATGGGTCCTCTGTGGAATAGTTTTGTCCGGGTCTTTGGTCTTCCACCTGATTTGGTTGTGCGTGGAAAAGGTATTCTGGTGTCTTGAAGTGTCTACTAGGTGTGTCGACCTGTAGATTTTCGACAGCCCTTATGAACCCTGGATGGGTTGCATGTGTCGCCTTGTTTCTGTTGAGGTTGGTTTCCCAGTATCCCTCTCTGGGTACGGGCGTGGGTTCGGTGTCTTCATGGATCATATCTCTTGTTGGGGTTCAGCAGTGGAGGTGGTCTGTATGCCGGCAGCAGTGGTGTTTTTTCCTGGCACATGATTTGGAAGTAGTTATCCTGGCCGCACCTCATTGTCTGTGCACTGGCCCTTGTGGGGAAATTCAAAGCTGCACCTGTAGCATTGTCTTTCTGGCAGGGCTCGACGGTTGGTGTTCCACGTGTCTTGGCGAGTTGTTGTACCTGGATGTCGGGTCTGCCCCTGTGGGGTGGTAACTATGGCAGCCACTGTGTCTGTTTTCTTGGGATTTTCTATGTTGGCTGCTTGCGCATCAACTCTTTCATACACCCTTGCGAGGTCTGCTATCTCCTTTAGCGGGAGTGGCTTCTTTAGCAGGTGTTTTCTGAACTGTGACGATGTGCATCCTTCTATTACTCTCAGCCTAATGGCTTTGTCATCATTGAAGTTTGCAAAGTCGCAGTATGTTATTTTCCTCTGGAGTTGTAGCATGAATTGTCCAATTGTCTTGTGAGGTGCTTGCAGGCAGTGTTTGAAAGTATATTTTTCATAGTCTCTGTTGGGAAGGACTACCAATTGTCCATTGATTGTGGCTGTGAGGAGTTGGTATGTCGATTTTTCCTGGGGGGGAAGGTTTTGTGAACCCTTTCATTTCCTTCCCGACAAGGCTCGTGAAAATGTCCAGTTTGTTGGGCGCATCTTGGTTCCCTACATTTTTTTGTTTTGTTTGTCTTTTTGTTTATTGTTTTTGGTTTACAAAACATTTTACAAAAATTAAAAAAGAACCTTTTAGTACTTAATACAAAAGAATATACAGAAAATATACAGAGAAACCCAAAGTCTTTCAGAAGTGGATATTACAGTTTTCCAGCATTCTAACCACCGCTATTGTGAGATCTTGTGAGTTTCCCCGAGATCATCCTGTCCCAAAACATCTCTGATATGTAATGAGACTCCAGCCCAAATTTTCCAAAGGCAGCAAGCCTAGATGCGATTTTCCTTCACAGTCTAGTAGTAGATGTCTAGTAGTCTGCCTCTCTGGATTTTTTCAGATCTCGCACAGTTGGATTGCTGAGTCTCCCAGCTGTCTTTTTGCGAGGACTTCCACAGTGTGGATTACATTCAGCCTTAGTCTCTGAAACGTTTTCCTAATCCTCCAATCGGGAAATTTTAGCAGGTACCTATTTCGATGCCCCTGTTTTCTGTCCACTTTCTGCTGTGGATTAGGATTCACTACTGACCGAATTTCAGCAATGGTGTTAATCTAGTCCATCTCGTCTCATCGTTTTTTTGTACCTTAGCAGGATTCTCCACTAATGTTTCAATGTCATGTCACTGGCAATCTCTCCCATCCATTCCTTATCTGACAATCCAAACCTGTTAACATTTTTGATTTGTTATTCACTAGATGGACCTTTATATCTCAGTATACTGAATCTTCTTGTGCTGATATTATAAGTCGGCACAGGGAGATCAGTTTCCATCCTGCTTGTGCTTTCAGAGATCTTAAACCTAATTCGAACCTAATGTTTGAAATAGGTAAGCACATAGGTAAACCAAGGACATATTTCCACAACCAGCCCTCCCATCTGTGCCAATTGCCATTCCACATAAGGGGTTTAACCCCATAAAGTATTATTAGAATGACTTTGGCCTGATAGTATTTGATGAGAGGGAGGAGAGAGAACCTACAATATCTTAGCAGAATTTTTTTCATCCTCGCCGATAGTTGTTTGATTTTCATATGTATCTCAAGTTCTACCTTACATGCAGCCGGCGATGCATAGATTTTATATCCTCGGTAGGTTCGATCTTCCACTCTAGGAATTTGTTGGCCTCCCAACATCCAGTGAGAGAATGTGATCTTTCTGTTTCTTTGTCTGAAGGCCAGGATTTTTGATTTCTTTGGGTTTATTGCCAAGCCATTTTCCTCTCCGTAGCTCTGTAATTTATTCAGAAGGCGTTGGAGCCCTATTGTGGTCTTATCTAAAACAACCACATCGTCCGCATAAGCGAGCCAGTGGATTTTAGTGCCATTTAGCACCAGGCTTGCCAATGCTGCTGGGGCCAGATATTCTCCCATATCAGATAGGTTAAAATTAAAGAAAAAAGGTGCTTGCAAACAGCCCTGGCAAACTCCCCACTCTACCCCCACTGGTTTGGATAGATGACTGTTGTATCCTAACATAACATCTGCTATGTGTGCTGTGTCTATGTGAGTGAGCAGTGGTGCTTGGAGTGTTGGTGCGAGGCCTGGAATGGGGTGAGTGTAAGGGTTCCAAGAAAGTACGGTTGAGGTACTGGCAGGGAGAGAGCTAAGGGAAGCAGAAGCTCATCACCTGATCCCCTACCTCACTTTCGCACTGTAACTGGAACTGGAAAAATAAAGAAGATTTTACCTTTTTGATAACCCTGGCTCTGGTGTGGTTTCTGAGTATCCTGCCTGTGTCCTAACCACACCAAGATACATCATTTGGCGACGAGAAAAAAAGAACCTGAAGGAAGGTGGGAGACTGAAGAGTGATGGAAGAAGGAGATATAAAGTCAAGGAGAAGTGAAGCCTCAGAGGTGATGTCGGTGATGTCGCTCCAAGTGAAGAATGGAGTTTTGGAAATTGAAATTGAGGCTGCAGCATGTGCAATCCGGAGAAGTCCATGCTGTATGGGGGTCTGCAATGGCCCAGGAGAGGTGTAAGTCCTGCAGGGCACATGGAAGTGGAGCAGAGCATCCTGCAGGCAGCCTGAAGAAGAGTTGTTGTATCCTAGTATATGTATGGGTTATATCTGGTATGAGAGCTGTGGGTCTGTGAGTGGAGCTTGGAATGTTGTGTGAGGCATGGAAGGTAGAGAGTGAGAGGGTTCCAGCTTTGACGGTTAAGGAGTAGCAGGGAGAGAGCCAAGGGTGAAGGCAGCATACCTATTGATCTCCTATTCTCACCTTCCTACTGAAGCTGTAACTATATAAAGAAGACTTACCTTTTGTAACCCTGGCTCACTGTTGGTTTCTGTGTGTCCTGCTTGAAGTTTATACCACCAGTAGATACATCAATGACCCTCCTCATCCAAACAGACTCTGACCGTTTTGTTCTTATGGAGATCAATGAGCATACCCAGAATTCCTTCTGGTATGCCCTTGTCTCTAAGTTTTAGTCAGAGTCTACCTCTATCCACCTGATCAAAGGCTTTTGAGAAGTCCACCCAAGCCCCATACAGCTCTTGCTCCCCTTTCTTTCCTGTATTTTCAGTCATTAGATTTATTACTAGACCATTTAGGGCTGTAGACAGACCCCTTCTGAAGCCCATTTGACATTTTGACAGAATGTTCCCTCTCTTTTCCCAACTTTCCAATTCTCCCATCAAAATCCTCATAAAGAGTTTGCTTTCTATGTGCAGGAGGGTGATCTTGGTTCCCTACAGCTCTCATTAATTCTTCAAATTCTTCCATCCACTCCTGCCATTTCTGGCCCTGATCTTCTTGTGGTTCTAGGGTGAATGGGTTGGGGCGGTGTAGAAGTGTCACCGGGTTTGTGGGGTTGACCCTTGCAGCGACTTGTGCACCCACATCTCCTGGGGCACCTTGCAACATTTTTTAGGCTGGGTAGGTTCTGTTGTGTGTGGTGGCGGGCGTGTCCAACCTCCACAAGGTCTTGTCCTGGTTTGCTGATTGTCACGTGTGTTGCTTCTGGAGGGTATGTCTCCACTGGTATTGTGGGTTGCTGCCTTCCTGTGGGTCAATTTACCTGTTCCCTTATCTTCTGGGGCTGGCCTCCACGTACCTCTGTGTGTGTGCCCCTCAACGTGTGCAGTTGAGTATAGGATGCAGTCCTTACCCAGCGGGTCCTTCGTTTTTATCTCTTTCAATGTCCAGGGTTGTCACTCATGTGGCCTGCTCGTGGTAGCACCTTTGTGCTGCTTCACGTCTTTTATTTACAGTACTTGCGTTCTAGTGGGTTTGTAAAGCAAGGCCACGTGGCATGCATGCTATGCAGTCTGGTGTTGGCAGGTGTGTCCCTTCCTTTTGCCATATGCGCCTGCCCTCCCGGCACCTGCTTACTGGGTCGCTGTTGTCTCGCACACCCTTTAACCCTCGCCGGGTGGTCCTCCTTATTAGCTATGCATGTGACAGCGTTGCGCCCCTCCTCTCACCTCACGCTGGGTGTCTTGCGGGCTCCTCTTCCTTGGTCTGCTGCGCTCTCCGTCACGCGTTTCCCTCTGACCACCCTTGCAGTTGAATATTCAGTCCAGCACTCGCATGCAGCTTCCTCCTTGCTGAGCGAACCTTCCCTCGCGTTCAGCTTCCTCCTCGCTGAGCGAACCTTCACTCATTGTGGACGCCTGGACCACCTCGTGTTGGCTGCCTCCATCAGCCGTGTCACCTCGTGCTGGCTGCTTCCTTCAGCCTCCTTTCTTCGTCGTGTGGGCCTCCTTACCACTGCTTTCACTCCGCACAGGGCTTGGGCATGGTGGATCCTAGTGCCTCGTCGCCAGTTGTTACACCCTGTTCACACGTGCTTACAATAAACACAAAGGACACCTGGATCGCACGTCTTATCTCTTCATTATCCATACACTATCTAATGGTTGCTCCTTGTTACCTCCCCTTCCCTCCCCAGCTCCCTTCTTCCCCTCGCGTCCCTCACTCTTAAAGGGGCCATGTCCATTTCGTCCATAACACACATAAACTAGAAGGACTCGCATAATGGAACTGAAATAACCCAGAGGCACACGCATTCAAAAACAAAAAAAGAAACATCCCTTCGGACCTTCGCCCAAATAACAGAATCAGGACCTGCGCAGTGTCAGAGAAGCAAACCAGAAGGATCTCCCCAGCGTAGTGAAAGAAAATCACAGCACCGCCAGCACGGTCAAACAGTCACATGTTCAGTGGCCCCACTGGTGAGAAATTCTGGACCTGTCCAATTGCTCATTCCACAGCCGCACTGACCCCCGCACTCTCACTCTCACTAACCACACCAATCTGCATATCTAGTTTTCTTTAGCACTGCCAAGGCCCTTCAAGTCGTCAAAGCATTTACAGTGTAGTCAGGATATATTTGCTTTGGGCCAATATTACAATACATCTGATGAGTGTAAAAAATGTGGGCATAGTCTTGTCGAAAAAGGGGGCAGGCATCGTCATTCGCCAGGTTTCTTGTCTACAAAGGTAGGCAGATGTGCCTGGGAGAGAAATTTTGTCCCAGAAGGCGTGAAAAGGGAATTAATTTTCCCATGGAATTGAATTTGGGATTTAATTATTTTAGCCAGTGTAAAGTCTGTGGGTCTGCCTGGCACGTGTGGTGATGCACCTGCAATTAATACGCGGACACGGAAGGCTGCTACCAACGTCTTTCTTTATTGAAGTTACATTAACTCTGCCCCTTCCCCCGCCACCCGTCACTTCTCTTTTCCCCTCGTCACTTCCCACCTCCCAACCACCCGTGTCCATGGAGACATCAACATGACATCTCCCCCCTTTTTAAACAGATACCAGACTTCCACAACGGGTGGCTGTCCAGTGGGCGGCACTAGCCCATCTCCTCGATCCAACAGCAAGGCTTGTTCCGGGCCCTTTGAGGATGCGAACTAACGGTCACTGGAGGACTTCCTCTAGTCTCGCCCTCCACATGAGTTTCTTGGTCGGAGTCCTCAGTGTCTCTATGGTCTCCCTGATAGGAGTCATCAGACGTGTAGTCGATGGGGGCAACCACTCGCCCGCTTAACCGTCTCGAGCCTAGTGACAGAATTCCGATAAAGTGGGATGGATTTCGAGTGACCGACCCTTCTGGACCCTGCGTGGTGATCATTGAGCCCTTCTTCTGCGTGGAAGACGGCAGTATGTTTGTGGGTCTGTGGTTGTTGTACCGCCGCGACGTCCTCGATCCGGGGCATCCTCGCTCCTCAGTGGGTGTCCACATACACCTTCATGCGTGCCTTCGCCGCATCGTCTCGCTTGCGCATTTCCTTGTCTATTTCCGAAGGATTGTTGGTTGTTCAGGCCTGTGGGAGATGTGTTTGTATGTTTCTCCCAAACATCACTTCCGCAGAGGTCCTCCCAGTGGTGCTGTGGGGTGTGCCCCGGAAGTCTCATCAGTTGGTTCAGTACCTGCTCAAAAGGCTGCCCGGTGATCTTGGCGATCTGGAGTGCTCTCTTTAGATTGGCTATGAAGCGCTCTATCATGCTATTCGCTTGAGGCCAGAGCGGGTTTATCTTCCGATGGCGGAACACCATGTAGTTTGCAAATTGGGCAAACTGATGCCCGCTAAAGGGAGGCCCATTGTCTGTCTTGAGTACCTGGGGGATCCCATACGCAGAGAAAATGCTGTCTAGAGCGGGTATGACATGGTGAGCAGCTGTCGACGATATTAGTTGGGCCTCTGGGTATCGAGAGTATTCGTCCATCACTGCTAGCACGTACTTCCCCCCCCTTCAATGGGCCCAAAGAAGTCAGCGGCCACCGCTGCCCATATTCCCTGCGGGAGTTCAGACATGTTGAGGGGTTCCGGGTGTTGGTTGGGAGTGATGAGGCTGCACATGGGGCAGGCCATCCTCCACCATGGAGTCCATATTCGGGAACCAGGTTTTCTGGCAGAGCATGCGCTTGGTTGATACCATTCCCCTGTGATTTACGTGGGCTAACTCAATGATCCTCGCCCTTGGGGACCGTGGGGATCACCAACTTGTAGTCCTTCAGGAGGAGGTGATCATTGGACAGTGCTAGTTCCTCTTATCTGTATGAGGCGCTCTACCTCTTTGTGAACGGGGTCTCCTGCTGCTCTCCCTTTCTCCTTGGCCCTCCTCCGCATGCCAGAGACAAGTCCCTCACAGATGATCTGACAAGCAGGGTCATTTTCTGTTTCCTGAGCTATTACTTAGGTGTCTATTCCTTCCGGGATGGTTTGGTGTATGAGGTATCAGAGGTACCTGCCCGCTACTGAGGGTTCCAGTGCACACCCTTCCCGTGGCCTCCTGGATAGAAAGTCTGCAGGCTTATCCCCTTTGCCTGGCTGATGTACTATTTCGAAGGTGTAGTCTTTTAACCGTAGCCCCCATCTGGCGATTCGGGTTGGTATTTTTGCCTGTGGATTACCATACAGGAATAGGAGGGCTTGGTGATCCGTGATGACTCGAAATGGCTTCCCATATAAGAAAAGGTGGAAGTGCTCACATGTCCATACCACCGCGAGACCCTCCTTCTCTACTTGTGAGCATGCCTGTTCCGTGGCGGAGAGACTCCGGCTGGCATACGCGACAATGTAGTTTTGAGAGGAGTTTCCCGGATCCACCTGAGCCAGTATGGCCCCCAGACCCATGGGGCTTGCGTCCACTGTCAGTTCTGTTTGGCGGCTGGGGTCGTAATAGGACATATTCTCAGCCTTCGCAACTCTCTCTCTAATGGCTTCGAAGACCTTTTGGCAGTCCTCTGACCGGTGTAATGTAGCATCTTGTTGAGTTAGGAGCCTCAGTGGTTCACTTAACGAGGCAAAATCCTTAATATAGCGTGTACAGTAGCTGGCCAATCCTAGAAAGGAGCGCAGCTCTGATACGTTTGCTGGGGGTGCAGTTTCGTTCAGTGCAGCCACTTTCTCGTTGACATCTGTGCCAAATATCAAGATATCGTCACTGTAGTTGAGGCAGTTTGGTATGTGCTTGATGACGTTGTGCACCTCGGCCGGAAATATTTCCCCAACCGGGGACACACCGAAGCTAAACCTCTTGTACTGGAACAAACCCAGATGCGTGATGAATGTGGTAATGTTCCTGCTTTCGGGGCTCAGTACGAGCTGATGGTATCCCTTTTGCAGGTCCAACTTAGAGAACACCTTGGCTCCGTTTAACAGGTGGATCATGTCTGTAATGCGGGGAGCCAGGTGTCTCTCCCGCCGTATGGCTTGATTGGGGCGTCTCATGTCCACGCATAGTCGGATTGCGTCCGACCCTTTCTTGGGAACGGGCACTATGGGGCATACCCAGGTGGTGGGGCCCGTGGCGGGCTCGATGATGTCCTGTTCGAGTAATTTGTGTAGCTTGTCTTCTACCTTCTTCTGTATGTTGACAGGGATTCCCCTGTAGTGCTGTGCTATAGGGCGTACGGATTCATCTATGTGAAGCTTGATTTGCCTGTTTATTTGTTTGCCAATGCCTCTGAATATGCAGGGATATAGATTGTTGATCATCTCGACTGGGTCGATATATTTGTGGACCATGATTTTGCACAAGATATGGATACGCCCCATGTCTGCTGCTGCCATAAAGCTTAGAACACAGCCGCTATCGGTTTCGGTTGCCAGGACGTGGATGGGTATTTTCTTCTCGTGCCCTTTGTATCGGCATAGTCCGTCAAATTGTCCCAGGCATTTAAGGGGTGCCTTGGCACCATAGGCATATATGTCCACTGTTGCTGGGCGCAACTTTGGTTTGTGGGGCAGTTCCTTGAAGATGTTCTCGCTGACCACATTCACTGTGGCCGCTGTATCGATCAGGAATACGGTTGGTTGCTCATTTAGTTTGATAATCAGGGTGGGGCTGTGGGCAGTCGCGGTGGGGTTTCCTAAAGCATACATGTACGCTTTCTTTTTCTGGTTGCTCCCCGATGAGCTGGGTTCTGAGTCTGTCGAAGATTGTTCCACAAGATAGCGCACATGATGCCTTGACCTGCACTCTGGTCTCGCGCGCATGATATACCTTCTTCTTTCTCTTCTCTCTCTCCGTTGTTTGTCTTCCCCCGAGTCCCTTTCTCTTTGTTCAGGGTGGGTCTGACTTAACGGCCCCTGAAGGTTGGCACTGGGATGTGTTCCTGAGGGTGTGCTGCTCTTCATTCTGGATTTGAGTGGTGAGTCTCTGGTTCGGTCCTTCCGTTTGTCGCAGAAGAGTCTGCAAACCGACTTGAAGTGACCTTCCTCGCTACATGAGGCGCAGCGTTGGCCAAATGACAGGCAGGTGCCGTCATGGGCGTATTCGAATCCGCACTTATAGCAGAAGAGTTCATCTGACTTTTTCTCCAGCTGAAGTCTGTGAATGCTTTCGCCGGGTGTAGTAGTGCCAAAACTCTCCACCTGTGAGTCTATTACCCTTTCCACTCGAGCCAGTGCCAATATCTCTTCCAGCATGCAGGCCTTTTGTAGAAGTTTCCTCCTGAACATCTGCGACTCGCACCCTGCTATGATCTGAGATCGCAAGGCCTCAGTGTTTGAGTAGTTGGCAAAGTCACAATGTTTCAACTTTGTGCTTAGCCGCATTACATAGGCATCCATGGTATCACCCTTGATTTGCTTCGTGCTATGGAAAAGGTGCCTCTCGTAATCAACATTGGTATGTGGGGTGAAGTATGCCGCCAGAGCGTCTTTTAGGTCCTAAATAGAATCAATGGAGTCGGGGGGGGGGGTATCTCGTCAATGATGTCACTGGTGGCAGAGTCCACTGCGAGCTTCAAAGGGCATATTTGTCGTGCATCTGCAATGGGCCCTGTGGCCCCCATGTATAAGTCAGTCTCTTTTCCCCTTGGTCCACCTGGGACCCATGTTACTGGTGTCTGTTGCGTCGAATGTGCCTGGCATTTGGGCTGCCAATGTGTCCGGCAGTCGGTATGGCCCCTGGTCTGATACTTGTGGATCTGTTGCCGGTGGTCCATTGCCCTGAGGTTGTGCCCCTTGATCCTCTTCACCCGACATCGTTTCTGTTTCAGGGAGAAAAGCAACTGTCTCTGGGAATTGCGACCCCTGCAATCTCACCACTTGCTCAGATGGCCGCCTTCCCTAGGCACAAGCACCATCTGGTGGGAGTGCTGGCTGGAGTGGGGCCCTGTCCCTCACCCCTCCTGTGGGGGCTCCTTTGGGTGTGCAAGACCCGTGTGGCCCTTCCTGCCAACACGATGGCCACCTATGTAGGCACGAGCACCATCTGTCGTGTCCTGGGGTGGGCGGGGCCTGGCCAATGGCTTACTGCGTGTCTGAATGTTTCCTGCTATGGGCGTAGCCGCCAGCTGTTTGCAGTCACTGCTGCGGTCCAGGCGTGCTTAAGGCCTCCTTCCTCCTCAGAGCGCCGTGCAAGGCTGCACACATTCTGCTGCTGTGGCCACAGGATGCAGATGCAGCTGTGTGCTGCACGTGCGGCTCCAGCCGCACAACTATTTCTTTCCTCTGTCTCCCCTGAGCACTGCTGCGGCCCGGGATGAAGATCCAGCCTCCCCGTGCAGTGTTAGGGTCTATGCCACGTTCTCCGAAGGCTGAAGTGTTAGGGAGAATTCTCATTCTATGACTAATTTCCCTTACCTAGTGAGTCCCTCAGCAGCTTTGCTGGATCTCTGGAGTTATTTCTTTCCACTTGGTAAGAGTGTGTGCTTTTCCTCCACTCTTACACCTATTTTGCTATGCGTCTTTTACCTGTTTTTTAAGATTGTGAGCTCTGAAGTACACCACTTCAGTAGCCCCCTTCTTTGTGTGTGTCACACAGCACCTTCAGTGCAGTGACACAGGGTTGTCGTTCAGACTTCCCACCGACTCCATTTCTGAGGTGACTACTGTCCCCCAGAAAAGGGTAAAGTTACCATTAACTTTACTTAGTCAAATGTAACCACAGATCCAGTACACACCATCTTACATGGAGTGCTGGAAGGGTTAACTCTTAACTCTTTTTATCTGTACCTCCTAGAGCATTGTTTAGCTCTATTAACATTTAGACATGGCTGGTGGCAGTGGTATCTACCCTAAATTTCTACTGCGGTTATCTTATATAACCGTGGTAATATTGTAGGCTATTGTGTTAGCCTCAAACTTAAACCTGCTTGACCAAACCCTTTTTCGTTTGGCTCCGGTGCGGTTTATTCGCCATTTCTTTTTGTTAAACTCCTTGTGTTTTACTTTGCGCGGCAAACTAGGTTTGCCTTCTTTGTTCACTGTCTTTTGGCTGGCTTCTACCTAGAAGCCCTCCTCAAGGCGTCTGGGTGGGCTGAATGTGAGGGAGGGGTGTAGTCACCCCCTGCACAGGGAATCCTAGGAAACCCAAGTCGCACTTTGACATGATCGGACAAGGTGGTTGTCCGGGCTGGACAACCACCCTGCTGGGTGATTGACAGCCAGGCTGTGTGAATGGGGGTTTTGCGCATAAAAGGCAGGTCTCTTGGGCTGGAAGTCAGAGAGTCGCCACTGGAACTACCAGGAACCGCCGAGAAGCGGAGGAGAGGTTGACTGCTGCAACTACCCCGTACCGGTGAAGCCCTGCTGCAGTCCTGAGCTATCTACCCTTCAACGACTAAGAGGAGATCCAGTCTGGAGTCTTCTTCCCTTGAGCCTGTTGGGGATAACCAGCTCATCTTCTTCAGCCAGAGGTCGCCTTTGTGGTCGAAATCGCTGCACACTGCTGTAGTGGTCCGGATAGCCACCTGAAGACCCTCTCCTGTTTTTAAGGAGCGCACCTTTTATTCATTGTCGCTGCTGCCGGCCTCATCCCTGTGTGGTGCGGACCGCCTCATCGTCCTTCTTCGTGCTGAAGCGTGGGTCTGCGGGAAACCAACAGGAACAACTGCCGTGGCACGAGCTTCGTTCTTTGAGAAAGGTACTGTGTCCTGTTTGAGGAATTTTGGGTGAAATCCCTATTTCTCTACTTTAAGGCTTGTCCTTACTTTTCCCTCCTTCTTATAACTTTTGCATCCGAACATTGACAATATCAAAGTACTCTTGGCAACGTTGAATCTTGAACTGTCCGACAGTGTGATCCTCGACAACAGGCACCCGGTGTCATTTGACTTTGGCTCTGGCCCTTTGACTCTTGAATTCCTGTCTATGTGTGTTCTTCGATTCTGTCTGCCTAACTAACATATTGCCTGTGATTTTTGCCCCCAACTCGCTCTGGGTATCTCGGGTGCTAAGTGTGTGTTTTGCCCCGGTAGCATTTCTTGCCGCGGATACGCGTTTATCTAGTAGACCGAACTGTCAAAAAGTGATCGCAATTGTATTCACGGTAACGTGTTCTGTTTCGTAACACCGGTCCATTCAAACACAGGGTACTTGCCTTGAGTAATACTGTACAAAGTGAATTGGTTAGTTGCAGTATATTTTACGTGTGGTTTTTGAATTAATAGAAGTGTTGTGTTAATAACAAATGGTTTAAAAAATAAATGTACTTATATTTTTTACCTAAAACCTTGAGTCAGTGTTTGCTTGAGTCACAGTAATTGTGGTCCCTTTGTGTAATCTCTGCTACTGCTCATATACGCTTCAGATAAACCCGACTGCTCCGCTACTGCATAGCTCTCAACCATTTGTGTCGCAAAGGCAGGTGAAATCACCCGATTTTGTTTTTGGCGGGTGAGACGCCCATAGGAATGAATGGGCTTACAGGGAGCTTGGCGGGTGAGTCAGCTCTTTACAAGGCGGGTGACACCCGCCAAAAGCGTGTGAGTTGAGAGCTATGCTACTGCTACCACTTTAACATAGTAGTACAGGCTTGTACCAAAGGTAAAACTTGTACTGCCACCTGTAGTCTTCATTGTGTGTAGTGCACCCTCAGGGCACTGCACAGGATTCTGCCTAACATGAAGACACTACCTCAGTTCCCCTGCACTGACATGTGGCAGCTCCAAGCAACTGCTCACGCAGTCTCCTGCCTGCTTCATGTCAGCCACCAGGCTGCCCCCTTGTGGCCAGTGTAAAGGCCATGGGTGTGGTGACGCACCTGCAATTAATACGCAGACACGGAAGGCTGCTACCAAAATCTTTCTTTATTGAAGATACATTAACTCTGCCCCTTCCCCCGCCTGTCACTTCCCTTTTCACCTCATCACGTCCCTCCCCCAACCACCCGCCTCCGCGTGTCCATGGAGACATCAACATGACAGCTGGGAATGAGTAAAAAAATAAGTAATATTTATAATTAAATCGGGAGGGTTGGTACGTACGCCACCGTGCACTGCGATCAAGCCAGGGAGCTCTGTACTTGGAGAATATCTGTAATTGGAGAACACTTCAAGGTGCACTGTCACTACATATTCCATGCATGGTGGATCCACCTCGGCTCCCCAAAACGTGTCCATACCAAGCGACTGAACGCGAAGCTCACGCCACACAAAGCATTTAACTATGTTTCTTTCAATGTTTTTTTACCCACAGAGAAGAACCAGGTCTCTGCGGTTTCCGTTATAATATACGATGAAGGTTACCGTTGTATCTCGACTCTCCTTTTGTTTTTCCTACTGAATTTGAAACTAATTCGAGAACCTGCCAGAACCGGTTGGAAACTCGTGATATTTGTTGAAGGGCGGTTCACTGAGTGTCATATCCCTCCGCGGTTGTTTACAGTTTGCAGGCTGCAGCTAGCTGGAACCTGTTGCAGAAAGGGTGGGGCTTGTTGCTGTGTTGTTGTGAAACGGCAGAAAGACTCGCGGAGCACGCACTGGCAGTTTGATTAGGCTCGTTTATTTTCATAGTATTCCTCATCGTCATTACTGGTTTGTCAGATGTCAAAATGTTCTCGTTGCTTTTAATGTATACACTGCAATATTATAACAGGATCATCCCAAAAATGTACACTCGAAATCGTATGCATGCTGCAGGCCGGGGTGTACCCTTAGGGAAAGTCTTAAACTCGGAATGCAGAGCCTGGCGAGAGAGGGCGTTCTGTAAAATGAAGGTAACATCACAAATGAATACACTTTGAACCTGAATCATAAATTATCGCACCTACAGCCAAAACAAAGGTCACACACTTGTACGGGAGCTAATTCCCTCAGATCGTCAATACCTAGATAATCTGTTTATTATGTATTCTTTTTTTAATGCAATAAGCAGGTAACTGGGGGAAAATCAATAAAATAAAAGGGCAGTGAAATTGCATTGGGGAAATGTTTCTTTGATCTCTTTGCATTCAGATACTGTCTGACCAATATTTGAATCATGCGAAATTACTGCTGCACATAAAAAAATGTCTTCCAGCCCTAATGAACTCATTGGAAAGTTCCCATCAGAGCACCCGTGCATACGCATTTAGCCTTGTCAAGGACTCTATGTGAGGCAACTAAAGTTTAACCTGAAATGTTTGGATCAGAATGTGAGACCTTTCAAATTAAATTAAAACTCCCGTGTTTTTTTTTTTTTGTTTTTTTTTTTAGAACCACTGTTTCCCTCCACCAACCCCGCTTAACAGGGAAAAGGGTGGCTGTAGAGACCTGCAAATGACAAGCTTCATTTGAAGGTCATTCCTGCCATATTTCCCAATCTATTTAAAAAGCACAATGAATATAAAAGAAAATCTAGAATTAAATCTGGTGTTTAGATTATCAGAAAGGTTCAGCAGGACATAATACGAATTTCAATATATTTGTAATAGAAAGTCATGATTCTATTAAACAACAAACCCAAAGTGGGAACCTCAACTTTCACTGATACCTAGAGGTAACACCAAGTAATATGAACAAAAATGGTACCAGGAGAACAAGAGAGACTGAAGAAGGTGGGCAGACAAATATGAAGCTCAAATCGGTATATTCATTTTATTAAGATTTGTCTAAAAAAACACATAGACGCATATTGATTTAATTAATTCTAAAAAGCATTTAACTAATCATACATTCATACATTCACTCTCTAATGCAATATTTAAATAATATATTGACATGCTAAGAATTTACAAAAGCTGATCATTTCATTAAACCACTTCTTTTCCATTGTGCTGTAAATCATTCACAATGTTATTAATCACAGTTCATTCCCAATATAATATAATATAATATATATGATTCTATTAAAGACACAGAGGCGGGCAAAGGATTATGCTCATCTCGAACTCTTTACTTCTCGAGAAGCCAACAAACAGTTAACGTCAAATTGGAACATGTGAGGCTTTTAACCTCGCTTCTCCACACCAGGCCCACGCACGCAAATAACCAGACGGGAGCCGGAGGACATTCACACGTCTTACTTTATTTACTGCCGTAACTTAACTTCCGGTATCCCTGCCGGCCCCTCCCTTACCCGCAACATCATGTCCCTTTTTCCCTAAACAGTCCGAAACATCGGAGGACTCCCACACAACGATGTGGGTGGGCTCCAGAAGTGCCCATGGTTTGTCGGACCTGACATATCCCGCTCTTTTAACTCAACAGTTCTCTCGTGTGTCTTACCCCATTTCCTCTATGAGTCTCTGTGGCTTCATGCGACTCCGCTGGGGTCGTCTCGCTCTCTCTGGGGTTGTGTGTCGGCAGGGGCGTTGCTAGGGGGGCTAAGGAGGTTATAGCCCCTGATCTTTTGGTTGTAGCCCCGCATAGAATCTCAGGAGCCTACAGCCAAAAGACTAGCTAGCCCCCAGTCCCAACATTACCGACATCAGCTTAGCCCCGGGTCTTTTCCAGACCTAGCAACTCCCCTGTGTGTCGGGCTCGCTTGGCTGTATCTCGCTCGGGGTCATTGTCTTCAGATGCTTCACGGTCCCCTAGATAGGGCTCATCCGCGTCCGGCCAGTCCCTTGTTTCTTCGGGTGACTCCCACCTCCCTTGGAGGGGGGTTAGTATTCATTTAAACTGAGAGATATTCCGGGTTACAGAGGACCGCCCTTCTCTTTCCGCGGTGACCATGGTGCCCTTCCTTTCCATGACTGTCATTGTCTCAGGGGCATAGGGCGCATCTTCCTTCCGTCCCGAGACCTGCCGCATCAGTACTTGGTCTTCGGGTTCAATGTTGGACTCAATGGCTTTTCGGCGCTTGTCAGCCGTGTGTTTTCATCTTTTCCTTTCCTTCTCTGTCCTTTTCTCGGGCTTGAGTTTCTAGTGGTGTTAAAGGTTCCGGTGTCGGATTCTCTGGTAGTCTTGTTTTCACCGGGCGTCTAAACATGAGGTCTGCTGGGCAGATCCCGGTGGTGCTCTGTGGGGTGTGTCTGTATTCCCGAAGCAACTGGTATAGAGCCTGTTCAAATGGCTTGTTTAGTATGTTGGCAATTTGTAGTGCTCTTCGAACGTTGGCCATGAATCTCTCCACAGTGCTGTTCGCTTGGGGCCATCTCAGAGTTATTTTTCAATGATGAAAGCCCATATATCTGGCAAAGTTCTGGAAGTCTGTGCTGGCAAAGGGCGGGTCATTGTCGACTTTATGACACAGGGAACGCCGTATGCGGAGAGCATGCGGTCTAGGGCGGGTATGATGGTGGTGGCCGACGTGCTTTCCACTATCTGGGCCTCGGGGAAACGGGAGTGCTCATCAATTAGCACCAGTACGTATATGCCGTTTCTCATGCGTCCAAACAGATCCACCGCTAGCTCGTCCCAGACTCGGTCTGGCAATTTGGACATTTGCAGCGGGTTTGGGTGAGGCGGGGGTGCCAGCTGCGTGCACGTGGTGCATCCGCCCACAAGTGAGTCCACCATGGTATCCAGTTTCAGGAACCAGACTTTTTGTCTTAAGAGTCGTTTGGTTGCCTCCACTCCTCTGTGCCCTTCATGTGCAAGTTGTATTATCCTTTCTCTTAGTGATGCAGGTATCACCACTTTACAGCCTTTTAGGAGGGGTCCTCCACGATTGATAGCTCGTCTCTCACTTGGCCGAGCCCTCTGATGTCGTCTTTCACTGTCTCTGGTTCTTGTTTGGCTTGTTGGGTCACGTGTGCCCGATAGTCTGTTTGAATGCAGTGTTTGACAATTTGTAGCACCGGGTCTTGTTCAGACTTTCGTACCACTTCCTCCCATTATATAGGGAATGGTTGTAAGTGGTGTACCATGTAATTGATATAAGCATCTGCTATGGATGGTTGAGTCTGGGCTGGACCCGACGGGTGCCGGGATAAGAAGTCCGCCGGGTTGTCTTCCTTTCCCGGGCGATGTTTGATGTTGAACTTATAGTCCTGTAGCCTCAGCCCCCACCTTGCTATCCTCGGAGGCATTCTCGATTTGGGGTCCCCATAGATGGTGAGTAGCGCCTGGTGGTCCGTGACGACCGTGAATCCTTTTCCGTATAAGAAGAGATGAAAGTGTTCGCAGGCCCATACTACTGCTAGGCTCTCCTTCTCGGCCTGGGAGTAGGTCTGTTCCGAGGATGTGAGGCTTCGGCTGGCATAGGCCACTATGAAGAGTTTAGTTGGGTCCTCTGGGTCTTTTTGAGACAGGATGGCTCCCAGCCCCACTGGGCTGGCACCAACGATGACCTCAGTGTCCCTTCGGGAGTCGAAGTAGGCCATGTGTTCTGCCTTTGAGATGGAGTTTCTGATGGATTTAAAAGCAAGTTGACATTCCGGTGACCAAACGAACGGTTGGTCCTTGCGTGTGAGCAGTCTTAGTGGGTTGCTAACCGTCGCATAGTCTTTTCAGGTATCTCGAGACATAGCTTGTGAGACCCAGGAACGAGCGTAGCTCTGATGTGTTGGAGGGGGGAAGCGCTGTGTTAAGTGCTCCGACCTTCTCTGGGTCTGGCCGCATGTCCTGGTCTGAAAAGATGTGGCCGAAGAATCTTAGTGAGCCCTTTCCAAACTCGCATTTGTCTGCGTTGAGTGTGAGACCTGCCGATTCCATGGCGGCGCATACTCGGTGCAGGGCTGTATCATGTTCTTCTTTGGTTTTGCCGAATACAACACATCATCCGAATAGTTTAGGCAGTTCGGTATATGACGGATGACCTTGTGGATTTCCTCCTGAAAGATCTCAGCCGCCGATGATATTCCAAAGCTGAGTCTCCGGTATTGAAACAGACCCAAGTGTGTAACAAAAGTCGTGATGTATCTGGATTCGGGGCTTATCTCTATCTGATGGTACCCCTTCATTAAGTCTAGTTTGGAGAAAACTTTGGCTTCATGAAGGAGGTGGATCATTTCGTTGATCCCTGGTGCCTGGTGTCTCTCTCTTTCAATGGCGACATTGGCTCTCCTCACGTCTACGCACAGACGTATGGAGCCATCTGGGGATTTCTTTGGAACTGGCACAATTGGAGACACCCACGGTGTGGGCCCTTGCACTGGCTCGATGACTTGTAGCTTTATTAGTTTGTCCAGTTCTTCCTCGACTTGCTTTTGTATGTTAACTGATATACCTCTATAATGTTGTGCTACTGGTGGCACGTCCGCATTGATGTGGTGGTGGACCTTCCTGTTCTTTAGCTTGCCTAACCCTCTGAACAATTTTGGGAATGCTTCCTGAATCGCTTTGGGGGAGGCGAAATACTTGTGCGCCATTAACTGATACAGGATGTGTACGAAGCCCATGTCGACCGCCGTTTTGAAGCTCAGGATACACCCGCTGTTGGCTTAGGTGTTTAGGATGTGTAAGGAAATTTTTGCTGCGTGAGACTTGTGTGCGCACCACTCTGTGATGGTGCCTTTGCACGGTAGCGGCGTGGTGGCCCCATATGGGTATATGTCCACCTTGGCCTTACGGATTTCTGGTTGGCGGGACAGCAAGTTGTATGCTTGTTCGCTGATAATGTTCACCGTTAAACCAGTGTCTATCAGGAATTCAATTGGTATGCCATTCACTTGCAGGGTGAGAATTGGGGTATGTTGGGTGGCAGTTGCGTTGTGGAGAGCCCACACGTACCCCTTTTTCCGTTGGTCATCGTCAGAGGATGGGGTCTCACTACTGCACGGCGACCGCATTTCGATATATTGGACGAATCTCCTCCTCTGACTGTGTCTTCCGCTTTCCTGTGGTCGTCGCTCTTCTCGGGCATTTGTGCTTCTCCGGTCTTTGTCCTCTCTCTGTGAGGGCTTGTGGTCCCATTCCCCTCTGTTGCTTGTTGGACTGTGACAGGCCGTCCTGCGGCGTTCTTGTGGTCTCTGTCGGCTGGCTCCCAGTGGTGGCGTGTTTTTGCACATTGCTCGGAAGTGGTCCATGCCTCCGCAAGTGGCACACTGTTGGCCTATGGCAGGGCAGCCCCCTGTGTGTGGGTACTCGTACCCGCATCTGTAGCACGTGGCCTCATGTCGTGCTGCGGCTTGACTTGTGGACGTGTCCAGTCTGTTGACTGAGTTCGTGGGCATTGTGGCGTGTTGTATATTGATTCTTTCAAGGTTGTTCAGTTGTGACTCTACGGGGCATCCATTCTGGCCAGCGGCAAGATTTCTTCAAGCGTTCTTTGTTTCTGAAGGAGTTGTTTCCTGAAAGCTTGAGATTGACAGCCAGCTATCACTTGCGACCTTAGAGCCTCCTCATTTGAGTAGCAGTGGATTTCACAGTATTTTTGCTTAATGCGCAAGCGCATGACATAGTTGTCTAGAGACTCGCCTTTCTCTTGCCGGGTGGAGTGGAAAATGTGACGTTCATAGTCTATATCAGTATGTGATGCAAAGTATTCGGATAGTTTTCGGTGTACCTCTTCATATGTTGCTGTGTCCCAGTTGATTAGTTCGCCTGCGATGTCCCACAGGGCCTGGCCTATGGCCATGGATAAAGTGTATTTCAGTCTGTCATCCTCAGTGAGGCCCACCACCCCTGCATAGAATTTAAAGTCTCTTAGCCAAGTGGCCCACCTGGGTCCTAAATTTGTAGTATCCCGTACGTCGAATGGATTGGGCATGTGCATCACCTGCGTGGCTCCCCCTGTCCTTGGTGTCTGAGCAGCTTGACCAACTGCGGGGCCGTCCGTACCTGTTGCTGCGGCTGTGGGGGCCGATGATGATGCCATGGTTGCCGATGACGCCACCTGGTCTGTCATGTTGAAAGGTTAATGGTGTATTCGTGGTCTGATGGATGTGAGCTTGCGCCGTTTCACTCTGGGCTGTTTTCTTAAAAAGGTTCATGAGTTACCAGGCAGGGACAGTCAGCTGCCTTCATTGGACAAGGCCCTCTCCTGCTGCTGTGGATGGCCTTTGGTTAATGGTTTTATTCCTCTGTTTGTGCTCTTGAGCACTGCCGGTCCCCTTTTCCAGTTTGTGCACGTGTTATTGGGGGAGGGGTGTGGTTGCCGCGTATGCGGTACGCAGGGCTTCCCTGCTGCCTCCACGTGCTCCCCCGCTCCTTGTGATGGGGTTAGGGGGGCTGGACCGTGCCAGCAGTGTGCGGGACGCTGGTGCTGTGGGGTGGGGGGCTCGCGGGCGGGCCTCCTTCGCCGCTGTGCAGGGCGGCTTATTCAAGTGTGGGCGGCTGTCATGCATGCTGTACATTTTACCTCTGGATCTGGAACTCCGTCTGTACGCAGAACGGGTTATGCTCATAGAACTGCTAGACCGTTTTATTCGAGATGGAGTTTGTTTGATGTATTACCAGGAAAACGACGTCTGCATTATTCACGTCGTTGAATTCACGTGATTCAGGATTGTCACGTGTTTTACGGCAGAACGTTTATAAGCAGCGTGAATACGTGGCTCGCTGCTTCAGATTGAACATTTTGGCATCTTGGTAGCTGAACTTTTCATCTGCGTCCTCGCATCCCGTCAGTTGCTTCTTTGGTCTTCATCGACGTGTTCCTTCACACGCGATCTCCTGTATCTGCCTTCAGCAGATTTTGTGAGCGTGTCTTCTCACACGTGGGTTCCTGTTTCATTTGTATTCTGTTTTCCTGTCCGCGTGTAAGCTTCCGATTTCAATCCCACGTGAATGCTGGAACTCTTCAAGCGTGGCTGTCCTGGCTGCGTGTACTTGATTCGTGTGTAAAATCCCACGCGGATGCTGGAACTCTTCAAGCGTGGCTGTCCTGGCTGCGTGTACTTGATTTGTGTGTAAAATCCCATGCGGACGCTGGAACTCTTCAAGCGCGGCTGTCCTGGCTGCGTGTATTCGGTTCGCGTGTAAAATCACACGCGGATGCTGGAACTCTTCAAGCGCGGCTGTCCTGGCTGCGTGTACTTGATTTGCGTGTAAAATCCCACACGGACGCTGGAACTCTTCAAGTGCGGCTGTCCTGGCTGCGTGTACTTGGTTCGCGTATAACATCACTTGTGGACGCTGGAATTCTTCAAGCGCGGCTGTCCTGGCTGCGTGTACTTGGTTCGCGTGTAAAATCACACGCAGACGCTGGAACTCTTCAAGCGCGGCTGTCCTGGCTGCGTGTACTTGGTCTGCGTGTATCCAGCATGCGGTTGGTTTGAACCTGTGAGGAAATAACAGGTGGGCTCATTCCAATTTGCTTTGTTCCTGGTGGGAAAGGAAGGTGTATCTACAACTTTTATTTGAAGGTGTCTGTGCACAGAACTATGGACGCTATCCTGTGGTGCACGACCCCGGTATCTAGCGAGAGCCTCATGCCGTTCGGGATAGGTTTCTCTTACTAACCTTCCCTCCTTTGTTGTTGGTTTTCTTTCCTGGATTTCTTCATTGACTTTGGTGGATACTCCAGTTCTAAGCCTACAGGTTAGTGTTGGAATTTGCATTATTGCCATTCTATCAGAGAGGTTAGTTGAGATAGTTTCTCATTATGCTTTATTTTTCCTAGGCTGCCTTCCTATTACTCTCCCACGCCCTTTCCAGTGATCCTTCTCTCTGCCTGTTTTACCAGTCCGAGAGCTGTATCATTTGGAAGGTCTAAATTGACATCACTTCTATCAAATAGTGTGAATTCAAGGATCCGGAAGACCCCTATCAATTGTATCCTTTTTGGTTCCTTTTCATAAGATAGCTTGGGGATTTATGACAGAATCAGAAGCCATGGAGGGTACGGATCCTTTAACGGTTCTGACTCAATTAATCACAGATTTGAGAAATGAAATGATTACGGCACAGGACACATTGCGTCATCGCATGGATGTTATGCAAGACGCTATTCAGACTGCTCCTCAGGGAACACTGGCTCCAGCTGCCATTGCATCCGGATCCGGTACCCCGGTACCACAACAGGAAAACCTTCAAGTGATTATCCCAACGCAGTTTCCTTTGGCTCCTCCAGAAAGGTTCACAGGAGATCCCAAAACCTATAGAACCTTTGTCAATCAGTGCCGACTCCATTTCCTGTGCCGGCCTAACTCATTTCCTGATTTAACTACAAAGGCGGCCTTCATGCTTTCCCATTTGGGGGGCACAGCTGCTGCTTGGGCTAATCCTTTATTGGAGACTAACAGTCCTTTGTTGTACGATTGTGACGAGCTTCTATCTGCCATGAGCAAGGTCTTTGATATGCGTTATTCTACTCAAGCCACAGATCTGGAATTGCTTAACCTACAACAAGGTAATCAAACACTATTAGCATACATAGCCAGATTTAATTAATTAACCGCCGAGACCCAACGGCCTGAAGATAAGAAAACCGCGTTTTTTTACAAGGGTCTCTCAGAAGAACTAAAAGACGCCTGGTCTACGGTTCCTGTGGTCCCTACGGGGTTCACAGAATTGCTCGATCTGATTCTATAAATCGATGCTCGAAGTAATGCTCGCAAAGGAGAGAGAAAACCATTCTTGCAAGCATCAGTTCGTTCTGAGGTACCAGCAGCCTCATCTAATGATTCTGAAGCAATGCAAATCGGTGCTGTGAGAGGCCGATTATCTTATGCAGAAAGGGAAAACCATAGAAAAAACAATCTTTGCATGTACTGCGGTTCATCTGAGCATTTACTGGTGGCATGTCCCAAAAAACCAGTTAAGCGTTCGGGAAACGCCAAAACTCGAAACTAGAAGGAGTCCCTGTGTCGAGTGTTACATCGGACTCCCGTACCATTCCAGCTTACACACCTATAGCTGTAGAGGTGACGTTACATTTTGCTGATCAATAGTTAGTTTCCAGGGCCATGGTTGATTCTGGAGCCACTAATAATTACATAGACATTACATATGCAAAAAAATGCTCTATACCCTTGATAACCAAAAACAAACCTGAAACAGTGAGCACTGTGGATGGGTCAGTCTTGACTTCAAGTATGGTCACTCAGGAGACTGTACCTATTCAAATGACTTTATCAAATGGGCATTCAGAGGAAATGGTTTTTGATGTCATTGCGGCTCCTCATTACAAATTATTGCTTGGTCTTGCCTGGCTGACTCTTCATAATCCAACCATTGACTGGGTTACGGGATTGATTCAATATCCTTCTGCCTATTGCAACGAACATTGCTTTACCAGTAAAGGGGTGTCATCCAAATCACATATCCTGGCCTCTATCGAGGGAGGTTTTTCTATCCGTGTCGTACATCAGAGTAGTACACATATACCATGTGAATATACTGAATATGCAGATGTCTTTGACAAGGGCCAAGCAGAACAACTGCCTCCTCATAGACAGTATGACTGTCCGATTGATCTAATTCCTGGGGCTAAGATACCTACTGGTCGTGTGTATTCTTTAACTCCCAAAGAAGATGCTGTCTTAAAAGACTACATTGATAAGGCTCTTGATATGGGGTTCATACGGCCATCCCAATCGCCTGCTGCCTCTCCATAATTCTTTGTTCATAAAAAAGGAGACTTAAGGCCATGCATAGATTACAGGGCTCTTAACAACATCACCATAAAGAACCAATATCCATTACCCTTGATAAATGTTTTGTTAGACCAACTTGGCACTTCTGTGTATTTTTCTAAATTAGATTTACGGGGAGCATACAATCTGGTCCGCATCCGTGAAGGCGATGAGTGGAAGACCGCTTTCAAGACGCGGTACGGCCTATACGAATATCTGGTGATGCCTTTTGGTCTCTGTAACGCTCCAGCCATGTTTCAGTTCTTCATGAACGACATCTTCAGAGACATGATGGACCAGTACGTAATGATATATTTGGATGATATATTGATATATTCATCATCTTTTTCAGAACATGTAAAACATGTGTCCGCTCTTCTACAAAGGCTCAGAGAAAACAAACTCTTTATTAAAGCAGAGAAATGTGTCTTTCATACACAGGAAGTTGAATTTCTGGTTTACGATATCACCAACCACGGTGTCCGAATGAGCCGTTCCAAAGTGAAAGCTATATTGAATTGGCCTATTCCACATAATGTCAAGTCTCTACAGTCATTCCTAGGTTTTGCGAATTTCTATCGCAGATTTATCCGTTCCTTCTCCAAAATAGTGGCCCCATTGACAGCCTTGACTAGTTCCAAAGTACCATTCTGTTGGAATCCGAACGCCCAAAAATCATTTGAGACATTAAAGGAAACGTTTACCACTGCACTTGTACTCCAGCATCCCGACCCTAATTGTCAGTTTATTGTGGAAGCGGATGCTTCCAGTGTCGCTACGGGAGCAGTTCTTTCCCAAATCTGTGCAGAAACCAAAGAGGAGCATCCAGTTGCTTTCTTTTCTCGTAAACTAACATCTTATGAACAGAACTATACCGTTACTGAACGGGAATTGCTTGCGATCAAGGATGCTTTTCGAGAATGGCGACATCATCTTCTTGGTGCCAACCATCAGGTGTTGGTGTATTCAGATCATCGGAATCTTCAGGCATTCAAAACTATGAAATGTCTTACTGCTCGCCAGGCTAGATGGCATATGTTTTTTGCTCAATTTGATTTCCAAATCACATATCGCCCTGCCAGACAACATGCCAAATCGGATGCTCTATCCTGCATCAGTGAGGAGGTGAAGGAAGATCCTCCGGTTCAAAATACATTGTTGGCAGATCATGTGATATGTAGTTGTTCTGCACAGTCTTCCCTCAAATCTGAATTACAGGAATGGGTGAAACAAAATCCAAGATTGGTTCAGGAGTTGAATCTAGATATCCACAACGATTTACCTTTCACACAAGGGTTGCTTTATCTACCAACAGAAACCACTCGGAACCGGGCTCCCACTTGGGGACACGATTCAATTGTGGAAGCCCATCCTGGACAAAAGAAAACCCTTGAGCTGCTCAAGAGATGGTGTTGGTGGCCTTCTATTACACGAGATGTAATTGATTATGTTTCTACATGTTCAGTATGCATCCAATGCAAGAACACTCCCGGAAAACCAGTGGGTTTACTACAATCTTTACCTGTGCCTCACAAACCTTGGTACATGATATCAATGGATTTTGTGGTGGAACTCCCAAATAATAATGGTTACAATACCATATGGGTTGTGGTAGACTACTTTACTAAATTGGCTCTTTTTGTTCCCTGTATTGGGTTACCAACAGCTGCAGAGCTGGCTGATTTATTTATCAGGCATATCTTCCGGTTTTTTGGTCTACCTTCAGTGATAATTACTGACAGGGGCTCACAGTTTGCCTCCCGTTTTTGGAAAGCACTAACCTCGGCATTACTTATTGATGACAGGATGTCTAATGCTTATCATCTCCAAACAGACGGACAGACTGAGAGGACCAATAGCACTATGGAACAATACCTGCGGTGTTTGTGTCTTCAGTTTCAGTCAGACTGGATCACGGTCCTGCCAGCAGTAGAATTTGCCTACAATAATTCCTACCATAGTGCCATAGGCACTTTACCTTTCTATGCTCTATATGGGCAACACCCCCAATCCATTCCGTTGGATTCTTGTTTGTCTTTGGACACTCCTGCAGCCGTTCGTAACATCAGTGATCTAAAGAATATACAGGCAAAGGTAATACAGCAGTTGGAGCGGGCTAAAAAACGAGATAAGTACTATGCTGATACTCACAGAGAACCTGCACCTGTCTACAAACCAGGCATGAGAGTATGGCTGTCTACTAAGAACTTGAAAATACCGGGAAAAAAGAAACTGTTACCCAAGTACATAGGGCCATATGAGGTGCTCAAGGTGATTAACCCGGCTGCTGTCTGCCTGGCATTGCCACAACGATGGTGAGTGCATCCAGTATTTCACGTCTCACTCATTAAACCATGCTCTGATGCCACTAGATTGCCTATACGGCCTGTTGCTGTTTCTGTGAAAGGATCAGGCGAATTTGAGGTACAAGAAATACTGGATATGAGATTACGTTCGGGCAGGCCTTATTATCTGGTGGACTGGAAAGGTTATGGCCCAGAAGACAGATCGTGGGAACCTCTTTCCAATATCCATGCTCCCGCTTTATTGAGAAAATTCCACTTGAAGAGGGGAGATGCTGCTCCTTTGGGGGGTGGCACTGTCATGCATTCTGGACATTTTACCTCTGGATCTGGAACTCCGTCTGTACGCAGAACGGGTTATGCTCATAGAACTGCTAGACCGTTTTATTCGAGATGGAGGTTATTTGATGTATTACCAGGAAAGCGACGTCTGCATTATTCACGTCGTTGAATTCACGTGATTCAGGATTGTCAAGTGTTTTACGGCAGAACGTTTATAAGCAGCGTGGATACGTGGCTCACTGCTTCTGATTGAACATTTTGGCGTCTTGGTAGCTGAACTTTTCATCTGCGTCCTCGCATCCCGCCAGTTGCTTCTTTGGCCTTCATCGACGTGTTCCTTCACACATGATCTCCTGTATCTGCCTTCAGCAGATTTCGTGAGCGTGTCTTCTCACACGCGGGTTCCTGTTTCATTTGTATTCTGTTTTCCTGTCCGCGTGTAAGTTTCCGCTTTCAGTCCCACGCGGACGCTGGAACTCTTCAAGCGTGGCTGTCCTGGCTTCGTGTACTTGATTAGCGTGTAAAATCCCACGTGGACGCTGGAACTCTTCAAGCGCGGCTGTCCTGGCTGCGTGTATTCGGTTCGCGTGTAAAATCACACGCGGACGCTAGAACTCTTCAAGCGCGGCTGTCCTGGCTGCGTGTACCTGATTTGCGTGTAAAATCCCACGCGGACGCTGGAACTCTTCAAGTGCCGCTGTCCTGGCTGCGTGTACTTGGTTCACGTGTAAAATCACACGCGGATGCTGGAACTCTTCAAGCGCGGCTGTTTTGGCTGCGTGTACTTGGTCTGCGTGTATCCAGCACGCGGTTGATTTGAACCTGTGAGGAAATAACAGGTGGACTCATTCCAATTTGTTTTGTTCCTGGTGGGAAAGGAAGGTGTATCTACAACTTTTATTTGAAGGTGTCTGTGCACAGAACTATGGACGCTATCCTGTGGTGCACCAACCCGATATCTAGCGAGAGCCTCGTGCCGTTCGGGATAGGTTTCCCTTACTAACCTTCCCTCCTTTGTCGTTGGTTTTCTTTCCTGGATACTCCAGTTCTAAGCCTACTGTTTAGTGTTGGAATTTGCATTATTGCCATTCTATCAGAGAGGTTAGTTGAGATAGTTTCTCATTATGCTTTATTTTTCCTAGGCTGCCTTCCTATTACTCTCCCACGCCCTTTCTAGTGATCCTTCTCTCTGCCTGTTTTACCAGTCAGAGAGCTGTATCATTTGGAAGGTCTAAATTGACATCACTTCTATCAAATCGTGTGAATTCAAGGATCCGTAAGACCCCTATCAATTGTATCCTTTTTGGTTACTGTATCCTTTTCATAAGATACCTTGGGGATTTATGACAGCGGCGCCTGCTCGCATTCCGCACAAGGACCAGTGTTTGCGAGGGGCGCCGACGCGTGATCCTGCCCGACTGGCAGCCCTCAGCAAGTGCGGTCTGAATAGTGAGGGGCGCCGAAGCGCGACCCTGCCCGAATGGCAGCCCTCAGCAGGTGTGTGGTCCGTCGACCTCGTCGCCAGTGTGAGAAGTTTAACCTCGCCTCTCCACACCCGGCCCACACACGCAAATAACCAGACGGGAGCCGGAGGACATTCACACGTCTTACTTTATTTACTGCTGTAACTTAACTGCCGGTATCCCCGCCAGCCCCTCCCTAACCCGCAACGTCATGTCCCTTTTCCCCCTAAACAGTCTGAAACATCGGACTCCCACACAACGATGTGGGTGGGCTCCAGAAGTGCCCATGGTTTGTCGGGCCTGACAGAACACTGTAAAATACTACAGTATCCATGAACACGTGCAAATTTGAAGCGTGCTCCATTGGTTAAACACATCACGTGGTCCTAACAGTCCAATCATATACTTCCAATCCAGTATAAACACCTTCTCCCCTTTCCTTCTTCCTCTTTCTTTGCTGCTCGAGCAGCTGAGATAAGTCAAATTCTTTATTCCTATTTTATGTAAGTGCATGGAATGTGTGACAAGAGTGCAACACATTAGTCAGGCTATTGACTGGTGTAATTAGATTTGGCAGAGCGTATCCGCGAGTGAGGAGAGCGCAACGGGGCTCGGCTCCGGCGCTCAGTAGGAGGCACACAGCAACGGAGGTTCACACTGCATGCAATGGGACCTGTATTGGTTCCGGCGCTGCAGCGTTATCTTCTGAACGCAAAGGTTTGGAGGAGCATTACATTGCTGACGGGATAGAGTTTTAAGAGGGAGTTGGGCAGTAGAAATGCTGCGAAAAGCAACTGGAGCATTAACGCTTGTCAGGGATTCAAAGACAGAGCCTCATTGCAGGGCACGCCAGCTGCTGGCAGTAGGACCAAACCACAGGTTATAAACCCTGGAAACAATAGAGTGAAGTGACAGGCACAGTCCCAAGTGATCCTGAAACAACTCCAAGGGTCAAAGACCAAGGAGTAGGCTCCCTAGAGACAGGCACAGTCCCAGGGCAAACTGACAGGGCTTAACTGACAGACCTGCCTAGCTACGATAAGAAATAAAGAGACTGGAGCAACTCAAGTATTCTGCAATATAAACCGGCAGAATCCGACAGCCCACATGTAAGTAGCATCAGGATGAGCCAAGCTGTCCAGAGAGTTATGAGTGCCGGAGGGGGCACGCTGCGAGAGAGCGGGGGCATTATGGAAGACCTGGTGGCCTTCTCTCAGGGCATGGCTGAGTTGAGGAGAGAGGCATGCAGGAAAAAAGAGGGAAGAAAGAAAACCTGCAGGGCACGTAGCACCCAGCCCCCTTGGGTTCACCACACAAAAGAAGGGGTGGCAAAAGAAAGGCAAGGTCATGGGCCAAATATGGCCGCAATACCTCAGAAGAATCCTCTGAGGGGAGCTGTATAAGCAGCGAGGATTCTGAGGATGGGAGCTTGCAAGAGCTAGAAGACTCTGTCGGGGAGACAGAAGGACCCAGTAATAAAATGAACAAGCCCATGGGCGAAGACCCTCAGAAGGAAGAATTTGACCCGGATGCTGTAACTCACCCGAGGTCATCTGAATGGGAACACCCAGACAATATCACAACATACCTGAAGAAAAGACTGAGCAAAAATGCGAGAAATAAAATGAGGGCGGAACGCCCCAGGCCCAGGGTGCCAGACTGGGTGGCTGAGACCCTGGGGATTGATGACCGTATGCTGATCTTCATGGGAAGGCATGGTAAGGACATCAAGAAGGGCATCGACTGCTCCTGGAAGACATGCCAGGATAAGTTGCTCGATAAGGAAAAAAAAAACATACCCAGTTATGTGGATGGGTCCTTTGACATCGATCTGGATGCGATATATGAGCATGTTTTTCAGCCATGCTGTTTCTCCACCCAAACCGCCATGTGATTGGCCACTAGTGATCTACTTGTAGCCAATCACATGGAGGCATGGGCGAAGTTGATGGGACTGCCGAAAATCCCAGCGACTACACACTCTTCGCTGAAGACTGGAAGAAGAGCGTAAAAACCCAGTGTCTCCTGGCTACACCCAGAGACTAGGCAGCCCTGCCATTACTCCTAGTCCTACTCTTCCTCATAACAGTACTTTTGAGGCCCAGTCTCCACGGACACAACCCCTTTTTTCAATTAAAGTTGTTCTGCCCCTCCACAGGCAGTAGAATACCTCGATTTCACATTTCCCCTCTGTACATCATTTCCAACCACGGATCTTGTGCCCTACCAAGGAGAGAGAGGTGGGTCGCAAATACTGTGAACAGGAGGAGTTGGACTAAGTGTAATGGGGGTTACCGGTAAACAATATAGGCATTACTCCCACGTACCTATTCCTTGTCTAAGTACTTACTTTTCAGAATTCGATGATGGGGCCTACGAAACACCATAACACACCCCATCACCAACTTTATTGACAAAAACCTAGCACCCCTTTCTTCAGTGCATACCAGTACCCATAACAATGGTCCCGAAGGGGGGCGGCGAGGCTAACTGGCCATGTAGCAGGACGTGCCTGATGGGAGCTGCTCCGGAGATCCGACGTTGATCCGTGTTTACACATACTAGAAATGACCATCATACCTCAATAATGGAAATACAGGCGTGTGAACAGAGTCCCTGCCACCACTGGAAATATGGAGCTGATCGTGTGAGCAGCAATAAAGAAACAGGTGATGGAATGTTCGGCGACCCTGACACAGTGTATCTAAAATGGCGGACACAATGGGCGAGCGGCCGCGGATGTGGGACTAGCAGAACAAAGTGCAATGCGGCGTGTATAAGGATACATTGTTGCCTGGTGTCGGACTGTATCCCTGCCAACTAAACGGGAGGCTGCGATGAGACGTGAGGTTGCGCTGCCTAAGAGGAGCAGAAGTGTGTGTGTGCCCAAGCTGTATCCGCGGAAGCCGTGCATGGAGAAGTTGGGGGCCGGTGACTGGAGTCTGCGTGGCCTCCCCAACAGCATGGGGAAATGAGTGAGCGGCACCCTGCGGCCTGCAAGCACGAATACAGTGCATGCGCCGGGACCGCGTACGGTGAGCGGAGGCGCGGCTGAAAGCTAAAGCAGAGGACAGCTGCCGTGTATTAACGGAGGAAACAAAGGCCTGGGAATGGGTGCTGAGCACCTGGGAGGCGTGTGCAAACGCCCGTGAATGCGGGCTATCGTGCCGGGACTTGTTGAGTTCATTGGAGCTGGGCACCGGGCCGCACATGATAAAGGAGCTGCACGGCCCCCTGGACCACATTTCCTTTGTTTCTCCGGTGCGACGGATGGGGGAGGGGCCACCACCGTCACGTGGACACCATCATTGCAAATAACAGCACCCGCGCCCATGGAAGGAGAATAGCGGCCTGCTGCCTTAAATGATAAAAGATATTTAAATTAAATGAAGAGCGGACCGGTGTTATTCAAACGTCTCTTCTCCCTCATGATAAGCTAGCTAGAGGGGAGCACACAAAACGAAGCACTGCGGAAACAAGGTGGAGCTGCCCTTGGTGTTGCCACAGGAGAGACCTAAAGCCTGGGGTCAGACAACAATTATAATAGCCACTGGACACGAGAGGTGCCCAATAAAGCGCCTGAAGTAGGTGGATTGTGTGGCTGTGTTTGCTGGACGAAAGTGTGAGAGCAAAGGGAAAGAGGAGGACTTCCTGCACCAATTGCGGCGTGACAGCAAGGTTGTCGCGCCACATGAGCCCTGAGGCGCCGGGGGAAGGTGGATAGCCCGCACAACAACGGCTGTACCCCAAGAACGCCATCTGGTAGGCGCAAAGTGCAGAATTGTGCCAGGAGACAGACGAGCTTACTGACACGTGGGAGGATGTAACCCACTCGTGTGCATTGCTCAGTGCGCAGGAATCCAAGAGGGCAGCCCGAACTAATAACTGGAACCGGTAGTGCCCTGCAAAAGACACGGTGGAATAGAGTGGTGGGCTTCCTGTGCTACGGACGGAGCGGCGAGAGACACTATCCCTGAGTCACAAGATGACTGAGAGAGTGATCAAAGGCAAGAGCAAGCAACCTACGATGGAGGCGTTTGCCAAGACGCAGCAGTTTCTAGCTGCATCGGCGATAGTGGGCGCTGGTGGGTCCATGGGAAGCCCACCTGGGACTGAAAACCACCAGATATTGGCCGCCATAACAGAGCTAAAGGATTCCTGGGGGATAGCAATTTTTTTTACCTAAGGACCTCCCTAGAGGCTAAGATCGACGCGGTGGGGATAGATGTCAGCTTGCTGCGACAAGATGTCAGGGCACTAGTGGACAGAACAAGCAGCTTGGAAAGTGCTGTCAAAACTAACACGACCACCAGCACTGATAATGCAAAGGAAGTCCATATATTAAAGCAGCAAGTGGCTAACCTGGAGAACCGTGCGGAGGAGGCGGAAGGGAGATCGAGAACGAACAACATTCGAGTGGTCGGTCTGCCGGAAGGTGAGGAAGGCCAGGATCCTACAGACTATGTGGAGAACATGATCCTGCAGGAAATAGGAGCTGACAAACTCTCACAAGGATTCACAGTGGAGCGTGCACATAGAGCCCTCACGAGGAAACCAAAGCCTGGAGCACCTCCCCGAGCAATAATCGCCAAGATTCTGAACTATAAAGTTCGTGAGAAGATCTTGGAGTATTTCAGGAAAGGGGGAACGATAGACAGGGCTTCGGCTACCATCACAGCGTATCCGGATTATACAATGCTAGTCCAGAGGCAGAGATACAGGTATGTAGTGTTGAAGAGACGGCTGCGCGCGCCTGGCATTAAATATATGCTTTTGTACCCTGCAAGATTGAAAGTACTACACAAGAGTCAAATGTTTTTCTTTGATACCACAGAGGAGGCTGCCGCATAGCTGGACCTGCAGTGCTGCCCGGAACAGGATGCTGTACAGACTCAAGGAGAGCAAGATAAGTGACTGGGATAATTCATGCATACTGGTGTATCACACCGGGAGATATCCAAGCAGAGGCTCGATAGAACTATTACAAGATGAGTAGGGATGGGTAGTGCGGAAGCTAGGTTGGGATGTCCTTGATCTTATTGAATGGCATTGGACTGGAATATAGAGCCTCGATTGCATGAGTAAATTGGATACTAGTATGTGGTTGGGTGGTGGCAAATGGGAGCGGCAGAACACAGGCGCCTTACCCCCCAGTAGTAGTAGAAGTAGAAGAATAACCATTAGGGCTACCTCACCCTGCTGAGCTTCGAGTACAGGCTATTGCCAGAAAGTGCTAGATGCGGGGGTGCCTGAGATCCAGGGATGGAGCTGGGCAACTGTTGGGGGGAGTGAAGATGGGGAAGGGAAGGGTGGCGGGAGGGAGAGGGGGTGGGGTGTTTGGGATGTTTGTAGTTAATGGTAGTTTGAACTGGGAAACAAGCCTATATAGACAGATACGGGAAGGGGTACTGGTCCGCACCGATGGGAGGGGAATGGGAACTCTAACAAGCCATGGGGACCTTAAAATAATTACATGGAATGTCAGGGGCCTCAATAATTATTTAAAGAGAAACAAAGTTATGCTGTATCTGCGCAGGCAAAAGATAGATATTGCACTGCTACAGGAGACTCACCTGACACAGGAAAAGCTGGGAACGGTTGTGAAGAAATGGAAAGTGGTTGTGGCGGGCTCAACTTATTCTGCCTATGCTAGAGGAGTGCTCACCTGGGTGGCGCCGCATGTCCCATTTCACGTGTTGCAGGAAACTGCAGAGGCAGATGGAAGGATGGTCATACTGAGGGGGTTGGTGGAAAACGGGGAGATAAGTATCGTAAATGCATACGCCCCCAACCAGAACACGGCAACATATTTTAGAACTCTGAGCACTAATCTTAGCATGTGTATGGGGAGTGCGGTGATCTGGGGTGGGGATTTTAACTGTGTACTAAACCCTAAGGTGGACAGATCGGATCGGAAGTTCAATAGACCTGCCCCGGCGGCAAAAGCGCTGCAGACATCGCTAGACGACTTTGGTCTGGCAGATGTGTGGAGAATGAAACACCCCCAAGGAAGACAGTACTCGCACTATTCTGCCCCACAACAGTTGCATACGAGGCTAGACTATGTCTTCGCCACGTCCGAAATAATGATGGAGACGGTGCAGGCAGAATTTAAGGCGAGAGTCCTCTCGGACCACTCGCCCCTGGTTATTAGCTGGCAATACTGCCCCCCCAAGGGCAAGGATTCCGACTTGGCGCCTCTGAGCAGAAGCACTTAGAGATCCCCTTTTTAGGGAGGATATAAGAGAGGAGATCATAAACTATTTTGAGGAGAATACGGGTAACGTGGACTCAGCGAGCACGCTATGGGAAGCTTTCAAAGTGGTGATGCGGGGTGGAAAGAGCGCTGAGGGGGCGCGATGACACTGAAAGAGACATGGAGCTGATACTTAAATTGCAGCAGACATGTGCAGAGCATTGGGATAGACTGTGTAACCTTAATTACAGGCGATATATAGAGAGACAGCATGCGGGAGGAGATAAAACAGGAAGGCTTTTGGCGTGGTTATACAAAAGTGAGATCCCCAGGCCCACCATTAGGACAATTACAAGAGAAGATGGCAGTGTAGCTGACACCCAGGAGGGAGTCAATCAGGAGTTTGCAAATTACTACAGGGAACTATACTGGGATGAGGGGAGAAGCAGTTATGAAGAAATAGTAGAAACACTAGAAGACATAGGTCTGCCCACAATAAGTGCTGGAGAAAGAGAGGAACTGGATGCACCGATCACCTTGGAAGAGTTAGAAGAAGTGGTGAGACAGCTACCTACTAGTAAGACCCCGGGGGCGGACGGCTTTCCAAGTGAGTTTTATAAAGTGTATGTAACGCTCACCTGATTCCCACGGAGGCGCCGACCTGTTCTGGACTGCTATGACCTCTTCTAAGGTGATGCGCAGGACTCGGAAGACGGACTGGACCGGACCCCCAAACCTCGCCTGTCTGGCCCGTAGAAGAATCCTTCGTAGATGGAAAAGGGGATTAACTGTCTGCTGGATAATGTGTCGGATCCCCCCCCTTCCCCCTCTCACACTCCTCGAACCTCCTCCGCGATCCCCCGTAGAGTCTCACCTTAGAGTCTGAAAGGACGAGCTCTCCATCCTGCTTCCGATGCAGGGGCGCGTTGATTTCCAGTTACTTCACTGGATCTCGGGTTTGGTGAGTATTCAACTCCGCTTGACTTTTCCGATATGAGGCCGTAAGTATTCAGTTGCAAAAGTTCAAGCCTTAATTGTCCGTTGTCCTTTTCTCTATTTCAGATGCAGGATGAAGAATCCGCGTTGAGGAATGGATTCGCCGAAGGTAAACTCTGGTGAGTCTTTTTGATGGATGGTTCCCTTAGTGATCTTGCTTTCACCCACTAATGCGTGTGTCTTTTTCCCCTTAGGGGCCGGGGTACGGAAGTGCCAAAGAAGCGGCGCCGACCCGAGGTGAGGAAAGATTGTCCCAACAATAATCAGGTAAGTCTTAAGGTGGAAGAATCAGGCCTTCCTCAATCTGTTCCTTCGCTCACCTTTGTTTTGTCTCTTTTCCTCCTTAGGCGCTGAAAGGTGACGGATGGTGCCAATGGTCGCTGAAGAGCCCGATGGTGCCTCGTGAAGGTGAGTGGAACACGGCGCTGCAGCGACCGATGCAATGCGCTTCTAAAAATAATGTTTTTTCTCAGGATCGTCGGAGTGATGGTTCCGGACTCCGGATGGAGGTAGGTAAAGTTCAATTATTCACCTTTCTCTCCTTTCCTTCCTTTTCAGGTGTTCCAGGTTGCAGGCGGGCGTGGCTGGAGCCAGGATGCAGGAGCAGACACGGTGAGCGTCCAGCTGCTAGATGCAGAACAACGCGAAGCGTGAGCTGCTGTCTGGGCGTGGTTTAAATAGCCCCCAAAGTAGTTCCAGGTAAGTATTCTTCCTCAGCCACGCCCGAGTGGTAAAATAGTCCCATAGGTAAAATAGTCCCTTTCAGACCTCAAGGAGGTCTGGATCCGGCAGCATGGTCTGCATCAGGTAAGTCCATCCAAGCACTCCCATAATGAGCCTGGCGCCTATGGTGCCAGGACTGATGCCTTCTATGAGCCTGGCGCCAAAGGCGCCAGGACAATGTCCAAAGAGCCCCTATAAGGGGTTGCTGGGTCCCTCCCTGGGGACATGATGTCTGCTTTCGGGGACGCTGGTCCTGAACTGGCTTCCCGGGAGTAGGCATCATGACAGTGTATAAAGCAGAAGTACTCCTCTGATGTTGGATATGCTAAACAAAGCGTTTGAAATGGGACGGCTACCGGAGTCACTTAGAGAAGCGATCATAATACTGCTTCCCAAATCTAATAAGCCTGAGCATAGCTGCGGCTCCTATAGACCACTGTCGATGCTGAACCAGGACAGCAAGATATTGACGGCTGTCTTGGCAAGCAGACTGAGGAGAATCATCGGCAAAATAATACACCCTGATCAGACGGGCTACATAACTCACAATCACAGACGACTCCATCGGGTTGTTGAATGGGGGAGCAAGAACGAGGGTGAAATGGCAATAGTGTCCCTTGACGCTGTGAAGGCCTTCGATTCTGTTAAATGGCCATGGCTGCTGGCGGCCTTGGCGAGTTATGGTATGGGGCCTGCATACATAAAATGGGCAAAGATGCTATATAGTGAACCGTTGGCCAGGGTCAAGACGGGAGCAGTGATTTCCAAGAGATGGCAATTGGGCAGAGGTACCAGACAAGGGTGCCCATGGTCCCCTATGCTGTACATATTAGCCTTAGAGCCTTTGGTGATATACCTCAGACAACAGTACGATACTATAGGCATCGAGGTGGGAGGGGAGCGACACTTGATCTCCTTGTATGCGGATGATTTGCTGCTGTACCTAAGGTACCCGGAGGAGAATCTCCAGTACATCCTGAAAGTGATGGATAGATATGCTGGGCTGTCTGGCATAGCGGTAAATCCTCAGAAATCTATTAGTTTCCCGCTAGGTAGTTACAGGGGGATCCCTATCGGGCGGTTGCCGGTGCTGCAAACTCCTTGGGCTCTTGGCACTTTTCGGTACCTTGGGATAGATGTGTATCACACGGTGGAGGAAGAACATAGGCACAATACCGAGGTAGCCATAGTTAAAATTGAGAAGAGTATGAAGTTTTGGGAGAAGTTGCTTCTAGCAATGTTGGGACGAGGGGCAATGCTTAAGATGGTGGTCCTGCCCAGGCTCCTGCATTATTTCGGGAACATTCCGTACCTGATACCTAAGAAGTTTTTCACCAAACTGAAAGGCATATGCAGGGACTTTCTGTGGCATGGCACCAAGAATAGAGTGGCACTATGGAAGCTGCAGAACTTTTATGAAAAAGGGGGAATAAAACTGCCTAACTATGAGGCCTATTACGTGGCGAGCCAACTGCAATATGTCACTAAATGGCTCTCAGATGAAGCGACCCCTGAATCTAGGTTGTTTGGGACAGATTGTGCCCCATTTTACTTAAAAGAGATGATTTGGCTGCCCAAAACAGAAATGAAAGCGCGCCCCAAGATGATGATGCTTGGGTGGAGGATATGGAACTGAGCATGCCAGATGATGGGGAACCCAGTCCCATGCTCCCAGCAGATAACGTTGGTAGCGTTGGTTGGGGGAGATGTGCAGCTGCAAATGACAATCAGAAACCACTGGGAACTGGTGGGGTTGGTAACGATGGGAGATGTCTGGAGGGAAGGGATCATCATACATTTTGAAGAGCTAGTAGAATAGATGGGGTGACACATGGGCCAATATATTACATATCATAGAATGGTGCAGAGGTTTAAGAAAACTTGGCCTGAAACAGTACTGGAAGAAGAGCCAGACGTCACCATGGACACGATATACGACATAGCAGAGGGAGGGCATGAGATTTCTAGATTGTATGAGATGATGATGTCCAAGGTTGGGAAAGAATTAACGCAACTGAGACTAGACTGGGAAGCGGAGGTGGGAGCCCCGATAGAGGACGGGATGTGGGAACGTGCCCTGGGGTACCATAAAAAGGTGTCAAGAAACGCCAAGTTAAAACAGATACAATTATATGTTACGCACAGGGCATACATGACACCCCTGAAGATATCGAGGTTTGCAGGTGCCGGAAGACAGACCTGTCCTAAATGCGACGAAGAACAGGCTGATATGGTGCATATGTTCTGGTCCTGCCCGGTGATTGAGCGCTTCTGGAGCGAAGTATTGAAGAAACTAGCGGATAAGGGGGTCAATATTGTTATAGATTCAGCCTGGGCTTGCTTGCTGGGGGGGTTCCCCAGATCGCAGAAACTTAAGCATGTCAATAAATTGAAAGATTTAGCATATGTGCTGGCAAAGAGAAGGATTGCCATGGGATGGAAGGCTTGCCATAGGCCACGGGTAGAAATGTGGAGGAAGGAGTTGCAAAAGTGGGCGGAGGCGGAGGCCATGGTATGGCAGGAGGCAAGTAACATGAGGGGAGAGGAAGAGGTTGTAACCCTGATGGCATGGAAATCGTTGATAGCGGAACTGTTCGGAACGATACAAGATCTGACAGAATCCAGAGAAAATGAAACTCCACCACATGGGGGGGATACAGAGTGAGTGGAACAAATAGGCTTGTAAGGGGGGGTGGGATAAGGGTTATCAGTGACTAAAATTGTGTAATGAAAATGTGAAATTGTACTAGTGATATTTGCACTGCGCGTTTGGTTTGTATTGGTTTTGTTTGTTTGAATATGCAATAAAAATTGTTTAAAAAAAAAAACAATGGTCCCAAAAGCACAGGTCTCCTGACAGACCAGGTTGAACTGCTAATGTCCAATGAAAGCATTTTGGTCGTCCCGATCTCCGTACAATGTCCTGCACTAAGACCCCTCTGGCATCAGCCCAGGACGATGCCATAAAAACGGAAAAAATGTAACTCTATTGATGAAAGCCACTGGTTGTTTCAAAGGATGGGCCATCCTTCTCCCACCAAAAATCACCCACATTTTCCTCCCTCTGGCAAGAGCGATAACCCCGCTTTCTCCTTTTCAAAGGAGGAATGGCACTTCTTATTGAAAGGAAATAGCAATTTGCCCCATGGCAGAGTGAAGGAAGGTGTGAGGTGTGTAGTCCCTTGCATTTGAAGACCCGGGGCCGTGGACTACAAAAGAGCAGCCATTTGATCTTGAATTAAGTCGCCTCTCTCTCTCCCCCACTCTCTCTCCCTCTCCTCCTTTCTCCCTCTCTCTGCTTCAACTATGCCCAGCCCTGTTGTGAAATATAGAGAACAACTAGAAGCGGAAAAGAACTGGTATCCCAGCGCTGGTAACTACAGATTAGGTGCACCTAAATTGAAGCGGACACTAGGCTGCGGGCGGTTGTGTCAGAAGTGGAGCTTCTGCTTACAGTTCCATAAGCCTAAAACAATTCAATTACAAAGATACAACCACACTGGGCCAATGGTCCCTTAATATTGCATTGTATTGCACAAATTAGTCTAGCCTCAAGTTGTCTCAGAAGTAATTGATGATTGCCCCCTCTTTGGGACAAGAGAACCTTGGCCATACTTACAAAATGGATATCTTTTTTGTCGTCCATTTGATGCATGTTTTGCCAATGAATGGCCAATGGGTACTTTGCTTGTTGATTACCGATGGTGTACAAATGTTCGCGAATCCTATTTTTCAAAGGTGCTACCAATGTAGTAAGAACCACATACACAAATAATACAGTACACCACGTACTTAGAGTTGCAATTAATAAAAGATTCAACATCATATTTGCCTAAACTGCCAAAATTCACAGTCGAAGTTTCCAAAGCATGCGGACACATCAAACAGTGCCCACATTTGTGAAACCCTTTATTTTGTAACCTGTTGAGCCAATTCCCATCCTTGTTGTCTTTACGCATAAAGGAGGGACACAAAATATTTCTAAGTGTCCTACATGCTTGAAATGTTGCATTTGATTGTTTATTTTGATTGTTGAAATACCCTGTACATACAATGCACAGCCTTGAGAAAGAGCATGCGCTTGTGTCGGCAGGTTCAGAAGTAGTTTCGCCTTGTCAAATTGCTTAATTAAATGCAATATTAAGGGACCATTGGTGCAGTGTGGTTGTATCTTTGTAATTGAACTGTTGTAAAATATGGTGGCAGTTTCATTTTATAATAGCTGGTTAGGTCATGTTATATTATGTTGATGTTTCAGTATAATGTTTTGCTTTAACTGTCTAATTTTCAAGCGCTTTTGAAACAGCCATAAGACACCAGGTCGCAACCACTTAAACACAAAAAAGAATAAAGCAACAGCAGGTAGACCTAGAAATCTAATCTGTTAACTGGACCATACACCCCTATTTTACTTAACATTCCCATGATGCTCTCTATTAACGGTACTCAGTAATTGCAGCCCAGGATGAGAAGGCTAGTGAAAGGCTGGATTGTGTAAATGAATTCCTGCAAGCACTCATCCTAAAAGGATTCCATCTTGCCTCACACACCAATATAACCATTACCTTAAGGACCTAGCACGACTCCGGAAACTGCCGGTAGTCCAGAGTGGGCTTCTGCTCCCAAGGAAGCCATGGTCGAAATCCTACCCTTAGTTAAATGTGCCCATATTTTCCCTCCAGCTTTCCCATATATAGAGTCTGGCTGTTCGGAGGCTAGAGGAGTAAGTGAACGGGCTTTGCTTGCTGCATTTTCATGGACATGGTTTTCTACATATCTTGGTTTACCGTGTCAGAACCCTTAGACGAAGTGCTCCTTGTTGACACGTCGTGAAGTATTTAATTCTTCCTATCAATGTGATTCTCAGGGGTACAAGAGGACAAGCTGAGAAACTAATTGATCGAAAGATGTTGTAAATTCGTTGGAACCGCAACTGCTTCACGATTTTGAGGATATCCAGGTACTCCAGATAACTGCAGAGAAGTACAACTAATTACCAGCTAATATAGAAACCCACTAAATAAGATCTACAATAATCAAAAGACTAACCTGCAGAGAAACGTGGCATTAAGCAAAGAAGTTCCATACAAATTGATCCTCGAGACTGATGAGTTCTGGAGACCACAAGAAAACAAAAGGTATTTAGCAATAAGGTAACAAGAGGTACAGAGAAATGGCAAGAGAGTGAAAGTTTTCTTACCAGTGTTCTCAGGATGTGTGAGACCCCAGGCGAGTACTTGTCCTTGTCGTCTCTCAGGATTCCACTCCAGTTCCGGGTTTGTGTCCAAATCACCAATCGCCTGTCCCGACGGCACGAGGACGCTTATGGTGCCAAGGCAGTCTCTAGTCCAGCACCCCAACCTATTCCCGCCGGCACGAGGACGCCTAGAGTGCTAGGGAAGTCTCTAGTCCAGCACCTAACCTGTGCCCGCCGGCACGAGGACGCCTAAAGACAACACGGGAAGGAGGGACAGTGGTACAAAAAGATAGGAGAGTAAGAAAACAAGAAAGCAAGTAATACCCAGGGAGATTAGAAAACAGAAGAAAGTATCAGAGAGGAAGCGGTCACCAGCCTCCAAGGTCCACAATCTACTAACACAAAATCACTGGGCAAGAATATCCTAGAACGATCCAAGGTCAAAATTCCTAGAAGCAATATATAAGGGCAATCCGGGCGAGAAATCCAAAATACGTAATCCGAGGTCAGAAGGTACCAGAAAATCCAAGCATAAACAAAAGCTGCTGTCAAACACGATCAGAAGCAGCGACTGGAGGGCGAGGGAGAGTTAAATACCGAACTACCGGCAGTAAGTCAATCACGTGACCCACTGCGTAAAGAATCACGTGGGAAACTACGCGTCCACTGCCGTAGTCTCCATGGTAACTTCCACACAAAGCGTCGGAAACACGGTTTCCGACAAAGGCGTCTGCAACAGGTAGTTCGTGGACAAGACACCACCGCCCCCCGTCTTTCATCCGGTAAAAGCACCCGCTGCTGCCTGCGAGCGGACAAGGTAACTGGAGGGATGTTGCGAACCTGGGACCGATTTCTGACAGTATCCTCCCCCAAAGGACCCCCATGCTTCCGCGAGGCCAAAAACTGGGAAACCAACGAAGGGGCATGCACATTACGCTCCGGTTCCCATGTACGATCTTCCGGGCCGTACCCCTTCCAATCCACCAAAAAATACCTGACCCCACGAGAAATCTTAGAATCAAGTATAGCGTTAACCTCATATTCCTCCACACCTTGAACAACCACCAGAGACGGTGGCGCAACAATCCTAGTATGGTCGACACAAGGTTTAATCATGGATACATGGAATACTGGATGTATCCTCCAAGAGCATGGTAAGTCTAATCTGACCACCAACGGACTCAAGACATCCTTGATGATATAAGGACCAACAAAGCGTGGTAGCAGACACCGACGCCCCGGGATGCGTAGATTTCTTGTGGAAAGCCAGACCCGCATGCCTGGAACGTATTCGGGTGAATCTCGGCGGTTACGATCTGCGTATACTTTGGCCTGCTTCTGAGCTTGTACTAAGTGTTCCAAAACACTAGCTTGGACCACAGACAGATCATTGATACAAGACTGCACAGCCGGACAATCTGCAGGAAGTTCCCAGTCCAGAGGTAGAGTGCGAGGGTGTTGCCCATATAAGGCAAAAAAAGGTGACGTTCCTGTGGATGAATGACTCGAATTGTTATATGCGAATTCCGCCATGGGAAGGACCGTTAACCAAGATTCTTGATGCTGGAGGATGAGACACCTGAGATACTGCTCCATAGTAGCGTTAACACGCTCAGTTTGGCCATCCGTTTGCGGATGGAAGGCTGTGGAACATCGATCATCGACCCCCAATGAGGACATGAGATGCCTCCAAAAACGAGACGTAAACTGGGACCCCCTGTCAGAAACCACGATTTCAGGGAGCCCAAAAAATCGAAATATGTGTCGCAAAAACAATTCTGCAAGCTTAGAAGCAGAAGGCAGACCTTGGCAAGGAACAAACAAGGACATTTTCGAAAAGCTGTCCACCACCACCCACACGGTATCAAAACCATCGATCAAGGGTAACTCTACTACAAAATCCATAGTGATCATTGCCCATGGTTTCACCGGTACTGGTAATGGCTGTAGTAGCCCCATAGGTTTCGCCGAGTGTGATTTACATTGGGCACAAATAGCACAGGTCGATATATATTGCGAGACATCTCGCCGCATTGAAGGCCACCAGCACCAACGTTTGAGAAGTTCAAGTGTTTTCTGCGAACCAGGATGAGCTGCAATAGCAGCGTCATGACATAATGCAATAGCCGCATAGCGAGTGTCATGATCGGGCATATAAACGCGACCCTGGACGTAAGGCAGACCATGTACAACGTCCATGTTGTATTCTGCTAATTCCGCTGGCTCCTTAGTTACCCAGGTTTGGAGCGTCGTCTTCAAAGTGGGCTGTAATACACATCCACACACCACTTGTGTTGGTAACATCAAAGACCCATCCTGTAGACGTGAAACAGAACCCCCAAGGCTTCTGGATAGAGCGTCGGCCTTGGAATGCAGAACCCCTGGACGATAAGTCAAGGTGAAGTTATACAGAGAAAAGAATTCATGCCAACGGGCGTGCCTGGCAGTAGTACAAGTCAGAGATTGCAAGGCCAACAGGTTTCTGTGGTCAGTATATACTTGGACCGGCATTTCAGTACCAAGAAGGTGATGCCGCCAGACCGTAAATGCGTCTCTAATAGCCAATAATTCACGTTCAGTGATGGTATAGTTTTGCTCATAAGGTGTTAACTTCCGTGAATGATAGGCAACCGGATGCAGATCGCCTGTATCAGAGCAAGGCTGGGATAGAACAGCTCCTACAGCTACATCCGAAGCATCTGCTTCGACGTAGAAAGGTTGTTTGACGTTAGGATGCAACAAAACAGGTGCAGAGGTAAAAGCTGCTTTCAAAGATTCAAATGCTCGTTGAGCATTATCGTTCCATAGAAAAGGTTTCTTGTTACTGGTCAGTTCAGTGAGTGGCGCCGATATATAAGAGAACTGTCTAATGAAACGACGGTAAAAGTTGGAGAAGCCCAAAAACGACTGTAACTCCTTCCTGGTAGAAGGTTTGGGCCAATCTAGTACAGCTTTGATCTTATTTCTGCTCATCTGTACTCCTTTATTGGTGATATCATATCCAAGAAACTCAACATGGGTCACATGAAAAACGCACTTCTCTAACTTCACAAAAAGAAGATGATCACGCAGGCGTTGTAGAACTTCCGAAACATGGTGCACATGCATTTCCATGGATGGGGAGTAAATGAGTATATCGTCGAGGTAAACGATAACAAACCTGTCGATCATGTCACGAAGGACGTCGTTATTAAAATTTTGAAAGGTGGCTTGGGCATTACAAAGCCCGAATGGCATTACCAAGTACTCAAATAAGCCATATCTGGTCTTAAATGCCGTTTTCCATTCATCACCCCGGCGAATCCTCACGAAGTTGTAAGCCCCCCTAAGATCCAATTTAGTAAAGAACTCTGAAGAACCCAACTGATCTAGCAAGACAGATATCAAAGGAATAGGATACTGATTTCGTATAGTACTTGCATTAAGCTCGCGGTAATCTATACAAGGTCTTAATTCACCCTCCTTCTTAGGCACAAAAAACAACGGGGAAGCAAACGGAGAATGAGAAGGACGAATAAAACCTAACTCAAGAGCCTTATCCAAGTATTCTTTGAGGACGGCATCCTCCTTTTGGGTAAGAGAATAAATGCGTCCCGATGGTACCTTAGCCTCTGGTTTGAGATCAATTGGACAATCGTATGGCCGATGAGGAGGCAATTTCTCAGCTTTACCCTTATCGAATACATCCATGTATTGTGTATATTCGATAGGCAGGACAGTGTTTACAACTGCTCCAACAGTGACTGCGGAATCCAATAGGGCCCGACTAGGAGCTACAAGTATAGAACCTGCCGAGTTACAAACCTGAAGACACCGCTGGGAGCTAAAGGCAATAGCCCCAGTCTCCCAATTGATTACCGGGTTGTGGAGCTTGAGCCAAGGTAATCCCAAAATCAATTTGTATTGGGGTGCCATAATGACGTCAAAGATGATAGTTTCCGAATGGTCGAGACCAATGGTTAACTGCAAAGGTATGGTATGTTCAGTAACTAGTCCAGATAGAAGAATAGAACCATCAACAGCATTCACCACCTCTGGAACTTTCTTCGGTAGAAGAGGTATACCCCATGTTTGGACATATTGAGCATCGATATAATTTCCAGTAGCCCCAGAGTCTAAGACCGCATCAGAACTCCATGGCACGGCCTGTTGATAGCTCAGAGTAATGTTAACATAAAAGGGCATAGATATACAGGAACCCTGCATAGAACAGCTCGGAGTAGGGGTTCCTTCTACTGCCGGGCTTTGGCGTTTCCCGACTTGCGGGGCTTCTTAGGGCATGCACGAAGTAAATGGTTAGCAGAACCGCAGTAAAAGCATAGATTGTTTTGTCTCCGGTTTTCTCTCTCTTCCACTGTTAACGGGCCTCTAACTGCACCGATTTGCATGGGTTCTTCAGCGCCAGTTACGGGAACCGGAAGACCAGCAGGGTTAGACAGGGTTACTCTCTTTTCCCCTTTTCTTTCGGCCCGTCGGGCGTCGATCTGGAGTACTAAATCTAGGAAGTCAGGGAAAGATGTAGGGACCACCGGAACCGTGGCTATGGTATCCTTCAATGAGTCTGATAACCCCTTATAGAACAAGGCTGCCTTCTTTTCTTCTGGCCACCCGGTTTCAGCAGACAACTGATTAAATTTAGCTAGGTACGATAACAACGGAGCTTCTCCCTGACGGAGATTTAATAACTCCAAATCGGTGGCCTGAGTCTTATACCGAGTATCGAATACCCGAGTCATAGCAAGTATCAAAGCATCACAATCAAACAATAGCGGGCTGCCCTGTTCCAATAATGGGTTCGCCCAAACTGCGGCCATACCTCCGAGATTCGATAAAACAAAGGCTGCTTTAGTAGTTGCATCAGGAAACGAGGCAGGCCGACACAAAAAATGTAACCTAAATTGATTAATGAAGGTCCGAAAGGTTTTAGGATCTCCGGTAAATCTTTCGGGAGGGGCAAGCGGAAACTGGGCGGCCATATAAACAGGCGCAGAATCTGGTCTGGCTGAAGACCCTGCCTGTCCTGAGGTACCCGCGGAAGCCAAAGACGGTGAACCTAAGGCCACTTCCCTGATCCCATCCTGCATAGCATCAATGCGTCGGTGGGTGTCAGCATGGGCAGCTGTCATATCAGCACGTAGGTCGGCCACTAATTGTACTAAGGCGGCCAACGGGTCACTAGTTGTATCCATAAGGAAGGCTTCTGATTCTGTCAGAACCCTTAGACGAAGTGCTCCTTGTTGACACGTCGTGAAGTATTTAATTCTTCCTATCAATGTGATTCTCAGGGGTACAAGAGGACAAGCTGAGAAACTAATTGATCGAAAGATGTTGTAAATTCGTTGGAACCGCAACTGCTTCACGATTTCGAGGATATCCAGGTACTCCAGATAACTGCAGAGAAGTACAACTAATTACCAGCTAATATAGAAACCCACTAAATAAGATCTACAATAATCAAAAGACTAACCTGCAGAGAAACGTGGCATTAAGCAAAGAAGTTCCATACAAATTGATCCTCGAGACTGATGAGTTCTGGAGACCACAAGAAAACAAAAGGTATTTAGCAATAAGGTAACAAGAGGTACAGAGAAATGGCAAGAGAGTGAAAGTTTTCTTACTAGTGTTCTCAGGATGTGTGAGACCCCAGGCGAGTACTTGTCCTTGTCGTCTCTCAGGATTCCACTCCAGTTCCGGGTTTGTGTCCAAATCACCAATCGCCTGTCCCGACGGCACGAGGACGCTTATGGTGCCAAGGCAGTCTCTAGTCCAGCACCCCAACCTATTCCCGCCGGCACGAGGACGCCTAGAGTGCTAGGGAAGTCTCTAGTCCAGCACCTAACCTGTGCCTGCCGGCACGAGGACGCCTAAAGACAACACGGGAAGGAGGGACAGTGGTACAAAAAGATAGGAGAGTAAGAAAACAAGAAAGCAAGTAATACCCAGGGAGATTAGAAAACAGAAGAAAGTATCAGAGAGGAAGCGGTCACCAGCCTCCAAGGTCCACAATCTACTAACACAAAATCACTGGGCAAGAATATCCTAGAACGATCCAAGGTCAAAATTCCTAGAAGCAATATATAAGGGCAATCCGGGCGAGAAATCCAAAATACGTAATCCGAGGTCAGAAGGTACCAGAAAATCCAAGCATAAACAAAAGCTGCTGTCAAACACGATCAGAAGCAGCGACTGGAGGGCGAGGGAGAGTTAAATACCGAACTACCGGCAGTAAGTCAATCACGTGACCCACTGCGTAAAGAATCACGTGGGAAACTACGCGTCCACTGCCGTAGTCTCCATGGTAACTTCCACACAAAGCGTCGGAAACACGGTTTCCGACAAAGGCGTCTGCAACAGGTAGTTCGTGGACAAGACACCACCGCCCCCCGTCTTTCATCCGGTAAAAGCACCCGCTGTTTCCTGCGAGCGGACAAGGTAACTGGAGGGATGTTGCGAACCTGGGACCGATTTCTGACATACCGTGACACTGTGGAAGGCTCAATGTCTGGCCATAAGCACTGTGCGCACAAGCCTAGGGTTTTGATAACCATGACATACATGAGGAAACCAAAAAACGTGAAGTTTCTTTGCTAGCTTTTCAGGGACGTTTTCCAAATTTGACTAACTCGGATTTCAAACCTACAACCCCTCCCAAATGTTTTTGGGGGTGCTAGGGCAGTGGGTGTAAGGGCTTTGCCGCATGTGTTTTCTTGGGCATGGTTTCAACATAAGGAAAGAAAGAGTCCTAGACTTAAAGACTATCACGTCCCCCTACACACCACTGTACTGAATCAAAAGTCAATGATACATAATGTGCATACTTATTTAGGAATACGTTGTAAGAGAAAAAAAGTGTCTGAAATACCAAATCATTTTCATCAAACAAAATGTTATCAGGGGCCGGGATTAGAGCTCTACGCGTTTCGGGATTCTGCGTGTCGATGTAATAGCCACCAAGAAAAAAAAAACAGAATCACATTAAACCAGACTCTCCCAACCTATGTGTCGATGTAATAGCCACCAAGAAAATAATTTTGAGTCAACAGTTTCAAATTAATTTCTTCCACTGGCTCAAAATGTGACCCTGGCAAAAGTTCAAGATGAGCAGGAGGTCCGAAAAGGGAGCTTTTAAGAAATCCATTGGCCTAGCAGGGCAAAACCTTTCCATGTGCATCCCACAAAATTATAGCCTTCAGAAATGTTCTCCCATGGTTCCCTAAACTGCCTTTCGGCTGCTCATTGAGCTCTCAAAGTAAACAAAGCAAGTCCTTTCCCAAAACCAGCAGACAGGGATTGTAGTACAGCTGCCAAGCCACAGGACATACTTAACCCACATTCCCAACACAACAGGAGACAAAATGATGCCAGAGCCATTGTAGCAAGTCAGCATCACTGGCCTTCTGTAGGGAGTAAGCTACTTGCAGAGTAAAGCCTAGATTTTTCCAGCCTCTCCTTTGAATTTCCATACCAACCATCTCACCAGAGACACGCCGAAACAAAGTTCAAATACATTCGATCAATGTGATTAGGTCAAATGTTTTAGGTCAAATAGACCCAAACCCTTTAAATAGTGTCCTCCACATAAGTAATGGAGTGTTGATTTTGCCCCTGAATAAAAAAGGGGTTCCTCGCAGAACCCTCTGCGTGTTCTTAATAGTTAAGCACTTGCTAATGGTTTCAAGGAAACATAGTGAAAACATTCAACGCCTAATCTTTACAGAAACCAGTGATTACATTGCTGGAAAAATAAAGACACAATAAATGAAGGGGTAAAAATAACGATTTACAAAAATAAAGAGGGTAAAAAACCACGGCAGGATGAAAAAAGAACGAAATATGGCCAATGATATAGTATTGCAGGTTTGAGTTTAAGTGAGGAAAGAAAGGTCCAATTAGACTTCAGGAAGAAAAGTATAAAAGGGAAGATGACAAAGAGGGTTTACAGATATAAAGTGGTCACAGGGATTCAGGGGTGTCCCCCATAAAGGGTATTTTAAACACAAAAGTCGGTAGAAAGTACTATGGGTTAGTGAAAAGACATTTAAAAACGACAAAACCTGGATTCAAATTATTAAAAGGTCTACTAGATGGCAGTCACAGGCTATAGGAACAGACTGCATGTAGTTATTAGGCTCAATGTAAAAGGTAAGTCGTTATCTTTTTAAAAGTTATTAAGGTTTCATTATATATACATTTAGATGTGATGAAAGCGTTAAAATCACATATCACCATCTTTACAGGTCCTTAGCCTCCCGATACCCTCAGCAAGCAAATCAAATGTTTAAAAGTGCAGCCCAAAGCAAAGTATCAAACTAACCTTCTAAAGACCATCCCTTTTCTAGCACATTAAGATCAATAAGTGGGAGGGCTCTTGTAGTTACATTGTGGTCTCCTTCTCAGGCCTCTCTGCTTTCACCTTGTACCTTGAGTCATCTCCTAGGGCTTGAGATTTCTTGTTCCAGGCTCGTTGTAGGCATATGGGGTTTCAAGGCTTCACAACAGGCTTTTGGCTCAGACGTATCTTTTGACAGGATTTTCAATAGGTTCCTCCTGGACCTTGACCTTCACAAGCTTTGCGACAGGTCCCTTGTGAACCTCAGATTTGTCTGGTTTCTCATCAGGTCCCCCCTGGAACTTAGTTCCAGAACATTCACGAAAGACCCCTCCTGTCACGACACATTTCCTTGAACCCCCCGGGCAGGCCCATGGGCCAGGAGGGGTCTCGGTTCGGGCCCCCAACAAGTTTAGGCATCCTTGGCCAAGGCCCTCTTGGGGCAAGTCCTGGCGCCTTTGGCGCCAGGCTCATACTTAATGAGACTTGTGCTTTGTGCTGGGGACTACTTTTTTCAATGCCAGTCAACATGGAGCCATCCACATAGCTTGGCTCCTGGGAACCAAGCTATGCGGTATAGTGTTTTGGGTGTTGTAGCCTAGGGACTACTTTTCCTGGACTATTTTTCTTGAGGCTATTTAAACCACACCCGATTGGAAGAACACGCTTTGCGTTACTTTGCGATCCAGCAACATGACGCTCACCGTGTTCTGCAGCATCTGCAAACCTCGGATGAACCGCACCTGAAAGGACAAAAAGGACATCGTTATTAGCAGCAGTCTACCTGAGATTCCACCGTTAGCTGTCCACTGCTCCTGCGAGCGGCATCCAAGGAACAGCGTGCCTCCTGGATCCTCGAACCTGCAAGGAGAAAAGAGACATTAGACAATACATTTGAGCTGGCAGCTTACCTCAAGTCACCCCTCGATCAGCACCGCTCCGGAACCTCTTGCTCCGGTGAACACCACAACCTGCGGGAGCAAAAGACAACAGGTTAGCAAGGCAAGACATCATCATAGCGCTGCTCAAGCGCTCACCTACCGCATCAAGGCGCTCTCGAAACACCATCACTCGCCGGTGAGTCCAAATCCAGCCAACGTTCCACAGCGGACATCCGTGCACCTAAAGAGAGAAAAAAGACATTAGTAAATCAAGGAAAGGCTTACAGTATACAGTAATAAGACCTACCTGAGAGACTTTAAAAGGGCAGCATCAGTGAAGTAACTAGATCACAATCGCCCACAGAGGACAGCGTGCCCCTGCCCACCTGTTTTCCAGGCAGAACTTCCCCGCTGATAAATCCAGGGAGCGACCGAGAGGGGTACCAGAGTCCTGGCAGCTAGGTGGCGTCTCCGTGGATACCAGGTGAGCGTAACACCTCCTGGACCTTAGCTTTCTCTGAATTCGTGGCAGGCCCCTCCTGGACTTTGGCTTTTTCAGGATTCACAACAGGTCTCATCTTGACTTTCTAAGGAGTCATAATAGGTTCCTCCTGGACCTTCATGCATGAAGAGCTAGGTATTTCTAACACCTTAATGAGGGTCTGTGACAATGAGGCAAAACAGGCGGGTTGAAGGAACTAAAATGCTGTCTTTATTCAGACTTAACAGAAAAATAACTGCTGATTGGCAAAATTCAAAGTTCTTTTTCCAGCATCGTTTTGGGTGTTCTTTTTGCGGAGCAATGGTTTTCCTCTGTTTCCTTGTAGGGTACGCTGTAAGGACCTCTGGCAGTCTTCTTTCTCTTAGTCCTCATACGCCCAGGTGCTTCCTGTAGTTCCGGAATCCAGGTCTGATCGGCTCTGCAAGGAGAACAACAATGAGCACCCATCTTCAAACTAGCTGGCTCTTTATATAGGCAGGTAAGAATGGGCCAATCACGTTCTACTTCCTTTTGTAGAGCATAAGAACCCATGTAGGCCCCGCCCCCTTTTCCTTGTGAGCCTCTCGCCCAGTTCCTTCCTGCACCTGTTCCCCGGGATGTCTTATTGTAGCCCAGGTAAGTGACTGCTGATTTGTTTGTAACACTGGTAGGGTTGTGTATTCCCTGCCAGAGAACTCTCCCTGTGTGTCCGTGACTATGTGTCACCGGGTCGCCTTTCTCCTGTTCGCTGTTTCTGCGTGACACGCGGTTGGCGTCCTGCTCGTGATTGTAACACATGCGGACTGCATCTCTACGCGGTGACTGGGCTTCTTCAATCCAACGGCAGTGTGTGGTCGAGCCCTCTCCGCGGCCCCAGTTTTCCTCCTCTCTCCCACTTGCCGTCAGCGCCACTCTGGTGAGGCGGGTCTCCCCCGGTTGGACTTGGCGCTCGTTCCTGCACTCGGGGATTTCGTCCTGGCAGGGACGGCTACACTTCCCTCTCCTCCTTGCCGTCAGCGCTGTTCTGGCGAGATGGGTCTTCCCCGTTTGGACACGGCACTCTACCTCTCCGTCCAAGCACTCAGGGATTTCGTCCTCGCGGGGACGTTTTGGCACCCGCGTCTCTGAGGGCTGACCTAGGGTCGGCTGCTTGGTTTTCTTTTCATCAACCCGTGCCTTCCCATGCACTGGTGTTATGGTTCCCCACCCAGTCATTTCCTCTGTTCGGGGTAAGTCGGGATTGCATGTGGGTTCCCACCACTCGCCTACCATGAAGGTTGCTCCTGGCTCCTTCCCCAGCCCGCAGGTCTTCCCTCCATAGTCCTGGGTCGTGCTGACCCCCGTGCCTAGGTCATTACATACACCCCTCGAAGAATTCAGACGATCGGGCTGATCTACGCTTCTTGACAGATAGTCTGGTACCAGCTGGAAGGCAGCTGGTTTGTGTATGGTTTCGAAACAAAACTCTTGAAGTGTAAGAAACCACCTTAACACACGTTGGTTGGAATCCTTGTGTTTGGCTAACCACTGTAGAGGGGCGTGATCTGTGAAGACAGTGAACTTACGTCCCAACAAATAGTACCTGAGTGTCTCAATTGCCCACTTTATCGCTAAACACTCTTTTTCAAGGGTAGAATATCCCATTTCATGTGGCAATAGTTTGCGACTGATGAAGGTTACAATATGTAGGTTGTCCTCATCTCCTTGTGAGAGTACTGCTCCTAAGCCTACCCCTAAAGCGTCTGTCTGTACAAAAAAACAATTGCAGAAGTTTGGGCATCTCAACACCGGTTGTGCAGATATTATTTTCTTAAATTCCTGAAAAGCTTGGTGAGCCTTCTTGTCAGTCAACACATTTTCATGGTAAATTGATTTGAGGGCTTCTGTTAAAGGGTTAGCTATAGTTGAGAAATGAGGTATAAACTTCTAGTAGTATCCAATAAACCCCAGAAATGCTCTGATCTGTTTCTTGTTGCAGGGCATGTGAAGTTTCTCAATAGCCTCTATTTTATCGAATTGGGGTCTGATAACCCCGTTTCCAACCAGATGTCCCAAGTATTTAGTTTGACTGGTAGCCAACACTGTTTTCTTTGGATTGATATTGAGACCGGCTTTTTTGAGAGCTGCCACCACTGCTGTAAGATGTTCTTTATGTTCCTTCCATGTTCTGCTGTAGACCACTATGTCGTCCAGATACGCAGCGCTATACCTATGGTGTGGTGCCAACACTTGGTTCATGAGGGCCTGAAAAGTTGCAGGTGCCCCGTGTAGCCCGAATGGCAAAACCGTGAACTGGAATAGTCCTGACGGAGTGGAGAAGGCAGTTTTTATCTTGTCTTCCGACCGTAGAGGTATCTGCCAGTATCCCTTGGTTAGGTCTATGGTGCTGATGTACCGGGCAGATCCTAACTGTTCAATGAGTTCGTCGATCCTGGGCATGTGATATGCTTGGTATGTTGATATGGAATTTAACTGTCTATAATCCATGCAGAATCGAATGCTTCCATCGGGCTTTGGCACCAAAACAATGGGAGAGGACCAGTGGCTACTGGAGGGTTCAATCACTCCTAACTTCAACATATCCTCTACTTCCTTTTGCACTGCCTCCCTTTTGGATTCTGGAAGACGATGAGGCCGAATCCGTACAGTTTTACCTGTTTCAGTTTCTATTTTATGTTCGGTTAAATGGGTTTTTCCTGGAAGGTATGAGAACACGTTTCGTAATGGTTGTAAGTGTTCTTCCATCTCTTGTCTCTCTTTGTCGGTAAGCTGTTTTCCCCACTGGACGGCCGAAAAGGCCGAATCAGAGTTTTCCTGCTTCATGACCTGAATGCTAGCGGTACTCCGGACCGATGATTTCCATTCTTTTAGGTGGTTTACATGGTAGTTTTGAAGCTTGGTTTTCCGATCAGGTTGTTCTACCATGTAATTCACTGGGCCCAATATTCCTGTTACCTTGTACGGTCCCCTCCACTGGACCAACATCTTGTTATGGCTTGTGGGTAACAGGACCAATACTTGATCACCAATCTTGAACTGTCTGACTCTGGTCCCTTTATTGTAGTACTTTTCTTGGGCTATTTGGGACCTTCCCAGATTATCTCTTGCTGCTTCTCTGAGTCTGGTTAGGGTTTCTCTCATGTCTACAACATAATCCGTTAGAGTAGTGGTTTCTTCCTGTTCTTCCCACTCTGCTCTTTCAAGGTCCAATATTGTCTTTGGCTGGTGTCCGAACAGTAACTCGAAGGGTGAAAACCCGGTTGATGACTGCGGGGTATCTCGTAATACCATAAGGACCCATGGTATCGCTCGGTCCCAGTTCTTCTCGGTGGGTGCTGTCACCTTCTTGAGCATTAACTTGATGGTTTTGTTATAACGTTCTACCAGTCCGTCAGCCTGAGGATGATAAACTGACGTGCGGATCTGTTTGATATTCAGTTGCTGACATACTTTCCGCATTACTCCTGACACGAAATTATTGCCTTGATCCATTACGATTTCTGAAGGTATACCAACTTGTGAAAAGAACGGAACTAACTGGTTACACACTTGCTGAGAACTGATACCCCTCATGGGAAATGCTTCGGGATATCTCATTGCGTAATCTACGATTACCAGCAGATACTGGAATCCATGACTACTGGGTTCCAAAGGTCCCACCATATCCATCCCAATCCTGAAAAATGGTTCTTTTATTAGGGGCATAGGTTGTAGTGGAGCACGAGGAGGTTTATATGGGTTGATCTTCTGGCAGGTATAGCACTCATCACAATATTTGGCCACTTCCCTGTAGATACCGGGCCAGTAAAACCTTTTTAGTATCTTCTCTAGGTTTTTTTCCCGTGCCATATGACCCCCTGTTTGGTTGTCATGTCCCATTTCCTGAATGGACAGCCTAAAACTGGATGGTACTAGAAGCTGTTCTATGAGTTGATCACTCTGATTCTTGGTGAGTCTATATAGCAAACCCCGTTTAAATGTGAAATTTGGATAGGAAGGTTGACTGTCTGGATCTTCCATTGCTCGTTCCCTAGCATTCTTTAGGGTCGGGTCGGAGAGGGTTTCGCTTCTAAAGGAGACTCTTCTATCTTCTTGGACCCAGTCCACTAAAGCATTGAATCTTTCCATCCACTTTCTCTTTTCTACCCTTACTTCTCTTCGGGTTTTCCTAACCGATCTTCCTTGATTTCCTGCAACCTCAACATTGGAAAAGGGAGCAGTGTTTAACCATTCTGTTTCTCTGATACAGTCTTTAAAGTTGGGTAAATCAGTGCCTACTAACACTTGAGTGGGTAGGTGTGGCATGACAGCTACCTCCATTGGTGTGATAACCCCGTTTACCTCTAGGTTGACATGTTCTGAAGGGTACAACCTGACATCTCCATGTACACATTTAACCGGTATATCTTTGCCCCTTTTCCCCGATACACTTACTTCTGGACGTATGACAGTTTGTTCGCTTCCGCTGTCGATCAGGCCTTGGCGTGGTACTCCGTCAAGCCGAACCTCCATCATGTAGGGATCCCGTCTTCTTCGGAATTCCCGATTCTGAGTGAGTCCTATTTCCATGGGTTCAGGTCTATTTTTCCTTGGGCAAAATCGGGCTATATGCCCCCACTCCCCACAATTAAAACGTTGGGGTTGTTTGTTGGACGAGGTACAGGTGGTTCCTTTGGGTTCCACTCGAGTGGGCTTGGCAGCCACGGCTTCCGGAGTTCGGAAAATGTGAGGTTTGAGCATTTCCACTTGTCCAAGTCGGTTTCCTCCTGCCTTTTGGAACGTGGAGGCGATATTTATGGTTTCATTCAGTGTGGGTCTATGGTGTTGTCGGACCCACCGTTGCATGGCACTCGGAAGGGCGTCTATGAACTGTTCGAGCTTAACTTTTTCCAGGATTTCCGGAATTGAGCTGTTGGCTGGTTTCAGCCATCTCTCTGCTGCGTCATGCACTCGATAATACAACTGGGGGTCTCTCCAATGCGTAGTTTGGTTTCTCTTAGTTTCTGTCGGTAGGCTTCCTCGTCTACCCCCATCCTTTCTAGTATGGTTCTTTTTATGTCCGCATAAGCGGTGTCTCTGTTAGGGTTAGCAGCCTGGTAGGCGCCTTGCATAGATCCGGTTGGTAATGGAGCAATGTAAAGACCCCATTTATCCGCAGGCCACTGTGAATTTCTGGCCACCCTTTCAAAGTTTGTAAAAAAGTACCCAGGATCATCCCCAGGTTGGTATTTTTGCAAGATGTTTGAAGGGGCTGGCGTAACTCCTCTATAAGCCACAACTGCTTCTGTTACCTTCTTTAGGGCATCTTGACTTGCAGCTTGTAGTTGTAAGGCCTGTTGGAGTGCCTGTCTATCTGCTTGAGCTTGATGCCCTTGAACTTGAACCAGTTGTTGGAGTTGTTGTTGTCCGTCGGCCAGTGCGTTGATAATTGCCTCCATGTCGTGTTTCTTATCCCACCGCTGCCACCAAAATATGTGACAATGAGCAAAACAGGCGGGTTGAAGGAATTAAAATGCTGTCTTTATTCAGACTTAACAGAAAAATAACTGCTGATTGGCAAAATTCAAAGTTCTTTTTCCAGCATCTTTTTGGGTGTTCATTTTGCGGAGCAATGGTTTTCCTCTGTTTCCTTGTAGGGTACACCTGTAAGGACCTCTGGCAGTCTTCTTTCTCTTAGTCCTCATACGCCCAGGTGCTTCCTGTAGTTCCGGAATTCAGGTCTGATCGGCTCTGCAAGGAGAACAACAATGAGCACCCATCTTCAAACTAGCAGGCTCTTTATATAGGCAGGTAAGAATGGGCCAATCAGGTTCTACTTCCTGTTGTAGAGCATAAGAACCCATATAGGCCCTGCCCCCTTTTCCTTGTAAGCCTCTCGCCCTGTTCCTTCCTGCACCTGTTCCCCGGGATGTCTTATTGTAGCCCAGGTAAGTGACTCCTGTTTTGTTTGTAACACTGGTAGGGTTGTGTATTTCCTGCCAGAGAACTCTCCCTGTGTGTCCGTGACTGTGTCAGCGGGTCGCCTTTCTCCTGTTCGCTGTTTCCGTGTGACACGCGGTTGGCGTCCTGCTCGTGATTGTAACACATGCGGACTGCATCTCTACGCGGTGACCGGGCTTCCTCCGTCCAACGGCATTGTGTGGTCGAGCCCTCTCCGTGGCCCCAGTTTCCCTCCTCTCTCCCACTTGCCGTCAGCGCCACTCTGGTGAGGCGGGCCTCCCCCGGTTGGACTTGGTGCTCGTTCCTGCACTCGGGGATTTCGTCCTGGCGGGGACGGCTACACTTCCCTCTCCTCCTTGCCGTCAGCGCTGCTCTGGCGAGGTTGGTCTTCCCCGTTTGGACACGGCACTCTACCTTTCCGTCCAAGCACTCAGGGATTTCGTCCTTGCGGGGACGTTTCGGCACCCGCGTCTCTGCGGGCTGACCTAGGGTCGGCTGTTTGGTTTTCTTTTCATCAACCCGTGCCTTCCAATGCACTGGTGTTATGGTTCCCTACTCAGTCATTTCCTCTGTTCGGGGTAAGTTGGGATTGCATGTGGGTTCCCACCACTCGCCTACCATGAAGGTCGCTCCTGGCTCCTTCCCCACCCCGCAGGTCTTCCCTCCATAGTCCTGGGTCGTGCTGACCCCCGTGTCTAGGTCATTACAGGGTCCTTGTTAGGCAGCCGAAATCATGAACCATCCTCAAGACAGAATGCCATCTGCAAGGATGTGCTATCCTGAGATTGTTTTGATTTTTGACTATACAATATGATGCTAGTTTTTCTGCCAAAAAGGCCTCACTTTGCAATGATACATGCTAGAAAAAGTATACCGCACCCATGTCTACTTTTTCTGGACTCTGTATACTGACACACCAGCAGCTACAGTGCAATCTGACAATAAGGCAGTTTTAGAGTAACATGCATTCCTGAAACAACATGCTAGAATCCCATTCATTCCAACATGCATTGCCTGTCTTTTACAATGGGCACTCATGACTCAAAAACTATTTATAACTGTGTACCCCCCCTTGGCCTTGTGGCAGAACTTTAGTTAAATGTAAATATAAAATTATATTGGCCTATGAGAAAATATAATTACAACTACAAAAAAACAATCTGATATTTTATTATCATCTAGTTTGCTGAGATCCCTGCAGTTGTCAGAGCCCTTTGTGTATTGCTGTCTGCTTTATAATGATATTTAACATCTGGGACATGATGGGTTGCTTCCCGCTGGTGTGTAATGCTCTTGTATTTGTCCCACTAGAGTGAGTGGCAGCTTCAAGTTGAACTAAAGGTGTACATTGTTCTATTTAGAGCAAGGGGGCTCTCTTTGTGAATAATGTTCTGGTCTGCTGTAAGGTCTTTCTCCTCTGATGTAAATCTGAATTTAGGAGTGGAATATATATGTAATTTATAAGCAATTGGTTTAGTCTTTCGTAAATTACAAACAGTGTAAGTAAATGTATTGTCACCTGTCATCAAATTTATTTCCAGATCTTTCTCTGTGTTTCTGTCTTGCAAAGGATCAGTTTGTGTCATCAAGGTGTACACATGCTGTAAAATGTGAGTGTGCTCTGGCAACCAGCAAGCTGCTTTGAAGTTTGGTTTTTATCAAAGCATGCAATTGTTTCACTTGCTCAGAGAAATTGAGCACGTATGACCTGCCAAAATTTAAAAGACCTAGAATGGCCTGCAATTGTCTAAGTGTGTTTGGTGGGTGTATTCTGACACACTTCTCAAGAAAATCAAGAAAGATTAAGTACACTTGCTGCAAGTGTTCATGCAAGTCCTCATGAAAGACATTAATATCATCTATATATTGCCAGAGGTTAGAAATGTCTGCTAACAGACTCTGTATTCTGCTTGAGAAAGTGCTGGATGAATTCTTATACCCCTGCAGAATTCTCGTGAGCACAAAATGACTCCCCTTAAATGTGAACGTGGCGTATTTCTGGCTTTCCTCACTTAAAGGTTGTGTAAAATATCCATTACCTAGATCAAGGTTTGTTTTGTATTTGCAGGAGTACAGGTTGGCTAAAAGCCATGCAGTATGCTGATTTTGGACTGCCTCTGTTTTAGAATGTGCATTCAAAACACGGTAATCTAAAACTGAACGGTAAGTACCATCTGGGTTGTAAATGGGAAAAAAATTGAAGTATTTTGTCAGTTTGCTTGCTTTACAATTATCCCTTGGTTCATTAATTGGTCTACTATGGTTTGTAGGTGTGCCATTGCATGTTGCTTAATGCGATACTGTCTCTGCGGTAGAGGTGGTGTCTGCACAGGGATCATATGCGCCGGACAGTCCAGATCATGTCCAACATGATTTTTAAACAGTTGCACTGCTCCCAGTGCTACCCATTCTTTTGCATATTCTTGAACTATGGTCCCACTCAATTCCCTTGAAAAGGCAGGTATCGCTACTTCTTCACCTCCAGGTGCTTGTCTCACATACATTGGTGGCCAATCCCAGAGTGCCAAAAGCCTTTTGTATGGTATATGCAACTGTGGCCAAAACAGTGCTTCAATCTCTTTGGAATGTCCACCTTCTAGCTGAGTGGTTACAAAATACACTTCATTAGCTAATGTTTGCCCAGTGGGTGTAGTTATCTCTGCATTTGTATGTGCCTTGTTGTGTTTCAACAAAGCTTGTGACTACTGAACCCGTAGGCCCTTTAAGACGAGGTAACAGTATCTGAGATGGATGGGGATGCAGATGTTACTCTAACATCAATAATCAGACCGACTCAGGAAGTTTGGCAAAACACAACTGTTTTAATTGCAATTGTCTAAAACAGGGAGTACAATGGACATCAACGGACGCCACACAGCATAAGTCTCTCAACGCATTTCATAATAAATTACATTTATATAGCAAGGATTCCTCATCACTGACGTCATACTATGTGGCAAAATAAGAAAACCTACTAGGGGATGTGATAGGCTTAAGGGGAAGATCTAAGTATACTTTCTATGGGGGAATGGACTGGGATTGGGTCTCTAAGGTCAGGTGTACTGCTATGCCTACCCATAATGAAAGTCATCTTACGTGTCATACTAATACACAACGTTTGATAGGCTTTCAAACTATAGGGCTCTCTGCTATGTGGCCCTCTACAATTGGTTGCCACACTTGTACTCTTCTGGAATATTCCACTCGCTAGCAGCATGCAAGCTGGTACCCCAGGTGCTGGAGTGTTGGCTTGGTCATGCCTCCCCACCCAATTAGCCCAACATCCATCATCACTCCTACCGTCTGCCATTCAATTAGTCCTTTGAACTCAGCCATGTAAAGAATCACTGTGCCTGAGAATAAAAGGGTGTGTGAGCATGGCCTTATCTTCTGGTCTTGGCGTAGCTCACCACAAGTCTATTTCCAACTTGACCATGTGACAGGAGACCACGTTTTGAGCTCCTTTGTTGTATTTAATACTATTAAATTAATAAAACCTGGCACTTCTAGTGTTTTTCCATCACACCTCAACAGGAGCTCGGCTGGCTTTCTGACATTCATTTTATCGCCTCAAATAGATAACCTTGTTCTTGGCGGCCCCAACTCTTGACACAGGGCCAGACAAGCCTTCTCGAGTCTTCCTTCGCCGTTAGCTGTTTTATTCAACTGCGCCACACTTTCAGCCCTTCTTATTTATGGGGTCCAAGTTTGCTAAAAATGAGTCATGGAACATCCAGATTCTATACACACTTATATGTATATTAGCAGTGCGGTCTATTCACTATGTATAGCCAGCCTTATGATTACATAGTCTACTTGTGTTATTGCATCTGTACAATAATAAAACAACTTTGCATTTTCTTCAGTGCGTCTTCACACGTGCAATCTTCCTTTTGCTCATGAAATGTCACTCAATTCTTTACTTCGCCATCAGATTCTATACTATGTATGTACTCTCTTCATTGGCATCTCTTCTGGGAACGTAATTTATGCTTCATGTGACATCACCAGTCTTCTGTTTCATTCATCTTCACACTTCTTCCGGAACTTCCTTCAGAAGACTGTCATTTCTTTGCGGATACATCATCTAGGGTTTTCTCAATGGATACCTTGTTTCAAGGACTCTTTGCGGTATAGGTACCATCACTGGCATTGCGCATGTCGCAATTTCCGGTTTCCAACAAATAGGCAAAATGGGGGCGAGACTTTTGGTAGAGGCACTTGGCTCCTCCTCTACACTCCCCCTCTGGTTGATTCATCAACCACTCTCCCATCAGTCTTCTCATCTAGACATTCTAGTCTGAAAAAATGCTTCTTTGGAGTCCATATCTTCATTACTCCATTTAGCGATCTTGCTGTGTTTACGTGCTCGTCAACACTCCAGGTCATAAGACTACATTGTCCATTCGGGCTGCAATAGATATATCTTCCCACATACTTCTTGTGGTTCCTTGGATACAGGAACTTCGTTCCCTCAGGTGCATGAATATTGGCTTCTATATACTGATTTCTTCATCTGTCAGCTCTTTGGGTCCAAACCCTGACTCGACATCGATCATGATCTTCATCCCTGTTGCTTTCTTTGCTGTCTTCTTGCACTGTGTGATTATTATTCTGATCACACAGAATATGAACATGATCATCACCAACAAGGCTTCAAGGAACTTGAAGATATTCGCCATCCATTGTGGAACCCATCAGAAGATCGATGCAAACCAGCTGCCATCTGCAATGCCTTCCACTTCATCTTCCATCTTGATGGTTTGACAGCATCATTATGGCCTCTGTCAAGGTCCCATTCTTTTCATCGTGAGAATGTATGAATGTGCAACTTGATTCTCAGCTTTTGGCACAAACATCTCCATCCATATCTGTAATCATGTCCATGACATATCTATTCTGAAGAGTCATTAGTTTTATGGCTCTCAGTTCTTCCTTGATAGCATTGAATCCCTTTATGGTAGTGTTGATAGTCTGCAGGAGCTCCCAGCAAGTGATTTACAACCACTTCGCATTCACCATTGTCTAGATCCCTGGCCTGAAGATAGTCATGAATACTGTAGCAGTCTGACTGACCAACCTGTGTTCATACAGAATAGAGTTAAAGGCTTCTATCGATTTGGCCGAAAACTAGTTCTATCTTTTTGTTCGATTGAGGAATCCAACTGATCTCCTCTTCCTCAGATGAGCATCTGCTTTTGGAGACACTCCAATGTTCAGGTCACTGTTTGGAATCACCAAAGCTGGAACATGGACAGTACTATAGAACACAGCTCTTCCCAGTCTTTGGGCAGCTGCATGTATGCTCTGGATCCACAGGCCCAGTAGTGGTCCATTATCACTACTGTTCCATCCTACATTCCTGGTACATCGAAGATTCGACCGCATTGCTGATTCTCTCCAACTTTTCTTGTGCCATTGTTTCTGAAGCATAGCTCTGCAATAGCCAGAGGAACTATCTGCAACAGGCCTCCTTTGTCCTTGATCCATGTCAGCAACTTTGCAAACTTCGGCCAGAGAGGTTTGCCTCCCTTTTCCACATGATTTATAACTGGTTTGCGATGTCCTGTTACTGCCACAGCTCTGCATACAACTATGCCTTCTTCCCATCCATCTGGAGAAAGTACTGTTCCCCAGATTTGCATCTGGCCTCTCTCCTTGCATCTTTGTATTTCTTCATCAGTCTTTCCTTGGCAATTGAGCTTTTTATTCATTTCTCATCTGATTCCTGCTCCCTTCATTCCAGGCTGTTTGTATCTTATCACATGATCTCTGGTGTGTGCTCTCGCTCTTGTCTTCAAATCTTGCACGTAATCATCTTCTTCTGGAGCTATCCATTCAGTCACCCATACCAAGGATGCTGTTCAACCCAGGAACTGAGCTCTTGTATGGCAGAGTGCAAGGTGGGTCAGGCAAGGAGCAGTCTGGACCTCTATTTCTATAGCTATGAATATCTTGGACTTCCCCATAGCATAGGGTAGGAGAGCACAAACATAGCAACTCTCCTCAGAGGTTCTTTTCCCCACCTTCTTCATGTGCTGATACCACATGCTATTCCCTAAATGTGCTGCACTATCTAGATAATTATTTAACTCGTAATCATCTTCCCTTGTGCTTCTCTTGTCTCTCTTTCATGCAAGTAGGGTACGTGCGTAATGCTCATGGATTATATCAGTAAGGGTCCTTCCTACAGGGGGAATCATAGGAACACTTGTCAGCGAAATGGGTGACTTCACATGTGTACTGGATAATCACATATGGCCTTGGTCTCTTTGCAACAGATAATTCTGCATAAGTCACTGGAGTGGGAAGAATCAAAGGGACTCCTACCTTTTTGGGACCAATGAAGTAGACAGTGTGGATTAGCAAAATCAGAAAAACAATAATAAATGTTGAGCACGCATATATTATGCACCAATACATCAGTCCCCACCACTTTCGATTCTCCACAAGTCGTCAAGTTTGCTCACTTTCTGGAACTGCATTATTCTCAACAGTCCACATTGTGCCTGTGTACTACTTTTAAGGAAGGAAAAAACCTTTTTAATCCGGCAACCCCGTTAGATGCTCAGGAAGCTGCATGATCTGTTCAATTATTGCCACAAGTAACCTTCTAATTGCAGGGCCATTTTTAGGATCTTGCAGAAACACACAAATACTAGTACTTCGCCAAACAAGAGCATGACAGGCTTGGAGTATGTATATAAAGACAGCGAAAAGCAGTGTATGGGCATCGACATCTGATAAAACCATGAGATTTAACCAAAGAGAAACTCTGTGAGGAATGAATCGGGGATCTGCTCCCTTTTCCAATCGTCGAACTCAAAGTCTAGATCTGGCATATTTGTCACATCAACACTTTCTAGAGTCCAATTTAAAGATTCCTGCGGCTCTATAACGTTTGCTTTTGCACTGCTGCTAAAATATCTATAAAGAGTGTCAGGGGTGGGCCACAGTCCAAATGCACACTTGCATTTATTTATTCAGCAATCTTAACGTCCTCCTTCCTCGTCATCGATCGAATCTGCACATGCTAAACTACTTCTTGTTGACTTGCTTCTGAATCAATGGGTGGGCATGCATCGGTCTCACTAGCATACGGCTTCACGTCACCCAGGTGTATCTAGGCACGTCTTTCTTGGAATTTTACTGCTGAGGGAGTGACATTTTCAACTATGAAGGGACCACTAAAACGGGGCTCGTGCCACTTCCTTGTGAAGTTGCGCACTAGGACTGGGTCTCCAATTAATAATGTAGGTACAGATAGTAATTCTTTAGGTCCAGTTGCTGAATGGTCTTCATCTCTCTCCTGAGACTGACACCCCTTGCACTTGAGTTGATCTGAAATGACAGAGATATTAGCGGTCATACATGTCAAATACATACGTAACTCATTTCCTAACAATTCTGTAGTCCTCTGGGCATCACTTCTACTCCTCAATGGAGGAAACACGGGCGTTCTCATCCACCTCCCAGTTACTAACTCATGGGGTGTGAGGTGGTGGTCCGACACAGGCTGATTCCTTAATGCTTATAATGCAAGGGGGAGGCAATACAGCCATCCCTTCTCAGTGTCAATTTTAACTTGGCAAATCTCTCTTTGAGAACACCGTTGACTGTTGAGTCTCTCACATGTCCTGTTCACTTGCAGGTGATAAACAGAAGAAAACATGTGTTTTATACTAAGCAATAGACTAATCTGTTTAAATACTTCATTAACAAAATGGAGCCCATTGTCAGATCTCAGCACCTCACATGCTCCCCATCTAGGAAATATTTCTCAGACTAAAAACTTCACTGCGCAAGTGGCATCATGGTGGGTACATGGACCTGCTTCAATCCATCTCGAAAAGGGGCACACCACCACTATCATATACCTATATCCACTACATACTTGCAGCATATCAACATAGTCAATATGTAAATGCTGAAAAGGACCATTCGGTCGAGTAATTACTCCTCTGATTGTTCGCAGTGTGTGCCCAGCGGTAAACTTTTGACATACAATGAAATTTACTACATAAAATGCAACGTGTTCTAACAGGTTCGGTACGAACCAGTCCTTCGCAGTTGCTGCTGCGAGGCTTTCCCTAGTTACATGGGCTGGGTAATGCAATTGTTCAAGTAGTACCCTTTATAAGGCTACAGGCATCACCAGCTTTCCAGTGCTGTCCTGTTGCCACAATGCTTCAGAGGGGGATAAAGAGCACCCCCTTCGTTTCCACAATTCTTGCTCTTCCTGTGGAACACTGCCTTGAACCTCCACCAACTGTGTTCTTGACAAATTATTAAACGCTTCATTTATTATCATAATTGTGACTACTTTTTTTTTTACATTCGGAGTATCAAAACTTGAAATATCTGGTGAATATGCAACCCTTTTGACCTCTTCGGCTGCGGCTTTGTTCCCGCGTGAGATAAAGTCCATTCTCTTAGTATGTGCTGCGTATTTAACTATTGCGATGGCTACTGGGAGTTGTAGTGCCTTGATAAGCCTGTCCAATAATGCTGCGTGTTGCACTGGAGTGCCGTCCACTCTGAGGTAGCCCCTCCTTTTCCAACGTGCTAGCTCTGCATGCACGGTCGACGTCACATAGGCGGAGTCACTGTACATCGTCACTTCCTGCCCTGCATGTTCCTCAAGCGTGACAATAAGCGCTACCAGTTCTGCTGCTTGTGCCGAAAAGTGAGACAGTAGTCTTGCACTCGCTACCACTTCAAATTCCCCACTAGCTCTGTGCCTTACCACAGTTTTACCTGAATGCCTTTCCCCATCAGTTTGATCAATTTTTGAAGACCCATCAATAAAGAGAACATCCCCCCCTGCTAGAGCATTCTACTTTACTTTTGGAATATCATCATAGAACTCCTCGTAGTTGGAGCAATCATGTACGTGCTCACCCGCTGCCACGGCTCGGCTACAAACGTGGCAGGGTTTACGATTTTACACCTCACTATTTTAATAGGTGGATTCGATATAACTACCTCATATGCAAAAGCCCTCTGAGATGTCAATGTACCCTTAGGTTTCTCCAAAACGGCAAACATAGCATACTCAACAAATAAAGTAATAGAACACCCCATCACAATGCTGGTACACTTCTCAATGGTGAATGCGGCTGCTGCCAGCGATTGTTTGCAAGGGAAGTGTCCTCTCATAACTGGATCTAAAATCCCACTATAATATGCCAGAGGTTTATACCCTAGTGCACCGCTGTCATAACTGTCCGATTTGTGTGCGAAAATTAGAAAAACTCCTCAGAATAGTTGGGAATTCCTAAAACTGGAGCTGTACCAATTGCTTTCTTCAAACCCTCCCTCCATTTCCTCAGTCCATTTTATTTTTTCCTTGTTCACTTGTGCTTTCTTTATAGCCTGCAAAAGGGGTCTCGTGTATGAAGGTGTATGAAGTATAATCAAATGGCCATGCTCTGACATAGTTGCATAATCCCAAAAACTGCTGCATTTGGTTTATTAATTTATTTATTTATTTTACTTGTATTTATTCACATTTGTAAAGCGCACATCAGCCCTTAGGCATCGTGGGACTGTTGCAGAGAGCTTACTTAGTTGCCCTGGTAGTACAGACAATGCAGGCATTTTTGAACATCGAACAATATGCAATGAGGATAGGTTTCATGAAGCGGCATATACAGTATGTCCCTTGGTTACATTGGAACAGGGATTAGGCAGATCTTAAACAAGTTAATTCAACAGTTGGGTTTTAAGACCTTTGTGAAAGGTGGTGTAGGATGCTTCGTTTCTGAGCGCTGTAGGCAAGGCGTTTCAGTGTTTGGGTGCTAGATGTTGGAAGCTAGCCCCACCTGCTTTAGCTCTTTTGAAAGTGGGGACAAACATCATGTTGGAATGGTGTGAACGGATAGGTCTGGCTGAAGTTATGGGAATGATCTTCTCAGCTAAGTAGGCAGGGGCATTTTGGGAGATGCATTTATGCGTGATGGCCATGGTTTTGAACAAGATGTGTTCTTTCACTGGGAGCCAATGTGCTTCCCTCCTGGCTTGTGAGAGGTGTTCCCTTTGGGGATGCTAAGGGCGGCTCTAAGGCGCTGTTTTGTGTAACTTGTAACCTTTGGAGGTTTTTAGTGGAGGTGCCCAGCAGTAAGGCGTTACAATAGTCAAGTTTCGCCCCAACTGTGGCTCTGGCTATTGCTAAGCGGTTAGTATTGGATAAGTAGGGTTTCACCGCAATTAATGATTTTAGTGGTGAATGTGGAGGCTGAGTAATACACAAAAACTAGTACTGCTACTTGGAAGGCTTCATCTCGATTATGTGTCATTGAATAAAGCATGACTTAGTTTAAGAAATCAAGGAGCCTTCCCTGGTTTTTTTTACTAATGGAATGGATCATAATTGAAGTATTTGGCCCAGAAAAAGGATAAGTCCAGAAGAAAAAACACCATATTTGTGTAAATATATATAGGTTGTATTAAATACATGTATTTACAGTTTTTTGTGGAACATAAAACATTAATTGTGAAAAAGACTGAACCATAGTGTTTTTTCAAATAAAGAAAAAATATACAACTTGAACATAGTGTGCTGAAGAGAAAACAGTAAATTGTAAGACATAAAACAGAAAAATTGTTGTTGCTTAGTCAGCAATTTGAACTCTTCATGAGTTTTCACATTGTAACAAATTCATGGGTTGATCCAGTGGTCTAAACGTTGTCCATCTGGGTGGATTGCGTATAACTCGCAGTGGTTGAAAGTTAATATTGGGACAAGTTTGTCCCGGCTGATTGAATCCCAGACAGTTCCAACAATGTGGAGGCTGAGGCAATAGCACTCACCTGGCGTGTCATGGATAAGGTTGAATCCAAAAAGACCCCAAGGGTTTTGACTGCTGGTGAGACTTTAATGGGTGTGTTGTCGATGATTAACATCTGGTATTGTGAGTCGAGTTTATTAAGCAGTTCTTTGGATCCTACAAGGAGGATCTCGGTTTTGTCCCCATTAAGACATAGTCCATTTGCTGACATCCATTTCTGAACGGCTGCGTAGATGTTATCCAGGGCGGTAGCATCTTGTGCATAGGAGCCAGTGAGTGGGAGTAGGACTTGGGTGTCGTCAGCATAGTTAATGTAGGCTATGCCTCGATCGGCCAAGTCATTGAAGAGGGGAAGGGTAAAAATATTGTAGAGCGTGGCGGCTGTGCAAGAACCTTGTGGGACACCACAGAGTGGGGTGGTGGGAGCTGCGCATGCCTGGTCTGAGAAGACCCTCATGAGTCTCCCCTTGAGAAAAAAAGATATTCAAGCTGTGGCTTCGGTGGAGAAGTGAGCAGCATTTATAAGGTGTTTACACAGACTGTCATGATCCACAAGATCAAAGGCCACCGACAAGTCCAGTAGGAGGAGAAGTGCTGGTTGGCCTTTGTCAACTAGGTTGCCATATTGGATCTTAAGATCCAGTAGGGCCAACTTAGTGCCGTGTCCTGGTCGGAAACCTGACTGCCTCTTCCCTAGGATGTTGTTAGATTCAAGGAACTGTTGAATTTGGGTGTGGGCAACTTTGTCCAATATTTTTAGAAGGAATGGGACCATGCTGATTGGTCTGTAGTTATTTGGAGATTCAGGGTCTAGATTGGACTTTTTGAGTAGTGGTTGCACCCAAGCTTCTTTAAGGCTGGACGGGACTGAACTAGACTTAAACGAGGCGTTGATGAATGATGTCAGAAATGGGGCTAGGGAATCAACACAATCTTCAACTAAGGAGGCAGGGCAGGAATCCTCTTTGCATTTGGAGGGTTTGATTCTCTGGATGATGTCCCGTACTTCTGACTCAGTTACCTCCCACAAGGAAAATAGCGTTTTGGCTGCAGAGGCAGCCTTGGACTCTGGGCAGGCCTTCCTTTGAACATTGGATGCGGGTCCGTCATTTATTTGTACTTTGGAGAGGAAGTTGTGGTGGTCGTTGATTTTCTTTTGAAGGAGTTCAATTTTGCTAATCATTGCTTTTTGAACGCTGGTGTACCAGGACTCGTCTTTGATGACTGCTTGTGTGTTGGTGACCGGTGAGGCCAGTTCTTTAAATATAGACAACAGCTCCTTAGATTCTGAGGTGGCATTGGTGACCCTGTCGTTGTAGGAAGCTGACTTAGCTAGAATAATAGCTTTTTTGTATTGGTCTGCCACGGTTTTGCAGGAGTCTAGAGTAGATGGTTTTGGTGACTTTAGCCAGTTATTTAGTGCTAAGCGTTTGCTTAGTTTCCCTGTGTTTGTTGGAGAAGCAGGAGTTGGAATGCTTCATTTTTTGGCTTTCTTGATTTTCAACAGGGCTATGGCATCCACCACTTTGCTAAGAGTGGTATTGTAGATTTCCGCTAGCACAACGGGGTCTGAAGAGAGTGGAGGCTGGAGGGCTGGGCTGTTTAGATATGGGAGGATCCTGTCTTGGTTAGGTTGTGAACGCTTCTAGCCAGAGCAGGTGGGACAGACCTCATCTTAGCTTTAGCTTTATTGGAGGTTGGAATGAGGAAGTGGATCAAGTGGTGATCCGTCCATATGGACAGAGTGTTAGAACGGATGTCAACACCACAGTTGTGATCTGCAACCCAATTAAGGGTGCGCCCTTTACAGTGGGTTGGGTTTTCAATTTTTTGTTGGAAGCCCAATTCAAGTAATCCCTTTGCTAAGGCTTTCGCCATTTTTATCTTTTGAGTCATTGTATCGCAAGTTGAAATCCCCTAGAAGAATAGCTTTGGTAGATGTTTTTAGATGGAAAAGGTTGTCATGGAAGTCTTCTAGAGGCCCTGGTGGCTGGTATGCTAGGTGAATATCAATAGAGATGTTGGGCGAGATGGAGAGATTGACTGAGATGGCTTCTACGTTCTCACTAGACAGTGATTGGGTTTGTCTGGCTGCTAGGCTTTCTCTGAGCAAAAGGGCTACTCCTCTGCCTTTGGCCAAAGGTCTGTCTTTGCAAAGCATGGTATACCCTGGTGGGAGGGCAAGAGAGATGGCAGGTCCTGAGGCCCCATGGAGCCAAGTTTCAGTGATGGCCAGAAGATCTCATTCCAGGTTAGTAATAAGATCATGGATCTCGGGTGCGTGAACTGGAAGTGATCTTGCATTGATGAGTGCGCGTTGTAGAGGACACGGTTCATCTTTGTAGATAGTGGCCTTCAACGAGGGTTGAATGGCTGATGTGAGTTTGAGGACCTTGGGGGTAGTCGGTGGTAAAGGTCTGTTGGGGTGTGAGTGGTTAGGATCCGTTTTGAGGATGATTTGCTTTTGGGTGCGGTAGCCAAGATGTACATTTCTGATGTGGAGAGATCTGGGGTGTTTGCAGACTTCCGGAGGTCTGGTACAGTTTCGGAGCCTGTGAAGTCTAAGTGCTAGTGAGTTCGTAACGAGAGAGGTGGAGCAAATGGGCTTAAGGCTTGGGGTATGTTGTGTAAGGAGTAAAGGTGGCAGAAAATGGGTAGGGGGGATCTCATGGGATTTGGGTAGTCTTATGGTGGCCATGTTGATTGGAGCAAGGTTTATCGTGTGTGGTTTTGCTGTTTTCTTCTTTACAATATTGCAACTTCTCCTTGTCCACTTTATATCCCTAGTCTGCTAGAATAATCATGACACTCATCTTCTGTTGTGCTACAAACTAAAATGTCATCTACGTACTATAACACAACACTTTGCAAATCAATATTGCTCAGGTCCATCTTCAGGACCCTATTAAAGATCGATGGAGACTCACAGTACCCTTGGGGCAAACGAGTGCTCTTCAGCTTAGTCTGATGAAACGTAAATGACGTAAGGTCTTGCAAGTCCTTATGCAACGGGATTGAGAAACAAAATGCATTTTTCAAGTCAATCGCCGTGAAATATCATGCCTCTGCTGGGATACTACATAGTATCGTAGCCGGATTCGGAACTAAAGGAACCTCTGCTTCTACAATCTGGTTAATTGGCCTCATGTCCTGGATTAGTCTCCACGACCCCCCTTTCGATTTTTTTCACAGGGTACACAGCGGTATTACACAGTGACTCTGACGTCACTAAGATACCCTGTTCCATCATGGCTGATATAGTCTTAAAAATACCCTCATCCGCCTCTCGAGATATTGGGTATTGTCTTGCTCAAGGTAAAATCGCTCCTGGCTTCAGCTTAATCTTAACCTCCACTACCCTCTTCAATAGGCCTACGTCATAGGGGCCTGTAGTCCATAAAGAGGTTGGCACTTTTTCCTAATCAAAAAATGCTCGACGCTGCCGCGCTATCACCATTCACTGTGGGATTTCTCTCTTTTCTCTTCTGATCCAGTATGTAATACTCATCTCGAATACTACTTCATCATGTGATTGATCATCTCTAAACATATCTTCGTCTGTGACATCAGTCAATCTATACCCTTTCCCAGTGGCAATCACTGTTCTCTATGGCCTGCCCTCGTCATTGGTTCCTTTGAGCATGGCCAATTCCCCTCGCACTATGGCTGCATGTACCTCTCTCCCCCCTCTTCGTCCATAGGTATCTGTGGCCTGAACAAGAACTCATCAGGTAGTCTCATAATCTTTCCCACTAGTCCGTAGCCATGTCAATAAAATGCATACTCCATGAAGAAAGACTTCTGGATCTAATGGCATTCTTCACAGAGCCATTTGCCCTGTAACCGCCATTATAAATTTGACCACATTTAAATAATGTATCCCTGTAGTGGAACACACTATGCCTTCATCAGTGAAAGAAATCGTCATATTTAGCTTAGTCATTAAATCTCATCCCAGAATATTAACCGGTGTCTGCCTTGAATACAATAATGGAATAGACATGTTACACTCTCCTATAGAGACTTGTAATTCATCAGTAAAAGGAACTCTGCTTGTAGCTCCAAAGAAACCTTGAGCATTCATGGCATTTCCCGATAATGGATATTTTCCCTCTCGTATACATGAGCGAGTTGCACCCGTGTCTACTAAAAAAGAAAAAGATTTGCCTCCTATTGTAACATCAACCTTTGGTTCCTCTTGGGGGTCCGGTGTTACCGATAGTACTGAACACATGAAGTCGCTTGTGAGCTGTACTATTGTGGGTACATACTTATCCCCGTACCTGTGAAAGGACTTCCTCCCACTACAGTGACACCCCCTACTCTACATGTCAATAACTGTCCAGTGTTAGCATTCTACTGTATCTGCATGGGTGCGTGCTGTGACTGCCCTTGCAGCGGATTCAATGGTTGTTGCTGTAGTTGCAATGACTGTTGCATTTGCGGTGCTTGTGCTTGATACACTGTCTGATCTTGGGCAAACCCATCCCTATTTTGTGAGCTATATGCTGGAGGGTAAGCTGTCCCCCCTCTTGAGAATTGCCCATTCTGTATATACCCTTGGCTTCCAAATGTTCGTGCAATGTGCCCTGTCATTCCACATGTCCAACACACAGGAGGAGCTCTTATGACTAGCCCCCCTTGGTTGAATCCTCCTTGCACATTTTGATTATCATTCTGCATATTCTGAAACCCACCTTAGCTATTTTGAAAACCACCTTGATTACTCTGAAAACCACTCCTTCCTCTGTAGCCCATTCCTCTGCCTCGTGGCGTGAACCCATTCCCTCTTTGGTCCACCTGACGTTGATTATTCGCCTGCGATGTACCCACTGCTTGCTGCGTTTCCAGCCGTTCTCCACTTGTCAGTACTGCCCCTTCTATGGCGTACTTCGACAATTTCTTCTGAACTAACTTGACTTCCTCAAGTTTTTTAGCATCTTCCTTCTTCTTATTTTTCTCTTGCAACAGCCGGCAGCGATGTGCTATAGTCAACTGTATCTCTGCCCATGGCTTCGCTTCCATTCCCACTAATTTCTTGAGCTGTCTCTGTACCTGTTCTGGCAATCCCTGGCACAAAATGTGGTAAAATACTGGCACTGATTTCCCCCACAGCTCCCTCGTTTCCAAAGTCCACCGTTCCTGAATACTTTGAATGAAAGCAAGCAGATCTTCGTCATCTTTCATTTTACGTGCCATAATTGCATCCATATCTGATGTATCATGATACTGTACCCTGAGTGCTCGCCAGACATCTGCTCTGCAATTATTAAATGGTGCTCCTTCATGAGCTGTGTTCTGTGCCGTGACACTTGAGTAGCCTGCTCTTGTCCAAATGTCATCAGCTCTTTTCCCCAAGAAAGCTGCTAGGAGACCCTTAATGTCCCCTACAGTCAGAGTATTTCCTCCTGTCATCTTTTCTAGCTCATAAATCCATTTTCCTGAACCTGCCGTTAAACTGGGGACTTTGCATCTTAAAATTATCCTTATCCATCTGTGGCCAGGTGATATACTGCGGTCTGACCCCTCCTTTCTCCAATAAAGGGAACTGCGTGAACCCAAATTCGCAATCGGCTTCCATCATCTGCCTATCCATAGTGGGGACAGTGGTTCCTGATTGCCTTCTACCTGGTAATGACCTCAGCCTGTTGACATATGATGGCGTCTCTCCCTTTTCGCTATGCGATCGTCCTTTAGGTCGCTCTGGGGACACCATGGGATCTGGCGTCCTGTCCTTAGGCTGCTCTATATTAGACCATCTCACTTCCTTGTCTGTCTGCAGACATCCCTCGAGAACGAATGCACTTTCTCCCTCCTCCCCACAGAAGGTTTCTCTGTCTTCGTCTGACATATCTAGTATGACTTGCATCTCTTTCATCCGCATTTAAGATCAGCCTGTCTAAGGACAAGGCTCTATGCTCGGGACTAAACAGACTTCCTTCTTCGCCTTGTGATTGGGCGACTATAGTTCAATCTCCTTTTCCTCTGCTTCCCGATTCACCTCTTGCCCTCATATCCTGATAGGCTTTATCGATCCTATCTCAATGCTTCCTATCTCGAAATTCTCATCTAATGTAACTTTAGATGACCCTGACGTTGCTCCCTTTCTTAATGCAATCAATATCGCGTTCCCTTTGTCTCCTTTTTCTTTGTCTAATTCCCTTTGCTTTCTCGCTTCCCATCTAACCCTTTCCTCTTCTTGTCTATTCTATTCCCTTCTCTCAACACCTTCCTCCCTGCACTCTAAACTAGATAACATTTTTTCCAATTTCTTCCCTGTGTACGCAGTGTCATGTATGTGGTCATGTATGTGTCATGTATGTGGTCATGTGTTGCAAAAGCACCTTTGACAGCGATCCCCCTTGTGGCCATGGAATGAACATTTTATCTGATGTGTCCTTTACCCATTCCGCACTATGCTGTTTGACCGTGGGTGCGTGTTTTGGCAGTGTCCTGCACAGGTGCATCAGTGGAGTAACATCCCCTATTGTGACAAGTCTCAATTGACTGTCAATACTTACTGTTAATCACACAAATACGTTTCATAAAAATTACAAATATGAACGCAATCCAACACTGGCCACTCAAAGCCTCTACTTCCCAATTATTTCAATCTATCTTTTCAGCCTATGCTGACAATGACTAAAAAATAGGTAACAACTTTTTTCTCTTCCTTAACCTCACAAACAGACAGACTAGTCAACTTTACGTATATCTCATCATGATACTCCTTTTCTCAAAGCCCCTAAAATATTCAGATTAGAGTTTGAATCATTCCCTATCATAAACCTGTTACCTGTTTATGTGCCGCCTAAGTACCCACTTGGGTTTTGAAATGACTCCTTCTAAAACTCCTTGAGCTAGGAAACTGGGCTTTATAGAATGCTCCTCGTTTAAACACTTCTTATTATACATTAAACCCCCCCCGTTACTTTTCTACATTACTACAATCCCCATTCCCTTATTTTGCCAGTCCCCTCAATCTACCCACCATTCGTTTTTTGGCTCAAGATCCTCGTTATCGACCCCTACTCCAATCGGCCACCGTCCCCTTCGGTCCGCTCAGCGCCTGTGGAAACCAGGAGGGATTTCATGAAAGAGGTACCCGTCCCACCTGTATCAATTTTCTTGCAAGATTTCTATATCGGCCGCTCTCCACAGGAAACCTTGCAATCCTGCGGCTAGATGGTGCAGGTTGTACGACTATCCGAAAATGCTAAAGTCTTCCTAACTGACGGGTCTGAGCCACCCTCTTTCTGCTACCAAGTGAGCCCGTAGGGCCTTTAAAATGAGGTAACAGTATCTGAGATGGATGGGGATGCAGATCTTACTCTAACATCAATAATCAGACCAACTCAGGAAGTTTGGCAAAACACGACTGTTTTAATTGCAATTGTCTAAAACAGGGAGTACAACGGACATCAACGGACGCTGCACAGCATAAGTCTCTCAACACATCTCATAAACAATTACATTTATATTGCAAACATTCATCATCACTGATGTCGTACTACGTGGCAAAATAAGAAAACCTACTAGGGGATGTGATAGGCTTAAAGGGAACGGTTTATAGTCATAATGTCGACAACAAAAATGTCGACAGTCAAAATGTCGAAAAAAAAATGTTGAAAAAAAAAATGTCGACTTTTTTTTTCAATGCATTTTTTTTTTAAATGGGGGGGGGTTCCCCCCCCAACCCCCCTTTTTTTTTTTTTTTTTTTTAAATTTTTCCCTTTTTTTTTACTCCCGAACCCCTAAAATAAATATATAATAAAAAAAAACGAAAGTCGACATTTTTTTTTTCGACATTTTTTTGTCGACATTTTTGTCTGTCGACATTTTTTTTTCGATATTATGACTGTCCACCAAAGGGAACATCTAAGTATACTTTCTATGGGTGACTGGACTGTGATCGGATCTCTAAGGGTCAGGTGGACAGCTATGCCCACCCCAGTGCAAGTCATCATACGTGTCATAATAATACACAACGTTTCATTGGCTTTCAAACTATAAGGCTCTCTGCTATGTGGCCCTCTACAATTGGTTGGCACGCTTGTATACGCAAGCTGGTTCCCGAGATGCTGGTGGGTTGGCTTGGTCATGCCTCCCCACCCAATTAGCCCATTATCCATTATCACTCCTACTGTCTGCCATTCAATTAGTCAATTCAATTTGTCCTTCAAACTCAGCCTTGCAAATCACTGTGCCCGAGAATAAAAGGGAGTGTGAGGATGACCTTATCTTCTGGTCTCAGCATAGGTAGCCCCAAGTCTATTTCCAACTGGACCATGTGATAGGAGACCAGGTTTTGAGCTCCTTCGTTGCATTTAATACTATTAAATGAATAAAACCTGGCACTTCTAGTGTTTTTCCAACATACCTCAACAGGAGCTCAGCTCGGTTTCTCACGTTCATCGTATCGCCTCAAATAGATAACCAGGTTCTTGGCGGCCCCAACTCTTGACACCGAGCCAGACAAGCCTTCTCGAGTCTTTCCTCGCCGTCAACTGTTTTATTCAACTGCGCCACACTTTTAGCCCTTCTTATTCATGGGGTCCAAGTTTGCTCAAATGTGTTGTGGAACATCCAGATTCTATACACACTGTTGGTGGCAGCGCCTGCAGTCTATTCACTAGGCATAGCCAGCCATATGATTACTTAGTCTACTTGCGTTACTGAATCTGTACAATTATTAAACGGCTTTGCATTTTCTTCAGTGCTTCTCTGCACGTTCAATCTTCATTTTGCTCATGAAATGTCGCTCAATTCTTTACTTCGCCATCAGATTCTATACGATCTATGTACTCTCTTCATTGGCATCTCTTCTGGGTGCATCATTTCTGCTTCATGTGACGTCACTAGCCTTCTCTTTCATTCATCTTCACACTTCTTCCGGAATTTCCTTCAGAAGACTGTCATTTGTTCGCGGATACCTCATTTAGGGTTTTCTCAATGGATACCTTGTTTCAAGGACTCTTCGTGGTATAGGTACCATCACTGGCGTTGCGCATGTCACAATTTCCGGTTTCCAACATATAGGCAAAATGGGCCGGGACTCTAAGTAGAGTGTTAAGAAATGCGTCTCGTGGGCGCTGAGTACCTGAACTTCCAGTTGATGGTCGTGGTGAAGTAGCCAGGCTGTCCGACTGATGATTGCAGAATGTGTAACGCGAGGAACCAGCACAACACCCACCCTGAATTTAAAACAAGGTCAGTGGTGAACCAGCTCCCAACACCACGGATGCGCACTTCCCTGATTTGCGTAACGTCGGGACAGTGCAAGCACTGACAGGGAAGGCGGGTCTTGACTGGATGGAAATCCACAGCTGGAATCAACAGCAAGGCTCCGGAAGTAACAGTTGACTGAAGAACAGAAGTTGGCAGGATCTGAGGACGGATAAGTAGGCAGAGAACTCCAGAGAAGGCTAGAGGCAAGGCACAGAACCAACAGGCAAGGAGGCAGGGGATAACCAGGAACCCTGGGGCAGAACAAGGAGATGAGCTAGAAGGCAGGAAGGGAGCGGGAAGAAGGAGGCCCAGGGCAACTAATGTCAAAAGGAAAGAGGCAAGAAACTCCAGAAACAGACAAGGAAAGGATACACCAGCAGGGAAGGACAGGAACAAAAGGCTGACAAGGCTGCTACCAAGGGTAACACAGGCGAGGACACGATCCGGAAACAAACCGCGTTGAGACGCGGTTTGTTCACACAGACTGGCCCTTAATATAGGGCAGGCAGCACCCGAGAGGCTTGGAATGCAATTCGAGCAATCCCCAGGTGCTGACACGCCCAAAACGAGGCTTGGAAAGCAAGCTTATAACTTCCCGAGCGCTCTGTGGACAGCGCATGCGCGGAGGGCGAAACACGACCTTCCGCGCCTGCACGAACCACGCGAACGGGAAAACCTGGAAGCGTCCTGAGCGGCATGAGTCGCAAATGGCCGAGATCCCCCCAACCTGTATCGGGGGTAGATGCGCCAGGACGGGAAGCGCCAGGACCTGCAGAAGCGCCTCGCACCCCAGGTAAGTGGCATGACACTATGTCCCCTCCCAGAAAGGCCAGGGGCCCCAGGTTTCCAAGGGAATCGGAGGTAGAAATCGCGAACCAGACGGGGAGGGTGCACATAACTGCATGGTTTCCAAGTACGATCACAGGCAGGGTAACCCTTCCAGTCCACCAAGTACTGAAGTACTCCCCGTCGTATGCGCGAATCACAGATCTCCTGTACTTCAAATTCAGGCACTCCATGAACATCTACAGAGGCAGGACGGGAAAAAAGATCGCTGGAATGTGTCAACCACGTAAGGCTTCAAAAGGGAGACATGGAAGACAGGATGAACCCGCCAGGACTGTGGCAACTGTAAGCGAAATGCTACAGAGGACAAATGCTTAGTAACCTTGAATGGGCCAAAATAACGGGGAGCTAGTTTGGTAGGTAGATTACGAACTGGCAGATTCTTAGAGGACAACCATACTAAATCTCCCACATGGATAATTGGTTCAGGAGTGCGCCCCTTATCAGCCTGTTGTTTCATGCGCGCCTGTGCCTCTGCAAGAGTTCTGCGTGCCAACGAGTGTTGCTTTTGGATGGTGACGACCAGATGATCAGCAGATGGAACTGCACTGGGAGGTACAGGATGAAAAGGCACCAATCTTGGATGTTGACCAAAAGAACAGAGAAACGGACTGAGTCCGGTAGCGGAATGTACTGTATTGTTATAAGAGGCTTCAGCAAGAACCAGATGTGTTTTCCAATTGGTCTGAGTGGCATTAGCAAAGCACCGAAGGTAGTGCTCCAAGGTTTGGTTAGTTCTCTCAGTCTGGCCGTTAGTGTGTGGATGATAACCCGAACTCAAAGCTCTGTGAATGCCTAGATGATTACACAACTGACGCCAGAAAGAGGATAGAAACTGGGATCCACGATCGGATATGATCTTTTCTGGTAATCCATGTAGTCTGTAAATTTCCTGGAAGAACGCCAAAGCCATCTGAGATGCCGTGGGTATTCTGAGAAATGGAACAAAATGGGCAGTCTTGGTAAAACAGTCTACAACCACCATGATGTAGGTACATCCATCGGATGGAGGAAGGTCAACAATGAAATCTGCGGCAATGGTATGCCATGGGTAAGGAGGTTTCTCTATGGGATGAAGTAAGCCCAATGGTCTTTTCCGTGGGGTCTTGGTCTGGGCACACACAGGACAGCTCTTGACATACCGCTCAATTTCTTCGGCCCAACCTGGCCACCAGAATTGTCTGGATATTAGTTCTTGAGTGGCCTTTATGCCACGATGTCCACCAACTCGGGAATCATGGAACCCGTGAAGTACAAGAGTCCGAAGAGAGACAGTGGGTATATATAATCTGTCCCGATAAAAAAGCAACCCATTGTTTTCAGTGATGTGTGGTTGTTTCAAGAGGCTTGCCCGAGCTGGATCAGTTATGGTGTCCTGTACAATCGTCTGGAGATGAGGGGAGAGCGTAAGTAGAAAATGCTTCGGAGAGATCAGGGGCCTGTCACTACAGTCGCTCTTAACGTCTCCTTCCAAAGAACGTGATAAAGCATCAGCCTTCAAGTTCTGAGCACAGGGAACGTAGGTTATATGAAAATCGTAGTGAGAGAAAAAGAAGGCCCATCGGGCTTGGCGAGAGGTACGGCACTGAAGAGAACGTAAATACTGTAAATTACGATGGTCACTACGAACTTCCACCGAATGCCGTCCCCCGAGGAGATGATGCCTCCATTCTTCAAATGCTGCTTTTATGGCCAACAGCTCCTTCTCAATCACGGCATAGTTCCGTTCACTGGGAGTGAGTTTACGGGAGAAATAAGCCACAGGATGTTCAATGCCGGATTCAGATTGCTTCTGCAAGAGAACAGCACCAACAGCGAAATCGGAAGCGTCGGCTTCTACGATGAATGGTATCTCGTCATTGGGGTGACACAGGATGGGTGCAGTGCTGAAGGCTTTTTTCAGGGTGTCAAAGGCTATGGTGGCCTGCGAATCCCAAAGAAAAGGTACTTTGCTGCTGGTTAATCGAGTTAAAGGAGTCGTTAGCTGTGAGAAATGGGGTATGAACTGCCGATAGAAATTGGCGAACCCTAAAAACCGTTGCAGGGATTTAAGATCGAGAGGTTGATTCCAATCCTGAATGGCTTGTACCTTGACGGGATCCATAAAAATGCCTGCTCCACTGATCACATAGCCCAAAAACTCCATGCTTTCTTTGTGAAAAGAACACTTCACTGCTTTTGCGTACAGTTGATTCTGGGACAACCGTCGAAGAACCTCTCGGACGTGTTCCACATGTTGTTCCTGGGTAACAGAGAAAATGAGGATATCATCCAAATACACCCAAACTGAAATGCCAATTAGGTCACTAAAAATGTTATCTATAAAGCGCTGGAAGACGGCCGGGGCATTACACAAACCGAATGGCATTACCCGATATTCGTAATGTCCGAATGGTGTCTTGAAGGCCGTCTTCCATTCATCGCCTTTCTTTATCCGGATCAGATGATAGGCTTCACGGAGATCTAACTTGGTGAAGACTTGGGCTGTTCGAAGTGATTCCATGATGTTCCGGATCAAAGGCAGTGGGTATCTGTCTTTTCGCGTGATATCATTCAATTGACGGTAGTCTATACAAGGACGTAAAGTACCTTCCTTTTTCTTCACAAAGAATAAAGGAAAACCAGCAGGGGATTTCGAAGAAACGATGTATCCCTTCTTGATGCAGTCATCCAAATATTCCTGTAAAACCTGTTTCTCGGTTAAGGACAAGGCGTACACCTTTCCATGAGGTATTACCGAATCTGGTATCAAATCAATAGAACAATCGAATGTTCTGTGTGGTGGTAGAGGTATATCCTCTGGCTCGGAAAAGACCATCCGAAAATCGTCGTATACTTGAGGAATTGGTAACAATGAACAAAGACCAGGTGGACTATTGCTTCTTGCAAGAGGTGTGGAGACGACGATGTTCTGGGATTTGCCAGGCAAGCAACAATTCCGGAGGCAATGAGCAGAAGCAAAAACCAAAGTGCGTGCTTCCCAATCGATAGTTGGATTGTGGCATAGCAACCACGGTAAACCCAGAACTACTGAATATGAAGGTGATTTGATGACATCCAGAGCGATTTTTTCACCATGTTCCTTGATCTGGATGAATAGACCCATGGTATGTTGACGTATTGGCCCCGAGGATAAAAGAGTTCCATCAATCACCTCCACGGATAGAGCATTCTTCCGGGAAAACAAAGGTATACCATGCCTTGCTGCGAAGGTTTCATCAATGTAGTTACCAGAAGCACCACAGTCCAGTAAGCCAAGAGAGTTCACCTCTTTGTCTAACCATGTCAGTTTGATCTCCAAAACTAACAAGACAGCAGGTTGCATGGGCTGAAGTAAGGAGCAAGGGCCGGAAAGGACTGAAAGTGAAAAGAGACCTGTCGTTGCCTTTCCCAAAGACGACAGGTCTACTAGTTTTCCGACTTCCTTTGGGGGCGTATTGGACAAGTACCCAAGTAATGCCCGGCGGTTCCACAATACATACATAATCTTAAACTTCTTCGGCGTTTTCGTTCTGCTTCTGATAACGGACCCCTCACAGCGCCCAACTGCATGGGTTCTGGACCGGAGTCCGAAGACCCAGGAGTCCCGGTAGATGTGTTTGCGGGTCTGGGAAACAGCCTCTCAGCTCCACGTCTCTCTCCTCTTCGTTCTGCCAGTCTGTGATCGATCCGTAAAACCTGTTCCATGAGTTGCTGAAGGGTGTCGGGTTCAGGAATGTGTGATAATTCATCCTTATATTCATCTCTCAATCCCCGACGAAACAGAGTCTTTTGGGTTACTTCAGGCCACTGGGAATCGGTGGCCAATTGTCGGAAGCGACCAATGTAGGCTATTAGGTCCATGGTTCCTTGTTTGAGGTCCATCAATTGATTCTGTGCTGCCGAAGCCAGATTGGGTGATTGAAAAACCTCTAGGAACGCTTTTTCGAACGCTGCAAAGTAATTGAGAATAGGACTATTGGCCACCAAAGGCGCTGCCCAAGCAAGTGCGTTCCCAGTCAAATTTCCCAGAATATACCCAATCTTGGCTTTGTCTGAGTTGAAATGAGAGGACCTGAAGAGGAAATGTATTCTACAATGATTACAGAACTCGGCCACACGTCTTGAATCTCCATCGAATTTGATAGGCGTGGTATGGGCCATTGCACCTTCGCCCTGAGACGTAGTCCCGGTACCTTGTGCCACCATCTGTCTTAGACCAATGTTCTCTTGATGGAGTGCAGTCATCTCGGCTCGAAGGGCCCGCATTTCTTCCCGAAGTTCCTGGGCTTCATCCATCTCGGAGTCGGAAGGTAGGCGTCTCAATCTGTTAAGAAATGCGTCTCGTGGGCGCTGAGTACCTGAACTTCCAGTTGATGGCCGTGCTGAAGTAGCCAGGCTGTCCGACTGATGATTGCAGAATGTGTAACGCGAGGAACCAGCACAACACTCACCCTGAATTTAAAACAAGGTCAGTGAACCAGCTCCCAACACCACGGATGCGCACTTCCCTGATTTGCGTGACGTCGGGACAGTGCAAGCACTGACAGGGAAGGCGGGTCTTGACTGGATGGAAATCCACAGCTGGAATCAACAGCAAGGCTCCGGAAGTAACAGTTGACTGAAGAACAGAAGTTGGCAGGATCTGAGGACGGATAAGTAGGCAGAGAACTCCAGAGAAGGCTAGAGGCAAGGCACAGAACCAACAGGCAAGGAGGCAGGGGATAACTAGGAACCCTGGGGCAGAACAAGGAGATGAGCTAGAAGGCAGGAAGGGAGCGGGAAGGAGGCGGCCCAGGGCAACTAATGTCAGAAGGAAAGAGGCAAGAAACTCCAGAAACAGACAAGGAAAGGATACACCAGCAGGGAAGGACAGGAACAAAAGGCTGACAAGGCTGACAAGGCTGCTACCAAGGGTAACACAGGCGAGGACATGATCCGGAAAGAAACCGCGTTGAGACGCGGTTTGTTCACACAGACTGGCCCTTAATATAGGGCAGGCAGCACCCGAGAGGCTTGGAACGTAATTCGAGCAATCCCCAGGTGCTGACACGCCCAAAACGAGGCTTGGAAAGCAAGCTTATAACTTCCCGAGCGCTCTGTGGACAGCGCATGCGCGGAGGGCGAAACACGACCTTCCGCGCCTGCACGAACCACGCGAACGGGAAAACCTGGAAGCGTCCTGAGCGGCATGAGTCGCAAATGGCCGAGATCCCCCCAACCTGTATCGGGGGTAGATGCGCCAGGACGGGAAGCGCCGGGACCTGCAGAAGCGCCTCGCACCCCAGGTAAGTGGCATGAGATAGAGGCACTTAGCTCCTCCTCTACACTACATTAAAATATAGAAATGTCAGACCCAGAATCTAACAGGATTCTATCCAGTCAGTGTGATCCTTTGTTTTGGTAATGATTCAATGAGTGTGCGGACTGACTCTGCATTTTGTTGAACTTGAAGGACTGCAATATGCTTCCTTTCAACTTTCACATCTTTCGCCTCACCCTAAAACAGTCTGTTGTCTTTGTCTGTGGGGATTGAGAGGAACCCTCATCAGTGCCATATTTCTGTGGACTCCACATTTGTTTTTGATCTCTAAAATCATAGTCTGTTGGTCTAAAATAGGGCTGCCCTTTAGGCTTACACCAGGTATCCTACCCCTGCACCTCTGTGAGTAGCTTGCCACTGAGAACATCCCTGTCTCCTGTAGCTTTTTCATTCTTTGGTTCATGCTCTGGGTACCTTTCTTCCTCCATTGGTGGTAGCTGATGGTGGCGTGTCCTAGCACCCCTTCGCCCTTGAAATTATCCCTTGCTGATGTACTTCTTTGTCTGGCTTAATATCCTTGTTAGCCCTTTTCTGTGCCTCTGCGGGCCTCCTGCCTAGGTGATCTATGCCTATTGATTGATAAGTGGATGGCACTACGTCCCCATATTACTCCTTTTTTCTGCTCATTTAGTAGGGACAGCTTTCTATAAACCTATAATCTTGCAGGCTCACCTCTTAACAAAGGTAGAATTATGCTCTCAACCATTTGATATTAGATGCTATGGACAAGCCTAGATTAATGGCGACAGCAGTGGTACCTGTGGTACCATAATGTCTCCTAATATTGGCGATAAGGATGTGATGGATGGTGGGCCTAGAAGCTGCAAGTACAGCCAGTTATAAATTGAAATCCAGCTGTCACAGCTTGCTGAAGGGTGTGTTCAGCTGGAGCGAAGAAACATGGCTAAAGACCTGTGTCTTTGTTGAGGTGTAACTTGTGGATAGGCAGCTTGCAGCTGTCCCATTTTTTCTGAATACCATTTGGGTATGTCCTCATTGTTGGAAGGGCAACAACCCAATAGGATTCTTAATGTCTGTACCTACACCCCTCCTGTCTCTTTCTGTCCTTGTGGTTGCTAAGCATGTGTTATACCATGCTGTTCAGCATAATGTAATGCAAGGTTTTGTACAGTGTCAAAATGTGCAGTCAAGAGTTCATAGTCTGCTTGCAAACGGGGCCCTCTATGATTTGGATAGAAACAGGCTAAGAATTCTAGTGTCAAGTTTGCTGTAGCTAACGGTCCATCCCTGGCTTTCGTTTATGGATAAACTAAATTCCCTCCAAACCAGTTTACATGATTTATGGCTTAAAGCCAACTCAGGAAACTGGTATGGGCGGCATTGGATAGTGTTTAAGTCTCCTCTTTTTAGGAGAGTGGCATACACATTATTGGTTCTTTTGACTGGCTTTTTTTAAATATGTGAACAATGTTTTGGCTGGTAAACCTCCCAATTATGGGATTGCAACTCTAAAATTTGTATTTGGAGCATCTCAATTTGATAATCTAACTAAGCCAATTAAACAAGGCTGAACTGCAATGGATAGCAATTTGAAGTTCCTGATGAGCCATCTTCTGTACTGTAAAAATATGCCCAGTCTGTTTGCCGTGATTGTTGCGTGAGGTCAAATGTTAGCAAATACTGTCATTTCTGTCAAAGGGGTCTTATATACATGTGGGGCACCTGTCTTGATATCCTATTTATATAGGAGGGAACAGAAGCCATGGGTCTCCACCTCAACAGCGAGGCTAGGATTAATGGTTCCTGGCCATCAGTCATTATTCGAGCATGATGCTAGCGCTGTTCATCTTGGTGCCTGGTTTACTGCTCCTTTAGCATGACTAAACTCAGTCAGGAAATGATATTGAGTTCAACTGCCCTTTTGTTCAACTGCCCTTTTGTCCCGATGCTTGAATGCCACCAGGGGGCGTTCAAGCATCGCATGCCTGATCCAATGTCTCCCTTCATCAGGCTGAATCCTTCCTTCTGAGAGCAGTTCTATCAACAATTTCAACTTCAACTTACCTCCTCTCTCCTTGTTAATATCTCGCACCTCATCTGGTCGCTGTTCTCCCTGGACAACTCTTCATCTGGCTCTCTTTCACCCCGAGCTCTCCTCCCGCCTCGAGGACGTCCAATATGGCAGTCTAATCTCGTCCTGTCGGCTCACTACGCACTCTGCGAGCTCCTGACACCCGCTTGCCTTCTGTTGCCTCTGTCGGCGGAAGGACTCTGCTGTCCGCGACCAGCTACTCCGGTGCCCGTCTCTCCGCTGGCTGACTGCTGCGTCTGCGGTGGGCAATCACCTCTACCTGCCGAGGCCTTCGCCTCCTTCACCGCCTCTGTTGCTGCCTGACTGCTGCACCTATGGTAGGCTTTTGCCTCTACCCTCCGAGGCCTTCACCTTATCCACCGCCTCTACCAGCGGCTCCCGGCGTCCAGCTCCATCACGGCCCACAGCTCTCTGTGGACTCCAGTTCTTCACGGGGGGCAGTCTTTTGTTGTGCCCTGCACCGTTCGGCTGGCCACAGCGCCGTCTGCCTCCTTCCTTCCAGGCCTGCACCACCTCTGACGGCTGCACCTTGCGACCGGCTCCTTCGCGGTCCGCGGCGTTCTCCTCCACTGTCTGCGGTCTGCTGTGCCCTTGCAATGTCCCGCCGGCCGCTGCACCTGCCTATGTCATCCGAGGCCTGCACCTCCTGTGCCCCTCACATCTCCAGCAGACTTGTACCCCCGGCGGCCAGCTCCATCTCGGGCTGCAGCGTCCCTCTCACCTACAGCGGACGTGTGCCCCCGGCGACCAGCTCCATCTCGGGCTGCAGCGTCCCTCACATCTACATCGGATGTGTGCCCCCCGGCGGCCTGCTCCATCTCAGGCTGCAGCGTCCCAGCTCCATCTGGGGCTACAGTGCCCCTCACATTTACAACGGACGTGGGCCCCCGGCGACCAGCTCCATCTCGGGCTGAGGTGTCCCCCGCTGCTTCCAGTGCAGCCTCCTGCGACCTGCTCCTCCTGTGTTATTGTCATCTTTGGCGATCTGCAGCCCCCGTCATCCAGCTTCACCTACAGCGGGCCGCGGCGCCTCCTACACCGACTGAGGTGCCCCCTGCTGCTTCCAGTGCAGCCTTCTGCGACCTGCCTCTCCTATGTTATCGTCATCTTTGGCGATCTGCAGCCCCCGGCATCCAGCTTCACCTACACGGGCCACGGCGCCTCCACCTCTTAACCCGCAACTCCAGCCGTTCTCAAACCTGCATATTCTGTTGTGGTCTGCTGTTGTCTCCTCTGCCTACTGCGGGCTGCTGTGCCCCCCACTGCTGCAAGTTTGGACTCCCATTACCTGATTCCGTGCTCCGCTGTGATCTCCACTACCTACTGCTGGCCGCCACTGCATAGCGTTGACTTCCATGCCCTGATTCTCGTTGCCCCTCATGCTACTGCTCCTGGCGGTCTGCTCCTCCTTCTACAGTCCGCTGCCCCTCTGCTTCCTGGCCTGCTCCATCTGCTGCGGACTGCTGTTCTCTCCTCCTCCGAATCGGCCAGCTTCTCCAATCAAAGACTGCAACACCTCCGCCTCTCTACCCTACTCTAGCTGCTCCCTGGCCTTCTCCTTCTGCAGTGGTCTGCCGCAGCAACCTTTCTCCATCAGCCTGTCCATCTAATGTGCTTCATATTCTCCGGACTGCCTTTCCCCCCGCCTCTGCCTAGTGTGGACCCTACAGCTCCCCTGCCTGCTCCTCCTCTCGGACTACTACACCTCAGAACCCTCTGGACTGCTCTTCCGCCATCTAATCCTGGACCCACTTCTCCCCTTGATGGCTGCACTCCTACCACTGGCTGTCGAGGCCCACTGCCCTCTGGCCCTCCATCTGCTCCAGTTTACAGCGACCCACACCACCCTCATCCTGTGGCTCTCCTGACCTTTTGGTCCACCCTATATGTTACTAGCTGCAGCTATTTCTGACACTACCTCAACTGCCCGCTACTTCGCCCCTCCCCCGCTGCCATCTCCTTTGGAACACCTCCACTACAGCTCCTGTGCCTCACTCTACCTCACTGATCTTACTCAACAGCTGCTTCTAATTACTGCCATTCTATTGATCTGACCCTTCTAGTTCCCTTCCCTGATCCCTCCTGCTACAGGCTTAGCCCTCCCTCCATTGAACCACATCAGAGTGCCCCTGCCACCAGCCCATAGTTTCTACTTGCAGTACGTCTTGTCAGGTTCCTTAATAACAATAGGTTAGTCTGTTAGAGAGTTTCTACTTTACTGTATGTTGATTGTTTGTTTGGAGGTTTTTTCCTTTAGAATTGGTTTGGGCCTTAACTGTTGTTTTCAGAGTAATGAGGAGACCCCAATCCAAGATCGAGGTTTAGAAAAGGAGTTCTGATTGGGTAACTGAATGGAGGGCAAAAAACAGGAGTTCTGATTGAGTAATGGACTGGGCTAGGTTTGATTCTCAACATTCTAGACTGCCTTTCATCAATTTAGTCTTCTGAGCAGGTCATGTTTTATTTCTCTCTCATCTTTTGGGTCCTTGTGAGAACTTTCTGAGAAAAGAACAGAAGGAAAAAGAGGAAGAAACAACTGAGTCAAGTCTCCTTCAACTCCTTCAGAATAAGTCAAGAGAAGTTAAGATGAAAGAGTCATGTTTATGACAGAACCCTAAGCTAAGTATACTTCATGAAATTTCATTTTGAAATAACTAGTTTTGGACTATATTTTCAGTTAAAATTTGGCTGAGAAAAGGAACCCTTGAAAATTACATGTATCAGTTGAGTTTAAATAAGGAAAAAAGGTTCGTGTTTATTCAAATCTGCTTTGGTGAAGTGCCATTGTAGATTTTACAAATGAGTAATCTTTGCTTCTTGGATTGGACTGAACGTTTTCTCAATTCTGAAGATAACGTGTCCGTTTAAGTGAAGATTGTTTCAGTGTTTCTATACGCGCGCACGCGCAAATCCAAGTAAATAAACTGCATTTTGAACAGCACATTTCCCAATGTTATGATTACGTGTCTGTTTAAGTAAACGTGGCTGCAGAGTTTAAAAAGTACATGCGCGCGCGACTCCAAGTAAATAAACTGAATTGAGAACAGCACGTTTTCCAATGTTATGATTACGTGTCTGTTCAAGTTAACGTGGCTGCAGAGTTTAAGGAGGGCATGCGCGCTCAACTCCAAGTAAATAAACAGTATTGTGAACAGCACCTTTCCCAATGTTATGATTACGTGTCTGTTCAAGTTAACGTGGCAGCAGAGTTTAACAAGCAAATGCGCGCGTGCGCGACTTAAAGTAATAAACTATTCACTTAACTTATTAGTCATCTTTGGAAATCCGAAGAGGAGAACAGCAACGTCGGTGTCGCGCTTCGTAATCTTTCTTGTTTCCGGAAGTTCCCGCGTTGTAAGCGTAATCTTCGAAGTGGCTGAAAAGGAAGAAAGACCACTTGAAACTTTCATCTGAAGGTAACAAAGACGTTTTTTACAACGTTTTCAGAAAAGCCAAGGTAAGAGAGTTAAAGACATTTTATTTAAATACGAACTTCCATATTTTAAAATACGGAACTCATTCTCTACGCTCATTGACTACTTCTGAAAAAAGCAAAGAGAGCAGAGTCAGCACAAGCGCATTTCCTTGCTTCTAATGTTTATTTCTTCTTTAAAGTGAAAACCACGATCTTCTAAGAACCAAAAGGTTAAAGTTTAAAACAATGAGAAGAAATATTCTGATATAAACTTTTATTCATTTTATTAGCAAGAAATGCAAGGAAGTGTTTAGGAAAGAAAGAATAGAACTGGAAGTACAACGTAGTTTTAGTTTATGCGTGTGCACACATTGGTCATATTTTAGTTATAATAATATTCATTTCAACAAGGTTATCTTTAGTTCTACTGCCAAGAATTCTTCTGTTACTTCCTCAACAAACTGTCAAGTGTCAAAACAAAGAGACTCTTAAAATTGGGAGACCTAACTTTGTTTGGAATTCTGAACTTACTCATCAAAAAGGGGAATATCAAGTTGATGTTGGTTATGAGGTTACAGTGACACTATTACTCTTATGAATTACAAAAAATATTGAAAGCAGTAAACATCCTCTTAGCATTCGCAGAGGATTTTCAGGTGAGATTTGTGATGTTCTAGAAAATGATAAAAGAATGAGAATGAGAAAGTTTTGTGAAGAGAATTAAATTTGTAACTAAACTTTCTTTACACAGAGACCTGAAGAAGAAAGAAGATCCAGTGTCTCATTTGTTATTTTATCCACTTTCCCCTTTCCCCCTGAGTAGTCTAGAATTCAATTGTATATTCTCAGTTGGGCACTAGACACCTTAGAGGGATTGGAGGGCTCAGCAGCTCCTGCATTGGACAAAATAAATTTTTGATTCATGACAGAATGAAAGGCCCAAGTTAATTTCTTCACCTGAGCTGCTGAGACCTCATCCCAAATTAGACATGGAAGCCTTGGGGGATTTGATTAAGGAGTTGAGAGAGGAACTGCGAGTTTCAATAAATGAAAATGTTCTTTTAAATAAGAAAATAGAGGAGTTAAATATAAAAGTAACTCATATTCAGGAAATGTCTGAAGAAGGGAGGTCAGAAAGAAGAGAACAACTTACTTTGGAACCACCAGTTTTAGAGAAGGAAGGAGTTGGACAGATTAGAGAATCTGAATTAGGAGCAATTGGTGATTTGAAATCTCTGATTTTACCTGCACCTTTGGCTCCTCCTGAACGCTTTTCTGGAGAAGCTAAAAGATTTCAAAATGTTATCACCCAATGTGAACTACATTTTCTGAGTAGAACTGATGTTTTTTCTTCAGATTTATCTAAAACCACATTTATGATATCATATCTTTCAGGAGAGGCGGCTAGTTGGGCTGGACTATTGGTAAAAAGAAAAGAACCAGCATTATATGATTTTAAGTTGTTTAAGGAAGAGTTTAGTAAACTTTTTGATAAACGCCAAGAATCTTTACAGGTTGATGGTGAATTACTGGAGATAAAACAAGGGAACAGAGAGTTAGTGAGTTATATTACTCAGTTTAAAACTTTAGTTATTGAAAGTAATTGGCCAGAGGAAAAGAGAGCTTCATTGTTTTACAGAGGATTAAAAGATGAATTAAAAGATGCTTTATCAGGAATTGTAAATAGACCCACCTCTTGTGATGCGCTAATGGACCTAGTCATACAAATTGATTATCGTTTAAATGAAAAGAGAATTGAGCGTAGGAAGGGCGATATTAGACAAGAAAGTAGATCTAACTTTAAATCAGATAGACCTAAACAAGAATTTGTAAATAGGGGATTTAAGTCTAAAAGTTTTGAAGGGTCGACAAAAAATCGAGTACCTCTTTCAAAAGAAGAAAGAGAAAGACGAAGGAATAATAATCTCTGCCTTTACTGTGGAAGGAGCAGACATTTTCTGGGAAATTGCCCTTATACTCCAAGAAAGGTACAAACTTTCAGTGGCAAGAATCATCAGGTGGCTAATACTCTACAGGCAGCTGTTCCTCATATTACAATAAATGTATCCTTGATTTTTGAAAAGAAATTGGTGGGCAGGGGTCCTGTGGTTATAGATTCTGGAGCGACTGGAAATTTTATGGATTGGGGAGTAGCGAAAAGTTTAGGCATCCCTTTAGTTAAAAAGATTTTGACTGAGCAGGTTAGTTCTGTAGATGGATCTGCATTAACTTCTGGTCCCATTACTCATGAAACATCTCCTTTGATCATGATTATGGCAGATAACCATGGAGAGGAATTGATCTTTGAGATTATTGATGCTCCGCAATTGAAGATAATTTTAGGCATGCCTTGGCTAACATTTCATAATCCCTTGATAGATTGGGGAAGAAGGGTGATTGAGTTAAACTCCAGTTTTTGTAAGGAACATTGTTTTGATGTGAAATTTTCTAGTAAGTTGCAAGCAGAGGATGAGAAGAGTGCCAGATTTTTAGGGGAGGTGGGATCAATTTTACATTCACACACTATTGGAGCAATTATGGGAGAGTTACCTGATTGCTATAAAGATTATTGTGATGTTTTTGATGAGATTGAAACAGGAGGTCTTCCTCCTCATAGATCATTAGATTGTAAAATAGATTTGGAACCAGGAGCAACTTTACCTTGTAGTAGGGTTTATGCATTAACTGAAAAAGAAAATGATTATCTTAAGGAATATCTCTCAGAAAATTTACCAAAAGGATTCATTAGGCATTCTCAATCACCGGTAGCTTCAACTTTATTTTTTTTTCCCTGAGAAAGAAGGAACATTAAGAACTTGTATTGATTATAGAGCAATTAATAAGGTAGCAATTAAAAATAGATATCCTCTTCCTTTGATTTCAGTTATGTTAGATCAAATACAAGGAGCAGAGATTTTTTCTAAGTTGGATTTGAGGGGGGCTTATCATCTGGTTCGGATAAAAGAAGGAGATGAATGGAAGACAGCTTTCAAGACGAAGTATGGATTATTTGAATATTTAGTTATGCCATTCGGTTTATGTAATGCTCCAGCAGCATTTCAGTTTTTTATTAATGAAGTGTTACGAGAGTTTCTGGACATTTTTATTGTTGTCTACATAGACGATATTTTGATTTATTCACAGAATCTAGAACAACATCAGAATCATGTTAAATTGGTTCTAAAAAAGGTGAGAGATAACCATCTATTTGCAAAACTAGAAAAGAGCCAGTTTCACACGTCTACAGTTGAATTTCTTGGTTTTGTAATAACTCCTGGTGGTTTGGAGATGGATAACAAGAAGATTGAAGCGGTTAGAGACTGGCTTTCTCCAACCAAGGTTAAGGAGGTGCAGAGTTTTTTGGGCTTTGCCAATTTCTATAGACGATTTATTGAGGGTTTCTCCCAAATAATTACTCCTATTACTAAACTTCTTAAGAAAGGAGTTAAGTTCGTTTGGGATAAGGAAGCTGAGAAAGCTTTTCAGATCTTGAAAGATTGTTTCATTACAAAACAATTTCTTGAGGGTACTAGATTAGGAACCCCTCCTAGTCCAATTATAGTTGAAGACAAAACCGAAGAATTTGAGGTCAGAGCCATTTTGGATTCTAGGAACAGTCGTGGGAAACTCCAGTATTTGATTGATTGGAAAGGATTTGGTCCTGAGGAACGTTCTTGGGAGTCTGCTAATGATGTCCATGCTCCAATTTTAGTTGCCAAATTTCATAGAAAGTTCCCTCTCAAACCTGGTCCTGGAGGGAGGGCTTGGAGAGGGGGTACTGTCAGGTTCCTTAATAACAATAGGTTAGTCTGTTAGATAGTTTCTACTTTACTGTATGTTGATTGCTTGTTTGGAGGTTTTTTCCTTTAGAATTGGTTTGGGCCTTAACTGTTGTTTTCAGAGTAATGAGGAGACCCCAATCCAAGATGGAGGTTTAGAAAAGGAGTTCTGATTGGGTAACTGAATGGAGGGCAAAAAACAGGAGTTCTGATTGGGTAATGGACTGGGCTAGGTTTGATTCTCAACGTTCTAAACTGCCTTTCATCAATTTGGTCTTCTGAGCAGGTCATGTTTTATTTCTCTCTCATCTTTTGGGTCCTTGTGAGAACTTTCTGAGAAAAGAACAGAAGGAAAAAGAGGAAGAAACAACTGAGTCAAGTCTCCTTCAACTCCTTCAGAATAAGTCAAGAGAAGTTAAGATGAAAGAGTCAAGTTTATGACAGAACCCTAAGCTAAGTATACTTCATGAAATTTAATTTTGAAATAACTAGTTTTGGACTATATTTTCAGTTAAATTTTGGCTGAGAAAAGGAACCCTTGAAAATGACATGTATCAGTTGAGTTTAAATAAGGAAAAAAGGTTCGTGTTTATTCAAATCTGCTTTGGTGAAGTGCCATTGTAGATTTTACAAATGATTCATCTTTGCTTCTTGGATTGGACTGAACGTTTTCTCAATTCTGAAGATAACATGTCCGTTTAAGTGAAGATTGTTTCAGTGTTTCTATACGCGCGCACGCGCAAATCCAAGTAAATAAACTGCATTGTGAACAGCACGTTTCCCAATGTTATGATTACGTGTCTGTTTAAGTAAACGTGGCTGCAGAGTTTAAAAAGTACATGCGCGCGCGACTCCAAGTAAATAAACAGTTTTGTGAACAGCAGGTTTCCCAATGTTATGATTACGTGTCTGTTCAAGTTAACGTGGCAGCAGAGTTTAACCAGCACATGCGCGCGCGCGACTTCAAGTAATAAACTGTATTCACTTAACTTATTAGTCATCTTTGGAAATCCGAAGAGGAGAACAGCAACGTCGGCGTCGCGCTTCGTAATCTTTCTTGTTTCCGGAAGTTCCCGCGTTGTAAGCGTAATCTTCGAAGTGGCTGAAAAGGAAGAAAGACCACTTGAAACTTTCATCTGAAGGTAACAAAGACGTTTTTTACAACGTTTTCGGAAAAGCCAAGGTAAGAGAGTTAAAGACATTTTATTTAAATACGAACTTCCATATTTTAAAATACGGAACTCATTCTCTACGCTCATTGACTACTTCTGAAAAAAGCAAAGAGAGCAGAGTCAGCACAAGCGCATTTCTTTGCTTCTAATGTTTATTTCTTCTTTAAAGTGAAAACCACAATCTTCTAAGAACCAAAAGGTTAAAGTTTAAAACAATGAGAAGAAATATTCTGATATAAACTTTTATTCATTTTATTAGCAAGAAATGCAAGGAAGTGTTTAGGAAAGAAAGAATAGAACTGGAAGTACAACGTAGTTTTAGTTTATGCGTGTGCACACATTGGTCATATTTTAGTTATAATAATATTCATTTCAACAAGGTTATCTTTAGTTCTACTGCCAAGAATTCTTCTGTTACTTCCTCAACAAACTGTCAAGTGTCAAAACAAAGAGACTCTTAAAATTGGGAGACCTAACTTTGTTTGGAATTCTGAACTTACTCATCAAAAAGGGGAATATCAAGTTGATGTTGGTTATGAGGTTACAGTGACACTATTACTCTTATGAATTACAAAAAATATTGAAAGCAGTACACATCCTCTTAGCATTCGCAGAGGATTTTCAGGTGAGATTTGTGATGTTCTAGAAAATGATAAAAGAATGAGAATGAGAAAGTTTTGTGAAGAGAATTAAATTTGTAACTAAACTTTCTTTACACAGAGACCTGAAGAAGAAAGAAGATCCAGTGTCTCATTTGTTATTTTATCCACTTTCCCCTTTCCCCCTGAGTAGTCTAGAATTCAATTGTATATTCTCAGTTGGGCACTAAACACCTTAGAGGGATTGGAGGGCTCAGCAGCTCCTGCATTGGACAAAAGAAATTTTTGATTCATGACACTTCTCTCCTCTCCCTCCCACCTCTCTCCGTCTCAACTTTCTCCCTTTAGCTATTCTTGACCTATTGTCCAATTCTTCTCATTCTCCCTGTTATGCTTCCGTCCCTTTCTCAATACCGCCCCATTCCCCTTCTCTCCCCCCTCTTCCCTACCTCTTTCCCCCTCAAATTACTCTTCTTTCTCCTAGTGGCGATCTCCTCTCTCAATCTTCCCTTCTCTTCCCACACCCACTCAATCCCTCTCCACAACACCTCTCCCCAACGCAGTAACCTTATCTATCCTCCTCTCACTAACACTACCGATGCCTTCGACGTCGCCCTCTGGAACACCAGGATAATATGTAATAAAACCACTGCTGTTCTTGACCTTTTCCTACACCTTAACCTCCAGTTTCTCTGCATTACTGAAACCTGGATCCCTCCCCATAACACCTCTGTACCTGCCTCCCTCACCTCCTCCTCTTCCTCCTTTGCACATGTCCCCCGTTCTTCTGGCCGCCGAGGTGGTCTTGGCCCTTCTCTTTCGGCCACACTTCACTTTTTCCCACTCCCCTAGTTCCCTACCTTCCTTCCCTTCCTTTGAATTTATGTTCAAAATCTTTAATTCTCCTCATGCTATCTCATTCCTTATCATCTACCGCCCCCCTGGCCCACTCTGCTCCTTTTACGAGGACATTGACCACCTCCTCAGCCTCATTTCCCCCAGTCCCACTCCTTTACTTGTTCTTGGTGACTTTAATCTCCACCTCTCTTCGAACCCTCCTTCCTCTCCTCTCTTCTCCATTCCTGACTCCTACCACCTCTCTCCCCTCCCTTCCCCTCCTACTCACCAATCTGGCTCTACCATTGACCTCATCTTTACTTCCTCTCTCATAGCCTCCCCTGTATCCTCCCTTCCCACCTACTTATCTGATCACTCTCTACTTTCTTTTTCCCTCTCCCCTTCTCCCCCCTCCTTCCTCCACCTCGTTTTTCTGGCGCGACCTACGTGGCTTTAACCCCTCTCTATTTCTTACATCCCTCTCCTCTTCTCTCCCCCATCTCCCATTTCTCCTCTCTCTCCGCATCTGATGCCTCCTCCATCTTATCCTCTTCTCTCTCTTCTACTCTCGATCTTCTTTATCCACTGTCCTCATTTTGCCCCTCTCACCGTCCTGCTCAACCTTGGCTTTCTTCTCATCTCTCCTCTCATCGCTCAAACACCCAACCCCCTCTAACCAATCTGCATATTTCTCCTATCACACCCTCTACGACTCATGCCTCAACTCCGCTAAATGCACCTACTTCTCTGATCTTCTCCAGTCTCAATCCTCCCACCCTCGCTGCATTTTTCAAACTTTAACCCGTCTTCACTCTCCTTCTACTCCAGATCCCTCCATCGCCTCTTCCCTCTCTGCTACTGATCTTGCCTCCTTCTTTTCTAGCAAAGTCCTCAACCTTCGTCAAACTATTCTCTCCTCCCCCTGTTACTCTCCTCCTCCTCCTCCTCCTTCTCTTCCCCCTACCTTTTCTATGTCCTCCTTCTCTCCCGTCACTAATTCTGATGTTACCCTCCTCCCTACCAACACTCATCCTACTGCTTCTCCCGCTGACCCCATTCCTACCCCCCTCATCCTGAAAATCTACCCCCTCCTTATACTTTACCTTACCTCCTTCTTCAACATCTGCCTCTCAACTTCCACTTTTCCTACCCCTTTCAAGCACGCGACCATCATCCCTATTCTCAAAAAACCCTCTGCTAACCCCCATCTTGCTTCCAACTATCGCCCCATCTCTCTCCTACCCTTCTTCTCCAAACTTCTTGAACACATTGTCTATTCTCAACTTTCTTCCTTCATCTCTAACCACTCCCTCCTTCCTGATTCCCAATCCGGCTTCCACCCACTGCACTCCACTGAAACTGCACTCACCTCTGTTCTGAACTCTCTCCTCTCTGCACATTACTCAAAACACTCCTCCATTCTTATTCTCCTTGATCTCTCCGCCCTTTTTGATACTGTCGACCATCCTCTTCTTCTCAATTCCCTCTCCTCATTTGGCTTCAAGGACTCCGTTCTTAACTGGCTCTCGTCTTATCTCTCTAACTGCTCTTTTTCTGTCTCCTGGGGTGGCTCCTCCTCTCCCACATTTCCTCTTAACCACAGAGTTCCCCAAGGTTCTGTCCTTGGCCCCTTTCTTTTCTCTCCCTACACCTCCTTCTTAGCTCCTATCATCTCCTCCTCTGGCATCTCGCACCATTTCTATGCGGATGATACCCAGCTTTTCCTCTCCTTCTCCTCTTTCTCTCCCGACATTCATGATAAACTATCTTCCTGCCTTTCCGCTATAAAATCCTGGATGTCCTCTCACTTCCTTACTCTTAATGCTGAAAACACTGAACTCCTCTTCTTCCCTGCCAACACTCTTCCTCCACCCTCCCCTCCTGCCTTCATTCTCTTTCCCCCCTCCCAGCTCTCTTTCTCTCCTGTAATCTTGGTCTCTATATTGACTCTCTCCTCTCTCTATCTCACCACATTTCTCTTACTGCCAAGTCTTGTCGCTTTCACCTCTACAACATACGTAAAAACCGACCCATTCTTACCTTTCACGCTACTAAACGTTTAATTACCTCCCTTATCTTCTCCAGACTCTTCTACTGTTCCTCCCTTCTCTTTGGACTCCCTTCTTCTCACCTCGCCCCACTCAAATCCATCTACCACTCAGCCATCCGCTCCCTCTGCCTTCTCTCACCTCTTGATTCTATCTCCTCTTCTCTCACCTCTTTAGGCTGGCTCTCTTTTCATTCCGAGCTCACATTCAAGTTCCTCTGTCTTGTTTTCAAATCCCACTATGGTCTTGCCCCCCCACCTCTCCTCCCTTCTCACTTTCTATACCCCTTCTTGCTCTCTCCGCTCTGCTAATCTCTTCCTACTCTCTCCTCCTCCTCCCTGTGCCCCCTCCCACTTCCGATCTTTCCAACTCCTTGCTCCCTTCCACTGGAACCTCCTCCCCCTTCACATCCGCTCTTCCCCTTCCTTCCCTTCCTTTCGCTCTTCTCTCAAATCTCATCTTTTCCACTCACCTCCCTAACACCCTTCGTTTCCTCTCGCGCTTCTCCCTCCCCCTCATTCCTCACCTCCTACCACTACTCTCCCTATCTGGCCCTACCTCCTTCCCCCCACTCCCTGCTCCCTTCTAGTCCTACTCTTCTCTCTCCTCTTCCTCTCACACTCATACATTCCCTCTTACTTTGCTCTTACCTCCACTAACATCTCCCTTTCCCTCACTCTCCTCTGCCCCTCCTTACTCCCTCCTCACCTCTGCAATATTGTAAGTTGTTCTTTACACTGTTTTCAAGTTATGATTCAATTTCCATATTATGCTTGTTGTATTTTGCGTGTTCTCATGTAAAGCGCTTTAGATTAAAGGGCTATATAAATTCAATAAAATACAAATACAAATGATAGCTCTGACTTGTTGCATGAAATAAAAGTTATTTAATATGAGAATATATATAATGTAGTATAAGGTGACCCATTATCTCTTAATCGCATATATGTTTGTTTAGCAAGCTGCAAAAACAGCAATTATAACATAACAAGCCACCACTCCTAACAATAAACAGATCATATAAGCTACAGAAATGTTGGGTAAAAACGACAAAAATGTATTCTAGTTTCAAATGCATAGAAAACATATATTTCTCCTGCACTCCACAGCCAGTCTAAACATAGTCTGATCAAGCATCATTGTACTCACATTGAAAGACAAATAGCTTCAAGAATGATGGCTTCTTCTTTACGAGCTGTGTTCTACTGCCTTCTTATCTTCTGCCCAACCCCTCAGACCTTATTCTTGCTCACGCCGTCTGCATGCGACTACTGTCCTTCTGTGTGTGGCTGGCTCTTGGCCTAGTCCTAGCCTATATATTTAATTGCTAACAAAAATGGCAGCTGTAAGAAGATTCAATTCAACACCACAGCTAAGTCAATGCCAAGTCTGGGATACTGAATGGAAACCCTTATTGATATATCTTTATGTCCAGTTCATGAGTTCTGGATGACTACCCCTATATAACACTGCTCTCTTAGAATCCCCCTGACCCCACAGAGCCAAGAAGTAGTTCTGTTTTTAAAGTTTAAAAGGTTTATTTGAGAAATAAGACAAAATATAGATACCACGCTTTTATAATAAATTAATAATCGATATCGCCCTTATAAATATAATGTTAATCAACAATGGGTAATCTGACACTAGCACACTTCTTTATAATCAAGGAGGAGTTAGTATAGGATGGATCAAGTAGCAAAAATACTTTTATGATTTCAAGGGAAAAGCAATGAGGAATAAAATGCAGTACAGAAATACTTGAGATGATTTTAGCAAAAGATAATATAATCACTTTTTCTCTGGCAATTCACCCCCCTCCCCTATGCAATGTAAGACATGGAAGTAGATGGAAAGAGGAGCACACAGTTCTCAGGAATGCAATCAAATACAATACGAAATTCAGTTCCCCCCCAGCAAGCTTAGAGAAAACCGGTATGAGTTTTAAAACACAGGCCCAAGTGCTTTGAATCTGGTGGCAATGAAGTGAGAAATATGCTGAAAATGCTTTTAATTCCCTTTAGGAGGTTCAGGCTGAGTGAGAGATACTTGGGATGAGTTCAGGCTCACTTTAGCAATGATTCAGAGATGGTGATTAAGAGGCAAACAAATTTTTAGCAAGGAAAGAAATGACTGCTGATGGTTACACGTGGCTGGATTTTTAACCAAATCGCAAATCGCGGTAAAATTCGCGAGTGCGTGAATCGTGATTACGGCAAAAGTATAAGGAGTAGCAAGTCGGTTCTAGGTTCGTTGGAAAGCTGCGATTCTAAGCTTCCTATCCCAAACGGTTCCAGAGATACGGACGATTAAATAAAGGTAGTTTTTCGGATTTAAAGTAAACTCAAAATGACAGGTGACAGCTTGCAGCTTCAGAATTGACAGGTGACAGTTGTGCTGCTTTACAAATGACAGATGACACGATTTCTAGTAGGCTGTTCTACTTAGGTTAAAATAGTTTGGATTAGATTATTTTAACTAAGAGATTGGTTCTGCACAGTTCTGCTAGGTACTCACAATATAAATTTGAAATAGGCCTCGCCACGGATCTGGTCAGGTTTTGGACTGGACTCCGGTTCTGGTCTCGGTACTTCACAGTGATCTGGGTCAGCTCTCTGGTTCTGCTCACAGCGGTCTGGGTCACTCTGGATCTCTGGTCTGGTCTGTCCGGATACAGCGGTCTATGCACGGCTCCTGGATCTCTGCACTGGTCCTGGCAAAAGTTCTTGGCAAGGGATTCAAGCAGCTCGCCCGGCTGTGAGTAGCTTGCAATGATTTGAGGCCTGCTGCAGAGAACTCAGCTTGTGGTTGTAGGCCTCTGATTTAGGTTCTAAAGTATAAGTTCTATGTTCTGGAGTATGTAGCTGGAGTCAGTCTGGAACTGGTATCTTCTGGATGTTGTGTGGTCCAGCAAAACGCTCCGCAGCAACTGGATTTGAATGTCCTCTCTTGTCCCAGCAGTCTCTTTTTATGTGTTTTGAAAATGGGTGTGTGCCTGGGCCTAGCTAAGCCTGCCCCTCTCTACTTGTCACTGGCCCAATTCTCCCCTCTCCCATGATTGGGGGAAGGAAATGTGAGTCAGAGTGATGCTGTAGGTTTTATGGGTCAGAGGATCCTCCCCTGGTCAGTTTGCCCACAAATCTATATTTGATTCAAATACATCCTTCCCAGATATACAATTTGTTGAAATTACATGTGCACATTATATATTCCTTATGGTCCATGCTTGTCCGCCTCTGATCTTCCTGGGGGCTTGCATTCAAAAATGACAACATTTTGCGCTTTTTAACTGGTTTTGCAATATCGGACATTTACCCAAATTTACACACATGTGCGCAAGGAGTATGGACATTAATTGATGAAGTGTCAGATTTTTAACATGCAGACATTTGGAGTGAGACCCTATTTTCCGCTAGCAACCCCCCAGAAAACACCACAGGGTCCTAACGCATCTCAAAATGTTCACAGAAAAATCACAAAAATAATGATATTACTTATGTAATTCTGACAAGTCCGCACTTTGAGTTATCTATCTTTTTAAAATTATGCCCTGGTCAAAAAGGGGTGTGGCTTCCCACATCACAGGGTGAAATAACTGGTTTATCCACTTCCCCCAAGTGTTAAGAAAGGAAGAAGGCATACTATGGCAAAAGGGAAAATGCACACAGTTGCACTGTGAACAACTCTGAATCTAACAACGTGTATATAATACCCAAGTCTTGTGTATATATGTAAAACCCAGGAATGTCAATAAGGTAAAACAGTATTACCAATCTAGGAAAAGGGATGTAGGGTAAACACTTAGGACCTCCTTATGGTTGAAAGGAAAAGTCGGCAAACTCTTTACCCACTATGCTCTTACAGATACTGACAGCGCTAAACCCACGTAGCGGGCAAGCAAGGACAGATTCTGTGAACTGACAATCTGTAGAATACTGAATAAGGCAATTATAAACAGTACTCACGAGGACCGGAAAGACCACTTGAATGTCAGTGATTACACGAACCCTGTAGATCAAACAGGGACCCAGAAGGCTGTAAAAGCAAAGGGTTAAAGATAACAAAATACATAAACCCTAGTAAAAGGCAAGTCTGAATTGTGATAATAAATCGTGAGGAAAACAAAAGGGGAACACTCTGGAACTTGTAACAACAAACCCACACCTAATAATCAATGGAAAATGAATGCAGAAATGCAATGGATAAATCGTGAGGAAAACTAAAAGGGGAACACTCTGGAACTTGTAACAACAAACCCACACCTAATAATCAATGGAAAATGAATGCAGAAATGCAATGGATAAATCGTGAGGAAAACTAAAAGGGGAACACTCTGGAACTTGTAACAACAAACCCACACCTAATAATCAATGGAAAATGAATGCAGAAGTGCAATGGAAAACATGGAGTGGAATCTCAATAAATTGGATCAGGAGCAGGGAAAATGATATCACAAAAGGAAACCTTTCCCACCCAATCCAAGGAGAAAAGGCAGTAACTAATTCTACGAAAGTAAATAATAATACATCATGCTTTTCAGTAACCAGGGCAGCATAAAGGGACAGAAAACACCGGCAACCTGGGCTGCATCAAATAGTAAAGTACAGAGAAAGGCTGTCTGCAGACAGAGAAAGGACAGAAAGGGAAATTCAGAAAGCATAAATCAAATAAGCGCATAAATCCGAAATCCAGGACAGAGGAACAAGATACAGGAACTAGTAACTGGGCAGAAAGCTAGGAACAGGAATAGGTACAAGGCATGGAACTAGGAACAAGGAACTGGAACTAGATACAAGGCACAGAAACTAGGAACAAGGAACTGGAAATAGATACTTGGCTCAAAATCTATGAACAGGGTACTGGAACTAGGTACAAGGCACAGAAACTAAGTACAGGAAACAGGGACTAGTCACAACAGGAACACTGCTACAATGACCAGCGCCGGACTGAAGCAAACTGAGGTTTTTAAAGCTGCTAAACGAGCACACCCCCAGGCGTGTTGCCTGCTGCACCTGGAGCCACAGGTGTTGCCTATCCTCCTCCCAGCCTTGTGCTGCAAGGGAGGAGATGATGCAGTGAGCCAGGCATTCTGGGAAGCAAGAGGTGAAGCAGTGAGCCAGGCATTCTGGGAAGCAAGAGGTGAAGCAGTGAGCCAAGGCATTCTGGGAAGCGTAGTCCTTTGATTTGAGTAACATGCTGGCTGCCAGGGAGGAGATGAAGCAGTGAGCCAGGCATTCTGGAAAGTAGGAGGTGAAGCAGTGAGCCAAGGCATTCTGGGAAACATAGTCATTTGATTTAAGTAGCATGCTGGCTGCCAAAAACCTGGAATGGATCCGGAAGGGAAGTAACTTGGAAAATCAGGTTTAAACGCTCCCAATTCATCAGAGCACTGTAGCATAGGGTTCGAAGGAAATGTCCAGTAAGGAATAAACCCCAGAACATGCCCCCAAGTGGCGGGGACGGGAACGAAGGGAGCGAGCCGTGACACTATACCCCCTTCCACGGCCGACTCCAGGCGGCCGTTACTCGCAAAAAACATCTTCTTTCCATGACTGGAGCGCTTCGTCTTCGGAGGTGGCACAGACGAAAACAATGATCCACGGGCAGAAGCAGAAGGACTGGAATGAATAGAATCAGGCTGCAGTCTATAAGAGTCATAGGCAGGTTTTCGGTAAGGAAAGCACTCATGGGTTGAAGAAAGGCATGAAGGACTGGCAGGACCCGAAGCAGAGTCGGAAGATCCGGGAAGCTTAGTCACTGGAAGAGGATATGCATACATCTTTGGGGAGAGAGGCAGGCTGGTGCTACATGCCTTAGACAACGGTAGAAGTTCTGTTAGCCTCACTGCCGAGAGTGGACACACAGGAGGTGAGGAAACAGCAGGTTTCAGGAAATGTTTATGTTCGGAAGAGGAAGCTGGCGGCTGAGGTAGAGATTCGGATACTCTGTCATCCATCTGGGTAAAAGTTTGTGGTTGAAAGTGACAAAGATTCGCCTGCATAAGTTCCATGCCTTGGAGGTCTGGAGATCCAATGGGTTGTACGAGGCTGGCACTCCCATTGACAGTCATGTAGCCAGTCAAGTAGCCACCTTGTTGCACGTGGGATACAACCGCAGGAACGTTTGGCATACTGATAGGAGTGTTAGACACAGTACTTGGAACATCAGGCATACTAGCAGCGGGAGCAAAAACAGGCACATCTTGAACTGCAGCAGACTTTCCCCTCCTTCGGCTACTAGCACCCAACTGGCGCTGCAGCTGGAGGGCCGTGCCCGTCCCTTCCCTCAGGCTCATGTGGGATCCGGCAACAAAAGGGTTGTCAAGCGGTTGATCAAAACCGGACTCCAAACGCGGACCGTCCAGCCCGCTATCTTGGTCGGCTACTCGTTCGGTGACTGGGCCGTGGTGGATGGCATCCGTTTCTCTCTCGTAATACTCCAGGCAAGTCCAGCGGCCTCGCATGTAAGGCCCTCCCGAGTCGTGAGCCGGCTTGATGTTTCTGAAGGGAGAGCTGGCAGAAGTCTCAGACTCAGATGTAGCATATGCGGGAGGTGCTAATTCTACAGACAAGCAGTTGGGAGAATTAGCTTGTGTAAAAGGCAGGCCTTCTGGTGATCCTCCTGAAGCATAGGATGGGCAGATTGGATGTTCATCCGTAATAAACGGCTGGGATTTAGGAGGTAGCTCTGAAGTAGATGAATCTGCAACATGATCAAACAGAGCAGACAGGTTCACCTCCGATATTGGCAGGGAGGCTGAGCAGGATACAGGTCTTTCATGAACTGAAGCCAAACTAGCAGTAGGCTCTGGGACCGGAGACAGGCACTCAGGATGTGCTACCAGAGGCTTCATGGTTGAAGGATAAACTGCTGGATGAGTCACTGTATCTGAAAACAGGCATGCCAGAGGAAATTCAGAGGCTGAGGGCATGCAAGCTGGAGCCGTCTCGTTAGCAGAAGACAAACTTGTCAAGGTCTTTGGCTCTGACCACGTACATGGTGAAGACTCTTGAGTGACTGGCAGATATAGCAATTGTTCATTGATTGAAAACACGTTTGACAATGATGACTGCAGAGCCGTGGACTGGGTAGTCGAAGAGTCAATAGGTGTAGAAGGACAGACTGAAGTCCCAGAAGTCGACAGACATATTTGTGAATCAGGAATGGAAAGCACCTTTAGGGCGGTTGACTCCATGACACCATTAACCAAAGACTGAGCTGGACCCATGCCGCACCTTTCTTTAGTGGATGACATAGAGTCATTTCCAAAGTCTCTGTTAATCAGGATTCCGTCAAGTGTCCATTCCTTTGTCTTAACTTCTGAAGGTGGCAGATTATCTATCAACAGTTCAGGAATCGCTTGCCTGGTCCTTGTTTTAGTATACTGTGGAATGAGTCCATCAAAACAAGAAATATGTACTGTCTTTGATTGTTCATTGTGACAATATTTGGCAGAAGGAGGAGTGAACACAGAGGTAGCATCGTTTTCCACATCAGCTTGAATGTTTACTTCAGTCTCAGCAGCTGGATCAAGGGCTGAACCTAAGCCTACAGTAATGACTGATTCTGTGTACGCATCCATTGTGGATTGTGTTCGGAATACAGAAGCATGTATGTGTTCAAACTCTGAATTATGACTGACTGCTACAGAGGAATTCTTAGGCAAAGGAGTGACTTGTAAATCTTCTACTAACAGCAATTCCTGACAAACGGTAGAACAATTGTCAGAATCTGTGCTCTGAATAAGTGCTGTGCAAGAAAGAGGACTCTCACTCCCAATAGGTTTTTCATATTGACAAGTATCATGACCTACTAAAACCTCCTCACTCAGAGATTGAACAGTATTCACTTCATCAACGGATAAAGTTTGAGGTGTAGTCAGAAACAATCGTAAAGTTTTATTCTCCTCTAGTAAACTGATGTATTCTCGTCTTAATTCCTCAAGTTCAACTCTTAACATGCCCAGGCTTAACTGTACATCCCTATCAGTAGTCACAAGGGAAGGCATGGTGGCATCGGGGCTGGAACCTGCCCTAGTCATCTGGACGTGTACTGATTGTACATCGTCATTTACTGCTTGCAGGTCTTGTGATCTATACTCTCGCTTACCGACTTGGTCTGTGTTACCCTTAAGTAATCTGACATCAGACCTCTTGACATTAGGGACTACAGTAAGTACTTGGGCAGAGGAGTAAGCAGTTGACTGAGGGCTGAAAACAGAAGTTATGTAATGAACCCCTTCATTCTTTATGTTTGAATCATGAAACTGTTCAATCTGAGGTAAAGCACAACCGGAATCATGGGGTTCAACAACAGATGTACTCGTATTTAGTAAATCTAACAGTGTTTTATTTTCCGCTGCTAAGGCTTGTGCGGACATATCTGAATCAAAATTAAAGACAGAACTAGGATCAGGCAATGTATGATGGGCCAGGCTGTGGGAAAAATATTTTGCACGTAAATACCCATTTGTGTCGAGGAGTTCATTTAAATCAGGGTCAGTGATTTGATTATCACAGGCAAACGTAGTCAAAGCTTTATGTACACATTTTTTAGTAGCCTTGCTGCCTTTCTTTCTTAATCTGGCCGTATACAAACGGGAATAAGGGCTGGTCATTCTGTTAAGAAAGGAAGAAGGCATACTATGGCAAAAGGGAAAATGCACACAGTTGCACTGTGAACAACTCTGAATCTAACAACGTGTATATAATACCCAAGTCTTGTGTATATATGTAAAACCCAGGAATGTCAATAAGGTAAAACAGTATTACCAATCTAGGAAAAGGGATGTAGGGTAAACACTTAGGACCTCCTTATGGTTGAAAGGAAAAGTCGGCAAACTCTTTACCCACTATGCTCTTACAGATACTGACAGCGCTAAACCCACGTAGCGGGCAAGCAAGGACAGATTCTGTGAACTGACAATCTGTAGAATACTGAATAAGGCAATTATAAACAGTACTCACGAGGACCGGAAAGACCACTTGAATGTCAGTGATTACACGAACCCTGTAGATCAAACAGGGACCCAGAAGGCTGTAAAAGCAAAGGGTTAAAGATAACAAAATACATAAACCCTAGTAAAAGGCAAGTCTGAATTGTGATAATAAATCGTGAGGAAAACAAAAGGGGAACACTCTGGAACTTGTAACAACAAACCCACACCTAATAATCAATGGAAAATGAATGCAGAAATGCAATGGATAAATCGTGAGGAAAACTAAAAGGGGAACACTCTGGAACTTGTAACAACAAACCCACACCTAATAATCAATGGAAAATGAATGCAGAAATGCAATGGATAAATCGTGAGGAAAACTAAAAGGGGAACACTCTGGAACTTGTAACAACAAACCCACACCTAATAATCAATGGAAAATGAATGCAGAAGTGCAATGGAAAACATGGAGTGGAATCTCAATAAATTGGATCAGGAGCAGGGAAAATGATATCACAAAAGGAAACCTTTCCCACCCAATCCAAGGAGAAAAGGCAGTAACTAATTCTACGAAAGTAAATAATAATACATCATGCTTTTCAGTAACCAGGGCAGCATAAAGGGACAGAAAACACCGGCAACCTGGGCTGCATCAAATAGTAAAGTACAGAGAAAGGCTGTCTGCAGACAGAGAAAGGACAGAAAGGGAAATTCAGAAAGCATAAATCAAATAAGCGCATAAATCCGAAATCCAGGACAGAGGAACAAGATACAGGAACTAGTAACTGGGCAGAAAGCTAGGAACAGGAATAGGTACAAGGCATGGAACTAGGAACAAGGAACTGGAACTAGATACAAGGCACAGAAACTAGGAACAAGGAACTGGAAATAGATACTTGGCTCAAAATCTATGAACAGGGTACTGGAACTAGGTACAAGGCACAGAAACTAAGTACAGGAAACAGGGACTAGTCACAACAGGAACACTGCTACAATGACCAGCGCCGGACTGAAGCAAACTGAGGTTTTTAAAGCTGCTAAACGAGCACACCCCCAGGCGTGTTGCCTGCTGCACCTGGAGCCACAGGTGTTGCCTATCCTCCTCCCAGCCTTGTGCTGCAAGGGAGGAGATGATGCAGTGAGCCAGGCATTCTGGGAAGCAAGAGGTGAAGCAGTGAGCCAGGCATTCTGGGAAGCAAGAGGTGAAGCAGTGAGCCAAGGCATTCTGGGAAGCGTAGTCCTTTGATTTGAGTAACATGCTGGCTGCCAGGGAGGAGATGAAGCAGTGAGCCAGGCATTCTGGAAAGTAGGAGGTGAAGCAGTGAGCCAAGGCATTCTGGGAAACATAGTCATTTGATTTAAGTAGCATGCTGGCTGCCAAAAACCTGGAATGGATCCGGAAGGGAAGTAACTTGGAAAATCAGGTTTAAACGCTCCCAATTCATCAGAGCACTGTAGCATAGGGTTCGAAGGAAATGTCCAGTAAGGAATAAACCCCAGAACATGCCCCCAAGTGGCGGGGACGGGAACGAAGGGAGCGAGCCGTGACACCAAGCTCAGCTGCTAGCAGAGGCACTGCCCCTCCCAGTTTCCCCTAAGAGAAAGCCACTTTACGGCCCCCCAATATAACATTTGCCTGAGTCCAGGACAGGCCTTTGTTCAACTCCATGTAGTCCCCAGCTGCTCCACCCCTAATCTAATCAACAGGGCCATGTGACCTCAGGATGCAGCCAGGCCTGGCAGCCAGGCCTGGGAACACAGCTGTTGATACAGTATCAACTCCTGTCGGGGGTAGTTGTCAGGCAGAATTCAGTTTCATTAAGCCAGGTTTCAGCTAAATGTCACTTTTTGTTCCCAGTTTTCTACATTCAAATCAAACTGACAATTTTTACATATACATTAAATAATTACTTCCTTCAAGTCATTTCAGAATATAGTTTTACATTGTATCCACCTCTTAGCAAGTCTTTCCTTGGTCTGGTTTTGTTTCATTTGTTCAGTTTTACACAATAGTCTGGTGGTTTTAAAACGCCGGCTTTCTGATAGTGGTGAGTACTGGTAATGCAACCATTTTTGGGATTAAGAAAATAAATTCCCCACGAGAAGGTTGTATCTTTGGAGTGGTCTCGTGCCAACTGCGCAGTTCTCCTATTCTGGCGTGAAGGTGGGCGGCGATAGCTCATCCCCACATCCACCCAGTCTATTGATTTAGTTTGTTGTGGGATAGAATAATGGGCGGCGACAGCTCATCCCCACATCTACCCAGTCTATTGATTCAACATGGGACAAAACCCATGACAAATCCCCCCGCCCGACTGCGCTTTGATTCAAGTCGAGGGGAAGTCGGGTGCAAAGGAGGTTTTGAGCCCTTGCGCTGGTATGTCCCCATTATCTTCTTCCAATACTGTAGGTGGCACAGTGCAGCATCTTTTCCTCCCTCCAGTCGATCAATCAGTTGGTCCTGATGGGAGGATTGGGCGGTACCCTGGGCCCCTCGGGTCTCGGCTCCCGGTCCCCGGTCGTCCTCCTTGGTCAGTCTCCAGGTTTTCTTTCTCCTAGGACGACAAAGGAAAAGCGGCAATACCTATTCGTAGACATTTTTCCACCACTATTAATGGTGTGGCAGACATATACATTTTATACTTTAACATACCTAACATTTTACTTTTGAGATACAAGTTATCATTCAAAGACAGTGGCTTACAAGAGTATAATATTTTAGAGACTATATGTGGGATATTTTAGGGTTGGAACTGAATTAATCTGGAGCGGTCCCCTCTGGTATTGCAGAGGACTCCTCCAGTTGCTGCAGAGTGTGCCTGGGATGGCAACACTTTAGCTGATTTATATGTACCCACTTGTCTTCCCCCTCTGCCAAACCGCCTTTGGGGTTGCGGATCTTGTAGGCCACAGGGGAGATCTTGTCTATAATTTCAAACGGTCCCTTCCATGTAGGCAAAAATGTTCTCTGTTTGGCCTGGTTTCTTTGGAAATTGTATAGATAGACCCGATCACCCACCTTATATTCCTTTCGGGTAGTTTTTAAATCATAGTGGGTCTTCATGCTCTCGGCTGATCTTTCTAGATTCCGCTGAGCATAGGCAAAAGCAAGCTGAAGGTGTTTCCTTAAATTCTCCACATACTCATGAGTTGTGGAGGCATTTATCAGTGTCTGCTCTTGGGTCCTGTAGAGCAAATGCTGGGGAAGCACCATCTTGCATCCAGTCATCAACTCAAATGGTGACATTTTGGTTGCAGATGAAGGGGTAGATCTGATGGCCATTAGGACCAGAGGTAATCGGATATCCCAACTTGGCCCAGAATCTGCCACAAACTTTTTTAAGATGCTCACAATGGTTCGGTTATATCTCTCCACTGCTCCAGAAGAAGCTGGCCGGTAAGCAATATGTAGCTTTCTTTTGACCCCCAGTATCTCCCACATCTTTGTCATTACTTCACTGGTGAAGTGGCTACCCCTGTCTGACTCAATCCTTTGAGGTAGACCAAAACGGGAAAAGATGTGGTTAATCATCAGGGCAGCTGCTGTTTCTGCCTTGCAGTTTGGGGCTGGGAGACATTCCACCCACTTGGTAAACAAGCATGTAACGGTCAACATGTACTTGTTTCCTCTAGACGAGCGAATCACGGGGCCTACAAAGTCAATTTGCAAATCTGACCATGGGAGTGTCATTCCCCTCTTTTGGAGAGGTGCCCGGTGTGTGAGGGATGATGGCTGAAATTGTGCACACACAAGACACCCCTTCAAGTATTGGTCAAGGTCCTGCCCCATGTGTGGCCAGTATGCAACCTCTCTTAAGATTTCCAGTGTTGTGTGAAACCCCCTATGACCGGCGGTGGCCACATCATGGGCGTGACTTAACATCAGGCTTCGGAATGAGGTAGGAACCACCCACTGATCGTGGCCAGCTTTGGATTTCCTTACCAGCAAACCGTCTTGGATTCGGAAAATTTTTGGACATTTCATCAACACTCTTAGGTCCTCTTTCCCAATGTAATCGGTATCCCTCAGGGGAAAGTTCTCAGGGTCCTCAAAGTGTTGGTAAAACTTACCAATAATTGGATCCCCCTTCTGAGCTGTAATTAAATCAGCATCAGGGGTCTCCTTACTCCATTGTGCAGTTGAAAGATCATTGTGAGCATTTGTCTGGGACCTAGTGATAACAGTGACCTGGATTTCCCCCAACAGGGACTCTATTTCTATTAGATCCCCTTGGATGGCCCCGGTTTTGGCCAGCTGATCAGCTAAGTCATTTCCAGTTTTGTCTGGTCCCTCTACTTTGCAATGACCCTTGATCTTCTTCCAGTAGATGGTCATCCCATTCGAGGTGACCAGATCATCAATGTTTTGGATTAACTTCCCATGTTTCAGGGGTTTGTTATTAGCGCATAACATGCCTCTGGTTTTCCAGTTGACCAGGTGCTCCACGAACCTGTTCCGTACATAATCCGAATCTGTGATTATGACCAGTTCGTGGAGTTGATGCTGGACAGCAGTGAGGATGGCCTGATGCACAGCCATCAATTCTGCCACCTGACTACTTCGGGGACAAATTTTGTATCCAGCGGAGGGTTCTGGGAACTCCTTCACCCATGCATTCCCTACGCCAGCCACCAGTTCTTTCTCCCCGTCGTTGTCAACATGGTAAGAGCATCCATCCACATAGACAGTGGGCATTCCCTCACACTTGTCTTCTTCAAAGACTTTGTGTGGGGAATTAAGGTATGCCTCCATGTTGTCCTTGATTTTTAGACTTTCGTCCTCGAGACAGCTTTCTCCGGCACAATCATGCAAGTCAGCCAGACCTTGCGCGAGGGGACTCTTCTTGTTTTGGCCATATCTGACCTCCACAGGAAAGCCTTGCATTGACAGAATCCAGGAAGTAATTCGGGAATTACTCACATTTCCGGTCCGGATTCTGTCACTTTGGATATATTGCAGAGGCTGGTGTGGAGTCTCCACTATGATGTGTTCCCCCTGGATAAACGGGCGGTAATTCTTCAATGCCCACACCGTTGCCAGGAGTGCCTTCTCACAATCGTTGAATTTTTCCTCCACAGAGGATAAAGTTTTGCTCGCATAGGAGATTACTTTATTGACCTTGTCATGCTTTTGGTATAATACTGCCGTCAAGCACGTATTAGAGAACCCCGTCTCCAGGAAGAACTCCTTGTTTCTGACACGGTAAGCTAGGCAAGGCGCTTGTGAGAGGCTTCTTTTGAGTTGCTTACCGCCTCGGATTGTTCTGGACCCCATTCCCACTTGACCCCCCCTTCAAGAGATGAATCAGGGGTCTAGTGATCTCTGCGTAGCCTTCAATGAACTTTCTGCTGTAATTAGTCAGTCCAAGGAGGCTCCTTAGTTCCCGCAGAGTGGTGGGGTCTTTCAGTTTCTGGAGTGCTTCCACTTCCTTTTCTTGGGGACAGAGACCCTGAGGAGTAATCTCATGCCCCACGAAATTAACACGGGTTCTACACCACTGTGCTTTCTGAAAGGAAAGTTTTGCTCCGGCGGCCCTCAACTGTGTCAGAACATAATGGATCTCTGCTATGTGTTCCTCCACAGATGAACTTTTGATGAGGACATCATCTACATAAGCCAGGTTACCCCTCGCACCCAGGTCGGGCATGGCCTTATGTAGGAAAATGTTGAATTCATTGCCGGAGTTGAGGTATCCGAAGGGAGTCCGGGTCCAGGTGTACTGCTGGCCCCCAAAGGTAAAAGCCAGTTTGTATTGGTCCTCCCTAATGACAGGCACGGTCCAGTATCCATTGGTCAGGTCTATTGCAGTGAATACTTGTGACCCTTGAATCTGGGCCAGCCCTTGGTCAATGTAGGGCAGAGGCCATCGGGAAGTATGGACCCGTTTGTTGAGCTCCCTAAGGTCGGCGCAGAGTCTCCACTGGCCGTTTGGCTTCAATATTCCCAGCACCAGATTATTGAAAGTGCTGTGGACTGGACGGATTATTCCCCGGGACTCAAGGTTCTTAATTATTTTAGTAAGGGACTCCATGGATGCGAGAGGCAAACGATATTGCTTCACAAACAATGGAGTCATTCCAGGGTCCGTGGGAATTGTTGTGGTGTGGATGTCGGCGCGACCACAGTCATATGAGTCTACCGCAAAGAGATCTTGGAAATCCAAGAAAACTTGTTTCAACTTTTGCTTCTGTTCGAGAGTCACGCAGGCATCAGCTAGGTTGACTATCTCTTCCACCATCTGCCTGAAGCTTGGAAAGACTTCTGGTTTGGCTATCTCAGCAGCCTCCTCCAACTGGGTGGAGAAGTCCCTGGTCAGAGTGCTGATTTGGACTGGGGGCTTCAGGTGGGAAAGGCAGCCCTCATGGACCTGGAAAATCACCTCATCCCTCCTGAAATCACAAGTCACATCTTGCTTACCATAAGGGCAAGAAGTGTACACCAGGAAGTTCCCCCCATGCCGGGTGAAAATCCTATCTGGTGTTGTATTGTCCTCACTGTCACTGTCAAAACAGTCCTTGGAGATTGGTCCTAACAGTTCATTTCCTAAATCAATGGAGAAATGTCGGTCATCAACCGCCATTCCAATAATGGTGCCTGCGGCTAGAGTAATACTCTTTACGTCGCTGTTATCCACCTCTATTGGAATGGTGTCATGTTCTATGTTGACTAATGGTATTGGGTTTACCCCCAACCCTTGCTGTTGGAGAGAAGTATTTAGATGTATATAAGCATCAGGGTTTTGCAATTTTTGTCCTCTTTTAACTTTGTCGGGTCCTTTCTGGGATGGTGACTTCCTCTTTGATCTGAATTTCAACTGCATAAGGTAGCAATTGAGCTAACCTAAATGCTTTTTCTGGATCATCAAAGCCCATGGGATTATCCACTAATCGGGACCAAGCTTTGAAGTTTATTAGGTCCAAACTAATGGCAAAGCGATTGAGAATGTCACTGCCTAAGTAAAAGGCGGCAGTGACGTCTCGCACGACCCAACAATTATGGACTATGCTCTTGTTGCCAATGGAGATTTTGAGCATACACCTGCTTGGCAGGAGATGTTTGGAATTAGGTGCTTCCAGGCCCATTTCCCATTTGTCTATCAGTTTGAATGTGGGAATGGCTGGATCTTTTGGGAGTTGGCGGAACATGGCTTCGCTGATGAAGCTCTTACCGTTGTTCACACACACTCGAGCGAGAACAGAGTCCTTCCCATCATTTAACTGGACAGGGATGAACAACTGCTCTCCAATTTGCTGAATATCAGCCAGGCTCTGAGCTGATTTCACATCTTTCTGGACTATAGGAGTGGGAGTTTCTGATTGTGGATTAGTAAAGAATTTCAGGGTGTTTCCTTCCAGTGTGGAATACCACCTTAAACTGGAAGGAAGGTTGATTTTCAGAAATAGAGAGGACCCCCCATCACCAGTCTGTTGTCCTACTGCTATTACTGTCACGTCTGGAATTTGGTTGTTCTGGAAGTGAAATTCTACTTGGTCAGATTTTTGTTTAACCATGTGGCAGGTGCCATTTAAACTAACATGGTTGACACTCTGTTTTAATTTTATTGGTCGGCTAGTCTGGGTCCAGAGGACCTTGTTTACGCAATCTATTAGGGGTGACAACCTTCTCAGGAGGTCATTCCCTAGTAAACAAGAGGTGCCCTCTGGAGTCACTACTATGACCGGGTGTTTCACCTTGTGTCGCCCAATTTTAATGTCCAAGTCTGCAGTCCCCTCAACTGGAATTTCCTTCCCGTCAAAGTTCTGCAGTTGTCCAGGAAGAGAGGTGAGAGGAATTCGGTAATTCTCCCCCCTTCCTGCATTTAGTTCCTCAAAGGCCCTTTTGGACAGAAGGGTAGCTTGGCATCCAGTGTCCACCAGTGCCAAAATTGTACCCTGCCCCTGTACTTGTACCGGGGCATAGTATCTTCCCTCCTTCTCCTCAAGGGGGCACAGATAATGCACATTTTTGGACAACTAGTGGGCTAACTTTCTGGTTTTGGACATTGCTAGAGAAGAGATTTGGGCAGAATTCTGTGGAGAGTCTTGGGAATCTGAAAGAAAAAGTTGGCAACTGGAGATCAGAGCCATTGTGGGTTCCCCTGGTTCCGGTTCTGGGCCGCCCCCCCTTTTTGGAGGCAGTCACCAGGATGGGTTTGAACCAGGGGATTTCGGTATTGTGGGTTCTGGGATGAGATGATGGGCGGCGGTAGCTCAGTCTCCATATCTCCCCAGTCTGGATTGGAATCCCTTGGGACCCATTTTTCTTTGGGAAGAGTTCCCCCATCTCTGAAGGAGAAGATCCTTTTCCCAGGATCTTCTGAGGATCCCTCTCCCTCAAATTGGAAGACCTGTACCTCCTCCACAAAGTAGGTCTGTTTGGGTCCTTTGTTTCTCCTACCCCCCCTCTGCTCCTTGGGAGGCAGGCTTTCAGGGGCAGGAGATTTTGTTTCCGGTTCCTGGTTTTCCAGGGGCTGTTTACAAGTTGGGAAGGAAGCTTCCTCCAAGGCTTTACACCCCCCTTCCCCTTGTGCCTCCTCCCTGGGAACCGGTGGGTTATCAGGGTGCTGCCCTCGTCATTGTTCTGGAGCACCAGGTCCCGAGTTTGGGGTATTCTGCGGTGGCATGCTCATCTGAGGGTTCTGTTGAGCCCTCAGTATGTGACCCAGATCTCGTGCCATATTTTGGACCTGGCGCTCAAGTTGTGAAACCCGCTCAGGCTGATACGGGGCTCTATTTTCTCCCCTGGGCTGATCCCGGGAAGGGTAGCTATCCCTTCTCTGGTAGTACCCCTGGTTGGGAAGATTTTGGTACCCCTCCACCCTTGGCCTCCCCTCTCCCGGATTAGGTTGTCTGGGCTCAGGGAATTGGGGAAAGAAGGATGGATGATTTTGGGGCTGGAAATTGGGTGGATACCTGGGGAAAAAGTTCTGCCCAGGATTTGGAGAATTTCTGCCCTCCTGTGGGAAGTTGGGAGGGAAGTTCCCTGGGTTAGGTGCTTGGCCGGATCCCCCCCCTTGGGCTGGAGGACTCCACACATAACCCAGGATTGGTCGGTTTCCCTTATAGCGGGGACTTACATAGTCAGGGGAGCGGGGGACCCCATTTGTGGGACTACCTCCTCGACTCCCTGTCTGTGACTGGCCCGAGGGCCTTCTGGGCTGTGAATTATTTGGTGCAGGCAGGTTTTTAGGCCCCCCCATCTCCAAATCTAAAACGGGGGCAACCTTTACCTCTGCCACCTTGGAAGCAGCAGGGGTGCTGTTGGTTTTGGGGTTTTTCGGCGCGTTATTTTTATTTTCGATAGGCTTCTGCACCTCATAGATCCGGGTAGCCTGTTCAATGACCCAGTCTAAAGATCTTTTCTCAGGAAAATCTCTCACGAGCTGGGTCATTATATATTTAGGGAGAGCATGGAAAAATGTATTGACAAACTCTTTGCTGTCTGTGCGCACCCTTCTGGTGGTCTGCGCAAAAGCACACTTTAATTCTTGCACAAACTCTTGTGGGGCCTGATCCGCCCCACATTGCAAATTGTAGGCTGCCTTGCGAGCCTCTTGGGGATTTCTGTGCACAGAAAAATGTTTCAAGATGGCCGCCCTGTATGTGGACCACCTTGAATGATTTTGGTCCTCCAGCCCCGCAAAGAAACTGGAGTACTCTGGTGAGAAGGTCCACTTTACATATTGAATACAGCTTTGGCTGTCCTTCAAATGAAAAGTATCCATCATTTGCTCAAACAGCTCTAAGTGCTCCCAAACAGAATACTTGGCGTTCTTATGATAAGGCGTGATAACACTCCTTATTGCCTTTATTTGCTTCAGTGGGTCCTTAAGCAGGGCCCTTTTTGCCTTATTGGCCTTTTTGGTTCGGGTAACCCTGGTCCATTCATCCTCTGAGTCAGAGGCACTGCTCCCAGAGGTTCCTGTCTGATCTTCCAGGTTTTCCCGGATTCTGCGAGCCTGGGAATGGCTGGCAGAATGTGGGGACCTGGTCTCCTGTGTCCTGCGCCGTTCAGAGGAGTCTTCAGATTCCTCCTTGCTGCCAGGATTTGATGGGTACCCCCCCCCCCCACTGACCTAACTGGGCAGAAGTTTTCAGGATGCCCTTAATGGGCCTACTCTCCTGGGGTTCCCCACTAAATTGCACTGTGCTTGGGTGCCCATACCCGGATACCCGCCCCTCCATTCCTGGGAGGTACTGGCCTATGAGCCCCATACTTCTGGTTGGATAGTAATCTGCCATCCCTGTGGCCCGGTGCTCATGTGCGCCAGGGGACATGGGGTTGGCAGAGTCCAGGGACTGAGAGATATGAAGGCCTCTGGTACTAGGGCTCCTGAGGTTATGCTCAGGAGTCTCCCTCTCCCAACGAACCTGGTCTCTATCCGCCCCTGCTCCCTGTTGCAAATCAAGAGCCTGCGCTTTCAGTTCCTCAGTTAAGGCCTCACTAGACTCTATCAGTCTCTCCTGCATCGCTACCTGTTGCTGGAGCCTATCATTGTGCTGACAGAGAGCCTCATTTTCTCTCTGTGTCTCCTGATTGGTCCTGGAGTACTGGGCCAGTCTCTGCTGCAGGAGGGTTACCTCCTGAGCTGTGTCCCTATTGGCCTGCTCCTTTCTTGCCAGAGCATCCTCCACCCTCCTGGTGTGCTCTAACAAGTTCTGGTGTTCTTTTTGGAGGTCACCCAGTCCCTGGAGGGCCAGGTGATTTTCTTCCATTTTCCTTTTTAAGTGGCAGACTTCCTGGCCTAAGGTATCCCTTTCCTGACTAAGAGTCTGCATCTGTGCCGCCAGGTCGTCCCTTTGCCTTTGGAAGGCACCAGCTTTCTGGTGTTCTTCATCAAACTCTGCCTGGGTATCCAGGTCTTTCAAAATCAATTTATTGCTTTCCTCTTTCTCTCTGTCTAGTTGGATTTGCAGGGTGGCTACCTGCTCTGTGCATGCCCTGTTGAAATTGATCTGTTGCTCCAGCTTTTTCTGGCTCTGCAGTAAGGAGTCCAGACTGTCTTGGTGCTCCTTCTGCAAAGCCAGAATTCTGGTATCCTGGTCCGTCTTTTCCTGTTGCAGGATATCCATATCCTTCTTTATTTTAATGACGTACTGCCTACTCTCATTTTTGGACTCCTGGCTTCTGTGCAGCCTCTGCTCAGAAGAGTCTAGATCAGATTGGGCCTTCTGTAATGCCAGCAGTTGCCTACTCGTCATATCTTGGCCTTCAGCACATTTGTCCTGCATGGCTCCCATATGTAAATATAAATATGCCGCTACCCTGGCAATCTTGTTGTGCTCATCCTTGGCCTTAGGGGCCATATATAGTTCACTCAGGGCCACATGTAAGGGACCCTCGTCTCTCCATATATCTGACCCTGTTTCAGTGATCTGGGGTGCGATTGCCTGCAACCAGACCGTCTGGTCCTGATGAGTCCACTCACCTCTCACAAATAGCTTATGTAAGAAGTGCTCTCTGGCTATTTTCATATCTACCAAGGTCGTCATTCTGGAATTTGAGTTCCTTCCTGACTTACAGAAGTTTGTATTTTATTTTTGCAAAACAGACCTTTCCCTTAGAGCGTCCTTTTGAGGAGTGCTTTACAGCGTAACACAGCGTGGTGATCCGACCGGATGTATGTATCTTGTCAGTTAGCACACTGTATTAATCTGCACAAGTGATAGATCTAATCCGGAATCCCGGACGAGCCCCCAATTTGTAAGAAGATTCAATTCAACACTACAGCTAAGTCAATGCCTAGTCTGGGATACTGAATGGAAACCCTTATTGATATATCTTTATGTCCAGTTCATGAGTTCTGGATGACTACCCCTATATAACACCCCTCTCTTAGAATCCCCCTGACCCCACTGAGCCAAGAAGTAGTTCTGTTTTGCAAGTTTAAAAGGTTTATTTGAGAAATAAGACAAAATATAGATACCACGCTTTTATAATAAATTAATAATCGATATCACCCTTATAAATATAATGTTAATCAACAATGGGTAATCTGACACTAGCACACTTCTTTATAATCAAGGAGGAGTTAGTATAGGATGGATCAAGTAGCAAAAATACTTTTATGATTTCAAGGGAAAAGTAATGAGGAATAAAATGCAGAATAGAAATACTTGAGATGATTTTAGCAAAAGATAATATAATCACTTTTTCTCTGGCAATTCACCCCCCTCCCCTATGCAATGTAAGACATGGAAGTAGATGAAAAGAGGAGCACACAGTTCTCAGGAATGCAATTAAATACAATACGAAATTCAGTTCCCCCCCAGCAAGCTTAGAGAAAACCGGTATGAGTTTTAAAACACAGGCCCAAGTGCTTTGAATGTGGTGGCAATGAAGTGAGAAATATGCTGAAAATGCTTTTAATTCCCTTTAGGAGGTTCAGGGTGAGTGAGAGATACTTGGGATGAGTTCAGGCTCACTTTAGCAATGATTCAGAGATGGTGATTAAGAGGCAAACAAATTTTTAGCAAGGAAAGAAATGACTGCTGATGGTTACACGTGGCTGGATTTTTAACCAAATCGCAAATCGCAGTAAAATTCTCGAGTGCGTGAATCGTGATTACGGAAAAAGTATAAGGAGCTGAGATTCTAAGCTTTCAGAGGAAAGTTAAATTTCGTTCCTATCCCAAACGGTTCCAGAGATACGGACGATTAAATAAAGGTAGTTTTTCGGATTTAAAGTAAACTCAAAATGACAGGTGACAGCTTGCAGCTTCAGAATTGACAGGTGACAGTTGTGCAGCTTTACAAATGACAGATGACACGATTTCTAGGAGGCTGTTCTACTTACGTTAAAATAGTTTGGATTAGATTATTTTAACTAAGAGATTGGTTCTGCACAGTTCTGCTAGGTACTCACAATATCAATTTGAAATAGGCCTCGCCACGGATCTGGTCAGGTTTTGGACTGGACTCCGGTTCTGGTCTCGGCACTTCACAGTGATCTGGGTCAGCTCTCTGGTTCTGCTCACAGCGGTCTGGGTCACTCTGGATCTCTGGTCTGGTCTGGTCTGTCCGGATACAGCGGTCTCTGCACGGCTCCTGGATCTCTGCACTGGTCCTGGCAAAAGTTCTTGGCAAGGGATTCAAGCAGCTCGCCCGGCTGTGCGTAGCTTGCAATGATTTGAGGCCTGCTGCAGAGAACTCAGCTTGTGGTTTTAGGCCTCTGATTTAGGTTCCAAAGTATAAGTTCTAGGTTCTGGAGTATGTAGCTGGAGTCAGTCTGGAACTGGTATCTTCTGGATGTTGTGTGGTCCGGCAAAACGCTGCACAGCAACTGGATTTGAATGTCCTCTCTTGTCCCAGCAGTCTCTTTTTATGTGTTTTGAAAATGGGTGTGTGCCTGGGCCTAGCTAAGCCTGCCCCTCGCTACTTGTCATTGGCCCAATTCTCCCCTCTCCCATGATTGGGGGAAGGAAATGTGAGTCAGAGTGATGCTGTAGGTTTTATGGGTCAGAGGATCCTCCCCATGTCAGTTTGCCCACAAATCTATATTTGATTCAAATACATCCTTCCCAGATATACAATTTGTTGTAATTACATGTGCACATTATATATTCCTTATGGTCCATGCTTGTCCGCCTCTGATCTTCCTGGGGGCTTGCATTCAAAAATGACAACATTTTGCGCATTTTAACTGGTTTTGCAATATCGGACATTTACCCAAATTTACACACATGTGCGCAAGGATTATGGACATTTATTGATGAAGTGTCAGATTTTTAACATGCAGACATTTGGAGTGAGACCCTATTTTCCGATAGCAACCCCCCAGAATACACCACAGGGTCCTAACGCATCTCAAAATATTCACAGAAAAATCACAAAAATAATGATATTACTTCTATAATTCTGACAAGTCCGCACTTTGAGTTATCTATCTTTTTAAAATTATGCCCTGGTCAAAAAGGGGTGTGGCTTCCCACATCACAGGGTGAAATAACTGGTTTATCCACTTCCCCCAAGCTCAGCTGCTAGCAGAGGCACTGCCCCTTCCAGTTCCCCCTAAGAGGAAGCCACTTTACGGCCCCCCAATATAACATTTGCCTGAGTCCAGGACAGGCCTTTGTTCAACTCCCTGTAGTCCCCAGCTGCTCCACCCCTAATCTAATCAACAGGGCCATGTGACCTCAGGATGCAGCCAGGCCTGGCAGCCAGGCCTGAGAACACAGCTGTTGATCCAGTATCAACTCCTGTCGGGGGTAGTTGTCAGGCAGAATTCAGTTTCATTAAGCCAGGTTTCAGCTAAATGTCACTTTTTGTTCCCAGTTTTCTACATTCAAATCAAACTGACAATTTTTACATATACATTAAATAATTACTTCCTTCAAGTCATTTCAGAATATAGTTTTACATTGTATCCACCTCTTAGCAAGTCTTTCCTTGGTCTGGTTTTGTTTCATTTGTTCAGTTTTACACAAAAGTCTGGTGGTTTTAAAACGCTGGCTTTCTGATAGTGGTGAGTACTGGTAATGCAACCATTTTTGGGATTAAGAAAATGAATTCCCCACAAGAAGGTTGTATCTTTGGAGTGGTCTCGTGCCAACTGCGCAGTTCTCCTATTCTGGCGTGAATGTGGGCGGCGATAGCTCATCCCCACATCCACCCAGTCTATTGATTTAGTTTGTTCTGGGATAGAATAATGGGCGGCGACAGCTCATCCCCACATCTACCCAGTCTATTGATTCAACATGGGTCAAAACCCATGACACAGCTAGCAAGTTTTAGTATTTCAACCCTCGTTCTTATAAGTCCAAAGCCCCCATTTGCGCAATCTCGCTTTTGTGCCATCTGTCTACTTGCCCCCAAACTCTGTAACACTCTGTAATGCTCTGCCCCTACATAGCAGCTCTATCCCCTCTTATGCTATTTTCCGTACTCACCTTAAAAACGACCTACATTCTACTATGACCTAATTGTTCTTCTTTTGGCTTGTTATTGTTTCAATATATTTTTTGTACTGCTCTTTTATGTACGGCGCTTTGGCGAAAGTGCCTTAAGAATAAATAAAATACAAATACAAGTAAACAGGTCACTTATTCCCCTTTCTATCAGAGTTAGAATCTTTGTAACTTGAACTAAACTTTCCATCTATTAGCTCATGTGGTTTTGAAAAAAAGGTTGTTACACACTTTATCTTTCTACTCCCTTCTTCTTTGACTTCCTCTACATTGTATTCCTGGGCCTTCATCTTTTGAACTCTGTAGCTAAAAGCATATTTGGGAAGTCTTTAACTTATACTTTCGAGCTGCAATGTCTGTGGCCTGAGAAAAAATCCATGAAAGCAGAACATGCCAAATATAGCCCTCTGCTCAGGAAACCGCTTCTATGTCACTTCCTCCATTTGTCCCCGAGGCAAACATAGAATTCTTAAAGGTTCGAGACTGGTCTCTTATCCTTTTCAACTTGGTTCATGCAGAAGTTCAGAATTTAGCATTTCCGCACGGCCCCTTAGGAAACAACTTTCTTTGCTAAGGTCTGTGCCGTTTGCTTTCCTGATCGACCAAGTGGAGATGTATATTGTAATTACAGAACTTTGCTAACTCACGTGGGCCATGTACATTCTAATGTGTGTTCTGATGGCAATTTATATACACCGTATGCTTTGAGTTGATGATGTCATTATGGGTGAGGTCATAATCCTAAGGGGAGGCATCATGTCAGGACCAACACTATCAGAGAGCACCATTCACTTGTTAACAGCTCTAGTATCCCCATTTTCAGCAGGCTTTTCATTTAATTGTTGACTGCCGCTTTCTGGGCCTCTCGGATTCAACAGGGACGTAACCTGATGGTACACCCTGGCAGGGTTTTGATGCAAATGAACAGCTTCCTGAGCTTTCCCTGGAATAGTCGAGAAGGTTTCTTGGTATGATTGGAGTAATACGTCCAACTGCCTTCTTTGGTTAGCATCCTGGTTTGAGTTGATGTTAAGGCCCTCTACCCTGACTTTAGTAGTTTCCGGGTTCACCTCCATGGGTTCTGTGTGGTCTAACTTCATCATTGCAACTATATTAGCTGGATCATGCCATTGTTTAAGGAGGTGTATGTGATATGTCTGTATCGGGTGTGTTCAGTCCTCCTGGTTGACTCGGTAGGTAACTGGTCCCACGGCATTAGGGCCCCCTCCACGTTGCTTACAATTTGTTTTCAGAGGTGAGAAGCAGCAACATGGCTTTGTCACCTATTTGGAAGGTCCTTGGACAGGTTCCCTGATTGTAATTGTAACACTACATCAGCACCACTCCTCCACAATCTTGCTAGAACCTTGCGTCGCTTCACAACATTCCCAATCCCCTTAACATTCCAAGAAACAAAAGTCAACGCAACCATAACTCCCAAATTAGAATGCTTCTTGTACCTTTTGTGCATAGTGTAGATTTGTTTGTGTTACCTCTTGTAAATTCTCCATGTGCTGCTCAAGCTCCTGAGCATTCTGGGTCAGCGTGATTTCTTTGGAGGGTTGTTCTTCCCATTCCTCTTTGAGCACGTCGAATAAGGTTCATTGGCTCCTTACAAATAATAGCTCATGGGGTGTATACCCTGTGAAGGACTGTAGTGTATTTCGGAGTGTCATCAGGAACAAGCGGGTGATGTGATACCAGGTTTGGTTTTCTCCACATCTGCTTAATTGTTTATTATTATTTATTTTTTGTTGTGGTTGATTTGCATTAACAAATCTTTCACAAAACCTACAACATCTTAACATATATATATTTTTTTTAACAACACTTTATTAGTTTTCTCATAAACAACAATAATAAGAGAAACATTGTTTCACAGACAGTATAAGCATGAAATGTACAAATTGACAATAGTATCTTAACTAGTTCATTTCAAGCGGAAAACCAACCATAGTGAAACATAACCATCAAAAAGAACCACAACCACACAAGACAAGACAAGACAAAAAAAAAAAAAAGGAACCCCACTCTCTACACCTCGAATACCATTACCGCCAAAACAATGCCATCTCCCCATCAGTCATACAAGGCCATAAAAGGACCCCACAATCTCAAATAATCTTCATCCTTACCTTTATTACGAAATGAAACCTTGTCATACTGTGCCAACACATGTAATTCCGTCAGCCACTCATCAACATTAGGTTTCTTCCTTGATTTCCAAACCCTGAGTATTAACTTAATAGCCACCATAATGGCCCTATCAATCCAACAAGAATGTCTCGCAATTCGACCACTCCTATCTTTACGGGAAAGTAAGATGACATTCACCGCCGACCTCTGCAAAACCACATCAAAAATCAAATCAATTCTATCAATCACTGCTGTCCAAAACTCCAGTACTCTCGGGCAATCCCACAGTAAATGCACTAAAGTACCTCTATCACTGTTACAACTCCAACACAAATCATCCGGTCGGAGCCCCAATCTAAACATTCTAACAGGTGTCCAATACACCTTCCCAATAATTTTTGGTCGAATTAATCGTAAGCCCATATCAGGACCCAAGTGCAAATTAACCTTTAGACTGTATTTCCAATCCAACTCAGAAATCTCATCCAGGACATCATCAGACCAAATATTTCTTAATCTAGACCATGCCTCCCGATGTTTGACATTAAAAGGCATAAATTGCATATAAGTACGCACTCCATATTCCGGACCTTCCAATAAGGTAGCAATCTCCGGTTTATTTTCAATAGAACCATCAGCCAAAACCAATCTACAAGTTATCAAATTTTCAAAAGCCAAGTATCTTTTCAATTCACTTCGCCTCAAACCATACCTATTCATTAACGCCTCAAAACTCAACAACCTATCCCCATCCAATACATCTGCCAATTTCAGGATACCCTTATTAATCCAACTAAGCCAACTCAAACATTTATTATCAATCTGCAAAGCAGCATTGTACCATATAGAAGCATCTCTACTGAATCCATAACTCATATCATTATCCCGAAACCATTCCCCAATTACTTGTCTAGTAGCCACAACGGGCGCAACTTCAATCTCTTAATTGGCAATTTATCCATACTATATAAGGATCTCAAGTCAAAAGGAGCACAAACGCCCCTTTCCATCCGCAACCAAATTGGTTCATTCACCACTCTATCCCTAAAGTAATATGAGTTTTTTTTAAGTACAAACGCCTTATAGTATTTCATCAAGTCAGGGAATCCAAAACCTCCATCTTCAACTTTTTGTACTAGTATGTATTTCGGAACCCGAGGCCTCTTACCAGAACCCCACAAGAAAGAAGAAAAAAGTTTCTCAATCTTAAGTAACTGCTTCTTATACAACAACAATGGGATGCACTGAATAACATACAAGATTTTTGGCAAAAGAACCATTTTAATTTCATTGATCTTTGCCCACAGATTCAGAGTCAATCTCTCCCATCTCCTAATCAATAATGACATTTGCGCATTCACCAAATCCAGATTATATTGCAGTAATTTCTTCAAGTCCCCAATAATATGAATTCCTAGATATTTAACCCCCTCTGGAGACCATTTACAATTCCACGAGCTCAAAACTGTATTCACACGCCGACCCGACAAAGGAAAAACCTCAGTCTTGTCCCAATTCACCTTGTGTCCTGACAATTCACCCACTTCTTGAAACATTGATTTTATTACATCTCCACACACCTCTGGATTCGGTAACATAAGGAGCATATCATCAGCATACGATAGAACTTTCACTTCAACCTTCCCAACATTAATACCTTTAATAATCTCACATTGTCTAAGATAAGTTACAAGAGGTTCCAACGCCAAATCAAACAAAAGTGACAACGGAACGGACAGCCTTGTCTCGTGCCCCTTAACTAAAATGGATCCGAAACCACCCCATTAACCAACACCCGGGCCTTAACATCATTATGAATTCAATCTACCATCCTCATAAAAATCGGGCCAAAACCCATTTTCAGTAAAGTGAATTCCGAAAATTTCCAGTTTACCCTATTAAAGGCTTTTTCAGCATCAAAAAAACCTATGACTTCATATGTGTCCTTCCCAAATCGGTCATCAACCACATTTAACACGGTTCGAATATTGTCATAACCATATCTTCCTGGAATGAAACCCACCTGTGACCCATCAACCAGATCTCTCATACATAAACCCAATCTGTTAGCCCAAATTTTTGTGAAAATTTTATGGTCCACATTTAGCATTGAGATAGGCCTGTAATTTCCACATCTAGTGTGATCTTTATTAGGTTTTGGGATCACCACAATCATTGCCTCTTTCATGGAATCACACATCATACCCGATACAACAAAATCATTATAAAGTTCACACAAAACAGGTGCCAATTGAACATCAAATTTTTTATAAAATTCAGAGACAATACCATCTGGACCCGGCGATTTTTCATCATTCATTTGCGATATAGCCAAACTAACCTCAGCAACCTCGATTGGAGCATCAAGAGAGGTACGCTTTTCCAGAGTCAGGCGTGAGAGTGAAATTTTCTCAAAAAATGTGTCCAGTCTATCAGACGTCGGGTCACAATCTTCTCCATACAATGCCTCATAATAACCTTTGAAGTATCTACAAATATCGCCATTTCTATTTAAAGTAACATCCCCATCAGTTTGGATAGAAGAAACATATGAATCAGACACCATCTCCCTAAGCTTATACGCCAATAGTTTGCCATTACGATCACCCGATTCCCAGGACTTCTGTTTCGAATAAAACAAACTCTTACTTGCCAAGTTTTGAATGTGGGTCTCCAATTCCGCCTCCAACTTACGCAATTTCTGTTTGGATTGTCCTGAACCGTTAGTAGCACAGACCCTCTGCAAATTGTTAATCTCTGCCTCCAAATCACTAATCAAATGTTGTTTTTTCTTCTTCACATGGGCAGCTCTACTAATCAATTCACCCCTCAAAACCGCCTTAAAACAGTCCCAAACAGACTTAATACTAGCTGAGTCTAAATTTTCGTTAAAGTAATGACCAATGAAAGCTTCCAAGCCCTCTACACCCAAATTATCCTTCAGCATTTCAGCTTGCATCCTCCATCTCCTCGTCTTAGTACTCTTACTATCCAAAATCAAATGGAGGTCCAACAGAGCATGATCTGAGATACCTCTCTCTAGTATGTTTGTTGAGATCGTTTGATCACTCAAAGCCACACTAATAAAGAAGTAGTCAATTCTGGAGAAAGATTCATGAACAGGCGAATGAAAGGAAAACTCTTCTTCACCACGATGAAGTTCCCTCCATATATCAATAAGATTGTATTTGAACACAAATGTCCTGAGTTCCTCACTAATCTTCTCATTATAATATCTACACTCTGATCTACGATCCTTTTTACTATCCATCACTAGATTAAAGTCACCACCCAACACTAATGAATCACCCTCCATACCATCCAACAAAAGGCTCAATTGATCAAGAAAAAAAACAGCTGGCGAGCATGGCGCATACACAGATCCAAATGTCATTTTTTTCCCATCAATGAGCACATCAAGTAACAGGAGTCTACCTTCTCCATCCATAACTGTCTTTTCAATCTTAAACAACAAGTCTTTCCTAAACAAGATACTGACCCCTCTAGATTTAGAATCATAACAACTCAAGACCACTCTAGAATATTTCGAGTTGGCCAAGTATTTTTCAGTTTGTTCGTAAACACTACATCAGCACCACTCCTCCACAATCTTGCTAGAACCTTGCGTCGCTTCACAACATTCCCAATCCCCTTAACATTCCAAGAAACAAAAGTCAACGCAACCATAACTCCCAAATTAGAACAGTATCATAGGAGCAGTAACCATCAAGGCCAAGGGCAGAGTTCCAAAAAATAAGATCAAAAAAGTACATAGACACAACAACAACAAAACATTTAAACGAACAAACAGATAGAAAGTACAAGCTTTGCACAAAAAAACCAGTCCGATAAGCAGCGGACCTAACACATGCCTTATTATATACATCAAGTAAACCATTCTGAACCATACCCACCAGAGACGAATCTCCAACCCAAACCTTATATAAAGTAATTCACAATAATATTTCCCCCCCCCCCCCGAAATCAATCTAGATCATGTGAATTCCCCTTTTACCACCCACCCCCCACATCCAGATCAGGTAAAAACACGTTCTCAGAATATTCCCAGAATTAAATACTGCAAGCCCATTATGACCCCACAACCCAACACACTAATCCCTATCAACTAATCATCACAAACACCTAAAAGATCTAATCCGAACACCGTCTCCCCAAAAACCTCAGTATTCCATACATATACAACTCCCCAACCACAAAACTCAAAGCCCCTACAAAGGCAACTACTAACACACTATAAACCCACTAAACCATTCCCCATTTAAATCCCACAGTCAACATGAGACAAGTGGTCAATGAAATCAATATGTCAGCCTGCAAAAATCTCAGTACCATACCCCTATCCCCCTAGGAGACCGGATATGAGGATATGAAAAAGATCAGTTTCCAAGTAGACCCACAGAACACATAAAGCATTCAACCCAAATCTAATCTGACTCAAGAAACCCTCATAACAGTATCCGGGCTCCAAAAAAAATCAGACTACCCCCCCCTATTGACAGAACAAAATATAGAAAGAGAGGGATGAGGAAATGAGTGTAAGCAGCAGGAAACCAAAAAAAAATGAACCATGGAGCATTGAATATGAATGCCTCCAAGAACCTCCCGTATTCAAATGAAAGTTATGTGCTACCCCCACCCGAAAACATCTGCAACCATATGACTTGTCTCTCAGGGGTACTGCAGTAGCAAAAAAGTCTGTAAGGCATGACATTTCAATATTGCACAATCCCCCTCCCCCTTCAAAAGATCAACAACCCACCTCCAAGGTCACATGTACACCTATACAGCAGCATCCCAGAACAGTCTAGCACACTGAAATAGTCCAGCAGAAAATATCACAACAGTGGAATATTCATGAAATGTAGAGTGCAACTAGTCGTAACCACTTAAAGAAATAACACAGGGCCCTTGAACATTCTTGTTCAAAGAGAAAAAAAAAAAAAAAGAAAAAAGGGGGGGTGTTTCAATCATATATGCAAACCAGAAAAACAACCAGATGCCATCCCAGTGCCATATCCAGTCTCCAGCCGCAACTCCAGTGCACAGCTCCAAAGTCCCATAACCCAGAACTTTCCTCAAATCCAGCACGTTCGTATTGGGTGGTGCATTACAGCTCTGACTGAATGTTAGGTGAATTCCTCCATATCACCTTAAGTATTGTGGGAGTCTCCCTCCTTTCGATGTGGTCCCGGTCCCCGCAATGATGCTCACTGAGTTCCATCTCCATTGCAGTAGAAATCAGGCGTGTGCAATCCATTCCAGTGAAAGGGTGAGCCAATGGATCTCCCCGGAGCATCAGAGTCTTGATCCATTATCCCCCAGCTCAGCCAAAAAAACAGCTGGTCACATGTTCACATAATAAAGCACCCCTATGAAGCGAAGGCAATGAATACAGAAAATGGGTGACAGCAGACGCGTACTTGGCACAACATATTAACATATTTAAACAAAAAAGTTATAATAGTTTCATACATTATTAACACATAAAATTGTATCTAACAAAACATATAAAGTTAATCAGCGTACATATCCATACAATTTATACAATATTATAAAATCATATTAAAACCAGGTTAAAAACTCCTTCAAATATTTGATATTCTAATTTAATCATATAAAATCTCAGTAAAAAGCTCATTTTAAATAATTGAACATGGCCAAAACCAGAGACAGTTTTGAAACGTTCAGCAACATAGACCACCACATTTCTGGAATAATGGTTTCACACTGAGTTAAGAAAATATCAAAGTGAGCCTGTATATGATTTAGTAAACTCAGACAATAGAGCATCACATGTTCTAACTTATTTGCCTGCTTACAGAATCTACAATTTCTCAATTCTCTAGGAATACCAAAACGGACTCATATGTTGGAAATACATTTCATAAAAATCTTAAAAGTTGAGTTTGTAGTTTTGGACGTGAACATTTTAAAAGATTTCTAGGCATCACGTTAAAAGGTTTCACATCATTATTAAAATGATAATATAACTTAACACTTTACATCTGTACATGCCTCAATCCAGTCATTCCAATACAAATTCTTCTTTACACATAATAGATTATTTAAAAATACATCAACAGTTTCACTTATTTGTGTTAGAATGTTCAATATCTCTTTCATCCACTCGGAGTCATTTATACTTTTGTTGCAACATTGTTTTGTATAGGTGATCATACGTAGTACCTTCTGCCACAATTAGGCATTTTCGAGACATGGAAATAACTCTCCACTTTATCATAGCCTGCATTGATAACAGGCCTAACTCAGATCTGAATATTTTTGTCGGGACCCCATTTGGGAGGGTCAAATGATTCCTCCAAAACAGCCCCTCCAAACGCAGCCAAAGACCAAATGCAGAAAATAATTGTCAAATGATCTCTTTCCACCAGTCAATCCATTTGTGGTTGGTAAACAACTTTCCTCAATTGTTTTATTTTTAGGACTTGAAATACGTGCTTCATTAGAGTTGAAGTAAATGTGTTGATTGGTCTGTTATGATCTCTCTCGGGATACCGACTCGCGATAAAGGGTATAGGAAATCACACACACTTTGGGCAGATGTAGCTCGTAGTGCCCTCATGGTAAAGCGTAGCGTAATCGACAACTAACAACAGGTATTTGTAACCCTGTCTAGTTGATTCCAATGGCCCCACGATATCCCTGCTTATCCGTTGGAACGGTTGCTTGATCAGTGGAATGGATTGTAATGGTGCTCAAGGAACGTTGGCCCTATTCTTCCATTCTGGACATTGTTGGCAGTATAGGTCTACCTCTCTGTGCATTCCTGGACAAAGGAATCTTTAGGTCACATTGTACAGGGTTTTCTCAGTTCCTTGGTGTCCTTTCCTCACTTTATTTTGTGTGTCTTTCTATAATTGTACGTGACCAGGAGTTGCAACCTCTATTCCTTATCTTTCTCTTTTAGGATGCTATATTAGAGCCTGTCCTTTTCCTGGAACTTCTCATCCACTGTTGTCCCTTTCTATGGCATGTCGGAGCATCAGATCCAATTTTTGTGCCATCCAAAAGCTATCTCCGTCTTGGTCGATGCTCTTATCAATTGAAGCAGGTAACATCACCCGGCTGTTGCAGGAGTGTTTTCGTCTTTGTTTTTCCTTTCTACTGGTTTACATCTCCCTGGAGTCATGGGTTATTTCACTGCGAGAAAATGGGCCCTTTTCTAACCACCCCCCCTCTGCTTTCCTAAGAATCTCAGTCAATCCTGGAGTGTCCCATTCTAATTCTACTGGTTCCGGCAGCGAGGGAAATACTGTGGTGGGGAGTCTTATGTCTTCCCCCAGGATGTGTACACGAACGCTTTGCAGAAGGTAGTGTTTAACGTCCCCATGTATACACTTAACGTGTTTTTGGGGTTCTTTCCCTGTGAGGGGCTTTGCCAAGTGAGTACTTACAGCTGTTTGTAGGGTTCCCAAATCGATCACGAAGGTCGTCCGCTCATTTCGGCTTCACGGGTGTATGGGTATCTGGTCCGGGCGACCTCACGGCCCTCTGGATTTGGGGTCTACTTCTCTCACAATCCCATTGGCCCCTATATACATGGGTCCAACATTCTGCTTGCGGGGTACAGCCGTATGATGTGTCCCCAATCACCACACTCCAAGCAACTGTCTGGGTAGGGTTCTACTGGTCTGAGGCATCGATAATCCAGCCTCATTTGATCAGGTCTGTGCTTGGTCATCTGGCCCTTTTACATGGGCAAGAGTCTTCTTCTGTCCAAGCTGGTGGCCCTGTCCTGGTTTCATGCCTATTTGTAGCGTAAAAAGACGACTTTTTCTCTCCTTCTGGTATGCAGATACAATGGGCCTCATTACAGGTCGGCGGTCCGGAATTAACAGTGGCGGTAAACCTGCCGCCACTGTTAATTCCGGACCGCCCGATCCGAGTCCTGCAGGCGGGAGGTGATCTTCCCGCCAGGTCTGACCTGGCGGGTTGAACACCTCCCGCCTGCAGGCGGACGTGGAAACACCAGCACCATCACGAGATGGTGCCGGTGTTTCCATTTTCCCATTCCCATTGAGTCCTATGGGACTCAATGGGAATGGGGATTCACACCATTCCGCCTCCGGGATTCCCAGGACACCAGGGTCGTAATCCCCTGGTATTTCCGGCAGTCACGGAGGCGGAATGGTAATACGAGTCCAGCGGTAACCAGGCCGTTTTACCGCCGGACTCGTAATGAGGCCCAATGTTTATGGCCTCTGAAAGTCTTGGGCAGTGTTGTTGCCCCACCCATCGTTGGATGGGTTTGGGAAGAGCCTCAATGAATTGGTCCAACACCAGACAGTGCGTCATTTCTGCCACCGTGGTTGTTGCTGGTTGAAGCCATTTGTCGGCTAGGTCTTTGATCCTGTAGAATAGCTGCTCGGGTGTCTCTCCAGGATTAAGTATTGCCTCTCGAAACTTCATCCAGTACTTCTTGTCATCATACCCCAACCTCTCTAAGATTACTTTTTTATGTCTACATATGGCGTATTTCCAGTCGGGTTTGCTGCCTGAAATGCATTTTTCATGTCCCCGATCAAAAGGGGAGCCATATATTGACCCTATCTCTCTGATGGCTACTGCGATGAGAGCCACTGTTTAGAAGTTCACAAAAAAATGGGATGAGTCTTCTCCTGGTGTAAACCTTTGGAGGGTCGATTTGGGTACCGGTGGGTGGCTTCTGGCGATAGCCGAACCGTGTGCTTTATGTGCTTGCTGCGTTGGAAAGCCTGATGACAGGCCTGGTGGTCTGGCAGTGCTTGCTGGCTTTGTGTCTGGACTGCCTGTTGTGACTGCTGTTGGCCCTCTCTCAGGGCTTTAAGGTGGGCCTCCATGGCATATTCAGATCCACTTCTGACACCTGTCATGATTCATGCCCCTGGTCATCATGGCCAAACCAGCCTTTCGGCTGGGGCTAGGTTACAGGCTTCCAAGGGCCACAAAACACCACCAGGGACTCTCGTGGGGCCAGTCCTGGTGCCTTTGGCACCAGGCTCATGCTGTTATGTGAAGGACAACATTTGGATTGGGACTTCAGTTAACATGGAGGCAGTCACGTAGCTCAGTTCCAAATAACTGAGCTATGCGGTCTAGTGTTTCCGGTGTGGCCGGGCCTGGGACTACTTTACCTGGGCTATATAAGACACACCCAAACAACAGCACATGCTTCGCGTTATTCTGCAGTTAGCAGCGTAATGCTCATCGTGTCCAGTTCTGATCTCCTGTGTTTCTTGCATCCTGCCACATGCTGAATCCTGTATCTGGAAGAAGAAGAACACCATTATTCAGCGCTTACCTGTAAGTAGCAGCCTGGCTTTGGTCTTGAATCTTCCATCTTCAAACTACCACCAGCTGCTCACCTGAATACACGCGATCCGGGGATTCTTCATCACAACGCTGCATCCATCTTCAGAATGCTGCAGTAACCTCAAAAAGACAAAGAGAGACATTATTAGTGAGTGCTCGCTCATGGCCACGCAAGGACACCGAAAACCACTTACCAGGTGCAGTCTCTCCTTGATTTCGGAACATCACAACGGCCCGGAACATCATAACGACCTGCAAAGAAAGCGGCGCAGGCACAGTTTAGCAAAAGAAAGGGCAAGAAAGCGCTGCGCAACGCGCATTCACTTACCTTGCTGGGATTCTCATCCTATACAGCACGCCAACGCCAAAACTCTCCAACTCATCTGAGGGAAAGAAACTAGAGACATTACTAACAACAAAAAGGCAAAAGAGGAAAAGGGGAAGATAAAAGACTGTAAAATAGTAGCACCTACCTCATCAAGCAAATCGGAGTCACAGCAGGCCTGGACCCGAACACGGGGCAACGGACCAGTGAAGCAACTAGGTCACCGAACGCCCACACCTCCAGCGCGCCCCTGCACAGAGACGGAGGACCGAGAGCACACCATACCTAACATTAAGGTGAGGAGAGAGGCTGAGGGAGGTGGGAATCAATCCAAGAGAGACATTTAAGCCTTATATCCAGTTCTCCTGTATTGCAGTTGCTATCCACGTCCAACACACTATCAAGGGAGAGGGTTTGAGAGTGCTAATCTTCCAGCCAGAGCTGAGTGGCGTCCCTGTGGATATCAGGTGAGCGTAACACACCACTTGTGAGAATGTTGTCAAGAAGGAGAGCAGCCAGTATGTTATTTCTCTGTTGCTCAGGATTTCATTCTCCACTCATTATTGTGAGTTCTAACTTGCTTTTCTGTCTTCTGCAGAACTGCTTCTGGGCATTTCCTCTTCCTCCTGGCTTCTCCTTTCTGGCTGGATATGAGGTCCTCTCACTCTCATCCAGCTGGAAACAGCTTTTGGTTTGTGCCCCTGCGGTTTCTTTCAGGCTTCCGTCATCAATAGGCCTATGTATATAACTCAGGTTCCTCCTCTCCTGTCTCCGTCTACTGCAACAAGAAGTGAATAACCTCTATGTCTTTTCCTATCCCTTTCAATTCCCTACCTCTTCTTCTGATTGGGTCCTCTCCCATTTCCTCCTCTCTAACCCAATCATGTTCCATGTCCCAACCCCCTGTGACCTTTTGGGTGCCCAGGAGGAAGCTCCACCCTCTCCTGACCACCATAGCTATGAAGCCCTGTGCCCCTCACTGGCCCTGCTCAATAATTCCACCATAGCCCTCCCCCCACACACACACCTCACATCCGCTTTCCACCCGCTGCTCACCTATGCTGCCGGATGCAGCAATCTGGCCCCACTGCTGATGGTGTCCTTGTTGGTGGCATTCTTCGCCACAAGTATTTACTGTTACCAGGTAGACCAGAGCTGTCAGGCTCCCCCTGCTTACGTCATGATCCAGGTTGATGGTGTGGATGGCGGCACGTCCACTGCTCCATAACCAGGTGAGTGTCTCTCCTTTCTGACTGTTAGCAGTGTCTTCCCTGCCGGAAGCAATCTTCCCTGTGGTGGTGTGTCCTCCAGTTTTCTTCCTGTTGTTGACGTCCTGGACAGTACTTCTCCTGTTGGTGGTGTCGCTGGCATCGCAGACCCCTCACTGGCAATCAGGGAGTTTACACCAGAAAGCAAAACACTTGGTGCAGCAGCAAGGATTGGCCCCTTACAAAAGGCTTGTAAGTGACAAATCCACTGTGGCATAGTGACTATGTAAGCGGGTGAGATCCTTCTTGATTGAATCACCTTCGAATTATCTGAATAGAACCATCCTCTTGAAGTTCATTTCACAATTTCACTGGAACTTTGTTGGTGTAAAAACTGCCCAAAATCCAAAGCCATTGAGGTGAAAATAAGGATTGCAAAGCAAGGTGCAGCCGTTGTCCCAAACTGCTTCAGGGGAACATTCAATCTGCTGTGGAAAAGGCATAGCTGGACACTGGTGCTGAGAGCTCTGCCTGCTGGAGTGTCAAACCTGCAAGTGTCCTTGGCAACCTTCCTTGCTGGGAAGGGGAAGATGCCAGACTCACCTTTCCTCAGAGAGCCAGTGGATCTCACAGTACCCAAAAGATTAAAAAGAACCTTTGTTCGGCTCTATTTTTAGTTTCCAACTGTTTTGAGCCGATGAACCGCCTTCAAACCATCTGAGTTGCTGCAAAAACCCAATGAAGCTGGCTTTGACACTCTATACTTTGAACCGATTTGGGCCAGCCGAACTGCACATCAGTGCCTGTTTCAAGCATCATTGTTGCCGCTTGTCGATCTGTATCGTGCTGTTGGATCCATACAAGCCAGCTTGCAGATAAAGTGACTTTCTGCCTCGTGACTCCGTCAAACCTTTTTTTTTTTTTAAACTTTTTATTGGATTTTGCAACATAACAATCAAAGCGTAAGAAGAACATGCCCTCCACTCCCCCCCTCTCTCTTCCACCCACTCCCCCCTCGACAACTAGCATAACCGTCTTAGTTCACCCTTAACTCGGGCTGCAACTCAGTGTTCATTGAAGGTCCAACGGCTTCAAACATTGCGGGCACCACATCACCCTAAAATCGTCCTGAAGCACATTCAACACGTCACCCCAGTCCGCCGCAAAGGACTGAACGTTGTCATTCATGGCATAGGATGCCCACTCCAGGGCTATAATCTCCCAAATCTTCCGAAGCCAGTCTTGGCATCTAGGGACCTCCGGCCTTTTCCATCTTTGCGCTATTAACATCATCGCTGCCAAGGTCAAAATTGCTTTCGGCTTTTCCCTTCCTCTGGTTTGTCCTGCCCCTACAGTGCCCCGAATGCCCAAAAGGATCTGGACCGGAGTTCACACTTCCTCCCGACCAAAAGCTTGTTCCTGTGCCTCCCGTATTTCTTACCAGAAAGCTCGAATCTTCGGCCACTTCCACCAAATATGCTCTGCAGTGCCTGCCATCCCGCATCCCCTCCAGCACATACCCGATACTGTGGGGTATATTCTATGAAGCCGGGCAGGGGTGTAATGCCATTCAAATAATATCTTGTACCATGCCTCTTGTAGTTGGGAAGCTTTGGCCAATTTAGGTATTCTCCTCCACAATCTTTCCTATTCCGGTCTGCGTATTTCTCGTCCCAAGACCCGGTCCCATTCCCGCATATCAGCCCAAGGAGTCCCTGCGTTTGCTGCATGCAATATTTTGTAGATGTTGGAGATAAGCCCTTTCGTGCCATCATTAGTGAGGAGGAATTTCTCAAATTGGGTTGGGCCACGAGTAGCCGCTATTCTAACCTCTGGGTGTAATACCCAGTGACGTATCTGCGCATATTGGAACCTGTCGCCCTCCTGTATAGAAAATTCCCTCTTACAATCGTTAAAGGATAAGACTTCCCCACCCCGGAACATGTCACACAATTTCCTACAGCTTCCTTCCCACCACTTTGCAAAGGCCCCTCTCTCCAAACCCGGGGTGAAGTCCCCATTCCCAAAGATGAGGGTGAATGGGGAAGGGAAAGTAGTGATTCCCCTAGGACCTGACAGCCTGTCCTACGTGTCAGCCATCAGTTTGGTAATAGTACTCTGGTAGAGATGCCTGGGTCTATGCACCTTAGGTAGCCACAACACTTCAGCTAGGTTCCGTTGCGCTACAGCCCTGTCCCTCCTCACCCATAGTTTATCTTGTGTTCCTTCTTCCTCTTTCAGCCACTCCCTAATGATGCGCAATTGTGCTGCTTCGTAATATTGCCGAAAATCCAGCAAAGCCAGGCCCCCCTCGTCTCTAGGCGCCATCAGGAGTCTAGCACCCAGCCTGGCTCTTTTCCCCTCCCAAATGAATCCTCTTGTCAGCTTCCCCAATTCCTTGAAGAAACTTGCCGGGACCGGTTGAGGGATCGCCTGAAAGAGATACAATAACCGTGGGAGCGTGACCATCTTGACCGCGGCTATCCGTCCCAACCATGACACCCTCAGATTTCTCCATCTCAGAAAATCCCTCTTAATTGCCTTGAGGAGCGGGGGGAAGTTCGCTGCGTACCACCCCCCAAGGTTGCCGTGATTATCACCCCCAGATATCGAATTCCTCCCGGGCTCCACTGAAAGGAAGTATTCTCACATTCTCGATCAGCTGCACTTACCGTTAAGTTCAGAATTTCTGATTTGTTAGTATTAATTTTTAATCCCGATGCTTCCCCAAAAGTCTCCAAAAGGGTCACGCTCGCCAAGAGAGAATCCCTTGGTGCTGACAGCATAAACAGCATGTCATCTGCAAAAGCCGCAACTTTCTGCTGCTCCCCCCCCCCAAAAGGAATGCCCCGGATCTCGGAAGAGTCCCTGATTGCTTGCAATAAAGGCTCTAAGTAGATCGCATAAAGTATTGGGGAGAGCGGGCATCCCTGCTTTGTCCCCCGCTGCAGTTGGATTGACCTAGAGGCCGCCCCATTCACCATCACTCTAATCGTAGGGGTTTGATAATTGGCCCTGACCATCGTCATAAACTCCTCTCCAAATCCCATCTTTTCCATTACCCGAAACAGAAATGTTCACTCCACGCGGTCAAAAGCCTTTTCCACATCTGAGGCCACCAAGACCGCGGGAGTGCTTGTTTTCTGAACCTTTTAGATTATATGGGCGACCCGCCTGATGTTATCAGCAGTTTGCCTTCCCCTAATGAACCCGGCTTGATCGGGGTGTATTAGATGTGGGAGAATGGAATCGAGCCTATTCGCCAGGATCTTAGTGTAGACCTTAGCATTGATGTTAATCAAGGCAATGGGCCGGTAAGACGTTCTCTCTTCAGGGTTTTTGTTTGGTTTGAGGATGAGGGTGACCTTAGCCTCTTCCATTGATGGGGCAATCCTGCCTGACCGGCGGAAAGAACTGTATAAGGAAGTCAAATGCGGCGCCAGCTGTGAAATGAATAGCTTGTAAAAAACAGCAGTATAGCCGTCCGGACCAGGGGCTTTATGTGCTGGGAGACCTTTTATTACACCCCTCACCTCCTCCTCCAAATTTTCCCGATTCAGGGCATCCCTCGTTTCTTTGCTAATTTCCCCCAAATGCACCATTCGCAGGAACTGCTCTTGCAGGTCACTGTCAGGATGTTGCGAAGCATATAGAGAACCATAGTACTCCGCTAGAGTATCTTGTAAGTCCTCCTGCCTTGTGACCCGGGCCCCAGCGCCTGACTTCAATGCTGTAATCGCATTTCTCGCCTTAGTGCCCCGTAGTAGATGCGCCAAAAGCGCGTCCGCCTTATTGGCCTTAGCATAGTACCTTTGCCTGACGGCCAATAGGGCTCCCTCCGCCTTTTTTGTGCGCAGGAGATTCAGTTGCCCCAGTGCCTTCCTGTACTCTCGCATTGCTTTTCGAGAAGGGGTGTCACCCGCCGCCTGTCTCGCCGCCTCTACCTCTGCCTCCAACTGGGCTTCCAGAGCCTGTACCTGCTTCGCCTGGTGGGCTGATAAGGCAATAACTTCCCCCCTAAGAGTGGCCTTGAATGCATCCCACCTTATACCCTCGTCAGTATCCTCTTTTCTATTACTACTAAACACCTTGATTTTCTCTTCCAGACTCCCCTGCACCTCCGGGTCTCTCAGTATGGCTTCTGGTAATTTCCAGCCCCACAATCCCTTTGTCCTCTGACCCAGCCCCATCACCAGGGAGACCGTTTTATGATCCGCTATCCCAATCGGCCCGGTAAAGACCTCCCGGATACTCCCCAATAAGCTTACCGATACCCATATGTAATCAATCCTGGATTGAGACCCATGAACACCTGACAGAAAAGTGTGACCCTCCTCCTCCCCTTTCAATTCCCTCCAGGCATCTCGCAACCCCATCCTGCCAATCCTTTCCTTCAACTCTGTCGACATTACTGCTCCTCCCCCTCCTCCCCGCCTCCCCGATCTATCCCTCTCCCCATCCCATGCGATATTAAGGTCCCCCATCACAACAATCTGACCCCAATTTTGCTCCTCCAGCACCTTCAGGAATCGCTGCTGAAATAGCTCTTGACCGGATTTAGGAGTGTACACTACGGCCAACGTATATGGGGCCTCCTGGAATTTCCCCCTGACCACTAAATATCTCCCTTCCTTATCTCTGGTCACATCGCAAACCCTGAAATCCACTGTGTTCCTGATAGCTAAAGCCACCCCCCTTTGTTTTGCTTTGATCGGAGGCGTGGAGAATCTGATCGAAGCCGCGCAATTTTAATCTACCTTGGTCTATACGCTTCAGGTGTGTCTCCTGGAGCCCCATAAAGTCCGGCTTTTCTTTCCGTGTAAACTGCTCTAACTTTTTCCTTTTAAGGGGGGTGTTCAACCCCCTCACATTATGTGTTAGCCACTTGAAGCGTTACCATCAGAAGGAGTTACCGCTACTTGGGGGTGCTCCCCTGCCCGTCGCTCCATCCAACCGCTAGTTGCAGACCCCAACCTTCTCCCCCCTCCCCCCTCACTTCTTCCCCCTTCTCTCCCTCCCCCCACACCCCCTGAAGGTTACCACCTTCCTATTCTCTCCCCAATCCTAATACGGGCATCAACGCCCTTACAGCTTCCAACATGTTTGCTCCCCCAGCGACCCCCCAGCTTACATTGTCCTTTTTGAGGCCCACCACCTCTAACATTCCCAGTACAGATTAGGGCTTCGACATCTTCTCACCGCTCGGTGAACCCGGCTTCCCTTTACTCTGCGGTTCACCATGCCTTGATCCTCTTTGCCTTTTGTCGCCAACTGTCGTCCATTCCCATGGTCGGGGACTAGGGCGGCCAAACACACTTTTCTGGCCTGCGTTGGCAGAGCCTTCCTCTAGATCCAAGCCCATGAGATCTGCCCCCTCCTGCAGGGAGGTAACCCGCTGCTGGGCTCCCTCCCATTCGAAGATCAAGCCAAACGGAAGGGTCCATTTATATCGAAATGCCTTTTCATTGAGAACCTTCAGCAATGGGCCCATTTGCTTCCGTTTCAAGAGTGTAATGCCCGCCAAGTCCTGGAAAAGAGCAATCTGTTGACCCTCATACATTATGGGTTCTTTTGGTCTTGCTGCCCTAAGTACCGCCTCCTTCTGGGCGTATCTGGCAAACGCTGCCAACACATCTCTCGGCCTCGCTGACTGGCCCTTGACCAATCGCCCAGTTCTGTACACCCGATCTAGCTCCACCGCCCCCGGGTTCTCCTCCCCCAGGATATCAGCGAAGATGCCCAAGCACCGACTTCAAAGTCTTGTCTGGTACTGATTCCGGCAGCGACCTCACTCTTATATTGATCCTGCGGGATCTGTTCTCCAAGTCCTCCAACTGAATCTCCAGATTTCTCGTGGCGACATCCAGCCTTTCCATAGCCTCACTGTTAGCTGAAGTATCATTGCCCACGTCTTGCAGACCTTCCTCCAGCGCATCCGTCCTCTCCCCCAGCTGACGCAACTCTTGCTTCATCTCCCCAATAGCTTCATTTAGATCGTTGCGCATCAGCTGGAATTGTTCCTAAAAGGTCTTTGCAAGATTTGCCTGCAGAGCGTGCAACTCCCCTAAAAGTTCCTGTCTGGGCAGGGGTACCAGATCCTCCCCTTCCCCTTGGGTGGTGTCTTCACCTGTCTTCCCTCGGGCGGCCCCGGAGCCTTCTTTCAGAGCCTGGGCCGACCACATTGCCTGAAGGGTGCCCAAAGCTTCACCCGAAGAGTGGGGAGCCCTCCCCCCTTTCCCCTTGAGTTTCGTGGCCATACTGCATTCTTCTCCTCTGCAGGAGGGGTCCTAAGCCGTTCGCCTTTTCCCAGCTCCCCCCTGCGCCCGGCGAGAACAGGCAAGCCGCGGGCGATATTCACTTCTCCTGAGGGGCTGTGGCTTTCCTCTCCCTGGCGAACCCCGCAGTCACTCCAGCCGAGCCCCTGTATAACACTTCTCCAAGGATTCACTATGCTGGATCAGTACGGCTCCTGCCAGCTCCTGGGGGGGAGCCCCCTCGAGGATCAGGGGAGCCTGTGCTGCTTCTCTGTGGACTCCCCAGCCCGCAGACCGGCCCGCTCTGCTGTCCCCCTTGAGCCCCTCCGCTCCAAAAGGGCCTCCAGCAGCCTGGGTTGTAGCTTCCAGCCGCACGAACGAAGACCTAGGATTCTCTGGAGCAGGAGTGTGTGCGCTACACATTTCCGTGGCTTAAAGAACCACAGTGGGTGCCATGCCGTGATCAAGGGCCACCCTCCCTCTCCCCTGCCCGCGTACCTTCTCACACGCCAGGCAGGGTGACGCTCGATGCGGCCCCCGGACACGAAGCACCCGCCGGGACCAGCTCCTCTCCTCGGCTCATCCGTCTATCCAGGGCCCGCCGCCACCGAGCTCCTAGGCGAGCGGGGAGAGCCGACGATGTGCACCACAACCGAATCCACATCCCCAGGCGCCTCCGCCGGCGCCGCTGCTCCCCCGCGGTCCCGGCGCCGATCCGTTCCCGGGGCCGCGCTCGCCAGAGTCCTTTGTGAGGAGCCGGGCTTCCAACCACCGCCGCACGATTGGCCCCCCTTCCGCAAAACGTCTCTGAGGCCGGCAAGTAAGTCCACAGGGAGATCTCAGTGCCGGTGCACTCTGTCTCTTCCGGGTGTGCCGCGCAGCTCCCTCCTCAACTTGCTCCGGGAGCGATGGTCAATATCTCACCACGGAGGACCCTCAGGCCCGGGGCCCCTCCGATGCCGTGTGCTCTGGATTAGTTTCCACTACTAGCCGGTGATTTTCGCTCACATCTAATTTCAGCGGCCTCGCGGGGGGCCACGCAGTACTCACAGCGGGTCCGCAGCCCGGGTGGTGGGCACCTTTCGTCAGCCAGGTCCGGAGAGTGCCGTCGGCATGTCTACACTGTGCCGGCGGCCATCTTGGAATCTCCCCGTCAAACTTTTGAACAACATAGATCCCAGCGCTGCCGCTTGTCCCAAGCTTCTCGAGCCATTGACGCTTGTTGAATTGCACCACATTGCTGAATCCCAATTAAACCTGCTCATCCGACTTGAGCCTGATTTGACCCATTGGAAAGCACACAGAAGACTGATTCGCCACTGTCCTGCTCCTGAAAGAAGATATTATGGTATAGACAGTGATGCTGTCGCTCTTGCATTGTTCTATATGCTCTAGTAACATTTAAAATTCCACTTTATACCTTAAAATACATAGGGCCTCATTTCAAGTTTGGTGGTAATTCGGTAGTGAATTAGCCAACTGCATTTACCGTTAATGCCACTCGGTTCTGTGGGTTGACCACGGGATTACAAATGGTGAAAGGGTGTTAATCCTCATTCTTGGGAATCCCTGGGGATTTTGGCAGAATTACAGCGAGTGGTAATTACACTGCAGTAATTCTGCCAACGTTTTACCTAAAAGTACCTCCATCATGATGCTGTCGGTAAATCCTCCACGTCAAGGTCAAACTCTGAATTTGGTAGTGCAGCAAAAAAAAGCAGTAATACTGTTACCGCCAAAAGAAGTGGTGGTAACTGAATTATCACCACATTTTAACACACTGCCAAACTTGTTACGAGGCCCATATTCCTGAACTGGAACTTGCTACAAAGGCTATTTACATGCGGACCTCTGCTCTTCATTACCCAGCATGCCCTTTTTCACCAAAAGGCTACATTATCTGTATATTTCCTTACATAGGTGCGTTTTTAGTGTTTTAAATAGTTTGTCTGTCCTTTTAGTGTAATTAAAGTGCTCTGTTTTTATAGAACCTTCATTGGACATTTCTTTTATTCTGGTATTTATTTTACTATTGCTGTTTTGGGTGGTTACATGCTCACTTGCACCCCTCTGAAGAGCTGGGAGCTTGCCCCAGCCCATGCTACCATAAAAAAGTGAAGGGGGCATAAAGCTCATGCTGTGCCTGTTTCACATTTATGATTCAGATCACCACTGGTTTGCTAGAAGTCTGGGGCAAAATAGGAGTTTAGAAACAACTTCTCATCACTGTACAGATGCAGAGCAGTGGACATTTTGTCACACTCATCCCACAGGTCAAATCTTGCGTTCAGTTCCCTCCTTGCAGTGGATGGTCGCAAGGATTGGCCCTTCCAATTCCCTGAAGGTGGGGACAGTGCTCCAAGCATCCCAACTGTCAGCGTGCCCTGTTCGATCCTCTTCCAAGCTTTCTGCACTTTCCTCCAGGTGTCACTCCTCTGCTGGGTTTGGCGTTAGGGGCCTCCCTCCATATCAAGAAAGTTTGAGCAGACACACCTATCACCTCCAGAATTCACTTGCTTTTTGCTCTCTTCATGCCTTCATTGTACTTACTAGATTTGGGCGTTGTTTCCATCGCCAGCTCTGAAAGGTTATTCCCCATTTTTATTTTAAAATGTTAATCTGGTCGGTTATTGCTCTGGGAACCTGTAATTGTCACGATTACCTGCAGTGACGATCAGCATTTGTGGCACGCAACGCGCCGTCGGAAGTTACTGTTTCCTTTAGCAGTGTTCTGCGCTCTTCCCGTGCTGCCAAGGACTGTGAGGCCCCGTGGGTATCTCTGCGCAATGCCCACACCCCTCCTGTTTCTCTCTGTCAGGTAAGCAGGGATTGTATTCCCTCGCTGGTATGCCCACACTGCGACTTCGCAGCAGATCCATTGTTAATTGTAATATTTAGCAATTCCACCGGATCTTGAATAGCAGGTGCCCTTCGCAAGGACTCCTGGCCTGGGTATTGCGGTCCACATTATTTATTTGTTTAATTTATTTTTCCATTTGTATAGTGTGTTAAGCCCTTGGGCATCAAGGCGCTGTTAGATAAACCAGTTACACTTAACGAAGAAACCATAGCATATAAATTACAAGATAATTCAGAGTACATGAACCAGCTTGCATAGGTGATTAGTACAGGTGCATGGTAAATATGTTTGATTGACATTCATTGTTTGTTACACTCCCTCGAAGGGGGGAGCAAAGGTGAACGGCAACGTTTTTAGTGCTTTCCTTAAGGTCTAGTAGGACTTTTTGGCCCAATGGGTGGGCGGGAGTGAGTTCCAATGTTTTTCTATTATTCCTGCTAATTAATAATGGCTCTGGTTCCCGCATAATAAGGACCTTCAATGATAATTTCTGCGAGATGTCGTCCATGCATTCATGATCCCTCAATATGGTCCACAGGAGAATAGTAACACATCCCTGTGTAGCGGGGTGGTCGTCTTATGCACCTTATTAAGAGACAGGTGTAGACGGGCACACAGTATACAGTTTACACCTTAACTTTTAACCTGACCCGCCTCTTACCTGTCTCCAAGCCCTTCTCTCCTGAGTTCAAGATCAGCCCGGTGTACCTCGCTATGAAGGTGAGCGTAGCATACATGCCAACCCTCCCAATTTAGGCGAGAGACTCCCGACTTTTCAGTGAGAAATATAGCTTTTTCTCACGTTTTCCCGCCTAAGATAATTCCAGCGCCAATACAGACCTATGGGAAAAAACTATGTCTCCCGATTTTCTCTCTCAAAACTCCCTCTTAGGTGCGTCCGAATGTTGGTGTGTATGGCGTAGGGAAGCTCAGGTAGTTAGGGAAGGATCCTCAAACACCCCTAAGGAAAAGACACAAGGTTATATAATAACTAGCACACAAAAGGAAAGACAGACAAAAGGAATGCTAGTGTTCAGTTCTTTTAGTGTTTATATGTTCACTTATATACTTTTCCTGTACACCAGTAGGGTTTTGTGAGTTTTTGTACAAAAAAGTCAAAAACAACACACTATATACAACTTAAATTACTCCTAGCAGCTGCGTATCTGAAAAGTAAACACAAAAATATAGACAGAGTCCTTTAAATATAAAAAAAAGATAAAAAAGGGCCAAGATGGCGCAGAGGCCAGATGTCCTCTGGTAACTCGTTCTAACCACCCACCTGGTCTGCCTGGATAGCGTCGACCCAGCACCCTGAGAAAAGTCAGTGTGCTACGGGATGGAAGCCTGAATCAGTGGGACACCTCTACTGTATGTAATGACCGCTGCTGCGGCCTTGATAATGCCGGAGTCCCTGATGGCCACAGGGCCTGCTCTGCAATAATGGCGCGGGCCGCGGGTGACTACCGCGCCTGAGGGACAGAGGGAGGCAGCGGACGGCTGGTGCAGCAGTGCAGGTGGATCTCTTGGGCCACTACCGCTTCCGCGAGTAATTGGGGGGGCAGACCGGCGGGTGAGTAGATCCGCCCGCATAGGCAGTACTGGAATATCCACTGCAGTGTAGGAGCTGGTGCAACCTAGCTGGGGAGCTCTGTCGCACGCTGCGCACTGCTTGGTGCGACCTGGGGGGGGCCCGTCCCTGGTGGAGCGGGAGCTCACAGGTGGCTTAAGAATAAAGATTTTCCATAATGTCTTACTAGAAAGTCTTAATTCTATTAAAGACATGGAGGCGAGCATTATGCTTCTCTTTCTTTTATTAAATTATTAAAGGAAGCTCAGCAGCAAGAAATATTTCTTCAGAATGCTAAAAAATATATATGTAACAAGTAAACAAAACAGAAAAAACACTCTAAAATATTGAGAGTTGAAAAAACACAAGAAAACTCCATTTCCCAGGAGGACTGTGAAAAGTTCAACATGAGGTCACCAACATGTGACTTGAAACGTCCAATGACAAGGTAAGTCCCTGCATAAACAGTCCTGAAAATGATGCCACTTCCTCTTTCGAAGCTGCAAACGTGTCCAAGATAGTCCTAAACCAAGGTCATCATGTGGCGTAATACTGGTGTCCTGTATCAGGCTGATTTGTCTGTTGACCCTGTCAGGAAGATAGAACGAAACACAGTCAGTTCATGCATATTACAACCCTAGTTCCCGTATAGGGGTGGGAGAGAAATACATTGTTACCCAATCAACAGTACTGTTTAAAATAAAACCATTATTTGCAATATATTCATATATAACAATCCGTAAACATGTTTAAATTTCTCGCCGGGTGGGATAATGCTCCCCTCCGTGTCTTTAATAGAATTAAGACTTTCTAGTAAGACATTATGGAAAATCTTTATTCTATGTCAAGACCGGAGGCTCCCATTATGCTAGTTTAAAGCTTACCTACCACAATGGCCGCCGGCTGCTCTACTGGTTTCAGATAAAATTCCTTGAATACTGATTCACTTGCCCAGTCTGCCATTCTCATGATGTCAACCAGGCGAATCCCAACTTGAAAAGCTTTGGCGGCCATGGCTCCTCTGACGGAGTGCGCTCCAAAGTGTGAGGTATCAATCCCTGCTTGGGTTAGGGTCCACCGCACCCAGCGTGCTAAAGTTGGGGAGGAAACTGCTTTATGCGGTTTGCGTAAGGCTATCAACAGTTGCCCGTCTGGCGAGTTCCTGAGAGGTGCCGTAACCTCCTCGTAAGCCTTTAGACATCTGACTAAGCAGAGCTTGGGTTGATCCGTGAAGGCAGGATAAGAGATCACTCTAGAGTTGCACTTGGTCCTTCTATGTATGTGGAATACAATGCCATCTGGAGAGAAGGTTCTGCCTGCTATGTCTAGGGCCTTAACATCGGAAACTCTCCTGCAGGAGACGAGACAGAGCAGCGTAACTAGTTTGCCGGACAGGGCAGTGCGGGATAGTTCCTTGTTATCTGGCCAGGAAAGAAACAGGTTAAGCACTATGTTAACGTCCCAAAGCTTGTTGTAGCGGGACGGAGGAGGTATTGTAAGTCCGATGCCCTTGAGTAGTCTGCAAACTAGATGATGTTCCCCTGCCGGAATTCCTTCTATAGGGTCGTGGCCTGCTGAAATTGCAGAACGGTACGCGTTAACTGACCTATATGCTAAACCTCTTTCCACTAAGGATGCGAGGAAATTGAGGATCTCCTCTACAGGTGCCGAAACTGGATGTAAGCCTTTCTGTTGACACCAGTTTCTCCAGGCGTGTCAAGAGTTAGAATATCTTTTGAGAGTGGCAGGGGCCCAACTCTCTTCGATGAGGCTAACTGCCTTGAAGGACATGCCTGGAACTCTCCACCTTGCCCTGAAATCCTCCAGGCTGCTAACGACAGAGAGCCGTGGAGGAGTAGGGGGTGGCGACTGCCCGCCGGATCTAGCAGGAGATCTGGAAATCGGGGTAGAAGGATTGGAAAATCCGAAGAAAGTTCCAGAAGAACTGGATACCAGGTCTGAGAGGTCCAGACCAGTGTTATCAGAACCAATTCTGTTTGCTCCTGACGTGCCTTCGCCAGGGTCCTCGCAATCATGTTGAAGGGGGGAAAAGCATAGTGAACCCCTTCTGACCAAGGTTGGAGGAAAGCATCTGTCGCCGTCGCTGCTGGATCGGGGTTCCAGCTGAAGAACACTGGAAGTTGAGCATTCAGGCGCGAGGCAAACAGGTCCTTGGACATGGGACCCCAAATTCGTTGAATTCTGAGGAAGACTTCTCTGTCGAGTCTCCAATCGCTGTAATCGGTCGTGTTCCGGGAGTACCAGTCTGCTACTACATTCGTGAGACCTGGTAGGTATTCCGCTGTGACTGAAATCTGGTGTTGCAGACAGAAATGCCAAAAATCTTTGGCTAATTCCGCTAGGGGTCGAGATCTGGTGCCTCCCAGATGATTGATGTATCTCACTGCCGAGACGTTGTCCATTTTTAATAAGATACAACAACTCACTCTGTCTTTGGCGAATGAGCGTACTGCGAAGGAACCCGCTAAGAGCTCTAGGCAGTTTATGTGCATCTCGAGTTCCAAAGGAGACCACGTTCCTCCTGTGGCTACTGAACCGCATCTCGCTCCCCAGCCGGAACGGCTGGCATCTGACTCTATCACGAGATCTGGTGCGGAACCGAAGATTGCTCGGCCGTTCCAGGCTTCCATGTGAGTAAGCCACCAGTTGAGCTCTGTCCTTGCTTCCGGCGACAGAGTTAGCCGCTGTGAGTAGGAGAGACTGCGTCTTAGGTGTTGCCCCTTGAGTCTCTGTAACTCCCGGTAATGTAGAGGTCCGGGAAAGATCGCTTGAATGGAGGAGGAGAGAAGCCCTATCACTCTCGCTAAGTTCCGAAGAGAGAACTCCTCCCTCTGAAGGAGCCTGCGGATCTCTCGTTTGGTAGAATGAATCTTGGCTGTGGGAAGACGAAGTTGAGTTAACTCGGTGTCTACGACGAACCCTAGAAATTCTAAGTTTCTGGAAGGGAGAAGGATTGATTTTTCCCAATTTATGAGGAAACCGAGACTGTGGAGTAGGTCTATGGCTAGTTTGGTCTGTTGCTCCGCTAGAGCTTGAGACTGAGCCAAGAAGATCATATCGTCCAAGTATATGATTAGGCGAACACCCTGTTCTCTGAGATGTGCTACTACTGGCCGGAGGAGTTTGGAGAAAACCCAAGGAGCGGAAGAGAGACCGAAAGGCAAGCTCGTGAACTCCCAGCTGTGAAGATTCCAAGAGAATCTGAGGTAACTCGTGTGGTCCTGGTGTATGGGAACCGCGAGGTACGCGTCTTTCAGATCTAGGCGCGTTAGCCAGTCGTTGGGTCTCAGAAGATCTCTGAGCATGTGAATACCCTCCATTTTGAAATGGCGGTAGACGATAAAATCGTTGAGGGCCTTCAGGTTTATTACTGGACGCACTTTCTCTTTTCTGCGTACCAGAAATATAGGACTGAAAAACCCGCCTTGGCTCGTGCAGGGGCGAATCGCTTGCTTCATTGCTAAGCTGTGAATTTCTTTGTCCAAAGCGACATGGTCTTCTTTGGACATTGGAATGGGAGCAGGACGATATGTTTGGAAGGGATGCGCGAAGAATTCTAGGCGCATGCCGCGTACTGTATCTCTGACCCATGCGTCCCCGGATAAGCAATCCCAAGCATGCGCAAAATGAGCCAGCCTCCCCCCTGTAGGCATATGGGGCGCAGGCGCTGTGAAGGGTAGACTGACCTGTGGTTTGTTGTTGTTGAGCTGGGTACCGGGCGGCTCTCCTCCAGCCGCGACCTCTGCCTCTCCCTCTCGAAGGGAAGAAGGTCTCTGAGCGATCTTGCCAGGCGTGTTGTTCTCTAGATTGTTGAGGTCTTCTATCGAAGGAATATCGGCCGGAAGAGCGACCTCTGCCTCGTCCGGCCCTGGCGAAAATTCTTGAAGAAAACACTCTTTTAATGGATGCTTGCGCTTTATCCAGCGCAGTAAAAGTGCCTACGAATTTGGACATTTCCTTCATGAAGGAGTCTCCAAAAAGTAGGCCTTGGGCAGTTGCTCCAAATTCCGTATCTGCTAATTCGCATAGTTTAGCGTCGATTTTGTGCAAGATACCTTTGCGGCGCTCCGCTGAAATGGTACAGTTGGCATTGCCCAGCAAACAAATGGCTCTTTGAGCCCAACTTGAAAGAATCACAGGATCGATGGGTTCTCCTGTGTTAATAGCCGCTTCGGCTAGATCCATTATTTTGGCTAGAGGGCCTGTAATGTCCAGCACCCGGTCTTGGCATGACCTCCAGGCACGATCTATACCTTTTCGTGGATCTTTAATATTCTTTCCTAGGAAAGTAATCATCCTGGAGTCTAACTCCGGTGTTAGGGCCACTTTATCTGGGATGTCGGGGCGTGGACATTCCGCCCTAAGCTTTGCTCGGACCTCTTTGTCCAATGGCTTACGAAGCCTGCTCTTGATATAATCTGTTGTCCTAGAAGATGACTCCCAATGCGAAGATCTGGGGTGTACCAAATCCTCCGGCACAAACATCCCTTTAGAGGAAAGGGAATCTGTGCTTGACTTCTTAGGGATGGGGGCTGCGACAATCCCTGAGGTAGAGGGTCGTGACCCTATTGAGTGCGCATCTTCTTCAGAGGAAGCTGGAGACTGACTGTGAAAGTCGAGCTCCTCTTGATCCAGGCCCTGTTGATATTCTTCTGGGCTTAAAGATGTGATATCCCTGAATTCTTCCTCCGGATAGGAGGGTTCATCTGTGGAAGGGAGCCCCTTCCTGTCCAAGAAGGCTTTTTTTAGCCTGGAGAAGGCGTCTGATAGGGCAGCAGTGGCTGGTTCTGTCTGGCTCGGGGGGGTCGTAGAGTTCTTACTCAGGCGAGCCGGTGTACATTCCCCTTCTGAAAGGTGCTTTCTTTTTTTGGGTCTTTTTCTTTGATAGGGATTTGTCTTGCAAATGCTCCTCCATGTCGTCCAGGCGCTGCTGAATAGGCATAAGCATTTGTGTCACCGCTTTTTTTATGCTGGTCTCCACTGTGGAACCCAGCACTTTCTTTAGGCTGGAAGCCATAGCCACTTCATCAATATCATAAACCTCTTCCTCTTGACCAGACCAATCCTGGCTCTCCTGAGGGAAGTATTGTGCTGCCATATTATGAGCACCTTTCTATTTACCCTACCTTTTTTTTTTTTTTTTTTTTTTTTTTTTAAATATATGTGTGTGTGGGCAGACCGCCTTCTCTCAATGCCCACTTAATAAGATGAGGAAAGTTGTGAAAGCCCTAACCAGAAGGGCACGAAGCAGCGATCCGCTGTGTCTTGTAAATTCCTCTTTTTTTTTTTTTTTTTTAAGTTAAATAATGATGGCTAAGGGTAGCTCCCGGCACTCGCGATCGCTAATCCGCTGTGGAATTATAACGGAAAGCGATCGCGAGCGCCAGAAAACTGAGGAGCGGACCTGCGACGGCAGGCGCTCCCTCTGGTGGCCGCTCGAGGCACCGCGGTCACTCAGAGGACTTTGCGGTTTCTTCCGAGTCCTGTGAACACAGGCCGCCTCGGAAGCGAAGCGAAATGGAGCCGCGGGAGTTACGCCCGCAATGAAAACAAATAAATATAAACAAACAGCCGAACGAAGGCTGAGAAAGCGAGGTACTCTCCGGCGCCGGCCGGAAGCGGTCGGCGTCGGAGAGAAAACACAGACACACGCGAAGTGCGCTAGACAAACGAAGTCGAGTAAATTACTTCGTATTATCACGCGCGACGAACGTTGCGCAAATCATGAAACAATTACAAAGAAAAATAAACATCACTTCAAATATATACTTAATATGATAAACAGATCTAGAAAATGATGCACTTATCTCTTGCTGTGAGCAGCAAAGAAAGAGGAAGTGGCATCATTTTCAGGACTGTTTATGCAGGGACTTACCTTGTCATTGGACGTTTCAAGTCACATGTTGGTGACCTCATGTTGAACTTTTCACAGTCCTCCTGGGAAATGGAGTTTTCTTGTGTTTTTTCAACTCTCAATATTTTAGAGTGTTTTTTCTGTTTTGTTTACTTGTTACATATATATTTTGCAGCATTCTGAAGAAATATTTCTTGCTGCTGAGCTTCCTTTAATAATTTAATAAAAGAAAGAGAAGCATAATGGGAGCCTCCGGTCTTGACATAGAATTGCAGCAGCTTCACTGCGTGAGGCCAGGAGGAACGGCCTCGCAGTGGGGAGATCAGCAGTCCGACGCCGCCCGACACCGGGAGTTACATCAGAAGCCACGGGAGGCAGCGGAGTCCCTGCAGGAGCTCCCCGGTGCAAGTACGGTATGAGCTTGCAGGAGTGCTGTGGGACTGACCTGCAGGCTTAAAGTGGGGCACCTTGGCTTGGGGTGTGCTGCCTCTTCCACCCCTCCTGTTCAGAGCGAGAGGGAGTGAGCAGCCATGGAAGGAGGTGGTGGATGGTGAACAGCACGGGGGTGGAGGTGGATATGGTCTGCTAGCGGCGAGCCAGATGCGACTGGTCTGAGCACACATAATACAACCCTGCCAGCTGAGATGCACAGTATGTCCAGAGCCTCCACGAAAGGCAAGCATACAGGAATCCAGGCCTTCCTGAAGACGCCCCATGAACAACCATCGCAGCATCTGGAGATCGAGGGGGGTGAAGATGGCAGAGAGGGTCCTGAACCCCTGGATGAAGTGCAGCAGCTCATCCCTGAATTCCTTATACAATCCCTTTGCGCTCTTAAAAGGACATTAAGGACTCTATTCGTAGCGAAATTGCAGACCTGCGCAAAGAAATGCTTGACTCTGCTGCTGAATTTCACAGGGATATAGGTGCGCTGGTGGCCAGGATTGATCATAACGAACGCTCCTTGACCACCCTGAAGGCCGAGGTCAGAGAGACCTGAGGTATGGTGGCTACTCTACAGGAAGAAAATGAACTTCTGAAATCTAAGTGTGATGACATTGAAAACCGGGCTTGTAGAGCCAACCTTAGGATAACATTCTTGGCTGAAGTGGCAGAGGGAGACAATATTGGGACTGCGTCCAGAAGCTCTTTTTCCAGAACATGGTGCAGGGCCCCCCCCCCGGGGGGCATCTAGATAGAGCGCAGAGGGTTGGTCCAAGAAGAGAGGGGTCAAATCTCCCCCCAAAGGACATAGTAGTAAAATGTCATGATTATAAGGTGAAAGAAGCAATCTTGGGGGCTGCAAGGAAGGCTAATAGAATATCATACTCGTAATCAGCGGTCCAGATCTACCAGGATGTCTTCCAGCCAACCATGGCTAAACGTACAGCGCTAAGACCCATCACCGAAGAGTTACAATACTGATCTAAGTAGACGTACCCCTTCGGTCTCCTGTTTAAATTGAAGGACAAGGTTTGCACGATTTTCATGCTGTAGGAGGGCACCTGCCTGCTGGGTCTCACGCTGGAAGAGGAGGGGGCCCCCCAGGGGCAGTCCTGTTTGAAGGTCTACAAATCTGTGGGCTTGTGGCAGACTGTCCTGGTGCCCAGAAAGAAAACTGCTAAATGATGCGTTAAATTGGTCTCTCTAAGTTGTACACCTTTGCTCCCTGGAGGGAACTTGAAGGGCGGAGAATGGATGGACTGCACAGAAAGGTGGTTCTGACTGCTGCGGGAGTTGTGTGGTTGTAAACCACTGCTGGTACTGGTACAACATGACTGAGGCAGCCCAAAGGTTGATGTTAGCTGGTTTGCTTTTGCCTTAAGAATCAATAGGGTACTGGGTTGCGTAAAGCGTTTGGGAAACATCCTCTTATACATTGCTGGAGTGTGACGGAAGAGAATGCACTTGGGGATTTACAGGAGTTGTTATGGGTAGGTGGATGGTAACTATGGTAAGACAGAGGGTGTTGCTGAGGGGGGTCTGTCTGTGGCAGTACAAGACTGGAGTATGTGAGAGGATGGGGGAGCATGACACCTTGAGGGCCCAGGGGCACCTGTGGATGCAAAAGGCAAGGCCATTGGAGAATGGGGATTAAGGTAGGTACTGTAGGGTAGGCATGGTATCACAGGTATGATACTGACACAATGGGCCTCATTACGAGTATGGAGGTAGCCATGGTGCTATTAGCGCCATGGCTGCCTCCATAGCAGGCTCCAATACCGGGTTCCTTCAATGGGGAATTACCGGGTCATTCCAACATTGGAGAACCCAGTAATTCCTCCTTGAAGGAACCATTCCCCATTCCCATTTGAGCTCCCATAGGGCTCAGTGGGAATGGGGAGGGAGCTAATAACGGGCACGTTACTAACGGCCCGTTATTAGCTCCCTCTGTCCTTCGCGGGACCCGGAAAGGACATCTGGTTTTACCAGACGTCTGTTCCGAGTCCCGCAAAGGGAACCTCGTAATAGGCGCTCCTACATTACGGGAGCGCCAGGGTCATAATGAGGCCCAATGGGTACAATTTGTAAAAACCTTTATTGAAATTGTTGGGGTTGGAGAATTCCTATTTTGCCCTATAACTAAGATGGGATTAGTCTCGACCATCAAATAATAAATAACGCAGTCCTATTGGAGTCTGTCAAATATAAAATGGCCTATGCTAACAAAATCTAATGCCTGCCCTATCTCTTGTACAAAAAAGTGTAAAAAGGAGAATGTATGCAAAAGGACAAATCAGTGTTCAAATGAATAAATGTGGTTGAACCAGCTCTCCTCCCCACGTTAGACCTCACAGAGTAAGGATTTTCCTGTAGGCAGGATGACACACTCTGGCTCGGCTTCCAACACAATAAATAGTTCCAAAACGTGGATCAAGGCCTGCTGGCCTTCCACGTTTAAGTGTCATGAACTCGCCCCTTCTGGTCCTCCTGGTCCCTAACACGTCGGGCCTTACACTCCATAATACTACCAACATGGCGGCAAGCTCAGAACGCTGCTCACCAGTCTTCACGTTCTACGCAGCGTCCTCTATAAAGAAACCACACCCCTGCGGCCCCGCGCGTCTCAACGCTGCTACTAGCTGTGATCGGACGTGTGCTCTGTACTTTCTCTTGTGCTACTTGCTATTCCCTAGCCCCTGGATTCCCTTCTCCCGACTTCTTCCTTCTTATCCAATCTTCCCGGAATCCCTGCGTCGCTTCCGCGTGCCCCCCTACTCCTTCCTGAAAATTCCCAGAGTTTTCCTTTGATCCTGGACATCGAAGCTGAACGTAATCTGGAAGCCGAGGACGGCCGAGCGGGATTATTTAAGTCCCGAACCATACGAAAGAAGACTCAGCCTAAAGAGGACATCAGGCAACACAGACAGATGAGAAGGGGGAAACCTGTGACAGATTGAGACGCCACCTGACCGAAGTCGATATAGACATGGAGGCGGCCATCCAGGAACTTATGCGTGGCATGCAAGAACTAACGACCGAAGTACAGAACTTGAAAGCGTAAAACGAGGCGCTAAAACAATTGGTACTTTCACGTGACTCTGCCACAAAGGACAGTGTGCTATTGGGCGGCCTTGTTGACATATATGATGGCTGTGCAAAAACCCTCCGGGGATTCCTGGATTCTTGTTTGGTCCACTTTACCTTTAAACCTTATTATTTTTCCACCCCCGGGCTAAAGTGGGCTTTATTATTTCTCACCTTTCCGGGAATGCCTTAGCCTGGGCCACACCATTAGTTAACACCGGAGATCCCCTCTTGGATGACTATGATGGATTCATTCAAGCACTAAAAACCATGTTTGACCGCCCAGAACAGGTCTTTAGTGCTCAAGAACGTTTACTCGATTTCCAGCAAGGCTCTCAGGACATGCTCACCTACATAACTCGATTCAAGCAATTGGCTAAAGAAGCGGGTTGGCCTTCTGAAGCTTGCTTCACCCTCTTTCGAAGAGGGCTAAATGTAACACATCCTAGTTCTTACTAGGCACTTATGGATCTTGCTCTACAGATTGATTTTCGCATCCAGGAAAGAAGGGCAGAGAAAAGGAAGACCAAGTCACCCATCCAGAAAAATCCTCTTGTGGGCCCTTCAAAATCCGAAGATTCTCCTGTTCCTACAAACAAACCCGAACCCATGCAGCTAGGGGCTTTCCGTGGACCCATATCCCCCCAAGAAAGGTTGAGAAGGATCCATACTGGCTTATGCATGTACTGTGCCTCGGACAAGCATTTAGTCAGAGAATGTCCTTTAGCCCCTCCACGGCGTTTGGGAAACGCCAGCTCCCGATCCTAGATGCAGCTCAGTTTCGGGAGAGAGATGCAGGCTCCACCTCTATACCATCCTTGAACTCTCCTGGACAAATCTCCCTGGTAATCTTACAGGCCTTCCTATCGTCATCCAAGAAGGAATCCTACCCCATTCTGGCACTAGTGGACTGTGGGGCCATGGGAATATTCATAGATCAGGAATGGGTCCTTAAACATCATATTCCCTACGAATCTCGGAACGTCTTGCAACCTGTAGAAGCAATTGATGGAAGACCTCTTTCTTCTGGACCCATAACCCTTCAGACTAAGGAAATTGAGCTTGCTATAAGCCATTACAGAGAAAAGATAAAGTTTGACATCATAAAATCTGCCCATTACCCAATGGCATTGGGAATGCCCTGGCTACAAAAACACAACCCATACATCAATTGGACAGCAGGTTCCCTGTTCCTAGGTTCCGAATTCTGCATGTCCCATTGTCTGCTCCTGGATCCATCTCCGACATCATCAGAAGAACGTTCAACAACTCAGCAAGGTCCTCTTATGGTCTCCAACATCATCCAGGTTCCTAAAGCCTACCAGGAATACGCTGATGTGTTCTCTTCTGCTATTGTCCAATCCTTACCACCCCATAGGCCTGAGGACTGGGCTATTGAAACCGAACCTTCAGCTGTGATTCCCTTTGGAAGGATGTTTATTCTGTCTGAACCCGAGAAAAAGGCCCTTTGTGAATACCTAGATACTAACCTAGAAACCGGCACCATACGCCCATCCAATTCTCCGGCTGGAGCCTCATTATTTTTTGTTCCTAAAAAAGACACCAAGGAGCTCAGACCTTGTCTTGATTATCGAGGTCTTAATCAGTGCACCCTTAAGGATCGTTATCCATTGCCCTTGATCTCAGATATCCTGGAAGCCATAAGAGGAGCCGTAATATTTACCAAATTGGATCTCAGGGGTGCTTATAATTTGATTCGTATTAGAGAAGGAGACGCATGGAAGACATCCTTCAGAACACCCTTTAGTCATTATGAATACTTGGTCATGTCCTTTGGACTCTCTAATGCTCCGGCAATCTTCCAACGCTTTATGGACCGGGTGTTTTCAGATATGCTATTTCTTTTCGTCATCGTCTACTTGGACGATATTTTGATATTCTCTAAGGATCCTCTCAAGCATGAAGAACATGTTAAAGCAGTGTTACAACGGCTACCTGAACACAAGCTTCTAGCAAAACCCGAGAAATGTCTTTTTCATGTTTCCACTGTTCACTATCTTGGATTTGTCCTTAGCCCAGATGGCATAGGAATGGATCAATCCAAGGTTAAGGCCATACTATCCTGGCCAACTCCGACCACCGTAAAACAGATCCAATCTTTCCTGGGCTTGGCCAATTTCTATCGGAAGTTTATACCATCCTTCTCCGAGATTGTTCAACCGATCATCTCCTTGTTGAAGAAAGATACTCCCTATCATTGGACCCCAGCCCAGGAGAAGGCCTTCCAACGCCTGAAAACAGAGTTTACACAAGCCCCCATCCTGGCTCAACCTTACATAAATTGAACATTCCTAGTGGAAACAGACGCCTCTAACTATGCCATCGGAGCAGTTCTGAAACAGGAACTTGATGACGGACTGGAACATCCTATTGCCTATCTTTCACGGACATTGACCTCCAGTGAAACTCATTACTCAGTCTTAGAAAAGGAACTTCTAGCCATCCGTCAAGCCTTCACCGAGTGGCGTCATTTACTTCTAGGAGCTAAACATCCTGTCCAGGTTTGAACGGACCATCGAAATCTCCAAGTGTTACAGGCCCTGGAATGCAGGAACAGCCGTCGGGCCCATTGGGCATTCTTCTTTGCCCAATACCAGTTCCAGATTCACCATGTTCCGGGAACACAAAACGTAATCGCTGACTCCTTGTCTCGGCGCCCTGACTATGAACCTCCTGAAGACCGAACATTTCCCAAGATGTTTCCCCAAACAATATTTGTAGCCCAGGCGACCAGCCTCCTAGATGAAGTCCGCATTCAGACTCAATCCTCGGAGCTCCTGAAAGATATTTCGGACAAGAACCAGTGGGAATTGAAGACCAAACATGGATACTTGTTCAAAGACAATGCCTTGGTAATCCCAACACAAAAACTACAGCAAAGGATAATAAATCTCTGTCACGATACTCTTTACTCCGGACATCGTGGTATTACCAATACCCTCTGATTAATAAAAAGGCAGTTTTGGTGGCCTGGAATGAAAGCTGACGTACAACTGTATATTCAGGCATGCTCTGTCTGTAATCAAAACAAACATGACAACAAAAGACCGGCGGGTCTACTGCAGCAACCTCCACTTCCAACAAGGCCTTGGGAATTCATAGCGACAGACTTCATTGTGGAATTACCACCTTCCAGGGGATACACAACCATCATGGTCACCATTGATTTGTTCACTCATGTGGCCCATTTTACACCTCTGTATAAACTGCCATCCTCCTCAGAACTTGCTGGAATTTTCCTGGAACACATATTCCGACTGCATGGACTTCCTTCCAAGATCATATCGGACAGAGGGGCCCAATACATTTCTCAGTTCTGGAAACATCTTTGCCAAATACTAGGAATCCAATGTGCTCTTTCCTCAGGATATCCTCCCCAAACCAACGGAGCCACAGAGCACGTAAATCAAACCTTGGAACAATACCTCCGTTGCTTCACTACCAAGGTCCAGGACGATTGGTCCCTTTTAATACCAGTGGCTGAATTCGCCTATAATAATTTGGACCACTCTGCTGTTAAGACCAGTCCTTTTTTCTGTAGCCAAGGATTCCACCCTTCGGTTCTACCCTCCGTCCTTCCTCATCCTACACCAGTTCCAACAGTCGACTCCTGTATTGAAACACTCATTAATGTTCAAAGAGACGCCAAAGAACAATTAGAAAAGGCCAGGACCCAGACCAAACTTTATGCAGACTCCAAACGAAGACCAAGCCCCTCTTACACAATAGGGGATAAGGTTTGGCTATCCTCGAAGCTGCTGCCACGGCATCTGCGACCAAATAAATTGGCTCCTCTATATTATGGGCCATTCCTTATAAAGGAAATCATCAACCCAGTGGCCTACCGACTCAAGTTACCAGACTCCTGGAAGAAAATCCACCCAGTCTTTCACATGTCCTTAATGAAGCCATATGTCCAGACCACTCGAACTAACCTTCGGCCCAAACCAGTACTCGTCAATGACCAACTGGAGTATGAGGTCTCAAGGATTTGCGATTCTAGATAAAGACGTGGCAAACTTCAGTACCTGGTGGAATGGAAAGGATATCCCCCAGTGAACGCACTTGGGAACCTATCTCAAATCTAAATACCCCCAGGTTACTCAGAAGGTTCCATCTCATACACCCGGCGGAACGAGTTTCCGGAGGAGGCATGCTGTCATGAACCATCAAACTCGCCCCTTCTGGTCCTCCTGGTCCCTGACACGTCAGGCCTTACACTCCATAATACTACCAACATGGCGGCAAGCTCAGAACGCGGCTCACCAGTCTTCACGTTCTACGCAGCGTCCTCTATAAAGAAACCACACCCCGCGGCCCCGCGCGTCTCAACGCTGCTACTAGTTGTGATCGGACGTGTGCTCTGTACTTTCTCTTGTGCTACTTGCTATTCCCTGGTCCCTGGATTCCCTTCTCCCGACTTCTTCCTTCTTATCCAATCTTCCCGGAATCCCTGCGTCGCTTCCGCGTGCCCCCCTACTCCTTCCTGAAAATTCCAGGAGTTTTCCTTTGATCCTGGACATCGAAGCTGAACGTAATCTGGAAGCAGAGGACGGCCGAGCGGGCTTATTTAAGTCCCCAACCATACGAAAGAAGACTTTGCCTAAAGAGGACATCAGGCAACACAGACAGGTGAGAAGGGGGGAAACCTGTGACATTAAGGGCCTCATTACACGGAAGGCGGTAATGGTTAACGGCCACCGTTAATGGTAACGGTGACCGTTAACCATTACCGCCTTACTACGAGGTCCTTTAGCGGGTTGGTGCTTTAACGCCTGCTTTTTGCAGGCGTTAAAAACCAACCCGCTAAGGGACCTCGGAGCTAATTACGGCACCGCAAAATTGCGGTGCCGTAATTAGCGCCTTCCCCATTCCCATAGAGCCCTATGGGGCAGAAATGGGAATGGGGAAGGGCAATGGCGGAAGGGGGATTTACCGCCCCACCAACCTTGGAATGGGGCGGTAAATCCCCTTTCCGCCAAGGCGGTGCCGGTAATTTACCGGCATGGTCCAGGGTGCTAATAGCACCCTGGATCACCGCCTTCCGTGTAATGAGGCCCTAAGTCTCTTTTCTTGACTTCCAAAATAATGTTCACAAAGGTCCTTCTCTGTCAGGCTTAGACCTTTCACCATACAGTTCTCGTAGGTCCTCCTCTGCTGGGCTCAGACCTCTCACAATGAAGTTCAACACAAACTTGTAAGTGGGGCTCCCTTCCCCAAGCTTATTTCACTTTGGGTCTCCCTCTGTCGGGCTCGGACCACTTTTGGATGTGAAAAGCTTTCGAATGTGCGTGGCTTTCTTTACAGACCACTGCAGGACCACTTTGACTCAACGTTTAAAGTCCAACTTTCACTTTCCCTTTGTCTAGGAGTTAAACTTCTTTACCTCAGTTTTGCTATTCATACGCTTTATCGCTTCATATAATTTACTTTTCACAGAGACTTTCGAGTGAGCTACTGTCTTTTGCCAGACCACTTCGTTACTCAGTATCGCTGTTTTCACAGCTGTCTTTTACTTCAAAGTTCATTGATGTGTCTGCCTTTCCTTGCGTTACATTCACACGCATGCAGCCTCCACTTGGAATAAAATGTAGCTACTTCAAACTTTAACACACACCGGTCTTTCAGGTTGTTTGCCAATTCACCGGCTGTGTGCGTTTCTTCTTAGTTTCTTAGTTTTGCGATTCCCAATTCACGAGTCAAGGTTAGTACCACAGACTTGGCCTCACCTCCCCAACTCTGCTGTTCACCCGGGATGTTTTGCTGGCGTCCTTGAAACACAACGCAATCATCACTTGTGGGAGCTGGCCTTCTCTACGTATCTTTCGTGGTCTGTCAGAGGCAATGACCTCCAGTATGGAACTCTTGGGGTTTCTGACCCACTGCTCTTGTTCCTTGGCCCGTCGCTCTGCTCCAGTAGGTTTGCCTTTGTCTGGAAAGCCCTGCTCGTTCTCGTGTTCCACCTTGCTCAGAGGGGGGGGGGTTTGGGACTTTGGAGCATCCTAAAACATAGGATGGGTTGGATAAGGGGGGAATACTGCGTCTCCCCATCGGCTGCCGAAGATCCCACTCCCCGAAGATCCCACACCCAGGTGATCCTCCTGCACTAGTCCACCCCCAGGTTCTGGATCCAAAGGCGATGGTCGTGCCCTGGCCACCTGAGAGAGACACCCCCGGGGACTAGCGAGTGAGACACCCTCTGGTTTCTCACAGTACTTTAAATGCCCGAGGCCTCAACACCCCTGGCAAGTGCACCCAGCTGTTTAACTGCAACATTTGCATTTGCACATAGTGAGCATGTAAGAAACTCACCTACTAGCGAGGGACGAAACATGGCTTATTGAATAGGCATTTTCCACATTAGTTCTTTGCTTCAGCGGCTAGTAAAAGAGCAGGGGGCATTCTAGTACATAGAGACCTGGGTTTCAAACACACTGACACCAAAAGGGATACTGAAGGGAGATATATGATGATTGGGGGTGAGATTTAGGGATACCTGGTAACCATACACTCCTTTTATGAGCCCAACATGGGCCAAGAACCGTTCACGCAGCAGATCCTCGCCAAGCTAGAAACTAGGGGACGGGGCAATTTGATTCTCATTGGGGATATGAACCTGGCCATGGACGGGAGGAAGGAAGGGTCGGGTCGTTTTACAAACGCTACAACTGGGCTGGCATCCAAGGCGCTACAGACCTGTATAGCGGATTGCAGCCTGATCGATATATGGTGCACCCATCACTCTACAGACAAAGCCTATATCTTCCTGTCCTGGGTACATGCTTTGGGGTCACAAATAAACTACATCTTTGTCTCCTCAGGGTTGGCACATCTGGCAGCATCTTTGACTATCAAACCCATGACTGTTCATAACATGGTAACATTGCACCTGGTGGGTTGAGGAAGGGATCGGCAACAGCGTCAATGGAGGATGCCTCCTGCCATCCTTAGGGATCCAAAGTGCTTGGAGCAGATGAAGGGGGCTCTGCGGGACTACTTAAAGGACAACCCCAAGGGGCCACTAGTGAGGGCATAAGATGGGACGCTTATAAAGCGGTAACCAGGGGAACATTATAGCAAATGCAGTGATGCAGAAGCAGACAAAGGGTCAAGTTGAAAAGGACCTATCGGAGGAGATCGGTGCGGCCGAGGGGGCTGACTCTGCACACCCGACCTGGTGCAATTTCAGGCAAGTTAATGTGGCCAAGCAGCCGCTGTCTCTTTTGAGGATCCAGAAGACGGAAAGGGTCCTGTTGGGGTTGCGATATAGGTACTGTGAGCAGGGAAATATTCCAGGCAAGCTGCTGACTAACCTTCTCAAACAACAATCAAATCAGTCATTCATCTACATAGTGAAGGACGGGGATGTCAAGGAATGGGGGGAGGAGGATAAGAAAAGGGATATCTTGCGTGTCTACTATGAATCCCTGTATACGTCAAGCTCACCCGTTTGAGAGGATTAGTTAGCATACGTGGAGGGGGTGGAGCTGACCCGACTATGCCAATATGATAGGGAGCTGCTGGAGGCTCCCATAGACTCACAGGAAGTTATCTGGGCTACTAAGACGTTCAAGCCTAAAAAAGCCCCGGGTCCAGACGGCCTCACTGCTGCATTCATTTTATAGACCACTTAGTCCAATTCTGGCGCAACCCCTTAGTGACGTTTTTAACTTAATTCGGGAGGCGGGGAATTACCGCAATCCATGAAAGGGGCACATGTGACTCTTATAATTGAGAAACCAGAAGGTGTCTCACCAGTCCTCAGGGATCTGTCATCCAGGTGGCAGGGCAAGGCCATTTCTATTGGATCCAGACCCCAAGTCAAGTCGGGGGAGAAGTGCAGCCACTGTGGTATCGCCTTTGACTCAATGATCAAAACAGCAAGCAGAACCTTGTATGCAGCCGGCGAGTTGAAGGAAACTGTGAAACCAGGCTGCGTATTGAAGGAAAGTCCTACTAAACGCATACTCTAGAGTAAATGCAACCGGGAGGCCCCTGAAGCCATAGCTTTGCAAGATAGCTTTGCAAGGATAACAAGGTTTACTCGTATAAAATTCAAGTGCCAGCAAAGAACTCTGCTGCTCGAGAGCGCTCTGGTCTTGCATTAGCAAACAATAGTTTATAACGTCACACTATAGGATGCACTCCGGGATTGCTGATTGGAGGCACCCTACACATGGGCTTGCTCCATAGGGGATGCTAAGCAGTAATTGGCTGGCTCTTCCCCATCGATCTGGCTCCACGTGGTTCAGCTGGGCTCATCCTTGCGGTGAAGGTTAGGCACACATGAGATACAATGTATTTTATCTAAGCTAAACAACTAAAACCGACTATTCACTCATTATGGCAGGCACCTGTGCGGCACAAGAAAAGGGTACCAAGGAGAGGGGAGGATAAAATACAGTCATGCTGACCCATACATTCAGGACTTCATTAATACCGCAATTCCTGCACCCAAGGTCTCCCCCTGGGGTTTGATCTGTGATTTACCTTTCCCGGTACCTCATGATACAGGAGACGTGTGTTGCTGTTAGGGAGATATATAGTCGTGGAGGTTTTAGATCTGTGTTGGGCACTTTAGGGAGGTTAGGTCCTGGGGGTTGGGTCGGTGGAGTGTGGCCAGCTCCAACCTGGCTGGGTGGGGGTCAGAGGCCTGATGGCAGGTTAGTGGAGATGAATGGACGCAGCGCAGAGCCTGGTACTGTCTCAAGCACTGAGCGGGGTGCATTCCTGGAGGCAATACTAAATATTCGCCACACTGGAGGGACAAGAGGGAAATGGACTTCTGTGGGAACAGGGCTCGTGCGTAGCTGGCTTGTTGTGCTGATATTGAGCTTGGCACCTCTGTGTGAACTCAGGACGTGAGCATCGCAGGCCAGCAGCTTGTCTGTTCTTGGCCTAATACAAAATAGAGTTGCGGGGGCAGGGGCATGGCTAGTGCTAGTCACCTACTTCTATGCGCTACAGGGCCTTTATATGAGATCTGGGGATGCGCCCCAATTCTCCCCTCCCCCTTGTGTGTTATTTAGCCTTGTATGGGGTTCACCTTATTCGGAAGCGCCTAGGTGGATGGGATAGGCTCATCTCCATCCCAACATTCCCCCCTTTCGTTACTTCTACAGTAACAAATTCACCCCCCCATACTTTCGTTCATTAGCACGTCTTTCTGCTTCTTCCCATGCCGGGGTACCCATTATAGGCATCCATGCTCTCCATATACTTCTCAAACTTTCCCCATGTTGTGCATACTGTTCAGGCATTCAGGTCATATATATATACATCCCCCATCCCCTGCTAAATCTACCCACACTTCCTCATAATTTTCGGGGTCTGGTGGGGGTGCATTGGTTATATCGTATAGGGTATACACGTCATCACCATGCCCATTATACAGTGCAACCATACGATACTTAGGGTCATCATTTTGCTCTGTCTGGATCTCTACTTCCTGTGTGTCATGAGGTATTTTATTATTATTCCTCCCAATTGTCACCATCATCATTGCACTATTAGGTACCGCTTAGGCACAACAATGGAGACCCAACTGGCACGTGCAAAAAATCAGCCAGATGAACATGATGATAGGGACCAGCATCTTTACAGTCGTTCCAAAACATGATGGCACCCAGCCGAATGCCATGTTCACCCAATCGTCCTCCTGAATTCCTGCTTCCTTCTTCATTTTCACCCCAAGTTGATGCACTGCTGGAATAACATGTGATAGTGTTCCATTTTCAGCATCTGCAGAAGTTACAAATGTGCAACATGAACTCCCGATCTTTTTGCTTACCTTGCCCTTCATAGCTGTGAGGAGGTCAAGGACATAGCGGTTTTGCATCGTCATTAACCGCAGTGCTCTCATTTCTACTTTGATGATGTTGAACCCTTCTTTTTTTTTTTTTACTTTTATTTATTGGCAGAGGTTTGCAGCAAAACAGAGCACAATTATCCGATTCTCATGGCATACAACATATGAAGCAAGGCATTAAACTCTCAATGAGGAGGACCGTTAGCTATATCACACTACAACCTTTCAGGCTACATATATTAGACCCTGGGCGAAGACGTCTCTGATGCTCTTTCAGCTTGGTTGATCAGATAACTATTAAATGCAGACCATATATTCTTGGGACGGGAATGGCTCGGGAGCATGTTAATATACTCCTCTTCACAGTGCCAACAATATCAGTAAGAACTCCCATAATCCCACCCGAGATGCTGCTCAGAGCACGACAGGACCAAAACATGTGTAGTTGGTCGGCTCCCTCCATTCGACAACGAGCACAGATATGAACACTGTTTCGGGTAAATTTTGCAAGTCTGTGGGGGGTGTAATACAACCTGTTCAGTAACTTATATTGCATACATCTGAAGCGAAAGTTAAGTGATACCCTGTTCGTGTGTGTGCACATTCTCTCCCACATCTCGTCAGAGATCTCAAGGTCCAGCTTGTCTGCCCAACCACACCGAGCTTTAGGAGACTGGTCTGGGGCTTTCGCCAGTAACATTTTATATAGAGAAGAGACCACCCTGCAAGCACCGCTAGAATTGGCTATGTAGGCAACCTCCGGAGTGTCAGGAGGCTCCCTTGGAAAGGAGGGCCATCTGGCACGAAAGGCAGCCCGGAGCATACAGTACTGCAGCGTCTCCAATGCAGACCCTGAGTGACCCTGTCTACACGTCTCCGGGGTAATGAACTCTCCATCTGGAAAGAAATTGGTGAGGGCCTGGTACCCTAGAGCCAAGAGTTTATCATGCGTAGGTTCGAGTCCGGGGAACCCCCAAATAGGGAGCCACTTGTAATAGGGGCTAGAATCTGATGTCGAGCTCAGCAGTCTGCTCTACGCCCGTAGTGTAGTTGCTATGGGATCAGATGGGGAGCCTGGTTTATAATCACGACAGAACACCAAGGTCATAATATTGACCCCGGCCGCCGCAAGAGTTTCCAGCTTTACATGGGGTCGGATGAGCGGACTCGGACACCAGTATGTGGCGTACTGGGCCTGTGCCGCTGTCCAGTATAGTATAAAATTAGGGGCGGTGAACCCTCCCCTCTCGTATGGGAGCGCCATGTCTGGCCATTTCATCCAAACCGCAACGGCGTGCCACGAGAACTGCACACACAGCCCATGTAATCTATCAAAGTACCGCATTCCTGGCCATATAGGCACATTACCAAAGACATAGAGCAATTTAGGAACCAGGATCATCTTAATTATGGAGAGCTTTCCAGCCAATGACAGCGGGAGATGACGCCACCTCGTCATCTTAGCCTCAACCTGCTCTGCTACGGCTGTGTAATTTTCAGCCAGTAGCGTTGATTCCGATAGGGTCACTCGGACCCCTAAATACCTGATTTCCCTCCGGCGACCAACGCAGTGGGTACTCTGATATGGGTTGTTGGGTAGAGGCAGTTATGAAACCCGAAAAAGGTGCCTATACGCGTGACATCTCGTAGGATGGGGTCTAGGTCAGCGGTGGGGTTTCTAATATACAATAACACATCATCAGCATAATAAAGATATTATTTCGGGGGTGTCTTTTAAGCGTATCCCTCTATGGACATGACGCGCTCTGATGTAATCTGCTATCAGCTCGATAACCAACGTGAAAAGAATCGGGGAGAACGGGCAACCTTGACGGGTGCCCCTAAAGAGTGTAAATGCCGTAGATATTAGAGGATTGACCCAGACCCTTGCTACGGGAGCCGTGTATAGCAATTTAATATATCCAATCATGTTTGGACCAATCCCCATCGTCTCCAAAACCAGCCACATGTACTGCTACGAGACCATATGAAAAGCCTTTTGGGCGTCTAACGTGACTGCCACAGCGTCTGCGTCCTGGTCAATTCTAGCCATAACGTTAAACAGTCTCCGGATATTGTGCGAGGTAGATCTTCCTGGTACAAAGCCTCCCTGGTCCTCGTGGCCCAGATGTGTCATGATCGGGAGAAAGCGGTACGCGATTACTTTTGCAAATATTTTAGTAGCGATATTCATGAGTGAGAGGGGCCTGGATGAGCCACATTCATCACCAGGCTTGTCGAGCTTAAGCAAAACCATTATGACAGCTTTGCGCACGGTAGGGGGAAGGACCGAATTCAGGAGTGATTCTGTCCAGACCTCCAACAGCTTAGGGGCAAGTATCGCCACATGCTCCTGATAGAATTCGGGAGTGAGCCCGTCTGGCCCGGGAGCTTTACCCTTCTAGGTGGTCCCTGGTTGTGTGGGAAATATATGTGATAGGTATCTGGTCCAAAAGGTCTCGTATGTGTTGTTCACTGTGTTCCTGAGGTGACGCATATAGGTTGGCGTAGAACTCGGCAAAGACCTCAAGCATCCGCTGCTCCGACCATTGTGGGACACCCTGCGTATCTTTGACACACTCAATTTGGGTCAGCCCCATTCTCCTCTGACCAGTCTAGCTAACGTCCTCCCCGGCCTCTCACCCTCTCCGTATTTCCACGCCGCCTGTGGACATGAGACTCAAAGATCTCCAGTTCTTCCCTGATCTGTGCAAGTTTGGCAGGGTCGGCTGCTGCTGCACAATATAGCTCCAACCCACGTAGCTTAGATTCAGACGCCAGACCTGATAGACAGCGCCCAGACTTAGCAGGACGAGCTCCTCAGTTTCTCTGCCTGCCATTCATCATGATGGCTTCCACTTGGGCTGCCCACCTTTAAGCCCCACTCCAGCTCCAGTCCTTATTCATATGGACCTTTAAGGGTTCCTGCCCCAAGACAACTTCCCGGACCTTGACTTAACTATCAGGAGGGCCTACGCCCCCACCAGGCCATTTCGCCTCCCTTAATCCGGAGACCATCAAACCATCTGTCCCACTTCGGACTTCCGACCTTCCAACTGCCCATCCTTTACTCCATACTAGCATCAACTCCTGCTCCCAGCACAACCAGTGAGTGCCCTGACTCTCTTGGCCCAAGAAGAAAGCTCTCATCTCTTCAGCCGAAACGTCAGCAGCACACCGACCCAGACTGTACTGGGCCCTTACCAATTGCTGTACTGATATCTCTAACATTTCACCTAGACATAGACCAACTACGATGTCAGATTCTAGCCGTGCATAGGAGACCTTCAGCTAGTGTCTCCTTTCTTTCACTCACACTCTGTGTTTATTGAACTTAACTACATGTTGGTTTTCACCTATTTGCAAGTTGTGTTCTAAATGTATTAGCATATCCATCACGCTGTGTAAACTTTTAGGTTTGTGTACTGTAATTTAGACACAACTATGTTCAACCTCTATTGTTTTTCATTACTATGTTTATCATGAATTGCTGTTCACAAAAAATATTCAAAAAATATGTAAAGCAAAACCAGAATATCAGCTAATTAATAAAAAGCTGAAATCACCAAAAATGAAGGATACATGTGTTCATTAGCAGTTTGCTTTTGTTTCAAATGGTGAATGCCCCACCCAACTGGGTTTTCACAAGGGTTCAAACCATTGTGCTTTTAAATTGTATTGCATGCATTTGAATTCTAGAGGGTAGGGCCACCCCCCAGTCATAGATTTATAGGCCCTCCAGTCCTCCCCGTCCCCAGGCAGCCTCTTATTGTTCATACTAGATACAGAGCGGGCCAGGTCATTTTTGATTACTTTCAACACTCCCGCCTCCCTTGAAATGGACATTCCCCTGATATACACATTAAAGGCTTCCCATCTGACCCCCACCGCTGTGGCAGATAGTGTGTTGCATTCAAAGAAGGTTTCAATATCAGCTAGGATGTCGGCCCTAAACACTATTTTGAGGAGGGCGGAGATTTAAAGCGCCATGAGCTGCATGTAGGCTGAGGTGGGTTCAATTCCAAGAATAGGGTGATTGGGGCATGGTCGGAGAATATGCGAGTAAGTATCTGAACCCTCTTGATCTTGCTTATCGGTTCACCCGACACTAAGAAGAGGTAAATCCTAGAGGATCTATCATGTACCAATGAATAGTATGTATGGACCCTCCAAACATCACGGATACCAAGAGTTGTGCAGTGTACTTGTAACCTACGTGCTGCATGCGATAGGGTCCTAGGAGCAGTGCCCGTTCTACCCATTCCAGTGTCGAGAATTAAATTCATGCCCCCCCAGGTGATGTGGACCCCAACATAGCCCGATAAAATAAATGCGACAGCGTCATAGAATTCCGGTGCGTCTACATTGGGGCCATATGTATTTACTATGAGATACTCTCTATGTGCCATTATGCAATGCAAGATGACATATCTTCCCTCCGGGTCAATGTAGCTTTTCTGGAGTATGAATGTAATCGATTTATGAACCAGTGTTAGCACGCCTCTGGTCTGCGTTGAGTATGACGTGTAGAACCTATTCGGCCCCCAGGATGGTGCGATCCCCATAGCCAGATGAGTCTGGGCGTGTGTTTCTTGTAGCATGAGTATTTTCGCCCCGTGTCTCTGAGCATAAGCCGTGATCTTGCATGATTTGGTAAAGTTACTCAATCCTCGAACATTCCATGACATTATGTTTATAGCCATCCTAACACACTATGGTACATCCCAGCAAGTGTAGCCCTGCATAAGTCTGTCAACATCAATATTACCACTCTGACGCCCCTCCGCAATGTGTAATACTGTTCCACCCCTGCCATTTCTTGCATTAACACCCCTAACAGATCCTCCCACCTCCCTCACTGCCCTCTCCCAGTTGGCAGTGCCTCTCCCCACCCTCCCCACAACCCTCGTATCAGTATCAGTGGACCTAACCCAACTCGGCCCAACTGTACTGCAGGCCCAACCGGGGCCTGCACACACTAAACCCTCCAACTCAACCATTGCGGCCGCAGTGGGGTGCGCTGCAGTCGTGCAACCAACTTAGTAGGAGTTGTAGAGTACCGTAACCGGTACACGGATCAGGCGGTCTGTGCCGCACTACTGGTGTCCACTTCCCAGAAAACAGTTTAACAGAGAGGTGTGGTGGCGTCAAATCCAGCACCCAGTCCAACACAACATAACAGTGGGGGAGCATTATCAGCCCGCAGTGCAATGTAACAGTACCTGATGAACTTAAGGGGCCCTTCTCACGTACCCCGCCCGCCGAGGGCACATCAACCCACAACACGCAATCATCATATACAGTGGGAAACGAAGATTGTCACCAGTTTAGTGTCATATCACCAATACATGTAACAATAGAGAGCAGTGCCAAGGCAGTTTGCAGATGTGTTATATCAAATCCGGGCCTCACAGGCACAGCGTATTGTACCTACAGGTAAGGAGTACCAATTTGTATCTTATCGTGTTGGACTGGAGACTTCCAGGAGGCCCCCCCACCGTGGCACAACTAATAAGGCATACTACAATTTGGTATAACATTTCAACGTGTGATGAGGAGCCAGTAGATTAAATGGTTCTATCAGCCTAAAGGCTGAGGGGTATTAGTTACCAGAAAAGACAACGAGGCTAGGAGCAATTCAGCTATGATTCAGTCATTGTCCATGAGGTCCTCAGCCGGGCCGTTAAGTGGTATCTGCGCTTCTATGAACTTCACCGCTTCGTCGGGGACTGTAAAGAAATATAGTTTCTCCCTGAAGGTGAACTTTAGGAGTGCCGGAAACAGAATTGCGTAGGCGAAGTTCCGTTCCCTCAACATTTTTTTCACTCCTAGAAATTGGTGCCTCTCCTGTTGCATTCCCACAGAAAAATCGGGAAAAGATCCTGATGGTCTGGGGGCCGAGGCGCAGCTCCCCCTTCGCACAAGACAGACGAAGGATAAGGTCTCTATCCCTATAGCTCAGAATTTTATCAATGACAGGCCTGGGGAAATCACCAGGCTTGGGTCGCGGGGATTGGGTCGCGTGGATTGGGTCGCGGGGACAATGCACGGTGAGCACGCTCAACAGTAAAGAAGGGGGACAGTTCAGGATTGTCCAACAGCTCTCTGAGTAGGTTTTCAACTGCCAGCTCCATGCGGCCCTTAAGAGCATTTTCCAGAACACCTATAACTTGTATATTGTTCCTATGTGACCTGGACTCTAAATCGTTGCATTTCGCCTTTACGGACTTCATGTCACGAGTAAGAGAGGCGACTGCATCCTGGAGGGTGTGCAATCCATCTTCATTGGCTCCGATCCTAGATTCTGCTTCAGTGATCCTGGTGCTGGCCTGATCCAGCTGGGATTTGAGTGATGCGACGTTGGTATTTATATCATTCAACTTCTTGTGGAAGGAGGCAAAGTTCCTGGACATGCCAGATATGCAGATATGCTGTTCTTTCGGCTGCCGCGTCAGTGGCTGCGTTCCCCAAAGATATTCCGTCAGTGTTCTGTGTGTGTGTGCTAAGCATTTAACAACTGCTACCACAGAGGGTTCTGCGAGGGCCGAAATCAATGTGTTTAATAGCTCTGCTTGTTGCACTGGAGAGCCATCTGCCCTTCTAAACCCTCTCCTTCTGCATTGCAGAACCCTAAACATATTTGCATCTCTTTCACTGTTGTTGGTTTGGCAGTGGAACGCTCTGTGGCCACTCTGTCTGGAATTATTCTCTTTTCATCTTTGGAAAAGAGCTGGCCCAAGTACAAGACCTCTGCCAAACAGTACTGGAGTTTTTTCTTGTCCACCTTGTACCCTTTTTATTCTCGGAATTGGAGTAAAGTGATGGAGTCCCTTCAGCAGTTCTGCTCGCTGTCACTGCAGTCCAATAGGCCATCTACGTATTGAATGATTATGCTTGGGACCTGAATGTTAACAAGGCCTTCATGCAGTATTATATTGAAGATGCTGGGGCTTTCATAGTACCCCTTGGGTAAGCAATGGTGCTCATATCGTTTTCCTCCCAGGGTAAATGCTGTAAGGTACTGTGACTCTTGATCGAGGGGTACTGAGAAAAATGCATTTTTAAGGTCCACCACTGTGAAGTGGGTGGCCTGTTTTGGAATGCTCCACAGGATTGAGGCAGGGTTAGGAACAAGAGAATATTCTTTCTGTACAATATCATTAATGGGGCGCAAGTCCTGGATCATCCTCCAACTCGCCCCTGTTGCTTTCTTGATTAGATAGATAGCGGTGTTAAATGGCGACATGGAGGGGCCAATAATTCCCTGCTGTAATAGTGCCTGAAATGTTTCTTGATTTCCTTCCTCTGCTTCTTGGGACAAGGGGTATTGTCTTACTCTTGGCATAACTGCACCTGGTTTGAGTGTTATTTTTTTAGGTGTCACTTCTTTTAAAATACCCACATCATGTGGGTTGGTGGTCCACAAATGGGGTGGGACCTGCTGCAGACCAGTTTCGCAAAAAGAGGGGGGCTCACTGACAATATCCATAAGGGGACTATGTACTTTTCTGTACTGCACCATGATGTCACAGGGTATGCAAATCTCAAGTACTATCTCCCCATCATTGTTGCCATCCTCAAACAAGTCTTCATCGGTCAATTCTCATAGTGGTATGTTGGGGTCAATACATAACACTGTGTGCAACTCGCACCCATGCATATCTGTTCCCAGAAGCACAATTCTCTTAGCAGACACTTGCAATCCCTCCAAGTCTAAGGACAGGATGGTGCCACCAACCACTTCAGGCATTGCTACAGGGCAAAAGTTAAAATCGGCAGGTACTCTCCATTCTTTCCTGGGGAGGTGGGGCACTGCTCTGGCAAGCACTCTAATGCCATAAATAAACATATCTGGGTTCACCAGTATCCCTCTCACCACCATCTTGTTTGCCACTGCATGTATCACTAACATTGCTCGGAGGGAGCACAAGCCAGGGGTAGCGCAAACAACCTCCCTGCCTGTGAAAGATATGGTCATGTTTAGTTTGCCGAGTAGGTCGATCCCAGAGAGTTGACAGGGGAACTTTCATAGTAGAGGAGTGGTGCTCGCACAACCTTCTCTGACATCTAAATCTTCTGTGTATTACTACAGCGCCAGAGAATCCCTGCATGGCGAGAGTTTGTCCTGATAATGGGAAGTCACCTTTGTTGATGCATGACTTTTCCACCCCAGAGTCCACCATAAAGATGAATTGCTTATTTCCTGTCTCTGTCCCCACCAGGGGTTCCTCTTCTGGATGCAAGGTCATTGATAGCACTGGACATGCAAGTGATCTCTGTGGGCTATCCTAGTCGGGGTAGGTGTCTGTCCCTGAACATGCAAAGGGGTTCCCCCCATTACGCATGCACCTTGATAAGGTGCTGCAGTGCCGTTTGGTGTGGTGGCGAAAGTGTATCTGTTCCCCTCGACCTGAGAATTGGGGCAGTTCTGTTGGGTTTGCATAGAATGAGGGGGGTGGCGATATGTGCTGGGGCCGGGCATCTGGGGAGGTAGCTGGGTGTGAGCTTTGTGTATTTCGTATGGGATCATGGTCGATCCTTGGGCGGGTCATTGCGGACTACCGGGGTGGCGGTTTCCATATGGTTGTTGATTATAGTGGTAGTTCCCTCCTGGCCTATTGCAACACTCCCAGACGAAGTCCCCCCACCTCCCGCATGACCAACATTGCCCTTGCCCACCTCTCAATGCTTGCTCTCCAAATCCCCCTCCTCTTTGCCCTCGGAACCCACCTCGTCCTCTTGTTGGCCCTCCTTGCCATTGGGGTCCCGCATATTGTTGGTTTCCTCCCCACTGTCCTTGCCCGTTGTCTGCCCACAAGCTGCCATCCTCACCTGTGTGGCGACAAAGGCACACCTTTCTTTTCCCATCTGTTCTGGGGGCGGTACTGCTGATACCGCTGATACTTTCACTAGTTTATTCTGAACTAGTTTTGCTTCCTCAGCCACTCTTCTTTGGATAGTTTCCTTTTTGCGCTCTTTGATCCTCCTACGATGGTGCACTATGATGCTTTGAATTTCGGGCCAACCTTTTGCTTCTACCCCTGCTATTTTATCTAGGGCCTTCTGTACTTCCTTTGGGAGCCCCCGCTTCACAATAAAATAAAACAAGGACGTGGATTGCTCCCACGCGCTGCCTGTTTTCACCCTCCATATCTCTCGGACGCGAAGAATGTACTGCGCAGCATATTCCTCGTCCCCCATAGTGCATTGCATTATTGATTGTAAATCGGGAGTATCGGGGAAGGACCGCCGTAGTACATCCCAGCAGACACGTGACCTAATATTGTTGAATGAAGCCCCATCATGGGAGTCGTTGCTTAGTTTTACTCCTGGGTACCCCACCTTCACCCACACTGATTCTGTCTGGTCTCCCACTGCTGATACCAACAGGCTTTTGATGACTCCTATTACGAGGGCCACCCCTGCAGTGTGTTTTTCAAATGCATATATCCATTTCCCTGTGCCCACTGTGAGTGGGGGGGACTTAAGAAGGTTGTTTTTGTCAATTTGTGCCCAGGGGACATAATGAGGGTGGCCTGCGCCTTTGTGGATTAGGGGCAGTTGCATTTTCATCTTTATTTTGCCCGTTTTCAGGCCACTTCGCTTTTTCTTTGCCAAAGCAATCCTCCAACCCGCACTCTTAACCTCCCATCCCACAAACGTTCTACTCTTGGTGTTGCCAGAGGTACCTTTTCTACCCCTCCCACTTGCCCTTCTTCGTTGTCCTCAAAATTGCTCCAATATTCCTCATCCCCCTTCTCGGTCCCACATTCTCATACCCCAAGCTATCCGTCTCCCCTTCGCTCTCCACACTACAGCCCTTATGGGTGCACTATCAATTCTGAACAGTCCCCTGATTTTCATTCGTCCCCAGGTGGTAAGGGGGGTGTGTCTGGGGGCAGCACCTGTGCTCCCATTACCCCGGTTGTCTCACACGTTGCTAATTCTGTGCGTGTGATGGATAATGCCACCTCAAAATCTCTTGCGCTCGCCCCTGTATGGGTGGACACTACGGGGGTGTAACGTACGGGGGAGGTGGGCTGTCCCGTGATCTGCTAATATTGTTCCCCCGGACACATAGGTCGGGTTTGTGTACCCTTCCACGGGTTTTGTTAACAATGGGTAGAGTTTCTTTGTTTTTTCTTCCCCTTTCTCACCTTCCCTCATGTTAATCGCTGTCACGTTTTCTACCACTATTTCTCCCTTCCCGAGGGATTTTGTTTCTTCAAACATCTGCCACAAATCTAATACTTCTCGCCTGTTCTGCCGTGGCTTCCCCTTGTATTTGGTAGTCAGGTATGTAGACATATGGTCTAAGGCACACTGATCGAAGGACCCCTTCTCTGGCCATGAGTGGGGCATTCCTTCCCCTTTAGTTTCTGTCACCCATTGATGGTGGTACGTCTTTATCTTGTCACTGTACAGGGGTAGGCTTTTACATGTATGGGTTATAGGTGTGTCTGTCCCTATGAGTGTCATCTGTCTAAAGTGCGTGTCATCCAAGTGTTTGTGCAATATTCTCCCCTTCCGTCTATACCTTCAGGGCAGACAGTGTCAGTCAATTTATTTTAGTCACATGCAGGTTACAGTTGTCTCTATATAGTCATAATTTGTGATCACAATTATTTTTCATACCAAACACAGATGTCCTCTTTTTCTTCCCCTTAGAGCATCCCCATTCACTTTCCACACACCTTTTCTACTCACTTCTCATCTACACCATACATGCCCCTCCTGGGCCTCCTTCATACATATGAAAAAATACACTGAAAATAATAAGTTAAAATAACAAGCTAAAACAACAACCACTACTTGTTCCCAAGCCCTCTACTTATATTTCTTCTCAGTTTTATTTCCCTGCACTGGTCGGTGTGGCTGCCACCTTCTCTCCTCAGACGGAGAGGCTCCTTTCCTTCCTCTTTGTGGGATATTTTTACCCACTCAGCAGTACGTCCCCACATCACCAACCTGCTCATCTACAGTCACCAGCAAAATCGCTGCGCTGGCTCCTGTGAGCACCATGGCCTTAAAACTGCATTTTGCAGTGACAAAAAGATGGCTGCACCATCTTGCCAAGCACATATTGGACAGGATGGGACAAAGGGCCACACTGAGAGAGCTTGCCATTGTGTTCTTACATATACAAAATAAATGTGAAAAAGCAGTACTGCTTTGCTGCCAGCCCAAAGTCCCCATTGAAAAGGGGGTATTTTACCTTAAAATGATGCTGCTCTAACGCTATTTTTATCTGTTCTTCCTCAAACTACTGTTAGTAATAAGGCCCTGCCATGCCCATTCATATCCCCATTGTGCTTCAGAAAAACCAAGCATGACCCCTGAATGACAGGCTCTGTAAAACAAAATATGAGAAAAATCAACAAAGAATCTTAATTTTCTGTCGCACGGGAAAAAGCTTCACTTTTAAGTAACAAAGTGTCAATGATCAGTAATTCAAAGAAGCTCCAGCTCTGGGCTATGTCAATTTCTGTGCATAGGTGGTTCAAATAAACTACTGCCTAAAAGAAAATAGCTGTAGCTGCAAAACAGTGTGGGAATCCAAGGATGACCATTTGTTTCAAAAGACAATTTTATCAAGAAACCTTGAAGACGGTTATCTTTGCAACAGGACTTTGCAAAATTGTAAACCTTTTGTAGTTTAAATGTGATATTTGTGGCTTTCAAATAAGGTCTTGGCTGTCAATAGCATGCATGGGACACAAATGCCAGAAGATGTGAATCATGGGGTGTTAAAAATTAACAGAAATAGGCCCCATGATATTATTTACGCACCTATAAAGTCCCAGAGTTTTAGGCCGAACATTTCACACTGAAAATGTCCAAAGATTATTAAACGTACAAAATAATGTCTCACAGATTACAGAGTTGGACTGCAATGGTCTGCATAAAATATGTAACCTGTTCATGTAATTTGCTGAGAGACTTCAACTGTATAAATGTACCATTTGTGGCAAAATCGGATTTTAGCAACTATGGGAGGTTTTTGAACATTGTAAAACTAACATCATAAATCTGACATCCAGCCCTTGAAATCCAACCAGCTGAGAGTGAGGTGGGGACTAGCACCCCTGAACAATCCAATGGGTAGAGGTGTGTTTAGCTAAGCCTGCCCAGCCAAATACTTCTATGATGTCACTATGTATTATAAATAAGAGTCCATGACAGGACTCTACACACACTCTTCCTGAAGTTCCTGTGCTGCTTTCATGATCTTCTCCATTCATCTTGCTGATTCCAACTACAAGGCCAAAGCATTGCTGACCCTACTCCAGAGGCCACTGCAAAACCCAAGCATAGCTGATTCCTATCCCAGCAAGGCTAGTGATACAGAATCAACCCACTAATCTCCCATCAAAAAGGGGAAAGCTGTGGTACCTTTTGCATCCTGAAATCAGATCGGCTTGCTGCCCACTAACTGCTTGCCTGCCATCCAGTGACCCAAATTGCCCAGCTGTTCGCTACCCGGTGACCAGACCTTGCCCAGTTGACTTATGCCAGGCGCGCCGCCGTGTGGTGACCAGACCCTGTTGACTGTCCGAAAATCCCAAAACCAAAAAGTGGACTGTGAGTATAATCCCCAACCCATAGAAACACATAGCCTATCTTGTCTTGCCTTTGTCCTTATCCCACTCTCTAAGTAGTCATATTTACACCCCGGTAACTTTTTGAAACTGTTAGAAATATCCTCGTATCCTGTCCTTAATGTTTAATTGCTAGCGCCACCTCTTTTCAATTTTGTCAGGTGTAAATTATAAGCCCTTGGTTATATTTGTAGTAATCAAACTAATTTCCATATATTTTATTGTTGGGGCTGAGCACCTGGGATGACAAGGTTGACCTCCCGAATCAACCTTGAAGCTTACTGTGTTCCTCCTTAACAATATAGCCTAGATAATTAAGTGTAAGTAACGTTTTCCTTTCTTTTAAAACCGAAGTTCTCACTTTTAACTGCTCTATTTTCCTAAAAATGAACCTCACTCTATCTTCCAAATCTTTCAATTCACCAGCTAGAGACCTATTATCACCTCTATATTGTCCTTGCGATATATATCTATTCCCCAGCCCAGAAACCGCACTCCAAATCAGAGTATTTCATCCGTTTGTATTAAAAACCGTTTGGGTAATTTAAAGCGGGAATTAAGAAAATTGCAAGTTTTCCAATGTGTCATTTGGCTGCAGCATGCTCTAAACTTTCCACTTATTTTCGAATTGTATGCCTTTTGCTGATCCATTGCCTTGTGATTGCCAGTGATATAACATACCTGTTATTGTGATAAAACATATGTATATTATAATTTAACCACACATTAATTATTTGTAAAATTTGAGTGTTATTTTAGGCCTTTGCTAAGGGTTTAAAATCCGTTTTTGCCTCTTATTCTGTGAGGTAAGGTCGGAATGTGATTCTGTTTTCTCCCTCTTATTCCTGACTACCTGCTGCTTCTTACTTTATTTGTGGGTTAAGGGAACATTACAGGGGGACACCTTAACTTGGGTGCTATCCTTCCTAAAACCAAAAAGTGCTCCTATTCAATTGTGCAGTATGTATGTTCTGGGAGAAGGTTAACTAAGTGCATTGCTTACATTTCTATTGTAATTATCACCCCATTGGTGATTGCTGCCGCATATTAAAATTGTCTGATTTCATTTGATTTTAAAAATAAATAAATATTGCTTTTTCACCAACCGGCCTGGTTCATGGTCAATTGTGACCCGGGGTATTTGAAAAAGGGGGAGTGATACGAGTTGTGTACCATCTAAAATTGAATTCGCATAAAATAAAGAGAAAGGCATCTCAGTTGTGCGCTACACACTAGGTGGAGACCAATGGGTTTTTCGCCTGATTGAAATCCTTAACAAACTTGGGGGCTCATCGCTGGGCTTGGGTTTTGGTTGCCACCCGTGGCAGTCTAACACAGCAGACTAACCCACAAGGTAGTGATACTTTGTGTGGTTGGAATATTGGGTTACACTGTACAAGCGCCCCCCCCTAAAACAAATACTCTAAGTACCAGGCCTGTGTCTAAAAGTAAAACTAAATTAACCCAAAATGGACATAAAGCAACAGAATAGGTTACCCTTATATAAATAAATACATTAATAAAGAAAGAACATGTCCAAAATGACCACAGTAGAAATCATTAGGGCTAGGGAGCACCTTCTGCACAAGCTATTTGTCAGAGGTGAATGGCCAGAACAGGATGAAAAAGTCTGGCTACAAGAATTATCACAACAGTTCGTCGCCATGAACCTAGATACGTGGCAAGGCGGTGGCCTATTACATCAATCTTTGAGTGAGTTATATATGACCCCAAAAATTAAAGAGGAGCAAATTCAAATTGCCAGAATCGCGGCCTACATGTATCTCCACATGGGAGTGATGCGGGAAAAGCAATGTACAAAAGAGCCAAGAGTTGGAGGTAGAATCTGAAGCTTACATCATATAATTAAAAGAGGACTTGGCTCTCCAACAGCAGAATAATGCTGATCAAGAGACCCAATTAGAGGCATTGAAAGAGGAGTGTAGGTAAAAGGTTGACTCTCTGCTAGAGAGTAAACAGAAGTTAGATCTACAGATAAATTATAATAGAGCCTGCACAGAGCAGATAGTTACCCTACAAGATCAGATAGAGAAATTGAAAGAGTAAAATAATAAATTAATTATGAGAGACCTCCACTCTCAAGCAGAATTTGATCAAGAGTGCCAGAAATTAAATACCATCAAGAAACAAAGGGATGACCTGGTTGAACAGAGGGGCACCCTAAATCAGGAGAAAGACACCCTATGCCAGGAAGTAAGCAATTTAAAAATAGAGTTACAGGGAAGTGAGTTAGGCCTCCAGAAACTAAATGAACTCCAAACAGAATATGGAAATCTACTGGAGCACGCCAGACGAATAGAAGGTGATCTGGAAGAGAATACCCAAACCAAAAATGCACAAACTCAGGAGGTGAGTCTCCTACAACAGAAATTGGTTCAGGGTGCCCAAACTATACAGGCAGAACAAAGAGATAACAAGGCCCTCTATGAGGAGAATGATGGGCACCACAAACAAGTGGCAGCGCAAGAGCGGGTTATAGAGGCCAGTAAAACCCTGATAGCCGAACAAAAGGCTCAGCTCTTTGCCTATCATCAAGAGATAGGGGCTGAGAAAGAAAAACTAGCGAGGTTGGAGAAGGAGTGTCCCAGATCTAATACAAACTGGAGGGACCCCAAACAGGTTGAGAGGGACAGGGCAACCCATGATCATAGTATGATGACCTCTCTACTAAGGGACTGACACCCATTTAATCCTTTGCGCAATGCTGACTTCATGGCTACCGGTTCATATGACCCGGAAACCATGAGGCCATCAGAATTGAATAGGCCAAGCATAATGGTGCTGACAGGTCAGCGCCCCCCAGGAATTGATAGAAGGGCATCCCTGTGCAGGTACAAAAACATAAAGGCTGATGTCTCTGACCAGGAAACCTGCTATAAAGAGAGAGTCAGGGAATGAGACCTGCAGGAGCACTACCTCCAAAGGGACCAGTTGCTTCAATTTGCTCAGCAAGAACAGGAAAAGAGGCACCATAAGAGCATCCTGAAGACCTCTACCCAGTCAAGGCAGTGGGGGGGGATCCTCTGCCAACCCTGGAAGCAGGGAGGAGTCAGAAGACTACACTCCTGTGCACCACAGGGGAGTAGAAACTAGGCCCCACCATTCTGCGAGCCTCTCCCAAGTTCAAAGAATCAGGGAGCGCCTAGATGATCATGAGGGGACCTCAAGTAGCAGCGCCTCTGAGTCTGAGGGCGAGTGGATTTGGGTGATTAAGCCAAAGAAGGCAAATAAACTCAAGAGAAGTATGACAAAAGACCCCATTAGGCAGATTAAGGCCATTAGGAGTGTCATAACCCCATACCACAAAAACGCAAAATATTCTGTTTGGGAACACTTAGAACTCTATGAGCAGATGATGGACACTTTCCACCTAAAAGACAACCAGAACTGTATAGAGTATGTTAAATGGATGTTCTCTCCAGAATACTCCAGCTTCTTTGCTGGACTGGAGGACCAGAACCCCTCAAGATATTCCACCTACAGGGCGGCCATCTTGAAACACTTTTCCGCCCACAGAAACCCCCAAGAGGCTCGCAAAGCGGCCTACAATCTGCAGTGCGGGGAAGATCAGGCCCCATGAGAATTTGTGCAGGAGCTAAAACGCACCTTTGCACAAACCACTAGGAGGGTGCGCACGGATAGCAGGGAGTTTATAACTACCTTCATTCATGCTCTCCAAAAGTATATTATGACCCAGCTGGTGAGGGACTTCCACGATAAAAGATCTCTGGACTGGGTCATAGAGCAGGCGACCCGCATATATGAAATCCAAAAACCTGCTGAAAAAAATAAATCTGGCCAAAAACCCCAAACCAGCCAACACCCCTGCTGCTGCTAAGGTGGCGGAGGTGAAGTTTGCCCCCATTCTAAACCTAGAGATAGGGGGGGCATAAAAATGTAGGCACACAAAATCAGCAACATCAGAGACCCAGAAGGCCTTCAGGCCAATCACAAACAGGTGGCAGTCAGGGAGGTAATCCCACCAATGGGACCCCTAACTCCCCTGATTATATAAGTCCCAGATACAAGGGCAACCGACCAATCTTGGGGTATGTATGGACTCCGCTGGCCCAAGGGGGGGTCCAATCAGGTAAGTACTGCCCCGGGAAACTTCCCTCCTAACTTCCCCCAGGAGGGCAGTAATCCCCCAAATGCTGGGTTAAGTTTCTTCCCACAGTACTCACAAAACCCCAACCTGCAGGACAACCCTCCTTTCTTTTCCCGCTTTCAGGAAACCAGACAACCCAATCCGGGAGAGGGGAGGCTAAGGGTGGAGGGTTACCAAAATTCACAATATCCAGGGTACAATGAGAGAAGGGATAGTTACCCTTCCCTTGATCCACCTAGATTCGAACAGAGACCCCTGTACCAGCGGAACGGGTGTCCCAACTGGAGACCCAGCTCCAAAACCTTACCCAGGATCTGGGTCGCATGTTGAGGGCTCAACAGGACCCTCAGATGAACATGGCGACTCAGAACCCTACAAACCAAGGGTCTGGCACCTCAGAAAAATGACAGGGAGATAACCCTGACAACTCACCGGTTCCAGAGGAGGAGGCACGGGGGTGTAAAGCCCGAGGGGAAGCTTCCTTCCTTGCTCGTGAAAAGCCCCTGGACACCCAGGAACCAGAACAAAAATCTCTTGCCCCGAAAATCTGCAACCCAGGGAACAGAGGGTGGGTAGGAGAAATAAAGACAGCCAAAAGGCCCATTTTGGGGAGGAAGTTAGTGTCCTCCAGTTTGAAGGGGAACAATCCTTAGAGGATTCTGGGAAAATAATCTTCTCCTTCAGGGACGGAGGAACTCCTCCCAAAGAAAAATGGGTCCCAAGAGATCTAAATGAAGACTGGGTGAGTGTGGGGACTGATTCAGTATCGCCCATCCTTGAACCCCAGAATGTGTATCCAGAGAATCAAATATTAAAAAAAGAGGGATCCTAAACCTCACAAATCAATTTTGGTGACTGCCTCCAAAAGGAGGGAGTGGGGGCAGCCCAGAATCAGAAAAAGCGGAGCCCAAAACTCCCCAAATATCACAATGTCAAATTTTATTTTCAGATTCCCAAACTCCAACACAGAATTATACCCAAACTACCCCTGTGTCAGAGTCTAAAATAAAGAAATTGACCACACAGCTTGCCCAGAATGCACATTACCTTTGCCCATTGGAGGAGAAAGAGGGTAGATTTTATGCCCCGGTCCAGGTGCAAGGGCAATGTACATTTGCAGCGCTGGTGGACACTGGATCCCAAGCCACTCTTCTGTCAAAAAGGGCCTTTGATCAGCTAAATTCAGGAAGGGGGAGAGATACCAGATCTCCCTCACTCCTCTTCCTGGACAACTCCAAAACTTAGGCGGGAATGAACTTCCTGTCGAGGGGAGAGCGGATTTGGAAATAAAAATTGGGCGACACAAAGTGAAACACCCGGTCATAGTCGTGACTTGAGAGGGAACACCCTGTCTACTAGGGAATGACATCCTGCGCAGGTTGTCCCCCCTAATAGACTGTGTGAACAAGGTCCTCTGGACTCAGATTAACAGGCCAATAAAATTAAAACAGATTGTCAACCATGTTAGTTTAAATGGCACATGCCACATGGTTGAACAAAAACCTGATCATATTGAGTTTCATTTCCAGAACAATCAAATACCTGATGTGACAGTAATTGTTGTAGGACAACAAACTGGCGATAGGGACTCCTCTCCATTCTTGAAAATCAACCGTCCTTCCAGTTTCAAGTGGCATTCCACACTGGAAGGAAATACTTTGAAGTTTTATACTGATTCACAATCTGAAAATCCCAATTCCATAGTCAAAAGTGATGAGAAACCAGCTCAAAGTTTAGCTGAGATTCTGAAAATTAGAGAACAGTTATTCATCCCTATTCAGTTAAATGAGGGAAGGAGGCTGTTCACGCCCGAGTGTGCATGAACAACGGTAAGAGCTTCATCAGCGAAGCCATGTTCCGAAAGCTCCCAAAAGATCCAGCCATTCCCACATTTAAATTGATCGATAAGTGGGAAATGGGCCTGGAAACTCCCAATTCCAAACATCTCCTGCATGGCAGGTGCATGCTCAAAATTTCTATAGGTAACAAAAGCATAGAACACAATTGTTGGGTTGTGCGCGATTTCCCTTCTGCATTTTATTTAGGCAGTGACATTCTCAATCATTTTGCCATTAATTTGGACCTGATAAATTACAAGGCCTGTTCCCGACTAGGGTGAAATCCCATGGGCTTTGATGATGCAGAAAAAGCATTTCGGTCAGCCCAATTGCTGCTGTATGCAAATGAAGATCAAATTGAAGAGGAGGTCACCATCCCAGGACGGACACGACTATTCCCACTTGAATTAAAAATTAAAAGAGGACAGAAACTGCAAAATCCTGACGCATATGTACACCTCAATGCCCATCTCCAAAAGCAGGGGTTGGGGTTAAACCCAACACCATTAGTCAATGTAGAACACAACACCCTTCTAATATTGATGGATAACAGCGACCCTAGGAGGCTCACTCGGCGCAGGCACCATTATTGGAATGGCGGTTGATGACCGACACTTTTCCATAAATCGAGGAAATGAACTGCTGGGACCAATCCCCAGTGACTGTTTTGACAATGATAGTGACAATTACTTATCACCAGACAGGATCTTCACCCGGCAAGGGGGGAATTTCCTGGTGTACTCTTCCTTCCCTTACGGTGAGGAAGAGGTGACCTGTGACATCAGGCAGGATGAGGTGATCTTCCAGGTCCACAATGACAGCCTTTCCTACCTGAAACCCTCTGTCAAGGTCAATACTCTAACCAGGGACCTCTCCACCCAGTTGGAGGAGGCAGCTGAGATAGCAAAACCAGAAGTCTTTCCAGGCTTCAGGCAAATGGTTGAAGAGCGGGTCAACCTAGCTGAAGCCTTTGAGACTCTGGAGCAAAAGCAAAAGTTGAAACAGGTGTTCTTAGATTTTCAAGACTCTTTGCAGTGGACTCGTATGACTGTGGTCACACCAAAATCCATACAACAATTCCCACGGACCCTGGAAGGACTCCAGTGTTTGTGAAGCAATAATGCTTGCCTCTCGCATCCATGGAGTCCCCGATGGAAATCATGAAAAACCTTGAGACCCGTGGGATAAGATGTCCAGTCCACAGCACCTTTAATAATCCGGTGCTGGGTATTTTAAAACCAAACGGCCAGCGGCGACTCTGTGCTGACCTTAGGGAGCTAAATAAACTGGTCCATATGTCCCGATGGCCTTTCCCATATATTGACCAAGGACTGGCCCAGATCCAGGGGTCAAAGGTATACACTGCCATTTACCTGACCAATGGGTACTGGACCGTGCCTGTCAGTAGGGAGGACCAATACAAGCTGTCCTTTGCCTAGACCCGGACTCCCTTCGGATACATCAACTCCGGCAACAAATTCAACATCTTCCTACATAAGGCCATGCCCGACTTGGGTGAAAGGGGTAACCTGGCCTATGTGGATGATGTCTTGATAAAAAGCTGAACTGTGGAGGAACACATAGTGGAAATCCGTTATGTTCTGACATAGTTGAGAGTTGCCGGAGCAAAACTATCCTTCCAAAAGGCTGTTACTCACCACTCCGAAATAGGCCGAAGATGCAGAGAAGTGACCTTGGAGATGATGGTGGTACAAGAATCGATATTCAGCCTTCCATCCCAGCTCCCCTGAGTACAAGACTCAGGCTTCCTCAAAGAGGGGCTCTTTTCCACAATGGACCTCTCTGCTGTTTCAGTTGGGACAGACAGAGGTGTCAATTGAATAAAAGAGCGGGGAGAACACACACCACCAATAAAATGCTGCAAAGGAATACAAAGATATTAAACAGTGTTGAGGTTAATGCAAGTGATTAGAACAGTTGAATTAAATGGGCAACTACCTAGATAGATATTGGAGTGGAGCTTCCCCGGGGGTGGAACTACAAGGAATAACACAAAATGAGTGGAAATGGTCTAATTCAATATCGGTCCCAACTATATATAGAATTGATAACAACTAACCTGAATAAGGATATATTGAGGAAAAGGAATCCAGGAAACAGAAGACAACGACAGGAGAAAATAACAAACAGGGATGTTAGTATAGGGAAGTAGCCCCGGACGGCACGAGGGTCGCACTAGTTCCGGGTTGGTGCAGTTCCAGGAAAGCGTTTATATGCACTTAAGGACAATCTCACAGGAAAGTCACTCAATGTCCCAGAATCCAACAGAAGACAAATATCCAAACAAGTCGTGGAGATAAACAGTAGCAAGGATGGGGATAGCCAATTAAGTATGTACCTGAGCACACATGTATCCCGAGTAGCTGTAGAAAAGATCCGGATGGTAGACAGCAATTTGGTTCCGAGAGCAGAAGCGGCAACCAGGAATGAAGTACCGCAAGAGACAGAAGGGAGCAGGATCCAGTAACGTTCTGAGTCAAAAAACCAGACGAGCACGACAGGAATAAAGGAGGAGACGAGGCAATCCAGTAGTCAGGCAAAGGTCAAAACCAGGAGTTCAGATGAGGAATCGTGTAGGAAGACACAAAGAGGAAACGGACGAAATTGTGTGTAGCTTGTAACGCTAATTAGCAGCAATGAGCCCCTTGGAAGACGGTGGTTTTATAGTCGTAAGAGGGGCGTGTCTTGCCGTACGTCTTCCACGTACAAGACATGTCAGCTGACCCGGAGTCCGTCGAAGTTTGTACAGACGCCATGGTAGCCTGTATCTGGTCCATAGAGGAGCTTGTAAAGAAGTCGTACTCTGCAAGGAGGTCCGCGGGGAAGCCTGAAGTGTAACAAAGGCGCAGTGGTGCAGGACCCGTGTGAACTTCATGGGGCATGAGATAACTCCTGAGGGTCTCTGCCCCCAGGAGAAGAAAGTGGAAGCACTCCTAAAACTGAAAGACCCCACAACTCTGCTGGAGCTAAGAAGCCTTCTTGGACTGACTAATTACAGTAGGAAGTTCATTGGGGATTACGCAGAGATCACAAGACCCCTGATCCATCTGTTGAAGGGGGGGTCAAGTGGGAGTGGGGTCCAGAACAAGCCGAGGCAGTAAAGCAACTCAAAAGAAGCCTCTCACAAGCGCCTTGCTAGCTTACCCTGTCAAAAACAAGAAGTTCTTCTTGGAGACAGGGTTCTCGAATACATGCTTGACAGCAGTAGTATATCAAAAGCATGATAAGGTCAATAAAGTAATCTCCTATGCAAGCAAGACTTTATCCTCTGTGGAGGAAAAATTCAACTGTCAGGCTGATTTCCCGGGGGCCGGCAGAGCCATCCGCGTACCTCCGGGGCTGGGGAGGCCCCAACTCCTTAACAAACAAGAAGGGAGATCCACAAGTAAAACAATATTCATTTCATTGTCATTAGTTTATGAAAAATGATAAGCTTGGAGGGAGGAGTTTGAATCAGTGCCCAAAGGGTCACTGAGGGGAGCAACAGAGTGAAAGCATACTCAGATTGAATTGAAGTTTTAATATATTAAGATTTGAAAAAAGAAAACCATTAAAAAAACATATGACATTATTCAAAATCGTACACAAGATTTTTGTTGAAGGTATATACAAACAAAAAGTAAATGTATATTTACAAAACTAAATCCTTAAAACTGACAAATCTCAGATAAAGAAAAATAGTTAAATTGAAATAATCAATAAAATAGTCAAGAAGAGAGAGAAAAGGAAAACAAAACACAACAATTTAACAGGATTTAACTCATTTGCAGAAAATTAAACAGTTCCTGCTTGAAAATAAGTCAGGATATTGTTACGTATGGATCCTATTAGGCTGTAGTCCTTTCAAGACTGTAGACCTGTTTAATGTTTAGACAAGTCTATAGATTAATTAAATGCCAACGTGTGAAGATGAAGAATCTTGTAAGGAGTAATAGCCAGTGCTACTGAGGAGGATGTTTAGAAGATATGTTCCTCCGTAGGGCTGTAGAGCACTGAAAAACACGTTTCGGCTATGCCATTCATTAATAGTATCTGTATGTGGCCTTCCTCAGGGCGGAAAGAAAGAGAAGCTGCGGTCTCTGTTGGAGAGGGAGGCAGAAAAAAGAATCTTAAAAAAAAATAAACCAACAGTGTCCTATCTGTAGATTTATGGGTTTGGACAAAGTATGCTGAGACAATGTTGCTGGGAAGCCTCCTCCAAGAGGAATGCTAAAAAATCAGAGGTGGAGTCCCCAACTCCTCCCGCATCCCAAAAGGAGTATGAGGCACACACAAGAGCAAGGTTTGTACTGCTGTTTATTCCAGAAACAAGCAGGGACGAACTCTCAGAACGTATGCATCCGGGAGGCTCTCATCATTAGTGGGCTTGCAGGCCCTTTTACCGCTGTATGACACGCTACGTGCGTCACCTGGGAAAACTATCCCCAAAACCTAGCGCCACTTCGGGTTGGCTCCCCGAGTGGTAGGATCAGTATAGTTACCTATAGGAAAGAGTGTTATTGGGTAAGTAAGGGTCAGGTGGTACGCTTGGCCCATCCCTAACAAATGCTACAACAAATTTGTTACAAGGGGACACTTGGTGATTGGCTAGACTATATTGGCGTCATGATGCACCCCTCGTACTCTGTTTGGTTCATCCGTGAGCCCCCAAGCCTGGGACCATTGTTGTTCCCAGCTCGCAGTGTACCTGGTGCTGGCAACAATATGTGACTATGTGTCAGTGACGGACAATGGACAGGTCTGACTAGTGGCTAGTGTGCATGTCTTTCCCATCGCTGTAGGTGTCCAATTTGTCACTTTATTGTTGCATACTGTGTCCCAGACGTGAGAACCCAGCGCTTTTCTGTGCAGTAGGCTTGGCATCGTGTCAGGTCGGCTTGGTCACGTGTGGCGGGACCGTGGCTGGAGCACAATTATGAGCATTTGATTTGTATTTTGGCTCTGAGGAGCGTTTGGCAGTGGCAGGTGCAACCTTGGTGCGAGGAGCTTGGCATGTAGATTGCAACATCGCGGCCTTGGCTGTGGGCTCTTGTTGGGCTCGTTCTGTGTGATCAGCGCTTTGCAGCTTTGTCTGAGAGGTTTCTGCCTGGGGACTCTTGCTTTGCGGCCTACCTTGGCCTAGCTTCTGGGTGGCGGTAAATAATCCATAATATGGGGGTCATGAGGGGCGATAGAGTGTCATATGCATTAGTAGACATGTAGGGTGGCGTCTTCATGGCGTTAGTGGCGAGAAAGCGTCTGCAAGCATATACACAAGCTCTTCAGGCATCTTGAGTTTCTGCAGTGCTGTAGGTGGCCTATGTGGAAAAATAACAATGATGCATGTCTGTGGGTGTGTACGGTCCTCTATGTCATAGCACAGAGTATGTTCTTCGTGTAGGTTGGTGTGTGAGCGACCGATGTGCATGGTGGCACGTGTGTTCTTTTCTGTTGGCTATGCCGTCATGGCATCTCTAACGATGATGGCGTTTGTGGTTACTGTCTAATAGAGTTGGTCCATAAAGTCGATGTCAGTTCCACCTGAGGTTCCCGCACGTGGTTTTATCAACGGGCAGACTTCTGGGCCATGTGGGGTGTGGCCGCAGTGAATCTTGACGTCTGGTGCGGAAGTGAACGGGTCGAATTCCTCTCGCGGGTGGTGCTTGGGCCGTGACGCCCTAGGCCATGGTTTGGATGAGAATGGGGGAAATGATTCTCCCATTTTCCCTCTTCATTCCCCCCTCTGGTCGACTTGTCGACCACAAAATTATCCACTCTCTTGTCTCTGCGTACTCGCCATACCTTCGTTATTCCTGCCAAGTGTCCATACTGATTCACATGATCTTCAAATGACCAGTACATATAGACGCATCCACCACCGGGTTTGCAATAAACCCACTTTCCAACATAACTCTTCGCATTCCTTGGGTTCTCTACTTTTACTGATGGTGTATACAAATCTGCTTCTATTTTCTGCTGGCGTAACCTTTTGCGTTCCTTTATAATGATGTCTATGGGTTTGTCGTCTTCAGCTGGCATTAGGGCGTGCATGCTGATCATTTCGATCATTTCTTCAGTAGTACGCTTTGATCTTGTCTTCCATACCTTAATCCCCATCAGGACGGCCATTCCTAAAATTATGCACCCTGTCACAATCTTAAAACCATCTGAGAGCCAAGATGGCATCCATGACCAAATGTATGAGAACCAGCTACCGTCCTTCTTCACTCCCTTTGCTTCTTCTTCCGTTTTGGCGTGCATCTCGGCCAGTTGTGATACTGCCTCAGAAAGCAAGCCGTTTTCCTTGTCGTTGGCAGGAATAAATGTGCAGCATGAGCTCCCAATTTTAGCGCAAACGCCTCCTTCCATTGCTGTCAGGAGGTCCAGCACATACCGGTTCTGAAGTGCTACCATCCGTATTGCCCTCAGTTCTTCTTTTATCGCGTTAAATCCATTAACAGTGGAGTTGATCGTCATCATTAGCTCCCATCTTGTAATCTGGAGTCACTTCGCATTTGCATATGCCTGCATCCCTGGATGTATTATGGAGGAAAAGAACATTGCCGCTCTGCTAAACAGTCTGTTTGCTGGTGGGATGTCACTCAGAGCTGTTTCTGACCTTCCCCACAGGTAGTTCCCCGTCAGTGGTTCTCCTTGTCTTTTCACTCTCGACAGGTTGGTCGTGTCATTCCGTTGATTGCTTCCTCCTGTCTTCACTGACCTTTTCTTCCTTTTATTTCCTTTGTCCATCTTAGGGAAGTTTTCCAGGTTGACGTGTTTTTGCGGTACTACCAAGGATGGTACGTTGATGTGTACCATAGTGCATACTCCATTCCACAATGGTGGCAAGCTGTGGTATGCCTTTGCGCCGCAGGCCCAATAGTGATCCATCAAAACTGCTGTTCCTGCACCCCCTCAGGATTCTTTATTGTTCTTTTGCAATCATCATTTCTTCCAACATCAACTTCTCCGTCATGCTGATAACAAAGTGTTGGTGCTGTGAGTGGAAGTATTGTTATTGGTTCTTCGTCCTTATCTAGCCATGTGACCAGTGCTGTACTCCTTGTCCATTCATTGTAACATTTATCGTTTTCTTCTTGAACTGTCATCACCGATGACTTCGTCAAAGTAACCATTTTACTTCCTACAACCAGTGCCTTAAGTGGCACTACAAATCGAGCCGGGGCCCATCGAGGGGGCGTGGCCTAACAACGGGGTCTTGATGGGCCGTTAGGCCACGCCCCCTCGACGAGCCCCAGCTCAATGGGCTACTGGCACCCCTGCCAGGCAGCCTTTTGTAGAGATTAGCACCCTCTCCCCTATGCGGGAGAGGGTGCTGATCTGCATTTATTTTGCATAGGCTTGCCTGGCAGGGGACAGTGCCTCGCCTATTCAGCCTTAATGGTGGTGCTGCCCCTCGCCAGCTGGGGAGGGGCAGCGTCATCATTAAGGCTGAAAGGGTGAGGCCACTGGAAGCAGAGGCCTTTTTCCTAAAGACTGAAACTCCCACGAATCCGCGAGCTTCAGTATTTAGAAAGCAAGGCCTCTGCTTCCAGCGGCCTCACGTTTCTTCATAATGGTGGCGCTGGCCCACGTGCATCCCTTGATTAAAGGGATGCCTCGCAGGTGCGGCGCCACCATTATAGCTGAAAGGCATTTTTTTCTGAAGACTGAAGCTCTCGCACACGAGCGAGAGCTTCAGGCTGTAGAAAAAAATGCCTTTTCGTGCAGTGGCCGGGGCTGCCCAGGGAGTTAGTGGGCCCCGGCAGGGCCCCGCCTCAAAACGAAATTTCGGAGCCTGCCGGGGCCCAGCCCCGGCAGGCCCCGGCCCACTTAAAGCCCTGCCTACAACTCCGTCCACCCACCCTTCTTTAGTGTATACCTTGCCATATATTAATATTAGTGGTCTTTCCCAGCATCCTGGTTCACCAGCAACGTCTTTTGCGTGCCATTCGCATGGAAGGTAGTTCAGTGTAACTTCCTTTGTGTCTCCCTTGTCGGGTCCATCCGTCATGTACTGGAGTCCTTGCGTCAGCTGCCAGTAGTTGTCATACATTGGTAGTGTTTTCACAAAGTTGTCTTCATAGGGGTACGTGGACCTTGATTTCTATCTTAGTGTTGCTTTTCTTCCTTGAAATCGGCCTCGTGTTTGGAACAAGGCCAAGTATATCAGGCACTCCACTGGTGTTGCAGGTACTTCAGTTGCCACAAATGTTCTTGATGCGCGCATGGCGTATGGGATCAACAAGCACACATAGCAGCTGTACTTAGATGTGCCTTTACCAATTTTGGACATGTGCTTGTACCACATGTTGTTTGAGACGTGTGCGGACTCTGTGATGTATGTATCTACCCCACGTGTATCAATAGAAACACTATGTTTATCTCTCTTTATGTTGTCTTTCGTACTACTTGTACTGCCTGACGCCGTACTCGTTGCAGCCATGGTAGGGGGGGCATTAGTAGAGGGTGATGCCATAACATAGGAAGCATAGTATGCCTGCCAGACAGTGGCAGTAATCAGGCCAGTGGTAAAAAAATATCCCTAACATCTTTATTACAATTGCTATTACCACTGGCATACATTTCGTACCTCTGCTGCGGTCCTGCAGCCACTTTACTTTTAGATGATATAGATGCCCGCCTGAAAATCTATCAAGGTATGCGTTATTTTGTTAGTATCTTCTAGTCAAGCCCTCCCTATCAAGTAGTCGTTCAGTGCCCAGGCAAAAAGCTGTTCCCACGCTTTCCTTACCGTCCTATCTCTTAGGGCGGGTAATGCTGCGTGGAGATGTGGAAAAGATTGAACTATTATCAAAATGAACGTGTTATAATACAAACTTATTCTTCTTTTCTTGAAATGTTTAGGTCTTTTTATAACGTAAACAAATTGGTGCGACAATGCTTCTGAGGTGTTGTCGTCCACGGGCAGCATTTACCCCTGGGCAATGACGTATGTGTTAGTGATGTATATTCCCTTTTCTTCACATTACATATAAAACAGTACTGCGCGGTACCTGCATGTGCGAGACAAAAAAGAAGAGAGCATGCACGTGTCTACACAGTGTGGTGTGGTGTATGTTGCAGTTCGTTGGACAGTGTTCTTTATTAGGTGGTGGCTGGGGTGGGGTTTGCTTTATTCTGGGATCTCGTGACCATAGGGTGGGCTATGGGTGGCTCGTCGTTTATGTTCTTTGGGGGGTTTGGTGTCTGGGCTGTGTCGTTGTTGTCGCTGCTGATGCGTTGGCCCTTTTTGTTGATGAGAGGGGGGGTCTGTGCTTTGTAGGGCTTGATGTCGTGGATGTGAGTCCATACGTTTTTTCCCTTTATTTTGATAGCTCTAGGAGCTATTTTTTCCAACTGGTGGGGCCCTGTGAAACGTGGGTTGTTCCACCTCCTGTTAAAGTTCCTTAGAAGGACCTGGTCCCCCTCTTTTACTGTCCACTGTGCAGTTTGTTTCCGTTCTTCGTTTGTTGTTTCTCCTTGTTGGTTGTTCTTCGACCCGCCCGTGTCCATTTAATCTGTTGAGAGATAAAAGCGACACTAGTAACCAGGGAAGAGACATATTCATACATTTCTTCACCAAAGACATTGTGTGTAGTATGGCAATCTGTTGTTGCTCTTGATGGTGGTGTGAGTGGAAGGTGCATTTGGCGTCCGGTCACCACCTCGCAGGGTGTGAGGTGGTGGTCCGACCCTGGCCTGTTTCTCAATTTGATCAAGGCCAAGGGGAGGCAGTAAAGCCAAGTCTTTTTGGTTGTTTGCTGGATTTTTGCTATCTCTTCTTTTAGGAGGCCGTTGAGGCATTCACAGATGCCATTTGCTTGTGGGTGATACGTGCATGCAACCTTATGCTTTATTCCCAAGAGGGCAGTTATATGTTGGAACATTTTGTTGGCAAAGTGTGGGCCATTGTCAGACCGCAGCACTTCGCATACTCCCCACCTCGGGAATAACTCCCTTACCAGAAACTTTGTTGCTCTGAAGGCGTCTGCATGGGAGCATGGACCGGCCTCGATCCACCTAGAAAATGGGCATACTACTACAATAATGTATCTGTACCCTTAACATACATTGATCATGTCAACCTAGTCAATGTGCAGGTGCAGGAAGAGTCCTTCGGGCCGGGGTATAGTGCCTTTGATCACTTGCAGCGTGTGACTGGCCGTAAATTGCTGGCATGTGAGACAATTGCTGATGAAGTTTGCAATGTGTAAATTTAGCTCGGGACAGAACCACGCTTCCTTTATCCGTGCTGCAATCACTTCTTTTCCTGTGTGTGTGGGGTGGTGTAGTTGGGCCAAAGCTGTTTTCAATAGGGCCAGGGGCATCACTACTTTTCCTGTATTATTCTGTCGCCATAATGCGTCTATGGGAGATATTGTGCATCCTCTTTTGACCCATAGTTCCTTTTCTGCCATAGGTGCTGCTGCCTGTATCTCCATTATTTGTGTTTCAGGGATGTGTGTGTACCCATCCTTCATCAACATCTGTCTTCTTGCCCCCCCCTTATCTTTTTGTTTTTCTGGGAGGGTCCATGTCTCGCCAAAGTACGCAGCATATTTAGCATGTGCATCCGCTGTTTCATTACCTTTTTGATATTGGATAATCCCCATTTGTGTGGGCCTGACATTTCACTAGAGCTACTTCTTTGGGGTCCTCAATTACTTCAATTAGCTCAGCAAGTAGTAGAGCATGCTGCACCGGAGTGCCGTCTGCTCTTCCGAACCCTCTTCATTGCCATTTTATTAACACTGAGTGCACTGTTGATGTGACGTATGCACTGTCAGAATATATTGTTCCCGTCTTGTCATTGCTCTCTTGGAGGGCTAAAATCAGTGCTACTAGCTCTGCTGATTGTGCTGAATAGTGTTGTGGTAGCTGGACGTGTTTCACTGGAACGTAAGTCCAATCGTCCCTCAGTCGTACCACTGCTGCACCTGTTCTTCTTACCCCATCACTCTGGTCAATTGTTGAGGACCCATCTATGTACATTATCTCTTCACCTTCTAGGGCATTTTGCTCAACCTTCCTTGTGCTTGAGTAAATTTCGGTGGCCTGTGTGCAGTCATGGGCATAATTGCCATCTTCCACTACCTCTGCTATAAACCGTGCTCGGTTTACGTTACTACATCTCACAATTTTCAGTTCAGGTCTGGACAGTATTATTTCATAACCTGTTGCTCTTTGAGTGGTCAATGTGGATTTTGGTTTGTTCAATATTGCAAAACGAGTGTGTTCCACGTGATGATGATTTTTCTACCGCAAATGCTGCTGCGGCCAGGCTCTGTTCGCACGGGGATTGACCCATCATTACAGAATCCAAATGTCCACTGTAAAATGCTACTGGTTTGTGGCCCGTGCTTGTTTTTTGTGTCAGCACTGCTTTCATTACTGCAGTATCACAATGTGAGAATAGGTAAAATTGTTCTTCATAGTTTGGTGTGGCTAGTACTGGTGCAGTTGAGATGACATGTTTTAATTCGTTGAAGGCCTCTGTCATTTCTCTTGTCCATCCCAACTTCTTCTCCCCCCTCTGTGCTTCTCTAAGTGTCTCAAGCAGTGGTCCTATGTCTGAACTGTAGTCAAAACCCATGCCCTGCAGTAGTTGCAAAGGCCCAAAAATTGCTGCAATCCTCTCACCGTCTGTGGCTGTGGTGTGTTTGTTATGGCCTGTGCCCTTTGTGGTGCAATGTTTCTTCCTTTTTGTGAAATGAGCCGGCCTATGTAGAGCATTTGTTCTTGGCAGTACTGTAGTTTCTCCTTGTCTACCTTGTACCCTTTCTCGGCTAACACTGTGAGCATTTTTACAGAGTCCCTCCTGCACTTCTCCTCTGTGGTGCTGCAGATGATGATGTCATCTACATATTTCAGCACCGTACTTTCCAAGTCTATGGGCCTCATTACGAGGAGCGTGGTAAAAACGGGGTCATTACCGGCTGTTACGCTCACCTGGCTCCCACAGGGGTGTCGAGCGGAACTGGACAGCCACGGTCTCCACCAACTTGATGCGTAGTGCAGAGATGACTGACTGGACTGGTCCACCTAGCTTTGTCTGCTTGACCCGTAGAAGTAGTCTCCTAAAGACGGGGAAAGGGAATAAGCCACCCGTGGATTTGAGTATTAACACCTCAGTGCGTCCCCACTTATCACTTCTGACATTCCCTTTCACAAAGCTCACCTTATAGTCGTGTATGATGAGCTCTCCATCCCGCGAAGAATGCAGGGGCGCATTGATGGCCAGTTACTTCAGTGGCTTCAGGATATTGGAAGAGTTCTGGACAAATCTTGGCTCCAAACCTCCGGGCGAAAGGCCGTAAGTATATAGTTCTAATGAGTTCAAAATGTCCGATTAATCACTCTTGTCCAATTACTTGTTTCTTTTGCAGCTTAGACCCAAAAGATGATCGTCTTGTGGCAGCTGAAAGCGTTCAGGTAAGAGTCTGTGTTTTGTAACACTGTCTGGTAAATGATGCCAAGGTTTAACTCGCTGCTTTCTCTTTTCTTGCAGGTGCAGCGTAGGAAGATTTGGTGTGCTGGTGGATAATACCTCCTGCGGTAAAATCAGGTAAGCATATGGTGGCAAGAGATTGTCTTCGTTTGTTCCCTTGGCTCACCTTGTTGTTTTCTTGTCCTCCTTAGGCGCTGGAATGCGGCAACCAGGTGATGGAGACAGCACCGGATCGTAGAGATGCTGCGAGGAACGGTGAGTATGGCGCGGCTCTGCTGCTGGCGATGCAACGCGTTTAAAATGAAGTCTGTTTCTGGTTCGAAGATGCGCTGAATCCGAAATCAGGTAAGAAATCCAGTAAAGTTCTTGTTCTAACCTTTCTTCTTCTTTCCCTTCTTTCTAGGCACTCTGGACTCGAGGCGGGCGTGGCAGGATGCTGGATGCTGACTGCAGACACGGTGAGCGTTACGCTGCTGGATGCAGAATAACGCAAAGCATGTGCTGCTCTTCGGGCGTGGTTTAAATAGCCTTCAAAGTAGTCCCAGGTAAGTATTCCTCCACAGCCACACCCGAGTAACAAAATAGTCCCTAAGATAAAATAGTCCCTTCAAGCCTCACATGGACTTAGATCCCTTGCAGCATGGTCTGCATCAGGTAAGTTTTAACATATGAGCCCGGGGCCTATGGCGCCAGGACTGATGTCCCATATGAGCCTGGTGCCATAGGCGCCAGGACTGTACCCAGATAGCCCCTAGCAGGGGTTGCTGGGTTTGCTCCAGGTAACATGATGCCTGCTTCCGGGGTTGATGGACTTGGTCTGGATGCCCGGGGGTAGGCATCATGACAGCACTCCCCCCCAAGGCCCCTCCTAAAGTTGTTCCTCCCATTGGCCTTGGTTTGTCTGGGAAATTCCAGTGGAATCTTCTCACCAACCTAGGTGCATGAACGTGGTCACTAGGTTCCCATGACCGTTCTTGTGGTCCGTAACCTTTCCAGTCGATTAAATAAAAAAGTCTTGACTTAACCATTTTGGAGTCCAGGATACTTGTCACTTCAAATTCGGGTTCCCCGTCTATAAGGACGGGGTCAGGTGGCTTGGTTAGTCTTGTCCCAGGTTGTACTGGCTTCAGAAGTGACACATGGAAGACGGGGTGAATTCGCATACTCGCAGGTAATTCCAATTTGACGGCCACCGGGTTGATAATGGCCTTAATAAGGTAAGGTCCCAAATATCTAGGGTTAAAGGTCCGCTTTCCTTTTAGAGGTATGTATTTTGTGGCCAACCAAACTTGATCCCCAATTTGGTATTGTGGAGCATCACTTCGATGCTGATCAGCGCTTTTCTTGTACTTTTCTTTCGCATGTTTCAAATGTTCAGTTGCTTCCTTAAAGTCTTGTTTAATAGTAGCGTGCAGATGGTTCACTGCGGGCATCTCTAAGTGTTGAGGCGAGTCAAGTTCTGAGGTTCGAGGGTGGTGCCCGTATATGGTATAAAAGGGGCTTTGTCCAGGTCCAGAATGTACAGAGTTATTGTATGCATATTCGCAGATCCATAGAATGTCCTTCCAATTACTTTCAGTCTGGTGTAACATACAACGCAGGTACTGTTCAAGAGTCTGGTTGGTCCTCTCCGTTTGACCATTGGTCTGGGGATGGTGACTGGTCGATAACCTCACGTCGATGTGCGCCAATTGACAACATTTCTTCCAAAAATGGGAAATGAATTGACTACCTCGGTCAGAGACCAATACGGAGGGAAATCCGTGTATTCGAACAATGTTTTTGAGAAACTCCTTGGCCAGAATTGAAGCAGAAGGTAATCGCTTTAAAGGAATAAAGTGGGCCATTTTGGAAAAAAGATCCACAATAACGAGAATGGTGTTAAATCCATAACATGGAGGTAGGTCTATAATAAAGTCTAACGATAAGGTGTGCCATGGTGTAGGTGGAATATCCAAGGGTTGTAAAAGGCCAGCCGGTTTTTTCTTCTGACTTTTGTTTTGGGCGCAAATGCCACAGGACATTACAAATGACTTTACGTCTTTTCGCCATTTGGGCCACCAGAATTGTCTCTTAATTTTAGCTTCAGTTTTTGTGATACCTGGGTGCCCTTCCATCAGGGTGTCATGATAATTGGAGATGACTAGTTCTTGTAGTTCCTTATGTGGTAGAAATAGACGCCCTTGATAATAAGGTAGGTCATTGATGACAGAGTAGTCTGAGCCTTTCTTTACCCAGTCCTGCAGGGCTGTTGGATCGAAGATTTGTTGGATCTTTACCTGAATATATTCTAGGGTTTGTAAAGTAGTTATGCCAAGAATTCTTTGTTCTGAAATTATAGGCACCGGCTCCGGGTTCGCATATGCTTCTTCCATTCCTATTCGGGATAAGGCATCTGCCTTGCCATTTTTACAGCCTGGTCGATAAGTGATCACGAAATCGAACTCGGCAAAGAACAATGCCCATCGAAGTTGGCGTGATGATTGGGCTTTGGCTGTCTTTAAATACTGCAAGTTCCGGTGATCAGTGATTACAGTAATGGTATGCCTGGCAGCGAGAAGATAATGCCGCCATGCCTTGAAGGCGGATTTGATAGCTAATAGCTCCTTATTGGTAACCGCATAGTTTAACTCGGGTGCCGAGAACTTTCTGGACCAAAATGCTACTGGGTGAAGTTGACCGGTTTCAGGATCCTTCTGGGACAGGACAGCTCCCATGGCTAAACTGGATGTGTCGGTTTCAACTATGTATGGGAGTTCAGGACGAGGATGCTTTAATACAGGTGCAGATGTGAATTTCGCTTTCCGTTTTTGGAAGGCATTCTCAGCTTCTTCAGTGCAGGACATCGTTCATAAAATACTGGAAGGCTGCTGGTGCATTGCACAACCCGAAGGGCATCACCTAGTATTCAAATAACCTGTACTTAGTGCGAAAAGCAGTCTTCCATTCGTAGCCTTTCTTTACACGTACCAGATGGTATGCCCCTCGGAGATCTAATTTAGTGTAGATGTAAGCGTCCTTTACTTGGTCTAGTAATTCTGGGATCAGAAGCAATGGGTATCGGTTCTTAACCATGATCTGATTTAAGGCGCGGTAGTCTATGCACATTCTGAGGTCACCTTCCTTTTTTGGCACGAAGAACAAAGCTGAAGATGCAGGGGACGTGGATGGAGGAATGAAGCCATTGGCAAGGTATTGGTCCAAGTATTGTTGTAGGTGAAGGTTCTCGGGTTCCGTAAGTGTGTAGATCCTACTACATGGAGGTTGTGCACCAGGTATGAGATCAATTTGACAATCGTATGATCTGTGAGGTGGTAAGGTGTTTGCCTGTTCTTTTTGGAAAACATCCTGGAATTCTTGATATTCGTGCGGTAACTGCACAACTGGAGTAGCGACTGTGGCCAGGTCCTTGTTCAAGGTTTTTATTGGGTAACAAGTATGTGTACAATCCGGGAAGGTTATTCTCTTTTCTCGCCAATCAATACAAGGATTATGTGTTTCCAACCAAGGTATCCCCATTATTATTTGGAACTGCGGGGCTTTGATTAAATCAAACACAATAGTCTCTCGATGCCCATTCTGACCCAATAATGTCATCTCTGCGGTGGAATGAGTTACAGGCCCAGAGGCAATTTCAGTTCCATCGACTGTGGTGATGACATCCAAAGTGGTCTTTCTGCAGAGAGGTAGATTCATCCTAGAAGCCAATTCGTCGTCCACATAGTTTACTATGGCCCCGCTATCAATGTATGCCCTAACTGCGTGCAAACGTGATGGCTGCCTTGGATGTATAAGGACCATTGGTATGATGAAATGCAAGGTCTGAGTATCCTTCTTCAAGCTCGGCAAGCGGACCTCTACGCTTGTCGGGCGTGGTCGTTTCCCGAGTCAGGCTCCATATGGCTTTTAACAGCAGCTCCTACCACCTTCTTGGGTGGTTTTACAGAGCAATCCCGTAGAAAATGTCCCGAAGTTCCACAGTATAGACATAATTGCATTTTCCGCTTTTTTTCTCTTTCCTTCTGTGTCAAGGGTCCTTTAACTCCTCCGATTTGCATGGGTTCTGAGGCATCTGTTCCTTTGGGGGTAGCTTTTGGTTTAACCAACACCCGGTTCTCGAACTTGGCTCGATCAGCCTTTCGATTCTGAAGTCTGTGATCTAATTGGACCACTAAGTCTATATATTCAGCACAGTCTTGAGGTGGGTTCACAACTTGAGCCAAAACATCTTTGAGTTCTCCTTGAAGTCCCCAATGAAACAACGTAATCCGTTTTTCCTCGGGTCATCCAGTTTCCACCACCAACCTATTAAAGGTTGCTATGTAGGTTAGAAGGTCTTGGTTACCCTGTCGTAGGGACAAAAGTTCGTTATCCAGGGCCTGTCCTTGAGAGTGCCGAGCAAATAGTCTTTCCATGCTCATTTGAAAACCCTGAAAATCCCGAAGAATAGGGTCATCCTGATTGACTAGTGGGATTGACCAATCCGCTGCACTGCCGCTGAGATATGATAATACGAAGGCTACTTTGGCTTGATCGTTTGGAAAGGCTCCAGGTCTGCATAAAAAGTGCAAACGGCATTGGTTCATGAACATGGCGAATCTTTTCGGGTCCCCCGCAAAGCGTTCTGGCGGGGCTAAAGGGATATTGCCTGGTAAAATCACCTGCACAGGGTTGCTTGGTGAAACAGGGTTTGGAATCCCCCCGAGTCCTGGTAGGGGTGTTTGCCCCGCTTGGTTTTGCAGTAATTGTCTAGCAAGATCATCAGTGCGTTCCTTCGAAACAATCAACTCTCTCCTGAGTGTATTAGGTTCTTGGCGAGCGGCATGTACTTCAGCCCTAAATTCCCCTAATAATTGGGCCAGTCGGTCAGTTTCTGAGGTCTCCATGACACCCGGGTGAGAATTTGTAGGAAGGCTTTGCGTTCTGTTACGCTCACCTGGCTCCCACAGGGGTGTCGAGCTGAACTGGACAGCCACGGTCTCCACCAACGTGATGCGTAGTGCAGAGATGACTGACTGGACTGGCCCACCTAGCTTTGTCTGCTTGACCCGTAGAAGTAGTCTCCTAAAGACGGGGAAAGGGAATTAGCCACCCGTGGATTTGAGTATTAACACCTCAGTGCGTCCCCACTTATCACTTCTGACATTCCCTTTCACAAAGCTCACCTTATAGTTTTGTATGATGAGCTCTCCATCCTGCGAAGAATGCAGGGGCGCGTTGATGGCCAGTTACTTCACTGGCTTGAGGATATTGGAAGAGTTCTGGACAAATCTTGGCTCCAAACCTCCGGGCGAAAGGCCGTAAGTATATAGTTCTAATGAGTTCAAAATGTCCGATTAATCACTCTTGTCCAATTCCTTGTTTCTTTTGCAGCTTAGACCCAAAGGATGATCGTCTTGTGGCAGCTGAAAGCGTTCAGGTAAGAGTCTGTGTTTTGTAACACTGTCCGGTAAATGATGCCAAGGTTTAACTCGCTGCTTTCTCTTTTCTTGGAGCCCTCCCTGCAGGTGCAGCGTAGGAAGATTTGGCGTGCTGGTGGATAATACCTCCTGCTGTAAAATCAGGTAAGCATATGGTGGCAAGAGATTGTCCTTGTTTGTTCCCTTGGCTCACCTTGTTGTTTTCTTGTCCCTCTTAGGCGCTGGAATGCGGCAATCAGGTGATGGAGACAGCACCGGATCATAGAGATGCTGCGAGGAACGGTGAGTATGGCGCGGCGCTGCTGCTGGCGATGCGACGTGTTTAAAATTAAGTCCATTTCTGGTTCGAAGATGCGCTGAATCCAAAATCAGGTAAGAAATCCAGTAAAGTTCTCGTTCTAACCTTTCTTCTTCTTTCCCTTCTTTCTAGGCGCTCTGGACTCGAGGCGGGCGTGGCAGGATGCTGGATGCTGACTGCAGACACGGTGAGCGTTACGCTGCTGGATGCAGAATAACACGAAGCATGTGCTGCTCTTCGGTGGTGGTTTAAATAGCCTTCAAAGTAGTCCCAGGTAAGTATTCCTCCACAGCCACACCCGAGTAACAAAATAGTCCCTAAGATAAAATAGTCCCTTCAAGCCTCACATGGGCCTGGATGCTTGGATCCCTTGCAGCATGGTCTGCATCAGGTAAGTTTTAACATATGAGCTGGCACCTATGGCACCAGGACTGATGTCCCATATGAGCCTGGCACCATAGGCGCCAGGACTGTACCCAGATAGCCCCTAACAGGAGTTGCTGGGTTTGCTCCAGGCAACATGATGCCTGCTTCCGGGGTTGATGGACTTGGTCTGGATGCCCGGGGGTAGGCATCATGACACCGGCATGGAGGTACGAGCGGGTCTGTGCTCATATGACGCCACTAATAGCGGGTGATTACGAGTGCGCGAGCAACCCCATGCCGGTAATGGCCATACCGGCATGCCGCTAAAGGCCCTCCAACCCCCCGATAGTGCCATCACGGGACCCGCCGATACCGCCTCTGCCTAGGAGGAACCCCTTAATACCGACGCGATAATAACAACATGCTAATACCAGACTCGTAATACCGGACCCGGAAGTAACGTCATCGTGTCGGAACGGGAAATGTGCCGGTGGCCATCTTTAAAAACACAATCCATTGCAATCCTCCCAAACAACCAGTTGTTTTCAGGAGAGACCAGTGGCAATCTGTTCACCATGTCGAAGGCAACCCGGAAAACTACCCCCCACCTGCGCAAAAAGCGCTTTTCGGATGCAGACTTAACATGCTGGCAGACACCCTTGCCGCACATGCTGATGTGATAAATGAGCAGAACCTGAAGCGTGAGGTGCAGCAGCACAAAAAGGAGATCTGGCAGGAGGTAGCCCGCAAGGTCTCGGCTGTCGGAACCACCGCACGGACAGTGAAGGTTGCAAAAAGAGGTGAGATGACCTCCGCCTCAGGGGTCGTAATATCCTGTCAAGCAACAGGAGGGAGGCCATGGCTACAGGCGGAGGTCCCCACTCTCCTGCCAAACTGACCACTTGGGAGGAGACGGCAAGCACGTTCATCAATATGGAGTCCATCGAGGGATTTGGGGTGATGGAGACGGGTGCGGCATCATCTGCAGATGGAGGTGAGTGACCCTGCAGATACCTGTAGGGGAAGCCATGACGTAGCACAAGTGATGTGGAAGAGAGTCGAGGCAAGGCAATGCATGTCCCAACACACACATTAACATATTCTTGTCCAGATGGAGGGCCAAACCCTGCCACACTCAAATGCATGCTGAGTGCCAATCCCATTACCAACACACAGCAAACACACACACGGACCATGCCCATGTAATACATCACACAAACCCCTATGCAACGGCATGCCACCTGCCATGCAGTAAATGCCAAAATGCCCCCTTCATACTACCCTGTGTGACACACCTGTAAGATATGAATGCATGATAAATGAAATACTCCACAGCACCCTATAATGCATCTAGCATGTAACACCATCACTGATGCCCTGCATCTCTTCTACCCCCCCAGGCACCGATGGAGAAGATGGCAGCCAGGATCCCACCACAAGGGCATCCACGTCTCGGCCAATGACAACGGCCAGCGACAACACCACCTCCGGTGCAGCCTCGCAGCCCACTCCAACACCCAGTGCGCCTGACACCGTGGAAACTGAGCTGCCTACACCCACACCAGTGGAAGGCGAGGCCGTAGAACCACTGACCAACACCAATGATGCAGTGGAGGAGAATGTGGACCACGAAGGACTGACGCATGTGGCTTGTCCACACTCCCCAAGCCCCGTGCCCACCCCCCTACCCCACATTCAGCCCTCACCCACTTGCAGCAGTGCGGATCCCTGCCTGCAGGATTCAGACCTAAGCAGCTTCCACGAGGACAGCACTGCCATTGCAGGCCCCGTCACAGCACCCTCGACCACTGCTGCTCCCACCATCAGCCTTGAGGCACGGCTGGCGAGGGTGGAGACCAGACAGGAGTCTCTGTTGGACCTGCTCCGGCAATATATCGCGGATGGGGAGGACACGAGGCATGGGATAGCCCAGGCCATAGCAGGGACCACAGCCGCCATAGCCGCCAACACAGCCGCCATAGCCACCAACACAGCCGCCGTCAGTAGCTCGGCATTGTTGATGAGAGACTGTCTGGGGGACATCACGCAGGTCCTCACATCCATTCTGCTGCACATGCATCAGCCACAACCCGGACCAGGCGTGCAAATGACCACAGCTTCCTCCCCATCCACCACACCCGCTTCCTCTGGACCCTCCAGCCCTTTGCGTCAAACACGGCGGAGTGCGAGGCACACTGAAATGCTGCCCCCGGACAGCAAGAAGTCCTGCAAATAGTGTGGGAGAACTATGGGAGTGGGTCAAATGGTGTTGGCTGTGATTGGGAGTATTAGGGGTAGTACATTGGGGTGTTTTGGGAGTACATTGGGGTTTTTTGGAAGTTCACTGGGGGGTTTTGGGAATTCACTGGGGGGTTGGGGGTTGGGGGTGGGGATGGGGGGTTGCTCTTTCTTCTGTTGATATCAATACACCCGTTGTATCAAAATAAAATCAATGGCTGGACATTCATCTTTTCGCGTGTATCAATTTAATGTATGACGGTGTACAGTGGCCAACTCCCCACATTCCCTGTGTGCATGTCCACATGGACACAGTGTACAATGTGTCACTGACACATATCTAGCAAGGTCCCTGTGTCAGAAATATTTGTGAATCAGTGATTGGCGTACTGCACGGCCATCCTGTGCATCACGTACTGGCAGGGGTGCTGCTTCTCCTCCATCTTCATCCTCATCATCCTCACCTAGTGCATGCATGTCAATGTCAGGTGGCAGTGGTACATTTCTCCGGACGCACATGTTGTGCAGCATGACACAGGCCATGGTTATCTTTGCCACCTTCACAGGTGCATAAAGGAGTGCTCCACCAGACCTGCTTAGGCAGCGGAAACCGCGCCTTCAACAGGCCAAAGGTCTGCTCAATCACAACACGGGTACGGGTATGTACCCGATTGTACTCCTCTTCATGGCTGTTCCGAGGGTTCCGCACATGGGTAAGTAGCCACGGCTTCAAGGGATATCCTCCATCACCTGCAAAAGAATACAGATAGGTCTATGTGAGTCACTCTGAGCTGCCACCTTCAGGATACACAGTCATGTGCACAGCTATTTGCTGTGGACCTGCACATGTCCCTGTACGTATGCACCAATATTTTTTGGATGCATTCGATACTGCAATATGGTGAGGTAGTCTGGATGGCGTTGAATAGATGATGAAGGGTGAAATAATGCATGCTAAAGCGGATGTACTGTGGTTGTACGACAATGTTTTGCCTCCCATTTCTGCTTTGTATACTACACTGTGCATGGTCACACTAGCCACATTGGCACAGTTGCAATCCTGTTTAGTCATGCATTGCTTGACATACACATGGTGGCCAGGTTGTGCATCTTTCATGTGGTCATTGATATACGTAAATGGTCAGATGTGTGCCAATGATGTGTCATGTTGGGGTTGGGAGGTTCAGGTCAGGAGTCATTGGCTCTGCGTGCATTCTCCACTCATCGTCCATTCCCACCCGGATGGAGTATGCACCCCCCCCCATTCCCACCCAGGTGGAGTGTGCATCCCTCCCATTCCCACCCAGGTGAAGTATGCAGCCCCCCCATTCCCACCCAGGTGGAGTATGCATCCCTCCCCCATTCCCACCCAGGTGGAGTATGCATCCCAACACATCACTACCCCGATGCACTGCCATGGGCCAGTCAGGCAACTCACCAAGCAGCCAGGCACGTGGTCCAGCATGTCGCTCCATGTGACGGGGTAGCATGAAGTTATGCAGCACCATGGCATCATGTGTTGATCCGGGAAATCTGGCGCAGCAATGTGTGATGATCTTGCTGGAGTCACATACCATCTGCACATTGATGGAGTGGTATAGCTTGCTATTACGGTATACCACCTCGACGGCATGGGGGACTACCAATTCTACATGAGTGCAGTCCAGGGCACCAACACAATTGGGCATGCCTGCCAGTGCATGGAAGCCTACTTTGGTGTCGGCTATCTCCTGGGCAGTCCGTGGTAGGGATATGTGGGTGCTAGCGTGCTTCAGGAGGGCATCCAGCACTTGGGTCAGCATGCGTGAAAATAGTGGTTTGTGAAGCTTGTTAGATCTTGTGAGTCAGGGTGTAGAGGTATTGAGAAGAAGGCGTTTTTGAGGTCAATCACAGTGAACCGTGATGCCTCTGCGGGTATTCCACACAGTATAGTGGCTGGGTTAGCCGCTACAGGGTATTCTGCTTCTACAATGTGATTAAGGGGTTTTAAGTCCTGTATGAAATGCCAGGACCCTCCCTTTGCCTTACGCACAGGATACACTGCAGTATTGCATGGGGACTCTGATGGTACCAGTATTCCTCTATTCACTAGGGCAGTTATTGTTTCATAGATCCCCTCATCTGCCTCTTTGGACAGTGGGTATTGTTTTACCCTGGTCAGCATTGCCCCTTTATTCAACTTTATCTTTACTCCTCCAATGCTTTGTATGCAACCTACATCATATGGACTAGTGGTCCATAGAGATGCTGGTACTGCTGCTAAATCATCCTCATAAAATGGGACTTCAGTAGGGGTCGGTGCCTCTAGTGCTATTGCCATCTTTTGTGCTACTTCCTTGTATGTCACTCTCAACCAAATGTCGACGCTCATCTGAAACACCATCTCCCCATCTCCGTTATCGTCTGAGAAAAGCTTTTCATCGGATACCTGTGTTAGTCGGCATCCTTCTGCTAATGCTATTACTGCTCTCCATGCCCTCCTATTCCCTATCTTGGGCATGAAATGTAATGTAGTCTGTGGCTGCCACAATACTTTCAATGCTCACTGATATGATTGATTTGCATCAAGCTGTGCATTTTTGAAATGTCAAAATTAACTTGCAGGATTAAAAGCACTGCTTTTTTAATCCTGCAAGTTAATTTTAACATTTAAAAAATGGTACTGTCTGTCCGAATAACCTCCAGCCAGGACACCTATTCCTGGAAGTACGAAATGAATACACCATATTATTTTGTATGGTCTTAACAATAATGCACCACCGTACCTCACGGACAGACTATGTAAAAAAACTTCATCCAGACCAACAAGAACAGCCAATACAAACTGCCTTCAAGTTCCGCGTTTCAGACTCTCCACTATAGGAGGACATAGTTTCCCAGTTAAGCCTGCACAATTGTGGAACTCCCTACCCCCTGGAATTAGACAACCTCAGCCCTTCTCTAAATTCAGACAGAATCTAACCAACTGGATCAGAGCAAAAGATATCTAACCATGCTGACCCTCATCTCTCCCTTGACGCCTTCTGGCGCCCTCCAATCTGCTACTTGAATCGCTTACTATGTGCCTGTATTACATCATGGATGTACTGAGTTCACTACTGTACATAACTGTATATTGTATCATGTCCAGATTTTTTTTTTGTATATACACTCCCTATGACTACCTTCGCACACTGGCACACTGTTACCTTACCACGTGTACTAGATCACCTAACCTACATTGTATATATCTGTATATATTGCTACACTTTTGATCTCCCTGTATTCTCACTGCATACCATGTACCTTGTACCCTGTAACTAAGCTGCACATATTCTTATCTCCTGCGCCCTTATGCCCCAGGGCCTGGTGCGCATTACAAATAATAAACTAAACTAAACTTATGGAGGGGATCGATGAACGAGGGATCGTCGTGGGTTCAACAAAATCTAACCCAATAAACACGCATGGATCTTGGCACAAGGGCAGCTTCTCCCTCAGTGGGGCTGCTTGGCCTCCTCTTGCCCTGCTACCCCTGGGGACCTGCTGGCTACTTCTATCTATGCCAGCAGCTGCTGTGCCAGGTCGTGATCGTGGTGTGCAGTGAAAATATCGAAAAAAAATGTCGAATGACAAAAATGTCGAAAAAAAAGTCGAATAATTAATTTTTTTATTTATAGTTTTTTCTGGCTCTCGTATGTAAAAAAAAAAGGTAAAATCAAAAAAAAAATTCGACTTTTTATTTTTCGACCTTTTTTTCTCTCGATATTTTGACTTTCGACTTTTGATTTTCGAGGTTTTGACTATGAACCCTTGATCGTTCCATGTTTCTCCGAGCTCAATGATGCAAATTGGGGATTCATCTCTAAATGTTTAGAGTGTCCGTCTGGTCCGCTAACTGAACACACACCAGCCAGCCCAATAAAGAATCACCCCCTGAATGCTGCAGTGCATGCGCTGAGGAGGAGGCACGTGTGGTCAGGCCTGGTTTGGCCCGAACTGATAAGCAACAAATGTTGCCTTTTACTATCCTAATAGCCCGTCTTAAAATCAAGCTCGTGGTGCTAGCCTAGCTTTGCTCAGCTGCCGGCATCATGCAGTCACAGTGCTCTCAGACTGAGTCTGATTTTAAGTAGCACTTTTTGGTTTTTACATAGATAGTAACGTAAACATCAAGATCCTCTTGGAGAACTTGGACTGTGCTGGTGGCACCCCCTAGAGGCAGGGACGTCAGGCAGCTGCCTGCACAGCCTTATGCAAAGACCGGCCCTGACTTTCCTTTCTTCATATTTTCTCGCACTTTCTGATATAATTTTCTTTTTCCATAGTCCCATTTCCCTGTCATTCTCTTCTCGCTCCTCCTCCTTCCTTCTCATCTCCCGTTGTTCCATGAGTGACACTCTTTCCGCTATCGCTCTTATACGCGCTTCTTCCTTTTTTCTTTCTTCCTCTTGTTTCTTCACCCTCACCTTCTCTTCCTTATTTGCTTTCTTTTCTTCCTTTCTTTCCCGTGCTTCCTGCTAGAACTGTCTGATCAGCGCACTCCGTACTTCCCTTAATTCTGCCAGTCTTTCCTCGAACATCTCTTCCTCGTCCTGTGCCAACTGTCCTTCCACCTTTTTACTTACCCTGTGCCCTGTCTGTGGGTAGTCCATCTCTTCCTGACTTACCTGTCTCACTGCTTCCTCCTCTTCCCCTGTTAGCATCCCCCGGAGCTTCAGAAGCACTTGTGCTGCTATCCATTCATCTGGCCCTACATTTTCTAAATCTCCCAGGACCCGTTTTCCTCCCCCCGTGCTTGCCTGGTTTTGTTTTGTTTCTGCTGTGCTCCTCACCCCCACCCACTAGTTATCAGTTGGCGCGTATGGTGGTGGGCTGTATGCAGGGTTGGAATATCCTTCAGCAGCTGTTAGTTGTGATCGGGCGGCTTTTCTCAGCTCTCTTACTGGATACAACCCCCCTTCCTCCTTCTTCACTTCTTCAGTTATTAGTGTTTCCTCTGCACCTTCCTTCTTGACCTCTGACACTGCAAACGATCCTTCTAACTCTTCCTCACTTTCTTCGGTACTGGGTGGGTTTTTTGGCGCTGTACCCCCACCCCCTCCTTTCACTTTCTCCTCCTTTACCTCTTTCTCCTCCTTTACCTTTTCCTCCTCCTTTACCTCCTGCATTGTGAACATCCCTGGTGCTCCTGGTGCACACCGCTGGAACATCTTCCAGAGATCGAAAATTTCTAAATGACTCGCTAGCTTCTTCCCCTTATAGGTATTGTGTAGGTATGCCAGCAGAGAGAGTTGTGTACACAGATCAAAGCTGCCGTTGGGCGGCCATGGTACCCTTAGCTTGTTGTCCGTTCCTTGTGTCCACTCAATGCTATACCTTACTATCTTCTCTCTGTCCGGTGTTAATGTCGCTCAAATGTGTTGAAGTGGTGTGGTTAAAGAGCTTGCTCTGAGCCCTAGTCCCGCTCCCGCCCCTATCCCATAGTATGTGGACATGTTACAATTTTGGTTCTTTTCAATATCACCCTTTTACCTGGCCCCGTAAATTGGGGACTTCCGACTGTCCGCTGTAAAGAAAAGCAATCTTTTTATTACACTTCTTTTACTGTCCTTCTTTCCCGATGTTCAATTATGGCCCCCTTTGGCCGTGGCGCACGAAGCACCCTACGGCTGCGTGTCCTGTGTGGCGTGTTTGTTAGCCGCCCCACCTTCCTGTGCCACCGATACTTGACGCACCTTCAATTTAGCTCCTCCTCCTCCCTCATCCTCACTGCCTGCGCAGTTTTGTGCTTCCTTATCCCCTCTGTCACAGCTGCGGCTTCCAGGCCCAGGAATGGCGCGAACCAAACGCCCCCTCCGTGGTCTCAGTGCCTGCAAGGCAATGCTCACACAAGCCTCTGAGACCCCAGCGGGGAAAGAGGGTTAGGATCTCGTCGGTTGGATAGGTAGCGACATGCAGGATCACCGGAAAGAGGGTTGGGGAAAAAGGGAAGTGGTTAGGGAAGGGGGAACACAGGAAAACACAATGCAATACAGTTCTAATACTGCGTTTCCATTCACACACTTTAGGCAAACCAGAAGAGACTTATCTCTGGGGTGAGTGCTGGCCTCCTGCCTGTGCACTCTCAGGTCCAGAATCCGGAGCAGATTTCAGTGCTGCAAAGAGAGTGACAGTTACTCACTAGTGTGTTACCTCACACACCACACACACATTGGTTGGGTACAGTTTTCTGCCCATGCAGGGGTTAGTACTCTCTCTTCCTATGGCAGCTGCTGCAGGCCCACTACAGTGTTAAAATATTGGCTACAATGGGCTACAGCCCATTCAATGCGGATCTACGCCGCGCGTGGCTCCGTGCTGAAATACGTGCGGTTCCTGAACAATGCAGCCCCTGACTCAGTCCGTCAGTTGCGGCGGGTGTTTTTAGTGCCTTAGATTGCAGGCAGCAAGTTGCGGTGTGGTCAAGAACCGCAGGCGTCTCAATCGCGTCTGCTCTGCTAGCCGCTACACGTGGCTAATTGGCATGCAAAACGTATGCATTGCTCGCATTCGTGCTGCAACCACGATGCGGGTTGAAATCGGGGTTGCCGCCCGAAGCGCCATGGTCTATGGAGTCTAAGACTTAGCTTGTAGGAGCAGGAGGACCTGGAACCCTGGGCAATGCCCCCCTGCGCGTGCCCCTTGCTGCCGACACCGTTCTGCCTTTCTCTCGCTACGCCACGGCGTTAGACTGCTTCCCCCCGTGTGGCCGTGACTCCCCAGAGCCGCTGTACTTAGCTTTTGCAGGCGAGGGGCCTGAGATGAGGTCGGATGGGGCGTAGCCCCTCGTGCAGATCCCCGTGCTCGGAGCTCCCAGGAACACGTCTTCCTCGGTTGAACTTCTAAGCACAAGCCCCATGCTTTCCGATGCGTGCGCATGCGTGTGCGTGCCACGCCCAACGTGGGCCTGAGAAAGTAGTTCTTGGCCCAGGGTTTCTTGGGTAATGTAGTTTGTAGGCAGTCCTCTCTGGAATAGGGACATAAAAGCCCTTTATATGGCTGGATTCTTTTGTTTTTACCTTGCTTCTGCACACAGTGTTTAAACACAAGTCTGTGGGCCCTGATAGGGTCCTGCACGCAGAGTCCTAGACTCTGTCTCATGACAGTACTCCCTCCCGCCCCCGCACAGAAGGACCTGGGTCTAGGTTTGTTTGGGTAGTTATGATGAAATGTTTTTATCAATCGTGGAGCATGTATGTTTTGAATCGGTTCCAAAGACCGGTCCTCGGGCCCATAACCCACCCAATCCACCAGATAATAGAACCCATCCTTACGTTGTTGAGAATTCAAAATAGCCTTCACTTCATACTCAGGATGTCCTTACACTAAAACAGGTGTTTTTTTTTAGTATGGTGGATGGGGCTGGGTTCAGTAATGAAACGTAAAACGTAGGATGGATCTTAATTTGACTGGGTAGACTCAGCCTCACTGCCACTGGATTAACTATAGCGGATATGGAAAACGGGCCAAGGAACCTGGGTTGTAATTTGCGAGGTCCTGGCAACTTGATGTTGCGTGTGGATAACCAAACCCGATCTCCTACTTTGTATAATGGGCTTTCTCGCCTCTTTTTATCTGCGTAGGTTTTGTAAATTTGTTTTGCTTCCTGAAGGTTGTTTTGTATCTGAGACTAAACATGTTGGGCATGAGTGTGGTGTCCTAACAAAGTGGGCAACTGTACCAATTGGGGGCTAGCGGCGGTGGGCAAAACCGTTCCAAAGAACGGGGTATATTTTGTGGAACTGTGTACGGTATTGTTATAGGCTAGTTCCGCCAACCACACATATTGCACCCATGAGGTTTCCACACTGGTGGCATAACAGCGTATGTATTGCTCTAAACCCTGGTTTACTTTTTCGGTCTGGCCATCAGTTTCAGGGTGGTACCCCGAGGACAGACTTACTTGCATGCCGATCAACTGGCAGAAGGCCCGCCAGAAGTGGGAGGTGAATTGTGGACCTCGATCAGTGATGATTCGAGTGGGTAGACCATGTAAACGTACCACGTTTTGCAGAAATAGTTCTGCGAGTTCACCAGCCGTGGGAACCCCTTTACATGGGACGAAGTGACTCATTTTGGTGAGAGAATCTACCACTACTAGAATCGAGGTGTAACTCTGAACCGATGGTAGATCTACAATTAGATCCATGGTTACAGTATGCCATGGTGTGGGTGGGGTGGGTAAAGGCTGCAGTAAACCTGCAGGTATCTGGTGAATAGCTTTTTGTCTTCTACAAGTGTTGCAACCGGATACATAAATTCTAATGTCCCTATTCATAGTGGGCCACCAATAGTGCCGGGCCACGTTGTACTGGGTCTTTGATATCCCCAGATGGCCTGCTGTTGGGGCGTCGTGACACCATCGCATAACTTCTTTTTGAAGTGCTGTCGTAGGTAGGTAAAGAGCCTTGGCATAGTAGGGGAGCCCATTCTTCAAAGAGTGCTGCGGCCCTCTGGAACTCCAATTTTGCAAATCCTGCACTGACATAGCCTTAAGTACGTCCTCGAAAATATTAGGTCTACCCACGATTCCTATGATACATGAATCAGGGATAATTGCGAGGTTCTATCTCTTCCTTGGTATCACCTTCGGGATATCGTGACAACATATCGGCCTTTTTGTTATCAGTGCCAGGACGATGGGTAATAAGGAAGTCAAAATCAGCAAAAAATAATGCCCAACGTAATTGACGTGGACTAAGAGTTTTTGCTGTTTTTATGAATTGTAAGTTGCGGTGATCGGTTATACCGTCACCGTATGTCGAGCCCCTAAGAGATAGTGTCGCCATTCTTCAAATGCTGTTTTCACAGCCAACAGTTCCCTGTCAGCGATGGTATAGTTGACCTCTGCCGGGAGCAATTTTCGGGAATAATATGCCACTGGATCTAACAGCCCTGTTTGTGGATGCCATTGCGACAATACTGCTCCTAGGGCATGACTGGAGGCATCCGTCTCTACTATAAATGGTAAAGCAAGGTCTGGATGTCTTAACACCGGGGCTGAGGTAAAGGCCTGTTTTAACCGGTGGAACCCTTGCTCTGCAGACTCGTTCCATTGGTATGTTTTCTCTTTTTTCAACAATGCTGTAATAGGGGTCACAAGGTCAGAGAAGTCTTTTATAAAGCGCATGTAGAAATTTGCAAATCCCAAAAAGGCTTGCACCTCTTTGACCGTTGTGGGGGCTGGCCAATCCAAAACTGCCTGGACTTTTCGTTGGTCCATTTGTACCCCAGCAGGTGTTAGGAAATACCCTAAGAATTCTACAGTGGATGGTGGAATTCGCATTTTTCTATCTTAGCAAACAGACGGTGTTCTCTCAACCTTTGAAGGACTGCCTTTACGTGTTTTATGTGTTCCTGCAGGTTCTGAGAATAAATCAGTATATCATCTATGCATACTGCTGCAAACACATCCAGATATCCGTGCAGCACCTCGTCTAAGAAGTGCTGAAAGGCCGCAGGACTGTTGCATAGACCAAACGGCATGACCTGATATTCAAATAGGCCGAATTTGGTGCGAAATGCTGTTTTCCACTCGTCTCCTGAGCGAACCCTGACCAAGTGGTACGCACCCCGTAGGTCTAACTTAGTATAAATTGTTGCACTACGCACTTGATCTAAAAGGACCAGTATCAAAGGTAACGGGTAACGATTTTTTATGGTAATTCTGTTCACCCCGCGATAGTCTATGCACGTCCTCAAGTCTCCGGTCCTCTTCGATATGAAGAAGAGGGGGGACGAGACGGGTGAATTAGAATGCCTAATTAACCCGTTCCACAAATTTGTGTCTATGTAATTTTTTTAATGCTCAGTCTCAGCCTCAGTGAGCGCGTAGATTCTGCTACAGGGCAGTACTGCCCCTGGCTCCAAATCGATGCGCCAATCAAACGGCCTATGGGGAGGCAACGTCTCTGCGGCTTGTTTACTAAATACATCTTCATATTCCCAGTACTCCGAGGGTAGGGAACTTAAGTCTATGCCTTCTGTTGTTGCAAGACATACACCCACTTTTGGGTCCTTTTTTGGCAACTGCTCCAACTCAGAGGTGACATGGTGAACTGAACACTTTGGGGAGGTCAAGGAAACCTCTCCTGTGGACCAAGTCACGTGCGGATCATGTTTGTAAAACCACGGGAGACCTAAAATTATACCAAATTGAGGTGCTGCGATTAAATCGAATTGGATTTTTTCCATATGATTGGACTGACATCGTAATGTTAAAACCTGTGTACAATGAGTGATGGGTCCAGAACGCAATGCTGTCCCATCGACAGCCCTTACAGTTTCTGGGGTTGTTTTATAGGACAAAGGCACTCTCAACATTTTAGCATACTCTATATCGATGAAGTTACCCGTGGCCCCAGAGTCTAAAAGGAGAGTAACATGAACCTCCTTATCTAGGAATCCTAACTCCCCCGGCATAGTGACATGCGGGGCAAAATTAACGAACCCAATGGCTGGGGTAACTTCTTCCCTTTGGCCCGACCGCACTACCCCTACAACTGTCGAGCCGAGGCGTTTCCCTGTGACTTAGATTTATTAGGACATTCCTTTACCAAATGCCCAGTAGCTCCACAGTATAAACATAAGCCTTCCTTGCGGCGGCATTCCTTCTCTTCTTTTGCAAGTGGGCCCCGCGTAGAACCGATTTGCATAGGCTCATCCGTTATGCCCTTATCTGGGGGAACGGTAGAACGAGAAGCTCAGAACTGATCAAACCTTGCTATGGATCTCAATTCCCCTCGCTTCTTGTCTCCTCGGCGTTCTGCTTGACGGTGATCTAGGCGTAGCGCAAGATCCATATTGCCAAACAATCTTGGGGTTGGGGATCTACTTGAGCTATAAGATCTTTCATCTCATCGCGCAGACCTTGGTAAAAAAGGGACATCTGTTTCTCATGTGGCCATTCCGTCTCTGCCACCAATCGATTGAAATGAGTGATATAAGTCACCAATTCCTTATTGCCCTGGCGCAAGGTTAACAAATCCCTATCCTTGCACATGGTTGCTGCCCTGCGATCAAATATTTTCCCGAACTCTAGTTGAAACTTATCCCAATTATACAACACCTCATCGTCCCTCTGAACCAACGGGTTTGCCCAGGCCGCTGCATCCCCAGTAAGGTTCGAAATTACGAACGCTGTCCTAGCCTGGGTGGCCCGAAACGCTGTAGGTTTTGTTAGAAAGTGAAGCTTGCACTGAGTCAAAAATGTTTGGTACTTCTGGGGATCCCCAGAGTACCTCTCTGGTGGAGCCAAAGGCACCACAGCTTCCGGAGAAACATGGACCTGCACGGTCAAACTTCGCACTTGCGTTGGGAGTACCGCATAGTCTTGTCTAGTGGCAGTGAGCTCGGCCTGTAGATCCTGCAAAACTTTCGTAAGGTCCTCCATGGTTGGTCCGTACCACCCAGGGGCCTGATTCACTTGGGCTTGTGCTTCTGTCACAGCTGCGGCTTCCAGGCCCAGGAGTGGTGCGAACCAACCGCCCCCTCCGTGGTCTCAGTGCCTGCAAGGCAATGCTCACATAAGCCTCTGAGACCCCAGCGGGGAAAGAGGGTTAGGATCTCGTCGGTTGGATAGGTAGAGACATGCAGGATCACCGGAAAGAGGGTTGGGGAAAAAGGGAAGTGGTTAGGGAAGGGGGAACACAGGAAAACACAATGCAATACAGTTCTAATACTACGTTTTCATTCACACACTTTAGGCAAACCAGAAGAGACTTATCTCTGGGGTGAGTGCTGGCCTCCTGCCTGCACACTCTCAGGTCCAGAATCCGGAGCAGATTTCAGTGCTGCAAAGAGAGTGACAGTTACTCACTAGTGTGTTACCTCACACACCACACACACATTGGTTGGGTACAGTTTTCTGCCCATGCAGGGGTTAGTACTCTCTCTTCCTATGGCAGCTGCTGCAGGCCCACTACAGTGTTAAAATATTGGCTACAACGGGCTACAGCCCATTCAATGCGGATCTACGCTGCTCGTGGCTCCGCGCTGAAATACGTGCGGTTCCTGACCAATGTAGCCCCTGACTCAGTCCGTCAGTTGCGGCGGGTGTTTTAGTGCCTTAGATTGCAGGCAGCAAGTTGCGGTGTGGTCAAGAACCGCAGGCATCTCAATCGCGTCTGCTCTGCTAGCCGCTACACGTGGCTAATTGGCATGCAAAACGTATGCACTGCTTGCGTTTGTGCTGCAACCAGGATGCGGGTTGAAATCGGGGTTGCCGCCCAAAGCGCCATGGTCTATGGAGTCTAAGACTTCGCTTGTAGGAGCAGGGGGACCTGGAACCCTGGGCAATGCCCTCTTGCGCGTGCCCCTTGCTGCCGACACCGCTCTGCCTTTCTCTCGCTACGCCGCGGTGTTAGACTGCTTCCCCCCGTGTGGCCGTGACTCCCCAGGGCCGCTGTACTTAGCTTTTGCAGGCGAGGGGCCTGAGATGAGGTTGGATGGGGCGTAGCCCCTCGTGCAGATCGCCGTGCTCGGAGCACCCAGGAACACGTCTTCCTCAGTTGAACTTCTAAGCACAAGCCCCGTGCTTTCCGATGCGTGCGCATGCGTGTGCGTGCCACGCCCAACGTGGCCTGAGAAAGTAGTTCTTGGCCCAGGGTTTCTTGGGTAATGTAGTTTGTAGGCAGTTCTCTCTGGAATAGGGACATACAAGCCCTTTATATAGCTGGATTCTTTTGTTTTTACCTTGCTTCTGCACACAGTGTTTAAACACAAGTCTGTGGGCCCTGATAGGGTCCTGCACGCAGAGTCCTAGACTCTGTCTCATGACACCCTCCCGTCTGTCGCACCGCCCTTTGGTGCAACACCCTTGTCGACCGCAGGCCGGCGTTCTCCGTGCGTGGCCGCCTCTACCCCTTCGCCCCTCCCTTGCCACGTTTCCTTGTGTCGCTCCCCCTGTAAGATGGTCGTATCCTATACAAGCTCTATGGGTGACGTCACCAACCTCTACAACATATTACCAATATGTACAATTATACAACCAATGAACGTGCAATATCTTTTACACTCCCCATTAACCCCACAGCTGACTTCCCACCGCGTCTGGAGTGAAGTATTCAACAATCAATAAACAACTATAATCGGTCTGCACACGCTGCGTCGCCTCGCGTGTGACACGCCCCCTCTCTAGGAGAGCTTAACCAGTCAATTATCTTCGGAAACAGTCTAGCTACCGCCTGCGGGAATACGTCATCTACCTACCGAGCTAAAACACTCAACTAGTAGGAATCCTCATCTATTCATTGATCAACAACGTCAATTCATAGGAAAGCCACACCTCCCTTATACAGGTGTCTGCGATCTCGACCAATCAGCGCGACCCGTCAGTCATACGTGGGTGCTTGAAGCCCCACCCAATCCGCTCTGTGACACGGTAGGGGACGGCCCTCGTGCCTGTCCCGCTACACCTCACACATCTATCGCCGCTTATTAATCAAAATCTTTTTCGACACACTATAACAACCGCCCGCCGCCCTCTTTACAATTCCACCCCCCTGCCGCACAACATTACATTGCTGGTTGTGTGTGCCATACTCACATCAAGCCCTCGCTTACCGGTGCCGCTCGACCGCGGGCACCCCTCCCAATCGGCTCGCCGCCTCCCCTCGTCTGGACCACGTCTGGACACTCGCCAACCGTGGGCAGGATACTTCTCATATTGGCTCCCGACGGCCAATCTCCGGATTGCGCTGTCCGGTCGTCTCGCAGTTCAGCGATGGTCCTGTAGTCTTCAAAAGGGGGCCACGGCAGAGGGGGCTGCGCTGCCGGGCCACCTTGACACACGCGGTCTTGTAGTGGTTGCCCTTAATTTAAGCAGATCTCAAACAGATCTCAGCAGTGCCTCCAACTTGTCGGGGTGATTTCCTGGGGGCCGGCAGAGCCGTCCGCTGACCTCTGGGGCTGGGGAGGCCCCAACTCCTCCCGCGTCCCAAGAGGAGTATGAGGCACACACAAGAGCAAGGTTTGTACTACCGTTTATTACAGAAACAAGCAGGGATGAACTCTCAGAACATATGCATCTGGGAGGCTCTCATCATTAGTGGGCTCGCAGGGCCTTTTTACTGTTGTATGATGCGCTCCGTGCGTCGCCTGGGAAAACTATCCCCAAAGCCTAGCGCCACTTCGGGTTGGCTCCCCGAGTGGTAGGATCAGTATAGTTACCTATAGGAAAGAGTGTTATTGGGTAAGTAAGGGTCAGGTGGTACGCTTGGCCCATCCCTAACAATTGCTACAACAAATTTGTTGCAAGGGGACACTTGGTGATTGGCTAGACTATATTGGCGTCATGATGCACCCCTCGTACTCTGATTGGTTAATCCGCGAGCCCCCAAGCCTGGGACCATCGTTGTTCCCAGCTCGCGGTGTACCTGGTGCTGGCAACAATGTGTGACTATGTGTCAGTGACGGACAATGGACAGGTCTGACTAGTGGCTAGTGTGCATGTCTTTCCCATCGCTGTAGGTGTCCAATTTGGCACTTTATTGTTGCCTACTGTGTCCCAGACGTGAGACCCCAGCGCTTTTCTGTCCCGTAGGCTTGGCATTGTGTCAGGTCGGCTTGGTCACATGTGGTGGGACCGTGGCTAGAGCAGAATTATGAGCATTTGATTTCTATTTTGGCTCTGAGGAGTGTTTAGCAGTGGCAGGTGCAACCTTGGTGCGGGGAGCTTGGCATGTAGATTGCAACTTTGCAGCCTTGGCTGTGGGCTCTCGTTGGGCTCGTTCTGCATGATCAGCGCTTTGCAGCTTTGTCTGAGAGGCTACTGCCTGGGGACTCTTGCTTTGCGGCCTACCTTGGCCTAGCTTCTGGGTGGTGGTACATAATCCATAATATGGGGGTCGTGAGGGGCGATAGAGTGTCATATGCATTAGTAGACATGTAGGGTGGCGTCTTCATGGCGTTAGTGGCGAGAAAGAGTCTGCAAGCATATACACAAGCTCTTCAGGCATCTTGCATTTCTGCAGTGCTGTAGGTGGCCTATGTGGAAAAATAACAATGATGCATGTCTGTGGGTGTGTACGGTCCTCTGTGTCATAGCACTGAGTATGTTCTTCGTGTAGGTTGGTGTGTGAGCGACCGATGTGCATGGTGGCACGTGTGTTCTTTTCTGTTGGCTATGTCGTCATGGCATCTCTAACGCTAATGGCGTTTGTGGTTATTGTTTAATCGAGTTGGTCCATAAAGTCAATGTCAGTTCCACCTGTGGTTCCCGCATGTGGTTTTATTAACGTGCAGGCTCCCGGGCTGTGTGCGGCGTAGCCGCAGTGGATCTTGATGTCTGGAGCGGAAGTGAGCGGGTCGAATTCCTCTCGCGGGGGGTGCTTGGGCCGTGACGTCCTAGGCCATGGTTTGGATGAGAATGGAGGCAAGGGATTCTCCAATTTTCCCTCTTCAGAACGATTTTGACAAGGCATTCCTGGCAACGGTGTGGGCATTGAAAAATTACTGCCCGTTCATCCAGGGGGAAACATCATAGTGGAGACTCCACACCAGCCTCTGCAATACCTCCAAAGTGACAGAATCCGCGCCGAAAAATGTGAGTAATTCCAGAATTACTCCCTGGATTCTATCAATGCAAGGCTTTCCTGTCGAGGTCAGATATGGCCAAAACAAGAAGACTTGCATGATTGTGCCAGAGAAAACTGTCTCGAGGACGAAAGTCTTAAAACCCAGGACAACATGGAGGTGTACCTGAATTCCCTGCACAAAGTCTATGAAGAAGACAAGTGCGAGGGAATGCCCACAGTTTATGTGGACGGGTGCTCCTACCATGTTGATAACAACGGGGAAAAGGAACTGGTGGCCGGCGTTGGGAATGCCTGGGTGAATGATGCCCTGCAACCCTCCGCTGGGTACAAAATTGGTCCTTGTAATAGTAAGGTGGCAGAGTTGATGGCAGTTCATCAGGCCATCCTCACTGCCGTCCAACACCAACTCCACAAGCTGGTCATAATCACTGATTCAGATTATGTACAGAACGGGTTCGTGGAGCACCTGGTTAATTGGAAAACCAGAGGCATGCTATGTGCTAACAACAAACCGATAAACTTGGCAAGCCAATCCAAAATATTGATGATCTGGTCACCTCTAGTGGGATGACCATATATTGGAAAACGATTAAGGGTCATTCCAGAATAGAGGGGCCAGACAAAATTGGAAACGACCTGGCTGATCAGCTGGCCAAAACCGGAGCCAAACAGGGGGTTCTCCTAGAGATCGAGTCCCTGTTGGGGGAAATCCAGGTCACTGCTATAACTAGGTCCCAGACAAATGCTCACAATGAACTCTCAACTGCCCATGGAGTAAGGAGACCCTGGATGCTGATTTAATCACGGCACAAAAAGGGGATCCAATTATTGGTAAATTTTATCAACACATTGAGGACCCTGAGAACTTTCCCCTGATGGATATCGATTACATTGGGAAAGAGGACCTCAGAGTGTTGATGAAATGTCCAAAAATGTTCAGAATCCAAGACGGTTTGTTGGTAAGGAGATCCAAATCTGGCTGTGAGCAGTGGGTGGTCTCTACCTCATTCCGAAGCCCGATGCTAAGTCATGCCCATGATGCGACCACAGCCGGTCATCAGGGGTTTCAAACTACTTAAGAAATCTTGCTGGAGGTTGCATACTGGCCACATATGTGGCAGGACCTCAACCAATACTTGAAGCGGTGTCTTGTGTGTGAACAATTTCAGCCAATTTCACTCACGCACCGAGCTCCCCTCCAGAAGAGGGGGATGACACTGCCTTGGTCAGATTTACAAGTAGATTTCATCGGGCCCGTGATTCGCTCCTCTAGGGGGAACAAGTACATGTTAACCGTAACACGCTTGTTTGCCAAATGGGTGGAATGTCTCCCGGCCCCAAATTGCAAGGCAGAAACAGCAGCTGCCCCGATGATCCACCACATCTTCTCGTGTTTGGCCTACCCCAAAGGATTGAGTCAGACCGAGGTAGTCACTTCACCAGTGAAGTGATGACAAAGATGTGGGAGATACTTGGGGTAAAAAGGAAACTTCACATTGCATACCGCTGTCCTGTATTGGTGGAATTGAGAGGTACAATAAAACCATTGTGACCATTCTAAAAATGTTTGTGGCAGACTCTGGCCCAAGTTGGAACATCTGTTTACAGCTTGTCCTGATGGCCATCAGATCTACACCTTCTTCTGCAACCAAGATGTCTCCATTTGAGCTGATGACTGGATGAAGGATGGTGCTACCTCAGCATCTGCTCTATAGAACACAAGAGCAGACACTGATAAACACCTCCACAACTAAAATTGTCGATAAAATTTCCCCTGTTGCCTACAGAATCCACATCCCCAAAGGAGAACTGACATAAGAGAAATGGGTCCATATTAATCAGTTAAAAAGTTGTCACCCTAGGCACACTTTGCAGCTTATTGAGGAACCAAGAGAAAATCGAATGGAGGAGACATCTCACACATAAGAACAAGAAAAAGAAGAACCAGAAGGAAACTGCTTAGATATATAGGTATAATTATGTAACAGGGAGTATTTTTCTTCATTGTCAATTGTCATTATTGAGTGTATGCGTGTCCCACTGCTGTCAAACTTATTGGAAGGCATTTAGTGGGAAAAATGAAGTAACCAGTTCCTATTTATTTAATAGATTCATACTGGTTGCGCCTTCACTACCAAGGAGGACCTCCCAGGGGACCGGGAAAGGAAAGAGCCAAGGAAAAGCTGTGGGTGTCGTTCCACGCTCCAACGAGAGACAGCGAGAAGATCGTGGTGAACCGCTCCCTGATGATGGAAGGACTCAGTCCTGATAAGCCCTGTGTTCCCCGCCTGATGGATTCCACGGTGCCCAACTCTCCCTCGACTCGGAATCTCAGAAGAGTCGGCGGGGAATGTGTGGGATATATTTTCCCACTCAGCAGTACGTCCCCACATCACCAAGCTGCGCATCTACAGTCACCAGCAAAATGGCTGCACTGGCTTCTGTGAGCACCATGGCCTCAAAACAGCATTTTGCAGCGACAAAAAGATGGCTGCACCATCTTGCCAAGCACATATTGGGCAGGATGGGACAAGGGGGCACATTGAGGGAGCTTGCCAGTGTGTTCTTACATGTACAAAAGAAATAGAGTGAAAAAGCAGCGTTGTTTTGCTGCCAGTCCAAAGTCCCCATTGATAAGGGGATGTTTTACCTTAAAATGATGTTGCTCTGACGCTATTTTTATCTGTTCTTCCTCAAACTACTGTTAGTAATAAGGCCCTGCCATGCCCATTCATATCCCCATTGTGCTTCAGCAAAACCAAGCATGACCCCTGAATGACAGGCTCTGTCAAACCAAATCTGAGAAAAATCAACAAAAAAACTTAATTTTCTGCCGTACGGGAAAAAGCTTCACTTTAAGTTACAAAGTGTCAATGATCAGTAATTCAAAGAAGCTCCAGCTCTTGGCTAAGTCAATGTCAGTGGATAGGTGGTTCAAATAAACTACTGCCTAAAAGAAAATATATTGCAAAACAGTGTGGGAATCCAAGGATGACCATTTGTTTCAAAAGACTATTTTATTAGGAAACTTTGAAGATGGTTATCTTTGCAACAGGACTTTGCAAAAATGTAAAAATGTAGTAGTTTAAATGTGATTTTTGTGGCTTTCAAATAAGAGGTCTTGGCTGTCAATAGCATTTATGGGACACAAATGTCAGAAGAATGTGACACATGATGGAATGTTAAAAATTAACAGAAATAAGCCCCATGATAGTATGTATGCACGTGTAAAGTCCCATAATTTTAGGCCAAACATTTCACACTGAAAATGACCAAAGATTATTAAACGTACAAAATAATGTCTCACAGATTGCAGAGTTGGACTGCAATGGTCTGCATAAAATATGTAACCTGTTTATGTAATTTGCTAAGAGACTTCAACTGTATAAATGTATCGTTTGTGGCAAAATCGAATTTTAGCTAAACTAACTCTGGGAGGTTTTTGAACATTGTAAAACTCACATCATAAATCTGATATCCTGCCCTTGAAATCCAACCAGCTGAGAGTGAGGCGGGGACTAGCAGCCCTGGCCAATCCAGTGGGTTAGAGGTGTGTTTAGCTAAGCCTGCCCAGCCATATACTTCTATGATGTCACTATGCATTATAAATAAGAGTCCATGACAGGACTCTACACACACTCTTCCTGAAGTTCCTGCGCTGCGTTCCTGATCTGCTCCATTCATCTTGCTGATTCCAACTACAAGGCCAAAGCATTGCTGACCCTACTCCAGTGCCCACTGCAAAACCCAAGCATCGCTGATTTCTATCCCAGCAAGGCCAGTGAACCAGAATTAACCCACTAATCTCCCATTAAAAAGGGGAAAGCTGTGGTACCTTTTGCATCCTGAAATCAGACCGGCTTGCTGCCCACTAACTGCTTGCCCACTGACTGCATCCAGCGATACCTGTGCCATCCAGTGACCCGAATTGCCCAGCTGTTCGCTACCCGGTGACCAGACCTTGCCCAGCTGACTTTTGCCAGGCCTGCTGCCGTGTGGTGACCAGACCCTGTTGACTGTCCAAAAAAATCCCAAAACCAAAAAGTGGACTGTGAGTATAATCCCCACCCATAGAAACACACACATAGCCTATCTTGTCTTACCTTTGTCCTTATCCCACTCTCTAAGTAGTCCTATTTACACCCTGGTAACTCGTTGAAACTGTTAGAAATATCCTCGTATCCTGTCCTTAATGTTTAAGTGCTAGCGCCATCCCTTTTCAATTTTTCCGGTGTAAATTGTAAGCCCTTAGTTATATTTGGAGTAATCAAACTAATTTCCATATATTTTATTGTTGGGGCTGAGCACTGGGGTGACAAGTTTGACCTCGCGAATCAACCTTGGAGCTTACTGTGTTCCTCCTTAACAATATAGCCTAGATAATTCAGTGTAAGTAACATTTTCCTTTCTTTTAAAACTGAAGTTCTCACTTTTAACTGCTCTATTTTCATAAAAACAAACCTCACTGTACCTTCCAAATCTTTCAATTCACCAGCTAGAGACCTATTTTCACCTCTGTATTGTCCCTGTGATATATATATCTATTCCCTGGCCCAGAAACCGCACTCCAAATCAGAGTATTTCACCAGTTTTCATTAAAAACAGTTTGTGTAATTTAAAGCGGGAATTAAGAAAATTGAAAGTTTTCCAACGTGTCATTTGGCTGCAGCATGCTCTAAACTTTCCACTCATTTTCAAATTGCATGCCTTTTGCAGATCCATTGCCTTGTGATTGCCAGTGATATAACATACCTGCCATTGTGTTAAAACATATGTATATTATAATTTAACCCCACATTAATTAATTATTTGGTAAATTCCAGTGTTATTTTAGGCCTTTGCTAAGGGTTTAAAGTTTGCCTCTTATTCTGTGAGGGAAGGTCGGATTGTGGTTCCGTTTTCTCCTTCTTATTCCTGACTACCTGCTGTTTCTTTCTATCCGCTCAGAATACAATTATTTGTGGCTTAAGGGAACATTGCAAGGGAACACCTTAACTTGGGTGCTATCTTTCCTAAAACCAAAAAGTGCTCCTGTTCAGTTGTGCACTGTATATGTTCTGGGAGAAGGTTAACTAAGTGCATTGCTTACATTTCTATTGTAATTATCACCCCATTGGTGATTGCTGCCCCATATTAAAATTGTCTGATTTCATTTGATTTTAAAAATAAATAAATATTGCATTTTCGCCAACCGGCCTGGTTCATGGTCCATTGTGACCCGGGGTATTTGAAAAAGGGGGTGTGATACGAATGTGTACCATCTCAAATAAAATTTGCATAAAATAAAGAGAAAGGCATCTCAGTTGTGCGCTACACACTAGGCTGTGACTAAGGGGTGTGTCGCCTGATTGAAATCCTTAATATCTTCTATATATTCTCCATATAAAAGTCTTGTGACGATAGCTCAGCGGCAACGTGCTTGCCTTGGAAGCAAGACGACACAGAGCAACACAGGTTTGATCCCTGGGTCCGCGCTTAGAAACCTCTAGGTATTAAGCGCATTATAAATAACCTATCATATCATATAATTTAAAAACTAATTAAAATGATTAAAAATGGTCATAACAACTTTAACGCTCAAAAAAGGAGTCTACCCATTTGCTTCCATTCGGCACGTGTTCCCCTCTATCATACTGCTCCATACCCAAAACCAAACATTGTATGCTTCGCAATCTATACTCACGTGTCCCCGATTTTCTGAAAGCCTCCATTTGTGGGTAATCCACAACAGGTCTGGGCCTCTCCCTGGCGTCACACCCGGCTCCCAAGAGCAGGCAGAACTTCTGCAAAGATGGTCCCCACAAGGAACACTTCTGCTGCGTATGCGTTTTGGGGACTGGTCACTGTAAGTGGGCAGGGCCCATCCAGAGAGGCCACCTGGATATCACTGCAAGTACAGGGGCTGAGGAATCACGTCTCGCCGTCACCAAATGAAGGCAAGTCCCACTAAACGCACACTCCAGAGTAAATGCAACCCGCTGGGGAATGAAGCCAAGAGATAGCTTTGCAAGGATAACAAGATTTACTCGTATAAAATACAAGGGCCAGCAAAGAACTCTGCTGCTCGAGAGCGCTCTGGTCTTGCATTAGCAAACAATAGTTTATAACTTCAAAAATCGTCACACTATAGGATGCACTCCGGGATTGCTGATTAGAGACACCCTACACATGGGCTTGCTCCATAGGAGATGCTAAGCAGTAATTGGCTGGTTCTTCCTCGTCGATCTGGCTCCATGTGGTTCAGCTGGGCTCATCCTTGCGGTGAAGGTTAGGGCACACATGAGACACATGTATCTTATTTAAGCTAAACAACTAAAACCGACTATTCAGTCGTTATGGCAGGCATCTGGGCGGCAGAGGAAAGGGGTACCAAGGAGAGGGGAGGATAAAATACAGTCATGCTGACCCATACATTCAGGACTTCATTAATACAGCATTTCCCACACACAAGGTCTCCCCCCTGGGGTTTGATCTTTGATTTACCTTTCCCAGTATCTCACGTTTCAGGAGACTTGTGTTGCTGTTTGGGAGATATATAGTCGTGGAGGTTTTAGATCTGTGTTGGGCACCTTAGGGAGGTTAGGACCTGGGGGTCAGGTTGTTGGAGTGTGGCCGGCTCCGACCTGGCTGGGTGGGAGTTAGAGGCCTGATGGCAGGTTAGTGGAGATGAATGGACTTAGCACAGAGCCTGGTACTATCTCACGCTTTCTGCGGGGCACATTCCTAGAGGCGATATTAAATATTCGCAACACTGGAGGGACAAGAGGGAAATGGACTTCCGTGGGAACAGGGCCTGTGCAGAGCTGGCTTGTTGTGCCGATATTGAGCTTGGCACCTCTGTGTGAACTCAGGGCGTGAGCATCGAAGGCCAGTAGCTTGTCTGTTCTTGGCCTAATTCAAAAGAGAGTCGCAGGGCAGGGGCATGACTAGTGCTATTCACCTACTTCTATGTGCTACAGGGCCTTTATATGAAATCTGGGGAATGCGGGCTGATCCCCTTTTTGTGTTATATAGCCTCGTATAGGTTTCGTCTTATTTGGAGGCGCCTAGGTGGGTGGGATAGGCTCACCTCCATCCCAACAGTATGAACGAGGGCTACGGGCGGCAACAAAGTGTCCTATGAAGTCAAATGGAAAAGGCGTTTGATGAAAGACGTGGATGAAAAGGGAAAGCCGATAATTGTTTTCTGAACTTTGAGATGTGAACGCACGATACTAAGTAGCAGAGTGGTCCGGCACTGTGCGTGTGTGCCCAATCGAAAGGTCTCTGCCTGAATGTATCCCACTAACAGAAATTATGAACTGTGAAAGAAATAGGAGTCTGAGCCCGATGGCGGGGGACTCAAAGTGAAAGGATTTAGGAGGAAGAGAATCAAAGTGGTCCTGCAAGGGTTTAAGTCACATCATAAGTCACATCAAAGTCTTCCCGTGTGTAGTGAACTGTGAAAGTGAAATAGGAGCCTGAGCCCAATGGAGGGGGACTCAAAGTGAAAGATGAAAGTGGTGTGAATTGAGAACGGAACCATACAGAGGTCCGAGTCATATGGAGAGAGGCCTATGGTAAATTGTAAAGTGAAAAGGGAGTCTGAGCCCGGTCGAGGGGGGCTCAAAGTGGAAGTAAAAGACGTTTTGCTAGAAAAGTAAACTCCTGAGGAAAGGAACTTTGAACAATCTTTGTTGCACTTTTGTCTTGCGAGGGAGAAGCCTTCCTTGATTGAGCCAAGAGACTTTTGGTTTTGGAGAGCTGATATATGAACTAGAACCGTGCCCTTGTGCTTAGCCGAACTGAAGTGTGTTCCAAGCCCAAGTGTATAGCCTTGTCCCGTGGTGAAAACGTGGGAAAGGGGAACCAACTATCCAGTCATCCTAACATATGGTTTCATGACACACTTTTTGTTATCTACATCATTTCCCACACTGTTTATTGTTTAGAAGTAGAGATTGGCAATAGGTTTTTTAGTATAGGCCCTTTTTTTTTGACAAAGACACTACTATGACTTCATTGGGCCTCATTACACGGATGGCGGTAAGGGTTTACCGGTACCGGTAAGGGTACCAGTGCCGGTAAACCCTTACCGCCTTACTACGAGGTCCCTTTGTGGGACCCTACCTTAACGGCTGGTTTTACCAGCCGTTAAGGATGGGACCCGCAAAGGGACCTTGGAGGTAATTACGGTACCGCAATTTGCGGTACCATAATTACCGCCTTCCCCATTCCCATTGAGCCCTATGGGGCGAAAAATGGGAACGGGGAAGTGCCATGGTGAATGGGGAATTACCGCCCCCACACACCTTGGAATAGGGCGGTAATTCCGCCATTCACCATGGCGGACTAGGTAAAATACCGGCAGCAACCCTGGCGCTTATAGCGCCATAGTTACCGCCGTCCGTGTAATGAGGCCCATTATCTTTATTTTGATAGTCATAGCTTGCTCCCATCCTTAGATTTAGGTTTAGATGGGCATTTTTCCAACCCCCTTGAAGTTCAATAAACACCCTTGAACTGTGAACACTTGTGTCTGTCTTCACTGCTTGATACCATGCCTATGGTGTCAGCAGTGGGATATGACTCAATTGATACTAATTGGGGAACCATGAAATTTCAGAAGCTTAGTCAACAAGCCTTTGTTCCCTCGGTTGCCGCTAGGGAGTTGATTGGCTTCAATATATGTAGTGGTAGGGAAGCTACTATTCCCCCTGGGAAGAGAGGAGTGATCCCCACAGACCTAGTACTAATTCCTCCTCATGGGTGTTAAATCGGGTTAGCCCCAAAATCTGGTTTAGCCTGGAAATATGGTCTAGACATTTTGGTTGGAGTCATAGATCCAGATTTTAGAGGAGCTGTTAAGGGGAATGGGTATCCCGCTCCACCTGGGGCAGAAAGCCTAGCCGGGGGTTTGCCATGTGGTGGAAAATGTGCATATTCTGCTATTCAAGAGAATGCCTGCTATGCTATACTTGCAGAGCTTAGCTTATGCTAATGTTTGGCATCTTGAATCGTGTTGCACGCCTCACGAAAGGTAGCCTATCTCTGTGTCGTTGTGTGCATGTCGTAACTGAATGAACACCAGGTACGCTGCAATAAGAAGCCCTACTTCATAGTCTGCCTGCTTCTTATGTGTTTCCTGTTTGGCACAGACAAGAGAATTTTAGAACAAGCTCTTGCTAGAAAAGATGGCTTCAGTGTGAAGAAATAGCAACTTTAAGCAGGCCAGGCCCTGCCTGAGCCCTGTGAAAAATGTATTTGTAGTGAAAAGTGCTGACTTGCTAGAAATGTAGCTGGATATGTTGTGATGAATGGAGGGAATGTGTCCCTTCTCCTTAAGGGGGAGACATCCCCTTTGCGACTAGGGAGGTGAGCATGCTCTGCAAACGGGATCCCACTGGGGGTGACCTCCCCACCCAGTTGGGTATAAGGAATGCCCAAATAAGCATACCACTCCACCCCCTCACACATCAAACCCCCCCCACCCAGTTTGTAACTTATATGGGAGTTGAACAGGGCAAACACATACAAGGCCCCATTAATGTTGACGGCTTGGTTTCTGACTGTAATTTGTCTCTGCCTCGAGATATACAGAACAAACTTTGGTTTTGCTGGACACACTTGTCTCCACTCTCATAGCGAGATGTACATCCTAAGAGAAGGGATAAGCCAGGAACTGTAAAGACTACCTAACCCGAACGTTGTTTTGACCCACAGGAGAAGCTGAGAGACATTTATTTTGTTGAGAACTGTTCTACGAAGATGAGGAGCAGAAAGAAACAGTAAGAATTCTTTGTGTGGAGGTCAGAAACCCAGCCACCACTTAAGTTCTCCAAGGGTAAGTAACTGTGCCCTAAGTTGAAGCTTAGAATCTCTTTTTCTCCTACTATTGTATAATAATAGGCTAGTTGGTAGTTTAGCGTAGGTTTGGTACAGCGGACCAAATGTATTTCTCTGACATCCTGCCAAGCAGTGGTTTTGTTATTTTCTAACTTAGGGAATCCGCCATAGACGTAGGGTCTAGAGGAGATTTCCTTTATTCTATGATAAAAGATAATATTGAAACATGTCCACTTGTCTGTCTCCTATGTCTGACTTGCCGCAATGTCTGCTGCATGTTGCAAAGTTTACTCAACAAAGAATGAGAATCCAGCTGAGGTTTGTACTCTATATTAAGAGAACCGTGTAGAACAGGTTGGAGATCTCTGGATACCAGTATTTTGTGTACATCGAAAGTTGTTTAGTGCGTCCCTTCCACAGAAGAGCATGTTATCTTTTCATGTAGAAGATATGTAAACCAGGGAAGGGAGGGCTACTGTATCTGGTGAGTTGTGTGTTGTGTATTTTGTCTCTTGCTTTGCCAACTGCCGGTAAAGACACTTACCAACCTTCCCTGTGATTGAATTATTTGCTGGGTGTTGACCTTTTCCATGACAGCCAGAACTAGTCGTGCCCCAGATGAGGGATGAGGTAGTTGGGAGGGCACCAGTCTCTGTCGCCTCCTCATGTGTCTTGATGCAATGGTCAAAACCCATGCTTGCTGGCCCTTTAGCTGCTGTAAGGATGCAGAAGGAAGAGATTGACACACAGGCGGCATGATGATTGCTATAGACTTTTATTAGACAAGAAAATAAAGAGAACACGTAACTTTGCCTAACGCTAAGAGGGGTTTCCCTCCCTCAACTGAAACACTAAGGGTTATGTCAGAATGTCTGTGTAAATCAATAGTCCACCATCCTGTGTCAAAACCACTACTCCTGTCCCTTACACTTCAAACTAAACTAGAGATAAAGTAGACCTTCTTGGTACATAAGAATGACCCCCTTCTTCTGGACTCAGGATAGATGTTTGTTTCCATGTGTTGGCTTCTTCTTAGGGGAATTGCTCCCTTGCCCGGGTCGCAATTGTTCTCCAACACAAAAGGCAACGTTCAAGCAGTTTTCCTTGGCAAACACACTGCCTATCTCCTAACACTCTGTGTATCAGAAGGTCTTTACAGCTGTGGCTACCAGGAGAATGATTCCCTTCTCCTAGTATCTTGGCTTCAGAATTCGATAAAACCAGGGGAATGACTCCCTTCCCATGATCTTAGTTACCAGGAGAATGACTCCCTTCTCCTGATATCTTGGCTTAAGAGTTCGATACAACCAGGGGAATGACTCCCTTCCCATGATCTCTTTCCACTTTGGTGCAAAGTTCAACACCACCAGGAGGAATTACTCCTTTCCTCTGGATCCTCTTTCACTTTGTGTTCACAGTTCAACACGACCAGGAGGAATGACTGCCTTCCTCTGGATACTCTTTCACTTGTATATCCCAGTTCAGCACTTTCACTCTTTCAGTTCGAGGGTCCCAGACCCAGACTTCCCCATCTCCAGACTTGGGCAGTTATGGTTCACTCTCCTGCCAAGTACTGCCACAGGGAAGATGTTTCTTCTCTTGTGGGTGCGGGTCCCAGACCAGTATTTCTCTACTGCTTTGATTTGGTAGACCTGGTTCACTTCCATGCCAGGTACTGACATGAAGAGGATGGCTAGTAGGAATCTTTTTTGTGGGTGCGGGACCCAGACCTGAGTTTCTCTACTGCTTTCATTTGGCAGACCTGGTCCATTTCCCTGCCAGGTACTGCCACAAAGACGATGACTTGTAGGTATCTTTTTTGTGGGTGCGGGAACCAGACCCAAATTCCTCTACTGCTTTGATTTGGCAGACCCGGTTTACTTCCCTGTCAGGTACTGCCACAAAGAAGATGATTTGTAGGGCTCTTCTTTTGTGGGTGTGGATCCCAGACCCAACCTCTTTTCATTCTGGTTGTGTCCCCCTTAACGTTTTTCTCTCCCCCAAGGGCTTCCTCTTCACCCCTGCTCTCTGGGTTAAGAGTCTCCCACATCTCTGCTGTGCCCCCAGCAACTGTCCCGGCAACTCCTGTGCCTCTAGGGCCGTTGCCGGTGTGCTCCGGTCTGTCTTGGGGTCCTCTGCTTTGGGTTTTTCATGGCTTCTCCCTTTCTTCCCAGTGCTGTGGCTCTGTAGTGTGTATTTCATGGCAGAATGCACATCTTCTCTCAACCGCATGGTCCTACTGCGTCACGTGGTTAGACTTCTGCTTCTTCCTCTTTCCGGTTGGTCTGACCACGGCGCACTGGGTAGGTAAACCTTCGCCTGCCCGCCAGCGTCTCAGTCAGCAGCCTCTTCTATTCTCCATGTCAGACAACTCCTGTGCTCACAGTTCCTCCAGAGAGGGCTTGACAGCCTGCTTGACAAAATGGTAAATCCTTCTTTTGTTGTTATCGTAAATAAACATAGAAAACTGGAATGTTCATTCAAGTTCTCACCATTACTCTTCATTGCTCTGCACCTCCTCCTCGTCCCAATACTTGTCAAGTAGGTGCCCCTTAGCTAGTCCCTGCTCTTCCTTGTCTCAGTACTTGTCATTTCGTTTTCAGACTTACAAACATACATGGCAGTGTGGAATAGGGAGTTGGGCAGGGTGTGGCTGGAGGGTTGGCCTACCGCATTCTCCTGAAATGTTCTCCCCTGTCCTCAGAGGGGACGTCTCTTCCCATGAGATCCTCCCGCTGAGCACCACCCCCAGAGGGTCTATCGGTTAGCGGCCTCACCTCCCTGGCCTCATGGGAAGGGGCTCCCCCTCGGGTAGAAGTGACGACATCTCTGTATTCGCCACATTGCCCTGCCCCATTCTCGTGTTTTCTTTCTTATATTTTAAGACTGCAGAGCCCAGAAGTCCTACAGGCAAAGTAAGGAACACGCAACCTACCGACGAGTAAAGTGAAGGTAAAAGCCGAGCCAACAGAGCATTATGAACTGCAGACCTGTGAACGGGACACTGATGACCTCTTGAAAAAGAACTTTGAAACAGACTATTACCATTACAGAACACTGACAGACTTGTGTTTGAGAGGGGGATGGGGCTTAAGAGGTGCTTTAAAGCCTTGCACCTGTATGACCTGGCCCTGGGGAAGAAGCAAGACAGAGATTGGCCGAGGGAACCAGGTGGGCGCAAGAACCAATGAGAGTGGAAGGAGGAGAATAAAAAGGGATGTAATGTAATGTAAAGTGGTCTTCTATAGCACCATTCTGCCAATCATTTTGGCCTTACTGCGCATCGCTCTGTAAGAAAGGAGAGCAGGATTAGTTAGTCGGATAGCGGGAAACCAGATGCAGAAACCTTTGGTGTTGATGGATGCAGGTCAGAAGTACCCAGTACCTGTGTTGATATGAAAATCTCTAGATTTTTTGTGGTAAGTACCAACCAGACAGGTTAGCCAAATGGGCAGCCCCCGGATTGTGGAGTGCAACAATTAACAGCATGGTTGTTGACAGAAGATGGCTAGGATCTGGATCTGTTAAGTACACTTGACCTAAGAGGTTGACTTTAGGATTGTGGGAGGTGTAAGGATGCAATATTGTAGTAGTGAGGAGTTAGTTGAGGAATGATGGAGTCAAGGGTAGCCAGAGTGTCACTTCCTAGCTCTTGGTGGTATATTTCACTGAGATTAAGGTGCAGTGTCACGCAGCAGAGGTTCCATAAGTCAAATCTGCTTCCCACTGATGGTAGTGCACATCATTTATTTCGAAAATAAATTCTTGAAGTAAATTAGCCCAAGTTTCGGTGCACAGTTTTTAGTTGGTTACTATTATTTAAATTTCTTTCTAAGTAGTTGGTTGAGAAGTCAAATGTTCATCGTTTTCCTGAAAGTCAGGTGGTTCATCTACAGGCAGAGAGCCTTAGGTAGGGTGTTCTACAGTTTCGTGGCCAGAACTGAAAAGACTATCCACCTTGCTGCAACTTGTTGAAGTTGGGGACTACTACTTGTGCAACATTGCTTGACCTAAGTGTTCTGGAAGGAGAAGTGTTGAAACTTACTTCTGAAGGAGGAAGAGCCCTCTCTGTGGTATGAATGATGGGCGATGCACAAGGTTTTGAAATTAACCCTTTTTTGATGAGTAGCCAGCAGAGAGAGTACGTAATGCTGGTGTGATATGTTCACATCATTTCATTCTGAGAAGTAGTCTTGCCGCTGCATTTTGATCTCTTTGTAGTTTCCTCATTAGGTAATCTGGTAGTGCGAGCCAGAGGCAGTTTGCATAGTCTGGTTTGGATAGCATTAGAGAAATTATGGCCATGGTCCTGTGGGTAATGTTAAGTAAGGTAAGATGCAGCGTAGCATGGGCCACTCGTAAATACAGCTTTTGACTATGGCTTTGACTTGTGGATCAAGAGAGAGGGTTTTGTCCATTGTCGTTCCAATATTCCTTGCTATGGTTGACTAGTTTGGGCAATGGCCCATCTCGTCAGGCCAAAGGATTGTGGTGGAGTTAGAAGATGTAAGATTACAGAGCATCAGCTCTGTTTTGTTAGGGTTGAGTTTTAGTCCATTTACTGTCATCCATGCGTCCACTTTTGTAAGGCAGTTTTGAATGTCTGGGGCATTTGGTAATGGGTGGTTCACAAATGTGTATATTGTGTGTCATCTGCATAGTTGTAGCAGGAGATACTAGATGTATTGATGTCTAATAGGGGTGTTATGTATATGTTGAAAAGAAGAGGTGGGTGTGTGGTTCCTTAGGGTACTACACATTTAAGTAGGCGAGCCGGGAATGGTAGGGGCCCAAGATAGTGGTTTATGTTCTTCTCATGAGGAAGACGGGGATCCACTGTGGACCTGTTTCTTTAATACCAATATCTTCCAGTCTTTTTAGGAGGATCTTATAACTGATGGTGTCAAAATCAGCTGAGCTGTCTAGCAGGATGAGCGCACAATCTGAGTTTTCATCCACATTGTTTTTAAGTGTATCCCAGATGGAGCACAGAGGCGATTATGTACTCTTAAAAGGTCTAAATCTGTGCTGTGCCTCATTGAGGATTTGGTATGTTTCAATGAAATCCTGGAGTTGACGATATATATGAATTTTACGAGATGTTTCTCAAAGAAAGGCATGTTTGAGATGGGGCGATAGCTGGCTGGGTCATGTGGGTCAGCACTGGGCGTTTTGAGTCAAGATCTGATTTATGCAGATTTCAACTGAGCTGGGACTCTTCTGGTGCTGATGGAGTCATTGAGGAGGGATAGGAATATGGGCGCTAGGTCTGGAGATTTCATAATAGTTTTGTAAAGATTCATGGGACATGGATCCTCGGGAGATCCTAGTGGGTTGCATGAGTCAATGGTAGCTTGTGAGTCCTCTGCGGACAGAAGAGGGAAAGACAATACAGTGGTGGTAGTTGGAGTTTTTGGTGGGATCTCGTTGATGGCGTGTGGGTGGCAGTGTCCTTTATTGTCAAGGATATCCTGGATGCCTAGGATACTTTGGTTGAAGTATGCAGCAATCTGGACACAGAGCTCTTGTGCAGGGGCTGCGTTGCAGGATGTTGGGTTTTTGAATTCTCTGATCTTATACATTTCCCTTTTGGTTCTATTTCACAAGTTAGGAGCTCGTCTCATCCATAGGTGGTTTGCTTGACTTTGCAAATTAACACAGCAGAAAACGTCTTTAGGCCAGGGGAAGTATTTCTCAGGCCCTGGCTACTTCTAGGCCTTCACATGTACGTTACAACACAATGTTTACTAAGCCAGGGGACTTCTCTCCATTTCCCTGGACTTACCAAACGTTCCCAATTATGCATGACAAAGGTTCCCAGGTTTCCTGTGAACACCTCTTCTTAGTTCATGGAGGGCTTATGTCTGGTTCACTCTCCTTCCAACATACCCCAGGAAGTTATAACTGATTGTCTCTGCTAATCTTGGGTCCCAGACCCTGTGCTTTCTTGAATGATCTTCACATTATCCTTAGACTTTCATATGGGTGCGGGTACTAGACTTGCAGACTTGCAGTAATGTATTATACCAGCATGGTGTACTCTCCTGCCAAGCATGTGTTTATTTATTGACTGTCTCTTTTTCTCTAAAGGTCCCAAAACCTCTTATTCTCTGACTCTCAGGGCCCCAGACCCTCCCATTCTGCTCTTCATGCTCGTTCCCCGGCTTTCCCAGACGTCTAGCCTCTCTGTCTGCCTGCATACTTTTGTGCTTGGTTCGCGTCTTCCTAGCAGTGGGACTTCAGCGCAAGGCTCCAGTAACGTTAGGGAGACTCGACTCGTCGATCGCGGTTTTGTGGGCTTCTGCGTCACTCTCTCTGGACGCTGCTTCTCCAAACGGCAGCTAGCTCCCCTGATCCTGGGACGCCCAGAGATTTCTTCGGGCAGTGAGCAGCATAGTCCTCATGTCCTGGACTACACACAATACTTCTCCCTCTTCAGTGTACAGTGTTCTTCTATCCCGTTCTGCCATAGTGACTTTGGTGTACCTGGCAGTTCCTCCCAGGAGGGTGGATCTCTTTCCCCTGGGTTCCCTCTATTTTGTATTGCCTGGGTCCAGTCGGATATGGCGGAAAACTAGATGGCTCACAACAGCTTCTTGGAATAATCTTCACACTGCTAGCCATATTCTTCTTCCCAGTACTTGCATTATCAATGTATGGAAGGCACGTTTTGATCATCTTGTACCATAGTTGTGTTCACAGTATTAGGTTGGCTGACTTTACGAAAAAAGATTTTGGCACTGATTTGAACGGGGAAAGAGGATTTGGCTTTGGCAAAGAGGGTGGGTGTTACAAAGCCGAGGTATACCGCTTTCTCAGGAGATGGTCATCCCTAATCCCATAATGGGCTTCCTCTCCCATCTGATCCTCCCACTGTGCACGACCCGCAGAGGGACTATTGTACTATGAACGCACCGCCCTGCCCCCATGTGAAAGGTCTTCCCCCCCCTAGGGGAGAAGGGACAACATCTACAATTCGTCAGAGCAGATTTGAACTGAGCTGGGACTTTTCAGGTTCTGATGGAGTTGTTGAGGGATAGGAAGATGGGCGCTAAGTCTGGAGATTTCATGATAGATTTGTAAACATAGGACATGGATCCTCGGGTAAACCTGGTGTGTTGCATGAGTAAATGGTAGCTTGTGGGTCCTCGGCAGACAGAACATGGGAAGACAATAGAGAGGAGGTAGTGGAAGGTGTTGGTGGGATCCTGATTGTTTCGTGTGGGTTGGAGCGTCCTTTATTGCTAAGGTGATCCTGAATGTCGAGGATCTTTTGGTTGCAGCATGCAGCAATCTGGTCACAGACTTCTTCTGTAGGGGCTGTGTTGCAGGATGTTGGGTATTTTTTGTCCATAGGACTCTATGGTTTTTTTCGGCACTATTACCACTGGCGGTAATAGTGCTGAAAATGGGTGGAAAGAGGAGGTTTTTACCTCCCACTTTCTGTCCAAACTCAGGATTGGGCACAGTGGTAATGCAGAGGTAATAGCGTTACTGCTGCATTTTTACTGCTCCACCCAACCCCTGATGAGGCCCTTAGTCCGGGGTGAACCATTGGGCCTGTTCTTTTTTCTTGGAGAGTTTTTGAAAGATTTGTTTAGGGGAAATACAGTCCAGAGATAATCCAGTTGTGAATGTGGTGGAGTTTTGCATCCAATGTGGTTGTTGGTCCATCTGTTGGGACTGTAGATTTGGTTGCTTTTACTCTTTCTAGTAGGGAGTTGGTGTGTATTTCTTTCCGTGGTCTGATCATGGTTGATGGTTCTTTTGAACTTCCTGAGAGGAATGGTGTCTCTGTGAATATTGTGAACTGGGGGGCAGACAGTGATTGTTTCAATTACCAAAAAATTACATCCGGTGTGCAACAGTTCCTAAAATGGGGTAAAATGTTATGTCACAAATTACAGGCATCATACCTATTTAAGGCAGTGTGGAGAATCCTGCTGCTCCCCACTAAAATTCTGCCTAAAGTCTCCTCCAGGTGGCAGGAGAGCGCAGACGCTTCCTGATCCCAATCCTGGGGGTGGTGTACTGTTGGAGGATCACCTGGGTGGAGGCAAGACCCAGGGTGGTGGGGTGATTTCACAGGATGAGGCAAAGTATTTCTCCTTGGGGAGGGATACTCTTGCCAATGGGTTAAATGAGGAATTAGCCTCTTGTCATTTTGATATACTCGGCCTCCTACTAAGGATAGAAGGATAAACTCCCATGGTGTAATCCAACAAAGTGTTGTATCCAAAGAACAGGTCCTTTTTAACCCTAGAATCACATAACCTTCCCAATGTCAAAAGTGTACCAAAAAGAATGAAAGAAATGTGACCTTTTCTATCCCATCTGCCTGTAAAAAGGTTAAGCCCTACAATCCCTCTTCTAAAAACATAAAGGGAGGTAACATTATTGTTGAAAATACTAAAGAAACCGGAAAACCGAATTTCCTTAGAAAGGACTACCTCAGGAACAGTGATGATGAAGAGGGCTGAAGAGGCATGTAGAGTTACAGGACAGGCAGGCAGGCCTAACAGCCTTCGGCAGGGTCAGGCAATGAGTACTAAGGACCTGCACCTGAAGCCAATTAACCCACCTGAGGGGCATAAAAGGCTTTAGCAGAAAGGAGCAGTAGAAGGTAGCAGGAGCTGGAAGGTCAGCAGCAGTAGCAGAAGCCGAGCACGAGACTAACAGTTCACTAGGAAGTGTGGCCACAGAAGGGATGCCAGAGCAAAGGAAAAGCAGATTCCACCTGCAGACTCAGAGTTGGGCCTGTGCTCACAACCCCTGTTTGGCTGTTTCTGCATTGGAAGAGACTGAGAGAAGCTGGCAGTCTTTCCAGGTGCCTAATTGCTGTAAATGCAGAGCTGAAGTAGTGCGTTTTCCTGAGGCCCATGTGCAGAAGCAATACGAGGGAAGCTAGAGAAAAGAAGAGGCTATATCTGAGACACCCGTACGGCAGAGGGGTGTGGGTCTCAAGAGACACTTTATCAGTACTAGCAGAAGCAAGAAAGTCGGGAAGTGGAAGCTGCCCACAACTGTTGTGATTTCGGACCCGGTGAGTGAAGCTCTGTACTCCAAATCAAATAAAACTGCTTGCCGGTAACTATGACCAGCTAAACTGACACTCGCGTATAAATTAAAGCAAGTAAAATTGTTTGCAGTCGTGCAAAGGCATTTATAATAAAGGGAATTGTATCACGCGCATATTCAGCATCAGTTAAAGTGCTTGCGTAAGAAGAACATCTTTCTTTTCCCATTGTTGCATACAAATCATTACCAGAGAGTTGCGTGCCTTCTATTACGAGAAGAACTCTGTTGGTAATAGTTCAGGAAATAGCAGCTGACTTTCCCAAAGTGTTACAAGACTATTTTGCATCAAAGAAAGGTTGCGTCTAAGACACTGGGCCTCATTACGAGTCCGGCGGTAACCGTGCCTGAAATTCCGGCAGGTTACCGCCGGACTCGTATTACCATTCTGCCTCTGTGATTCCCAGAATTACCAGGGCATTACGACCCAAGTGACCCAGGAATTCCGGAGGCGGAATTCGGTAAATCCCCATTCCCTTTGAGTCCCATAGGACTCAATGGGGAAGTGGAAACACCTGCAGGCGGGTGGTGTTAAACCCGCCAGGTCAGACCTAGCGGGAATGACACCTCCCGCCTGCAGAACTCGAGATCACCCGGTATGGAAACAACGGTGGCAGCGGTTTTACCGCCACCGTTATTTCCATACCGGGTGACTCGTAATGAGGCCCACTGTGTTTCCCGATCCACATTAAAGTAGAACACTGCCTGAATAAAAGGGAAAGCAAGTTTATAAATTGAAGTTTGTCATCAAAGTGAGATCGGTATACCTAAATTTGTTTTTTAAGTGAACTGACTCTTCTAACATTCAGAACAAAGACTTAATAGTTGCAGAAGATGCTGATATCATGAACAGGACAAGCATTACCCAAACCAGTAGACAAATCCTTTCTAAGATGAAACCAGCCCAATTAAGATCTGAACACTGAGGTTCTGAAGTTGTTGGAGCTATTTTAAAGCCAGAGTCCTCTGATACAAGGGTGACAAGGTTATCCAAGGCTGGAAGAGTGGCAACACAGCTTTGGGGTAACTACTGGAAACCAGAAGGTGTACCTAAAGCTGGGTTCTTGTTAAAAATAATTAATCAACAATCTGTGCAGCTGGGACTGTTGAAGCTGAGAGAGAGTAGCAGTCTAGAAGTCAAGACAGATTTTGTGGTAGCTGTAATACAGATAGAAGAGGCAAAGAGCCTCTAAGTTATGGTACAGGAAAGAAGAGTGCCCTGCAGGAGCGGCACATTCATTATGGGTGGATGAGTGTCGACCCAACACCAATCCACCCATTATGGAAGAGCTTGCACACTCTCTCTGTTTTTCTCATGCTCAAAATTACGGGCAAAGCTTGCACGTAATTTGAGCAGTGAGAAAAACAGAGAGAGAGCAGTGTTCAGGAGTGCTCTCTTTCCTTGCAGGAATTCCTGGATTTTTGTGCATGCACAAGTCATGCCTGGCTGGGGCATACAACTCTCCCAGCCAGGTATCACCCATTGGGAATGTTGGCTGGGTCACTGGAAAGAGAGAGGGCGTTCCTGTACACCCTTCTCTCATTGTGGCTTTATTCGAAGCGTTGGGCGTAAATTTTTCAGAGCCCCGACATGTGCAATATCTGCATGCCGGGACTCTAAACCTTTCACCCCAAAGCTTCCTGGTGGTATCGTTCCTGGTGGGATACTGGAGACAGTGCAGCAGATGGACTAGGCCAAACTGTCAGGTAAGTTGTTGGATCTGTGATAGGGTGAGTTGTGCAGCCCCCGCCCGTTGTCTGCGAGTGTTATGTGCATGTCTGTGCACGCACTGTTAATGTGTGTGGGGGAGGGGCCCTGGCATAGGCGTCTCTAGAGGGAGATTATGGGGGGCAATTGCGCCCCGTATTGGTTGCTTTAACCCACCTTAATTGATGACCCTCCTGCCCCCCCCTTCTGATTCCCTCAGCTGTTGCAGGTGATAGTCCAATGTTGGGCAAGTGTCCTTTCCAGTTCGGAGATTGCTTGGGAAGGAGGCTAAGAACATAGGCGTCCCCAGAGGTAGGCATTTGCCTCCCCCTTTTTACTGCTTTGCCCCCATAATTGGTGACCTGTACCCCTTTCCAGGATCCTTAAAGGTGCTCCTTTGCCCAAGCGTCATTCATGCATTTGCAGGTTCTATTTGCCTGGCCTTTGTTCTTTATTCTGGCCTGAAAGGGACACCGCTGGAATAAAGGGGCCATGAATATCATTGGGGTAGGGGGCCATCACTGTTAAAAGCAGGCTACCTTTATGCTGGGCACCCTATTGTTTTCCCAATGTGCAGCTTACACTTGTCTAGAAAAAACAAAAGAAATGTCCGAACTGAAACATGCTTCTCAAACTGACATTCACTAGTTTTCTTTAAAATGTGTTTATTTTGTTTGGCGGACTGCCCCATCCTGTGTGTTTTATCACAGGATATATTTCTAAAGCTGGTATATGCTTGTCAAACTGCGTAATTACTAATAAATGTTTACATTGCACTGACAGCATTAGGAAATTAAACTGTAGGTTCATGGGTTCCAACTTTTGCTTTTTATTATGGGTGCAGAAATTCCCCAACCCTTGCCCTGAATATAAGCAAGTGACCAGCCCAACTCCCACCCCCACCCCCTTGGCTGAACACATTTTATAGAACTTGTTTTTTTATAAGGAATTGCAAAAAGTCATACGATTTACAGCCACTTTAAAATATATAACATCTTAGCAACATTCACTCAACCTGCTGAGCTACCCTGGTAGCCTTCTACTGTAGGGCATGTCTATGGATCCTTTAATGTGTTCAAAATCACTGTACTACAAACAGTGCAATTTGTGTACATGACCTCAAAGTCAACAGTATTTAATCTCCAGCCACACTGACCCTGTGCATACGCTTATTGACAGTGTACCATAAAGGGCGAGGGGGTGCCGACCCACAAGCACCCACGCCCATAATGGAGGAGCCAGCCCAGTGTGAACACTGAGCACTCCCTCATTTCCTCAGCCCAACATATCCAAATAGCAATGCAAAGCCGGGGGTGGTTCTCTTCCCTAACCTTGCATGGGCCATTGGGGATGCTGGCTGAGGAATTGCATGTTTGTGTGTGTGAGGGAGGCACTCATGCACATCCAATTGGAGCGGTGCACTTTGACATCAGCGCTCTATCTCTTGCACATGTGCACGAAACAGAAAGGTCTCTTTACTTCCTGTGTCATGTTCGTGCTACACGGCAGCTGGAGTTCTGGGAGTAAACATCAGGACCGGAGCAGAAGGTAAGCTAATTAAAATATGTCTATGTATGTATGTGTGTATTCATGTGTTGTGTGTAATGAGTGAGTGTATGATGATTGATGTGCGTGTGAACGAGCAAGTGCATTCTGCGTGTGATGTTTGTGTGAATGTGTGTGCCATGTGTTTGTACTGGGCAGTGGAGTGGATTTTGGCAGGAGGGGGTTGTTACACAGCCCCGTCAGCCAATTTTAGCTCCTCATGTGAGGCACTGGGAGGCAGGGACTGGGGGCAGGAATGGTATTTTTGTTTACTGGGTATCTATAATAGATGCCTAGTAAAAAAATAACATGCCTGCCCCTTGATCCCCCCAGCACCTTGCAAGAACACATAATCACATAGTGTGTCTGTACGAGGCGCTGGGGTACCCAGAGGGCAGGTATGCCATTTTTTTACTCGGCATCTATGATAAAGCATGTATGATAAGTGTTATTATGTAGCTAGCTAGACTGGCATTTCTATGCAACCAGTCTAGCCATTTTTTTTACTGTGGAATGACATTTTATATTGGGCATCTTTGATAAAGCAAGCATGATCAGTGGTATTATTCTTTAGGAGGCATGAGATTTTGTATTGGGCATCTTTGATGAAGCAAGCATGATAAGTGTTATTATGAGGCTTTTTAGTGCAGCCAGTTTGGACATATTTTCATACTGTGGAATGCATTTTTAATGGTAAAACCAACTGGAGTGTGTTCTTACCTGGAGATACTGCCATGTATTGGCAGAACAAACATGGACATGTTTCCTATAGTATCATTGCTGGCGTTGTGCGCAAAGCAAACATGAGTATGTTCTTAAATGGGACTACTAGGGTATAATGGTACAGTCAGCATGGAAATGTATGGTCCCAGCCAGTGTGAAAACTTGTTGGCAAAGGAATCATGAAAACGTATTGGAGAAATGCTTGTGTCCACTGTTGGTGACTTGCATCTATTGGATTTTTTCATGACTTACCTTACAAAACCAATTGCAAACTGTTTGGCTTTTTACCCAATTTATCTAAAAAGTGTGCTCTAAAATGCTCCATTTTAACCCATTATTTTAACAATGTCACGGGGGAGAACCACCCCACCCCTGGAAACGTCTGAGCACCCCCTTGATTGGTTCGGGCTCCCATGAAATGCACAGTCGCTATGGCATATCTAGGAAAATTATTTATGCCCCTCAAGTTACGAAATTCACTAGCCGCCACTGGTGCCTTGCCTAACTGTAGAGGTTGAGATGTCTTGTCTGGGATGCCTAATATACTTTCAAAGTAACAAGTTGCAGCAGAAGCAGTATAAGACAGACAGAAAAGGCTGCCCATTCTTATGGTACAGGAAAGAAGAGTGCCTTGCCTCCTTGTAGAGGTAAAAGAGTCATGTCTACATTGTACATATTTTCAAGGTATCAAGTCGTAGCAGAAGCAGCAGAACTGTGGCTCTCTATAATTTTGTCAGAACCTCTTTTGAATGTAGCTGAAGCAATAGTAGACTGAAGCAAAGGAGCCTGCTTTCACAGTATCATTTGCAGAAGGGAGTTGTCAAGGAGAGAGCAGAGCCCTTAGAAGAAGCATCCTGACAAATTGTATTCAAGATGCTGCAGAAATTACAAAAGAAAGGTTGTTGGTAAAGCAGAAGTGGTATTTCTTTAGTTTTTAACACTATCCATTCTGTCCTGGAAGGACGTTATCCAGGATTGCCATTGGTGCGTTTTTCTTTTTGGAACTTGGAAAGGGGAACTTGGAATGGGGAACCTTTCAACGAACGAAGAAGGAACTGTTATCAGTGGATTTTTGTTTGAGTGAACTTTTGTTTCTTTGAAACTTTCAAGAACTGGTTTAAGACTTTATCTTTTCCTTGGGAGAAATTAAATTTGGGCATTCTTGGGGGTATAAGATCTACCCAGGACAAGTAAAGGTTATCCAAGACACTGGTTATTTGGTAATCTTGTATTTATGTTGTTTATGCTTTGTTTTGATTGTTGTAAGGGAAGCATGCCATCACAAGTATGACACAGATACAAGAGTTACAAGTTTCGAAACCTTTATTAGATTCTTGGGGTTTGGAGAAACTTCTACACTACATTGCCCTATAGCTATGACGGGAGTAATCTCTACCATAAAATAATAAAGAAAACACAGTCCTGGTCAGTCCATGTCAAATCAAATGGCCTATTCTAACAAAACCTAATACCTGCCCTATCTCTCATACACAAAGTGCGTCAAGGGCAATATGTATGCAAAGGAAAATCAGTGTTATAACATCAAGGATCGAAGTGGCTGAGTCAGTTCTCCTCTCCATGCTAGGCAGCACAGAGAAAGGCGGCCCCCATAGACAGGATGACACAAGTCTGGCACAGGATCTCAAAACAAAGGCAGTTCAAAACGTGGATCAAGGCCCGCCTGGCCTTGCACATTAAAGTCACTTATTCCAGCGTTCCGAAAGTTCTTTTACAGTGCAACAAAGAGTTCACGTAGGTCTCCCTCTGTCGGTCTCGGACCTCTCAAAGATTTAACAGTTCACATAGGTCTCCCTCAGCTGGGCCCAGACCTTGCAATCACAACACGTGCAGGGGTTCCCTTCCCCAAGCTTAATTCACATTTGTTAAGGGTTTGTCAGGCTGAGTCTTGATTGAAGAGCTGCAGGAGCTGCTGAACCACAACAGACCCTTAAAGGCGTGGAGATCTCAACCACTTTATTAACAGCGGAGCACACATCACCCCCGGGGAAAGGGGAAGTGGATAAAATAAAAAAGGAACAGATTCCTTCAGTGCCCTCAGGAGTATCTGTAGCGAAAAAGAGAAAGAACAGTTAATTTACATTATCTTCTTTATCTGCCCTGTTGCTCATGACCAATTTTATTATTAAATGTATACCTGTTATTCCTCTGCTGTTGGCCCAGAGGAAGATAAATGTTTTCTTCACAGGACTGGAACTATAAGAATGTACTTTTGTTTATCTGATGCTTTGTTTTTCTTGAGTTCTCTTTTTTACCTTAAGAAAAAACGAAAAAGGTCCATGCCTTTAACTGCCTACTTATTTATTTAACTTTTTCCCAAATTAAAAGTTTATGGATAAATGTTCCAAATCAAACTTGCACTTTTATATCTTCTTCTTGCTCTGCCTTTCTTGTTAATTAGTTTTAGACAACCGAGCTAAGCCTTTAAGGGTTAATCTATTAAGTGCTGAATTGTTCACCCTCCAAAAGGCACTATTGCTTCCTCTTTACCATGAATTACCACGCTCTCCTGTCTCCACGGATTGGGGAAAAGTTGGGACGCAACCCGCGTGTTGTTTAGAGTGAACTTGACAACATTTAAAGGTCTGCACTGGAGCTCTTCAAAGAGTTCAAATGGTGCCGCGTGTGAAAAAAAGACTTCTTTTGAAGTCTACGAGCTACTTGCGTGCTGGGTACAAAATTAAACTGACTCTGTGGCTCTGAGAGCGCTAAAGCTCAAAAAAGTGTTCTAGTGATGTCGGTTTTGCTGGCATGCGAAGATTGCAGCCGCGAGAGAAAAAGAAAATGAAATTAACTTTGTTGGATGTCTCAGATTTTCCCTTCGTATTGAATACCGTGCGGCAAGAAAAATAGTGACAGAGTTGCCCGCAACTGGAGTATTAATCTTAACGCGAGGTGAAGTAAATAGCAACACGGCACGCGAGTGAGAGAAGACTAACGTGCTTAAACAGCTGCTGTCTGCTACTACGCTACGAAGGAAAACTGACCTGATCCCTTAATTCCGTACTAGTACGGAAGAGTAAAGGAAAAGTAAATAGATCTTTCTGCTGGGATAATCAAAGCGCGAACAAAAAGAAAACAACGCGTACAGTTCAGAGTGAAACACAGTTTGTCAATTTCAGAATGTTAAAACAACCAAAGTCTTTTACTGCTCCTTTCTTCTCACAAAAAATATACAGATCAAATATTTAGAGGATTCTTTATCCAAATTAGTTAAGGAGTTATATAGGCAAGTTCATTTAGTTCTGGTTAGAAGGCAGTCTCTCAGATTACTTTGTCAGCTTGACAACCACGGCTTTTTATTCCGCTTCAGCTTGATGTCTTGAAAAGGCCTTAGGCCGTAGGCCTCAAATACTGGAACCTCCTAGAATCTGACCTACTCAGCTGGAACAAAGACAATGAAGGACAGTTGAGAATGTTTCCTAAATTACTCTGTGAGTTCCCGAGCCAATCGGGTCAGCGATTGGCACCTCCATCATGGCTTGGGCAGGTGTCCACACTCTAAACGAGGTAGTCAAGGCCCAAATTCTGTGAAAACATAAATTACACACAAAGGTTCACTACTAATTAATTTCCCAGCCAAAACATACCACCCAGGGAATAACAAAACATACTCTTTATTTGTAAAACCCTGACAGAGTTCCCTTTCTCTAACTTATCACACTTCCGGACTCCCTCCGTCGGGCTCAGACCTTTTATTGATGTAGAAGACTTTCAAATATATGAGGCTTTTACCTTAGACCTCATCAGGACCACTTTGACTTTCTCTTCAGCTCACACTCATATGTTATTTGCCCCAGTGTCTCTTGGTCTTGGTAGTTCAGTACCATATGCACCAAAGTTCAAAGACATCTTTCTCTTCAAACATTCACCTTTTCACTTCCCCTTTTGCCGGGGTTAATGTTGACCATTACGCATTTCAGAGTCTGTTCACTTTGGCGCTTTATAACAAAACATTTCACATTTTGCGTAGAATTTCGAGTGGGCTGCTTCCTTTCGCCGGACGACTCTGCTACTCTGTATCACTGTCTTCACAGTTATCAGCCACTTAAAAGTTAATAACTGGTTAGCTTTCTTTCACGTCTCATCAGCATGTGCGCAACCTTCACTTGTGAGATACACTGTTGCGGCTTTAAACGATCCTTGACACAAACCAGCCTTTCATGTCTTTCACTAACTCACTGGTGGTGCACGTTCCTTTTTTGTCTCTGCGGCTTTGATTCATGAATCAACGTTAATACCACAGGCTTGGCCTTGCTTCCTCAACTCTGTCATTCACCCAGCAGGGTCGCTGGCTTCTTTGAAACAAATTGCAGGTATTTTCTTGGCTGTGATTTGGCTTTCTCTGCGTCTCCTTCACGGGTTCCCGGAAGCAACGACCTTCTGCAGGGATCTTCAAGGTTTCCCTACCCTTTGCTCTAGTCCCTCAATCGGTCGTCCTGCTCCAGTAGGTTCACCTCTGCCCCCGGATGTTCTGCTCCTTCTCGTGTTCCACCTTACTCAGAGTGTGTCTCTATGTTCCGCATTTTATCCTTGTGGGATGAGCTAATGGGTATCAGATGTATGTGATTAAAATCAAGTGCCTGATTTTGTCTGGCCCGGTTATTGGGACATGTTGTCTGCCTCGCATTACTGACCCCTCACAGCACTTACAACAGTCCCACCATTATTTAGGTCCAGTCCAGTGTCTAGGTGTGTTACAGGTAATTAACAGTAGTTGCACAGGATAGGTAGTATAGTTTAAATACACACTTATGGCTCAACTGCCTCAACCCAGAAACACTAGACATGAAGTGGCTTAAAGGATGGCTCAGAAGTCAGTGCTCAATTTGAATGCAAACTTAAATTATAAGGCAATGATCAGAAAGTCTAGGTTCCTGGAAGGAGAGACGGACTACAGTCCTTAATGTTTGAGGGGACCCCAAACAGGACCCCTAAGCCCAGGCTCCATCACTTAGGGCCAGGATAGCTTCATGGCCTAGTTCTTTCCTATCGGAACAGGTGGCTTAAGGGGATATCGGCAACCCAGCCCCTTCAGCTCTGAACAGCAAAATCAATACCTTAAAGGGGACAAAGGACAATTGGGCTCAACATTCGACTCTGCAGCAGCAGTCTCCTGTTTGCAGACTTGAGGCTTTGTCTGACTGTGGGGTCGGACACCACTAGGCTGTTGAGAAGACAGCATGACTTGGAATCCTAAGAGGCAGGAGGATCCCTCAAGCACAGCAGGTGGGAACAGCAGTGTTATCCCCAACAGAGTCAGTACGCACTAGGCAGTATGGAAGTCTGTAAGCGTTTGAGTAAGGAATGAACACTCCATGCTTCTTCAGGAACTTTGAGGTTACTTTATTGCATTCAAGACGTCCACAATTACAGCATTGCAACCAATCTGTTTCCCACAGACTTGGACCCAAGGTACCTTCTCTTTCGTTATGTGGTTTTTCTGCTTCTAGGTTTTCCTTCAATAGGCCCAGACAAACTCTACCATGTCTGCTTCGTCTCCATCCTCTTGCTGTAATGACAAGAATAAAATGCCCCACACCGTTTAGTTTACCTCTCTTTTACCCACCCTCCCCTGTCTGATAGAATTAGACATTCTCTCCTCTGGGTCTTCTTCCTCCCCTTGGTCTGTTGCCCTTCCCCAGTAATTAGTAATTGCCTTTTCCCTTCTCTTCCTGGTTTCCCCAGAAGCCCTGCCCAAACAGTTCAGCAGCGTGGTCCGGCCGCCATGACTGCCTGTGTGGCTCGGGATCTCCCATACTCTGAGTCTGGCTCCCCTGGAGGGTGTCCATGTCCTGTCACCTGTTCCTGCCTTTTCTCTTGCTCTTTGGGAGTCACAGAGCATCCCTCTCCCGGTAAGTCTTGACGGGTCACCTCCTTCCATTGGGAGCGCGACCCGACATCCCTCTGGCTTGGTCTGCTCTTTGCTGTGTTGCGGGGGCTGCTGTTTCCTTTCCCTCTGCTTCCCCATGATCCTACGCCTTCTCGTTGGAAGGCAACACAAGGCTGGCTGGTTTGCTGTCTGCGTCCCCTCGGGGAGATGTGGTGGCTTCCTCGGTTCGAGGCCCACGTCGCCTCCGCGAGAAGCATTGGGGCTCTCTGGTTATTGACATGGTCATACTTTGGTTTCTAAGCCGGCCCTTATTCACAGTGAAGTATGGCAGCAACAAGGTGAAGAGGTCTTTGCAGTGCAAGAACTATTTTCACAGTCTCAATCTTATAAGCTAGATGTCCATGCACCAAGGAATACAGTTCAAGGCGGATGAAGGGGAAATGCAGTACTGCAATTCTTTGGCACGCCGGACAGCAAGCAGGATTTCAGAATTGTTGGTCCCACCAGTTCAAGGGAGGGGAGGCACTTCTTGCAGGTCTACCCAGTTGAGGATGGAACTGCTTTGCTTTGCGATGGTTGGCTAAGCCAATGCTACTTGCAGCAACAGCCTTCCTGTGTCCCTTCAAGGCTCCTTCTACACATGATATTTGGCTGTAGCTCTCAGCATCAAAAATGGTCAAAATATTCTCCTTTACTCAGTCCGGGAAAGACCCAATCCCCCCAAACGAGGAGCTACCTGCACCTTTCAAACAACCAGAATGCCCAATTCCAACCAGATCAGTCACAGAAAGCACTGGCTGGGTATCCTGTTCAGGAATCCTGAATAAAAGAATTACCATGCCATGGTCCTTTCCGACCTGAGAGGTCAGGAGGATTGCCAACAAATGTTATAAAACGAAGAACACGCTTTAATCACGAGGAGCAGTCGTTCTGGGTATATTATCACACAAAAGCCATTATCCTGTTAAAAAGTAAAGTTGCGAAGTAGTGCACCAGGAAAGAGTAAAATCGGTTCACTGCCACCAGATTGTTCAGTGTGGACATCAATGTAACTTAGAAGGCAACTTGGTTAAAGGTTAGGGGGCACAATGTGTCCCTGCAGCACTCTACTTAAGGTTACGTGTGCTGTCATGCAATAACAAAAGTGAAAGAAAGGGAGAAGCTTTACTTGCACTAGTAGTCGTAGAAACTTGCCACTGCACCCCAAACAATGAGTTGAGCTGATTTGTGGGTAAAACAAACTCGTACCCCTAAAATGTCAGACAGTATCAAGATCAGTAGCAGATGTGCTTTCCGTTGGAGACATGGGGCAAAGTTGCAAATGGAAACTAAGTGTGGAAATCGTTGGTTTTCGTGTGCACATAATTTTCCATGTGAGCAGCTGACAAGTGAAGTAAGCCACTTTGTGATCATGCGTATTTAGTGCGCAATCATCTGTGAAGAGAGTTTGGAAGAGAATTTCCTCGTTCCCAATACCTGCATTTTATAGCACTTTTCTCAAAGATATAGGGCCTCATTACACGGTAGGCGGTAGGGATTTAACGTTACTGGTAACGTAATACCGGTAACGTTAAATCCCCATGCCAATCACGACCTGGCTCACCGCTATTAGCGGCACCGCCAAGTACGGTGCCACTAATAGCTGGCAGGCCGCGTGCACGCGACCCTCCATCCCGTGAATAACGCCATGCCGCTAATAGCACACCATCACAAGGCGAGCGGACATGGTAATAGTGGCATGGTAAAGGCCCCCAAACCCTTTACCGCCATGATGCTAATACCAGCATCGCGAACCACCCATTAATAGAACTGAGCATTGTTCCCACCTGCCACAGGTGGACACAATCAGCACAGGTGGAGGCAATGGACACTGTGGCAGCTCAAAAGGAGCACACCACACCCCTTCCCACACCATGATGGTTCCAATACTGGCAGCATTACATGGCCTAGAGGACCTAATTGCAGTGCTGCTGCTACAACAACAGGCTGCACAAAGGAGACGCAGGAGGAGGAGGAGGGCCAGACAGGCACAGCAAGCACCACCACGCCACCTATTCATACCACAGAGGCACCCACCAATTCCCAGGATCAGAGCCAGTCCATTCAACCTAACACCTGAGCAGATACACACCCTGTATCGTCTGGACCGGGACACCATCACCAGCATCGTGGACATGATACACGACGACATTGTGAGCCTCATAGACATCAGAACTGCCATCCCCCCTCTACTGAAGGTGGTGTCAGTGCTCCACTTCCTGGCCACAGGAACCTACCAGCATACAGTGGGGCAGATGCGTGGCATCTCCCAACCAGTATTCTCACGCACACTGAACCAGGTACTCGATGCCCTCCTGAAGCATGCACCCGAACACATATCCATGCCACGGACTGCCCAGGAGATTGCAAACACCAAAGTTGGCTTCTATACACTGGCAGGCATTCCAAGTTGCATTGGAGCCATCGACTGTACACATGTGGAATTGGTTGTACCACATCACAATGAATTAGTGTACCGAAACAGGAAGCAATTCCACTCAATCAATGTCCAAATGGTATGTGACGCAAACAATATAATCACACATTGCTGTGCCAGATTTCCCGGATCTACCCATGATTCCATGGTCCTGCGGAACTCAACTATCCCCCGCTACATGGAGCGACAAACGGCACAACGTTCGTGGCTACTTGGTGAGTAGCAGGGCAAGCACATGGCAGTGTGATTGGGGGGGTAGAGAGATCCTCCAACTGGGTGTGCATGGGGGGGTAGAGAGATCCTCCAACTGGGTGTGCATGGGGGGGTAGAGAGATCCTCCAACTGGGTATGCATGGGGGGGTAGAGAGATCCTCCAACTGGGTGTGCATTGGGGGGGTAGAGAGATCCTCCAACTGGGTGTGCATTGGGGGGGGTAGAGAGATCCTCCAACTGGGTGTGGCCTGTAGTCCGTTGCACAAATGCACATACAGATGTACGCTAATGGGCATCTGTGAGGGCAGCAACGTACTTGGGATGAACGGACATGCAAGTATATGGCACACGACACAGCTGCCAATCCAAACCCATTGACATTAAAGATCAATCCTCATCCACATTGCACGACACTCCACGCCATGGAATGCACATATGTCATCCATGACATCAACATAGTCATGCAGCATTCCTACAGCACAACATCAACAATGCATTGTGCCCTTGGATGCATGCATTGGGACCCCCCCCTAGCCATGGCAATGCACCACGAACACATGGCACCACTGAGGCGTTGCCTCTCAGCATGGCAAGATCAATGTCGGAAGCACTGTACACCACCAGTGTGGTACCAAATCTGCCTGGCCACAGGGACACCAATTACCTGGCCTCACCCAGGACATGGGAATTACTGTAGGAGGCATCAATGGGGCATGTCTACTTGCATGCTTGCGCTCACCTTTGCACAAAGCAGTCACACAGACTATATTCATTGATGCAGTTGAATGTGCACATGATTCTCAATGATAGGTCAAAGTATGTGACATGAACAGGCCACACATGTGCCGAAAAGTAACAGGAACCCATTCCTCCCCCCATATAGGTGATGCCGGCTATCCCCTGAAGAGGTGGCTCCTCACACCTGTACGGAACCCACAGAACAGGCATGAAGAAGAATACAATCGTGCCCATACCCGTACCCGCCTTGTCATTGAGCAGACTTTTGGACTTCTGAAGTCACGGTTTAGGTGCATAAGCAGGTCTGGTGGCACACTCCTATATGGCCATGAGAAGGTGGCAAAGATCACCACGGCATGTGTCATGCTGCACAATATGTGTATGAGACGGAATGTGCCACTGCCCCCTGAGGTTGAAATGGAGGCACCTGATGAGGATGATGATGGGGATGAGGATGGAGGTGAAGGGGATGCAGGTCATGCAAGAGGGGATGGCCAGGAGGGATGCGCTGTGAGACAGCATTTGATCAACCAATTGTTCTGAGTTACATGTAGTCATACTGTCACCTGTATATGGCTGGTGGAGCACTGGTGTCGGTTTGTTAGCTCACAATGGACCTTGGCGTCAATAAATTGATCATACACAATGAAGGAGTCCAGGCCTGTGTTTTGCTCAAACAACTGTGTATTAATGAACAGAAACAGAAAAATGTGCAACTCCCCATCCATCCCGCCACCCTTATAACTGTCCCATCACACCCTTCCCCCCACCCCCCACAACTGTCCCAACACACCCTTCCCCCCACCCCCCACAACTGTCCCATCACACCCTTCCACCCACCCCCCACAACTGTCACATCACACCCTTCCCCCCACCCCCCACAACTGTCCCATCAAACCCTTCCCCCCACCTCCCACAACTGTCCCATCACACCCTTCCCCCCCACCCCCTACAACATCCCTCATAAGTCTTCAACAATGCATGTGTTCTGGCATGCACCGAGGTCAATGAACGTTCACGCCCTATTGTTCATTACCAGGGCCAGCATTTGGGGGCTGGCTGGATGTGCGCCTGGTGGTGCGTGAAGACCGTCTCAGTGGACTCGTCTGCCGCGAACTGCAGGTTGAAGAGGTGGCAGACTGTCCTTGTGTAAATTGGCGCTCCATTGCATCTGCGATGCGTGTCAGAACCTCCTGGAGGCGTGTTAGCTCGCCACACAGCCTGTCCGTGCAGGACTCCATCCCCTCCCTGGAGTGCCTGGATGTCTCAGCGAGGTCAGCCCTGAGACGGGCAACCTCCTCCACATGTTGACCTACAAGCACTGTTAGAGCCTGCTGGCGCTGGATGACGGTGGCCAGGTCAAGGGCAGTGGCGGCCTGTGGTGGTGTGTCTGCTGCGCATCCAGATGCCTGCCGGTCTGCAAATGCCGCCTCTGTGGGGCTACTGAAGGCCTCTAATGACTCGTCAGCAGTGACGTGTGAGCCAGGTGTGGGGGCGGGGGATTGCTCTGGGGTTACAGCAGGGCTTGGGGTGTGCATGGGCAGATCTAGATACGTGGGCTCATCCAGTCGGACAATGGGCCAATTGCTTTAGCCTCCCCTGCCGAACTGGCTGCAGCTGAGGGTGGACCCTCGGTGGCAGGGATTTGGGGGGGGGAGTGGACCTCTGGCAGTAGGGTGTTGCTTGGCACTGGCAGTGGCGCGCAGGTCTTGTTCTGGAGGCTGCAATCGGGGCCTTGGCCCTTTTCCCCTGGATGTCATTGGGGCATCCTCGCTGGGCTGTGGCCTTCGCTTCTTTTGCACAGGGGGTGCCTGGGTAGCTCCCTCGCTGTCTGAATGCGACCCTGTCGGGGACAAGAAGGGGGATGTCATTGGTTATGGTCGCATTTACTCAATGCAGGCTACATCATGATTTCATTTGGGCCCATTTCAAAATCATTGTGGAGGATGCAGGTGAGGTGTCATTTCAGTGCCTCATCCATGCAGTGTTGTGTGTGGCACTTGGCTCTGTTGATGTATGCATGTGTGGGTGCTGGGCCAAACATGCAGTGATCCCGGGCTGACATTTGTGAGGACCTGTACATTCACATTGCATGCTTGCATCAGTGCACTTACCTCCATCAGATGTGTCTTGCACGCCGTGCTCCATCCTTCCGACACCCTCAATGCATTCTACCCCGATGAGGTTTGCACAAGTCTCTTCCCACTCCTTCAACTTGATGGGAGACCCTGATCCTCCAGCAGTGGCAGTTTTGTGATTCTCGGACAGGATCATCCTGACCCAGAGTCTCAGGTTGTCCCATCTTTTTCGGCAGTCGCGTACAGTGCGCGTGCTGCTGCCAACGGCACTCACTCTGGTTGACATTTCCTCCCAGATGGCTTTCTTCTTTAGGAGGGTCTCCCTCTGCATGTCATTAGCAAAGACCACTCCTGCATGGTCTGCTAATGTCTGAGTTAGCATGACTAACTCCTCAGTGGAGAACTTCTCCTTTCGCTGCCTGTCTGTGGATTTCTTTAGTGCCTTGGGCATGGTAAGGGTGTGACGATGATTTCCAGGCAGCAGGGTACCACGTACAGGTCCAGGGGGCAGAGTATGGCAATGGATTGTGTTTTTAAAGATGGCCGCCACGCTCTTTCCCGTTCCTGTGCGATGACGCTATTTCCGGTTCCGCTTTTTAGCGGTCACCGCTAATAGCGGACACCGATATTTGCATGCTACGCGAGGGCAGAGGTGCTATCTGCACCTTCGGGGAGGCCGGTAAGGGACTTTTTGGTCACTTTAGCGGCATGGCGGTAGGGTCATTAACGGCATGGCGCAATGCTCGTGTCCGCGTACTCGTAATGTTACGCTATTAGCGCCCTCTTGCGAGGGCGGACACGTTAATTGCGCCATGCCGCTAATTTACGATTTTTAGCGCACAACGTGTAATGAGGCCCATAGGCTGAAAAAAGAATGTTCAAGACTTCAAGATCTACCACAGTTCCTAGCAAAAGTACTCATATGCAAAGAGTGTATGCACAACAAACAAATGTTAAGAATATAAGAATGACCAATAGGTTTAATTATGGCTGTTCATTTGTCGACACTGCTCAGAGACCATGCAGAACGTGTTGTATGCCATTGGGAAAAAAACACTCATGTGTATTACAAAACATACATTTAGCTTATAACTGATGCGGCTGGCAAACAACTCAGACATGATCCATTATTTGCTAGGTGGAATGAAGACAGAGGAGTGTGCCAGAAAGCATGCCAACAAGAGATCTTATGCCACGTTAATGAAGTAATTCAAGGGCCAGGAGAACATGCCTCTCATAATTTTATTAGAATAACTGCACCACAGAATTCGATAATAATAATTTTAAAAGCTGCACTGAATGAATGCACAAAAATGACATAAAACGTCTACACTGAAACTGAAACTAAAGTACATAGAAGTGAAGAGAATGAAGTAAACCACTTTGCAAAATCATAAAATTGATAAACGCAAAAAAAAAAAATTATCAGAATTCCTGTGGCACTGCTTATCATCAACATTACATTGTCCTGTGAACAGAGCTATGAAAACACCCAAAAAACAAAAAAACAGCCTTACAGCAAAGAGGCATGAACACCGCTCATTTTTACTCCCTATAAAAACGATAATGTGCCCATCAAAAAAATGAGTACAAATATGCTCATCAAAAAGTAGAAAACCACGAACGAGCAGGAACCTAGTCCCTGATTCTACCTACGAAATTCCATTGATATTTTCGAATCAGTGACCAGCAGAGCAGGGGCATAGAAAGGAGGATTATATTACAGCCAATGGGGGCACTAGTGAGCCCAGACAAAATGTCAGCGGCCTTGTGAGCTGCCGAGCAACCCTGACTATCTGGACAAAATCCTGATAGAATTCGAGCTGCCGCTACTACTGCCCGAGCTCTGTGGCGTGTATGAAGGCGAGAGGGGTGTTCAGAGAAACTTTGGTGTCCCTACGTCCAATCTCTGTGGTAGAGGCAGTGACAACGGCATCAACGCTGTGCGGACTGGCGTAGCTGATCCCGGTACTATTAGGCGGGAGGCCACACTACCGGAGCAAGCGAAAGAGGAGCTACGGGGAACGCAGAGTGCTCTGCCCTAGGAGAGGCCCTGCAGCACAGCGGGACTGGTGACCTCGGGTTGGTGCACCACCTGGACATTGCTAGGCCCACACATGAGGGCAGATATAAAGTGCAGAGCTTTGCGGCCACCAGCGTCCCTGTGCAGTGAGATCAACCGGTCATCTGTGTGGACTGCCGGAGGAGCCGTCACCTGCGGGTGGAGTGAAGAGGTGATCCCAGGCGCTCTGAATGGTGTCAGAGACTTAGCCCTGCAGGGGCCATGCCTTCCTGGCTCCGCTACGGTGCAGTGATACCTCTGCCCTATTGATGAACAAGGGGAGGCCCAGATAATTAGCACGCTAGGAGCAGAGAGCAGAACTCTGGTTGCTGGGAAGCACTGTGGCGTGGAGAGTCAGGCTTATAGAGATCATCATTGTAAGTAGTGGCGTTGCTGAGAGGTGAGGCCTGTGCTGGGGGCGCATACTTGGGTACGCCTGGCAGATCCTAGGGGTAAGACCTCACCGATAAGTGGATGGTTGATAGATACCACGCTGAGACCTGTGCCTGTGGGGGTGCAATTATGCTTCTGGCTGGATATTGGGCCTTTTGATGTGACCCCTGGAGGTGGAGGAGTGCTAGAATCTCGGGAGGAGTGAGGGTGGAGGTGCCTGGACCCTTGATCCCATCCCACATACTACAGAGAAGTGGCCAGAAGGGTGGAGGTAACCCAAGGATGTACCCGGGCCCTGGACTGGGGAAGCTGACATACAGAGCAATGCACCACAGGACTACCCCAGGCTCCTTGGAGTCTGTGAAGAGGCGAACGGACAACAGGGCTGAGGAATCGGTGGTGCAGTAAGGGAGTTTGTGCTGTCTATTTCATCGCTCTGTGTGGTCTTTCCTGAGTGCACAACAAAACACTAGGAGGTTACGGGAAAACTTAGAATCACAAGCAGACCCTCACATTAAGGGTAGAACCCTTGAAAACAACAAAAGAGCTTGTGACTCAAAAATTACCACTTTCCTGTAGAGTCAGAGAATGTTAGTGCATGTCCTCAATAAACACCATTGTCATCACTGATGGAAAACAAAGAAGGTCAAAAAATGTAAGAATTGCATATTTTAATTATTATTCATACAGATACAATAAATGTGATGAATACAAAAATGGATGTAGGTAACTTCTCATAAACTACAGTCATTCACTAGCATGTTATAAATCAGCAATTGAAGATAAAACACAGAACACTAAAGTGCACTACCATTACAACATGATTCCACAATTAAGTCCCGAAGGTGGGGACCTAGATGGTTAAGTGGCTTATTCCCAGTGATAATGCATGATAAAATTAATTTACTTACTATCCCACTCATCATCATTCGTACCATACACACTCATTCATGAATCGTTATTCATTCATACACAATCAGTAAATTTCAGCAATCATAAAAACAAGCCCAACATGTTTCTTTCCTATTAGCAGGTAATTCCATAGAAATTCTTCAGGGGCAGGAAAAATGGAATCATTGCATCATAGCAGTGATCAAAGTCTTCTGTTGCCACAATTGAGGTTATTCCCTACAAAGTTTAAATACTTTGTGTGGTGGATTTTCAAATCTGTGTTTTTCGTAGAAAATCCAGGGAGAGGGCTTCAAACAAACTCTTCTCCAAAGTAACAGGTCTGTGCTCCTAAACAAACTCGGGGAGATTCACATTCCAATGTGGTCCAGGGTACACCTTTTGAATGGTTGCCCTCCGGTTCTTTGCATACAACTCCGGCAAGTACTCAGTTCAAAGTACGGGAGCACATTTCACTCGAGTGGAGCATCAACTCAACCACACCTCTCGATTCCATAATTAGGTAGGAGAAGACATCCCTTAGATTAGCCACAAACCTTCTGTCTTGTGTTTTAACCGGCAGAATGTCCCGCGCCACAACGGATTGGAGCTCACGTTATTACGATCTCGCTCGCACCTCGTCCAGGTGCCCTTATGTGTAGCACTTCAATTAAATCAGTAACAAACTGCTACGCTGCAGATCACGTTACGAGTGATATCGGTCCCCGCCAGACACGAAAACAACCTCTGAGTGCACACCTGAAGCAAAGTGAAAGCCGGGAGTGCACTGACCGACAAAGGGGAGAAGCCATGTCAAAGGCGCAGAAGGCCATTAAGTAGCAATCAAAGTTGCAATTTGAAGCCTCAACTCTGGCCAAACAACAAGCGCTGGTGGAGGACTCCCTGGTGGTGCCTCTCAACCCTCCATTTTGGATCCTATTGGAGCGCTCTGTGACATCAAGAATATGCTTGCTGGGGACTGCGCACGCGCGACCCGCGCATGAAGACTAGAAGAGTCAGCTCCCGGCGGCCGCAACAAATATCCTGAAGAAAAAACACCTATGTACTAATAACCACGAGGACAGTGACGATTGGGCGGCGGTACCATCCGTGCACCGCATCCTTAAAGCCCGACAAAAATAGGAGCCCAGAAGGGGTAATCCGGGCAGGCAGCTGTCGACGGTGCGACGACCGCCATTTTTGGCCCGGACCAAGGCAGCGGATCACCCGTCGGTCTGCAACCTGCCAGTGCCTGCGACACCCGGGGACAGGTTGTTGTGGGGTGCCTGCTGCACGTGGCACAGGCACTATATGCGGCGGCTCCTCCCCCCCACCCAACAGGAGATGAACTCGGGTACCTACGAGACACCCGACAGGTAGCAGCTGTGGAGACCGTTCCTCCTGTGCAGATCCCGAAGGCAACGCACCAGCAGGCCAGAAAAGCTCCTCCAGCGGTTGGCGGAGCTGCGACGGGATAAGGACAGGAGAGGATCTCCCGGCTCGTTTGAAGGCCTCCACAGCAAACACACGCCGGACCAAAACAGGTGACGGGGGAGAGGAGAGACCAGAGACGGGGCAGCTCACGGGCCACAGAGCGTCATCCAGGGTCCGGGCCCTCAATCAGGACAGGGGGGGCACGGACCAACTCTCCCCCCGCCCCTCACGGCGCTAATCGCACCTGGACTGCAGATTTAGAGGGCCAAAGCACACAGCAGCGGCCTCACTCATGGCCAATGCGTCCGCCTGGGGGTCCTTCACCTGCCCCCCGGGACCCAGCTCCCAGGACAAAGCTGCCTCCATCCACCGCAACCTCTGCGCTCAGAGCGCTAACAATTATCCATTGCCCTTGGACCTGCTCCTGGGCACGGCCTTGAGGAACGGAGGTGGGGCGCCGCCATCGAATGGAAGACATATTCCCCTGCCCCCCTGCTGAACCTACACCTGGACCCACTTTCTCCCCCAGACCAGCAACGGCACAGTAAATCAAGACACCACCCGTGCTGGGCCTTTCGCTGACATCTCCGGAGCATGAGGAACGACCCCTGTCTCCCCTGCCCCCCTGTCTCCCGAAATTTTCCACCTAGAGGGAACACAGCCTAGAGCCGCAACCATCACCCTTAAGCAGGCACAATAGCGGACACTCTCCACAGTGGGTGCAACGTCTAACAGGGAGACCAAGAGGTCAGGATCTGCCCTCAAGCAACCAGAAGGAAACCCATCGACACCCTGCCACCCAGAGCAGAGGGCGGCAGTGCAGAGGCTGGACACATGCCAAACTCCCAACACCAACCCTCTCCAAGACGCTAAAACGACCTACCCAGACCCCGAGCCACACCGAGTTCGCCGACCGGCGCTATGGGCAAGGATAAGGCCAGAAGACAAACCCTCCAAAGCAAAGTGGACCTCTTCATGGTAGGGGCCCCTCCGCTATCCGGCACACAAACCCTGGAGGAGGAAGAACCCAGAGAAGATACTCAAGATCCTCCTGTCTCACTGACCGACCTAATGAGAGCCATTGGGGATTCGAAAACGTCTCTGGAACTCAAAATTGGAGGACTATCTGCAGAAGTCTCCCTCCTCCGCCAAGACCTACGCAACCTATCATCCAGAGTCAGCGAAGTTGAACGAAGAATATCAGACACAGAGGACACTGTCTGCCACCTGGAACAGCAACTAGCCGCTGTCACCCAAAAAGTTGACCAACTCGAATACCGCGCAGAGGACAGCGAAGGAAGGGCGCGACGCAAAAATCTCAGGATTCTCAGGATCCCAGAAAAGATAGAGGGCCCCAGCGCTGAACTCTTCCTGGAAGACTGGCTGGCTCATATCTTTGCCCCTAAAAAACTGTCTAAATTCTTCTCCATTGAACAAGCACATAGAGAGCCTACCGGGCGACCTACCCGTGGAGCCTGCCAAAAACGATTATTGCACACCTTTTAAATTTTCGAGACTGAGACGCTATCCTCCAGATGGCCCGGGCCTCGGGCCCAATCACGTACAACGGATACCGAGTGGGGTTCTACACGGACTATACCAAGGAAGTCCAAAAGGCCCGCCAATCATTCGACTCCGTGAAGAAGAAGCTCCAATCCTTGTCGATCAAGTATGCTCTCTTCTTCCCGGCATTTCTTAAAGTCCATCATGAGGGCTCTATCCACTTGTTCTACAACCCTAAGGAGGCATGAGAATGGCTCGAAACACAAATCCTCAACGGTCCGGGAACCCGACGCTCGCCTCCTAGACCACCTGGACAGAAACCCAGGCCTAGACAACTTTCACCCTCCTTAACCCCTGCGGGCCCGGAAACTGAAACGCCACAGCACCCCGTCGAGAGCACCATTGAGAAAGGATGAGGCCTCTACTCCACAGGGACCGACCAGCAACGCAATTCTACTGGAACTCTAACTCTGCGGCCACCACCCTCTAGGAGGTGAAGTCACCACCCCAGACCGGGTCACCCCCGAAGAAGTTTCATAGTTAAAAGTTTAATGTTTGGGCGACAGGCGCTTCCAGTTGGGGGGAGGAGTACATGGTGGGGGGAGTTCTACGAGTGTTGGCAACCGGAATCATAGCACAAGAAGGCAAGACATTCATCCCTCCCGGCGCAGGAAACACAAACAACCCACCTGCTGGGCTCGAGATATCTGCAATATCCAGATACGAGTTACACAGTCACAAGGCACCTTCAGGCACTCCCGGGCTAAGGGATACACCCGGGCCCCCCAGGTCCACACTACGTACCCACTAGTAACGATAGACCCAAGCACGGGAGACACCGGACAAAGAGATAAAGAGCACAACTTACGGTCCAGGAGGCTACCAAGACATGAGATACTCTTTGATGCCTCAAAACGAGACCCACGCATCTAGGACAAACACTGACAAACTGTCCTTACTGACCTGGAACTTCAACGGCCTAGGTTCCTGCGTGAAATGCAGACTGGTGCTCCAATACCTCAACCGTTCTTCACCACACATAGCCCTTCCCACGGAAACGCATCTGATCGGAACCGGCAACGGCTTCTTCAAGAGGTCCAATTACCCACATACCTATCAAGCTGGGTTCACAAAAGGGGCCAGGGGCACAATGATACTCATCCACAAACAAGTAGCCCTACAGGTCAGAAAAGTACGGACCGACCCCAGAGGCCGATTTGTGATACTGCTCGCTGACATCTGGGGGCGAAAGATGAGGCCTGGTTGCGGTCTACGCTCCCCCCACACTCACGAGGGAACTCCTTGGCGAACTGCAGAACATACTCCTGGAAGAAGATGCTGACCTATGGGCCTTAGGGGGGGACTTTAACAAAGTTATGGAAGTCACGGCTGACAGATCCCACGGAAGAGCTGGAACTCGACTCGCCCGACAGCTCTGTACACTTTTGCCGAGACGCTGGGTTTGTCTGACAGTTGGCAATCGCTGCATGGAAACGGGGCTGGATTCTTGTTCTACTCCAACGTGCACAAAACACTCTCCAGAATTGATTATGCCTTCATCCCCTGCAACATATCCCACAGGCTCGTATCCGCTGAGTTTCTGGCAAGAGGTATCTCGGACCACTCCCCGCTCCTCATAACTATGAAAAATGCTCGCCACCGCCCAGACATCACCTGGTGCCTGAATATGTATCACCTGCGGCTTCCCGAAATCGCTGAGGAACTAGAGAAAAAGACTACGGAATACTTTGAAATAAATGAAGGCTCAGTGGAATGCCCGATCTCGATATGGGAGGCATATAAAACGGTCCTCCGTGGCAAAGCCATCTCCGCGGTGTCGGCCTACCGCAAACGACACACCCAAAAGATCATGGAGTCCGAAAAATGAGTATCGGAGTGTGAAGAACAATTCCTTGCGCATGATACACAAAGCACAAAAGAGGCCCTGATAACAGCGCAGGAAGCCCTCAGTAACATAGCCCTAGATAACGCACAGGCAGCCCACTGGTTAGTCCGGAGCCAAATCTACGAGAGAGGAGACAAATAAAACCCTGGCCTGGTTGGAGAGATGTGAACAAAGTAAAGGGTACGTGCGAGCCATCAGATCTCCTGAGGGGCATCTGCTAACTGCAGACTTTGACATAGTAGAAGCATTCGCCACCTACTATGAAAAACTCTACACCCCACCCATAGGAGACCCCACACCCGCTCCTTCTAATTTTCACGACCGGATCGAGGTTCTGAGACTGTCAGCACAACAAGCAGACCTTCTAAACACCAAAATCACCGAAAATTAAATCCAAGAGGCGCTCGCACAGCTCCAACCTGGAAAGACCCCGGGCCCCAATGGTTTCCCAGCAGAGACCTGGAAATGCCTCGGCAGCACACTAACGGGACACATGCACCGCATGTTCCTCCGATGTAAAGAACAAGGCACACTCCCTCCAGACCTCAGAAGGGCAAGCATAGTGGTTATACATAAAGCCGGAAAGCCTCCGGAAGACTGTGCTTCCTACCGTCCCATTTCGCTGATCAACTGAGAAGCTAAAGTCCTTGCCGGGCACTTGCTAACAGACTGCTCAAGGTGATAGTCCCTTGTCCACCCAGATCAATGTGGATTTATGCCCAACAAATCTACCCGCATCGCATGAACTTACGCAGAATCCAACTTGCCCTCGACAGGGCCCCAGATATATCGTGTCCACTGGCCTTCCTGGCGGTCGACTTTGAGAAAGCATTTGACTCCGTGGGGTGGGAGGCCCTGTGGGAAATCATGGCCCGGATGAACTTTGGACAAGACTTTATCTCCTTGGTAAGACTCTTATATGCATCCCCAGAGGCATCCGTGAGGGTGAACGGCAAGTCCTCTAGACTACTTCCATTGGGACGAGGAGCTAGACAGTGATGACCCCTCTCCCCACTCTTATTCTTACTCGTTATTGAGCCACTAGCCATTGAACTCAGATCGAATAAAAGGTGGACTGGATTCGCCTGGCCAGGGGGAGGAGAAGATCGGCTCTCGCTATATGCAGATGACCCGCTCATATATCTTAGTAATCCTGTCACCTCATGTCCGATTGTGTCCCACATCCTCAAGGAATACCAAACCTTTGCCGGTCTGAAGGTGAACAAGCTAAAAACCATCTACTTCCGGATCCAGGGCGGCGATGCCGCAATCCCAGAGACTTGCCCCTACCACGTCTGTATCCGGATGTTTACATACCTTGGCATACGCATTGGCCCGACCCTAGACAGATTCCTCCAGCTCAACCTACAACCTGTACTAGATAGGTTTAGCAAAGATGTCCCCCACTGGCAACCACTCCCCCTATCACTAATGGGCAGGGCAGCTCTGTTTAAAATGATGACACTCCCTCCTATACATTCTGTAAAATGCTCCGCTCCCCATCCGCCATGAAACCTTCGCACTCATTGACAGGAACCTACGCACGCTGCTTTGGGGAGGGAAACAACCCAGAATCGGTCTCACTACACTCCAACGCCCTGTATGGGAGGGAGGCATTGGACTACCATGCATACGCACGTACTACCTAGCAATACAGATAGGGGTGCTAAATGAATGGCTACACGCCGAGCCCACACTCCCACACATTCGTATTGAAACAGAGGCTATGCACCCTGTGCCACCCCTGCAGGTCCTATACGCCACCAACAAACAATTCTCGAAAATACCAAGAATGTCACTCCATATCCGCCACGCCTTGAGGGAAGCACATAAAGGCATTGGATGGGGGGCAAAACCACCACTAGCCCAACCCATATGGCACAACGGACACCTCCCAGAAGTACGGAGAATGGGACGTTTCGAGAGTTGGGGAACACAAGGGATAACCACATTGGCTCACGTGATCCAAGAGGGACGCTTGCTAGGGTTTGATACTCTCCGTGACAAATTTGGTCTGGCACCTATGGACCGGTTCCGACATGCACAGCTTGCTCACGCCATATACGCCCAGTTCCCAGACATAACCACTATGCCCCCTCGCTCCCCCCTAGAGAACAACATTTTTCCGCAACGCATCCCCTACAAAGTTACCTCCACGCTATACCAGGCCCTTAACTCTTTGGAGCTAAAGAACTTACTAAATTGAAAGAAAGGTGGGAAAGAGATCTGGGCGGCTTGGAACCGGAAGACTGGGTAGACGCACTGATGTTCCCCCAAGAGATAGGTATCAAATCCAAACTTAGACTGATACAACTTAGAATACTTCACCGCTCTTACTACTCTCGTACAGCCATGGCCAGATGGGGAAGGGCTGGAGATGAGACATGCCTCCGATGCAAACGAGAGATGGGCACCTTCTTTCACATGCTCTGGGACTGCCAAGTGCTACAAACCTTCTGGGATGAGTGCATCAATACGATCTCCACTATAGTAGGAACGCCAATTCCGAAAGACCCCAAAATGACACTCTTGGGAATTTGGGGGGGAAGTCGACCTTACTAAGCATGAAAAATTGTGCAGGGAAATGACTCATCGCCGCAAACTGGGGATCGGCAGACCCAATAAGCTTGAACCGTTGGATCAACAAACCAAGTAGGTGCGCATCTCAGGAGCGCCGTATTCACAAGGCAAGGGGCTGCCCCCGAAAATTGTAAAAGATATGGGGGAAATGGCTGGACGTGTACTGAGACATATTCCCTCCCCACACCTCTCCTCGCCCCCCCTGCCCTCTTCACCCTTCCCGTCATCCCTCCCCAAACCCAGGGACATAAGACGTAACCAAAACTGCCACCTATTATTTGCTCTGCGGATGTACCGATGGTACCCCCATGATCTTGTCGCCCTCTACTGTCAATACTGCCGTGCTTTTATGATGAATGCCTATGTTTATGTTTTGTTGTTAAAACCCAAATAAACAGTGTTAAAAAAAAAAGAATATGCTTGCTCCGGTGCAGGTGAGCACACAGTCGCTAGTAAATGGACACCCTGACGTGCAAGGTGGACCACATGCAGGTACGCCTAGATAAGCACAGAGAAAGTCTAGATGAAGTCAAGGGCTGAGTGTCAAGAATCGAGGATGAGTCCAACTCTGCTACAAGTGAACTGGTCCTGGTCAGGAGAGCACTTAAGGAACTGGCAGACAAAGAGGACGACCTTGAATCCTGTTCCCGTTGAAATAATCTGAGAATTATAGGGGTGCCTGAGGCAGCTGAACAACGTAACATGGAGTCAATGGTGGGGGATCTCCTGCGGGAAGTCCTTGGAGGTGAATATTTTTGGGTGGTATTCATTGTGAGGAGGGCCCACCAAATTCCCAGTTGAAGAAAGCCAGTGCCAGGGGTGTAAGCAAGGCCGATAATTGCTTGAATGCTGAACTATCGTGATAGAGATTTAGCCCTGCGGAAGGCCAGAGAAAAAGGATATCTGTCATATCAAGGTGCATCTGTTAGTTTTTTCCCTAACTTCTCGGATAAAGTGCAAACATCTAGGAAGACTTACATCGATATTAAGAAGAGACTCAGGGAGAGAGGCATGAAATATGCCATGCTATTCCCTGCCAAACCTGGAGTGGAACATGACAGACAGGCACTATTCTTTCAAACTCTGCAGGAAGCTAATGCGTTTCTACAATCGCTGCCCAAAGCTCTGCGATGCAGAGGGAACAATGAACAAGGGTGGAACGCCCCATAAATAAAGGAGCATGGGTTGTTCATGGAAACAGCAGAGCAGTTAGCTCCACATCTATTACAGGTATACGGCCAAAGTCTGAGGGATGGCCAGATGCCAGAGTCATTGAGAGAAGCGGTAGTTGTGGTATTGTTCAAACCCAGTAAGGCGGCAGATGATTGCTCCTCCTATCGCCCTATCGCCCTTATTAATTTGGGCAATAAGATTCAGGCTAAAATGCTGGCGTGCAGGTTGGCACCCTTGATGCATAGATGCGATGCGTGAAGGTGGATCAATCAGGATTTATACCGGGGCGCTCCACCTCCTAGGGGCTGCGCAAAGTGCTTGGTCTGATGTCAGCGGCTCGCAGGATGACTCAATAGTGGCAGCACTGTTGGATGCTTCTAAAGCATTTGACTCAGCGGAATAGCATTTTCTTTTCACAGTATTGCGTACGATGGGGATTGGGGAGGGGTTCATCGCCTTGGTCTCACTACTTTATACCCTGCCTGTTGCAAAGGTTAGAGTGAATGGACAGCTCACAGCCATTATACCTTTGGAAAGAGGCACACAACAGGGGTGTCCTCTCTCACTGTTTTAGTCACGTTAGCGATTAAACCCTTGGCCGAGCTACTCTGGAGCGACATGTCCCTAGAGCAGTGGTCTTCAAACTATTTTGGCTGGGGCCCCCTGAGCAAAGTTTGGGCAGGTCAGGACCCCCCAGAAATGCCAAATGGACAGTATATATTGCGCACTGTCACCTGCTCCCGTCACAGTCGCTGGGCTCCCACATCCCACTCCTACCCAGTCCCTGGTCTCTCCCCACCCCATCACACACCCTGGGCTCTCCCCACTCTGCTCCCACCACTATCCCATGGTTCCCGCCCATTGTGCTCCCACCATAGTCCCTGGGTTCCCCCCATCCCGTTCCCAACACAGTCTGAGAGCCAGTGGCGGCTGGTGATTTTTTTAAGTGGAGGGGCATAACTATTTCCCCCAAAAATGCCATAGCGACCGAGCATAGTGAGGGAGCCCCAACCAATAAAGGGGAGTTCGGGGGGGGGGGTTTCCCCCTGTGAATTTATTTTAAATAATGGGTTAAAATGTTGCATTGTAGAGCATACTTTTAACAAAAAAATGGGTAAATAGCCAAACACTTTGCAATTGGTGCTGGGGGGCCCAGGGGGCAGGCATGACATTTTTACTGGACATCTATGATAGATGTCCAGTAAAAAGATACCATCCCTGTCCCCTGGGCCCCACTGGGCCTAACACAATCAACATGATTATGTGTGTATGCAAGGCGCTACACATTCATACAGCAATCACTCTATCATTCACACAAGCATCCATCACCATACACTCACTCATAACATAAGCATACACGCATCCATACACATGTTTAAATAAAAACAATGACCATAAACATACCTTCTGCATTGGCCTGCGTGTGGGTGCTGAAACGCCCTGCTCCAGGCTGCCCTGTCCGTATGTGCGAGGAGGCGCAGGAGCTCCCCCTCGGACATACAGACGTGCACTGCCCCAGCCAGCATTTCCAATGAACTATACAATGCTGGCAAAGCAAAACGCCCCAGCACTTGCATGGCTCAGTGAGCATGTGCGGCTGGGGAACTAAACTAAACTGTCAAAGGGAAACATTGTTTCCCTTTGACAGTTCAGCCAGCCCAGGAGCACTCCATCAGCTGGAAAAACCAGCTGAGGGAGTGCTCACTGTTTCAATGGGCTGGCTCCTTAGCTCCTCCATAATGGGTGAGGGGCCACTGGGTGGGTGCCCCCTCGCCATTATGGACGAAGCGCCAGGCTCGTACTGGCCTATAGGGCAGTGCCTGTACCAAAAATGTAAAATGCTAGTGCGGGCCAGTCAAAATGGGCCACCATTTTGGCCAATGTGGACCAGTTTGATGAGTTACTTAACTATGCAGTTAGTAATTTTGACCATTGTTGCTGAATATATGACAATTTACTTTCATTTTAACACAAAGCACACCCTTGGGTACTATTGAAACAATGGGCCTCATTGCAATCCTGGCGGTAGCTGTGCCGGTAAAACCGGCACGGCTGCCGGCAGAGTTGCATCCGGGTCTGGCACCCGCAAATGGGCAATTACCGGGTCATGCCGAGTTAGGCAGACCTGATCATTTTTCTTTCGCGGGTGCCGGTACCGGTACATCCCCATTCCCATTGAGCCCCATGTGGAGTTCGGATGCACCGGCACCATTAATAACGGTGCTTGTGCATCCGTCGAGCTGTGCTCGCGGGTGCCGCACGGCCTGCCAGGTCAGACCTGGCGGGCTGTCAGGCACCCACGAGCACAACTCTTACTATGGCTGTACGGTTGCAAAGGTGCCAGTAGCTTACCGGCACCATTGTTACCGTGCCGCCATAGTTGTAATGAAGCCCAGTCTGTGACTAAAGGAATGAATATCCATTTACAACTGCTGGCCACTTTTTCATTGTTGCCTGAGACAGTTCATGCTTCAGCCCGACCATGTGAGCGACCCCTGCCCATTTCTTCCAATCTAAATTTTTTTTTTAAAGAAAATTGTTTTTTTTAATTTTTATATTTCATACTCAGCGCTCAGGGCCCCCCAGGGATATACCCGCGGACCCCTGGGGGGTCACGCCCCACAGTTTGAATACCGCTGCCCTAGAGGGATACAGCTATGTAACCACAAAGTGGTCATTTCCCTCTACGCGGATGATACAGTTCTTTATGTCACAGACCTGCGAGACAACCTGAGTCCAATCATGGCGGATGTGCTGGCCTTTGGGGACTTCTCTGGGTTGAGAATTAATACCACAAAGTCGGTACTCTTCTCAGAAGGCACAAGTTCGTTCGATGAACGGTGTGGTTTCCAGTGGCATGGGATCTACACTTGGTATTTGGGGATAAATATTGCGCGATCCTCGGAGGAGTTATATAAGCGTAACTATTGGCAGGTATTAGAACATGCTAGGTCATCAGTGGACAGGTGGAGGGAGCTGCCCCTTACCCTTTATGGGAGGATATTGTTAGTTAAAATGGTGCTACTACTGCGTTTACTATATGCGTTTCTTAACGTGCCTCTGTCATTACCAAAAGCATATTTCTGAGAGTTAAAGTCCGACATCTTGCGATTTATCTGGGCAGGTAAGCAGGCACGTGTATCCTGGGAGACGGTTGTGGTGCCACGAGATATGGGAGGACTGGCTCTGCCGGACTTTGAAGTATATTATGAGGCAGCTCAAGCAGGGTTTCTCTTTGGTTCAGGGACCAAATAGACAGAAGACACGTGGCAGTGGAGAGGGCTCTCGCAGCCCCATTTCTCCTGAGAGTGGTTGTGTTAACAGCCCCTGATAGGACATCTAAGGTGGACAATATGGTGGAATTGACCTGTAGGTCATGGGTTTGGATAGAGCGTAAATCAAAGGGGGAGGTCATCTACTCTCTGATCCTTCTAGTCATATATATTCTGTGATTGCAAGTAATTAATGAACTAGGCTTTGTGAGCTGTATGAAACGCCTGAACATACTGTTTCCAGGTTCTTTTCCCGCAAGGACAATTTCTGACAGTAGACATGTTGAGGAGTAGGGGCAATCTCACATCTCTAGATTTGTTCCTGTATTTTGGATTGAAAGAATCCCTCAAAAAGATTTTCCCCACCTTTCCCAAAGAGCCAGAAGAGACCCCTATAATGGCCAAAATGCTCAGACGGGTTGATACTGGCAAAGTGGTGTCCGCCCTTTACAGCATGATTTTGGACACTACAGCGGGAAGGGGAGACTCGTCCCGAAAGAAATTGGAACAGGCACTGGGGTGTGCAGTGCCGGACAACACATGGGCTTACTGCTGTGGGGAGACAAGGAAAGTTGCACTTAATAGCAGATTTAAATTGATCCACTTCAAATATTTGCATCAATTTTACTACACCCTGGTTATGCTACATAGATTTTTCCCAGATACTTCGGATAGGTGTATTAGATGCTCCGTTTCAACGGCAGACTTTCTGCATGTAGCATGGGGATGCCTGGCAATACTGCGAACACATTTTCGAGACATTAAGTGAGATTGTGGAGGAAAGGGTGGAACCGACACTAATGACCACCTTACTGGGTTATACCAAGCAGATCCCGGGGCGAGTAAGAAAACTGGCTGGGCTGCTCCTGCTCTTGGCCAAGAGGAGAGTGGAGATGGTGTGGGGCGGGGGGAGGAATCCAGACTCCTGCAGCAGTGGCATGATGATATTTTATGTTGTAATGAAATGGAGGAGGAGTATGGTAGGTTAGCACACCCCTGGGCCAGACCTAGCGATATCTGGGGGCCATATGTGCATTATCTCATCGCTCAGGCTCAAAATTGCACGTTGGATACTCGGGATTAGCCTCTATAACTGCTAAAGACTACATGGGGGCAAAGGCTGGGTGCTCTCTGGTGTGTGGGACGCAACCAAATGGGGGGGAGGGACACGCACCACCAATGTTGAACAAATCTATGGGTTGAACCGGGAATGGACTGAAACTGTATTAGTGATTGGGAACATATAACCGTGGGGAATTGTGAGGGAGGAGGGCAGGCTTGATGAACCACTGTATTGTTTTTCCTTTTGTTTATTTTTAGTATGTTTTTTTGCAGCGTGTTGTTGCTGCAATAATAGTAATGAAAAATTGATGAGTTAAAAAATATATATTAGAGCCTGATCTCAAGAGGAAATTTACTAAGCATAAAATATTCCTACAGTCAAAGCCAATAACTTTTTTATTCCTTGAAGAATCATCTGATTCCAAGTAGAGAGTCGAATCTTAGCCTGCTTGCAGCCCTGACATAGGAAGTGAACTGACTGGGCACACAATACAGCTTATAGTTGTTTTGTTCAGCATTCCTCACCACAGCGCAGACAGAATTCAACAAGAGTCTCACTGAGGTTTCTTATGGATCCCCTTTGAAGAAAATCAGATAGATTTGCCTTTTAAGTTAATAGCAGAAATACCCAGACAACAGTTGGAGTGCCTCCTTCTGTAACCAGGGTCCCCTCTTCTCCAATTCAATGTTCTCAGTTGAACAAGATGCTTGGGGATGATAGTGGCACTAAAAAAAGGATACATGATTACATAGGAAATCCTTCAGCAACTGGGCAAGGAAAGACACAGAATGTGCCATCTCCTCGACTCCTACTAGTGTTTTCTATCATTTAATGCAATCATACAGCAGATTTCCTTCATTGTACTGCATTGCTGTAAAATGCAGTAGTTGGCAGCCAAGCTCCACATATCTGGTGGCACACGCTCCTTGCGCAGCAAATCAACCAACCGGCTTGAATCACAACTAGTTTGCAAAGAGAGCACCCGTAAACTATCATTTTCTTGTCACTCATCCACCCTCTGGAACTCGATCCCAGTATTGACCCAGAATGCCCCTGCAATTCTCCAATTTTGCAAATCTCTCAAAATGTGACTTTTTCAAAGGCACCTGACCATAGACTAATCCCAATGGATGCAGGGAATGCAGCTAACATAACTGCCCGACAGTTAAAAGATCCCATCCCAAAGGCTGGCTACCCAACCCTTGTACAGCGCTTAGCTGCTCTCAAGCTAAGTCCACACTTTAAACAGTAAAATAAATGTGTGCAGCTATGTAGGTGGGACCCATAACCATCTGTTTGAGGTGTAATGCAGCAATGTTCGCTTCAAGTGACTTTGTAATAGCGTCATCTTCTTTATCGAGACAGATGTTAAAATCTCAGAGTATAATTAGTAGTTGGTGGTCTAAGGAAAGGATGGCTGTGGTCAACAAAGTGTGGGCTGTACGAGGGAGGTCTAGATTCAGAGGAAGCTTAGTGTAGTTGTGGGTGAGATGGAGCAAGTCTGAGTGAGCAACTCGCAGTCTGGGATGAGGTCAATGGAGTATGTTGAGACTATGAAGGACTCTCTGTGCACCAGAGCTATACCACCTCCTCTCCTATTGTTGATCTTAAAGGGATAATTTCGTGGATAACTGCAGACTGATCATCTGAGTGCCAAGTTTCTTTGATGAAGAATATATCTGTCTGGCCGGCCTTCGAAGAGAAGGTTGAAAATGTCTGAGGAGGGCTTGAAGATAGAACTTGCATTGATCAGGAGGCCTCTTGTGCCTGCCATTTCTGGGTGGGTGCTGCTGGTTGGGCCAGTGCTGTTGGGTTGTTCAAGGTTGCTTTCATTATTTTCCCAGGGCTCCATGTCAAGGCTTTCAGATTCAAAGTGGTTGAGCATGTTCACTTTGTGGTCTGACATCTCTTAGGTCCTGCTGCATGGTTGTGGTGGATGGCGCTGGGTGTTTAGTGATGAATGGAGTAACAGGTATTGTTTCTTGCAGGTCCGGTCTTATGGTTGGTTGAATGGCTGTCGCGGTAAATCAGGCAAGGATGTTAGGTCATGGTGAGTTGTCTTTCTCAAACAAATGTTAGGTCATAGTAATGTGGTCCAGCTGGGTGCTTCAGGAGGTATCTGAAGATAAGTGCTGTCAACGGTCTCTTGAGGTGAGATAGTGGGAAGCCTGTAGAATATCAGGATGCCTGGTCAGAAGGGGTAGTCAGGGCTGCCAATTATCACCTTGTCCGTTCTTCCTTTCTTATTCTGATATCATTGCAGTTTCTAAGCATCTTGTCACTGTGTTTTCACCCTCTAGTTTTTGAGGATCGGGAAGAGGGGGTGATGTGGTAGGGAGAGATGGTAGGGGTGATATTTACCTTTTTATTTTCTTTGGATCTGCGTTTGTGGTTTGTTTGTTTAAGAATTGCCTTATCCCTCGGACTGATTAGTTGGGAAATTATGGAATTGTTCAGTGGATGCTACAGGTACCAGACAATTGTCTTGTAGACTATAGTGATGAGAGGATTCTCCAGGGGTCAGGTTATGGACAGGGTTCCTTTGGTGTAGCAGTGTATTATTGTGGTTATAATGATTCCAGAATTTATGAGGAATTGTTTGTGTTTAATAGTCATGTGTAAGGAGCAAGATAGGACCAATTACGATGGAATAGGTATGATAGGTGTTTTGATTTAGCCTAGTGCTGGTTGTTCAGGCAAAATATGTGCAGTCCAACCAGTTGTGTATACGAAATACCACAAGCTACACAGTTATTATGGGGATAATACAGTGATTTGTATGTGATTGGTAATCAAAGCATGTATCTGTTTGGTACATAGTTTAAATAGTTTAAGGAACTCATGGTGTCAACAGTAAAGACAGACACAAGTGATCAGAGCACAGTTCAAGCTGTTTAGTTAAACAGCATGCAGGTTGGAAAAACAACAAATCTAAACCTAAATCTAAGATGGTAGCAAGCTTCGACCAGCAAATGAAAAATAAGGCAGTCCTACTGGCGTGTCAAACAAAAGGGCCCATACTAAGGAAACCCCTATTGCCAGTCCTTACACTAATTGCAAAAAGAGCGTGGGATAGGATTTACAATAGAGAAAGATTTGTTCTCAAATAATAGGTCAGGATGTGTTAGCCAGGGGTCTCCCTCCCCCACGTTTTGAACACAGGATAAGTTGGCACTTCTGAGCATAGCACACGCTAGAGCTTTCCCGGCACAAGCTGACAGTTCCATTTTAGGCTGTCCGGTTCTTCGATGGTTAAGTCTCTTTTGAAGCCAAAAAGCCTCGTTCCCTGGAAGACCTGATGTATTCATAAAAAATAATAAATGACAGTTTGTCATACTTAGGGTGATCCTTGTCACCCTTGGATTCCCCTCTACTGGGCTCGGATCCACAAAAGTCTTTAGCAATATCAGGGCCTCCGGTATTTAGCTCTCTGGTTTCTGAAGGCCTGATATGTGGTGTCCTCAAACAATGAAAGTTCCTTTCTTATGGCACTTAGGGTGAGGGTTCTTCACTCTTGGGTCCCCCTCTCCTGGGAGCAGACCTCTTTCGTATCTCAGCCTCCCTCTGCCAGGTTCACTATGGCCTTGTCGTATTTAGGGTGATGGCTTCTCACCCCTGGGTGCCGTTCTTCCAGGCGCAGACCCCTCTCAATTTTCAGCCTCCCTCCACTGGGTTCACTATGGCTTTTCCTTGGTTCACGAATCTTAATGTCTTTTTAAACAATTCTTCAGGCTTCGTCCCTTTCTTTTGGCGTCCCTCTGTTGTGTTCACTCTTGCCAACTTTTACTAAACAGTTCACTGTGGACATCCCTTGATCTGGTTCACTTCTGTCAACACACTGTTCATAGGGATTTCAGGCTTCACCCCTTTTTGTCAGCATCCCTCTCCCGGGTTCACTGTTGCCAACTTTATCAATCATGTCTTTACTGTCAGTCAAAGTCTTTCGAATGTACAGTGGATTTTGCAAGACCTTCCTAAGGCCTTCTGGTATTCGCAGTTTCAACAAACATGGGATAGACCAGACTCTCTTGAATAAGCACCCAGGTGGTGCTGTATCCCTCTGTAACTGGTCTCCCCTTTTCTATCAGTTCTTTGAATTTCCCTTGAGTTGCTATTTAGCGGCTTTCGTTCAACACAGTTAGGTTTTTATCACTTCTCCCCCCGACTCACCGGGTGTGATGAACCGCTTGGCTTTTCAGCATATCTGGATTCAAGGCCGGTACCACGATAGCAGATGCCTCCCTCAGTCCTGCTTATCAGCGTATGCACATTCTGTGTACTATTGACAACTGCTGCAACACACATGAGCTGTTGTCCGCGGTATTACGATTCCTTCTGCAGAGGTTTCGCAGGTCTGGGTCGAAAAAGGGCAAGATTGCATCTCTCCTTGTCAGCCTCTTGCTATTCGCTGTCTTTCTCTTCCTCTGGAACTGCGGTGCCTGGATAGCTGTATCGTCGTGCAGTCTGCCTTGCCCGTAGTGTGCTTTCGTGCTTCACCTTTTATCCCTGTGCGGAAGGGAAAGGGCTGTCAGGTGTGCGTGATTCTGGTCAATTGCCTGATCATGTCTGACCCTTATATTGGGACATGTTAAGTAAATGGTTTGGGTGTTAGTCCATTGTTTGTGGTGTGCAAAAGTGTCTTTGTCGGAAAAGGGGGGTGGGGCAGTATTTCGGAATATCCTAGGTGGTAGGAGAGGGAAAAGGTGTTGAAAGAAGGGGGATACCACATCTCACCCATCCGTGTCCCACTTCCACTCCACAAGCACCCCCCATCCAGGCGATCCTTCCTCACTGGTCCACCCCCAGGAACTGGATCCAATAGCGATGTCTCTGTCCTGGCCACCTGGATGACAGATCCACGGAGACTAGCTAGGGAGACGCTGTCAGGTTTCTCACAATAGGCACACCTAAAAGTAAAATGATGTACAAAGTATTGTGGCAGGTCAGAAGAAGGACGAGGACTCTGATCTTCCATGTTTAGATATGCTTTATTAAAAGAAAGGTGAAAACTCCTGACTTTCCCTACACTATGAGTTGTCAATGGGCCTCATTACGAGGCCTGCGGTAAAGGGTTAATGGCACCGGTAAGGATGCCGGTGCCGTTAACCCCTTACCGCCACATTCCGAGGTCCCTTATCGGGTCCCACTAAGGCCGGCTGGTTTTACCAGCCGCCCTAAGCGGGAGCCGCTAAGGGACCACGGAGCTAATAACGGGCTCGCTATTTGCTGGCCCGTTATTAGCTCCTTCCCCATTCCCATTGAGCCCTATTGGGGCTCAATGGGAATGGGGAATGGTTTTCAGAATGGGGACTTACCGGGTCCTCCAAGGTTGGAATGACCAGGTAAGTCCCCATTCTGAGAACCCGGACTAATAGCTAATAGCACCATGGCTGCCTCCAAAGTCGTAATGACCCTCAATGACTCCAAAAGGAAGATCTGCCTCTGTCCAAACTGATCTGATTTGTCCCTGCCACTATCAAAACAACTAAGGCACAGGAGAATAACTCCCTTCTCCTGTCGGCTGCTTCTAAGCAAGTTCACTTTAGTAAAGTATTTATAGGTAATTCTTGATAACTACGTTTATCAAATAGTACAGTTCAGATGTTGGGCCCTTAAACTCTTCAACAGTTTGCTTTACACATGGGTTCCCTCTCTCTATTTTGCTCTTCTCTCTTGTGACCTTTCTTGTTTCTGTTCCCGGCTTCCCTAAGGGCAATTCTGTTCTTTCCTTGTTCGTACTTTTTCTCTACTCAATGTACAATCTTTGCCCTTTGGCCAAGTAGAACTGTTCCAATAATGAGTGTCACTCTTTTTCAACAATTGATAATTACTGGGAGGAGTATGAGTGTTCCAGTAATGATTCCCACTCTTTGCCAACACTTGGTAGTTACTGGGACGAGTATGAGTGTTCAGGTAATGATTCTCACTCCTTTACAACACTTGGTAGTTACTGGAACAAGCATGGGTGTTCCAGTAATGATTTTCCAACACTTGGCAATTACTGGGACAAGGATAAGTGTTCCAGCAATGATTGCCACTCTCATGAGGTACTTCCCATACTTGCTCTTTACTAGAACAAGTATGAACATTACACTTGTTATTTTTGGTTCCCCAAATGGGTCTCCCGGTCTTTCCGTTACCTTTCGCCAGGCTTGTGGTCTGCACAGGGCCTTCTTCAGTGCATGTCAGGTTGGCTTATCCTTTCCTCTTTGTTCGGCACACACCCCGGTGCCCTCAGGTAAGTGGTCTCGGTGTTGTTTAGGGACTCCCAAGCAGAGGGGTAGACAGGGTAGATCCTGAGCGAGAAAGGCCCACCCAGAATCTGTAAATGCCCACTCAGCAGCGCTTTGTGGGAATTTACCGATATGACTGTCACTGTGGCAGGCCCAACTGTAGTAGCTTCAGGCCCCACTTGTTAGACAATCCAGGCTACGCCTCTGCTCCCAAGACCACTGAGCTTTGGTCAAACCACCACTTCTCACTCTGTCAGTCTTTGGACCTTCTCTCAGTCCTTCAGCTTCTCCAAGCTCAGATTCTCCTGAGCGTAAGATACCCGGGGTCACATGCCAGCTTCTTTTCTATACCTGAAGCTGTGTGTCACTGCCTCCTTCACTACCGCTCTCACTCCCAGGTTATCTCCTCTCTGACTTATGACGTGGCCGTCAGACTTCCCCAGCGGAGCATCAAAGTCCCTCTTCTCTGTCCTGCTCGCACTCTGTATTACTCAAGTGGTTTTCATCATCTCAGTATTGAATAGGTGTCCCTTTTCAGATTTACTGTTGTACATGACAATTCAGTTATATGCTAGATATGCAACAGCAATGTTTCAATCTAGTTCTCTGTTGTATTTATGTGCACACCACAGGAGTCTGTGGTTATGTGCTCGGTATGCAGCCAATTACAAAGAGTGAAATTCTGTTATGTTCTAGGCATGCAGTGAGCAGTATGGTGAGAGCAAAATTGTTGTGATGACTTGCTCAATGATCAACAGTTTTTGTTGCTATGCTGCGCTACTGTTGGTGAGTTTCGTGAAGCAGAGAGAAACTCGGTAGTGTGCGGGTGGCCAGAGCGGGAGCAGGAGCGCTGTGAAAGGAAGAGTCCGGTGAGCAAAAGCGGGAAGAAAGCAAAGCAAAGCGAAAAAATATAAAGGCAAAGCGAAGCAGGCGAAAGCTGGAAAGCGGCAAGAGAAGAAAGCAGAATAATAGAAAAGGTGTGCTAAAGGCACGGAAGTAAAGAAAGACAACGCAAGTGCGCTGGCGACACAAGAGCAGCCAAGAGGGGGGTGCGAGTGACCCAGAAATAAGGAGCGGGGCACAAGTGACCTGAAACAGAGATATCGAAGAGACAGTGAGAAGGAAAATGGATAATGAAGAGAGGGTGAAAGCAACCCGAAAATGGGAAAAGGGTGCAAGCGAACCAAAGGAAACACAGAGGGTGCAAGAGAGCACAGTGAGAAACTGAAGGTGCAAGAGAGCACGGTGACAAGTAAAGAGAAGTGTGCACTGGAATGTAGAAAGAAGGTGCAAGTGTGCACGACAGGAAAAGAAGATGTGCAGGGCGCACAATAAAGCAGAACAGGACAGAGTGAAAGAGGCAGAGAAGCGGAAAAGGTGCCAGAGAATAAGGAGAGGGGTAAGAGGTCAGAGTGGTTGTGCCTAGGAGGAGCAAAGAACCTGGTGTTCTCGAAAGTCTCTGATACTACCCCCATGAAAGAACTATACAGTAAAAGGTACATCCTGACAAGAAGAACCTTTTGTTTGTTTGAGACCAGAGGGGCCTGGGCTTGGGGAAGGGAACCCTAAGAGGCCCACCAGAGACATTGCTGAACTTCGTAAGAATGGGCCTACGGTTGGGGAAGGGAACCGTGGGAGGCCTGAATGGAGCTTGCAATCCTCAGTTGAGTTGCAAAGTGAGAAGCTGTGAATCCTTTGACCCAGAGGGGACTGAGCTTCTGGAAGGGAACCCTAAGAGACCCACTAAAGACATTGTTGAACTTTGTCAAGAGAAGCCTAGACTTGGGGAAGGAAACCCTTAGAGGCCTAACAGGAACTGTCTTTTTTTGTTTGCAACTGGAAGTATCAAAGCTTGGGGAAGGAACCCCGAGAGACCCAGAGACCTTGTGAACTTTATTGATTTGCTGCAAGAGCCCTATCTGGAAGGTTCAAAGGGCAACCCTTTCTAGTTGAGCTATTTTGAACTGGCAACACTACACCTATTGCTAGGATTACCTGAAACCAACTGTGGTTTACATTTATTTTCTTTTGAATCACCATTCTTCCTTTAAGAAGACGCCTCCCCTCATCACATTTGGTTTAGGATTGAGGGCAAGCCTAGGTTTGGACACAGACGTGCTTTGGTTTTAGACTTATGGACATTGAAGACCCTTAGAAACATCAGTTGGGGGAACAACCCCCTTAGAGTTAGGGCCAGATAGGCATTACACCAACCCCAGAAGGTATGATAATAAAGGCTTTCAAACTGTTACTTTTGAGTCTCTGGGAGTCATTACGAGGTTGGAGGTAAAAACAGTTTTTACCGGCATGGAGCAAATACTGTGTCCGTGTAGGAAAGAGGCCGCTAACAGTGGGCTATTACGAGTTTGCGTGCACAAGCGTAGCGGCATGCCGGTATCGACAGTACCGGCATGCCGCAAAAGTCCCAAAAATGCCCCTTAGCGGCATCTTGGAAAGCGCAGACAGCACTACCGCCGCCGTCCACCCCCAAATAACGTGGCCGGCATCAATGGATACGGCATTAGTGGGCACCGCTAATAAGCGGAACCGGAAGTAGCGTCATTGCGCCGGAATGGGAAAGGGCACGGCGGCCATCTTGAAAAACACAATCCATTGCCAACCTCACTACACAGGACCTGGAACCTCATTGCGACAGCAGAAATACAACATCACCACCAACATCATTGTCATGATGCCTACCCCCGAAGCACCAGGCCAGGCCCAGCACCCCCGGGAGCAGGCATCATGCCCCCGGGTAAAAGCCCAGCGGCCCCTTGTAGGGGCTCTTTGGACTCTGTGCTGGCCCCGTTGGCGCCAGGCTCATGTTGGACATCAGTCCTGGCGCCATAGGCGCCAGGCTCATAAAGGAAGGTGTTTTGTGCACTTACCTGATGCAGACCAGGCTGCAAGATTCAGGCCTCCCCGAGACCTGAAAGGGACTATTTTCTCATTGGGACTATTGGCGTGGCCAGGGAAGGATACTTACCTGGAACTACTTTGGGGGCTATTTAAGCCACGCCCAGACAGTAGCTCAAGCTTCGCGTTGTTCTGCATCCAAGCAGCTGAACGCTCACCGTGTCTGCTCCTGCATCTGGTCTCCAGCCACGCCCGCCTTGATCCTGGAACACCTGTAAGGAAAGAAAAGAAGAGAAAGGTGAAAACCAAGAATTTTATCAAATTTCTTACCTGCATCCGGAACCTTCACGCCAGCGTTCCTGTTCCTGAGAAAAGACTTTCATTTAAAAGCATTGCGTTGCTCGCTGCAGCGCCGCGCTTGACTCACCTGTCCTCGGGAGTTCTTCTGGCTCCACTGCGACTGTCTGCACCGGTCGCCACATCTCTGCGCCTAGGGGAGAGAAGAAGAGACAAAAGGTGAGCAGAAGGGACATATGAGGAAAGCCTAATTTTCCGCCATAACACTTACCGGTCTTCTGTTGGTGGACCATTCCTCATTTCGGGTCGGCGCCGCGTCGTTGGCAGGTACCGCACCCCGGCCCCTATGGGGAAAGGACAAAAGACATTACTGGCGGAATATAAAGACATTAAGAGGGATCGCCTCCATCGCTAACTCACCTGAGTTTACCATCGGCAATTCAATCCCTCAACGCATCGCCTTTATTCTGCACCTGAAATAAAGGACAGATCACAGGTTAGGAAGGCAACAGAAAAGGAGGCTCAACACTTGAACTTTTGTAATCTTCATACTTACGGCGTTCCGCTCGGAAAAGTCAAGTGGATTTTTCCAGCGCCATTCTGAAAACCAGTGAAGTAACTGGAATAACACGCGCCCCTGCACCAGAAGCAGGATGGAGAGTTCATCCTTTCAAACCATAAGGTGAGCTTCAACCGGGGATTTCGGAGGAAGTTCGAGAAGAACGAAGGGGGGAAGGAGGGAGCAAGCACACTATTCTGCAGACTGTTAATCCCCTTTCTCATCTGCAGAAGGATATTCCTACGGGCCAGACAAGCAAGATTTGAGGGTCCTGTTCAGTCGGTGTTCCGAGTTCTGCGCATCACGCTCGAAGAGGCCAAAGCAACCCAGACTAGACCAGCGCCTCCTTGGAAGTCAGGTGAGCATTACAATCATGCCAAAGGCAGTCAAAAAAGGCGCAGCAAGGCAGCGTAAAGAGCCCTTCACAGAGGACGAGCTCACAATGCTCGCAGAGACACTGGCAGATAATGCTGAGGTTGTCTTTGCCAACAACCTCAGGAGAGAAGCTCAGATCCAAAAAAAGAGATCTAGCAACTTGTTGCCCAAAATGTGAGTGCAGTCGGGAACACCCCACCTCCTCCCCACAGTGAAGGACGTGCCCAAGAGATGGGACGACCTGCGCCTCAGAGTCCGAAACATAATGTCGGCCAACCGAGCCAGGGACTGGCTACTGATGGTGGCCCTAGCTCCCCTACCATCTAAGCCGGTGGGAGGAAATCTGCGCCAGCACCATTGGCATTGAGGCAATTGAAGGTGTGGGGGAGATGGAACGTGGCACGACCTCATCGCCAGATGGAGGTAAGTGCCCTAAGAAAACACTGTAATGCTAAGTATGATGATAGTCCACCAATTTGACCATGCCATGAGGCAATGCATGGGCCATTACAGACACATGGACACATCCCTGCCTAGATGCCGTCCTCAGCACTGACACATCCACATGCATGCAGCATGCCAATGCCATACCTGACACACACCCCACACACATGGAAACAGCATTAGTCACACTGCACGCAGTCCACAACAGAAATGCATGTCACACAGCATACACCACCTCATACATGTGTGACCCTGATGGATGCCTGCATGCTCCACGCATATAGCAAGCAACCTGATTGTGAAAACTCCAATACCTATTCCTCTCTAATGTGTAGAACAGCAATAATACCAATGTATGCATGATGATTGTAGAACCATCACTGATGCTTTCCCTCTCTCGGTCCCCCACAGGCTCTGATCCTGACAGGGAGGCCCGGGACTCAGCGGCACAGGCTACAACTCCCCGGAAGAGGGCCAGGGGCAGGGAGGAAGTGTGATAAATTATCAGGTACACGAAGGATGCAAGATAGGGCAGGCTCTGTCAATACTAGGCAAAAGACCCATATGAAGGGTTAACTGAGCTGTCAAAAGGGAAGAAAAGTAATTGACTCAACAACTATCCAATCAGAGTCTAGCTTTGTTGTCAGCTCTTTGATTATGCCAACAAATGATTGTTTTTGTTGCCGTCCTGTCGTTGCCAGGAGACTGAAGGAGAGGAGGGGAGAGACGACTATAATGAGTGGGCGTATTAGCTGAATGAACGAAGGAGAGAAAGGTTGCTGAGTTTTTAAAAGAAAGTTCCTGTTGCGCCATTGCGCTGTGTAGCAGTTTATCCCCTTCCAGATGAAGTGAATGTTCAACTCGCTCTGAGAGTTCAAGCTCAGCTGAGAACACTGAAGTTGAGGCACCCGTGACGCAAAATACAGGTGAGGAGGCGAAGGACGATTGTGGGAGCTGGGAGCTTTGCGCACTGTTTATATAAGCTCCTGACTCTGTGTGTGAGGAAACATTGGAAAAGAACTATTGAAGCGCCGGAGCAGTGTTTACCCTTCTTTGAAGAAGAGGGAGAAAGCAGTGATAAAAAATGAATCCCTCTTACACCGTAGCGGTTGGTCGGGGGGCGGAGCTTAGAACAATACGCTGTGAAATGGCATTAAAACAAGCCCGGTCAGAGACGAGTGTAAACGAATGAATAAGCAGCTGATCAGAGGACAGCAGCGAAGTAGCTGAAAACGACAGAACTGAGTTCTGACAAAGATCAGAAAAGAACGTGGAGGTATGCGAAAGTGAGAGAGTGTGAAGAAGGAAGAAGAACTGTGGGCTAGATAGAGAGAACCATCCAGTTTTGAAATCACATTGTACAAAAGAAAGGAAAAGAGATAGTTAATGACGAACTGTTAGAAAGACTATTTGAAAGTGTCAAAAAGAAAGAAAATATTAGATGATAATAAAGCAAGTAAGGAAAGAGACGAAGCCAAATCCTTAAAAGTAAGAAGGATGTGAAAAGCAAAATCCAAAGATAGACTGTAGAGAAATTCAAGAACGGAAATGTAAGAAGGAAAATAAGAGACAAGACTAATGCTACAAAAACTATAGACTGATTAAGAGTCAATTAAAGAGAGAGAAGCACGGAGTAAAGTCACAGAACGGAGGTTCAAAGCTGTACTGAACTGGTTCCAATATACAACACAAAACATGAACTTTTTAAAACAATAAGGAAGCAATTCTGACACAATACTTACCTGAGTTAAAGCTGTCTGGCTGTATTTGAAGATTTCTACCTCCTCAAGAGTTCACTTCTAGAGACAAGACGTATCCTTTTACCTATAAGAAAACAAAAGATTAAGAAATTAATGTTAATAAAAGTTGTTTCAGTAACAAAGACAAAACCTACTTACTGTCTCAGTGTAATCTTTTGATACCTTCAACGGGCCGTCCTTACAGGAAGGCAACAAAATAAATAAATAAATAAATAAATAAATAAATAAATAAATAACCAGCACCATGCTATCAGAAGGAATAAATGAAATCATGTCTAAAACTAAAGATGAACACTCATGTGAAAATATCATATTGGCATACAATCAATGCATAAAAGAAATTTTAGATCTCCATGCTCCTCTGAAAAATAAACAAGTTAGGCCCAACATAAACCATCAAAAATGGTTCAATGCCAAAGCCATTGAACTAAAAAAAGAGGAACGAAATCTAGAAAGGAAATGGCTAAAAGATCCGTCAGAATTAAACAAAACAAATTGGAAGAACGCTGACTGTAGATACAAGTACAAACTCATAGAACTAAAGAAAAATCATTACAACAAACTTATTAGCACGGTTTCCAACTCCACCGGCAAGCTCTTCCAGATCCTTAAAGCCATCGATAAACCCAAAGCACTCACCCCGCCTTTTCAGCCAACAGAACTGGACTGTGAGAAAGTCCAAATGGCGTTCCACAACAAAATCATTAAGGCCAGAGAGGCCATCCTAAACTGCCAGAACAGTAGCTCATTTATTCCGGAGACGCCAAGTGAAACCAGGCCTGAATTGGAAAATCCTAAATTCCAACTCAAACCCATAACACTTGAAGAGATGAAGAAAACGCTTTCTAATATAAGATGCACCTCATGCACAGAAAATGTGTTACCACCAAAATTAATACTTGAAAACACCAACATTTTCACACCCTTTCTTAGAAGAATGGTAAATGCGTCCTTTAGGGATCGAACTGTACCAACCTTAATCAAAGCAGTCACGATTACACCATTACCCAAGAAACCAGAATTAGATCAACAGGACCCTGCAAACTTAAAACCAATAACAAACTGCAATTTCCTGCTGAAGATACTAGACAAGGTTGCCACTGAACAGCTCCAAAACTATGTGGATAGGAACAACCTCCTGAACCCTTAACAGTCGGGTTTCAGGACAGGCCACAGCACTGAATCGGCACTATTAGATCTGCAGACCGAGATGCTGGGTATACTAAAAAGGGGCAAATCGGGCCTCCTGATCTATTGGACCTCTCGGCAGCCTTTGATCTGCTCGATCACAACTGAGTGGATATCCTCTTTTCTACAAGACAGACAATCCAAGATTGTCTGGGGAAACCAGACCTCCAAAGCCAAATTAGTAGACTGTGGAGTCCCACAGGGAGCCAGCATCTCTCCCCTGCTATTCAATCTATACATGCTCTGCCTTTGTACTATGCTGACACAACTAGGCATATTCTTCACTAATTTCTCCGACGATACCCAATTGGTCTTCAAGCTTAGTGGGGACTACAAACAAGACAGCAATACATTAACATCTATATATAACATCATTGAAGGTTGGATGAAGGATAACTGGATGTGCCTTAATGGTACCAAAACGGAACTAATGATTTTTGGGTCCTCACATGCCAGAAAAAAAAATAACCCACTATACTTCTCATTCAGTATCAAAAATGCCCAAATACCAATATCAGGTAAAGTGAAGACGCTTGGAGTTTACTTGCAGGCCTCAATGGGAGCCGAGGCCCATACAACATACTTGAAAAGAAACTGCCAATACCACCAAAAACTTCTAAGAAAAATCAGACACCTGCTCAATCAGAAAAATAGCATTACCATAGCCAGAGCTACAATACTCTCTAGACTCGACTATGGCAACTCTCTGCTCCTTGGACCAAGTAGCAAATGCCTGAAGCAATGCCAGGTGATTCAGAATAATGCTATTAGGACCATCACGGGCAAGTCAAGAAGGGAACACATTACAAGCGACAGAAGAGACCTATACTGGCTGGCCATTGAGGAGAGAATTACATTCAAGTCCCTCACTATGGTCCATCGATGCCTATATGGTAAAGCCCAAGCATACTTAAAAAAGCTGTTTAAATGGCACGAACCAATCAGAAACCTAAGTTCCTTTAACAAAGGCCTCCTCCAAACTATTCCAGCTAAAAAGCTGAATGGTCTCGGCAAGGCCTTCTCGGGCAGAAGTATCCGTAAATGGAACGAACTACCCGTGGCCCTGAAGTTGGAAACAAACTACATACACTTCAGAAAGAAACTAAAGACTTTGCTATTCAAATAATTCCTGACCAGATAATAAATCCTAGTACACCACAGAACTGACTTAATTATGTGATTTTCCATTGTCTCGTCTTATGTCTCCACATGTCCTGTCTAATTGGAATGCGCTCTGATGCCTGCAGGCTTTAGCGCTATACAAACAAATAAATAAAATAAATAACAACATCAAAAACACAATGCAAGCCACGACTGGCCCAGAAGGGGAAGTCACCAGAGGATGCTACGTCACTGGTGCGGGTAAGGGCCACTACTACAGCTACAGTCCCCACAACATATGTGTCGCCTGCACAGGAGACAGTGGCCGATGGGGCCCTTTCAGTTGTGAACAGCTCTGTTGGGGAGCTGGCAGCCACGGCACCCCAGACGGGCGAGGGTGTGCAGAGTCAAGGCCAGGTGTGTGTCCCTGTGGAGGATGACTCATCAGACATAACTGCCACACCCAGTCCCCCACCATCACCCCAGGTCACACCATTGTACTCCACCAATGACAGCACACAGGAGCAGTCTGGAGGGGAGCCAGGTCAAGGGTGCATGAGCCCCACAGAGGTGCCACACGAATTTGCAAATTTGACACATGCATCATCCACCTCCACTGGTGTCCGGGATGGGGTGCAGAAAATGGAACATACGGTGCAGCGCCAGGAGGAGCGGACAGCCCTAGTCAGGCAGTTTGTTTCCGACGGTGCCCAGGCAAGGCAGGAGGGGCGGGGCAACACTGCGTCCCTGAGACAGGCAATTAAGGCCAGTACCACCCGTATCTGTGAGGAGGTGTCTGCTCTGAGGCAGGTCTTTTGCTACATAGCGGATGCCATGGAGGCAGAGTGTCCTGTCCCGAGACTGGAGCAAGCGGGCACGGCATCATCATCTAGCTCCACTCAGACCAGCCCCCTTCGCAGGTCTTTGTGCACCTTGCAGCGATCGGACATGCCGCCACCAGATGGGGGAAGTGGACAGAAGTAGATGGGGCAGCCTGATGAAGGCAATTGACGCAGTAACCTGCAGCATTTGCTTGGACATCATGTGTGGGATAGTTGTGGGGGGTGGGGGGAGGGGGAGTGTGGGAGAGTTGTGGAGGGAGGGGGGAGGGAGTGTGGG